>NC_137893.1:19187359-20580827 GCF_963455335.1 Martes martes
AAACTCTACTTTCTTTCTTTCTTTTTCTTTTTTTAAGATTTTATTTATTTGACAGACAGATCACAAGTAGGCAGAGAGGCAGGCAGGGAGAGAGGAGGAAGCAGGCCCACCACTGAGCAGAGAGCCCAATGCAGGCTAGATCCCAGGAGTCTGGGATCGTGACCTGAGCTGAAGGCAGAGGCTTTAACCCACTGAGACACCCAGGTGCCCCTAAACTCTACTTTCTGTCGTCTGTTTTCCCAGTTCCTTCCCTTTTCTCTCCCAAGGACTTAGTTTTATGTTTAGTGTTTTCCTATATTCAACTTGCAGGGTGTTAAAGATAATTTTAATTATACTAGAATCAAAATGTCAAATTCTAATCTTAGAAAAACAGATTCTAATTGACTAAGATTGCCCTGAAGCACTTTCTTATCAAGGAATTGTTCCCTATGCAAATCTCTGATAACCTTTCTTCAAAAGGACTCAAAGAAGTTCTGAACCTCTACTTGACCTCCCCTTTCTGTTTTCAGACTTGACGTCTTCATCAACCTCTCTGCTTCCACTAGTGGGCTAAAGGCTACCACTAGTTGATACAGAGCTAACCTCAGTTTGGTCAGGTCTGACTTTTTTTTTTAAGCCAGGCAGTTGTGAGTACAGTAATTTTTCCTACTTTTTCATAATATCTTGAACTCGAGAACACATCCCCAGATTGTAAGGGAGAGATACTTAACTTTAAGTGGGATGGGAGCAAGGCCATGCCTGACTTCTGTGTCCACCACTATAGGCCTTTTGGTCTTAATCTCAGAAAATCTCAACTGGCTCTGTCTCCCTCAGTTTGTGTCCAGCAACGGCAGTTGTGTAGTGAAGGAAATGCATACCTATATACACACATACACCTGTACACAGAGTTCATGAAACTTCTTCTAGCAAAGTACCACCTAATGGATGCATTTGGAAGAGGAGGGCATGAAGAGGAGTCTGTCAAAAAAATTTTTTTAACTGAGGTATGACTGACGTATTATATACATATATACATATTATAATAGTTTTAGGTGTAAAACATAATGATTCAACATTTATATGTGTTATAAATGATCATCACACTAAGTCTAGGTAACATCCATCACCATAGTCACAATTTTTTTTTCTTGTATCTATGAGTTTGTGTTTTATTTTTATTTTTAATTTCTGATTCTACACACAAGAGAGTTCATATGGTACTTGTTTTTCTCTGTCTGATTTACTTCGGTTTTCTCTTAGCATAATGCCCTTGAGGTCTATCCATGTTTTTGTAAATGGCAAGATTTTATTCTTTACTACGATGAAAAATGTTCCCTTTTAATGGATGAATAATATTCACATCTTCTTTATTTGTCCATCTGTCAATGACTTAGGTCGTTTCCATATATTGCTATTGTAAATAATGCTTCAGCTAACGTGGGTGTGCATATATCTTTTCAAATTGTGTTTTCATTTTCTAAAAGATTTTATTTATTTATTTCAGAGAAAGAGAGAGTGAGCTAGAGAAGAGTGAGCACAAGCCAGGGAGGAGGTGGAGTGGTAGAGGGAGAAGCAGATTCCCTGGTGAGCAGGGAGCCTGATGGGGGGCTCAATCCCAGGACCCTGGGATCATGACTTGAGCTGAAGGCAGCTGGTTAACTGACTGATCCCCCCAGGCTCCCTGTGTTTTCATTTTCTTTGGATAAATACCCAGAAGTGAAATTGCTGCATCCTTGCCAACACTTGTTATTTCTTTTCTTTTTGATAATAGATGTTCTAGTAAGTGTGAGGTGACATCCCATTGTGGTTTTGATTTTCATTTGCCTGGTGATTAATGATATTGAGCATCTTTTCATGTGTCTGTTGGCCATTTGTATATTTTCTTTGGAAAAATGTCTATTCAGATGGTCTGTCCATTTTTTAGATGTGTGTGTGTGTGTGTGTGTGTGTGTGTGTGTGTGTGTGATTGAGTTGCTAGTTCTTCCTATATTTTGGGTATTAGCCCCTTATTGGATATTTGATTTCCAATCATTTTCTCCCATTTGGTAGGTGGCCTTTTTCATTTTGTTGTTGACTTTCTTTGCTGTGTTGAAGCTTTTTAGTTTGATGTAGTCCTACTTACTTATTTTTGCTTTTGTTGCTTTTGCTTTTGGTGTCTGATTTAAAAAGTCATTGCCAAGACCAATGTCAAGGAGGTTGCCGTCTATGTCTTCTTGTAGAGTTTTATGATTTCAGGTCTTACATTCAAGTCTTTAATTCATTTTGAGTTAATTTTTGTGTATGATGTAAGATAGGGGTCCAGTTTCACTCTGTTGCATGTGGCTGTCCAGTTTTCCCAGCACCATTTATCGAAGAGACTACCATTTCCTCATTGCGTATTCTTGGCTCTTTTGTTATAAATTAATTGGGTATATATGCATGAGTTTCTTTCTGGGCTCTCTCTTCTGTTCCATTGATCTGTGTGTCTGTTTTTATGCCAGTACTGTACTGTTTTGATTACTATAGCTTTGTAATATTAGGGAGTGTGATGCCTCCAGCTTCATTTTTCTCGCTCAAGACTGCCTTGCCTCTTTAGGTGAGGCTGTCCATTTTTAATTCTAGAAGGCTGAAGGTATGTCTCAAGTTATAGTCAGTTATATTTCCACAGGGCACACAGACATGTTTTGAGTATTCACAGTGTGTTAAACCAGAGGACTGGGTTCTAGGTGGGAGATGTACAAAACTAAATGGGGTACTTGTCAAATTCAATTTCTGGCAGTGGGGCTCCCCTCACTCCTAAATGCCTCATAATTCAGGAACCATTAAATGCATAAGCCAGGCAAAACTTGCCAAGTTTGATCTTGAATAACACCTGATTCCCACCTGAAACTGTCTCAGGTTTACTCAGAACTTGGCTTTCATACAGATACCTCAAGTTCCAAGCTCAATGAAAGGTGAGTAAGCCTTGGGAATGCTCTCAGCATTTCAAATCTGAGCTTAGAAAAGGAATGAAATGGACACCCAGACAAAGACTGTCAACTAAGAATGCTTCATATCACGCTCCAAACCGAAAGTGGTTGAAAGGAAACATTTCCTCCCTTCTTTCCTCCACCCCTCCCTCCCTCCCTCCCTCCCTCCGTCCTTCCTTCCGTTCTTATAAAGGCTATAAATATTAGTATAATCTGTCGGAGTTTCCAGAAGAATAACCCCCTGCCCCCGACACTGTGCACTTTTTTTACTAATCAGAGTGAGACTATGAAGTCTGAAGTAAACTTTGTGTACTTGTGAGACAACCTAAGAAATCACTCAAAATTTCTCTACTTTGTGGATTACTTTTACAAGTGACAATTTAGAAGCAGACAAACCTGGCCTACTCTAAGATAAGGTACTATCCCCAATTCAGCAGTTTTTCTAACAAGACCTCAATGGTCTCTTTACAGCGATCCATTAGCACTCTTGCGAACTCTTGCTGTCATTCCAGAAATTTCCACCAAGTTTCTGCTGCCAGGAGCTGTTGAAGACTTTGCTGAAACTTTCTTTAAGACATTATGTGTTTTCCTGCTGATGAGTGATTTATTCTGATTTGTTAGAGGAAATCATTCTTTGAGAATGATTTGGTATCTTACAGTAATCCTTTGTCATTTTAACTTGCTTTTAAATGAAAGGCTTTTACTTTTATTGTAATTTCCCTTTTATTGTTTTAACTTAATATTTGTTCTAATCTTAATTTAGGGACAAAAGTCCAATCTCTTCTATTTATATCGGCATTTGGGGGTGGGTGGGTATCGTTAAAAGGGAAGAGTTTCATGAAACATGGTCATAGATGGGGAAAATAGATCTAATAAGGGTAAATAAGATTTGCTCCATTTCAAAGTCCTTATATAAAACTCTTCAAGTATTACTTGCTTTAGGAAACCTCCCCAATTATATGACATAAGGAGTTGGAGGAAAAGTAAAAATAATCTTTCTAAAATTACCTTTAAAAGTCTTATTTCATTCATGACTTATAGGTATATATTTTAAGAGCAATAAATTATTCATTTTTTTCATCATAGTGTTTAAGCTTTTGAAAGTCAAATATGTAAATTTTAATCTTGAATATAGAAGCCAGTACAATTTAGTTGGCCTTTATACCTAAAGTACTGACAAGGTCTTAACTTTTCTTCTTACATTATAAGAACTCCATGTTTTACATTGATCTTGGTGACTCAGACTAAGGATCAGGCATTCCCATAAACAAGTAACAACTGAATAGATAGAACAAATCCATCTTGAGGACAGAAGCAATAGAATGGGTAATCATATTAACTTCTGGTCCATGGCAAGTTTATGGAAGTTTACAAAGGAATTCCATTTCCTTGTTCACTTATTCATTCATTCAGTTAAAAAAATTTTTTGCACGTTTCTTTTGTACAGCAATAGTCATTCCAGATTAGGGGTTGTTAGACTATGACCAGCAGGCCAAATCTGGACAGCTGCCTGCTTTTGCATGGCTCGTGAGCTAAGAATAGTTTTTACATTCTTAAATGGTTAGAAAAATCAAAAGAATAATACTATTTTATGAAATATAAAAATTACATGAAATTCAAATTTTGGTGTTTAGAAATAAAATTTTAATGGAGCACACACATGCATAAATTACCTGTTGTCTATGGCTGCCTCCATACTTCCAAACCAGAGCTGGGTAGTTGCAACAAATAGTGTATGGTCTGCAAACTTTAACACATTTACAGGCCCTTTACAGAAAAAGTTTGCTAATCACTGTTCTAGATACTGGGAATTCGACAATGAGCAAAACAGGAAAAAAAAATCTGTAATTATGAAACTACATTCTAATAGGAACATAAGAAAAATAAATGAACAAGATAATTTCAGGTCTTTGAATGTATTACAAAGAAAATAAAACAGAACAATGTGATCGAGGGTGAAGATGGTTAATTTAGGAGGTGTTTGTGGCAGTGGGGTTGAGAGGTGAATGGCAAGAAGTCAGCCATGAAGAATCTGGAAACAGAAATTTCCAGTCAGAGAGCGCGGCAAGCGGAGGAGATGAGCAACAATGAAGCAGGCTTGTATTACAAAGGGGGGATAGAAAGAGTAGCGGGAGGGGAGATCAGACAGGGAGCTAGAATTGGGCTGGGGCCAGGTCATGAAAGACCACTTAGGAGAAGTGAGTTTGTGGTGTTTTTTTTTGTTTGTTTTGTTTTGTTTTTTTTGGGTGGGGGTCAAAGGGAATTACCTGAAAGTTTTTGTGCCCAGGAATGATATGATCTGAATTAATTTTAGAAAGATCAATTTGAAAATTGTATGGAAAAGACATTCTAATGGAAGTCAACATGTATGTCACAGTTAGAGGTTGCAGCAATCAACCCAATGAGAGCTGATGGTGGCTTGCATCAGGAGGGCATCTAGAGAGGTGGGAGAAATTGGAGAGATTTAGAATTTAGATTAGAGGGGAGCTGTCAAGGCTGCTGTGGGGGAAGGTGAAGGAAAGAGAAAAATCATTGTGGATTACACTTGGGTTTTTGGCTAAACTGGCCATTTTTTAATGACATTGTACTCAAAACTATTGAAATATATGAGCTTTTGTCTCAAAATTGGAACTTCTGTCCCATGAGTAAATGCTTATTTTCTACTAGAAGTGTAGATGTGCATATCCTTTAGTGTTTACTAATTTTTTTCCTTTCCCATCTTTCCTGAATATAGAAAATTATTGACATCATCCACAAAGCATAGTAACTAAAAGGACTGATGGAGAGCTTTAAATTGAAGTCCCCGTGTGGACATCTTTCTATAGCGACTGGGGAAAGTGGCCATGGAAGACCAGCCTAGCACCACCAGTGACCTTGTCTTACATAGGTGATCTGTTGTTCATATGTAGGTAATAGGGCAATGAAAATCCAATTTCCTTGTGACATTCTCATTATTGCTCTTAATTCCAACAGATACCTGTAACACTGATTCAGTTATTTCATCTCAGCCTGTTATACATATATAGATGATGTCTCCAGCCAAATAGCAGTAACTTGTATTTTCAGAGGCTGTAGAAATGTTATGTTTTCAGAAAGAAAACACATTCCTTCCCGTTTTGTCAGCATGACTAAACATTCATGATGTGTACCTGCAAAAGATTGTTGTGCAAAAATTGGGAATGTGATCTTAATCAACGCTATCATTAAAAAGATGAGATGAAGGAACCAAAAGACCTTTCCTGGTATTTTTTTTCAATCTCCTATAAAAAGGAAACCAGAACTTTAAACTTGTGCACAGACGATCCTTCTAGGTACACTAATGACTTAGGAAGATGACATGACTTTGAATAGTTTCAGTCACTGAGATGGTTGAAAAGATGAAATGAACTGGGTGATAGGAAGGTTGCAATAATCAGCATGAGATTTAGTAGGACTTGGTGGTGGACTGAGTGTGAGTGGGAACACACAAACACATACACACACACACACACACACACACGCACGCTACTCTTGAGTCCTGACTTGAGCAGTTGGCTGGATTACGACAGCCTTTTCTTAGGCAGCAAACCCCCTAAGGGAAGCCACTTTGTTGATGAAGGGAATGACCTTAGTTTGGGACCTGGGTTGAGTCTGGGTTGCTCATGTACCTCCACTTAAAGACATTCAAGAAAGAATTGAATATATGGACAGGGAACTCACAGAAGAGATAGAGATTAAAGATTTGGGAGAATTTTGGAATCATGGGCATAAATAAGATAGCCCAGAGAAAATGGAAAGAGTGAAAAAGGCTAATATTTACTCTTCAGGGGGGGTAAGGAGAGAAGGATACGGAGAGAAACTTGTAAAGAAGACTGCAAGAGAGGAAGCAGAAGGTTAGTGGTGAACCACTAGTGTGAGGAGCCATGGAAGCCACAAGGAGTATTTTCAAGAGTGATCAGCAGTTTCAAATGCTGAAGGAAAGACAAGGGTTGAAATAACTGAAAATATCCACTGAATTTATTTACACATAGACTTTGGTGATCCTGATGGAAGCAATTCTAGTAGAATTCTGGCAGAGAAAACTAGATGACAGTGGATTAAGGAGTAAGAGTGGTAAGTGAGAGAGCAAAATGAGTCTAGTCAAGTTTTTCAAGAAGGTTGACAAAGAAAAGTAGAAGAGTAGGAAATTTGATTCGAAGGATGTTGGAAAGAGGAAGATCCTTCCTTCCCGGTCACAAGATTTGAGTTTGTTTAAATACTGATGAGAAGGAGTAAGAAAGAGAGAAGATTGATACGTAAGAGAGAGGGGAATTAATTAGGGTCCCAGAGAATACTGGGAATGTAATTTACAGTACATGTTGAGAGATTGGCTTTATATGAAATGATAGATTCTGCTGTTTTTCCAGTACGAGAAAAACAAAAGGAGGGTTGAAAACAAAAGTAGATTTGATAGATTTGAAAGTCAGAGGTTAAGAAGTTCTCTTATGATGACTTCTATTTTCTCAGGGGAGTAGGAGGAAAGGTTCTTAGATGGAAATGCAAGATGAAATGTAGCTGTCAGATCTCGAGGGGACTGGAGAGAGCTTGAAGCGCTGTGAAAGATGGAAGCAGGGCTATGGAATTTTGGTCAGCTCCTTGACAGCCCCGTTAGAGAGTCCACCTGAGAGGGGTGATCACAGATTTATGATTGTGAATTGCCCAATTGTTACTTCTCACCTACCATGCAACACAGAAACAAACCTGGTAAGTTGCATGGAAAAAGTAAACAGTTGAGTTTACCTGGTGTTGGGGTTTTGCCAGTGGGGCAGGGATGAATCCAGAGCATTGGTAAGAAAGAATGTTCAACCACAAAACCTAAGCAGGGTACTTATGGGAGTAAAGGTAGGAGAGGGCTGTTAAGCAAGGAAAAGAGTAGAGGGAGACTAGAGGTCTTATGAGCTCCAAGCACTCATTTTAGAACCAGTATAAATTTGATGGATACTCCATTGATAGTGGGTATATAGATGCCCATTTCCAAGTGCAAACATCAAAGACCACTGGACTCACATCTATCTATCCATTTCTCCATTACCAACACCACTACTCCAACTGAGGGGGTCAGTTAATTGAATCAGAATATGTCATCCTGTGTTTAAGCCTTTTGTCATAACAATATTCTGTGTTAATGCCTATTCCATTCCCTTTTGCCTATTCAAGCCTTACCCATCTTTTAATGTTCAGCTCTGACTTTCACGAAACTTCCAGCTAAGAAAAAGCACAAGGGACAACAAAATCCTCTGACATTTACTGAGCACCGATTGTGTTCCAGGAAATGTACTGATCACATGCAGTTCTAATTCAGTTTGGGCATTGGAGCACTCATCTTCTTTTTGAATGTGAATTGTCTTTCACTGTCTTTAGCATTACATGGCAGTCCTTTAAGTTTACTTGTATCGAGAAACTTTTTTTTAATCTATGTTTTAATTTCATATTTTTTTGATGGCTTAATTATGTTGTACTTTCCATAGCATCTTTCAGAATGGATTGGACACAGACAAAGACATAAGCTTATAAATTAAGAATATGAAAATACAGAAAACAGATTAAAGAGTATAGAAAGAGGAAAGGAAATATGAGTGCCAGCTGTCATTCTTTGTATGGGCTAGGGATTGGAAAAAATTGAGAAATATTGTCCTTGGGTTCCAAAATCATTCACATACCTTTGAAAAGAGAGTCATTTACTGCTGTTTCAGTAGACTCAGACCTGATACATTTGTTATGGAATGTCTTCTAGTGAATTCTACACGACTCCTTCACTTGAAAAATAGTCAGTAATGGGTAGAGATACAGATTTCTCTTTATTAGTTGTGTTTCCATATATTTATGAGTTGACAGTTCAATAAAATATAGTGCAGTAATTTATTTTGAAAAACAAATACTGTATAATTCAGGTAGTTTTACATTAAAAGTTTAGTATTGTTGAATAAAAATAGTATTTAAATTAAAGTTAGCTAAAACTTTAAAAGACTTGACCCATGTAAAATATACTGGTGTTTATAAGCCGTATATGAATGCCATCAGTTCAAATTTTAGCAGCAACAGAGTAAGTTTTTGGAGTTAAATCACTGGAATTGTCTCATTAAAGATATTTTGTAGCATCTCGTTGAGAAATGGCTATGAATTTTTCTTTAATGAATCATCAAAACTTTCTTCTCTTCCTCTTCCAAATTCTCCTCCTACTTCATTTTAAGGAGGTTTATAATATTTTTACATTCAAAAGCTAAACTTCACTTAAAGGCTTTGCCAACATGATGTTCATTTCATAGACAAATTAAGTCAAGCACAGACAAGTTACACTTGTCTGAGTTTCTGCAGAAAGTTTTTGCCGGAACCAGCAATAGAACTGGAGTTTCCTATTTGCAAATGAGGTAACTATTTTAGGACACACTCTGCTGTATGTTTAGTGGGTAAAGACTGTCAAACTTGTTGTACAAGACGGCACCATCAGGGTTTTTTCCCCTCCCCTTTTTACAACATCACCTTTTACATGGAGATCTTCAGTTTCATCATTAACCTCAATTAAGTTTACTAACAGAGTGTTGATTTGAGTGAAAATGTATAAAATATTTCAGTATTTTGAATGCTTAGCAATCTCTTATTGTGGAAAAGGGGGGCTTTTTCTTTTTTTTTTTTCTAAGATTTTAATTATTTATTTGATGGACAGAGATCACAAGTAGGCAGAGAAGCAGGCAGAGGGGTGGGGGTGGGGGAAGCAGTCTACCTGCTGAGCAAAGAGCCCGATGCAGGGCTCCATTCCAGGACCCTATGACCATGACCTGAGCGGAAGGCAGAGGTTTAACCCACTGAGCCACCTAGGTGCCCCAAGGGGGGCTTTTTCTATTATAAATTTATAGTGACAGACAAAACCTAAGCCATTTTACAATTCATAGGTGTATATAGTACTCTGATCCCTGGATATAGCATAGCAGTGGAGTCTAGCTTGTCATACACTTTACTGTGCTTTCTAAATGTAAAGTTATCTTCATTTGTTATCATAGAAATATATGCACATTATAGAAAAATTAGAAAACACAGACATGTAAATAGAAGAAAAATAAAATACATCACTCTGAGTTAAACTCTTTGGAGACTTAGGTGAGCATAGTTCCATACCCACCCCACATCTCTATGTAGATGTTTATGGATGCATATATCTCTCTCACATCATATATGCAATTTTTTACATGCTTGTATATTTAATAATTACCTTTATATGCCATTATGTACTAATAGCTATATTTTACATTTTCACATTATTTTTAGCAGCTGTGTAGTATACTATTATGTAGGTACATTCTAATTTATTTAACCAATTTCTATTATTGGACGTTCGGCTGTCCTTAACATTTTGTTATTACAATCAGCAGAGTGGTATACATCCTTTTACATATATCTTTCTGCACTTTCTTAATTATTTCCCAAGGTTAAGTTTCCATAGGAGTAACTAGGCCAAAGTTCAGGGCATTTGAAAGTCTGATAATTACTAGATAAATTGTTCTCCAGAAGGTCTGATAATTTACACTCTGACCAAATAAATATGTGAATGCTTTTCTCTCACTAACAGAAATTAAACTATTAATTTTCATGGTCTCATTCTGATTTTTACAGTAACTGGGAGATAGCAGAACAGATTAGAAAAATTGCTAATGGTCACACAACTAGAAAGTGATAAGAGTGGGAGTCAAGTTTCTGACCAGCCATACCACATATTTCTTTTATATCACACACTTCTTACCATCTTGCTGTTGATGGTGGCAATTCCAAGAAAGCCATCAGGAAAGAACCTGAGTGGGAATTCTAGTACACCACATCCTGACTCATGTCTGTGTGACTAGCAGTGCCCTGGCCTCCAGCCATTGGACTGTGGGTGGCACAATTCTAGTGTTCTGAGAAAAAGGCTATGTTGTCATGCTGCTTGTCCAGGCCAGCCTTGAAGCCAATAGAAAAGGGAGGAGGAGAGAAGCAGTTGAGGGTCACCAAATTATAGATCTTGTAACATGACCCTAAACCTTTTTGAGTCTTATATTATGATTAAAATAATCCAGGCCATGAATCTGATCTGAAGATTTTTAATTGGTAAGTTTATTTTTATTTATTTTTCTAATTGTAAGATGCATACAAACAGAATCCTATTTTTGTTTTCATGTATACAAACACTCAAGTATCCAAGTTCTCATAAGTAAAAGAAAAGAAGAGGTGGTGAAGGAGAAATTGCCTTTTGGATAGAAAGAGGTAAAAGTGGGATTTTTTCTTGATATTCTACAGTTAGGTGAACATTTAACTCAAGTTTAAAGAAACAAAAAGAACAATGAGTTCAATCATGGGTTTGCAAAGTTGTAGAAACTATTTGGCTATCGAATCATGTAGAAAACTGTCACACAAAGGGGCGAGTGATATTTATGAAGGGTTAGTAAGCCAGTGGGACTAGTAGGCACTGAGGAGGTAGTAAGACGACCAGTTACAAGCTCTGTCTTTAGGAGTATCTTGTGGTACAGTGACAAGAAGAGTGCTCCAGGAAGCTTTCCAGACCATGAGACTTGTCTTGGTTCAGGTGTCCTCTTCTGTGCTTCAGTCTTGCTTTGTTCTCCAGTCATCAAAGCTACATCATAAATCGAAGTCATTTATTCACCTGTCTGTTGTGCCCATTGGATGATGAGCTCCCAGAGGGCAGGAACTGTGCTCTGCTGTGTACTGTCTTCACCATGAGAGGCTGCGTAGAAGAGAGAATGTGGGAATAGGTAGAACCAAATTATAATATAGGAAACATAGCATCATATTTAATCATTTCAGGGTAATAATTATGTTTTGGTTATTATATTCATTGCCTCTCAACAGTATTGGGTTATCCTCTTCAAATTCATTAAAGAAATCTATATTACATTAATAAATCTCAGGGTTTTTTTTTTTTAAGATTTTATTTATTTATTTGACAGACAGAGATCACAAGTAGGCAGAGAGCAGGCAGAGAGAGAGGAAGGGAAGCAGATTCCCCGCTGAACAGAGAACCCAATGTGGGGCTCGATCCCAGGACCCTGGAATCATGACCTGAGATGAAGGCAGAGGCTTTAACCCACTGAACCAATAAATTTGGCACCCCGATATATTTCAGTTTTTATTAATTTTTCAAACTTGGGCAAATTATTTAATCTATGACCTCCATTTTTCTCATTTACAAAGGAAAAGTGTTAGGCTAGACCAATAATTCTCAGCTGAGGTTGGTGAGACCAGTCCCGGTATTCAGAGATGGAGTAGGATACATCAGAATATTCATTAGGATATTTGTGGTTTGAAAAAACATTCTCAGTATCATTATATAATTTTATATTTGGAAAAGAAAATGAAAGTCACTTTATTTCTGTAATACTAAACAGTAGAAAAAAAGTTCTGGAAAATATTGACTCCCAGATTTCACAGAGGTTGGGGGCCAAATTTTTTTTGGGGGGGTGTATTAGAATCTCTAGGGCAGGTGTGGGAAGGACCGTAATGTACATTATTTTATGTTTTTCAATGAATTCGATAAAGGTGAGAGACACTGCGTTAATATGAAGAAGCTCTAATCCCCTAAGATTTCATCATGGCTGACATATACCCTGTTTTTCTTTGGATTTACTGAAAAGTTCAATCACTTTTTTTTTTTAACATCTTATTTTGAAGGCAAAACTATAGGTCGCATTGAGAAGAGGCTCAGAAAAATAAAGAAGATAAGAAAAATAGTCAGACTGAGTTACTGAAGTATCCATGTGTGGAAGTTGTTACTTCATCACTTCACGGTCTTGCCCTCATGCTTACGGGCCAGGCTGATAGTTTAATTTTATTGTAGTTTGGAAGATCCTGTGAGAGAGTTGAAACACAGCATAGCATGTCTGGGTGAATAGTTGCTGTCTTTGAGGGACTAGAGACTGTGCTCTCAGAGTGCTTGGGGTCTCTACTTGAAGGCTGGTTTTTTTTAAGGGTTAACTCTCTGCTGTTTGGTGTCTGAATGACTTCTCCATACAATAAAACACTTAGAGGTTACAGGCTGCATGATTTTCTTTTTTTCTTTCTTTTTTTTTTTTTAAAGATTTTATTTATTTATTTGACAGATACAGATCACAAGTAGGCAGAGAGGGAGAGAGGAGGAAGCAGGCTCCCTGCTGAGCAGAGAGCCCAATGTGGGGCTCGATCCCAGGACCCTGGAATCATGACCTGAGCCGAAGGCAGAGGCTTTAACCCACTGAGCCACCCAGGCGCCCCGTGCATGATTTTCAAATACTTTTCCCATCATGAGTAATCCATAACCACAACAAAAATATAAAATGATTTGAGATGCCCAATACAATTTTTTTAAAAAAATAGATTGGAATGTCACCCCATCATAGGAGTTGATACACAATTCACTTCTTGTCATCTCCTCTTCTCTGGGGCTCACCTTGCCTGGCTAGTGGTGGGGACAGCTGTGCTGTTTACACTCTGTAAATGTTGGACACCTGGTCCATGCTCTTCAGCTCCTCTGGTACCTCGATGATGTGGTCACACTCCCGTTGTCCCACGAGTCAACTGAGCCATGACATTTTTCACATGACTTTTGGCCAACCTGGGCTACTTTTACCCTTTATTTTGCCTGTGTGTATATCAGATATACAGAAGCAGAAAACATTTGTCCTGTTTTGTGGTATTTTTAGCTCTGATTCTAAACCACTACATAGCTTTAGACTAAGTTAGGGCGTTGCTAAATTTTAAGCATAGTTTACAGATTTAGAGTAGCAAGCCTTAAGTTCGATTTTTAGACTTAATCTTAAGTACTCTAAGCACCAAGTCTGTGAGTTCAGAAGTCCAGCTCTTCTGAAGAACAGATGTCAAGGAGGGATTAGACGGGCCAGGGGGAAATACTTGTGAAGGAAAAAGGGGGTGGGGGACATGAATAGGCAAGAAGCAGCTTCAGGAGAGAAGGGGAATTGGGCTGGAGGCAGCCTCAGATCACAGCGCCGTTCTGAGAAAGTCTCAGCTATGCCAGTCGGAATCCCAGAGCTCCTCCAGCTCACTTCCCATCGGAGGAGTCCTCTATCAGGCAGAAGCGGCCCAGACTTACTACTCCTATTGTGTTCTCATTGTCTGGGAGCAGCAAATGGGAAGCAGACCTAACCTGAATGCTGCAGTGGGTCCTCAGTTAATGGCAGTTTGAGGCTGTCAGATAGCTATGCTCCCTGCAGCAGATCTTCTGGAAGGGAGGGTTGAAAGAGGTGGCTCCATGGCCACCACCGAAGTGCCCAACCATGTGACCTTACATCCTCAGGATCCTTAGCAGAACTTCCCCAAAGGTTATGGGCATGTTCCCCTCTGTTCTCCACTCCCATCTCCAGCCCAACTTACGGTAATTCATTCCATTCTTAGACTCTCAGTCCCCTCAGAACCAGTGTAGGTAGGGAAGTTTCTCCTTTGGAGGCTCACTGTTTTTTGGTTTTTATTTTATAGACAATAAATCCACTCCTTAAAAAAAAAAAAAAATCTGAATTCGACATGCATTTGGGGGATGAACTTCCTAGCGCTATGTTAAATACAGAGGACACAATATAAATAAGACATGGGCCCATACCCTAGAGAGGTATGTACGTCTCAGCAGAAACTTTAACAATTTGTGATAAATAGAGGAACAGACTGGACACAGAAGGGGTCCATCCTGACCAGCCTGGGCAAAGTCTGAGCAGAGTCTTCAAGGACAAATACAACTTACGCGGACAAAAAAATGCAGTCAGAGGCAAGTCTAGGCAGAAGCAAGAAAGTATGAGGAATGGACTATACGAAATGGAGTGTTCCTGGAAGATAAAAGGTCAGGCTTAGAGGTAGGCAGGATCCAGATCTATGCTTGGGAACTTGTACTTGATGGTGTTAGCCACGGTCACACGTGCCTTTCACAAGTGTGGCAGAGGATTTGGGTGAGTAAGATGAGAGAACAGTAGGAAGCCAGTGCCTATTGGATATTTATTTCCATCCGTTCACTGGCATTTTTGTAAGAGGGTAAGATTCCTGGGGAAAGATAGACTTACATTCAAAAGACGTGGGTTCCAATCACAGCATCACGGCTTCCTGCGGTCTAGACCAGTCACAGAATTCCAGAAACAAGTTTCTGTTATTTATAAATGGAAAATAATGACACTGGGCCTGACCCTTATGGAACTATTGTGAGGATCAAATGAGCTGAGACAAGACTTTCTGAACGCGTTTTGCAAACTTTCAGCCTGTAAAAATGAAGGGACTGATATCACCCCTATCATGCTCAGGAACTAACAGCACCTGGGAAAACCCACAGAATGTGATTTTGTAAGAAGTTGCTCAGCCTTCAGGGGAGAAAATGCCTGGCTCAACACTGGCCAAGAGGAACAGGTCTGGGAAATTACGACACAAGGTAAAGCAAATGGGGCTCCTGTTTTGTTTCTGGAGATCACGGGGTTCCTCATTGTCATTCTCATTGTTTACCCTTCCTCACCACAGGTGGTTCCGAAATGAGAGGACGTTCAGACAAGGAGTACTAATAAGGCAGAAGAGATGGCTCAGACTTACTGGATATAACAAATAGAAACTGAAACACTTCAATGTGGGGAAGGTGGTGGGCTGGACATGGGGTATGTGAGTAAGCGTTCATATAAGGATGAGAAACGAGTTCAGCTGTACCAGAAAACTTTCCAACTTTCTAGGAGTACTGTGGGATCCCTGTATCCTCCTATCCCCAGGGAGAAATAGTGTATATTATCAAATAAATAATATTTGCCCTTTTACTTCTTTTCTGGAAAAATTAAAAAAAAAATCCTTCCCTCATTAGCTTGGTTTTGTTGATGATTTCTTTAATTTTCAGGGAAAAAACTTCTAAAAATATAACCAATACACTCATTGTTGGTGAGACCCAGAGGCGAGGCCCTATACATAGATTATCAATACATGTATAAAGGTATGGAATATCTCCATGTAAAGAATCCCATTACAGAGACTATTCCTAGAATAGCATCGTTTTCCTAAAAAAGTTATCTGTTCCATGAAGAAAAAAAATTTTTTATAGAGGAATCAGCCTAGAAATATTGGTGTGTCAGCTTAGACAACTGGTTGATTCATAAAAGGGACTTGCTGGCAAAAATGTTCATTATTTTCTCTTGAGTGCTCGTATGTTGGGTTGATCTTTGTCACCTTAAAAAACCCAAACCAAAACAAAAACTAAGGGACTTTTTAAAGCTTATCATATGTCCTATGAGAGACATGAACTTTTGGAAAAGAATTCCCCGAAGAAGATGGTGGCTGATATTAGAGATTGATTCACCTAATGCCAACACCAAGCACTTTGGGTTTTTTTAAACTAAGTTTTTGAGGGCAGAAAGGGAAAAAGCCATTGGAGTTTAATTTTGAGGACCCCCCTGGCTCTGTCATGGAAAGGCAAATATTCGTTTTCTTTTGCTGTGTAACAAATTACCCAGATTTGGTGGCTTCAAATAACATCATTTGTTGGCTCACAGTTTCTGCAGATCATTAAGTATAGCATGGGGTAGCTGGATCCTCTCTGCTCAGGGTTTCCCGAGGCTGAAATGAAGATGTTGGCTGGGCTATACTTTCCTCAGAGTTCTCTTCCAAGCTCACACCCTGGTTGTTGGCAGAATTCAGTTGCCTGCAGTTGTAGGAGTGAGCTCCTTTTTCTCTTGCTGGGGTCATTGACTGCTGATAGAGGCTCCTTGCCATTCTCTGCCCTGTGGCGCTGTCTGTAACATGGCAGTTTGCTCCTTCAAGGCCAACAGGAGACTGTCTCTTGGCTTGGAATTTCTGACTTCCTTGAAGGGCTCATTGCATTAGGTCTAGACCCACCCAGGATAACTCCCTTTGGATTAATTCCCAGTCAATTGACTGGAGATTTTAATTACATTTTCAAGGTCCCTTTTTGTCGTATATGTCATTGTGGAAGTGATATCCCATCATATTCACAAGCTTTCTTACACTCAAGGAAAGGGTATTGTACTGGGCATTTGTATCAGGGAGCAGGAATCTTGGGGGCCATCTCAGAATCCTGTACCATCATGTACCATTTAGAGGCAGAGGTAATTGAGGTGAGGTAGTATTCACATGCTGGGAGATCGTACCTTTCAGCAAGTGCAGTGGTGAAGATGATCCTTCCAGGGTAGCATGAGAGGGTTTCCTCCTGTTTCCTAGTGCCTCATGTGCCAAGCCATGGGCGGCAACACGGGTGTTTTTGCTAGAACAACTGATGTGGCTGAGTATTTTTTTTTGGCCCACTTCTTCCTGCGTTTTCCTTGGAAGTAGTCAAGACTGGTTCTTTTGTCCTCCTTTAGATGGTATAAGCTAATCATTATAGCAAGTCCCTTTCTCCTTGAACTAGCTGTAGTGAGTACTTTTACTTGTAACATAAAGCCTTGATTGATACAAGAGGCTCATAAATGACCTCTTTGTATGTCCATTCAAAGTGTATAAATCTGCATTGCCTCTTTAGATTCATAATACGTGGAAGCAGAAAGAACACGTCTAGTTCTATAGCTTTTTTTCAACCATATTCTATAGAACACTTGTGATAGAGTCCAGGATAGGAAACTTTTTTGGGGGGGGGGAAGTGTTCAGTGGTCTTGCCAGCTTGGGATTCACTAGATACTCTTGGAGCAAACAATACTCATTAGCGCTGCAAAGCCTCAGGGAGATCCTATAGAACAGAAACCCCCAAACAAACTAAAACCCCCAAACCTTTCTGAATGCAAACAAGGGTTCCCAAACTGAGGCCCAGAAAAATAATTTACGAAAGTCTACCACTGCATTAGTAGTAGAGTGAAGGCTTAAAACTAAGCTCCCTAGGCTTTCTAAGTTCCAGAAACATTAAACTTATTCCTTATTCCCTACATCCTTGAGAGGTCAGCTTCAATGAACACAAACAATGTCAAGAGAAAGAAAAATAATATCTAAATAGCTCTGGCAAATATATTAATGACGTTTCCATGGGACCCGTGGTGTCTCTTTGACAAGCTTGGAATCCCAGCCATGTCTGCTCACACGCCACTCCATAGAGGAGACAGCCCAGAGAGAGGACCCAGGGCAGACGTATCCTCACCTCTCTGTTATCCACACCATAGGGTTTCCCGGGTGTAAGGCCGAAGGCTTTTAGACAACAGGAAAAAGGAGCTTGTGAAATTAGTCTCTAGGACATTTCGATAACACATTTTCATAGCACCGTTATCTTCCAGGCAGACATTTTGGGCTGAGGGCTTGATAGAAAAAGAAATCATTTAAAAAGGAGTCCAAAATTAAAATGAAAGAAAAAAAAGTATTCAGGTCACTATGAAAGGCAATACAGATTGTGTGTATAATAGAAACCTGATTCTTGGATCACAACACTGGCAAGCGCGTGCCTGTCCTGCATTCCATAACGTAAATCGCATCCCTGCACATCTGACCAAGGCGTAAGAGGTTCCAAGAGGTGCATATTTTCAGCATGAAAACAAGGAGCCATTAGTGTTCTAAGCACAGCGTATGGTCAGCTGGCTGGCCTGACACACCTTGGCATTTATTGTTCCCCAAGGCCACACGGTTAGGCCTTGCAGAGGCCGGGGGCGGATGTGGACGTGCTGAAGCCGCTGCATATGCTGAATCCCCACTTGGCTCTTCTTGGAAGGAGCTGAGACGAAATAAAGCATCTGGATCCCACCACCCTTTTATTATTGAGAAATGATCCCCCTCCCGCTAGGGCAGAGGGGTGGAGTCACAGGTGATTAGACTTCGTGCTTTCTCTCCTGGTGCTTCCCCTCCAACGCCCCAACCTCTCCTTGTCGTTTTTTCTTCCTTTTCGTGGTAGTTGCGTTCAAAAAGGACTGGTGCACTGTTGAAAGCACAAACCAAAACCCAGCAAACTATCCTCCCAGCAATGTTTGTTTCATAGCCACTCAGACCCTTGGAGAGGGGGGTAAGAAATGGTAAATAAACCGTTTAGTCATAAAGGGACTCAAACCACAGCATAGACCCACCACAAGCCTCTGGGAGCATTTCCACATAAGTGCGTGTTCTCTGGGGTTTAAGGTATCTCCCAGAGCTCCCACTAAGTCATGAGTGGGCAGCACCCTGTGGAAGGCTCCTGGCTTTGTGGGGTTGCATTTATTGTGGCGGAGGCATCAGGAATTCATAATTTAGGCTTTTTTTGTTGTTGTTGTTAATAGTCTCAGGCAGTTTCATTCTCCTTACATGCCTGGTGCTCAGTAGCCATCCTTTGGCCTTTTTGGTTCCACAGTTGAGCCCCTACCCAAATGCTTTCACACCAAGGCTGTTAGCCCAATGGAAGTTGGCTGTGTGGATACTCTTGAGGACCACAAGAGGTCTTGTTTCTTTAAAAAACAAAACCAAACAAAACAAACCATTAAGGTAAGCATCCAAGGAATGGGATGTATTTCAGCTTCTTTTTTTTTTTTTTTTTTTTTTTTTTAGGATTTTTTTCAGGGGTGCCTGGGTGGCTCAGTGGGTTAAAGCCTCTGCCTTCTGCTCAGGTCATGATCCCAGCGTCCTGGGATCAAGCCCTGCATCAGGCTCTCTGCTCGGCAGGGAGCCTGCTTCCTCCTCTCTCTCTGCCTGCTTCTCTGCCTACTCGTGATCTCTGTCTGTCAGATAAATAAATAAAATCTTTAAGATTTTTTTCATTTATTTATTTGAGAGAGAGAGGGAAAGCACAAGCAGAGGGAGGGGCAGAGGGAGAATCAGCCTCCCCACTGAGCAAGGAGCCAAGGCCCGCTGGATCTCAGGCCCTGGGATCATGACCCAAGCTGAAGGCAGAGGCTTAACTGACTGAGCCGCCCAGGCGCCCCCGTATTTCAGCTTCTAACTATGATTCTGGGAGCATGCTTATGGAGGAGCAAAATAATTGGCAAAAATCATTTTTGAGCTCAAAACATTGGTATATTTGTTGATTGAGAAGTAAAATCAGGTTGTAAATAACTTCTGTCACTAGCCCTGGAAACTGGGCTCAAACTATATTTAGTCTGTAATTAACAATGAATATTTTAAGCAGAAAAATTAAAAATAAGATCACTCCCCATGCTTTGTTGGATCATCTGCAATGAGGACAGTCCTCCTGTAGCAGAGAACCTACACGCTGGACACAGATGGATGTATCTGTTTCTCTATTTTAGCAAAGGGACAAAATATTTACATGAAGAATATCCAGAAAATTCTCACTGTACAAGTTGGTTGCTGTCTGTATAATGCTTCTGTCTATCAGTGACCACAAAAGGTCTCTAGTAAGTGTCTGGTAGGATATCTACTCTTCACGCCAGCGTGACACGTGACTTCACTGTCTTTGGAGCTCATTGGTTAGAATATTCTTTATTGTAGGAAATATGGATTCACTTCCTCCTGGCAATTATTTATGCTAAATTTATATTTTAAAATGCTGCTTTGAGACAACAAGTTTTCCAGGCTTGAGGTGGGGCAGGGCGACCATATTTCCATTCCTCCTCCTTCTTTTATCTAAGGACCTGAATTTGTTTCAATCTACCAAAACAAAATAAAATTGCTTCCTTTAAAATTCTTGATTTCCTATGATCTGAGGACCAAAAGAAAGATGTGTTAAGGGCTCCCAGTAGAATGAATAGGGATTTTCCCCTTCACAGCTGCAGACAAGGGATTTCAGTTCAAACTCGAGGAAGGAGACAAGAGATGGTGAGAGCGTGGATAAATTTCTTGAATTATTTTTTCTTCTTTTTATCTGCTGTCACTTTAAATGACTGTCTTCCTGGTCCAAAGCAGGCATGCCTGCTAAGGATTTCAAATGAGTATACAAACAATTTTATCTGATCCTGTAATGGACATATTTTCGATAAGTGAATGGGGAGAGCTGATATCCCCATTTCAAAGGAGCCGGCAGTGGGCGGGAGAGAGTTGGCTAGCAGGAACTTTCAGGGAAATTCTCATAAAGTGCACTGTTAGGCCTCAGGGGGTGCCTCGGGGCTGTACTTTGGACTCTTCACTGCTGGTCTAACAGGTGAGGCCCTAGATGCAAATATTTGGTTTGACCCTTTCTTACTGTCAACACTGCAGGCCCTTAGCATGATGGAAAGTATAGAATTTATGGCTGTTTGTACAGACATTATCAAAATAATTGTAAATTCTTCTTTCTTGTTATTTCTGAAAGATGACTAGCCTCGCTGGTATTTTAGGGAAGGGGTTTGGTGAAGGTGGGTGACTAGGGGGTTAAAGAATGACAAATGTCAACAGTACAAAAGGATTCCAGGGCTCGGGTTTCAATTCAGACGCAAAGTTAGAGCATGGAACAGTGGCCCAGTGAATCCAAAGTTCGCATCCGCACAGGCAAGGCAACTCTCCGGAGAATATGTAAGAATTGCGTAAGCTCCCCCACTTTGTGTAGATACACTCGAATACTCACATTTGAGTATTATAATGTAGCTACATTTCCCACATGAACATGTTTAAATCTGGAAATCGGTTTGTTGAGAGGCAGTAGCAAGGTGGGGAGTGGAGAAAGAAGACAAAGTAGGGAAAATCTGGCAAGATATCCACGCGACAGAAAATAAAGAGCAAAGCCCTCGAACAAACTAATAAACCAAATGAAACAAACACGGAATTAAATACATTGGGAAGAACAGAATTCCATTTGAGCAGTGTGATTCTTGTAGCACAGAAACAGCGAGGTCGAAGACTTGGGTAGACACGACCAAGTCTACTTCATACTCAGGTGTGGAAGTATTATCTGCAAATGTAGATTCCCCAGGGAATCAGAAAGCTGGAGGATAAGAGAGAAAGTTTAATAAATAAAATTAATCAGTTCTGCAGCCTACTTGGGAGCTACCTTGGACTATGCTGTAGAAAAAAAAAATGACAAATATATCGTATATCATTTGAATTTCGGGTGTGCAACATTTTGACCTGGCCTGTTCTGGAAATCATGGAATGAGGTGTGCCCCTTTAGAAAAGAATGTATCGGAATATTTGATTTATGGTTTGGGAGGTGCAAGGGCTTATTATACTCCCGCTCTATTCCTGTGCGGCTGAAATTGATAAAAAAAAATTATTCAAAATTTACAAGTTCAAAAAAATTATTCAAACTGCAGGAAGGAGGCAAACGTTAAGAGGTAGATTTGGAGATCCATGTTGAAGGATAGCTATGGGCTTCGCTCCTGATCTTGCTCTGTATTCAGGAATTGGGAGCATTTAAAGGTCGCCCTTGTACCTGGCTTCACCTGTAGTGTACCCCTGCCTGGTCTACACGGAGGTGAGTCATTGTGCCTAGAAGTGTCAAACGCCAAAAACATCACCCCCCCGCTAGGAAATGGATTCTGATTACCTTATGAAAGAAAATGAGTGCCAGCATTTGTCTTTCGTGTTCCTCAGTGGTTGTGCACTGAGTTTGAATAACAAGTTAAAATTTTATTATGGACTTAAAAAAGTGTTTTGAATATTTAAAGGCAAGACATTAAAAGTCAGGTAGAATCCTTAGGAAACCATAGCTGCCTATCCAGGGTGTACAATATGCTAAAAGGGAAAAGAAAAAATAATAGCGCTAAGTTGTTTTCATAGTAATTTGGGAAATAAAATGAAAGTAAAAAGGCATTGCCCAAGGTTTCTGTTTGTTTTTTCTTCCTGTGTCTCTAACTTTTATCTTAAATCTAACAAATGACCGAATGGATTTGTCCAGAGGCAGTGACAACGTGGGGAGTGAGAAGGAAGTGTAGAAAAGCTGGCAAGGAATCAGCAAAAGGAAAAACAAAAAGGGAAAGTCATAACGAACAAGCTGAACTACACACATTTAAAATAATAAAACTGCATCCAAGTTGATGTGAATATTGAAGAACCCAATGAAATCAAAGTTGCAGGCCTAACTTGTTTTGCTTAAGTACAGAAATTAGTGAAGGTGCAAATGATCCGACATGCTCTCTGAACTCTAGCTGAATTCTTTTTTTTTTTTTTTTTAACATTTTTATTTATTTATTTGACAGAGAGATCACAAGTAGGCAGAGCGGCAGGCAGAGAGAGAGAGAGGAGGAGGAAGCAGGCTCCCTGCAGAGCAGAGAGCCCGACGCGGGACTCGATCCCAGGACCCTGAGATCATGACCTGAGCCGAAGGCAGAGGCTTAACCCACTGAGCCACCCAGGCGCCCTAGCTGAATTCTTAATTTTATGTCAGCTTTAGCTCTTGTTTAGTTTAATAAATATTAATTGAGCCCCTGCTGTGCTCCAAACACAGCCAGAAACTGAAGACCACGTGTGAGCACTGGAGGAATTACAGTGTAGTTGGGAGGACGGCAAGGAAGCAGACACTCCGACGTTAATAAAACAGGCGGCTATAAGATAAAAACATGCAATAGAAATGATTGCTAATTAAAGAAAGAATTCTTGTTTAAGTCCAATTAAAAGAGGTAAATGACCACATACAGAATGAACTAGGATTCTGGAAACAGCAAAAGGGAGTCGTGAGATCTGAAGCTCTCTGCCCGTTTTGCAACTGAGCGAATTATTTGTAAAAGATTCATTATGTATAAAATACAGGTATTAAAATGCATACATCATATCGTAATTTTGAAGCTCAACCTCTGCTACATATTAATTATCATTATTATATTCAGTTATTAGTTATTGAACCAATACTATTTTGCCATAATTGTGGAAAACCTTGGAAAATAATTAGATCCAAGCAGATCATAGAATGTTTCAACCTTAAATGCTGTGGTTTTATGAAATATATGTTTGGTCTTCCAAAATATCCAGATGTTTGGCTTTTGCAAGAAAAATTATTGCCTGTGTTTTTCCCTTTTCATTTAGATGCCTTGACATTATATAGACTCGAATGTTTTTGTTGTCAAGATGTGATTAGAACCTTCTAAATTACCGTCTGTAGCGTCCAGTGTTGTTTATGCCTACATTAGATCTGACATCACACATTTAATAATCACTTCAGAGTTTTTACAATTTTGGTATTGTATAAAATTTGATGCCAGAGCCTTTAACACAGATGCATTCAATAAGAAAAAGCTTATGAGAAATTCTCATCCGTATATTAGTCATCTCCCATCAACGTGGTTCTTCCTCATACAGTTAATCTCTGTCTACTTCAGGCCATACAGTTAAAGCACCTTTGGCAAGGTCATTGCCATGCTGATTTCATTAAGAATTAGGGTATGACAGAGTCTGGCTGGGTACTCAGCCTCATTCGTTACCTCCTCTCACAGACAATGCGCTTTGCCTCCCCTGAGCACCTCCAGGTATAGCTGGGTCTTTCCTGGTCCAAACCAACCACATCTCAAGGGCCTCCCCCAACATTGTCTCCAGCCCCAGGGACCAGCACCTTTGCCTTCTGTTTTTCTCTCTTTAATCTGAGCATCCTTCTCACATCAGTCTTTATGTCCAAAGCTTTATCATTTCATGTTCTTTCTCAGGTTCTGTAGGAAATACACCCATCTCTCCCAAATTTGTTAACTTGATTTCATTCTCCCAAACTTTTAACGACTCATTTCGTCTGAGAAAAACTTTCGGAGTCTTCCTTGTCCCTTTGGTCTGACTCATCGGTGGAATCTCCCTGTCTTTCCTTGCCTTCATGTTCGAGTCTTGTGGAAGCCCACCAGGAATTTTCATAACTTCTTGTGGACTCTGAGGCTTACAAAAGTATTGGGCTTACTTCCTCATTTCGGTGATCACTGAACTAACCCAAAAAGAACGAGAATTTTGAGCAGCTGCCGTTAGAATGGTTTCTAAACCAAAGTCTGAATGATACTGTTTGCCATTCAGAGATCATATTCACCACTTTGCCCCAGCGTCTCCCCCTTCCACATCAATAGCCTTTCCAGTTTCGCTTCTCATCTTCCTTCTCTACTGTGCCACCGATCACCAAATTTTCAATTCTCTTAGCACTTTCGTTGGTCACGGGACCTTTCCCCAAGGTCACACTAAGAGGTTAATAGTGGTTTGCTGGGTTTCCCTGCCAAGGAGTCTTTTAAAAACAAATATAGACTTTTTTTTTTTTTTTTAGATGGAAAGAGAAGTGAACATACCTTTAAAGCAAAAGAGAGGTGAACGACCAATACTGTTCTTCTACATAGGAGAATTTAGCCCATGGGGACCTCAAGATGGAGAGTGCATGCGAGGGCATCAGTGATTTCCTGTCCTCAGATAATACCCCATACCCAGGCCTGTATTTTTTTTTTTAATTGGTTGTGCCAAATATTTTGTTGTGTTTCCGATAGTCACTTTTCATCTGAAAATTCAAGTAATCGCCATGCCCAAGCATCTCTATTCAGCCCGGTCTCTTCTCCTAGCACTCCCTAAAGATCTGGTGTTGAGTTCTGTAGACAGCCCTTGACCCTGCGTTGCATAAGTGCCCAGAAGGGAAAGATGTTCTCTCCCCTTCACATAACCTTGCTCTCTTCTAGAGAAACAGCTCTGCAAGATTACCCACACTTGAGGGAAAACAACATTACCAAGGAGACGATATTTAGTTGTTCCTTTAAAATCCAATGGGCAGTGATCCAAAAACATTTGGCGAAATAGAGGGAACTTGTTATAAGCCAGCCAACCAGTGGCCTAAATTCTTTTGCTTGATGATTTCTTCTGAGTGCATAGTTCAATTGCCTTAAGACCAATCATGTTATTAATGGGCTGTTTAGGATTTTAACAAGATTATTTAGAGACTCAAAACCTTTCTGAGCTCATTTAATAGATGAGTTTTATTGCGACAGGCAAAGCGTAAGGTCAGTGATCCCAAAGTGAGGCGCATATAGTCCTTGGTTTATTGAGGTATGAGGGAAATAGTTAAAATGAATAAGTGTATCTTTAAATATCGTTTTAAAAAATTCATTTTTTAAATGCTTTATATTATTCATAATATATTGGTTGGCAGCACAGTTATGTAATTTGTAGGTAAAAGCAGATATATTGGCGTAATTTTTTTTAGTGATAAGCAGGGGAGATTAAATAGGGTGAAAACTTCCTGATTAGGTAGCACCTTGCCTATCATACCCAGTCTCTCCAATCCATGCATTATGTGAAGATGGGTCCTATAAGACACTATTTCTCATGCAAACAATATACCCATGAAAATCTGAAGTTTTCCTCTGAATTCCAACCACCTTGAGAGTCTCACATTAGTTTAGATAAAGTTGATGGCGACCCTTGAAAGAGAACACTGATTTTTTAGGCCAGAGCCCCTGCCTTTTTGCATAATCCTTCGTGTCATGGCTGTCCAGTATTCCTCCTGGATACTGCTACAGGGGCTCACAAAGCAGGGATTTGAGAAAGCCAGAGGAATGGGAATCAGAATGACGAGTACGGGTGCTCATGTAGATTAGCTGTGGCCCGTCCCCTCTGAGGGAGAAAAATTGGAGCCTGTTTTCCTCTGGACATCGGAAGAGAGGACCCTCCTGTGAGAGAAAATGTTGCCTGCTTTGAACTGGTAAGAGAAGGTGTTCAAGGCAAAATTCCTGCCCGTTTCTCCAGAAGTTTAGGAACTAAGGG
The DNA here is from genome assembly GCF_963455335.1 of Martes martes. Lineage (NCBI taxonomy): Eukaryota > Metazoa > Chordata > Mammalia > Carnivora > Mustelidae > Martes > Martes martes. Next base: position 19,213,765 of record NC_137893.1, read on the forward strand.
ACTCAGGTTGGATGGAAGGAAAGAGAAGTTGTTTTTTGTTTTTGTTTTTGTTTTCCCCTCTTTTTCCTCCTACTGCATCAGCCTGCTTCTACCTGCAGAGCAAAGCACACTCCAACTTTGAAAACCTGCGTATCTGTTTTCAAATCTCAGAGGACCGTGTCCCTGCTCCGTCACAAGTCCACATGTGCCGTTCCCATCCCCGTCCAGGTGGCTAGTGGCTCCTGCACCTCGGGCTGCGTGGCTGTCCGGCTGTAGGTGCTTGCTTGAGCCTCAGTGCTTGAAGTTCTTGGTATGTGGTCTTGGACGAGTTGCTTATTCTTCCTAATGGTAGATGGAGTAATAATTCTTCCCCACAAAGCTGGGTACGTTGTGTGCCATATAATTTAAGTATTATAAGTACTAACTCTCTTTTCTCCTTTTTATCCCCTCCCCTGGTTGGTTGAAACCATCAACTGCGTGGTGTCCCTTGACTACCTCTCTTCCCATTAGTATCTTACCTTTTGGGGCATCACTGATCAGGAAGCTTCTGGGGATCCCTTTCCACGTAAATTCTTCCCCTTATATTTTTCTTCCTCACCCGCGTTTTACCAAGAATTGGTCATGAAGCACTAGTTGTACAGGGCTAATAAGGGTCACGTGAAATATGAAAGGGGAGGCGTGTGGTTCTGAGGTTTTCGGTAACTTTGGGAAATGCTAGGTCTGACAAAGGTGCCAGGTTTCTCCAACCACGTGGGTGTGGTGTGGAAGACATCACCGCAGAGTTCTCCAAACTGCTTACTTTGGAGTATAAAACCTTCTTTATGCAGTGGCTCATGGGCCTGGAGTTCTGTGGAACATACTTGAAGAAGTATTCTATACTTATCCCACTACCATAAGGAAGAGGCTTCCATTCTCTCAATTTTTCATATCCAAAGACCTACTGTTTCCTAACATCAGCTGAAGACTAGTTAACACTGGTTTCATTTCATTATTCCAAGTATCTTCGCTGTAGTTCCTTAATCACAAACCACTACCCCGAGACCATATCCAACAGCCTCTCCTCAGACTAGGAGAATTAAAAAAAAATTTTTCTCCTACATCATCGCCACAATGAGCTTCTACTTTCACTACCTTTAAGACATTGAGGAAAGTAGAGAACAATACTCAGCCTAGATAACAGCTCAATCTTCCTATCGCCCTTAGTAAGTTCCTAGGATTTTATAGATGCAGTTTATAATTTTAACTTTCCATGCTTTGGATCACAAAATAGCTCTTTGTTCAAACCAAACATTTTTAAGGAGATCAAAGACCATGTAGAAAAATATAATAGAAAGTAGATATGTAGATATGCCACAGCTCATAGCAACAAAGGAGAAAGGCTAGCCCAGTATTGGCTGAAACCACAAGGGAAGGTGTTTGTGGTGTCTATCGCTCATGTATTTCTATTCTAGAGTATGAACTCTGATGTGGAGCAGTTTAACCCCTTCTTTGTGATGTCTGCTGGTGTTTCTGGATGAGGAAGGTATCTCTTACACAAGCATTCCTCAGCCAGCTGGTTGCCTGTCAGGACAAGCTCAGGGGTGGCATTATTTGCATGTTGCTGATCATTGCCTCTTTGGGGCTGTAAAGACTCAGACCCAAGGAATGACTCAGAAAGAAAGCCAGGGGCCCGTGTCGTTCTGCTCTGGGCTCGGCCACGCAGCATAACAGCGTCGTGACTCCACTGGGCCCCGCTGCTCCTCTGACTTTCCGTTTGCCTCTCGAGCGGTGTCATAGGTGAGACTGTTGGCAATTCAGTGTCCTCGCCCCGGCTTCTCAGGCTCTCCACCTTTAGTTCCTGCTTGATCAGGGGCTGAGGACAACTGTATGATGAGTCATAGGCCCTACATCCTGGCAAGTAATCACTTTCCCACAGTAAGTGATGATTTATGCTGGGAAGGGGCGAAGAATGTGGAGTGGCTGTTTTTCCATCTAGCCTTTCTGCTAACAGAGGGTTGGCTGGGAAGGCTCTGGCTCCATTCACAAGGCCATCTGAAACACCAGCTTAAGAGTAGTTTCACCTTCTAAGCACGGGATCCTTACAGGCCTGGTATCCACAGAGGGCTGGAACATGACAATCCTGTATATTCTGTTAAAAAGGAAACACAACTTTGGAATTTCCTTCCTTTGACATGTGCGGACTAGGAATGCCTCCTGGAAGTGGAGAACCAGAGCGCCCCCAGCATAGACCCATTTTAGAGATGAGAACACGGGGACTCATTACTCATTACTCATTACTCATTGCCACAAAACTGGTCAGTGACCAACATCTCAGGGCTGAAACTGGCTGATGTTAAGCTGCTGCCTTATCCGACTCTAAGCTTACCTGTACCGTGTCATAAAGGGAAGTCTGGGTATAAAGAAGATTGTGATTTGTGCCATGAGTCCCTTCAATTACTGGCAAAAGGGTCAGGGGGAGAAGCATGATCCCTGGTATCAGATGGGTCTCGGTTTGAATCTTGGCACTGGAACTGGGTGATGTTGGCTAATTTCCTACTTAATTTCTCGGAGTGTGTCTCCTCATCCATACAGATGAGAAGAGGGATAATAATGTCTCCTTCACATCAACTGCTGGATGGATAAGAGATAAGGCATGCAGAGCTCAAGGCACATAGTAGGCTGTCCAGAAACAGAGGCTCTGATCATTATTTACTCCTGAGTGATGTGTGCCCTTCCTCTCTGCTCTTCCCTTTCAAAGCAGCACTTGCTACAGTTCACACTACCTTTGAGTTCTGCCTTGTCAGACTCAGCATGGCTCAGTCTGCTTTCTCAAGCCACTGCTGAATTTCTTTTCCTTTGTGATTTGCATTTGGGTTGACTTATTTCCCTGAAACGCTGTCACAAGCCAGGAGGTAGTTGCAGAACATGATCTGAAACCTCACTGGCCAGGGAAAGTCCCCTCCGAAAGAGGCATTTCCCCTCTTCTTGAGTTTTACACTTCTCTTTCCCACTGTGCAGGCAACCCCTCAGCCCGGCCCGTGTCTGCCCCAGTGTTCTGCAGGCAGTTTGAACACAGTGGGAAGGTGACGGTCTGGCCATCTTTACTCCTGGTGTCTCCATTGCCCTGGATTCTGTCACAGTGCCCTCCAGATTCCTTCGGCTTCCCCCCAAAGGTCTTTGTTGTTGCTTCTCTTCCCTCTCCTCTCTCTGTGTCACCTTTCCCCGGTCACCAGGGCCAACTCTCAAAACCTCCGATGGAAATTTAGAGGCTTCTGTGGTTCTTAGGGGGTTACTGGGCTCTGCATTTTCTGTGTCCTCACTTCCTTTATAGCTCACAGGGATTTCCTAAGAAGCCTCTTTCTTCTCTGCCCAGTAGTTTGGGCCGGTCCCCCCCTACCTCACCCCAACAAGGGATCGCCACTTCGCAGCAAAGGCCCTCTTCTTTTTTACGCATAGCTTCAGAAATACAATTCTCTTGTTCAATCGGGTCTTGCATTGAAAAAAAAAAATTCTCCAGTCATTCTTGTGACATTTTTCTATGTTTTGAATACTATCTACACTTGATGATAAAATAGAGTCCATTTGATCAAATGGATTTGTCCTTTTACCCCAAGTGTGTGTGTGTGTGTGTGTGTGTGTGTTTTCTCCTCAGTGCCCTACTTTCTAGATATTTTGTCACCAGAGAATTTTCCCACTGGAGGATATGTTGCAACACAAGTGAATTATCTGCAAGAGTTTAAAAAAATGCAATTTATGCCAATGGTTTTGAAAATACCTTAAATAACATTAAACATTTTACAAGAATTTTTTGAAAAGAGAAAATATAGCTCCAATCCCTCCCTTTTCATCTAATGACTGATTTCACTTTCAACTATTAACTTTCAGTTTTTATTCACTTACTATTCATGTTACTATGCTTGCTTAAGGTAGGCTTTAAAAATTTGTGCTATAAAAGTGAAACTAGATGTTGCCACAAATTTATTGCATTGGGCCCACCCACTTCTCTTACTTTATGTGCTCTCTCCTCTCAGACCTATAACATGCCAAGTTAGGATGAAGATAACATTCTCTCGTCCTGGGGATTGGCCTCCTATGAGACCCTGGGATCAAATTCTATTTCTGGTGCTTCTCTTCCTTTAAGAATGAAAGAGAAAGATTCCACAATCTTTCACAAATATGTATTGAATACCCAGTGAGGATTGAGTAAAACTATGTTGATTGGGACAGAGTTTATACCATCACTCTGGCATGCTGAAGATGGGAGTGAAAATGATGAAGGAAACTTAAATGTCAGTTTTGTGATTCTGCAAGAGATTCAGGGCCAATCAGAATGGAAAAATAATCTCTGTTGTCATGTTCTGTAACAAGAGAAGAAGTGAATGTAGAGGTGATAAAGTAAAACAAGAAGGCATTGTAAGCCATGGGCTTATGGTGGGATTGAATTTGGATTTGGAGATGAGTAAAGTAACGGATCCCCAAAAATAAGAGAGCTAAGTTGACTCAATAGCCATAGAATAGAGAGCTTAGTATCTGGGAGCAGTAAACTAGTGGTTTTGTTTGTTTGTAAGGAGTGTTTACACTGAATTAACCAGATTGACTCTTACTAAAAGGAGGGAAAGACAATTGTAATAGGTTTGCGCAAAAACTAAAATTTATTCCTTATGTAATTAAAAAGTCCCAGGCTAGATATGGCTTTAGCTTCCGATGAAAGAATGTCTTTTTTTTTTTTTTTGTAGTTTTTGTAGTTTTGTAGTTTTTGTAGTTTTGTCTTCTTCCGGATTTCTATTTAGTTTTCTTCCTTGTTAGCTTTCATCTTAGGTAGGCTTCCTCACATGGTGGCAAAGATGACATAGATTCCTTCAAGTATTTGATGAAAACTTCTATTTCTAGAAAAATTTTCATAAGCACTTATGAACACAATATAATTCTGCTTATAATTTCAGGAGGTCACAAAACTTCTGAAGTTGCATATCTTTACCTTAGAGTTCCATAGACCCCAGCTTAAAAAAACTCTCCTCTGCGCTGTGAAATAATTGACCAAGCCAGCGCCATGACTTTTTGGACAGGCTTATCTCCCACACCTAGTACAGAGCCTTGTACATATTGAATACATTGAATGAATGATTCAATCAATGAATTAATCAACTACGCAACCAATCAAATAGTCCTTTTCTGGGATCTGTTGTGCTGTGATATGTTAGGTGTTTTGTATGAGTTATCCTCGTTCATTCTTCTAACATTATTTTATGGATAGGAAACTGAAACTAAGCTAGGAATAAAGTGAGTGGAACACCTAGAATGGACAAACATGGAAAAGAGATATGAAATTCAAGGGAAGAAAGCCTACATGAGCAGGGTATTGGTCTGGAAGGCTGAGGAATGTTGCTGGATTCACTCTTGTGGCCCAGCTGGTTCTAGTTCCCAGCCACAGCCATGGGGGTCACCACCTCTGAGGCATTCTCAGGCCACTCTGTGTCTGCAGAGCTCTGGGTACCACTTGTCAGTTGCCAAAATACTTACTATGTTTTCTCTTTAATAGCCTCTTCAAGTAACAGTTGGGTCTTTCACATTTTTAGCTTTCACTTCAGACCCTGCAGTCAAATGAAAACTTTTGTTGTTGTTGTGGTTGAGATTTATTTGCAATCCAATTATTGGAATTCACTCACTGGATATTTAGGAAGCCCACTGATAATTGTTCCAATGAGTTTATACTCACCATTGGGAGATCCTAGAACTGTCAGTGTTGTTCTTCAGAAAGAATGATACAAGCTATAAGGTCAGCTGTTAGGGGGCCAGCAAACTGGACAGCCCATAAAAGTGAATTTTCCTCAACCTGTAAGTGCTGGGCAGCAGAGGAAACTGCTGGAAAAAAATTACCATGGAGTCACAGGGTTTGGTGGAATTGGGAGATCACATTTTATGTGTGTGTGTGTGTGTGTGTGTGTGTGTGTTTAAGAGAATGTACAAGATGGGGGGGCAGAGGGAAAGAGACAATCCTAAGCAGACTTCATGCCCAGCACAGACAGCCCAGTGCAGAACTCCATCTTACAACCCTGAGATCATGACCTGAGCAGAGATCAAGAGGCCAACACTTAACTGGCTAAGCCACCCAGGCACCCAGTGAGATCACACATTCTGAGGGGAATCTTTACATTTTTTTTTTTTTTAACCTCAGGGCCCATGTGAATTGGGGAATATGAAGACACCAATAAAACAGAAATAGAGGGAGTTGTCCTGGGCAGACCCCAAACTGAGAAGAGTGAAATAATGGATTTTTCCTTTCAGCACATTGTCTCATATGAGAAGAATGAAAGACAATTGATAAGCAAGAAGACATATAGCTTATATTCTGGTTGTTTACTAGTGATTTGAGTCTATGCAGATGTATCAAATGCTGACATATGTATGTATAGTATATGCATTTATATGACTAGTCATAGACTTGAAGCATTTTTTTCATATTACTAAAGACTTGGCACCAAGTACAAGTTTGAGAAAATATTTTACTTCCTTTTCCATTAATTTTGATTAGCCTGAATTGAGCTCCTTTAAGTTCCCCTATTCTTGTTTTTGTGAGAGGCATTACTTTTTTCTCTGTGAGTGTATCTTTATGACCTATATTGTTTGGGGCTCTTGATAAAGGAGATTTGACACAGTGTACTTTTGAAGTAAACATTCATTTCTTCAGCAAGAATTTCTGTTCAAGACATTGTGCTATTAAGACATAGGCAAGGTGGAGGAGTGGAGGGGTGGAGAAGGGTGGAGGGGTGACAAAGCAAGATGTGCCAGATGATTTAAAAACACTCACTGTGCATGTTACCTGATGGGGCAAAAGGGTCTTTGCAGATGTGTTTAAGGATCTTGAGATGGGGGACTTATTCTGGATTATCCTTATGAACCCAGTGTAAATATGGGGTCCTTATCAGAGGGAGGCAGGGGATCAGAGTGAATGGCAGGAAATGTGATGATGAAAAATGAGGTTGAAGTGATGAAATGAGGACACAATGAGGTCATTTCCAATGACCTTGGAAATGAGGTCACAAGCCAAAGAATATAAGCAGCACTAGAAGTGGAAAAAAAAAAATAAAAAGTAAGGAAACAGACCTCCTGGAACCCCCAGAAGGAACACAGCCCTGCTAACACTTCGATTTAGATTCGTGCTCTCCAGAACTGTAAAAGAAGACAATTACATTGTTTTCAGTCACTTCATTTGTTACAGCAGCAATAAGTAAACATATATCCTTTAGATTCAGAAAAAGAAAATTCCAGGAGACATTTAATCCAGTATCATTCCAATCATGTGATTTTCCAGGTGCTAGTACCCAATATATTCTTAATAGTTTTCCTAAAAAAAAAAAAAAAAAGTATGATTCTAAGGTTAGTAGCAAATTAGAGGAGAGAATGGACAGTTTGTGGGGACAGGCTTAGGGAATCCAGGGAGCTAGGTGTGGTAGGACTTGGTGGTCTCTGTATTGGTTAGAAAGTCTAGGCCATGTTGTGATAACAAACAGCTCTAAATTTTAAAGCAACAGAAGTTCCTTTCTTACTCATTCTAAGTCTACTGCATGGCTGGGTGACTCCCTAGAGTAACCTTCTTCCACATGACGACTCAGTGTCATGTCTTCCTATCAATATGTGCTTCTACTGTAACCAAGGCAGGGCAGGAGACCACCGTAGGGTCTCACACCAGCCACCACATGCTTCTGCTGGGAGGTGACACTCCGATCTCATTGGCCAAAGCAAGTCACATGACTACATGTCATCTCAAGGACACGAAAAGTAGAATACTCCCTTGTCTGAAGAGAAGAAAGCTGGCAGTCCTGTTAAGCAGCATTTACATCTATTCCACGACCCCAAGTTTGTAGAGTAGGGAAAAATTTTAAATAATTTTTGAATTTACTTATATCCTCCCAATTATAACAATAACTCCATGCTCAAGTCCAAGGTACCCATCTTCTTTCATAAAAGTGTTTGTAAGCCTTGAAGCATCAGTATTACTATAGACCCAGATTTCAGTTTAATGGTTAATGCTGAGAAAGTACTGTGATCAACGAAGCAAATTGATTTTGAATATTATATTCTTTTATTTTAAGGGGCTTAAAAGAAACACCTACAGAGAACTAGACAAAATGAATACAAGTAAGCTAATAATAAAGACAACGAGAACCCAAGAGCTGCTGAATTAAGTATTTAACAACATTTGTAAAGAAATGGAAAGTCATATCTAATTATTTCACTGTGCTTACCTTCCCTATGTCAGAAAGTCTTTGGCATGCGGTGCGTTTCTATAGGCATTCCATCGTGATTTAACATCAATTAATATCTACTTGCCACAAAGTGTTGACAGTAAGTTTTTAAATTCGCAGGCTTGACATTTTGCAGTGTAATTGGGCAGAAGTGAAAGAGCTTTCCAGGTTGCTGCTAAAAGCTTCGCGGAGAGACGTGAAGTGAATTTTAACCCTTTGCCAAGGAGGCCAGCTGAGACTTGCTACTTCCATAGCAGATTGCTTCTAGAAGACAAGAACCCAACCAACCTGGTTTTTTAACCTACAAGTTGGACCTTGAGGTTTCCAAAACTCTGGAAAGGCATTTACTTATCCGAGTTTATACTGCTGGTGTGTGGAAAAAGCCTGGATTTAAAATCAGGTCTCCGGACTTGAGTTCTATGTTTGTTTGACTCTGCCACATGTGCATCTAAACTTTGGGGGACCCAGAAGGCTCCAGCCCTAAAGAGCTCTAATAGGGCCCCTTCTGAGTTCAGAAGCCAACATTTCAGGGTTAGGTTTGTAAGCACAGTGCTTAAAAGGCTTGCTTTCCCTGTGTTCTAAGGTCCATTAGCTGTAATTTAAGATACATTGGATCCAGGAATATGACAGAGGAACTGTTTGTTTATTTCTTTTGTTTCTCCTTGTTACAAGCTAACTGGTGTCCCCAGCACCCAGGAAGAACATTAGGTCTCATGCTCCTGACAAGAGCATTCCGCTAAAAGTGGCTTTCAAATGCCTCTTGGTGGAGTTGCTATTTAATTTAGGCAGTTTATTTTCTCAGAAGGGGTCAACAGATTCTATAGGCTTTGCCTGCTAAGACCTTTAGTTTTAACCACCTCCTTAAAAACATTCTCCTTAATCCATTCAGGGCAAGATAGTGCATTTCTTTGCACTTTGACATGATTAATCATTGAATCACTGAATATACTACTTCTTTTCTTGTCTGCTCAGGGTCTAATTGGAAAGGAATCAGACCTAGAGTCCCTTGGGATTTATTTGGGAGTACCAGGTGGTCTGAGTAGTCAAATAAGAAATAGGCCCCTTTTAATGTAAATACTCTGCCAAGTATGAGGTCTGAATGACATTATTAGTGTGTATTTAACGTGCACAGAAAAACTGATACATGACCTTCCAGAACGCACTAAGGGTTTGAAATGTACTTATTATTGGTTCTATTTCAGATCAGTTAATAAATCAGTAAGTTAAAAACAAAACAAAACAAAAAACCCAAAAACCAAAAAACGAAAAACCACAATCCTTGGGGAATTAACTTAGTGGTGTCCAGACCTGCATTCTGTGTGGATCTCATGATGCAGGGGAATCTGCTGTCACTGGCCACTGGAACCATTCCTATCAAACTTCTGTCTACAGTTTCTGCCTTACCCCACTTCATATAGAAGTTGCCTTTTCCTGATAATTAAAACAGCCGGTAAGGTTAGGGAAGGGGAAAACCCATTTCAACTTTAAATACAAGGTGAGAAATATCTTTCTCTCCAGTATATCTCATGTAGGGAAAGTGATTTCGTGTTATTTATTATTCAAGACAGTCATTAGCAAATATTTTCTGAGCGCTAACTATGGGCCAAGCATTGGGCCCGATGTTGGAGCTTAAGCTTCAAACAAAATAGATGGAATCTTTGTCCTTGTGGGGAGAGGCTAGTAAGAGATTCAGAAAAAAAGCCAAGGATAACACAGTGTGATAGATGCAATCACAGAGTGAGTACAGATGCTCTGGGAATGCCAGAGAGTGACCCTTCATCTGTACTTGAGGGGTTGGGAAAGGCTTCTTGGGAGAGGTAGAGCTAAAATGGAGGATAAGCAGGGATTATGGCAAAACTGGGGACTGGGTTAGGGGAGCAGTGTGATACGTTGAGGAAAAACTCAAAAATGAGAGACGGTATGACACATTTGAGGTAGTAAAGACATTTAGGTAGAAAAGACATTTGGGTGGGCTAGAAAGAAGGTTAACATTGGGCCTGGGGTGGCAGGATGAGGTCATGCAGAAGCCTGTGAGCCAAGTTAAGGAATTTTGCTTTATCCTGAAGAACAATGGGATGCATTGAAAGACTTTCAGGCACAGAGTGACATGATCAAATTTATATTTTAGAAGGGGGACACCTGGATGCCTCAATGGGTTAAGGGTCTGACTTTTGATCTCAGCTCAGGTCTTGATCTCAGGGTTGAGAGTTCAAGCCTCTATTGGGCTCCATGCATGAAGCCTACATCAAAAAGGAAAAAAAAAAAAAAAAAGGAAAGAAGGAAAGATTACTCTGGTTTCAGCATTAAATGTCCTGGAGAGCTCAAAACCATACTTAGTGAGACAGATAGAATAGGACTTCCATAATATTGTGAGGGATGCTGACACCGGAACTAGCCTCGTGACCAGCAAGATAAAGAGGTATGTGATGGGGGCAGAGTTAACAGCCATCGATGAGCTGGTGCTTAACCAGGCCAAGAGGAAAGTGTCTGGTTTAGGTAATTGGGTTGATGGTGGTGCCATTTTCGGAGAGCAGAACCAGGAGTAAGATGAGGTTTGAAGATGGAGGGTGGTAATTCTGGTTCGGGTCATTTAAGGGGACATGCATGGGGAGATGTCCAGTAGGCAATTAGTTGCATGGTTCTGACATTCAGAGGAGAGAGCTTGTCTGCCAATAGAAATTGGCAGTCACAGCCTGTAGATGATAATAAAAGCTATTACCTGAAGTGACTACTGAGAGAGGAGTGTGGATGACACTGTTGAGAAGCATCAATAATTAAGGGGTAGGCCATAGGTAGGAAACCACAAAGGAGATTCAGAATGAAGAAAAGTGGGGAGAAAGCCAGGGAGTGCCCATTCTGCAGAATCACAGAATCTAAGAAAATCAAGATGAAATGAAGCACAGGCCCAATTATTAATATATTTTACCATAAGAAATCAAGATAGGCCAAGGGACATTAGGAGTCAGAGTAATGAGAGTGAAGGACAGACTTTGCTTTTAGTATCTGTAAGAGTGTGTATGTCTGTGTGTAGGGGTGTATGTGTGTGTGTGTTTGGTATTTATGGAGGGAAACAGAGAATGTGGGGACTATTGTCAGCAGATACTACTTATGCTCCCTTAGTTCAGTCAGATATGAATGTTTAGTCATTTAACATATACTTATTTAGAACTTAGGTCTAGAGCATTTCCCCTAGGGCCGTGGGAGAGATGCAAGAAGTGTAAGCTATAGTTGTTCCTTGGAAGCCTGTGATCTAGGTAAGGATGTATCACAGGCACAATAGCACCAATAACAGGGGCAACATATGATCAGTACCAAGAGCTTATGTATAAAATAAGATCTACAAGAACTTAGAGGCGGGAGGTACTAATTTTCACCATGGATGTGGACCAGCAAGACAAGACCCAGGGCTAGACATCTAGCTCTGTGTACCCACTAGAATCCTTCAGGGTTCAGATTGTTAGAATGCTATCCACAAGGAAGATAGAATCCTAGTCTTGATCCCAACATGCCCTTTTCTGAACTCACCAAGGTTATTGCTCCATCTTTTCAGAAGTGCCTCTGGCTTCTCAAAGCAACATTCATCCTGAGGAGAACAATTAGTCTTTGTCTCTCAGTAGTAATAGAACCAGCAGCTCAGAAAGGAAAAGCCAGCAGTGACTTTTCGATCACCCCTTCGACCCCCAAGGTCGTTCTGAGAAATCCCCAAATTTCTTGGAGGCAGAACATGCAGTATATTTAGCAACAAGTTCCTTCTTGCCCTGAAGTATGCCAAAAACATAAACTTTGAAAGCTTATGGAAAATAGGAGAACTTGTGGTTTTGTTACTTGGCAACTGAGATCTGAAATGTTAAAATAGGAAATTTGCATTATTTTATAATTCTAAAAATGCAAACATGTTATTTTCTATTCTAGGAGGGGGAAACACTGTAGTTGTGGTATCCCATTGTTTCAAAAACCCACCCTTGTTAGACTAGTTGTGCTGCTGTTATATTGTTGTCATCCAAAGCTGTTACTTCATGCACTGGTAGTGTCCAGGTAAAGCAGGAAGTCTTGTTAGAATTCTCAGGATAGCCAATATTCACAGGATGAGAAGACTTTTGCCAGGGAACTAACTAGAAAAGCTCCCTCTCATGTGGTGGTGGTGGTGGAAGAAAAGAACATTGGAAAGACAGAGAACAGAATAGTGACATCACCCTGATTGAGATTATTGGGGGAGGAGGGGTGTTGCATCTGCTTTACTTTGGGGGAAGTGTGCACTCCCTCTTGCTGGCCAGCTCACCTCCCTTGCTGCTGTTCCTTCACCTCTGACGTTGCCCCTGACTCCATAACCAGTGCAGAAGAAACTATCATTGTGGCAACCCATTTCCTTATGCCATATCTTGGGATTAGTGCCCTGGCAAGAGTGAATGAATGATGATGGAAATGGACAGAATATTTGACATAACTTCTTGGAGAAAATAGGATGGAAGACACTCTTCTGTATGAATCAGACTTGGTTGAATGGCTAACTTGAATGGTTGCCTGAAACTCTAAGCTGTATTAGGTATGTTGGACAGTTCTGGGTTCAAGGGTGTCTATTACTATATCTTTACTCCCATTCCAGTGTTATTATATCTTCCACTGACTTATCCCCAACCACCTAGAGGAGATTTTATTACATGATGGATGTAAAATAAATATTCATTGAATACATAGCTTGACTGAGTATACTAGGTGTAGATAAAATAAAATGGAGTGATTCTTCTGTTTCATGAAATCAAATTCTCACTTGTTAGTGGATTATATATCTAGACAAGGATTTCAGATCACAAATTCTACAACTTTAGGTGTCGGTTATGACATTTTGTTATCTGTTAACAGAAAAAGTTTGAACCGTCTTCAACAAAATGTTATCTAAGGATTCTTTTCATTCTAAAAGCCAACAAATCTATGAATTTAGATTATTTCTCAAGCTGCTTCCATTTATAACATTCCATGTTTCTTACAAAAATATACAAAAGAAGAAACACACCCGACAGCTCTGTTTGACACCTCCTTATACCTTATGCTTTGACAATTATGAAAGAGCAATGCCAGCTCACCTTTGGTGGTTATCCAGAGCATCACCACATATAGATAAAACGTTAATTATGGACCTCTGAAAAGCTGTAGCAGATTACCTGGTCAGGAAAATTCATTAACAATGATGATTTACCATTTAGTAATCACCTTTCAGGCACTGTACTAGTGCTGGTCCAGTGGCACTTTGAGTCTAGTTGAGAAGACAGACAAAAACCAGTAACTAATAATTTACAAATTGCCAAAAATTACCAGGACAAAAAGTGGATCCAAGGTAGAGGTGAGCTATTTTAATAAGGACATCAAGGAAGGTCTTTCTGAAAAGGTCTCATCTGACAGATGAGAAAGATGCAGCTATATTCCGGGCAAAGGGTTAAGAATTTCAGACAGAGAATACAGCATGAGCAAACAAATCACAATTTTAGAGCTTCTTGTATTTACAGATGAAATGACATGACACCTAGGATTTGCTATAAAATATTCATTGAGAAGCTGTGGAAGGGGAGCAATAGGGTTATAGTCAAACAAGACTGGCCATAGAATGATTTTTGAAGCGAGGTGATGCGGACAGAAAGATTTCTTATGCTGTACTTTCTTTTATGTATGTTTATAATTTTCCATAACAAAATGATTTAAAAAAGTGCATAGAACTTGTCTGGCTTGTAGGTCTAGTTGTTGCCTAATTTTGTTGATAGTTTTAGAGTACGACCCTCTTTCACCACTCACCATTTAAAGAATATTGGAACTGTTTTAGGAGAATAGAATTTAGCATACCTGAGAGGGAAGCTCAGTAAAATCCCCTCAGTATAGACTAATCTCTAACCTCAGTATAGACTCAATATAGAGCGGGTAGCCCTCAGTATAGACTAATGTCTAACCTGGAAGAGAAGGATCTTCACCAATTTTTAAGAATTTAAGAAGAATATTTAAAGAAATTTGACCATGTTCATTTTTTAAAATATCAACTTTTTTGAAGTACAATTTATATGCAGTGAAGTTCACATATTTCAGATATATGGGTTGATGACATGATGGAATGATATCCCAATCAAAATAGAGAATGCTTCCACCTTTCCACAAAGTTCCCTTGTGCCCCTTACGGTCAGTTCCTCCTCCTCTACTTTAGGAAACCACTCATCTGATTTCTATTATTATAGATTAATTTTGTCTCTTCTGAAATCGCATGTAATGGAATCATACCAGTTCTTGGTATCCTCTCCCTTCATTCAACATGTCTGTGTGATTTATCCTTGTTGTGGTGTACATTAGTAATTCATTCTTTTTTATTAGTGAATAAGATATTCAGTTGTATGACTATACCACAATTTGTTTATCTAGTCACTTGTTGATGGATTCTGGGTTGATTCCTGGTTTGGACTATTGTGAGTAAAACTGCTATGAACAGTGAACATTTGTGTAGAAGACTTTTGTGTACCATGCATGTTCATTTCTCTTTAGTAAATAGTTAAACGTGGAATTGCAAGGTCATACAGTAAATTTATTTTTAACTTAATAAAACACTTCCAAACTGCTTGTCAAAGTAGTTGTACCATTTTATACTCTCACCAGCAATGTATGAGAATTCCAGTCGCTTCCCATTGTAGACAATATTTGATATTGCCAGTCATTTTAATTTTAGCTATTCTAGTGGACATCAAGTAACATCACATTGTGGTTTTAATTCAGTTTACATTTCCCAAGTGACTAATGTTGAATATCTTTTCATATACATATTGGATATTCATATATCTTTGTATAGAGTCTATTGAAATTTTTTACCCTTTTAAATAAATTTTATTATTTGTGTTCTTATTGAGTTGGGAAAGTGCTTTACATATACTGGATGTACTTCTTTATCAATTATATGCATTGCAAATATTTTCTCCGTCTCCCTTTTCATTTCCTTGGTTCTTCTCTTGAAGAAAATAAAGGATTTAATTTTGATAATGTCCAATGTAATAAATTTTTATTTTATTTTTAATGTTATTTCTGACCTAGTAAAGAAATCTTTCCGACACAAAGTTATCATACATGTTTGGGTCTATTTTTAATCTTTCTATTTTATTCCACTTTCTTGGTTGCTTCACAGTAAGTCTTAAAATCAAATAGTGTAAGTTCTTCAGTTTTGTTTGTCATTTTCAAAATTAATTTTCCCATAGATCTTTTGCATATTTGTACACATTGTGAAACAGCTTATCAATTTCTTTAAAAAATAGATTTGCTGGGATTCTGATTGGGATTACATAAAATCTATAGATTAATTTGCTAAGAGTAGAGAATATTACTGAGCACTCCAATTCATGGACATAGTATATATTTCCATTATTCAAATCTGTAAATATTTCCCTATCATTGTCTAATCTTTTTCTGTCTGATGCTTTCGCACAGATTTTTGTCATATTTATCCCTAAGCATTTTATGTCTTTTGATCTTGCACATAGTATAATTTTGAAATTTTATTTTCCAATTTTTTTGGTTTGTCAACTAAATTTTAGAAAGTCATTTCTAGCTTTATTATTTTGAGATTAATACATTTGCAAACTTGACAAATCATATCACTAACATTTATACGAATCATTTCTCATAAAACCACAATTAAATTGATTCTATTTTACCACTAAAAACTGAAGCATCACATGAAAAATAATTTGAATCAAGCTATGCAATGCACATAATCCTACTCAGCCTTTTCACTATGCCTCTCTTGGAAGAAAGTTGGATAGATGTCACCATGTTCTTATACTAACGGAAATGGGAAAGGGATCATTTTTTCCTTTATACTGAGAATACTCCTAGAAGGGAGTATAACTTAAGGAAGACCGGTGAAAAAAGCAGCAGAACCCTTTGTCATGAGTGCTCACAGAATGTGTGCTAAACGTTTGCATTGTATTTTTCAGAACAGTCACCTTACCCAGAGCCCAGCTCAGGGAGTTATTGTGCTTTCCCAGAAAGATCCTGATTCTCTGGGTTTAAACCTGAGCTTTGTTACTTTCCAGTTCAGTAAGTTTGATTGAGTAACTTGTTCTATAGAGGACTTAGAATGTTTTTACTTTTTTTCTCTGAAATTGAAATGGTAATAATTCTTGCTTTGATTCCTTCATGATACTTTTTCTAAGGATCAAATGTTAAGGCTCATAAAAGCCCTTTGTAAATAGCAAATCTTTAATCAAATGTTAAGTATCAGTATGATTAGAAACCTTTTCCAATGGCTATGCAGAGCAATTTAATTACCAGTGACAGTTTGTTGATTTTTTTTTTTTTTTTAACATTTGGCACAGAAAGAAGTGAAAGCAGATAGCCTTAACATATACTGAATATCTGCTGTATGTTGGGAATCTTATATAAATTGCTTTTTTAATATTTTACTACAGACCCATAAGACTATGGTGGGGATGCTGAAGTAAGAATTATTATCATTCTTTTGCAAATAAAAAACTGAAATTCAGAGACATTATCTTGTTCCATGTTTCTTAGGTATTAAGTATCTGACTTTAAAAGTTTGCATCTCCTACACAACAAACTGTCTAATTAAAAACTGATAAATGTTGGAAATGCACATGCAAGGGGAGTTTTTGGATGCTTGAGTAGCAAAACAGCTATTTGACTCATCTGAGGGCCACTGGATTTGCTCCCCACTTGTCCTCGTATAATCACCTTTGGGTGCCACACTCATGTAGAGTCTCAAAAGGACAAGACAGGCCAGACTTTTAGTACAGCTAAAATCACACATCTCAGATTATTATTGAGGTGTTTTCATAGATTTTAAGTTTAATTACAGCATCTTGTACCAAAATTTATTTTTGGAAGCTTTAGTCAAATATATTTCTTAAGTATATTTATATACTCGTCTGGTAATAGATGCTGGGAGGAAGTCCATGGTGGAGCCCCTACCCTCAAGAAACTTTTTCTCTAGACAGGAACACAGGACGTACCCCCAGGCAGATGATTCATGATAATTCCCGGCAATGCACAGGCAGGGCTATAGGAATGCATAGAATGTTATGTTCCAGGAGACAGAAGAAGCTGGGAGCATAAGTGGGCTTCTATTGATTGCTACAATCTCACCTGGGCTTTGAATTGGCAGATAAGTTTGAAAGAGGAAGCAAGGAGGGTGTATCTCTTAACAGGGTGTGATGGGAATGGGAAGACATGTTTTCTACTGGAGGGACCCCAGGAAGGCCATGTGGTTGGAAATGGAGTTGTTGTGTGGTCGTCAAGCATGGGATCTGGAGGGAGACTACCTACCATCTGACGGCCCACCCATGTCATCTTTGAGGTTCTGGTCCACTGATTCACTCCCTGAGCTCGTGCACGTGTGTGTGTGTGTGCGTGCGTGCACAAATCCCTATCGTGAAATAGGGGCAACGATAGTGCTCATCTCCTGGCGTTACAGTGAAGATTCAGTGAAACAGTGCATGGAGGATGGGCAGGCTTCCTGGCACACAACTCACACTGATTAAAATGGTAGCTATCGGGGCGCCTGGGTGGTTCAGTGGGTTAAGCCTCTGCCTTCAGCTCGGGTCATGATCCCAGGGTCCTGGGATCAAGCCCCACATCGGGCTCTCTGCTCAGTGGGGAGCCTGCTTCCTCCTCTCTCTCTGCCTGCCTCTCTGCCTACTTGTGATCTCTGTCTATCAAATAAATAAGATCTTAAAAAAAATGGTAGCTGTCTTCATTACTAACGGTCTTAGATGCCTAGCAAAGGAAAATTCCTGAACATCCAAATGTATTTGTGTTTGCAACTGTATTAATTTACTAGGGCTGCCATAACCAAATACCACAGACTAAGTGGCGTAAACAACAGAAATTTATTTCCTCCCAGTTCTAGAGGCTAGAAGCTCAAGATCCAGATGTCGGCAGGTTTGCTTCTCCCGAGGCCTCTCTCCCTGGCTTGCAGATGGTGTCTTCTCCCTACGTCCTCGCATGGCCTTTCCTCTGTGCACCTGCTATTTCTGCCTCTTCTCATAAGGACACCAGTCATGTTGGACCGGGGCCCCACCCATATGGCCTCATTTAACCTTAATTGCCTCTTGAGAGGTCCTGTTTCCAAATGTAGTCACATTCTGAGGTCCTGGAGTTCAGGACTTCGACCTTCAAATTTGGGGAGGGACACGATTCAGTGCATAATGGTAACCACTCTTGCTTTCTACCCTCTGATTTCAGAGAGCTATTTTTCCTTTTCAAGGTTAATCCTTCCACATCCCATCATGTGGCCCACATGTGGCCCACATCCCATCAAGCATTGCCCTCCTCCTCTCTTCTTCAGTGGCTTGATATCTGGGGCTCGATGTCATATTCCTTTCAGGTATTTATGTATTTCAACATTTTTCTTTGAAGAAAGAGGTAGATAAATAGAAATCTTTCCACCTCATTCATTGACTCTTGTTGAGATTGAAAGGCTTTTTATTTTTTTCTCTTTAGCTAAATTGAGAAAAGATACTTTTTATATAGTGCAGATCTGGGAGCAGCAAGTGACATACTAGCTGTGTGTGTGTGTGTGTGTGTGTGTGTGTGTTTAGGTGTAGGTATGTGCACTTGGCATTTAGCTAGAAAATTGGGAAATCCTAACTGGTATTTGGATGAACAATTAAAAAAAAAAAAGCTTGCTCTTCAAATGAAAAAATGGGTTCTCAGGGGAAAACCAACTACAGAAAAAAGTAATCATAAAAATAGAAATGCTGAAGAAGATTGTTTCTCTATATGAAAAATGCAGATTGCTCCTTTTAAATAGAATGGAAAAGGTAATGTAAACTTAAAAAGTAATGTCAACCAAATGGGCACAAATGTTTAGCGTCCAGCTCCAACAAGGAAGGACAAAGGACAACGGAGAGCTTTCCCAGCGACAGGAGCTCCACCCAACTGTCAAGGGTGCCCACACGCTCAAGCCCTCGCTCTCATCCCCCTGCCAGTCTCACTGCATTCCTGCCGTGTTAGGCACACTGGAGATATGGTGTTAACTTAAATGGTACTCAGGCAAAAAAAAAAAAAAAAAAAAAAAAGCACATGTTGCATATGGAGAAAAGCCTAAGTTCTTCCTCGTTTTATGAGCTGCCAAATCTTGCTGCTGGTGTTTACATTAACAGAGGAATGTGATATTAATATTTAGCTCACTCTGTAGAAATATGCATTTAAATAGCAATTTCAGCATATAGGCTCTTGAGTAAGATCTCTGTCTCTCGGCGTCTTTCTTACACACACACACACACACACACACACACACACGCACACCCGCACACACACAGAATGTTTTCCAGCTCACAGGGCTGGGAATCCTCAATTAATCCAAAGAATCACACATGGCCAGCAGAAGGAGGGGATGGAGTGAAATGGCAATGTTTACAGCTCCGGGGGATGCCCAGTGTGCGCGAGAGCTTTGTGAACCCTGCTGGAGATGGGAGTCCCACATGGACAGCTGCAGCATCAAAGAAGCCCGGTGACCTAGATTCAGCTATAGATCGGGGACTGCTTTGGCCTGCGTTGCTACCACTACGCCAGCAGCGCGCTCGCAGTCTCACGGGCTGCCTGGCGAACGGCGCTGACCCATTTCACCATGACAACCTGGGCTGCTCTCCTAGAGGCTGTGTGCAAGGCAACCTTCACGGCTGGCATTTTAAAGATTTCAAAATGAAGTTTGCTCAGAGTTTTTGGAAAAACACATCTAGAAGTCTTGCCTAAAGCTGACATTCTTTGACAGCAGTGGAACGGTTGGAAAAGGAAAATGTGAAAAAAGTCGCCTTTAGGTTTTTCCTGTGTTTGAAACTATCAGCAAAGCTACCCATTTTACGTTGTCCTCAGCCAATAGCTTTGTAATAAATGTGTTTCTCATCAAAGTGAAGTGATAAACAGAGAATAACTAGGTGAAAAGGCTAAGAGATTAAGTTCCCTGGCTGTATATATTTTGGTCTATTAAAATAGAATATATAGAATCAAATAATTTAAAGCCTCCTGATAAGTAAGTGGAAGTGTTTAAAGGTGGATTTATTACAGCTTTGGCTCAACCTTGAGCCATACAGAATCAAGTTTCATTGGAGAATTTAAATAGTATGCCCCTCAGGGGGAAAATGGAGCTGTGCTTTGGTAAAGGAATTCCATTTAGTAGTGGCAATTTAGGAAAATCAGGGCCTGGTATGTGCACGTGATCACATTAAAATGTCCCGTCTGCTTTTTTGACAAAAAGCATAGTGTAGAATCGAAAGCGTTTGCAGGTCTTTATATGAAAATCCGTGCACCATTCTCAGCACTGCTTTGGGTGGTGTTCTTAAATTAGCGCGGGAGGCTAAATCTTAGAACTTCCTGAGTGATGCTCTCTATTTCCTACACGGAGAGCACAGAATCCAAACAGGTCCCACAAGTGCTCCATGTGCTTCAGAATCTATTCCCGGCCACGGATCCTCTCCTTGAGACACGAAGGCCTCTCCTTAGGAATGATAAAATCACACAGTTTTTACTTTTTAAGTAGAGGAAGGAGAAGAGTAAGCATAGCTTGGCATCATGGGAATCGGTCCAATGCGGCTTATGGAAACATGGAAATAAAACTGTAGCATATCTTTGTGAAAGAAAGAAGCTAGTTATTCTTTTTCGTCACAGAGATTTTAGGAGCTCCCCTTTTCATTCTTTCTTAATCAGCATTTTCCTTCATCACTTATAAAGGTCTTTTTTCCTCCTGCAAGGACTGAGACTCTTTCCTAGATCCTTCTTGTCTCAGAGTCTTGCAGGAGCCATCTCTTTCCTGTGGGAGAGAACTGACTTCCTGTTGGGGAAGCATCTAACTTTGGCAACCCTGTGTACCTGGCACTCATCACCCCAAGCCAGGTCCCCTCTCCGTGAAAAGTTTATTGAGTTAACTAAGCAGCTAATACGTTATGGAAAACTAGATCAGGAATTTGAAAACGAATCGCCTTTGTAAGCAGTTGTAGCTCTGGAATCAATCCTTCAGCTCTGGAGGACAGTGAAAGATGAAAATTAATTATCCAATATGCCAGAAAGATAGCAGTAGTTTTTCATGGCTAAAAATGGAAGTGTAAGTGGGATAAACATACATTCTAGTCTACCTGTTCATCCTCCTGATAGAAATGATAGCCCTTGGGCGCCTGGGTGGCTCAATGGGTTAAACCTCTGCTTTTGGCTCGGGTCATGATTTCAGGGTCCTGGGATTGAGTCCCAATGGGGCTCTCTGCTCAGCGGGGAGTCTGCTTCCCCCTCTCTCTGCCTGTCTCTCTGCCTATTTGTGATCTCTCTCTCTCTGTCAAATAAATAAATAAAATCCTTTAAAAAAAATGATAGCCCTTTTTGGGTCCCCATATGAATGATAAATTTCATGGTCTTCCTAACAGTAATATTTTCAGCGCTTAAAACATCTTTCTTTAGTGTCTTTTTATAATTTAATTTGTTGCATATGACTTTGTTTTCTCTCATATGACTACGGTTTTATTGCAAGAGGGTTTTCTTTAAGAACTCGAGGTCACCAACTCTACAGAAGTTCTACCAATTTTGTCTTCTCACTGTTGCTCTTCCCAGTCCCCTTCCAAGGCCTGGCACTCCCAGGTCTTCCACTAACACCAATACACAAATGATTGATATGTGCGTGAAAAGTCTGTTTTATGAAGGGTCGTTTGCAATTTTAAAAGGAGCAAAGACTTGAAAGACAAAGGGAAAGCTTTCTTGGTAGAATTTCTGGGATCCGCCCTTAAAACCACATGACTCAGCCTCTTCATTTACTCTTATCCCCGCATCCATGTCAGTGACGCCAACGGGCACCAGGTGATCAACAGAACTCCTGGGTGTAAATGATCTGAAACACAAGGTGGAAAACAGATTTGGGCTTCATACACTTTTCATTCCTTGATCTATGAAGCTATGGTAGTATAGGTTTCTGAAAATGACATTTATGGGAAAGCACACGAAGACAGCCAGAGTGTGTCTATCATGTCTTACTTGGAAGACAGGGGATATTTGAGATCAGTTCAATACCAGGACTTTTGATATGGAAGAATAATGTACGCATGGTGTATTTAAGTTGATTTCTTAATTAGATTGGCATACAATTGGCAATCTAATTACATGGTAGTTACTTTTTATTGTGTGAAAAATGAAGCCTTTAAACAATTAATTCTGGTGGGGTGTTTCTCATAGAAAAATTTAAAAATACAGGGTAAGGTATTTCATTAGATCATTTAAAAGCCTCCTAATGGTTGTGATATTGTCCCTATTCCACCCTTCAATCATTGATTTATTATCTTCTAGGGTTTGCCTTGCCAGAGTATTTAAGGACTAGTGTAAACATTATCTTTGCAAATGCTTTCAGACTTTGAGCTCTGAATTTCTGCACAGCTTTAATGGAATTCATTATCCAGACATGCACTATCTCATGAATTGAATCATCTTTTGAATTGATCATGGGTTCACACTTGCTTTAACTACAAGACATTTTGAGGGGAGGGGTATAGTTTTCATGTTTTATTCTATGCCTCTGAAATTCATTATTAAATACCAAGCCAAAGTATACACTTGCCTTGGCTTATGTCCAGGTGTTTGAATTGTAAAGATAAAATGGATGGCTTTATACTAAATAATTAGACACTCTAGCAGGTGGTAAATTCTACCTATACATTTACACGGTTAGTGGCACAAATAAACTCTAAGGGCAGTAAGATCTGTAAAACTGTGTTGCAATTGGAAAAACCCATTCAGGACTGAAGGGAGAGGTCCTTGGTTGCTGACAAGGATTTCCCCTTGACTTCAGGCTTCAGACAAGCTGAAAAAGTCTGTCAGGATCCAAATGCGACTGAATTGCACCAAATCTCCAGTCAGGAGAAACAGTAGCAACAGGAGAAGTGAAGGAACTGGCCCAGGCCTTTCTGGGCTGTGGGGGCTGGCCAGTCTGTAGCAAGCAGAGCTGACTGAGCTGGAAGTGGGAAACCCAGCTGGAGGCTGTCGCTCACATCCAGAATCTGTAGATTAGAAGAGCAGGCTGGAAAGTCGAGAGGCAGAGTGATCAATGCATTCCTCAAAAGTCTTTGCTTTCTAATTAAGTTCTTAGGATGCTTGCTTCAAACAGAGTTAACTACAAGTTATTTAACGATGCAAATGAGCTGTCCCTTTCTGACATACCAGAGCATCTGCCAATGGCAAAGTCTCCTTTGCCTTGACCTGCAAAAACATGATGTTAGGTTGAATGTATTTAGTCCTGATGCAGGCTAGACGCATGTGCATTTAGTTCTGGTACAAAGTTGTCACCTTCCACTTGGAGTTTCCGTAAGAAATGGCTTATAGCACGCTTTGTTCACATTCTATGTGATCATCTTACTGACCGATAAAATGATTTTCTGTTCTTTAAAAAAAATCATGATCCTTTCTTTGTTTCTTTCTTTTTTCCCTTATAGCTCTGTTTTTATTTTTATTGATTTTATTAATTCATTTACTAAGCAAATATGTAGCAGCACCATCTTCCTTCTCCAGCGAGGCATGGTGCCAGATAATATGCCGTACAAGATATTTGGGTTGTATTCTGGTGGGAGGGCTAAGACTTGTACCCATACATGTAATATTCCAGGCAGTGATGATGTGCCATACCTGTGATGCAGACCATGAGCTCCAGAAATATGAAATGGAAGGGTTTCTGGCTGAGTGGGAATACTATTTAGAGAGCTGAAGGGTAGATTTCCTTTTGATAAAGAGTGGAGGGGCACCTGGGTGGCTCAGTGGGTTGAAGCCTCTGCCTTCAGTTCAGGTCATGATCCCAGGGTCCTGGGATAGAGCCCCGCATTGGGCTCTCTGTTCAGCGGGGAGCCTGCTCCCCCACCCCCTCTCTGCCTGCCTCTCTGCCTACTTGTGATCTCTGTCTGTCAAATAAATAAATTAAATCTTAAAAAAAAAAAAAAGAGTGGAGGGCAGTGCTGGGCAGAGAAGCTGCAGCTGAGACAACAACATGGAGGTGAAAAGGGCATTTTGTGATCAGAAAATAATCTAAAATAAGTTGCATTTAGAGCTCAACCTTGAGGAGGAGTAGAGCTTGAGACTGGAAGAACAGTTGGGAGCCAGAATTTTACACTAAATGGTTTGGTCTTAATTCCATCATCAGTGAAGAGGCAGTCAAAATTTTAAGTAGGATCTTGGTGATTTTGTTGTGCTTTAAGAAAATGATTAAGTGCAATCTTCAGGATGAACCACAGGAGGGAGGAAGGGCGGTTGGGAAACTATGGCAACAATCAAGGTGTGGTGGGATAAGATTGGAATGGTGGTGGTAGCAGTATGAATAAAAGGAAGAGAAGATACATAACATGGGAGTCTTATTTTATTTCTCCAGAGAACTGAGTTTGTGTCGATCAGTGAAGCAATAAAATCAGTTGTGCTGCTGGTAAAACTTCTAAAAGATGTAGCAAGTTATTTTGCAGAAATTGTGCCCATCATTTACTTATGAAATGGACTCAATCAGTGATTTAAAGGGCATACATCAAATGATAGGCAATGATTATCATCATCTTCAGCCCAATAGACTTCTTCCAACCCTCCACTCCTCCCACACTCTGCAAATGCAAGGGACCTTAGGGACATTACCTGTTCAGCTCTCATCCGTCCCTCTGAGCACCATGAAGCATTTGTGTTTTGAAGATGGGGAAACTGTAGCACAGAAGGTTTAAGTTCACCGTGTGTACAATACAAAAGCAGTATTCTCATTACACCAATTTCCTTTCACAGAAGACAGGTCAGGATAACTTTAGGTGGCAATTACTTAACAGTCAAATAATTTGACCAGACCGAACTTTTGACGAAACAGCCTAATTGGGAATAATTAAGGTTGAGCATATGTGGAGGACTAGAGTTTCTCATCTAACAAGGAACTGTCCTTAATTGCTGAAACTGGCATGGATAATTCAGAAAATTTAGGACAATGACATTAGACTGTTGTCATGGATTATTTGGACTAATTTTTGTCTCTTATTCAAATTAAAAAAAGAAAAAGACGTGCTAATTCTTCACTTTGTGTTGAGTATGTCCCAATCTACAGGCTGCCTGCATGAGATTGTCTTTTTAAGGATCATCCCCGACTCATCAATGGGAAGAGCAAATGAAAACATCTGAAAGAACATAAAGATCAGTTGAATACGAGTTTTGACGGTATCACTGACTATATCTCCCATCAGATGACACCAGTAAGCCATGGTTTAATTGGAACAATTACTGTGAATGTACATTGGTTGTACATTTGTGTATCTACCTGAGAATATATAATTTATGGTCTGGCATGTGTATGTGATGAGGCAGGAACAGGAAGGGGAAAGAAAGAGAAGAAGTTTTACCTAAAAGCAGAATTTTTGGAGTATTTATGCTTAAAACATTTTTTCCTTAAATCCTTTAAAGACTTACCTTTCAGGTGTTTGGCATGGAAATCACTCTTTCGGGATCCTATTTTATGACTCATTTTTGTTTGTGCAGAGTTGCCCGAGAAGACCTCACTCTAATGGGTTCTGACTTCGTCTTCTTACACAAACAACAGAATACTGGGTTTTGAAAGCTGATGGGGGGTTGGGGGAGAGGGGGAAAAAAAAAGGAAATGTTTATACCTCCTCCTTTGGACATGGCTCCTTCAGAAATCTGATACTCAGTATCTTCCTGCATCTGGAGGAGGGAAGAAAGAGACCATACAGGCATTCTGTACATAATGTTGAAATAAAACCCTCTATTGTCCACCAAGACAATAGAACTAGTCTATAATAATGTAGTACAAGTAGAGCATAAACTACACAAGCTGGTAATGCAATCTTTGTTCCAGTGTAATCTTCCATATCAGCCATTGACAATCCCCAGAGGTAAGAGAAAGGCCTTTCTCCTCTTTCCCATAACCTGCCACCACCTCTCTCTCTCTCTCCTTGCTGTGTAGGAAGCAGTAGAATAAAGTTCCCCATTGGGATGGCTAAACATGTTTGACAACATAGGAACTGTCCTAAATCTTGGCCAAAGTCTCAAGCTGAACCCAAACCCTTTGAGTGGCTCATCAAAAGAAATCAGTTTCCTTATCTGTTTCAAAGTCTGTAGGAGGTATTTATTTGGGTGGGATGAGACGTAGAGATACTGAGAAGTCAGGGGTGGAGTGCTCACAATCAAAACTCTGCTTGAGAAGATAGCATTTTCACGTCTATCTAGAGAGATAGCATCATAATTTTCATGGCAGTAGGTGGTGAAGACACAATACATGACTGTAACAAAGGAAAACATCCAAGAACATCAGAGTGAAGGGGGAAGCACCGGCTGAACACAATGAAGCCTTCCCAGAACCAGTTGCTTACTAACAGATTTACCAGGACCTGGCACCCCGTGAGGTAGCAGGTGGCTACCGCCGAGATGAGTAAGACCAGCCTGCTGCCATCTGGGTGGGGCTTACATTCATCGTAGGCATTCTCTTTAAATGCACAGATGAACATCAGATAATTATCTTAGCTCCTGGTATTTTTCCTGAATTTGGACCAATTTGAGCCTCTAAAATTACTTGAGTTTGTATGTAATTAATCTTGCTAGAAACTATGACTTCAGATTATATGCAAGAGTCAAAAACAATGAATTAATTCACAAAACGTGGCATGCCCTTTTGCAAGCACAAAATGTTTACCTTTTGTGTAAGGGAAAATTCAGCCCCTTAAAAATATCTTATGAATGAGAGACATTAGTCTGAAGAGAAAGAGAAGACCATTAAGAATTGGACACTAAGGAAGAACAGTCAAAATAGGACACTAACATTTTTTTAAAAAGTGTACATGCTTTATCTTTGCTTTGCTGGAGAATAGAAAAGAGAGGAAGGGTCACAAAGCTTATGGCCCCTTGGCATCCCACCCTTCTCACTGGAAATGTCTGGTTCCACATCTTTCTGACACACTTTTGATTTGTATGTCTCAGTGTCTGTCACATAGAGATGTTTGATTATACTTATGGAAGAGTTATAATTGGTGTAGGGGATATACCAGTAAACAAAGATAAAGTCCCTGATCTCCAATAGATATATAAATATTTGAAGGAAAGAATGTTTATGTGGTGCCGGGGTGGCTTAGTCGGTTAAGCATCTGACTCTTGATTACAGCTCAGGTCATGGTTTCGGGGTTGTGAGATTAGGCCCCACACCCTGCTGCATGTTGGGCATGGAGCCTGCTTAAGATTCTCTCTCTCTTTCTTTCTCCTTCTCCCTCTGCCCTGTCCCAGGCTTGCTTGTGCTTGCACGCATATGCTCTCACACTCTCTGTCTTAAAAGAAAAATGTTTAGAATGGGAAAGGAAGATAAATGGAGAAACTTACAGAATGACAATTTTAGAGTTGTTTTTTTTAAATATAATGATATCAGGGAAAGACTTTTTGGTCAGGCAACATGCAGCTGAAACCTGAATGAAATGAGAAAACATTCTAGGTAGATATCTATGAACAATGGTTCTAGGGGGAATGAACAGCAAGTGCAAAGGTCCCGGGGCAGGTATGTGGCTAGTGTTTTTTAGAGTTATCAGGTGTCATGTGTCTAAAACACAGTAAGCAGGGGCAGAGTTGGAGGAGATGAGATCAGAGAGGTGAAGAGGTGAGTAGAGAGATTATGGATGGGTATTTTAGGGAATATTAAGAAGTTGGAATTTTATTCTGAATGAGATGGATATTTTTTCAGGGTGGAAAATGAAGATGTAAGGACACTTATGTTTTGAAAGTGATCTTGGGCAAAGAGAAAATAGATTTACACCAAGAAAGTTTAGATTAGATGAGGAAAATAATGTTGGAGTTTTAAAGCATTTAATCATTGGAAAAATTTATCAAAAAACAATAAGAAATCTCATTTCCCAGAGATACTTTGGAAAGACCATGTTTATTTGACATAAACTATCACTCAGAAAAAAGGATCAATGTGCTCCCCCCCCCAGCCATTTAACCTAATCCAGTCAGTTTGATTAACCATGTAATCAAACTACTTTAGTAATTGAGACCACCAGGAAAACTGGAATATATTCAGCTCTTCAGTCTATTATTTTTTATCGGTAGGTACTTTCCAGGGGAAATATCTATTTTACTGTCTTTAGAACAGTGGTTCTGCTATATTTGGCCCATGAATAATTTCAGTAGATCTTCAGTTATTTATTCTAGAAAAAAAAATTTGTTGTTTGGAAAGAACACCAGCAGGACTGACTAGGACCCGAAGCAACTTGAGTCGGTGCCTGATTTAATATTCTCTCAAAACAATATTTACAAAATAGCCCAATACTCATTTCACTGGGGATGCAGAAAAATGAATCTCTTATTAAATATTGTATACAAACCGGGTTCTTACCAATTAGTTCCCTTTCAGTGGCCAATTAGAACATTTGCTGAAGAGTATCGGCAACATGTTTTTCCAACCTTCAGTGATTTTTTTTAACTCCTTTTTTTCTCTGCTTTTTCTAAGCCTCAATTTGTTGATGACATAATAAGGTGTTTAAAATTTAGATGACAAAATAAAACACGCCTCTAAAGAGCATTGTGCTGAACACTTTTCATTGTCAGAATTCAGCCATGATCGTGACTTTCAGTTGATGACCATCCTGCCACTTCCCAAAGGTACTCAGCTATAATAGGTTTGTCCTAGTAGGAAATGTTTTCCTTCTTCCTCAAAGACACTGAGAATGGGATCAATGCACATTGATTCTTGTGACATTTTGGTGGCCTTTATAGATTAGTGATAATTAGTTGCCAAGTTGACTATCCCCACATGAACATGTTGCAGATGATAATGCTACACAGAACTTGCCCAAGGGCGTGGAATGACTTCTCAAGCCAACTGAGGCTGAGGGCAGGGTGAAGCCATGGGAGAGCTGTCTCAGACTCCTACTGCAGCTGGTGTCCCAGTCATCCCTGAGACGACGGGTGGCTGTCCTCCCATTCTTGTCAATTGTTGCTTGAGAGGCTTATTTTATCTCTTGCTAAGCACAATGCCCACAAGAAGTAAGGGTTTAATTCTTGTTTGTTAGTTTGGGTTTCTGTGTGTTTTATATGATGGTGGATGCTCTGGTTGTTTCCAGAAACTGGATTTGGGGGTTAGACTGTATTTGCACTTGTTAATTGAGGCTTTAGAAAAGCAGCATATCTCCAGTGTCCAGAATGCTCACCCCTTTCCCTGGGTGCAGGCAGAAGAGCCACATAGTCCCTTCCACCCTGCTCTTCCTCTCCCACCCCAGACTCATTGGACAGATGCTCTAGCAACTTAATCTGTTGAGAGTTGGTCCATTTACATACATTTCCACCAATAACAAACCCAAGTTCCATGTTAGTAAGGGATGAAGTCAGTTCTGGAAAGAGAAAGTGAAGATGCCTCTCATCCACCTCTAGGAATTTCTGGTAGATCCCTAAACTAGATGAGACAAAGAACTGACAAAAATTCCCTATTACCAGTGAACAAGATCTGGGCTGCTTGTAAAATTCTAACCACCCATTTCTAGCTCTAAGCAGTATATTCTGTCTGAGCTGATGGTCCATCCCACCCCTGTCACTTGAGCGGTCCTGGGAGGAAGCTGGTGTTGGTGACCTTTCAGTAGGGTTACATACATAGAGCCTGAGGAGAGAGTAGCTGACTGGTAACTCCTTTGCTACTTATCCCTTTACTTATTTGCATAATATAGAAATACAGACAGGTCCCCAACCTCCACATATCATGACACCAGGGGAGATGACCCAACCTGAATCTGGAATCCCACCTTCCTGAGAGTGGCATCTAGTCAGCACCACCCATTCTCAATGCCACAGCATGGACTACACCGTGGGGAAAATAACCATTCTTCCCTAAGCAGATGAACCCTGAGCCTTTTATTTCATAATATTCATCAACAAGTGAATAGGCTCTTTTATGCTAACATCTGAAAGAGGGCTACTTCCCATACTCAGCCTCCATCCTGCCTGCCTGTTCTCACCGAAATACCAACAACTGCCACATTTCAGGGCCACTGTAGTGCTGGAGGCCCTCCCCTCCCCCTGTCTCCTGGCTGTCCTAGGGCCTATATCTTGTTCCCCAGAGGCTCAAACTTAGGGACTTTCATTTCCTCTCAGGGCCAAGCCACCCCTGCCCCCCCCCCCCCCCCCCCCGTGGCGTAAAGTATCCACAAGCTTCTTTGTCAGCTGTGGAGATAGGGTCTCCATAAAATTTGCCTAGATTCTGGAATTTCCTACCCCTGGGGGTTTCTGGTTAATTCATTGGCAATAGTGAGTGTCCGAGGATAACTCTTGGTTTGTTTTAAGTTTCTTCCTTGACTGATATAAGCCAGCTCAGGAAGCAGTTCACATACACTGGTGCTAGATCTGTAAAGTGTGAACTGAATTCTGCCTTTGGCCTACTCTTGTCCAACTCCCACCACTTCCCCATTGTAGCTTCTCTTAAGACATAGCCACGCTTCCCTTCTATAACCCTAGTAAATCCTGCCAGATTGGCAAAAGGGGGAAAGGATGATGATGAGTTCTTATACATTTTCATATGCAGGGTATAAACCAGTTATTGTCCTCTGAGAGACTCCTTACAGTGTTCCTATGGGACCAGAGCAGTTATCCCGCTCCAGGTTTCATAAGAGGAAAATATCATTCTTTTTCTTTCCTACTTCCAAAAAAGCAAACTCAAAACAAAAACAAACCCTAAGTGAAGTGAATTGAAAATGGAGTAAAGGGAGCAGAAGCTTTCTGTCTTTCAGCTCAACGCTTGGTGATCTGCTTGATTGTATTTTCCATAGCCCCTCCCACAAATCTCATAGGCACATTCCTCCATTAGAATTTGGCTAGGGAGGCTGAAGAGACAATGAAAACACAGCCCAATCTGGTGAGATTGCCAGAGTTAACAACCTCTTGTGTGCAATAAAACCAGAGAGCATTTTTGATGGACCACATTCTCATTGCATTTAAACAGCCTTGGAAAGCTTCCGTGGCTGCTGATTTCAAATAAGAAAACATCCTGGAGGGAAGCAGGGCAAAGATGTGTCCTTTGGGTTCACGTCTAACATTCATGGGGCCCAGTGTAAGCATACAAGGGGAGGCCCACATGCCACATGCTTAAATACTTCAAAGTTATGATTCAAGCTTGAAAACTCTTAAATAAAACATACAATATGTTCTATCATTGCTCCACAATATTTTTATTGATAATTAGGATGTTGTGTTCAAATTTAGGAGTCTCTGACTCTTTGGAGTTCCATTTGGAACACAATGACCAGTGAGAGCTGGTCTCTCACTGCTCAGCCTACTATCCACGGTCTCAGGTCCACACTTCTCTCCTCATACTCTGGCTCAATCCTGCAGTGTGTGTGGTCTCTCAAACTCACGTAGGTTGCTCTACCCCATGTGTCAAAGTTTCATCGACACTCTCACCAACTGCCCTCCCTGGGTCACTCCTTTGCCTAGAGGTGTGCCCAGTTTGTAGGTGGACAGGCACCAGGAAAGAAGCCTTACACAGGTCCTGGAAATGGACTCTGGCTGGTTGAAAAGGACACTCCAGGGTCCTGAGAACCCAAAGAATAGTTGAAGGTGTATGTGTGTGGGACTATTCCTTTGGCCTGGTGGACTCTTCTTCCCATGAACAGAAGCACTGTTGAAAGACCAGGTTGAGCCTTGTAAAACATAGGGCACAAAGCAGTCAGCCCCCATGCTTGGATTTATGGTTAGTATATATAAAGTAGGTCCTTTAGAAGGGAATGTTTCACTTAGAAAGTAGACACTTGCTGCAGTACCTGCAGATGGCAGGACAACAGGGGAAGGTACTCTTTGCCTCATATGTTAATGAGAATAGAAGTCTAGTTACAATGGTTCTGAATTCCGAATGCACAGTGACATCACTTGGAAAAGATTCACTATGACTCCACACATAGAAATTCTGATTTAATTCATCTAGGGTGGGGTCCAGGCACAAATATTTTTTTAAAAGCTCCCAGGTGATTCTGTGTGGAGCTAGGATGGCGTGCCTTTGGGGCCAGCCTAACAACTTTGCTTCTTGTTAAGGCATTAGCCCTTGGGCCTAGCCAGAGAATTCAAAACCATCATGACCCCGGAGATGTTTATATCCAGAGAAATGAAGCCCCTAAACTGTAGGCAACAATCAGCTCGGTCTTAGAGTTGTGATTGTTCTAAGCAGGTTCTGTCAATGGTAAGCAGAACCCTTATTTGGCATCTCTACTGTGCTCCAGGCAGGATGAAATTAAAAATATTTGACATTTTAACAACCACTATAGCAATCAATCCCAACGGACTCTAACCATAGAATACTGTCAGCCTTGAGTGTCTTACAGATTAATCTAGTTACTCCTCCCAGAAAGCCTTGAGGAGGGACATTACAGTGAACATTTGTCAGGTAACTTTCAAGAAGGTGGTGGATCTGGGACTCGCATTCAGGTCTTTCAGCTCTAGCTTCTGAAACCTGTCTGTTATACCAGGCAGCTTTCCATAGCCCTTCTGGTTGGCATGAGCTGAGTTCTTCAGCTTATAACATAGGCCTAAGCCAGAACACTTGAAGGACGGTGTATTACCGGGGTCATATAAAACACTATCTAAAAAATGGATCATCTGGCTTAAATCTGCACAAACACGAGGAGGGAAATGGCAGTTCAGAGCCTCTATTTGAATGACATTTATTTCTGAGACTAGAAATTGGCTTTTTAATTCTGAAGTTTATGCATGAATTCTGACATATGCTCAGGACTGTGCTGAACAATTGGTCACACTCATGTCCTCCAAATGTGGGATCTGTGATTTTGAGATTATAGCTACAATGAGACCTGTGTTCAGTGTATGTATCTGATACTTACACAGTATGAGTATCTGATACTTCAAAATTATGAAATCATAGGACAGAAAGGGATCTTTCATGGCTATCTAGTCTACCTCTGTTTCTGGGAAAGTCTGCATTTAAGTCATCCCAGACACAAAACTTTCCCACTTGGAATACAATTTCTTTCTTTGCTCAGCAGGGGGGCCTTCTATTCAAAGCCCAGGTCAAGGCCTATCTCTGTGGCAAAATAATTCACTGCAACTCTCTCCCCACAGCAGGGGAGAGTCAAGTTCCGGGAATTGGAATTTTATGCAGTATAGGGGGGATTTTTTTGTGATCAGGAGCACAAATCTAGGTAGAGTTTAGTGGAGTTACTGGATCTTGGAGATGCAGGCACCTTTCCTCTAAGATCCTGTTGGGCAGTTTTCCAGACCTGCTTTCCTAGAATGCTTCCTGGTTGCCGTATGATGCTCCCACCTGACCTAGAAACTCCACAAAGTCCAGCAGATTCTGGCACCCTCTGTGTCTGGTAAATCTGCCTCGGCTCTTCTGCAAATATGTATGGGTATTATTTATTTGCTGATTTATCTACTTGTATGCCTCATCATGACAAAAGGATTTTAAAGAGAATTTTGTTCTTTGCACACATTGTTCCTTTTCTTCACCTCCACTTTTTCTCACCTCCTCCGCCTTAATTGCAACCTGCCCCAGTTGCAATCTGTCCCAACTGTGATTTGTCAAAATCTTGTACTTATACCTGAATCATACAGTTCATTAAGTTTACCATACATTATCTTGTTTTAAAATATTTATGGGTAAATCTCGTCTCTTTAGACTGTAAGTTTCTTGGGGGAAGAGACCGTGTTTTATACTTTTTCTCTATTTCCCCACATACTTTTATAGTTCTAAGCATCTAATAAATGCCCAATAATTATTCGTGGATTGACTGACTACAAATTCTCATAGATTTTTATGTAGCTTAAAGTAATATATTGATTAAGGTAGGGTAGGTTTAATAAGGGAAAGTTTCTTAAGGAGGTGTGCTCAAAATGTTTGATTTTTGAAGAAGAAAAGAAGGACTATTTGATTAGAAATGAGAGAATCCATATAAGATTAGAATATATTAGAAATATCCATATCTAAATATATATATCCATGTATATACCCATATAGGAATAGAAAATTAGAGATATTTGTTTAATGACACTTTTTCTTTTAAAGATTTTATTTATTTATTTATTTATTTATTTGTCAGAGAGAGAGAGAGAGTGAGAGCAGAAGCAGGCAGAGTGGCAGGCAGAGGCAGAGAGAGAAGCAGACTCCCTGCTGAGCAGACAGCCCGATGCAGGGCTCCATCCCAGGACCCTGAGATCATGACCTGAGCCAAAGGAAGAGGCTTGGCCAAGTGAGTCACCCAGGTGTCCCTAATGACACTTTTAAAAAATTTATTAAAAGAAATATGAGTTTATAATGAATATTTTTAATGAAATATAACCCACTGAGGATAAGGACATCTGTATGTTGGTTGAATGAACTATTTTGGGTAAGACTTTTAAAACCTTGACTGTGATTTTAAAAGTAACGAGAGTATAGTGATATCTGATGATCATCAGTGGGTAACTCCCCCAAATGGTTCATTGGAGAGAGCAACACACACACACACACACACACACACACCCTAATAACAGATGGATCAATGATGAATCAAAATTGCAGAAACTCCTTCAGGCCTTGACAAGTCTCCAAATGATGATGCCCCAAGAATGGCAGTTTCCCTTGCCTCCACAGGCCTTTTTGTGTGTGACAGAATGGCTTAGGAGCTCCCACAGGACGAGATGTTTTAGATTTCACATTTATAATTTCCATTCATTTCTGTTTGTGTGGTGATAGGGAGGGAGATGAGAGCCTGTAGCATGGGCCTGGGTTCTCCATGCACAGCATCTTCCTCCCAGATGTGTAATAGGAGAAAACCACAGGAACGAGGAAGCCGCAAAGAAGTCCTGATAGCTTTAAGAATCACAGCGTGCATAAGCATCTGTCTCAAGTCTGGTAGAAGGGCAAGGAGCATAGAGGAGACAAGCACAGCATTTTACAGATTCCTTATGCCAATCCCAGTTAAGCCAAATCCTGCATCCTGCCTCTGCTACCATGGGGGGATTTGCAGGGTATTACAGAATCCAGGAGTGTCAGAGGGCAATAAGGGAGCCTAAGCTCCAGGCTTCTTTTATTCAGACACAGGCTAACTCACTGCCTCATCACTTTCTTATAGACCGTTCTGGTGGGCAAGAACCAATTTTATTTCTCAGTTGACCCTCCAGCTGTGTGTTGAGAACTTAGTATATATTATTTCCATCATTGGATAGCCTGGATGTTAGTCATTTTTTTCTCTTCCAGTGCACAAAGCGTAGTGTGGGTCACATGGTAGAAACTAGGGAAAAAAATCCTGATTGGCTGATTTTTATTTTTTAAAATACTTCTTCTCAATAAAACTGGGCCTCCCCTTGTCTCCCCATCACTGACCCCTTCCAGCCCAAGACTTCACATTGCCTGGGCACTAGATAAATTTTTACTGAAGCTCATTTTAAAATTATTCATTTTTATGGTAATAGACACCCGGCTAGTACGTTCATTAGTTTAGATAAATAAGGAAGCTTTTTATTAGAGAAAGCTTGAATTAACCTGAGTTATATCTCATTTCAAACATGGAGGAGTAAAGGCCTGTGTGGATGATCGGTAGCTATAGGTTTTATCCATTGTCAGGAAGCTTTCTCATCTCTCCTGCTGTATAAAGGATATGTCCCCTCCAGCCATGGGAGTAGGCTGTAACAAGACAAGCCAGATATTACCCTAGCTTTAAAGATAACAGTTTAAAATTGGGCTTAAGAGCCAAGCAGGACCAGTCAGAATCTTTCCCTGATTTTGTTACATGGGAACCAGGCTAACGGAGTGACCTCTTTCAGAGCGGATATGAGTCTGAAACTTCCTTCAGTCATTTCCTTGGGGTACTCAGAAGGAGGCTTCATTGTGAGGTCTTCTAGGGCAGCAAACAAGTAGGGCCAAGAGATGAAGGCAGTGAAGTTGGGATGGGGAAAAGGGTCAGACAAATATTGGATGTTTATTGATATCCGGATTTAGTCGTGTTTAAAGTCAGTGCCTCTCTTGGATTTTCTACATACAAGAGTTAATAATTATCTTCCCCTTTTGCTTTCTTACCTACTCACTCCAACTTTTTGTTTGCCACTGACAGCCAAAGGAATCCCATTTAACATTATCTGTGGAATACCCAGGTAGATTATACAAATCGACTTGGTCAAATTTGGTTTATTTTACCAGAATTTCTTTCCCTAAAAGAAGGCTCCTAATTGAGGGTACTAAGTCCCTGAATTGAAGAAGTGGTCCATTTTTGTTTCTTTGATTGTTATGAGTATTAAGTCAATCGTATAAAGCTCTTTGCACATAGCATGCGGCTCAAATTGGTTGTTAACTATCATCATTATCTCTTCATCCTATGTGCTTAGCAG
The DNA here is from genome assembly GCF_963455335.1 of Martes martes. Taxonomy (NCBI): domain Eukaryota; kingdom Metazoa; phylum Chordata; class Mammalia; order Carnivora; family Mustelidae; genus Martes; species Martes martes. The sequence goes on from NC_137893.1 coordinate 19,250,283, forward strand.
AAGTTATTGCAATAGAGACTAGGTTGAGAAATTCCCTGAAGGTTGGAGAGTGGTAAGTCTATATGCTGGGCAAAAGTATTTAGCAGGTGGATTTGGGGTTTCATCTACATAACTATAGTATATGGAGTATAATTTGCTTCATGAGATTGTTGTTTTTTGTTTTAAGAAGTCGCCTCTCTGTCTATTAGTGTTCTCAGAGCCTTTCCAAGTCAGTTACATAAGTGTATTTGGGGGGAGTTGGCAAGATTTACTTTTACATGGAAACGCAATATATCATTTTGACTATATACACAAGGAGAGACAAGAGGTGGCTTATTGATAGGCACTAGACAACGCCAAAAAACAAACACAATCCTAGCCTTTTTCGTGCGCTGTGGTCCAGATAACCAATAAGCTCACTTTAACAAAATAAAATAAAAATTTCTGTCACTTCTGGAAAATTTTAAAGAAATTTAAAAATTATTCTAAAGAAAACAGTGAAGTGAGAATTTTAAGGAAATTTAAAAATTATTTTTAAGAAAAGAGAAGAGTTAGCCGTGGAAATTAACCCTAAATTAAGCAAAAGCTGTTGACACAGTACACTGAGAAGCATGCAAGTCTTTCCTCTGACTCATGAAGCAATTAAAATCAATTCTGGTGAATAAATCGGTTGTAACAGGGTAGGCGACTACAGTTATCATAATCTAGGGAAGATTCGGGGAAAAGGCAGAAATCGAGAAAATTCCAACTTAAAAAAAATCAACTATTTTTGCCCCAGAGGATGCAAGTTGAAAACGTCTTTGTGTTTTTCCACCCGCAATTTTATTTCTGTTCTCACACCCCACTCTCCTTTACATGAATATTAAGGACTAAGGCTTTAGCAACAGGCTTTGGTGATGGGGGAGGCAGGGGTGCAGGGAAAAGTGTTGTGTATGGCTTTTCATATGTTAATAAGTTGATTCCATGACAACCATTGAAAAAGAGGGGCTGGAAACAAAAGCTACAGCCAGAGAGGATCAGTGCTCTTTCACTGGCGCTGTGAGAATAACAGCCGAGACTCCCCCCTCTGAAAGGTATCTGATGGCCGCTTGTCAAAGGGCTTTGTTTTAATAGTGCAGAGTCAGTATATAATTAATACAGTTTTATGAGTCCAGATTTCACCCTCAATGATGTTTCCCTTATAAAAGCTTCTAAATAAGAATCTGAAACCAAGAGAATGTGTCACCGCTTCCAGTAGGGACCTGGAATGTGCATGGACTATCAGTTCCTATGATCTTGCATTTCGGTTTTAAGTAAAAAGGTCAAGGGCTTTTATCTCTGAGTATAAGAAGGCGTTCAGAGCTGGGCACTGGGGGAAGGGCAAAGGGAAAGGCTTGCTCTTCTCTCCAGGCAGCCTTTGAACATGGTGCAGCACGTTATCCCCAGCGACATGTTGAAACTGTGCAGGACGCACCCACCGACCAACCCGAGGACACTGTGGCATTCCTGGGCTCTCTTAACCAATGAAAAGAAATCCTGGCTGGCTGTTTATCCTTCCAGAAACATGAAGTGACAACCTCATGCCAGATTTCCTAATGTCTAGTACAGCTAAGTTTTTACTTTAACTTAAGTAGTTACATGTATCAATTAGCTGTTGTATCATGCCACACAATGCATTCCTTCTAGGCAGTTCTAAAACACTGTGAAGTGTTGCATTCAGGAATTATGCTGACTTTACTAATTTTCTGTCCAGCCTTGTTTTTTTCTAATGTGTATTGCCGGTCTTTGATTGAATTCTGTTAAATTCCTCTTATTTGTCCCCTTTAAGTGGTTGCCAAAAACTTGCCATGAGTAACTTGTGATACAGTGTTTTCTCTGTTTGGATGGACACAAGAGCTTTCATCACAACGGAATGCTTATGGAATTACATATTTCAAAGGACACTAACATGAAAATACAACTTCATTCAGAGTCAGGTCACAATGATGAATAGTAATGCCAAAATGATCCCTAAAAGAACTTTCAATTTGCTTTTAAAAGTATTGGCTTTGGTCTTCACTGTAATTCATGTTTTTTTTTTTACTCATAAACTTCATGAACTTAAAAGAATCTCACTTTCATGCTCTTAGTGACTGTAGCTGTGTTGTTCGATGAAAATAAAAGAGATATTGTAGCTGTGATAAGTCAGAATTTGAGATCTGACAATATTGTTACCATGATTGTATCAAAATATGCCAGTTTCCTAAAATGATCTCATTTCCAAATGCATATTTTACATAATGTTTGCAGCATGAAATTTATCATTGTCCAATATTTTGGTAAAAATCATTGAACCATTCATTCATTCAACAAACTTATAAGAAATGCTTATTGTGGACCAGAACTGTATGAAATTCTGTAGGTACAAAGGTGACAAGATGATCACGTTTCTTGAAAAATTTGTAGTTTAGTGAAATGGATGATTATATTAATAGATAATTATGGCTTTTGTCATTTTTTACATCTCATCCCTTCTGAAATTAAGATTTGATGCGGCTTAAATAGACATACGTGACAAAATATTTTTAAAAAATGAGGATGAATAGGTGAAGTAAAATCAAGACAGAAAATAAAATGAAATGAAAGTCTGAGTAGGGTGAGCTCTAGACACAGACCATAAAATCCTATATGTTTGCCAGAAGTGACTCACAGATTTAACCTTGAATTTTTTAGTAGCCATTCTAAAAAGTATGGTTTACAAAATTCATGGTGTACATAAGAACAGAGCCAACAGAAACTAATGATGAGCCAAGCCTTTACTTGTATTAAGATATAAGAGAAATTTCCCTTACAAATCTGTATAAAGAGTCCGTGGTTGGCTTGACCACAAATAGCCGTGCTCTGCACAGTGCAACCTTTCTTCCAATGCACACACACTTACACACACACACACACGCACACACACACACACACACAGCAACCCAGCCTCCCAATTACAAACATGATGGCCACGGCTAATTGGCCTGCAGATGGGAGGGCACTTGACTCAAGAGTAACTGATGTTTACAGACTGACTGGTGGCCTACAAGGACATCTGACAAAAAAGCTGTGCTCCAAAGGGATGATCGAAGTTGAGAGGAAACAATGGGATGTTTTCTTTTGGAGCATTTGAAGATGAGAGATACACAGAGGGAGGCAATTGTTTAGAAGTGTGAGCAGGAACCAAAGGGCACGGAGAGAAAAGTTGGGTTGCAAAGGCCAAGAGGCAGCTGAAACAATAAATAGGCACAAAGTGAAAAGGACACACAGAGCGAGGGATGAGGGGATGATTTTGTAGGGACGGAGACGGCGTAATCAATAAGCTCCTGCTGCTGAGCTGGGGTTTGAGATGGTCGCCAGAACCGTGGGGCTTTCTGGATGACAGAGCAGGTTTCCCAGGGACCTAATTCTATTGTGGTTCTGCTTTTCCTTCAAGACATGGGTTTGTATTTGCTACTGGAGCTAACCTGAGAGAATTGCTGATTTTTGTCATTGTCAGAGAAGCCAAGGAAGTGACTGGGGGCATGGCCTGAAGTCCAAGCTCAATGAAGCACAGTGTGAAAAATCTATAAGGTGGCAAATAGCATAGTCTGATAGGTAGCCTCTGAAGGTCTGGCTTGACCCTGGAGACGTTTTATTTGATTTATATATAATGATGGGATTACGTTTCCTTCAGAAAATCTCCTGTAAGTATTATTTCTGTGATTTGTAAATAAGTTCTTCCTAAGAATTAATTGGCAGGATGTCTGGGGTTGTTCTGTGGAAAGCATATGGAGCACAGATATCTCCTACATCACTGATTGAGGGTTAATCTGTATGTGTTGCCTATCAACAAACTGGAGAGTAGGCTGAGGTCCTTTTGTAGAAATTTTTAAAATATGGGTGCTTTTTGTCTGTCTATAGGTAGGTTGATCCATAGCTGGTGGGCTAGGGCAGCATTTCCAAACAAAACGAAACAATCTCCCAGTTCTAATCTTAAACACACAAATAAATACAAATCCAGAAACCCAAAGTTAGGTTCCATAAAACAGAGATACAATGATATTTATCCATAAACATTTTAAAGTATGGTAGGCAATGATTGCCCCTCAAGGCCTTATAACAAAATTTCATTACATCCTCATAGAAACTCTTGTCTGGTATGGCATTAGTTAGAAAGAACCTCAATTGAATTTTAGCGTTCAGCTGCCTACAGTGATGGTTTTAGTTTTATTAATAATACAAATATCAAAGTCTATTACGTATTGGAGTCCCCGCTGATCATCAAGAATAGCGATATGGCAGAGATGTAAAGGGAGGACTGGGAAGACCCAGGAAGGGAAACAATAACTCACCAGAACTGAAGGGGAAAGGGGCATAAATCTGGCATGGAGCTATGATAAATGAGGGACACATAAACAACCTACAAAGTTCTGGACCCCTGATGGTGGAGATCGTTCTCCAATTCACATCTCCCAGCTTAAAGTCTGTTCTACAGCAGCCTTTCCATTCTTCCGTTCCACTATGCATGCAGGAATAATTGGAATGTGGATGTAATCACATGTAGAAGTAGGCGAGGCAGATGAGGGGTTGATGTAGGACCGCTGTCAAAAAGGTAACACATGGGTGATGAAAAGGGAGGAGTATCTGGACTAGAATCATGGAAGACACTGACTGCTCTAGCAAATTCAGATTGACACGTCATCCAGTAGTATTTAACCAAGACAGACATCAACTCACACATGGAAAATTTTTAAAATACGTGGGTCCAAGCCTTATCCTTTAAAAATCAGATCCTATAGGACTAGAATGTGATCTGACCTGTGTAATGAGATAATGTTTTCCAAATTTCTGGTCTGCTTCTTTGATTAATAGGATTACATGCCCAAATCCTGGTTAGAGACCAATTCTTAGATATAAATTTCAGAACCACTTTGGGATCGTATCTCCATGTTACTTGGAATTTACTTGGTTTGTACTCATGCTTAACTTTTTAGACAACTGTATATAAGTAAAATTCAAGATAAAGATTAGGCTTTTATTAAATTCCTAATTCAAAGAACCCATTCAAACACTAGGCTTATTCTATTGCATGATGATGTTATTTATTTGTGCCTAATGCAATATGGGAACAATAAAAACAACCTATTGGGTTTAACTGATTTTATGAAGAATAAGGATTCTCGAATATGATTTTATTACACTTTTTTATTTTCTCTTTAATTTTCCTTTGGCTGAGTCAAGCTACCTGCCTTTCAAAATTAAGACTTCTAATTTACTAGCAAGATATTGAGGGGTGGAACCTAAGAAAGTTTCCAAATGTTTTTGATCTCTAATTTAGAGAAGATTTTCTATATTTTAAAAGCTTTTACACTAAAAAGAGAAAACCACCAAAAGGCATGACTTTGCAGCTTCCTGATTAGAAATTTTTGTCATCTATGTCTCTACAGTGGATAGACCATTGGGCTTGATATCAAGAGAATGATCTGGTTCTTCATGTATTAAAGTTTGCTGTTGGACAAGTGTCTTATTTTTGTTTTAATCTTCACTATACTTGTCTGCAAAATAGTTGGAATGGTATCTCTGAATAAAGGACTTTTTTAAAAAAAGGAATGAAATTAAATAAAATTTAATATCCTGCCACTCATAGTCCTTGACCTGGTAGGTATTCGATAATTATTTTCCTTTCCCTGACTTTAAAAAGTTGGGTAAGAGAGAGAGCACTGTGAATGCCAGCTAAGATTTGACTCAGTCATTCTTTTAGTAGGGAATTGTGAATGGATGCAGTTTTGGTCATTGTAGGACCATCTCCTTTTTGAGATGACTTCTCTAGCCTAACAAGTTTCAGATTTTGAATGACATGTGAAACTGTTTAAAATTCCAATGATGGCTTTCCTTTCATTTTGTATGATCTCTACAGATGGAAAGTGAAGGGAAAATTGAGGCAGCTCCGGAGCAATTCCAGCCAAACCAAGAAGAGGCTGCAGTTGTGTGAATTATTATCAGCAAAAATGGTCCTTGGCCGAAATTATCCAAATAATTGCCGCAATTCTTATCCTCCTTGGTGTACAAATACATAAGCTCAGTATTGGAGAAACGTGAGGGATAGTATTCTAGCCAAATTTTAATTTTCGAATGGTTCTCTTATGAGCTTCCTTGCTTTGTTGGTTTAATAAGCTCATGGAGTCACCTTATTAGTTTTCTGCCAATTATCATGCTCTACTGGAGAAGGAGGTGATGTGTTCCGAGTTTCAAAACAAAAGATGACTGGCACTTTAAAGATACTTCCTGAGGGACCAAGTTGTTTACATTTCCCTAGGGAGCAAAGAGTACTCTAGGCAACAGGAAGATTTTGAGGTCTCAATATCTGTGCTTCATGAATCTCAACAGAGTACTCAAAATAAATAAAACAGTCAGCCATTATATATATACATATATATGTATATATATAAAACATTCAGATACATAGGCATCAATATAGTTTTTTCCCCCACAAATGGAAACATTTAGGATTATCTACATAACAACTAAAACTTCTGGATAAAAATTTTAAAAATACTATCAAATACTTAGATTCTGTGTCTATAAAAGAGGTATTTTAAATATTCAAGAATCTGAAACTATTAGAGCTACAACGCCCAAATGTTAGACTAGAATATTGATGTATTTGTTTTGTAGATGTCTGCCCAAAATGAAGGTATTTGCAAGAGAGGAGTTTCTATAGAAGATGCTAATTAGATACAGTATGTTGTCAAGTTTTATAGGATGTGGGTACCTAATATAGAAAGGCAGTTGGAAATACAGAAAAAAATGTTTGATTTGTTGGAATAAGTCTTATATTATGACTTACAAAACCTGGGGTTCTCTCCTGGTTTGAGGTGGGACTTTGGAAAAGAGCCTTCTGTTGTGCCTCAGGATTGTCCCTTGTGTTGTGGTTCTAAGAGGGCTCTGGAACCAGGATGGAGCCCAAATGCCTGGGCTCCAATTCCAATTCTTCATCTTACTTGTTGTCTGAACTTCAGAAACTTACCTGAAAACTTTGTAACTTAGTTTATTCATCTATAAAACGAGGCATTTCTACTTCTCCTCCTCCTCCTGATCTCATTGATTTATCTGGAGTCTTCTCGAATCATAGTAAGGCATTTAGAATGGTGTCTGATCTGTAGCAAGTCCTGCTGGTAGTTTTGTAACAACTGGGTCCCATTCCAGCAGACTACTACCTTTTATAAAGAACCTCATTGAAAAATCTACTTAAAAAACTACCATTTAATTTTGAACATTTGTCAGAAAAGAAGCTCCTAGAAGAGAAATTAATATATGGGGAAAGCCAGCAAAAGAGTGAGGGAATAGGAAGAAAGGTAAGGTCTTGGATAACTGTTGGCACACAAGTATTTTTACTTGTGTCCCTTTCCAACATCACTATGCTTCAATCCCCATCTTCCAGATCCACTTATTTAAAAATATTTATTAGTACAGAGGATTTTTGAGGCCAGGATGTGGGCATAAGTCATGAAAACTTCGTGGAAAAAATGCAAATGGACAAGAAAATCAGAACTGTGGGAATGTGGGTGTTATGAGTATGGACACATATATATTTTTTACCCTTGGAAAAGAAAGCTTCAAAAGGAGGGAATCTAAAGGAAAAGCTAAAATGAAAAGCTAATAACAAAGGCAGAATAAAGAAAGAGAGAAGGGTAGAATGGAGAAGGATAAAATGAAAGCAAGAAAAGAAAGAAGTAACTATCATTTTATCATCTTCTTCAAAAAGGACTATAGGAGGAGAAAGACTCAGAAGGAAGAAAAATAGTAAGACAACTCCACATTTTTTGGAAAGGCAGAAGGAAGAAAGAAGTTGCTTAAATGCAGATTCTAAAATTGAGGGCACAGAGGACTGAATCTTATCCCACATAGTATTTTACATCGAAGTTGGTAATAGCTCTATCAGTTAGTGTTGATTAAATGGTATAACCAATAAAGTCAAAATGTAATTGCTCTACTGCAGTTGAAATTGATTTTTCACTCAGTCTAGACTAGATGTTCCTATGTTCCAGGTTAGGAGGTGGAGAAAGGACTCTATTCATGTAGTCTTTCAGGGATCTAGATGAAAACAACTTCATCATCTTTAATACTGCTTTACATGGATGCTCTGGTTACCAGCATTTCAGGCAGTAGAAGCAGAAAGGATCTCATGATGTGTTGTACACCAGACCTGGAAAGAAAACGCATCAGTCATTTCTGTATACTTGCTTTTGCTGAAACCTGGTCATGTTGCCCCAGTTAAATTCAGGGAAGCTTGCGAAACGTGGTCTCACTAAAAGGAAAATGTACTTTGGTACATGGCTAGCTGTCTCTGCCACAGTTGCTGACACTTAAAACCCAAAGATCACACACACATATTGATTTCTAGCTTCTCCCAAATGGAAATATCTGGAAAGTTTGGTGGAACATCACATGTCAACAATTTGCTGGAGTCAAGTAGTAGCTTCCCTTTGCAAAGCCCATGCTGTCTCTGGGTTACTAGCATCCCCATCACTTCTACTTTTGCCCCAATCACAGTCCTACTTTACTTCACCAACATAGGATCAACTCATGATTGAAGAGATTATAGTTAGAAGCTCTCTTAGTCATGTAATTGAGACCAATATATGTTTGGTTTATTAAAAAATAAAAATAAGCAAATCAGGGAATAATAATAATAAAAAAGTTCTTTTGGACATTTTGTACTATCCTAAAGCATATTAATTTACTCTTATTTGATATATTTATAATTTTGGATCAAAGTCTTTTCTTTAAATATGTCTACCAGTTGGAGCTCAAAGTCATCCGTTTTTTTTTCCTACAAATCTCACACATAACATCATTCTTACAAAATAGATATTTTTTAAAGTAAAAGGAGAATTTAAAGACATTTGTGAAGCAGTCTGAGAGACTCTTTCAGATTTTGATGATTTTCTCCCCATCATTTCCAATTGTCTCATCCACACCTAATTTTTAGTGAATAGCTCTACTGAATTATTCCAAAGTATTCAAGTTCATTTCCATGGAAACAATAACTTCTTTTTATTTCACCCTCATATTTCATCAAGTGAAACAGTATTTTTTTAAAAAAATCATGTAATTATAATAATAAATACATTTGTCATAAATAAGTGTAAAGACAAACACAACTGACTGTTGATAAGTATATTAGTTAAGATACAGGTTAAGTTGCTATAATAAAGAAGTTCAACAGAGTAGGTTTTATGGTAGAAATATATTTTCAGAGGACAGTTCAAAATCAGGTGAATGTAAATTATAACCCTTGAAGTATTTTCTTTTCCTGCTTAGTTAAAGGTGAACTATGTTCTGCCTGCATTGCAGTCCAAAAAAGGGACGTGGTGGGAGGGGAAAGGAGAGAGTCCAACACAAGCATATTTAGTTGCACTTGTCATTACGACACATGTTCTATTGGCCCAAACCTATTTACGTGGTCTTACATAGCTGCTAGATGGCTGGAAAATGTAGTCCATAGCTACATATCCACATAAAGGGGGAACATCTGCTACTTAAAGGAGGAGAGGATGAATTCTTGGCCCTAGCCATCTCTGTCCCCATAAACAAAGAAAGTACTTAACAGGAATAGAAACCAGTCTTGTATGATATTGTATTGATTAAGTTTTGTTGCATAACAGATCTTCCCAAACTTTGTTGCTTGAAACAACAAACATTTATTCTCTGCATGGTTCTGCATTAGTTGAGTCCGTCCAGCCTGGCTCCTTAACTGGGGCTGCCTGAACCAGGGTGCTTTCGCTAGGATAACCTGTTTCTGATTCACGTGGTCTCTCTCCTCTAACAGATTAGCCCAGGTTTCTTCTCCTAGATATCAAAGAGTTCCATAAAAAGCAAGAGTGTAAGCTCTGGAGGGATAAGCAATTTCCAAACCTCTGCTTGCATACTTTCACCAAAGTCCCATGGACCAAGACAGTCACCTGGATATCCTCCAGATGTACGGAGTGGAAAGATAAAGACCATCACACTGTGGTAGAGGCAGCTATGTCACATTGTGAAGAGTATGCGTAGTGAAGGGAGGCATTTGTGATGTTTTTGCAATCTACAACAACAGAGAAGCAATCTATTAACATTGAAAGTTTTATTTATTTATTTATTTATTTTTAGAATGATAGAGTGTGTGAGCAAGCATGAGCCTGGGGTGGGGCCAGGGGGGGGGGTTGCAGGGAGGGGCAGAGGGAGAGTGAGAGGCAGAGAGAGAGAGAGAGAGAGAGAAAGAAAATCCTAAGCACCACACCCAGTGCAGAGCCCAGAACCCTATGGGGAGCTCAATCTCAGGACCTTGAGATCATGTCCTGAGCAAAATGAAGAGTCAGGTGCTTAACTGACTGAACCACCGAGGTGCCCTTGAAAATTCAATTTTTTATAGAGAAAATAGGGAGTGCTGGTTATTTAGACGAGGCTATTAAATGAAAATCATATACAATAGAGTTCCCATTTGCTATGATATTTGCTCCTCAAATGAGAAATAATTTCTTACCTTTACTCCTACTTAGAAATAGGAAAAAGTTTTTGTAGGTAAGAACTCAAAAGGGTAAGCCCCAGAAAAAGGTTGATTACCTGAAGACATTGAGACTAAGAACTACATTCATTAGAAGACATAAATAACATGAAAGCTGAGCACAGATTGTCTGTCACGTTGAACTAAAGTGGATTATATAACCCCAAACTCCTAAAGATCAATAAAAAAATCAATAAGATAAACAACTCAATAGAAATATGGGGGTAGTAGGAGAGGAAGACTATCTGAATGTTACTTCACAGAAGAAGAAACTCAGGGGCCAATAGACATAAATAAAAACTCAACCTTATAAGACACAGAGGAAGGGTAAGTTGAATTCTCAGATACAATTTCAACTCTAAAGATTGGCAAACATCAAAAAGCCAGACAATAATGAATGTTGTAAAGGATATGAAGCAATAACAACTCATGTATTTTGGACAGGAAATAGCATAAATAGTTTGGAAAATGATTTGGCACTATTTTGTAGAGTTAAAAATGTCCATACCCTATGACCCAGAAAATTACTCGTAGATAAACAGAGTAATTTCTACTAATGTGTATCAGGAAGCTTGTACAACAATGTTACAGCAGCAATGTATGTAAAAGTGAATGTCTGAAAATAACCTAAACATTTATTGACATAAGAACATGCAAAATCAATAAACAATAGTTACAAGTATCGATGTGAGTGAAAAATCTATTTTTGGCAGGATGATACAGTGGGAGTAACTTTTAAAAACTTTTCAATATGCAACCCATGAAAAAATAATATATTGCTTAGAGTATGTGGGTATCATAAAAATATGTAAAAATTCCAGGACAGTGGTGTGGTGGGGCAGGATAGGATACATGAACACATGAACATGTCAATGGTAATGCAGTATTTGATTGTATTATTCTTCATACTTTACATATACGTGATATACATTCTTTGGTATATATGTATACTTTTTTTTTAAGAAAGAGAATGGTGGCATGTAGGCTGATATCACTTACATTTCTTTTTCTTTTAAAATTTTTTTTATTTATGAGAGAGAGAGAGAGAGAGAGAGAAAGCACGAGCAGGGGGAGAGGCAGAGAGAGAAGCATGCTCCTCACTGAGCAGGGAGCCTAGTGCGGGACTTGATCCCAGGACCCCGGGATCACGACCTGAGCCAAAGGCAGATGCTCAACCGACTGAGGCCCCCAGGAGTCCCTTACTTAACAGTTTTAAATTAAGTCTTCTCAAACTATTTCACTAAGCATCCGTTACTCCTAAGATCTGGGGATAAAATCAAAGCCCCTTGCTTTAAGCACAGAATGTCTTTGAATTCTCCAGTGACATTTAAAAAAAATTGATCATTAATTTTGCATTCTACTCCATAATATTTCAGTGATTATTTTAATATTGGAATAAAGCCATTACTCTAAGAATCTTGTAGAACTGAAGTTCTTGGGAAATGAATCATTTAATTCTACGGCTTTAAGGACTCTCAGAAAACTATAGAGTATTTTACATGGTAAACAGTGTTTGTTATATTATCATAGGAGGAAGTGTTTCAAGCTTTAAAATTCTGCGGTTGTTGTAGCACAATGAAGAAAACCTTACAAAGGAGAGACAAAAAAAAAAAAAAAAAGCCATAGTATTGAAAGTACTTTGTATCTTTGATACAAACTATCAAAGAAAGATAGACTCTCAAGTACATATTATTATCATGTCACATGCTATATACTATTGCTTGTTTCATTGGCTACTTGCTTTCCTAGAATGTAAGCTCCTTCTGGTCAGAGTTGTTCATTTTTTTTTATCCTCCTATTCAAAATAAGTAGCACAGAGAATGCTCTGTAGGTATCCCTTCCCTACCTCTCACCTTCCAGCTCTCTTAATAATAGCAAGTTATTTGACTACAAGTTTGGCAGTAGAGGACAAATCCCAGTCTAGGGAGGGTTGCCGGTGTTCAGAACACTGACATACCCCAGGAGCTGGGCCTTTCTTTTGGGATCTCACTAACCACAATTGCCATTTCCATGTTGGGCTGGGGGAGCACTGTGCTCTCCTTAACTCTTTCTGAAATGAGTGGACATGGGGGTGTCTCTTAATACCCACATCATGACTGGTAGCCTATAACAAAACTTTCTTTAACCTAGTAGATAGCAACAGACTGTAATTATTACTCAGAAAATGAGTTACTGACTGGTTATTGTTGCTCCTCTGTCACTAGTCCAAATTTTTGTTGACCTCGCCTCTCATTTTGACCTCAGTACGGCAGTGTCTATCTTCTACCGTATCAGAATATTCTCAACAATATCTAGATTCTAGGTTCAAGAGAATGTGGTTGCAGAGGAGAGAATTCCGTTTATGTACTCTCTAAACTCTGCTTTTCAAGTCATGGTTTTTAGTTTTATAATTTCCATCATTTCAGTGTAATTACCAAAAAGATCACCTGCCGCCTTCAGTGGATACCAGCACCAAAATGACAGTCACGTGGCTTCAAAAATGTCTGGCATTAGTACAAGAGGTAGACCAATTGCTGGAAGATTAGAGTCTGGGAAGGAGTAGGGGGATCCGGGTTGGTGGGTGGCAGTGTGAATTTTCCACAGAGGTGGTTTAATAAATGTTTGTTGAATACATGAATTAAAGGGCCAATGAACCTTTTTGGAGTGTGCTGTGATGAGAAGACGCAAAAGAAAACAGGTGATGACACAGGCAATACAGAAGTCAGCAAACCAATATTTAAAAAAAAAAACAAAAACAGTAATATTGATCAAACTTTTTTTTTGGTTGTCAGATTGTTTTTAAACCTCAGTTGAGTATAATTCCACTAATGGGGTGTGCCAGCCTTCTGATGGGGCCTTTTTCATGACCTAATGAAACAACACTGCAAACAGGAAGGCAGCCCACAATGTTTGCCAAAAGAGAATGAGATTCCAGGCACACCAATTTGGATGTTTTTCAAGTTTGATGTGTGTATGTTTACTTTAGAAGGCTGAACACATGAACAATTATGAGGGCTACTCCTTGGATTTGGCATGCTCATGTCAAATGACTGCTGAAATAGGCGTATCACTTAAAAAGAGTTTTTTTTTCTTTTTTTTAGTAAGGGGGTACTATACAAAATCTGGGAGAAGAATCGTTCATTGATCCGACAATTTATTGTGCCTCTCTATACTCTGCTGGTTGTAAGAATACACAGATTATTAAGACATAATTCCTGTATTCCTAGTAATGTAGCATATAATGCAGATAAAAAGGAATATAGACTATATAGGGTTGTATAAATATAAAGGACCCCAAAAAGGTTATAAAACAGCAAAAATAAAAATAAAAATAGAAACCAAAAAACCTCACAGGAATGTGTTACAGTAAGAACACTAACAAATTGGAATGGTGATTGTGAAATCGAGGTCAATGAACTTGAAGTTTCGAGTATTATGATTGGCAGCTGTCTGTAAGAGATCTAAGAATTCGTACAAAGCAGATGTCAGTGGAATATGGTATGCAATGCCTCTGGATTAAAACCATGTAGAATTCTACAGTTGCAGAGACAGTATCTTCCTAGAGAAGGGTACAGGTAAGAAGGAACAAGTGAAGTCTGTTTCCTGCGTGTGTCTTATGGAAGCAGGATCCAGAAAACAGAGCCAGTTGGAGATGGAGAGAGAAGGAAGGGCAGCCTAGTGACAAAGGGAGAGTCTGCAGTATTTTATCCTTACTGGTGTAAAGAATAACAAGGAATTATGGTATTAGGGTAAATGATTCCCTAGAAAAATAGCAAAGTCTAAGTATATATAGGGGTGGAAGAGTTAAAATAACTGCTAAGAAGAGCTAACGGCAGAGAAAAGTTAAGGGTGAGACAGATGACAGTGGGAAAACCAAAGTAAACATTTCAGAGTAAAACTTTTTTACAAGCGTGACTGTAACATCTCAGGACACACTGCTTGCTTTGCTAGTGGAATGATTAGACCAATTTGTGATTAATATGTAAATATCTCCTGTAATTTAACTTTTTGGAAGTTAAACTTTGAATGTGGCGGAAAGTACTTAGGGTTAATAAAAATTCACGTGTAAGGGATCATTATTGTATCTTTCATAGGGATCTTTCCCCCCAATCTGATGTAGAAAAAAATAAACCAAGGATGAATCTTTAGAAAAGTGATAAAAATACTAATTCATACTATATACATTCATTAAATGCTTGTTATGTGTAAAGCAACTTTCTGGATTAGAAAACTACTACAATATTATGTCACTTGAATTCTTCTTAAGCATTTTGATGTCTTTCATTTTCTTTCACTTTACAGCTAATGCTTTTTATGGAGATGAGGATGTGCAATATATTAGTCACATTATCGAACAGATCGGTTTAATTCCCAGTGAAATCCTACTCAACTGCATTAGATAAAATAAAGCAAAACCCAGGCCTTTCACGTGCATGTGACAAGCATACTACTTGAAACTTTGGAACTTTTAGGACCATAGAGTGGTAGCAGGTAGAGCTACTTACTTACAGATAATCATCTTCCACTTATTTTATTTTTTTTTATTAACATATAATGTATTATTAGCCCCAGAGGTACTAGTCTGTGAATCGCCAGGTTTACACGCTTCACAGTACTCACCATAGCACATACCCTCCCCAATGCCCATAACCCAACCACCCTTTCCCTACCCCCCTCCCCTCAGCAACCCTCAGTTTGTTTTGTGAGATTAAGAGTCTCTTATGGTTTATCTCCCTCCCAATCTCATCTTGTTTCATTTATTCTTTTCCTACCCCCAAACCCCCCATGTTGCTTCTCGACTTCCTCATATCAGGGAGATCATATGATAGTTGTCTTTCTCCGATTGACTTATTTCGCTAAACATAATACCCTCTAGTTCCATCCACGTTGTCGCAAATGGCAAGATTTCATTTCTCTTGATGGCTGCATAGTATTCCATTGTATATACAGACCATATCTTCTTTATCCATTCATCTGTTGATGGGCATCTAGGTTCTTTCCATCGTTTGGCTATTGTGGACATTGCTGCTATAAACATTCAGGTGCACGTTCCCCTTTGGATCACTACATTTGTATCTTTAGGGTAAATGCGCAATTGCTGGGTCATAGGGTAGCTCTATTTTCAACTTTTTGAGGAACCTCCATGCTGTTTTCCAGAGTTCCACTTATTTTTTTTTTTATCAAGAGAACCCCAATATTATCAGGAAAGCAATATTCCCAGTTAGAAAATATTTCTTTCCTGAGACCCTTTTGAAGTCAGGTTCGTCGTTTAACCCAGTGTTTACCAGTGAGAGGTAAGAAGAGGTCTGATGAAGAAGGACTGGTGTTTCCATGATGACTTTCACCCTTTGTTCTCTCCCAATTTCTCTTGGCAATGTGACGATAATGTAACAGCCATCTTGCAACCATGAGGATGTGATATCATTTGAACCACAGCAGAAAAAGACAGCAGCATGGATCTTTGATGGCATTGTGGTGCCTCCCACTTGCCCTAGTGCTTCCACCTGGAGTCTTCCTCGTTATGTGAGAAAAATAAATCCCTGTTTGACTTGGTCGCTGTGGTCAGTTTTCTGTTTCATGGAATTCAAGACGGTTAGAGACAAGTAGTAATTCCAGAGGAAGAATGAGAAACAAAAACAAAAAAAGATGGGACAAAGTACAAATCAATAGAAAACTATCTTTTCATATTTAAAACCAATATCAACTTCTAGGAACTAGGAAAATAGTTCTACTTAATGAGTTATAGCTCTTTCAATAAGTATCACATTTTACTGATTCTAAGATGTACATTTTTTCATATTTTTATCTCTGAAATTAGGTGTTCTACAATTGCTGTTGGCTAGGTGGCATTCCTATTGTGGGTTATTGTTAGTACCTGTGCATGAGAACTGGCAGAATTAGTGCCAGTGGTTGGGAAGGAAACCCTGGACACAATGATAGAGCTCTTTTGTAAGAAATGCTGCATCACCAATGCTATTAACGGCACAGATGACGCTATTGTGTGGAAAATCACAGGCGTGAACAATTCTTGTACAAAACATGATTTAGTAGAGCTCAACTTGAAATACGAAAAAGCTTTTCAAATGTCTTATCTGTTTCGCTTATGTTTTCTTTTTTATATATGCATAAGAGTAATATATAATCCCGAATAAGTCTAGATGGGCTCTTTTCATATGTATAAAATTAAAATTATAAGAGAAAAGAAGCATGGGTTATAATTTAATTGTCAGCTTTTGGGGTCTTTCTGAGCAATATGTAAAGTAATGGTATGTTATAAGTTCTGATACACTGGATTGGGTGGAATATCATAAGACCCTGCTCTACCAGGAGGAAACGTCAGCCTTCTTTTTCACAGCATGATGTAATAGAACAGAGGGCTTGGGGAAAAAAAGAGACCAAGGCCTGGTCCTAAGTAGTACTTTGTGGATTACGTTCAAAGTGCCCAGTAGACTGCCTGGAAGTTACGTTGCTTTAGGGACTCACCCTGTAAGTTGTTCCCATAGGGAGCTGTAAACTCTGGTCTAAATCTCATAAGCAAGTCAAATCCCAAACTTGACAGATACACAGGATATATATTTGTGGGATGGATTAATTTCTAAATTTCAAATCAGCTTCATATATCACACAGATTGGGCTAATCCTTTTTTTTTTTTTTAAGATTTTTTTATTTCTTTATTTGACAGACATAGATCACAAGTAGGCAGAGAGGCAGGCAGAGAGAGAGAGGGGAGGAAGCAGGCTCCCCGCTGAGCAGAGAGCCCAATGCGGGGCTTGATCCCAGGACCCTGGGATCATGACCTGAGCAGAAGGCAGAGGCTTTAACCCACTGAGCCACCCAGGCGTCCCTGGGCTAATCTTTTTAAACTTTCCTTCAAGTATAATGTTTTCATGTAACATATTTATACTGTTGCCCTCTGAAACATTTGTATTTTAATGAAATTTCAGGAACTGTGTAGATTTTTCTTATATAGAGGCAGATTTTTATATGCTTACTTTAAAAGGGAAAACGCTAAGCTTTCAAGAAAGTAAGTTACTTGCCTAAGGTGACAGAGATAATTAGTGGCATAATTAGGATTAAAATTCACATTTACCTGTTTTATAAGTCCATGTTTCTTATACTGTATGTAAGTTAAAATAAACGTCCCACTTCCCGAAACATACCCAGTAAGATGTTGGAATCACAGAGTAAGTTGGTGACAGAAGAAGCCAAAAATCACAACTAAATTTTGCAAAGTTCAACTGCAAAAATTCAAACAAAAACTAACCAGCTTGTACCAAGTTGGTATTATTTAGGAAAAAGAAAAAAAAAGGAAAAATAAGGTAGAATGAGATAAAATTTCCTACATAAAGAAGAGAGAATAAAGAAGTTGTGTTATGAATGACAAAATATCCTTTCATTTTTTTTTTAATGCTGTGACAAGGGTAAAAATGGGTCATTCAATTACCAAATTGCTTTTTATAAAAAATAACCTTTGTGAAGAAATTTAACAGGGTAGCACATGTTTTGGACAACCATAAAATTTCTTCATTGAGAGATCAATTTCCCAGCTACTATCAGTTTAAATGTAAAGATGTGGAATCCTTGACTATACCCTGGCCCGTAGAATTGGGTATGACAAAGACTTGTTTAGTCTGATTAGCTAGCAGTTATTTAAAAGATAGGTGCAATTTATTGTGCATGATTGTCATAGCTAAATGCTCAAGCCTATCTTTAGATATTGGTTGCATTTGAGACTCACAAATTGATTTTCTACATATGAAACCAAACCAAACCCTCCCATGAACAAGAACTTCATTCCCAAGGTCTTGAACATAAGAACTGTTCTCTTAATAGATTGGAACAATATTGAATATCCCGTTGCACTCCTGAGCACAGTACAAACCATATATTTGCTTTAAAAAAGAACGTTAAAGCTGGGGGAAATTTCAGGATAATATTCCAATTTGTATAATTGCATTTTTTAAAGATTTATTTATTTATTTGTGAGAGAGAGAGTGGGGGGCAGGAGCAGAGGGAGAGGGAGAGAGAAACTCAAGCAGACTCTGTGCTGAGCATGAGCCAAATGCAGGGCTTGATCCCACAGTCTTGAGATCAGGACCTGAGGTGAAACCAGCAGTTGGAAGCATAATGGACTATGCCACTCAGGCAACCCTGCATAATTATATATATATATATTTTTTTTTTTTTTTAATTCACTTATTTGTCAGAGAGAGAGAGAAAGAGAGAAAGCAAGTGAGCACAAGCAAAGGGAGTGGCAGGCAGAGGGAGAAGCAGGCTCCCTGTCAAGCAAGGAGCCTAATGGGGGACTCAATCCCAGGACCCTGGGATCATGACCTGAGCCAAAGGCAGATGCTTAACCGACTGAGCCACCCAGGTGTCCCTATAGTTGTATTTTTTAAATTAAGTTTATTTTTAGCATGTTGAGTTAATCCAACAATATTGGATATGTCTTGTTAGCTGTGCTTTTCATTTATTTTTATTTTATTTTTATTATTTTTAAAAGATTTTATTTATTTATTTAGAGAGAGAACACAAGAGAGTAGGGGAGGGAGGGGCAAAGGGAAAGGGAGAGAGAGAATCTCCAGCTCACTTTCCACTGAGTGCAGTGCCTGACGTTGGGCTTGATCTTATGACCCCGAGATCATGTCCTGAGCTGAAATCAAGAGCTGGATATTTAACCAACTGAGCCACCCAGGCAACCTGGGATATGCATTGTTAGCTATGATTTTTAAACCTCTTGGGGCACCTGGGTGGCTCAGTTGGTACAGCATCTGCCTTCAGCTCAGGTCCTGATCCTGCGGTCCTGGGAACCAGCCCGCATTGGGCTCCCTGCTCAGCTCCCAACTTCTTCCTCTCCCTCTGCCTGCTCCTCTCCCTGCTTGTGATTTCTCTCTCTGTCAAATAAATAGATAAATAAAATCTTAAAACCAAAACCAAAACCAAAACCCTCTAATGTATCTTAAAGAAAAATTAGTCTATTTATTTACTTCTATTTTCTTGATAATTAACCCATAAAATTAAAGATACTTTTTTTTTTTTTTTTTTTTTTTTTTTAGTAATTTGACTCGAAAAACAGACTAACAAAGAAAGTTGACCCCAAAGACTATGGTCTACTCCTGTAAAGATACATTATTTGGTTTTCAAGAATTTTCTAATTTTCAGGGCACCTGGGTGGCTCAGTGGGTTAAGCCTCTGCCTTCAGCTCGGGTCATGATCTCAGGGTCCTGGGATCGAGTTCTGCATCGGGCTCTCTGCTTGGCAGGGAGCCTGCTTCCTCCTCTCTCTGCCTGCCTCTCTGCCTACTTGTGATCTCTCTCTGTCAAATAAATAAATAAAATCTTTAAAAAAAGGAAAAGAATTTTCTAGTTTTCTAAACGTTATCTTAAGCAAAGAACATTTTCTATTATCCTTCTCTATGGAACTAAGCAAGATTTAACTTGAGCCTGGGGAAGCTAACTAGACTCTTCAGGCTGAGGAATTGACCAGGGGTAATTATGAGAAAGTTATAATCAGGAGACTTTTTTGTCTGAATAGAAATAACTATTTTAAAAAGCCCCTGTTGGCAAAGGTTAATATTAAGTTAAATCATATGCAATTTCAATTTTAATGCTTAAAAATGGATGAATAGCAATTTCATATACTTGAGCAAAATATATGGAGAAACTGAAATAAGTTAAAGACGTAATGGTTATTGCCTCAAGACACAAAATGCAACTTGAATCTGGAATAAAAAAATAATTTGTCTATGGAAAGATCAATATTAAATGAAAGTAATTATGTCAAGGGATACTAAAGTGGTTCTCTAGGCCACCACTAGCAGCAGCACCTGGAAACTTAGTAGAAATGCATATGTAACCCCACCCTAGATCCTCTGAATCTGACATTCTGGAGTGAAGCTTCGAAATCTATGCTTTAATAAGCCCTCAGATGATTTTGATATATGCTAACATTAAGAACTACTGGACTATGTCTTTTCCAACATACACGTCTTCACTATCACTTAGAATTGAATTGAACTGAACTGAGCTTGTATTTATTAAATCTCCATGCCAACTGATACAGAAAACACAACAGCAACACAATCTTTCTACTCTACACATTTGAAGGTAAGAATTATTATATGCTTATAGCACCGTCTTTGAGACTATCCTTTCAGTCTCCTGTTTAGAGAAGAGTTGATGGTAGTAGGAAATCATACCTCCTTATTATCAAGGAAGGGGGTGAGGTTTTGAAGAAAGGAATAAAACCACTTGACAGATGTATAAGCCCAAATATAAGGAAACAAATGGAAGACCTAAATTTATGAGATATATCGCTACGTGGAAAAATAAAGAAAAGTGATAAAGAGAAGGGAACCAAGGGACAGAGATTTGAATATGGTATAGTGTTGTGAGAAGTTTCAGATAGTGGAACAAATGTGGGAACACTGGTCTTATAAGTAGGTCAGGGCTGGTGATCAAAGATTAAACTAGGACTAGAAGCTCCACTGTTAGAACACCGAGGTTAGGTATATTACTCTGTTACTGTAGGATTAGAGGTAAACAAATGCTTTTTGTGTTTGAAACTTAACATTTTTCAAGTGAGAGGCAAATATAAGTAATGGATACAAAATACCATCAAAAAGATGTTGGATTTATATCTGAAAAAGTGGATGTCAACAAGATGGTGGAAATGTTTTAACATTTTTGATTGCTAGTATTCTGAGATAAACTCACTTTTTTGGTAATGGTCTACTTGAAAGTGTAGAATTTCATGGTTTTGAAGTGTCACCAAATAATCTGAACTATTTCAATTCATAAGAAATACTAGGTATGGCAAAGCTAGGTGACAAAAACCTACAGCAAATATTAGCTATAGTAGAGGAGGTCAGGTCCAGCCCATTTCTAGTTGGGGAGAAGACAAGGATGTTCACTTTCATTTCCAATGAGAAAACATTCTAGGAGCTTCTAGCCAATGAAATAAGGTAAAAAAAGAAATAGCAAACATGTACTAGAAAGGTAGAGACAAAGATGTCCTTAATTATACATAACAGAAAATTCAAAAGAATCAATGTGCTATTAACATAACAAATGGACAAAAAGACTTGAGTAAAATGAAAGATATATTTAATATTATATATGCACTTCAAATTTTTGCAATTTAATCTATTAATTATATCTAATCTAGTCAAAAATCCAAGGAGGATTTTTGAGTAAACTTTAAAAATTGATTCTAAAATAAATGTATGTAGAAAGATAAAGGTCCATCAATAGTTACAGAAATTTTTACAAAGGAGCCAAGAAAGGACTTGTCCAAATAGAACTTGAGGCACATCACAAAACTGTTGTTAAAAAATGTGGTACTAGGGGGGGGAACATATAGGTAGATGACAGAATGGAATAGAATCCAGAAAGAGGAGAAAGAATATGATCGAGGTGACATCATAAATTAGAAAAAAACTGTAGATTCTTTAATATAAGCAATAGAAGAATTAGGTCACCACACAAAGGAAAATGAATTTGAAATTCATACGTTACACCGTATAAAAAGAAAAGAAGAAAAATCCTAAGTTTGAAAGACAAAAATCTAAAGCATTTATCAAAAACAAAAACAAAATTAAAAAACTATAGGAGTTTAACTTTGTGACTTCATTCGGGGAATCCCCAAAATGTCCCAAAGCACAAATGAGAAGAGGAAAAGATACGTTTAGCAAAATCCAAATATAAACATTCTGTTTAACAAAGGACTCCACAAGCAAAGTTAACAGGTGGGCACGGATTAAAAGAAGATATTTATAATGGGAGAACCAACAAGTTATAATTATATTACATAGACAGACACATAGAGTGTGTAAGTTGGTTTTTTGCAAATGAGTAAAAAGTCTGTAGATTCAGGAACTATCGAATAAAATAAATAGTATTCACAGAAGCATGGGCCTAGGGATCAAATTGTAAATAGCAGATATTGACTAATTTAAACAATCATGAACTGTCATTATCAGACTGAAAACAATTTAGAAAGCCTCATCATATCAACTGCTGGTGGAGGGCGGATGGTGCTGTCACTTTGGCCAATAATGGGTAGTAGTTGGTGAAATTAACCATTCATGTAACTATGATCCAACAATCCCACTCTTGATGTACACACCAGAGGAACTCTCTCCCAAAAGGCGTACAGTAATTGAAAATTGAAGTATGTAGACTCTTCAAGTCTGAGCAGAAGATAAAGTGAACAACTCCCTGTAGGTAGCCAGGGCCGATGGGGAAGCAGGCAGAACAGAGCCAAGCATACCAACCCATTCTCAAATTACTGATGAAGAAGTTACTCCACCTCTCAAAAGCAGAGAGAGGAGCAGGATAGAATGAGGCTCTTTATGGGAAAGTGACCACCTGTGTGGGGAAGATAGCAACAGGGATAGAACTAAGACCATTATATTGGTGGAAAAGTTGGGAATGATACAATGTATAGTTATATATAACTGTATATGCATATACATGTATAACTTTTTTTTTTTTAAAGAACACAAATACAAAGTAAAGAACATTTTTCAGGGATGCTTATCTAAGGAAATACATGGAAGGTCAATTAGGAAGGTGGAGATTACTCATACTTTGTGGATGTTGATGTCTAGGTCTATGGGGGATTAATACTAGAAGTTAAAAAAATAATAATAGAAGAGGAGACTGGCACAAATAGAGGAAGGTCGTGTGACTTCAATTTAGGCGTATGAACTACTTACTCCCTTACCTCTGGAGAAAACATTAAGGATGAAGAAATGATACGGCATATTATGATTATGTTTCCAAGTGCATTTGTATACATGACCAAAAATTACAACAACAAAAGTAAAAAATACAGTTATGGAAGGACCTCAGTGGTCCTACGACTCCGCGATGGAGCAGGTACTGAGCCTTCCCTAGAGTCTGGAACTTTTTGAGCGACAGCTTTCATGTGTCCCTAAAGATCTTAACATCTGAGGAGAGTTCATTGTTACTCAGGAGTTATGACGTTTGTGAGAGAGAAACGAAAGCAAAAGGAAATCATCTCCACCATCCAGGCATCTTTTTCTCTTCCAGCCTGCGCTTTTCACTTCCGCGGTGTGCTCTCCAACCAGTTCTCTACTCCATCGGTCACTAGGGATGGAGATAGGCTGCTCATTCAGTTCATCCTGTTCCCTTCTCAGTATCTGTAGGGCTAAACAGAGCCAGTTTTGCTATTTTTGTTACATAAATATCTTGTGAGAAATCTGCGAGTTGACTGCCCCTGCATGGAGCCAGGTGGGGGCCGGGCCAGGGAGGAGAGGGGCTTGCCAGCTGGGGTGGGCCTCCCTGGCTCGGCGCTTCCCCAGACTGGATGCCATCTTGAGGCAACTCATGTTTGGGCTGCGGGTACGGCACAGGGCTGCTAAGCGGCACCGACTACAGGACTTGGAAAGTACCACTCAGCCCTACAGTAGACAGATGGTATTTCTTCTGCGTCTGTGCGGAGGGGGTGGGGGAGTGGTGGTAACAATAAGCAGCAGTAGCCACTTGACAGGCTCCCTGCTGCCAAGAATTTGCATGATGAGCGCTTGCTGCCATCTGGAGAACTTGAGCTCATTAAGGAAGAATCAGCATCTCAGCTTCATTCTCTTTGCCCCAGTCAGTGCCGAGGATCTCCCTCCGCAGGGGAAGAAGAGAGCAAAAGGCAAATCAATCAGAGGAACCTGGCCTGGGGGAGACAGCCTGCGCCATCCCTTAGGGGAAGTCAGGGAGAGCTGGACAGGCTGGTGTAATCCAGAGATGTGTGGACAGGTCTGGCACTTCAGGGCAGATTAGGTAAGCGGAGTCCATCATGCTTGGGGCATGAGTGTGTTTGTAGCCAGTAGCTGGTGGAGGAAATGTGGACCTAGGAAGGAGAAAACTCAAACAAGCACCCCCTTTCCCATGACCTCCAGAGTGGAGTTCAATGAGGCAAATGTCCGACTATCCACCCCAGGGATCCGTTCACAGGCCACAGTTCTGTGTCTTATAAACACATGTGTGGGCCATTTAATTAAACATATAACAGGTTTCCAGCTGCTGAAATTTTGCCCGTTTAAAGCAAAATGTATTTGCAAAGTATGAAAAATGTTCACTAAATATTAGTTTTGCATTTTAAATACTTTCCTTCCTTTCTTCCTTGTCAACTTTCTGGGAACCTTATAGTTATGGTATTTTTTTTTTCTCTAAAAGATATATTTTTTTCTCCAAAACGTCTCTAAATGATATTTAAATTTTACTAAGATCAAATGTTATCTTACATGAAACATTTTATTAAAATATGATATCCTATAACTAAACAAATGAAGTTATTAGCATTAGTTAAAACCTGTATGTCATACACAAAACCACACAGCTTTCTATATGTCCTATCGTCCCAGAATTTCTAGCATCAGACAACACCAAGGGAATTCTTCATAGGAAGAAAAGATATGGGCCCATTTTTAGTAGTTATGGGATAATCAAAGAGGTGAGACTAATGCCACATTTAGCATTGATTGATGTTTGTGAAATGTGCGAAGGTGGGAACTGTATTATGTCTGTCCTCATTAACCTCGCTCCTACCACAATTCTTGCCACTGAGGGGAGTCTGTTTCTGTTTCGGCTATGGGAGTCACAAGGAAGAAGTGAATGGCAAACTTTAGCCCAAAGGGGGATTTATTGAAAAGGTGATGAGCCATCATACGGACTCTAAGCGGTGAACAGCTGAGACCAGGAAGGAAACGCCAGCACCTGGACTGTTGGAACGGGTCGACCCGGTCATGCTCACGTTCTGGGGACCTCCAATCTCTGTATCTAAATCTCAAATTCTCTGATGGTAGAGTTTGATGGGCACGGCTTGGGTCAGGTGACTGCTCTGGACCAATCAGAAAAGGGGAAAGCTCGTCTACATGTAATGTAATATAACGTACAATCATCGCCCGAGTCATGCGGCGGAATCAGGGATGAGGCATTCTGGTCAACAGCATATTTCAGAAAATTTGGGGTTAATGCTTGTTTGCCAAAACGTACAACTTAGACTACATAAAACTTTTAAGTGTGTTTCTCTGTCTTATAAGAGAGCATGACTGTAGTAATTTAGTATCTCAATGATTCAGAATAATCTTTATGCACATTGATTACTATATAGTATAGCAACAACGTTTCTCTCGAGAACCATTGGCGGATGTATGAGAGCCAGTTGGGACCAGGGTGAGGTGAGAAGCACCCAGAAGGGAACATTTAAGGGAGTACTCTGTCCATCAGAGAGTTAAAAGTGACTGTTTCCTTAAAGGTTGCATCCCAGGTGCCTCATTTGCCCTACTCCCAGCCCCGATCAGGGATATATTTATCCCTATACCAGAATGACTCTGTATTATTCACCTTGGTATTCTTGTCACCTGTCACTTATTGGGGAAAAAAAACAAACATGTTTTTTGTGGAGCCCTCATTATAATCATTCTCACTTCCCCAGACATTCAAGCTTTTCTAATCTTTTTAAAAATTTATTTATTTATTTATTAGAGAGGGAGAGAGAGCACAAGCAGGGGGAAGGACAGTCAGAAGGAGAAGCAGACTCCCTGCTGAGCAAGGAGCTCAAGGTGGAACTCTATCCCAGGACCCAGGGATCCTGACCTCAGCCGAAGGCAGCCGCTTAACCAACTGAGCCACCCAGGTATCCCAAGCTTGTCCAATCTTTTGTTTGCCATAACCATAGTGTCCTAATAACTCTTTACCCTCACCCCACCAGCAACCTAGGACAATCCTGACTTTAAATATTCCTTCCAGCTCTTCCATTGCCATATACCACCATGAATGTCAATGTAACACTCATATGTACATAAGAATCCAAACTAATTTGAGACTATCAGAAAAGGGTCATTTTGAAACAAATATTGAGTTATGTGCCAGCATATTGGGATAAACACATTTCTTATCAGAGCATGTATTCTGATTTTCAGATTTGAAACTCTCTGGCAGTCATAGCCATAATCTAGGGAGAACTCAAAATTTAAAGGAGGAAGCAGACAACTACAATTATAAATGTATGTAGTACATTTTAAATAAAGCACTAAAGACAACACAGCTTTTGTGGGAATCCATGAGGGAGATTGTAGTTCCAGCCTGTGCAAACATATATTGTGACCTTTGTGACAGATTCTAAACTTAGTTCTATGCTCCATGTAGCCATCGAGGGCCTAACTCTGAGTGTGAGAGGTGATTTCCAGACAAGGTGATATGATGATGATCTAGCAGCAGAACATCATTAACCTGGAGGGAAAGCCAAATCTCAGATTATTTTCCTGGCTCTTTTCCAATTTGCTAGATTACCTTGAACAAGTCACTTACTTGCTCAGATACATAGTTTTCAGACCTATAATTGGACAGGCCAATTTTGAAATCCCCTTTCAGTTGTAATATTTTCTATTTTCTATTCTATCATGTCAAAACAAATTAACTACTGTAATATAAAACTTGGAAAAATTCTGTTTCAGGGCATGCCTGAAATAATCTGCATACATCAGACAGCGAAACTGTTAATTTTAAGAGTTTTCTTTGTGAGGGTCCACTTGACATTCATCATTAGAACAAAATGTTGTGCCTGTGTGACCTGTGATTATAGCTTTGAGTCATTCCAGTGGTATGGCAGTTTTAGTTTTTGCTGTGTCTACACATTGTTCAATTTTAGGAAACTTGAATTTTAAAAAATAACCAATGGGTTATTTATCTCTAAAACACTAATCAATGAGCTAGCTCAATCTGAGGACAGAATTAAAATGCCCATGTGTTTTGGTATTATTGAGGACTAATCTTTGTATGATAAATAAATATAGACATCTGGTTTGGTTAAATATATCCACTTGCTTTTGTATCTTCCAGTCTGTTGATGTAATCATTCTTTTAGGGCGCATGTTATTGGTTCAATTCTGTCCCCAACCCTCATGCCCCCGAAAAATATATGTTGGTATCCTAACCTCCAGTATCTCAGAACGTGACATTATCTGGTGGTAGTCTTTACAAAGGTAATCAAACTGAAATGAAGTTTTTGGGGTAGCCGCTAATCTGATATGATAAATATCCTTACTGGAAAAAAAGGACATTTGAACATAGACATGCACACAGGGAGAATACCAAATGAAGATGAAGATAGACATCTAGATTGGTCTAAATCTAGATCTAGATGCTTCTCTGAGCTAAGATTGCCAGCAAACCACCAAAGTTAGGTGAGAAGCATAGAACAGATTTTTTCTGTCAACTTTCAGAAGGAACCGATACTGCTAACACCTTGATCTTGGGCTTCTAGCCTCCAGAACTATAAGACAATAAATTTCAGTTGTCTAAGCCACCCAGTTTGTGGTATTTTTTTTTTTAATTTTTTATTTATTTTCAGCGTAACAGTATTCATTGTTTTTTCACCACACCCAGTGCTCCATGCAATCTGTGCCCTCCCTAATACCCACCACCTGGTTCCCCCAACCTCCCACCCTGCCCCTTCAAAACCCTCAGGTTGTTTTTCAGAGTCCATAGTCTCTCATGGTTCACCTCCCCTTCCAATTTCCCTCAACTCCCTTCTCCTCTCCATCTACCCTTGTCCTCTATATTATTTGTTATGCTCCACCAATAAGTGAAACCATATGATACTTGACTTTCTCTGTTTGACTTATTTCACTCAGCATAATCTCTTCCAGTCCTGTCCATGTTGCTACAAAAGTTGGGTATTCGTCCTTTCTGATGGAGGCATAATACTCCATAGTGTATATGGACCACATCTTCCTTATCCATTCATCCGTTGAAGGGCATCTTGGTTCTTTCCACAGTTTGGCGACCGTGGCCATTGCTGCTATAAACATTGGGGTACAGATGGCCCTTCTTTTCACTACATCTGTATCTTTGGGGTAAATACCCAGCAGTGCAATTGCAGTTTGTGGTATTTTATTACAGAATCCCTAAGAAACTAATACAAGCATTGTATTAGTATTGCATATTGGAACAGTGTTTAGATGAAAATCCCTTATTAATTTCAATGCTAGTTTTGAACACACACAATCACATTCACACACATTGAAAAATTATACATATTTCTTTAGATATGATAGTGAATAAAAAAATGTGCCTTAAAGGAGGTCCCATAGAATTTGTACTTTACACACATGCTCACCAGTGGCTTAGAAACCTAATTGGTTTTTGAACCTCATTTTATTAGTTGGATGGTTACTGTTGGATAATTTTCAGAATCCTCTTGCTAGTCAAAAGAAGAAAACAAATTCATAATTTAGAGCATTTATGAATGATTCCTAGGCAAATATTTTCTGTAATAGTGTCCCCACCCTTTATTAAAAAAACAAACTACAGTGTCATGCCATCAGTGAGTTTATGGGATATAAGAGAATTCATATTATTTCTTTCTCTATAATATATTGTTGATAAACTGTCCTTAAAATTGTTACTTTCTTCTGTATAATCTCATAAAAAAGAAAATTCCATAACCTTCCTTGTTTCCTCTTCCAGCACTTGAGAATCCCCTAAAGGAAGATAATTCTTCCTAGTATCTAAGTAAAATCCCGTTCTTAGGATTTATGCTTGAGCTTTTTTTTTTTTTCTTTAAGATTTTATTTATTTATTTTACAGAGAAAGATCACAAGTAGGCAGAGAGGCAGGCAGAGAGAGAGAGAGAGAGAGAAGCAGGCTCCCTGTTGAGCAAAGAGCCGGACGCGGGGCTCGATTCCAGGACCCTGAGATCATGACCTGAGCCAAAGGCAGCGGCTTAACCCACTGAGCCACCCAGGCACCCCGCTTGAGCTTTTTTACATTTAGTGAGAAACAAAGACCCGATTACTGCAACTATCACATATTATATGGTTTCACATGGAGGTAATGAATATGGAAATCAAAGATATAATATTTTTAGTCACTTCTATTTGCTTTGCCAGTTTCAAAGTAAGATTATATACTTATAGAAATATTGTTTTCCTTTCTGGCTCACTAGTCTATTTTTTTTTCCCTTTTTGATATAGAGGGAACAGAAGTAGGGCAATTTAAATATATCTTTTGAGCCAAGAAAGCTAGCAAGAAATAATCACAATTTTAAGGAAAAATAAGAAATGGTGACAGTGTTTAAGTAGATTACATTGTGTTTGGATTCTGTTAATTACTGCTACCAGTCCACAAGCTGTTGCAAAGGTTCCCTGGAGATTATTTCCAATCTATTTATGGAATCTTCAGAGGAGAAGCTATGAGAATGTCTTTTTATGACATTCTCTGTAGACTTTCATTTTCAATAGCTCACAATTAGTTGCCTGGAATGAGGATGTAGATTAGGCTAAATATACAGAGGTCATAATTTTCTGACCCACTTCCTTCTTCATGTCCAAATACATTTGGAAGGAATTCTTTCCAGATTCTATTTGTCTGCTGTATTAACTCACAATGACATCTTTTCAACTGCCTTGGCTTTAAGTGTCCTGTATCTTTAAACTAGCAATTTCCTATTTGAAGGGTTCCATTACCATGCCTACAACAATGGGGGTGGATTGGAAAAGCTACTCCATGATAGTAACTTGTGGGGAAAACTTAGACCTGAAATGAGCAGCTGGAATAAAGACGGGAGAAAATTAATGCCGAGAAAGAAGGTGGATTGTACACGGAAGCAGGGTGTAGCCATCTTGGAGAACGAGCTCATTTAGGCAGATTTCTTTCTTCAGGTTCCAGTAGAAATTTTTGTCTCCTTTGGAGACAAATTGGAAATTATAATTGATAATTCCACTTATTTACAGTTCTTCTGTAAGTAAAAAAGAAATATTTTGATTTTATTCATCAGTTTCCACAAAATAAAATTTTATACCTTTCTCTTTGGCACCATATGTTCATTTGAGAAGTACAGGGCTTCCTTAATTCTCTAAAATGGGCTTTGTGTATGCCAGAGGGCAGCATGTGACACTCTCCCATCTGGCATGCATGTTGCCACTTGGCTACCACCTGTGCTGCTACCCAGGACCCTTGCCATTCCTCCCCCATCCAGTGCTGTTGATTCTAAGTCTCCACAGCCCCTTACTGGCTACTGTCTCTTGTCCTATGGCAGATGTTGGGGTGGGAAATGTTTTGAAGGCCAAGCATTTGCTATTACCGGCGTGGCATAGACTCAAATCTTCTTTTACTGGAAAAATATAAGAACATGAACTATGTTTGCTTCTAAGTATATGGTGACTCCTCTCCTTTCTCCCTAACCCCAATGTGTTCCACGCTAGTAAACCCTAATTTAATTTGACTCCTTGCTCTAACTTGGAGTGTATCTGATTGGATTTATATTGCACTCTGTGCTTGCCATCCCTAGTCTTCACCAAAAAGGTCTTTTGTGAGTCCTCCCTTGGGTGAAGAGGATTGATTCATGCTATCTGTAATCAGTTGAGTCTCAGTACCTTTTTGAAGTACTCCTGGTTTTTGGACATGCACATTCCAGATCATTAAATTTTTGCAGTCTGAAATCGATCACCTAGCAGGTGAAAGTGCCACAGAAGCCGTCAGAAGAACAGTTGGAGTTGTGAATGAATTTGATCATTTTGATGATAAAAGAACAACTTTAGGATCATAAACTCACATTATTTTTGGAATTGGATGTAATCTTAGAAGCATTCATTTAATTTATTTTACAAACGACAGAACTAAACTGTCTTGTGGCTTGGTTAAACATTGTTGACACATTGCTACTATTCTTATTGATAGTCTATAAAGATATATATCATGAGATTTATTGTTATAAGTACCTGGGGTTTATACTCATTGTTTATGCATATAACCTTTGATTGAACCTGGGAAGTCTTAGGAAAAAAGTATTTCATTGGAATGAGATCTTATGTGTGCTAAGATTCCCACCTTGGCATAGGGTTGGGACATTTTACACACTGAGGAAATGTTATCCTTCCATTACTTGAAAGTCTGTAGAAGTATCTTTAGAAAAAAAAAAAAAAAAAGAAAACAATTAATATCCGTAACTATTCACTAATTCAACATATAGTTATTGAATATTTATTGGAAAATATCAGGCACCAGACTAGGTCCTCCAGGTACAAGTAGAAACAAAAAAAGTAAGATTCCAGGTGCTAAAAATGAGTAGCTTCCATTTTTACTTAATGGACCAATGGATATGGTCTTATAATATAAGCCTAGTTTTTGTTTTGTTTTTATCTTTTGTTTCAATTTCTTCAATGTCGCCACCATTACAAAGTTTGTTATGTATTCAAGTGTATTAGAATGTATTTAGCTGTGAGTGAGAGAAAAGTCAATTACATTCAAACTGCCTTAAATAGTAAAGGGACTTTGTTGGCTCAGCAACTTAAAAGTCCAGCTGGAAGGTGGGCTTCCAGCATGGTTTAATCAGGGCTCTGGGTGAATTGCTCTGTGACTATTCTAGCTCTGTCCAATTCCATGCATGTATCATGTTAGTCCCTGGCAGGCTTCTCTCATGGTTGTAAAATAAATAACAGAGAAAACAGTTTCTGATGTTCTTTTACTCATATACAGGGGAGAAAAAGTATTTCTATCTTAGGATTTCAAACAAGATCTTAAGATCACTCTTACTGAAATTGATGAGATCATATGTATATACCAGAACCAATTTTTGTGGCCTGAAGAATGAAATGTGACATTTGATTTAAACTATTCCAGGGCCAAAGATTGGAATTGGAGGTGAAATCAGTTTCCCTCAAAGTAATTTTGCTGGAGGGAGAATAGCAGATACTTGAACCAAATCTGAGTGTTGTTAAAAAGTGGGAGGTAGATCATGGATACAAGGTAGAAAATTATCAATTATTTACTAGGTTAATTTTGGGGCATCACATCAAGTTCTATGACTCTGCTGGTCACTATTTATGGATAAGTTTAAAATGAATTTACATTAAAGGCAATGATACAAGCACTAAAAAAAGATAAACAGATTAAATATTCAACTCAGTAATAAAAACTGCAATAAAACAAACCAAAGAAAATATGCTAAGGAAATGGATAAATACAAAAGGAAAAAGATAAAATAGTGAAAAAACAGAATGAAAAATTTCCCTTTGTCATCACGGCAGACTATTTATTTTAAGCCAACTCTACACATTGAAAAAACTTAAATAAGCGAAATATCAACAACAAAATCTTTTTGAAGACACTGAAAATCTATCAAGGTAGCAAGGACTTAAGGGGCAAGATCCTGGAGAAAAGAAGAGTGTAGAGAGATGAACCCTATCTTCAACACCACTTTTCATCTTAAGGCATTTGCTAATTAGAAGCATGGGTGAATTCTGAGAGGCTAGAAGTTTTACAGAAAGTAGTATATGAGAGGCTGAGAAGCTGAGCACAGTTCAGTCAACTTTAATCAACTGGATTAAAGTGAAATACCTTTGCTTTATTTCACTGCCCAAACCAGAAGTAAATCCTCTCTGGAAAAAAACAGCATTGTCTAGAGCTTCAGATTATTTTTCATAAACAAAAAAAAAAGCTGGTCATGTTGGCCAAAACCCAAGAGAAAAAATTTAAACAGACAATAAAATCAGACCCACAGTTGATCCAGATTTTGAAATGATCAGGCATGGATATTAAATTATCTGTAATTCATTTGTTAAGAGAAAAAATGGAGAATTTAAGCAGGAAACTGGAAAAATATAGGTAAGTTAAAAGGAAATTCAAGAACTGGAAAAAATGTAATCATTGCAAGTAAGAACAGAGTAGATAGGCTTCATTAAGACAGAATTAGAGAACTGGAAAATTGGAAAGAACTCATCCAAGTGTCTAGACCAAAATATCAAGAGACAAAAAGTTGGAAAATACATAAACAAAACATATAGAAGTAGTAAGAGATCCAAAAGCTGTTTTTTTTTTTAACCAGACAAAATAAATAACAACAATAAAGTGATAAAGCTTTAGCTAGTCTAATCAACAGATGATCAAAGCCAAAATAAGAACCTGAAAATGAATGTACATATATATATATGAGATTAAAATTATAAAAGTAAATCTTATAAACTGAGTTTTTGTTGAAGTGGATAATTTCTAGAAAAATTTGAAGTAATGACATTGATGTAAAAGAGATAGAAAACTAAAGAGTCCAATAATTATGAAAGAAAAAAAAAGAACCCACCAGAAGTTGTTGATAAATTCTCTCCATAAAAGCATTGTTTCTTTAGGTGCTTTCATGGATGAAATCCTGTAAACTTTCAAGGAACAGATTTTCACAATATATATAAAATTGTTTAAGATCAGAGGATAAAAGATGTATAATTAATTTTCCAAATTACTTTCCATATTTATGATGATACAGTGATATGAACGTCTGTCCCCAAATGGCATAAAAGTCTACAAAAGGATCTCATTTATAAATAAAGATCCCAAAAGTTTTGTAACTCATATCTGGTGGTTTATTGAAACAAAAGGGAAATCTATTTCAGCAATACAAGAACAGATTATTATTAGGAATAGTATATTTTTATCACTTCTTTGGATAAAAGAAGAAAAATTATAATGTCTATTTGGCGGTTAGAAAAAAAAGTTTTTTTACATTGGCTCATACAATCATTGATTCTAAAATAGGAGTAATCCATACACACCTCTTACCTTAGGGAAGAAGAAAGTGATGGGATTGATCAGAATCTCACCTACGTGAGAGTATAGTCTCGTTTGAAAAAAGACCTGTAATTGATTTTGCTATAACCTCCTATAGAGTACTTTCCTTCTTTCTCCCTAAATTTTCCCCATTGAAATCACAGAAATAGAAAGTTCCAAATTTGTTTTATAAAGTTAAACATTCATGTTTAATTTTAAAACAAACAGAAATAGCAACTAACACAATCGTACAAAAACAGAATAGTTCTCTAACTTGGTAAATAATATCCATCAAGCTAATGGCCAAGAAATATACAATGTCACTATTATTATTTACTACTCAACATTATTCTGGACATACTGATCTGTACCATAGGGCAAGAAAAAAAGTCACTATAAGTTTTGGAAATTATCACTATTTGTAGATAAAATAACAGTTTGATTAAAAATGACAGTAAAATCAACTACCATTCTGTTGAAAATTAAAATAGAGTTAAGTGGCTGGGAGCAAAACAAGTATATGTTTAAATAATTAGTTTTCCTACATACCAGTTATAATCAGTTGAACAATATAAAATAGGGTGACAAACTGTCCCAGTTTGCCTACAACTTTCCCAAAGTTCTACATCCTTGGATACCTCACAACCTAGGTAAAATGGTCTCCATAAAAAGACAAAAAATCACAATCATAACAAACATAGCAAGAACATTGATTAAAGCTCTGCAGGAACTTTATGGGGAAATCCATGAGATTCTATTGAGCACTGTAAATAAAATTTTAAAGTAATGGAGTTTCTATGAGTTCTATTAATAGAATGACATTGGATGGGAAAAATTCAGCATAGCAAATGTATAAATTTTCCTATATTGATTCATAATTTGAATGTAATTCTAATTAAAAACCCAAGATGATATTTCTTTTAATTCAGCAAAATTATTCAATTATTCAAAAGTTTATATGAATGAAACGAATAAGTTACAAAACGGAATAATGAAAGGAAGAGGATTTAGGATACAAAAATTTATTAAAAAGTGAAAATAATTCTGATTATAATATATGTGTAAAAAAACTAGACAGGAAGTTCTAAGGAACAGAAATTTTGCAGTATAGGAAACTGAGAAACTGGCCTAGATACATGTAAATGCTTGTTATAAAAATAAGCAGCATTTCAATTCAGGAGGAAAGTAGATTAGTCAAAAATGGTGCTGGACTAATTGGTTACAATTTGAAATATAATACAGTTAAATTCCTACCTTAGAAGAAGCCATAAAATCAATAGCAGTTTAATTAATTAAATGTAAACACACAACCATCCCTCTTCCCCCCAAAAAGAGAACTTGAAGAAAATAGATCTAAATAGAATAAAATCATCATTTAAAGTAACGAAGCATAGAAACATCTCAATGATAGCACTGAGATTATTTGACTGCATACATAAAAATTAAGAATATCTACAGATCCGTAATAAACACCATAAGCCAAATCTAAATGCATATGGCCAATCAGGTTTCATTAGTCAAATTAACTAGGACAGATTTTATATTCTGAATTTGAAAATAATATTTATAATATTCTATTAGCCAACTACATACATCCCAATAAAATATAGACAAAGAATATAAACTGGAAATTTCCAAAAGAACAACAAATGACCAATACGCTTACGGAAACGTGTTCAGTGTCCTTAGCAATCAAAGGAGTGGGAAATAAAGCGCTGATATGATTATATGGGTTCCATGTTTTGATTAGGTTTGACTCTTGTGCCTAATACATTGACATAACTAAGCTGCCTTTATTGTATTTAATGTGAACATTTGACTGATAAAAGAGTATTTTAAAACGTGGCAAGTTGGTGCTCTTGGCCAACATTTCAGTTTCAGCAGTGTATCTTGTATCCATATAATAATGCTTATAAAATTATTTGAATATTTTATCATATTTTGCTTTACTTTACAAAACTGAGTAGAAATGGAGAAATAAGCATTATTTATGTTATTGATAGAAGATACATAGCTCACACTGAGGCTATAGAGACAGAGATGGAAATCATTTGTCATTTTGAAAGCATTCAGCATCTAGTCTTAATTAGTTGCGAGACTTAAGTCAGGTTGTCCAATTCAGTGCACACTTGTGAAGGGCATTACAAAAAGAATATATACCATTGAGACAAGTGTTGGAAAAAGCAAAGGACAATAAGGCATTTCAAGTTTTTCGTCTTCTTTGGAACCCATAATGATATGTTGCTTAATTATTCAATTTTTATATATTAGAATTTCGTGTTGGTTGGCAGAAATGCATGATGTTGGAATGTAATGCAGAGGGTACATTTCAACTCATCACAGGTAGATATGAAATATTATTTTAATAAAGTTTTAGGCAAAAAAACATTTAGTAAATTGTGAGAGGCAGTATAAAATTGATAAAGTCTTCTTGGAGGGCAACATGGCTGGATGTATCAGTTTTAAAAAATATTAAGTCCCTATGCCTTACTAATTCCATTTCTAGGTATTAATGTCAAGGAAATAACTGTAGTGTATAAAATATTTTATGTACCAGGAAATCCTTTTCACAGAAGCATTATTATGATAGTAAAAAACTGGAAACCACCTAAACGTCAACAACAGGAGATTGGTTAAGCAGATTATGATGTAGCCACAATTGGATACTATGCCTTGAAATAATATTTTAAGGCATGAAAAATAGCAGTATTATATTGACTAAAAGATCAAGTCATAACTATCTAAACACCCCTAAATTTATATTATACATGACATAAAGACAGAAAAGATACAAAACAAAATCATAACAGGGATCATTTCTTTAACCAGTATAGTTGCAGGTGATTTTCATTTCTTCCTTTGGGTGTTTGTATAAATCCACACTTTCAAAGAGTCCACTATAAACATGTCCTGTGTCTTTTAACATCAGAAGTTTTGTGGTTGCTGCTTTGAACTTGAACCATGGTCTTCAAATTCTGTAAACTTGTCATTCTACCATGTTACCTCAAAATCATTTGGTAGATTAGTTGATGTAAAAGCAACTTACTCCATTCAAACAATTTTTCTCTTGTGCAACTCTTGGCAATGAAGATTTAACTACTGGGCTCTCCCAGAACAGACTTGGTGCTGAACTGTCTACCCAATTAATAAAATAAGAATTCAATGTCTTTCTGTCTCTCACGTCCCAAGGCCTAATCTTTGCTCTGTCTGGTACTGCACCAGTGATCTGTTAACCCTTACGTGTATGGTTTTGATTCGGGCAAAATGCATAGAGCT
The DNA here is from genome assembly GCF_963455335.1 of Martes martes. Taxonomy (NCBI): domain Eukaryota; kingdom Metazoa; phylum Chordata; class Mammalia; order Carnivora; family Mustelidae; genus Martes; species Martes martes. Next base: position 19,287,601 of record NC_137893.1, read on the forward strand.
ATGGGAAGAATGTTTCAACATGATTATTAGCCATCGACACACAAAATATTCATAAAGATTCAAAGGACAGATCTGGAGTATGTTTATGTGTGGGTTGATTTGGAGGATGGAGTGGGAGGGGAAGAATTTGAGGGGAGACGCTGAAGAGAGAGTTGGGGTCACAAATATATTAAACTTTGCAGGCTCATGTTTTGTCTGATAGCCCTAAATAGCAGAGCTCTTTGGAATTTCTTTGTACTGATGATAATAGGAAAGTAAAAAGAAAAGTATATCATTGTTTTTTGACTTAGATTCTTATCCACAATGGAGAACGTGATAGCTCGTTTGCAAATCATTTGTTCTCAACTAAAGGAGCCCCCATTGTTAACGGCTTCCGGAGCTGCAACTGAATACTCTGGGATTTTACTTAAAGCCTTTTGCCCAGCTGAGAGAGAAACATAAGTTTAGCTTGGACCTCAAGGCAAATGTTCTAAGAATTACTGCTTTGGTGCATTTTTAAAAAGCTCTTACCACTTCTCTTTATCCTGGATCCTGCATGATGGAATTCAGAACAGGCTGGCGCTTCGCTTCATTTCATGCCAGATACATCACTGAAAGTCAAAAGGCTGCTATAGGCAAAATGACAAGGGTACTCAGCACAGCCAAATTCTCCCAACTTGGTCAGCAAAGAAAAATAAAATAGCAATCTCTTTTAACAGCTGAATAGTGTAGATTTGCCCTGGTCAGCTTTAGGTGGGAATGTGTGGTCTCAGTCAGAACTTCTTATGACTATTTAAGAACTTAGGAGACCAAATAATCATGGGACGTTATTTAATTCGTGACCATCTTGAATTTTTTCTTTGTAATCTGGGCTGTATCCAATCATGTGACAATTTAATCTTAAGGAGTTAACATTCTACGAACTCAGTTTTCTTTGAACACCTATTTTTATATTCATAAGAAGCAATGATGTAGGTCCAGTTAGTTGGGGAAAATTAAAGTATTTGTGTTTATGTGTTTTGTTTTTCTCTTGGGTTGGTGAGGCAACATTTCTAGAGTCTTATAAGAAGACTTTACATCATCTAAGAAGAACCAATATGTTCCAGTCTCTATTTTCTTAATATCCACAGGCTGCTCTATATCACAGTCAGATTTCTTCTCCTACACCTGTGGGCATTTGCTACCTAGTGATCTGTGTCACTGGAGCTAAGTTAATAACCTTGAGGTGAAGGGCATTTGTCATATTTACTATAAAAGTATGTGTCCTTTGTTTTCAATTCATTTTTCCTTAACTATTACGGTTTCTGTGCTTGTTTCAATTTCAAAATGACATTGTGTATTCTTATGCCAGTATGTAAACCTTAAGGTTACAAATAACCTTTTTTCCCAATCATTTCAAATATTTTATTAATAATAGAGCCAAGCTTCATAAGACACTCCTATGCTTTCTATAACATAAATACCTGTATATTTACATAAATGGTAGGGGTAGGGGATTGGGAATTGGGTGGATTTCAGCCCAAAAGAACTAGTAGAGAGAGATTTTAAATTGGTGGTGTGCAAAAATTTATTATTTCCTCCTCTTGTTCTCTCACTTTGCTCTACCTTCTATATACATATGCATACATACACACACATACATGCACATGTCCGTTCCCTCCATTGTGCCTTACATTATGTATGTCTGACAAAACGCAGAAAAGAAACAATGCTGGGAAACTTCAGGATCAAAGACTAGAACTGCAAACTAACCTTTCTTTCTTCATCAGAAATTGTCAACCTCTTTTCTTCTAAGGCAAATTCATTTTGGTTTTCCTTAAACAAAGTAAAAATGAGCGGTTATCTATAATTCTTTTCATATTAGACTCCTAGTTTCTCCCTCCTTGGCCTTATCTGGTTTTTAACTGCTCTTTAGAATGAACACTGCATATTTTCTTAGTCCACAAATACAGACAAAGCTCCTACTCTTCTGACTTGCCCAAGAGCAATTTGGTCTGCATCTCAGAGCAGTGCTGTAATATATTTGTATGAATAAGAGCATCCTTGGGTGAGTCACTCCACCTCCCACAGACCCCTGTGCAAACACATGTAGTTTCAGAGCCCTGGTCAAAGGAGAGAGGCCAATTCTTGCCTTGTCTGAGCTCACTGTGAACCCTGCAAACAACATCAGTGCCTGGGGTTATTTTAAACTGCAGCATTTTAGCGTCTGACTATTCTTTTTCACTACTATGAGTAATTTAACGAGGGTTAGTTTTAACAGACTAGGATATTAAAGAGTCTTTTGTATTTATGAATGAATTATTTAAAATACACTCTATCTTTAAAGCAAGCAATTATCTTTTTTCTAAAGATAATTTCCAAAGACAGAGTTTTTAATGTACATTTTAACTTTTTGCACTCTGTAGTAAGTGTCATTTTGGAAACACTTCTTTCTAAAAGGAAAAAAATAAGCAAAGCAAAAAAGTGTTATTTCTAAAGTCATTTTTTATTCACCTGTTTGTTAAGAATTCCTTCCACAAGAGTATTTATACCCTCTATGAATACACTATTAAACCCAACTTTAAGTTGTAGGGTGGCCCTGAAATATATATTTGGTTTTAAGGGGCTATTAACACTTATTTCTAAGAGTAACTAAATTATTTTCATTAAAAAATACATATCATTGTACTTCTGCCCCACTACAAATTGGAACTGTAATGTTTTCCTCTATTAACTTAAAGATAACAATTTTTGAGTTTCTGTTATATTCAAGACATTGTGTTATTCATTTAGGTTTCAAAAAAGCAAGTACCATTATCCATGTAGTGGCATTATTAAATAAATAATCTAGCTCTTAAAGGGCTGATGTTTCAGTTTGGTACCATAAGAGTCCAGAGAAGTAAGAGCCAACTATGTTTGGGTTTGAAAAATGAAAAGAATTGGAGTAAAAAGAAGAAAGGGATTTCAGGAAGGGGTAAGAGAGTGAGAAAAAAGTATGGAGACAAGAAATAGGAAGAGAGGTGTTATGGAGTGAAAGTTCATATTCCCTCCAAATGCATATGTTGAAGCCCTAACTCCCAGTGTGATGGTATTAGGAGGTGGGACTTTGGGGGGTGATTAGGTTTAGATTAGGTCATGAAAATGTGCTCCATGATGGGATTAGTGCCCTTAGAAAAAGAGAAAGAGGCACCAGAGCTTCCTCTCTCCACCATGGAGGACACAAAGAGAATGTAGAGGTCTGTAAGCCATGAAGAGCACCTTCACTAAGAATCAAACGTGTCTACACATTTTGGATTTCCCAGCCACCAAAACTGTAAGAAATAAGTATCTTTTGTTTAAGCTACCCAGTTAATGATTTTTTTTATAGCAGTCCAGGATGACTAAAACAAGAAGGAAGAAATAAGTTTGACTTGAGTGGATAGTTTAAGGATTGTGCTGCTTGTCAATTGCGGTATAACTATATCAGCACAAGCATAGTAGATTAGGAAAACACACATTTATTGTCTCACAGTTTTGACATCCAAATTTGCAGCATAGTTTAGCTAATATTTCTTCTTGAGTGTCTCAGAGCCCTGCAATTGCTGTTGGCTGAGTCTGGGGACTCACCTGATGCTTGACAGGGGGGAAGATCCAATTCTAAGCTCAAGTGGTTGTTGGCAGTGGTTATTTCATTCCTTGTGGGCTGTCAGATTCCATTTCTTTGCTGGATGTTGGTCATCCTTCAACTCCTGGCCATGTGGATCTTCTATAGCTGGTTGATTGCCATCTACAGAGGCTGAGGGGATGGTCTCCTGTTACATTTTATGGAACGCAACCACAAACATGTAATCACAAGCATCCCACCACCTTTGTTGTGTCCTATTGGTAAGACACAAGTCATAGATCCCATCTACACTGAAGTGTAGGGGGCTATACAAAGGTGCACCAACACCATGGGGGCAAGGATCAAGAGGGACACTTGAGGGCCGGTCCACCATAATGATCAAACAGAAAAAGGACAAGAAATAAATAAGGGTCGGTTTTCAAAGGAGGAATGGATAAATGTAAATGATAATCTTCATTTTAAGTGGAAAAGCATCTGATTTCTTATCTCTTAATGATTTCCAATTTAAGCTTATCACTGAGATAGACAGGTAAATGATCATACCCTGAATTTATGAATAGAGACTGTAAAACTCTATATAGGCAATTTGACAAGCAGTGCTTCAGTATTTCCGGCCCTTCCTGTTTAGGTCATGTGCCCTGCAGCCATGGGATGTTGGGCTATATGGAGAGGAAGTGTTGTGGAGTGTTCGGAGAGAATCTGGTGACAGAGGAAAAAGACCATTTGGGAAAGGATTCACTACACATGCGTCTGAGCAGAGTGTGATGGACATGAGAGCCGTATTTGGGGAGAGAATAAAGAACATATCACAGAAATTACAGCAGGGAAGTCGTGGAGCCAGCAGGCAAAACCAAGCAGGTTAACCCCAGAACCTGCAGTCTTAATCACGTAAGGTCTCCAAAGTGCCCGGATTCTCAGTGAGAGGAGGACCTTGGAGGTCATTCAGTCTCACCTCACTGACGTTCAGATGAGGATGCTGAGAGGCCGCAGGGGTTAAGTGTCAGCCCCAAATCACGAAGAGTGAGTTGTCTGCCATAACCAGTATCCAAAGTTAAAATAAAGCAAAACTCAAAGCACTACTTTAAAACTTCCTTCGATTCTTATTGTAGAGAAGGAGGGTCCTCAGAATAGCATTGATGATATCTTACGGTTTCTAAAGAAGAGGCACGCCACATGGTTGGAAGGAACTAGGTATCTGAAGAATTTCCTCAGAACTCATCAGCTTGGAAGATTGGGATATGAAGTAATGTAAGATATAAAGTAATTAGGATATAAAGGAACTCTGTAAAAGCAATGTTTTTAATAGTAACAGTGGCATGTCTCTGGAAAGAAGGGAGATTATATATAAATTTCTCCACCTTTTTTCTTCTTCACTCCTCCAAAAAAATCCAACGTCAGGCTTTTGAAACCAACATGGGATGAGGGTCAGGGGAGACGCTTAAAAAAAATCTCATCAAGCATTCTTGTCTGCTAACTCCAGAGAGAAGCCAAGCATGAGGGACATTTGTGAAGATTCAGCAGGCAGGAGGCTTTGAGATATCTTATGACAGTTTGCTTGAGTATGTAGCATTTTTAAATGTTGGGAGCATTTAATGAAGCAAGGAGAAGCCTTGGGGGAAAATAGGTACTACCAGAATGTAATTCCTAAAGAGGTTCACGTATCTTAGTAATAATCAAATCAGGTTGATAGATTTTTCTGAAAGCTCTGTGTGAAGTGTTTGTTATTCAAAACAATGTTCTGATGATATCTTCATTGGTTTGAACCAATGAATCACTGTCTCATTACTGTTCATTTTCACTAGATCAATAGGTTGAGAGGTTTGGTGGCAAAGACCAGATACAGAACACGGGATGAAAGGCTTAGAGAGAACATGCAGTTGAATGGCAGTGCAGGTGTTTGCTATTTAATCTTTCCGTCAGTCTGAGTCAATTCGTATTTATCCCCCTACTGAGGCTCTAACCAATAGCTCCAGCGGCCTCAGGCCCTTTACATGTGCACGGTCTGAGGCCTGGAAAGGTAAAGTGGCTTGGAGATAGGTCCAGATGGCCACAAAACCAGAACTGGTGCCCAGATCTTTAACAGTTTGTCGAGGCTCTTTGTTCCCAGTTCAGTTCGTGTACATTGACTTCACAAATGAAGAAAAGAAAGAAAAATGAGGTGATCTCCTCTTCCTGAGAAGAGGAATGAACTTTGGTGAATGATGTATCACTCCCATCCAGGCATTGACCTTTAGCCTTAACCTTCTGCAACTCTTCTTTAGGAGGCCGACTTGGTACTACATGGCTTAATTACTGACTAAAATATATTTGGAAATCCTGAGATGAGAAGTACTGCATAACATGAAAGCATTCTTATTCCAGAGTAGCTGCATGGAGCTGGGTAAGTGTTTGGACTGGATGTGCGTCACCTGGTTAACTGGCAGCCAGGTTATTTTGGGAGATTGTGTCTACCTGTTGGAAAAGCAAGAACAGAGAGAGGGCAGCACTGACACTCAGTCTTGTTAGAACAAGCCCTTGGGGTAAGCCTGACCTAAACTTCTCCTCTCTCTAATTATAAGCAAGTCCTTCCTTTCCTTTCCCTCCCTCTCTCCCTCCCTTCCTTTCTTCCTTCCCTCTTTTTTCTTTCTTTTCTTTTTCTTTTTTGCCTTGTATTAAATATCTTTATGTTTCACGGTTACACCTGTTCTCAGCATCTTATACATAACAAATTGTTCACATAGATGAATTCTTTTGAGAATCTCGAAGTCTATAAGGTGCGCAGGTGAGGCTCATCATCCTCTGTGTGTATAAATGCAGGCAATTATTAGAGATGCATGTTAGAAAATGGAATTCCTTTCCAGAACAAGGCTGCTTCCCCAACTAAGGTTCAGCCTTGAGCAGAGGTAACACTGATGTCATCCTTCCTAGGGCATGTTAGGGCATCACCATTGAGTGGGAGGTTGGTAGCTCCGGGAGGATTACTGAGAATTCAGGTTAGCCTGGTCGTAAGTGCCAGGAAGTTACATTTCTCCCTTTTTGTTTTATCGTTGTGTGTTATGAGGTTTTATGGAAGAGTTGCCTCATTCCTCTGGGCTTCAGATCCATGTCTTACCTCATCTAGGTGACTCTCTGCTCTGGAGCAGAGAGAGAAAGGCACCAGGAACAACTTCCCAGGGTTGCTGTGTATGGCTGTGCAGGCTGTACACTGTACAACTCTAGGGGCATCATTTGGATCAGACTCTTCTAATGCCCCATCTTGTGTCCTATCTACAGGCCTACATTTTTCGCATGAAGTTCCTGAATATCTTCACTTGGGCTGACTATTCTCCAGGTTACTTTTTGATCCCTTTTCCCATCCCTACGTTGTTGGACTCATCGCTGTATAGTTTTGCTAGACTGCTTAGCAATTCAGTGCGCTGTCCACCCTGTATGTCTTCCCCTCAGCTGTTTCCTAAGTCCACTCTTGGCATATTTCCATCCTACAGCCACACAGCCTTGAACTTGCTGCCTTCAGAAACCTCCTTGCCAATTTCCCCGCCTTTAGTCTGTCTTCATCTGATCAGCTGCATTCACACCAAAAATACTATTTTCTTTATCTTATAAAGACTCTTTTGTAGTAGTTTCTAGTAACCTATCGCATCAAATTTAAGCAGCTTGTCAAGTCATTCTCGTCTTCCTGTTGCCCTCTTTCTTCAAATCTCTTTCTCCTCTGTGCTCTGTAAGGAGTTATGTATCTTGGCTTGCCCAAGATAGTCCTGGTTTATGCCGCTGCCCCAGAGCAATTGTTAATGGTGCCCTCTTATTCTCAAGAGTGTCCTGTTTCGGTATTAAATTACATTCTCATTCTATCTATGTGGGCCTTAGGTCATGACTATGCACGCTGTACAAATTTACTTTGCGATTCTCTGTATCTGAGTTGCCCCTGTGCTTGTCAGTAATAATATATGCTATCTATTTTGATTTTTTTTCTCTCTCATGCTCTCATCATAACTCTCATGTCTTTTAAACTGTGCTCATGAGAGGCCATGTGGTCTTTCTCTCCTCTAGTCACCAGGTTCTCTCCAGAAATCCTAGTATATTTCATCTTCCATAGCCCATTTCATTAAGGCTGCACTCCAAACAACAGTGAGGACCAGGAAGTCCCATTTTCTCTTCTTGTTAATGAACCAGGGTCCATTTTTTAAATTTAGGCTAGAATCACTTTCTGTATATGACTCACAATTAAGTCACTGCTTGTAAAGTTCTTACAAAATTAAAAATTGTGAATAGAAATAAGTAGAAAACAAAGCAAACAAATAAGATTTTTATCTTACTTAATCCACTTATGATTTAATGATACAAATATTCAGAAACCATTTTGACCCATGTCTTAATCAACTTGTTATCAGATATGTTTCCGTGTGAAATGATGTAGATCTGAGCTCTTCCATGTTTTCTGGAAAAGCGGCTTCTATCTTTTCCAGTTAAATAGTATCTCAACTATAAAGAATTATAAAATAAAGCTATATTTTTGCCATTTCTAATAAATACAGGAAATTGGACTTTTTCCTCTTAAAAAATGTAGGATTTTAGCACTTTCAGTTTTGCACACTGGTTGAAGGTCAAACATGATCTGGAAGTGCTCTCGCTTCCCCCTTGGGTTCTTGCCTTTATAAAATAGTGAGTTTGCCAAGTATTCAGTTAGGATCATACAGATTTGTCATTATCTACAAAGTGTTTCAGTGGAATTCAGGACACATGTTAGTCAGCATTAGGGAGGGACAGATGACTGAAATCTACAATTTCTGTCTCTTTTCTTTTTCCTAAAGGAATTCTGCTGGGCCTTATCAGTGTTGCTGGAAGAAAACAGCTGAGGATTGAGCATAGTGAACTCATTTCCTCACATCCTTTAATAAGCAGTAGTTGGTGAAAAGGAATGTAAACAATCTTATGGTAAAAGAAGTTCAAAAAGAAGCCCTAAATCCTTAAAATTAATAAACTAATAAACCAAAACATAAAATTGCACAACTACTTGCATGGCTGATAAGAAGAAGGAAAAGAATTTCAGGTATTTTTTTGAAGAAAGAAGAAGTAAAACAAGTATATTAAAAGAGAAAACAACATTGAATGGTGTACAATTAAAAAGAAATAGAAGGCACCAAATGAAAGTAAACATAAGCTTCTATTGACAGATAATGCCTTTAAGAGCAATGAGTCAAGTTGTTGACTTCTGACTTCCTGATCTATTGTCGAGAACTTCTGATTTTTTCCTTTTTCCATCCTTCCTTCCTTCCTTTTTCTTTCTTCCTTCCTCCCTTCCTTCTTCCTTCCTTTTTTTTTCCTTTGGTTATGTGTTTTTGTCATTAGCACTCTTACCAAATCCTCAGCAGCTCACTTCTTCCTCTTCTTTTTGAAAATATAACCCATATTTTATTAAGATGACACAACTGATGAGCCATCAATATTAAGTATTTCAGGTTGTTTTCTGTAAGTGCTGATGGGTCTACATGACCCACTCATGTTTTCCCAACACTGTGCCCTGGCAAATAAAGGTGTTAATTGAAGTGAGGCTTTTCCCCAGGGCTACGGGTGTAGTCTAGGGTCACGGAACAGAACAGTGGTTCTTAAATTTGCTGCATACCAGAATCATGTATGGAACCTTAATAAAAATCTTGACATATAGGTCATACTACTGATCAATTAAATCCAAATTTCTGGGTAGGGGACCCAGAATCAGGTTTATTATTGTTGTTGTTTAATCTATGTTCATGAGGGATATGGGCATGTACTTTTGTTTTCTTGTAATGTCTTTCTTTTTAAAAACAGCTGTATTGAGGTATGATTAATAGGTAATAAGTTCTGATGTGTGCATATACCCATGAAACCCTTACCACAACCAAGAATGAACATATCTGTGTTTTCTCATGCCCCATTGTAAACTCTCCCTTCTGTTTCTCCCCGCCATCCCCAGGTAACCTTCAACCTGCTACCATCACTATAGTTTTTTCTGTGTGTCTGTAATTATATATAAATGGAATTGTACAGTATGTACTATTTGTTCTGGTGTCTTTTCCCAGAGAGAAGTTGCATGTATCAATGGGTCATTTAATTTTAAAAAATTATTATTATTTTATTTTATTTTTGCTAAGTAGTATTCCATTGTATGGAAAAAACATAATTTGCCTATCATTACATTTATTGGCAGATATATGATTTGAGCCACTGTGTCTTTGTATAGGTGTATGCATCCATTTTATCTAAGAGTACACATGGTAAATGTATGTTTAAATTTTAAACATCTGACAAACTGTTTTCCAAAGCAACTGTACCATTTCATATTTTTATCAACAGTATATTAGAGTTCTAGTTCCTTCACATTTTTGCCAACACTTGATATGACCACTTTTAAAATTTTTAGTCATTTCTAATAGATTCATAGTCATGTCTCATTGTGGCTTTATCTTGTACTTGCCTAATGATTAATGATGTTGAGCATATTTTCATCTGCTTATTTCCTAATCATATATATTCTTTTGTGGAGTGTCTGTTCAGCTTTTAAAACTGGGCCATTTGTCCTTTCATTATTTGGTAGTAAGGGTTTTAAGATATTATATATAAAAGTCCACTCTGTGTGGGGTGCCTGGGTGGCTCAGGGGGTTAAGCCTCTGTCTTTGGCCATGATCTCAGGGTCCTGGGATTGAGCCCCATATCAGGCTCTCTGCTCAATGGGGAGCCTGCTTCCCCTGCCTCTCTGCCTACTTGTGATCTCTCTGTCAAAAAAAAAAAAAAAAAAAAATCATTAAAAGTCCACCCTGTGAACTTGCCTTTTCATTTTCTTAACAGTGACATTTGAAGAGCAAAATTTGTGGTTTTGATTAAGTCAATTTATTGACTTTTGTGGTCTTTGCTTTTGCCAGACTCAAGGTCACTAAGATTTTCCTTGAAATTTCTTCTAGTTATATGGTTTTTGCTCTTACACTTAGGTCTATGATCCTTTTGAATTAGTTATGAGGAAACCAAGATTTATGTGTATTTTTCCATATGAATGTCTTATTGTTCCAGAACCTCTTGCCAAAAAGATTATCTTTTCCCCCATTGAATTATCTTTTCCCCCATTGAATTATCTTGGCAGTTTGTTGAAAATAAAGTGCTTATAGCCATACTTTATTTTACTGCCTTTTGCTTTATTGTGCTTTGCAGATATTGTGTTTTTTACAAATTGAAGTTCTGTGGCATCCTGTGGCAAAGAAGTCAGTTGGCACCATTTTTCTAGCAGCATTTTTGCTCAGTGCATGTCTCTGTATCACATATCAGCAATTCTCATAACATTTCAAACATTTTCATTACCAGTATATTTGTTACGGTGATCTGTGATTAGTGATTATGACTTGCTGAAAGCTCAGATGATGGTTAGTATCTTTTAGCAATAAAGTACCTTTAAATTACAGCATGTACATTGTTTTTTTTTAGACATAATGTTATTACACACTTAAGAAACTATAGCATAGTGTAAACACAACTTTTATATGTATTGGGAAACTAAAAAAGAAAAATCATTTAACTCCCTTTATTGTGATATTTGCTTTATTGTAGTGGTCTGGGACCAAACTTGCAGTATCTCAGAGGTATGCCTATATGCATGTGCGGGTCTATTTCTGGACTCTATTCTTTCATATTGATCTTTTGTCCTTTTTTTTTTTTTTTTTTTTTTTTTTTTTTTACCAATGCCACACTGTCTTGACTAGTGTAGCTTTACAAGCTTTACAAGTCTTTAAAGATTTTATTTATTTATTTGAGAGGGAGAAAGAGAGAGCGAATGAGTGGGTTGGAGGGGCAGAGGGAGAAGGAGAAGCAGGCTCCCTGCAGGGAGCCTGATGCCCCAGACCCTGGGATCATGACCTGAGCTGGAAGGCAGATGTTTAACCCACTGAACCACCCAGGAACCCCAAGATTTACAAGTCTTAATCAGGTAGTGCTAGTTCTCTATCTTCTTTTTCAAAAATTTTTGGCTATTTTGGGTCCTTTGCATTTCCATATAAATTTTAGAGAGGCAACAAGCTTTTTGAACAGATCATATCAACAACACATATATTGAAAAGACAGAGTGTTATATTAGCAGACAGCCTAGGGGAAGCACATTATGAGCCAGGTTCAAAGATCACCTAGTGATGGTTTTCTGTCCTGAGTACAAATTAGAATCACCTTGGAGCTCACAAAAATTTGATCCATATGTTCATACAAATATAATTGAATAAATGAATAGTCAAACAAATGGGAGAATAAGGGATAGTGTTTCCCTCCAGATGAACTTAATAACTGTGGAAGAAAAAAAGGTAAATAGAAAATTGCCATTAGAACAGCATAGTAAGAACTGTTGCAGGCAAGATCCATGGGTATGTGCTAAAGTTAGTTTCAATGTTTGAGGGAAAAAATTCAATAGAAAGAGTGTATTTGCATAGTCTCAAATTATTTTCCCCAGAAATTTCGTTAATTATATTGGTGAAACTAGTAGCACTGTGGTGGAGAAACCCAGCAGATACAACTTCAACCCAGTGATCAAGATTCGTATCACCAGAAATAAGACATATTGACATAATGTACTGACTGACATTATGTTCTGAGAAGGTGACACCATTTCTATGGTGTTCTGGCAAAAATGAAAAGCCTCAATCCAATAATCAGAAAATGAAATGCTCCCAAATTGGAAAGCATTCTACAAATCAACTGAACAGCACTCTTCTAAAGTGGTAAGGTCATGAAAGACCAGGAAAGGATGGGAAACATCACAGATTGAAGGAGACAAAGGAGACATGACAACTGCATGCAACATAGGATCTTGGATTGGATCCTGGAACAGAAAAAGCACATTCCTACAAAACTAGTAAAATCCAAATAACCTCCATAGTTTAGTTAAGAATTTTGTACCAATGTTAATTTGTTAGTTTTTATAGTTGTAATATGGTTTTATAAGATGTTAACATTAAGGGAAGCCTCGTGAGAACTGTATAGAAGTTCTCTGTTCTATTTTTGCAACTTTTCTGTAAGTCTAAATGTACTTCAAGATAAAAAAGTTAATGTTTCTAAAAATATAGATGCCTTAGCCTCATCACAGACCAATCAGATTAGGATTTCTGGGGCTGGGAGTTGGAATTTTTAAAGATCTTCAGTGTGACTCAAGTTTGAGAACCACTGATTTAGGTTACCAAAACAGTAATCCCTGGAAGTTTTAAAAACCTGTGGCATTTGACATTCTTTTAGGGAAACAATATGTACTGACACTCTTTTTTTTTTTTTTTAAGCTTTAGCAACTATGCTCTTATAAGAAAAAGAAAAAAATAATAGAATAATTCAATGTTCAATAAGCATCTTCTTCTTCTTCTTCTTCTTCTTCTTCTTCTTCTTCTTCTTTTAAGATTTTATTTGTTTATTTGACAGAGAGAGAGATCACAAGCAGGGGGAGCTGCAGACAGAAGGAGAGGGAGAAGCAGGCTTCTTGCTGAGCAGGAAGCCCAATGTGGGGCTCAATCCCAGGACCCTTGGGATCATGACCTGAACGGAACACAGATGTTCAACCGACTGAGCCACCGTGGCACCCTTGTGAAGCATCTTCTATGTTGTAGCTATTGAGGATGAAAAGATGGTTGAAACCTCCACTCTTGCCAGTGAGTATTTAGTTTGCAGAGGAGATAGACAAGTAAACAATAAACTGTGCACCCTGTTCTATTTGAACTTTATACAAGATAGGTGGGACAGGAAAGATGGGGTAGGTGATTCCTTCTGTGTAGAAGTGAGTTTTAGAAATGCTCCAACTCTCAGAAGCTCCACTGGCAAGTTCATGAATTCATTCATTTTACTAAGAGTTACTCAAGTGCTTTTTGGTCTTCCTGGGAAGAAAATAATGCAAAGCAAGATAACTCCAGAGCCATGAAAAAACAATAATGTTTAAAGACCTTATGCATTACAAAAGGAATAGAGATGCTTTGAAATGACCTTGGCATTGTCAGGGGCCTTGAGAATCACTATTTTGTGGTTAAGAGGGTGGGGCACTTTTTGGAAAATGTGTTTAAGTGTGTGGTGTCAAAGTGCTATCAAACCATGGCTTAGAATCAAATTCATTCGTTGAATTGTTCATAGAGACTTCTCAGTCTCAGTGAATCAATGTCAAACCCATGTAAAAATGTTTAAATTCCATCCATACCGTCCAGGCCAAAACAAACAGATATCGTTCAACTTTTTTTCCCCCTAACAACCAAAAAAAAAATTTTTTTTAAACTAAGTAATTAAATCCCGTACTTTCAAATGCTTTACATTTCAGCCAGAATTTTTAAAGGGTAATGTAATTACAAAAGACTTCTTTTGTGTGCGTGAGGAGTAGTTAGTGTGCAAGGTGGAGGAAAGATTGTTGTTATAATAGATGAACTGGAAAGTGGCCGTTTTAAAACATGTCCTCAAATTCTATGACCTTCCTCTCATGGAGAGGTGGAGATTCTTGTGGAATCTGGGAGAAGCATAGTGACTAGTTTGTAAGCAACAGAATGCAGTGGAAGGGACACTGGGCAACTTCAGAAGCTTGATCCTAAAAAACCATGCAACTTCCTTTAGTTTTTCTTGGAATGCTCTCTCTGGGGGAAGTAGCTGCCATTATAGTCTCATCCTGAGATTGCCAGGCTGGAGAGTTCATGTGCTAGTGCTCTGCTCAGCCCCAGCTGAATGTCCAGAAATAGCCCAAATCAACTGCCAGCTCTCTAGAGAAAGACACCTGGGATGACCAGCCGAGTAGATCCCTAAGTTGGCTCCAAATCCTAGCCCACAGCTTGCTGTGACCTCCTGCGAGTCTCCAGTAGAGAAGTGCCCAGCCACGTCTTTCCTATGTTCCTGATCCACAGAATATTGCCCTAAATAAAGTAGTTGTTTTAAAGCCTTAAGTTTTGTGATGATTTGTGATGAAGCAAGTGTAACTAGAGGCACATCAGAAAATTTATACGAGACTTAAAAAAAAAAAAAAAAGAAAGAAGAGATTTATATGAAACTATTTATTCATTCATTTATGTATTTTTGGAACAATTTGTGGGTTTGAAGGATTATATACAGTCTACAAAAATTGGTTTACTATGTGGACCAATTTTTGTCTAATTTCATTGTATTCTAGATTTTACACGCATTTATCTAAAAGCAGTCACTGATTAATTGTACTGTTAGTGGGAGGATTCACAGTTTAAAAAACACTCAGAAGGGCAGCTGCTGCTAAGGAAGAAATGTATTCCAATGGGCTGGAGACTCAGGCCCCAGTTTTTCTGGCTCCAGCCACCTGTTTCAACTAAGCTAAAATAGCCTGTGTGCAGAGTCATTAGGAAAGAAGAAAAACCATACTCATTTAGAAAACTCAATTTTATGGAAAGAAAAATTTGAAGGCTCAGTTTAGGGTATAGTTATGAAAGCAATGTGCAAATGATTTAGGATTTCTTAGTGGAGAATTTTCTATCTAAATGGCAAACCATTTGGCACTGCTGATTGCAGTAAGAATGTGAGGTCGTGTTAAGAAAGATGCCTGGTGATGGACGAGTTCATGTAGCTGCATTGTTGAGAGGGACGTAGTCTGAGTAAGTCACTATATGGCATATAAGGCTTTTCTGCCCTCATAGAGTACGTCCTCTGAGGAAGGCACTGAATAGAGTGCTGCACACACAACTGAACGAATTCACTGTTGTATGAAAATGTCTCCATAACCACGTTATTATAACTCCTATTCCCAATGAATTTAGAAGTTATACTGATTTTCTGAAAGTTAGAAACTCTTGCCTTTACTGTCTTTTTCCCTCCCTTTTACTCCAGTTAAACTAAATAGAAAAACATAAATTAAAAATGGGATAATCTGGGAAAGGAGAAGGGAAGGTCAATCATTTATCTGAGAAAGAGAAAAATTAAGGTGTGAGATAACACTATCAACATAATTTTTTTTTCTTTTTTAAAGATTTTATTTATTTGACAGAGAGAGAGATCACAAGTAGGCGGAGAGGCAGGGAACGAGAGAGAGAGAGAGAGAGAGAGAGGAGGAAGCAGGCTCCCTGCCTAGCAGAGAGCCTGATGTGGGACTCGATCCCAGGACCCTGGGATCATGACCCGAGCCGAAGACAGAGGCTTAACCCACTGCGCCACCCAGGCACCCCCCCATCAATATAATTTTTAAATAACATGTCATGTAAGTTTGCTGAGGAGAATATAGGTAGTTTATATTATTAGGTGTTCCAGTCTTTTTCTTCTTCTTCTTCTTCTTCTTCTTCTTCTTCTTCTTCTTTTGGTGATAATTGCTTTGTCTCTTATTTTGACTTGGATTACTTATATAGTTATGTAAATGATTTATTGAACGGGCTAGGTCTGACAGCATATAAATCATGAAAAAAAATTTCCTCTACCATCTTTTAGATTTTCCACCCCAGAACCAGAGATCCCATTGCTTTTGAAGTTAATTTTAGGTATTACAACAATATTTTTTTTCCTAGCTAAAAAAAAGTTTCATTAAAATTTAAAACACGATTACGTTGGCACTCAATTCAAAGACATACTCCTTCTCCTGACTGCGGCTGAACGCAGGCATGGCTTCTGCTTCAGTCTTCAGAGGCAAAGGAGAAAAGGCGCCCCTCACCAACTGTTGTGCACAGTTCAGGGTCAGCCTTCTTTGGGGGCAGATGTCCAATGCTTATTCCTTTGCCAGGTGTTTGGAGGACTGTTTGAGAAGACCCTTCTGGGGATGTCCCCACTGTGATTTCCTGACACGGGTGAGGTTTCCGCTGGTTCATCTCTCAGAACCTTCCTCTCTTACCACAGATGCCCACCCTTGGGGTTTCCTCCGCCTGGCCGGTAATCCCTCCCCTGGGATCCTTTCGAGCAGCCTAGAGTCTGGCTACCTTCTGCAACTTCCACGTGACCTGAAGGAAAACTCTGGAAGTGCAGGTCACCCTTACTGCTGTCCTGTCTCCTCATCCTTTCTTATAGTTTCCTCCAGCCAGCCTCCCATCCTCAGACTTCTCTATGGAGAGGGAGCCTCAGTGTCTATATTCACGCATGACGCCAAACTCCTGGAGACGCTAAACATGTCAGGTTTTCCCCAGTCTTCTCTAAAGGCACAGACACCCAAGAGTCTGCAACTCAGCCAGTATCCATCTGGAGGCTGAGGTGCCAGTTGCGTCGTCGAGAAGATGATTCCAAATGCTATGAGAGCTTCCCTCAGGGTCCTCTCTCTTGGTTTGAGGGGGGTGTGTGTGTGTGTGTGTGTGTGTGTGTGTGTGTTTGAGAGAGAGGAAGCATTCGTGGAGGAGATAAGAGAAAAACATCAGTTGCTTTTCATTCCTACTAATGCTTTTCAAAAAAATCTCCTCCATAGCATCTTCAGCTTCTTTAGGTTGGTGTTGGCTGATAGACTTGGTAGTTGAAGAAATCAGTTTAGCTACTTCCTAGTAAATTCTATGGGGATGTGTCTAGACCATCTTTTTAGAATGGGCAAGGGAATACTAGTGAACTTGGTTCTTAAATTTGAAGCTTTCAGATTTGAAGCCAAACCTCTGAGACAACAAAAGAAGCTTCATTCCATATCTTGTTACACATTTCATGTCTTTGATGTAATTAAATAGCAACAGATAATGAGTATTTAGAGAGTTTCCAATTTTTATTTTTGAAATAATTTTTATATAATTCATGCCTATAATAATCTATGCTTCCTTTTCTACATCCCTTTTACAATTTGAATCCAGTGAAACTCTCATTTCAGTTTATTACCACAAAAATATAGTCCCTTCCCTTCCTCGCCTTATATTTTCCCCCTTTTTTTCCCCTCCTGCTTCTCCCCTGCTGTGCCTCCCATCTCTTCTTTCTCCATTCCCTTTTTACCTGATGTCTTTTTTCAGTAACAACTGAAGTATTTTATGATGGGATATAACATAAATTATAAGTAGTTGGGAAAAGAAAAAGCAAACTAGAGAGGGGGATAGCGTGGAGCTAAGAGCAAACCAAGTATAAAAACACATCCCATAAAAGCCTACACAGTTGGTGCAAAAGGACTATGAATCTGGTACTAATTGGCATCCTAGCAGCCAGGAAGAAAGAGAAAGCTGCTTGATCACTTATACAACTTACAGAGTCCATGGCATAGAGAGAGACTAATTGGACAGGAAAAACTAAACTATTGCTTATATTAAGGACAGGCAGGAATTTCTCCCCAGGGTATAATATCATGAACAACAAACCCAATATACTACCTCCTCGTAGACAGAAGAATGTGGGGCTTTTTCATGGGGCAGGCCTCAGTGTGAGCAGATGGCATCGGGCCAAAACTCAGTTTAGTCACGACAAGAGTCGCTACTCTACTTCTTCTTATCTGCAGGGTACATGAGAGTGTGACTCAAAAGGCTCCAGACAGGAAATGAAAGCAGATGGTCTAGGTACCCTAGTTTGACCATAGGCAAACACCTAGCTCCTCACCTACATGAAATGTAAGCCAACTAAGAGTCATAGTCTACCCAGAGAGGAAGAATTAATTGAGTACCAGAGAAGATAAATTGTGGCATTACATTCTTACGTGCAATCTTTACTCGGTATCAGCCCTCCAGGTGACAAATAATGCCTGGAGTATAGTTGGCCCCTCCTAAGAGGTGGAAAGGCCAGGTCCAGCCTAGAGCACGGGACTTGCTAACGTTTAAATCTGAACTTGGAAATGGTAGGAAGTATAAAACTACTGTTGCCCTACATTTGAGTTCAAAGAATATAGTTTTAATTCAATAATATCAAGAAGACATTCCAAGAAATAAGGTTATGTTTTCTATGGCAAATGTTAATCAGAAAGAGTTTTGAAGATGTCTTCGGTGTTTTGTTTATTTTTAAATCCCTTTAGGATGTCTCATTCCCAGAGCCTCAAATTTCTAAGGGCAGCATCTTAATCTGACATTTCTTTTGTGGTCTCTGTTTCTTCTTAGTCTTGATTGGAAAAGAGGTTCTGACTTGGGCAGTGTTTTTCAAAATATCTGTGGCAAGCACCAGAGTATTTCCCCCTTCCCCCTTCTGTCATGGACTCATAATTTTATAAAATAGAAGGAAAATGAATGACGAGAGAAATGATCATGTAGTTGGATATTGTGGTAATGTCAAATTGTTAGAAAAAGAGTTCTGGGGTATCTGGGTGACTCAGCTGGCTAAGCAAGTGACTCATAGTTTCAGTTCAGGTTATGATCTCAGGGTCATGAGATGGAGCCTAGCACTGGGCTCCACACTCAGTGTGTCTGCTTGAGATGCCCTCTCCCCCTCTCTCTCTCCGCACAGGCATGCTTGGGTGCTCTCTCTCCCTCAAAATAAATAAATAAAATCTTTAAAAAAAATCTGAATGTTTACTCTCAGTTTCGGTATTTGTCTCTCTGAGGACTCACAGTTTGTAGATGGGCTTCAAGTATCTATGCTTTATATTTTAGGAGCGTGGCTTGAAGCGACCTGACACTGTTCAAAGTCAAATTCTAGTTGGCGTGTGATCAAGCTGAGGTGCTGTTTGGCTTAGTGTCTTCTGACAGTTTTAACTTACCTTCCTGTCCATGCTGACTAGCACATGAGAAGATGGATGTAAGGCAGCTGCTAGGGCCAGCGCTGGCTATATAATGTGTGGGGCTCAGTGCAAAATGAAAATATGGGGCTCCTTACTCAAAATCATTAAGAATTTCAGGACAGTGACAACAGAGCATTAAACCAAGTGTGATGCTCTTCTGAAGGCAGGGGGTCTGCAGTTGCACAGGTCACGTGTGTATGACCTGTCCCTGAATGTGGTCCTCAAATTGCTCTTACTGAATGAACACCTTAGCGAGATGCCAGGTGCTTGCACTGCAGGGGGCCTAAGGGGCATCTTAGTCAACCGATCCTAGAGTCTACCTGGGCCCATGTGGCATCTAAATTCAAAGGGCAGAGTTGTTTCTTAACACATGTGCATGACCTAAAGTAAATATAAAAACACGACCAACGGTCCCTTTCGCATTGCGTTCCAGTGAAGCCAGGTTGGATTAGGGCCTGTTGTTTATGTGATTCCAGCTTCCTACCCCTTCTAGAGGGGACTTACTTAAAACTGGCTCTTGGCTTTCTCTGGTATCTGAATGCGAGGGCAACAAGGATAAATAAAAAAGGTTATCTTGGTGGCAAGTGCTAAAATTATTTTTAGGGACAAACTGGTTTTTTTCTTTACTTATGAACAAAGTTAAGCAGACCATCAGGATGTGAAAAAAAGGGGGCCCAGTTTCAGTCTGGAAGGTTAGGACATTAAAAAAAAAAAACAAAAACGCTTTTTACACACATTGGCATTTACAATTCAATTTTGAGTTCTTTTAATTGCTGTAAGGCAGACTTGCTCTGCCCATCTTTTCAAATCTTTAATAAAGTCAACTACACACATACATGTCTTGTGTGATAATCTTCTCTTTCTTCTTTACCTTTTTTGGTCAGTCAAATAACAGAGCCATTGTAGAGTCCATGAGGTATACAACAAAAACAGCACATGCAGGACAGGACAACATTAAGTCAGCAAAACTTGTCCATTAAGTGGACAAGAACTCAGGCTCTGGAGCCAAGCTGCTAGGGCTTGAACCTCAAACCAACACTTACCAGCACTGTTATCTTGAGAGCTTATTACCTTCCCTGTGCTTTAGTTTCCTCCAATAATAGTAATAACCACTACCTAAGGTCGTTGTCACTAGCTAATGAGTTACAGTTTGTAAAACTCAGAAGTGCCTAGTTCAGAATAAGTCATATATGTTTTAGCTATTATTATTAATCAATAAACAATCTTAATTTGATGAGGACCATAACAACATAAATCTATTGGAAAGACATGGAAATCTTGGCAGGGCATTGAGCCATGAGAATTTATAACAATCTCATCTTCATCTTCAGAGACTAGATGATAGCAGTGGCCATTGTCATTGTTCTAGTTCAGATTCTTCCTTACTCTGTCCATTTTGGGTCTAGTATGTCTTAGAATGGCCTTTTTTTTTTTTTTTCCTAAGATTTTATTTGTCAGAGAGAGATAGAGAGAGAGCACAAGCAGGGGAGAGGCAGGCAGAGGGAAAAGCAGGCTCCCCGCTGAGCAGGGAGCCTAATATGGGACTCAATCCCAGGACTCTGAGATCATGACCTGAGCTGAAGGCAGACACTTAACTGACTGAGCCACCCAGCCATCCTGAGGATAGCCATTTTGATGAGGCCATTTTGATAAGGTAGTTTTGTCATATACTAAAAAAATTATTGAGCTTTTAAAATGTACTGAAGTGATGAGGCCATCTTTGATTCCTGACATTCATCCCATCTTCCCTGATTCTCCCTCCTTTGTTTCTTTATTAACTACCTCTGTAGAAAATACCCTGTTTGGGTCTTCACAGGTAGACTTCATGACTTACTTTTATTTCCCCACACAGCTTATTTCTTTAGTGTTTCTTTACAACTTTTCCCTTAGCTGTTCGCCAACATCTCCCACGTCCCCAGTAGTTGAGTGCCTGTCTAAGAGCACTCTGTCCTTCTTCACCTGATCTCAGTATCTTGTCCCATGAGGTTGGCTCATAACATCCTTTTCACACTGTGCACCTGTGAGGAGAGATTGTTACCCATGGCCCTACTGGGCTAGACAATGAAGAGTCTGTGTGTAGAAACTACCTGGGGGTTGAGAGTTTACTATCATTGCAACAAATACAAACACTTCCCCATAAACAGAATTTATGAGCAGTTAACAGAGTCCAAGTTCAGTTGTCCCAACACAGTTTTCAAATTATGCTCATGAACAATTTCAAAGAGCTGGATAACTTACAATGGTAGATATGGCAGGGACAATAGCTAATATTAATAGACACATATATGCCAAGCTTTGTTTTCAGTATTTTATATGTACTAAGTCATTAATTGCCATAGCACTCTTATAAAATAGGTATTGCTCTCCCATTTTAGATCATTGAACACTTGATCCCTGCAGCTGACCTCTGTGTTTGTGAATGATCTGGCCAGAGAATGCAGCAGCACTATCCTCTAAACCGGTGGTCCTCAGACTTTGGTTTGCATCAGAATCACTTGGAGGGCTTATTATTAAAAGACAGATTTTCTGATTCAGTGGGTCTGGGTGGTACCTAAGAATCTGCACTCCTTTTAAGTGCCTAGGAGATGCTTTTGCTGCATTGGGCTGAGCCCAGCCATGGGAGGTTGTGAGGCCATTCAAAACCGGGGAAAACTAAGGCAGAGAGCCATGGCTATGGGATCACTTCTCACATAAATGAAGTTAAGTTATAAGACCAGAAATTCATATATATAATTCTGTTTATTCCATTGGAATGAGAAAAACATTGTTTGCTTCTTTGCAAGACCAAGAAATACATTCACTTGTGTCATGCGAGTCTGGTTTAAAAAAAAACAAACAACTTTTTTTGGAGCAATTTTAACTTCATAACAAAATTGAGTAGAATATAGAGTTCCCGTATGCCTCTTGCCCCCAAACACACACAGCTTCCCCTATTATCCACATCCCCCATCAGAATAGTACATATGTTACAACTGATGAAACGGACATATCACTGACGTAGCATTGTTACCCGCAGTCCATAGTTTTTATTAGGGTTAACCTTTGGTGTTGCGTATTCCGTAGGTTTTGACAAGTATATAACAACATGTATCCCAAATCCTCCTTTTTTAAAAAAATAAATTATCTTTCGCTACAACTAAGTCATCCAATTTTCTTTGTTTTTACTGGATATGCCATAGTTCTTGTCAGAGGTAAAATAATATTCATTTTGCTGAAAGAATCCATGTGCTTCCCCCTTCCATCCTCTCCCTTCCAAACACACACACACACACACACACACACACTTTTTTTTTTTTTTTTTGAAAGTTAAGGAAGGAGCAATTAAAAAAAAATCTTATTGGCTCATTTAAATTTTTTCAAAGTTAGGAAATTCCTGGGAAAGGACGTTGTGCCTCGGATTTCAATGGCAAATCAGCCATGGGATTAAGTGGATTATTGTAAAAAGCTTTCTCAAAAAGAAAAAGAAAATCCACTCATTTTCTTCTGAGTGAATGTGTCTGTGATTTCAATGGCCCCGACGGTACCAGTATGAAACAGCCACCCCACGGATGGATGGTAACAGCTGTATTCTACCACCAGGGAACACAGGGATTGTCCGTGCAGTGAGTGGCTCTGAAAGGCTTCTTGTCATCATGTAATTCCCTGTATTGTAGGTGGTGGGGATGTCCTTTCGACAAAGCTTCACTTCAGTGTCTGAGCCATATTTGAAAGGCAGTGTGTTATGGTGGAGAGAGCTACATGCTTTTCAATTCAGTCAGGTCTGAGTTTGAAACTTAACTTCAAAACTTGGGCAGGTTTTTCAGTGTCTCAGAGATCATTGAAATGGTGGTGGTAAATGACGAATCCTATCTCCTCAGGTTACTGTGAAGGTTCGCAGTGCGCTAAAAAAAATGTGTCAATAAGTGAGTACTATTATCTATCATCATTTTTTGCCAAAAACACTTCATGAAAGCAATCATTCAGCTTTCCACAAAGATAGGTCTTCGTATGTTCATTACAAATTCGCTTGTCCACTCCTTCACTCATTGATTCATTTTTATGGAGCACTTGTGTAAGTGCTCCCCACGAGGCACTGGAGCATATCTGTTGCTTCCTTCTTCATAATGATGAGAAGATATTCTTGAAGATACCAACCTAAAATATTTTAGATGGTTATAAAAATATAGATAGACACATGATATTTTATTTTTAAGTTTTAAGAGTTAGAGGGAGAGAGAGATAAGGACAATCTCTAAATGTAATAGTGATTTTCTAGGGAAGTGAGGTTATGAGTACTTCACATTTTCTTCCTTGTGTTTATTTACATTTTCTAACAGTTTTTACAATGAGTAGATGAATTAGGGTTGAGGAAAAGGACAACAATTTTTATTAAAAATTTTGAAAAGTGGCTAATTCTGATCGTCATCATTAACAATAATCATTACTTAGTTCCCTCTGTGTATAGGCCTTGGTTGGGGGACAGAGGGAGAGAATAAGAAAGTGTTTAAGAGTCTTTTAAAAATATTATAAAGGGAGATACTTCTTAAGAGGCTTTTTAAAAAGTTATAAAGAGAGATGTTTCTCATATATTTGTAATATGATTACAGAACCTGAATGCTATGTCATGAGTCATTTGTATCGTTATTATTTTCGTTGCTTGCCACATCTAATTTGAACAGTGATATCCCACTATCTTAATTTTTAAAAGGACAAAAGACAAAGTTTAAAATTTAGAAATAAAGGATAATCAAATTACGAGAAATGGTAACAAACATCTTGCCTAGAGAAAGAAAAATCCTCTTTGGGCTCCTGGGTGGCTCAGTGGGTTAAGCCTCTGCCTTCGGCTCAGGTCATGGTCCCAGGGTCCTGGGATCGAGCCCCGCATCAGGCTCTCTGCTCAGCGGGGAGCCCGCTTCCCCCTCTCTCTCTGCCTGCCTCTCTGCCTACTTGTGATCTCTGTCTGTCAAATAAATAAATAAAATCTTTAAAAAAAAAAAAAGAAAAAGAAAAATCCTCTTAAAAAAAATCTTAGAAACCTTCCTGATGTTCCAAAGTTAAATATTACATATGTTTGCTCTCTTAGTATAAGGAGTTTTGCAAATTTAGTTTCATTTTATCCAGGTTAATGTGAACATTAATAGGCTTGTCCATTCGAAAAGTATTTACCCTGTTCCTGATGTCATTTACCATGTCTGAGTGCTTATGGGAAGAAAGCCAAACTAGATAGCAGATGAAATCACATTGGAGCTCTCCACTATTACTAAGCCTCTGACGAATGGTGGGGATTGTCCTTTGTGTAAAATATCTTGCTGTTTCCCACCACAGGTCAAATGTCAACTGCTCTGAGATCACAAATAGAAAAACAACCTGAATTTAACGAGAACATTTCCTTAGATATAGACCAATTCAGCAGCTGGAATCACAGAATATTTCAGAATGTTGAGGTGTATCCAAGGACCGGGAAGCCTTGGCAAAGTTGTGGATTCTGGAGACACAGTATTATGGTTGTAGCATTTGCCAATAGCTGGGCTATTTCTACCTATTCCAGCTACGGGACACCTGGATCACTTATTGGTGTTGCAAAGGCCTCAGTATTTACATTTGTAGTTTGAGAACTGAGAAAGCCTCATAACAGCTGATAGATTTTTTCCCAGCAGGAAACCCAATTATACTTCAAAGGCTTATGCCAGCAAAAATAATTATTTCTTTTTCAAACCTGATTCAAATCATTATCACAACTGTCTGGCCTAAAGTGGAAAAAAAGTTACATCAGGGATTATGATTATTTTTTAAAGGAAAACAAAATGTGATAAATACTATTGACTCCCCAATTCCCTATCTTTGAAGAAAAACTGTGTTTAAACAGTGTGATTCTTACCAACTTAAAGCAGTTTTATTATGGATGTGATTAGTCAATTTAAAAAAAGGAAGAGAAAAATGTATTCCATTAAATGCAAAGATGCTTGTGGTTGATAAGAGGCAGTTTCAGGTCACATGGCCAGCAGGTGATCCGTTTAGTGGTTCATGGTGGTCAGAGGTGGGTGCTGTCGTGGACGTCTGTGCCCTTGGGCTTCGGGATGCAGTTGCCATGAGAGCAGTGATGGTTCTAACACTGGGTAGTGTAAAAGCTGGAAGCCCGTCGACCGCAATGCGACTCATTCCACAAACATCTTTTGGGCTCTCTGAGGTAGGCACCGCCCTTTATTGGGTACACAAAACTAAAATGATCCTTGTTTCCTGGTATGCATGGCCTTCTACATCTCCTGCTCTCTAGTGTGATCCGAGTGTAGTGTCTCGCTTCTAATGAATAGACTAAAGCAGAAGTTAGGTTGTATGCCTTGGAGATTAGGCCATAAAATGCGGTGTGGCCTCACCGTCTCTGAGGGGAACCATGCTATAAGCTTGCTCTGTGGAGAGGTTTACACAGCAAAGAACTGAAACCTCCTGCCAACAACCATGTGAGTAAACTTGGAAGTGGATCCTCCAACCCCAGTCATCTTTAGAGATTAAAGCCCCAAATGACACTCGATTTATGGGAACCAACTGTCTAGGTTTTCCAGGGACTTTTTCAGTTCTAGCACTGACATCGTGTTTCCTGGGAAACTCTTCTGTCTCGGGCAAACTGGGAGTGTTGGTCACCCTAGTTTGAGTGCAGCCTCATGAGACCCCCTGAGCTAGAACCATTGGCTAAATGGCTGTCAGGTCCCTGACTTCCCAGAAACTGCGTGAGATATTATTTCTTTTTTATGGTAATTGAGGGGTAATTTGTAATCAGCAATGGGTAAGTAATAGACATACCATATCACCCTGTACCAAGAAGCCAGATTCTGTCCCTATCAAAAAGGATGTTGAACAAGCAAAATACAGAGGAATAGGCTGTTTTTTCCTACACTTCAGCTCAGATTTTCCAGATCCTATTTTCCTGTTCGGCAGAGAATGTTTTGTTTTTTCCTGGTACCTTAGTTTTTCTTTCAACTGCTATGAAGAAACATTATCAGAAGAATTTCTTACTGGATTAGAAGGAATACCCTACATGAACATGAATGAAATTACTGCCTGGGGACATCCTAAAACAAAAAGAAAACCTTAAGCCAAATGAAATATAAAGTACTGATGCTTTTTCTTCTATCTTTTGCTCTTTTTCTCTATAGCTCATGAAAAACAGCTTTGAGTAAAGGTTTCATGATAGAGTAAGCTGATTTAGTCATCAATAGGATGTTATATTTGTAACATTTACAGGTGTGTTTATGGTTTAGGAATGAAAAAGATCACTGTTTTGCATAATAAGTGGATGAATTTAGGATTCTGCCATGTAGCAATAAATTTGACTTTTTCAGTACCGTGCTTTTTTCCCCAATGCTAGGCCTAAAACATTTGTGGATTATACATTGTTTATGGAGCGCTTTGGCTTCCAAGTATATAAAATGACTTGGTGATACTAAATGTTAAAGATATTGTCTAAATATCTAAAGATATAGCTTTTATTAGTGGTACAGATGTACTGTGTTATGGCAGAGTATTAAACCAACCCCATATAATGAACTTTTCAAGCTTAAACTGAACATATTTGCATTTAATCTAAAATAATAAGTGCGGGGTACCTGGGTGGCTCAGTGGGTTAAAGCTTCTGCCTTCAGCTCAGGTCATGCTCTCAGGGTTCTGGAATGGAGCCCTGCATCAGGCTCTCTGCTCAGTGGGGAGACTGCTTCCCCCCTCCCCCACCTGCCTCTATGCCTACTTGTGAGCTCTATCTGTCAAAATAAACAAATAAAATCTTAAAAAAAAAAAAAAGTCTGCATTTATTTTTTCTATTTTTTCATTTATCAGAGGGACAAAACTAATCACTCTACCTACAATTGCCTAATTGTATAAGCTTTATTCTATTACAAAAAAACTTGAGTCTTTAGAAACTGTTATTTAAGAAACTTACGGCACTCTGAATGACTGAGTCAAATGCCTTTGGAGGAAGGGCATGGAAAATGAAGGGCATGCTGAGTCCCTCTGGCCGCTGAAGGGATCCACGAGTCTGGAGAGTTTTGAGGTTGGGTTTCACGAGGGTGCTTTGACTGGAGGATACCCAGTGGATGAAAATGGAATGTAAATCTCCAAATGCTAATATTGCAAAATTAGAAAAGAAACCAGTATAGGTGGAAGAATGTAATGAGCTGTATCTTACCTAGAATCAAATATTTAAGAGAATTTTAAAATTCTTTCTTTTTTTATTTTATTTTTTTAAATATTCTGTTTATTTATTTATTTAACAGACAGAGATCACAAGTAGGCAGAGAGGCAGGCAGAGAGAGAGGGGGAAGCAGGCTCTCTGCTGAGTAGAGAGCCCAATGCGGGGCTCGATCCCAGGATCCTGAGACCATGACCTGAGCCGAAGGCAGAGGCTTAACCCACTGAGCCACCCAGGTGCCCTAAAATTCTTTATTTTTAAAGTTTAAACGAACATTAGTGATATGTAACACAAGATTTAACAAAGGAAGTATTATGCAGGTACAGAACTAAAGACCTTCTTGTCTATAAAATCGGAAAACTTGTTAACAAAAACTGCTATTATTTTCCCTTCCAGTATTGCCTTGTTCCCGGGCATCTCCCAAACGATGTTAGATGTTTCCTCCACGGTCACTACTGCATTCCTTCTGTCATTTTTTTTTTTTAAGTTAAAAACTCTTTCTCTTAATTTTTCCCTTTTGTAACACAGTGGGTAGTAATTATCTGACTTATTTTGTTTTTATTTCTTGAAGCCTCTGAGTTTCTTTTTCAGATATTTTCCGATAGTTCTTCCGTTGTCTATCCTTTTTTGCTCTTGTCTTAAAAAGTATTCACATCCTATTCCCGGAAACTTCCAGTTTCCACACACTTAATCACTGCCTGTGAAACCTGCCCGTTGTAACCTTCCTCGCCTCTGACCTGCAGCGCCCAGATGCTTCCTGTGAGACAAAGCCCAGGCGCTGACTTGTGAGTTACAGGAAGCACTGTTCTTTTTTTTCTGGAGTTGAAAAATGCTAAAATAGTGTAAAAACGCACTGTGTTATCTCTTGATTATTGGAAGGATGGTTCCCATGCTTTAGATTTTCCTTCTCTCCTCTTTGGTAACCAACTTTAACCAAGTTTCACATCAATTACCACCCCTATACTAGGGACCAGAGAGAAAGCAGACACATGGGAAACTTGTCTTAGTAGTTGGTGTCGCCTATAGAAAATGTGTAACAGAAGGACATGAAAACTATAGGCAATCTCCGACTGTGTCCTCTCTTAGAGGAAGCTTGTCACAAAGTTTCCACAATGGGAGCTATTTTAACATTATTGCTTTTGAAATGTTAACTTGATGGCCACATTTAGATCTGGATGCATTTGGTATTCTGCAAGTCTATAACATTTCAAACAAAATCGTGAGGCTGAACTGTTAAAAGGAAATGTGATAAAATCATTTGTCATATTCCTCTCTGCCTCCTCTACAATTGAAAGAAATGACATCATATCTCAGACTGATACAATGCTAAAAGCCCAGTCAGCAGGAAGCCAACCTGTTACTCCACACTCATTCATTCAACAAATATCCATGGGAGCCAGTTATTGTCAGGTATTATGCTGAAGACTGAGGATGAGTACACAGAGGGAGATACATAACACATCTGAGGTCTTAAAGGAGAAGAGTTCAACTACCCTGGGGAGGGAAGGAGGGTGTTGCCCTCGGAGAAGCTTTTGGAGATTACGATGAGCTCATTCTCAAAGGATGAGTAGAAGCTAGGTAGTAGGGGGTGTTGGCCGGGGTGAGGGGAAGATAAGAGATAGGAATGGAGACAGCTTAAGTAAATATGAAGGCAAGACACTGAATGCTGTGTGGGAAACTACAGGCATTTCGAATTTTCTGAAATATGAAGTGTGAGATAGAGTGGTAAAAAATTAAAAGTGTGAGATTGAGTGGCAAGTGATGAAGGCATAGAGATGGGCAAGGGGCTCTGTTCCATGCAAAGGAGTGTGGTCTTCATTGGAGATAGGGAACAATTAAAGAGATAGATATTGTAGCTCTAACTCTAGGGGGTAGTGGAAGGTGAGAAGAATGTCAATGAGATGGTTGAGAAGGTTAGCATACTCTGTAGGAGCCCTCCTACATGGGGAGCCTTAGTATTAATACTAGAACCTTAGTATTAATACTAGCAATTGGGGTAATAAAGGATATATTTTAGAAGTAAAATCACCAAGATTTAGATTTCATTGATTACCTGTGTGGGTTGAGGAAGGCGACAGTCAAGAATGACACACAGGTTTTTAGACTAACATTTGTTTGAATGGCAATCCCATAAAAATGAAATAGAAAATACAAGAATAGGAACAAATTGAAGAGATAAATGAGAATTTCAGCTTTGGACATGTGGAATTTGAAGTTCTGTTGTATATTCTCATGGAGTTATCCAACCTATAGTTCAGCATAAGAGTCTAAGTCTTCAGTGTAAAATCTGGAAGCTATTAGCAAACATATAACCCTTGCGCTACATGGGTAGATAAAACCACAAAGGGACAGAACATAGATGGAAAATGGTGAGATAAAGCTCTATACATCTGGGCAATGTGGAATGATTATGCAGAGAAAACAGGCAAAAGGAAGACTCACAGAAATATAAGGGAAACCAGGAAGGTGCAGTAGCACGGGGGCCAAGGGAGTAGAGTTTTAAGAAGCAGGAAGTCAACAACAGTATTTAAACCAAGTTGCCTTTGGATGTGGTCGCTTAGAAGTTGCTTGTGACCTTAGGAGGAACAATAGGCAATTTCAATCAAGTAATGAAGCAGATGTCAGATTTCACTTGCATTCTCAAGCAAATGAGAATGCATGTTGCACTTCTGATAAATTTGGAAAAAGGAATAAAAATTTTGAATGGGAGTCCAAGAGGTAGAATGGGGTCAAAGGGGAAGGGTTTTTTTTTTTTTTTTTTAAATGATTATGGGAATTATGGGAGAGTCTTTTTTTTTTTTAAATTTTTTTTAAGATTTTATGTATTTGGCAGAGAGAGAGAGAGAATCAGGGTCAGAGGCAGAGGGAGTAGCAGGCTCCCCGCCGAGCAGGGAGCCAGAGGCTGGGCTCAACCCCAGGACACTGAGATCATGACCTGAGCCAAAGGCGGTTGCTTAACCAACTGAGCCACCCAGGTATAAACATGTATATGTATAAACATATACATGTTTATATACATATAACATATATACATGTTTAAAGACTATTAAAAGAGAGAAGGTATAGCAGAAGAAGTCAGAAATGAGCTTAAGCTTCCAGTGTGTCTGATATATTACCCTAACCTACAGAGCTGCGTTGAGGACAGAAAACCAGAAACCTGGGCCTTGGCAGAGGAGAATCTGGTTGTTCCAGTTCTGCAAACCACTGTTAACTCACTAATGAAATACGTTGTCTTTCTGGTTAGTGCATTGCTTGGGGGTGGGGTGGGTAATTAGATGGATTAGTCAAAGATGTGTGATCTAACTCCTTCATGTCTATAGAATACTGCTGGGGTCTTAGGAAACGAAAATTGAATGGAAATTTAGGAAGGAGAATTGGTGGAGGTATCAACAAGAAAGGAAAAGCATTATTTATCATGAATGAATTAATTAAAAAGTCGCATGTGGTGTCTAAAATAAAACTTTTTGGATTAAGTAAACTAGTCTTGTCCCTTTTAAACACGGATTATTGAGGGCTGCTTCTACTCTCTTTTCATCCTAGTTTCAAAATAAATGTTTAACCTTATTACTCCCTCTAGGCATTACTTTCTTACTTTCACCCCTAAGAAAGAGGGTTTATCTTAAAAACAAAAACAAAAACAAAAAATGATTCTGGATATATCAGGTGTCAAGTCCAAGCAACTAGAATGCAAAGGACAGTGGAGTAGCGTCCCATGTTTGCACAGAGTTTTAATAAGACCTGGGAAAATTTTCTTCTTTATCAGCAAGACTAACATTTGGTATTTTTTCTTATGCTTTTCAAGCAGACCTTTAATTTTTTTTTTTTTAACAATTTACTTATTTATTTCAGAGAGAGAGAGAGAGAGACAGAGTGCATGAGCAGGAGGGGCAGAGGGGGGGAGAGAGAGAATCTCAACCAGACTCCCCGTTGAGCATGGAGTCTCAACTCCCCGTTGAGCATGTAGGGCTGGATCTCATGACCCTGAGATCGTGACCCTGAGATCACAACCCAGGAGGAAGCCAAGCTGGTTGCTTAACTGACTGCACCACCCAGGTGCCCCAGCGGGCCTTTGAACTTTTAAAGATATTTTTCCTGCACTCCTTATGCAGGAATACCCTTCCCCCTTTACCTGTGATAGATGTGTTCTTGAAAATTGAGAAATAAAATCTTATTCAAATGCAGTAAAAGACCTAAAGAAATCGTACAGCAAATCTTTTCAAAAACCCAAGGAGCGTTTCTAAATGGGACCATTTACAAGGTAGGCATTTTTGTGCACCAGGCTTTGTCAATGGGAGTGTAACAATGTCTATAGTAGACAAAATCCTACTGTAAACAAAGCCAGAGAACGTTAACCAGAGTCACTTCCAAATTCATGCCAATGACTGAAGTTCTAATCAGCAGTAATAGATCCTAAAGATTGGAACTCAGATCTTTTTCACCCAAGTGTAAT
Organism: Martes martes; assembly: GCF_963455335.1. Taxonomy (NCBI): domain Eukaryota; kingdom Metazoa; phylum Chordata; class Mammalia; order Carnivora; family Mustelidae; genus Martes; species Martes martes. The sequence goes on from NC_137893.1 coordinate 19,319,312, forward strand.
TCTACTGAGCTGATGGAGGACAAAGAAAGCACAATGCCCTTGGAATATCAGTGAGGTGAACTGAACTAGGACAAAGAGAGTCCAGAGTGTGGATGAACCTCGCCTAGATGTGGATGATAAACAAGTGTAGCTCCCGGTCGGTTCTAAAGCTCAATCACCAGAACGGATCTTGGGTCAGAGGTTCAAACTGATTTCACAAGGGCCTGAGGGATAAGTAGGGAGAGGTTCTACAAACATCAGGTATATCTGAAAAGAGAATTGACATAGTTCTTTGACTTATATACTTCCTAAATGTCACTTCACATGCATCTTGGAGAGGTTAGATATCCTATACTTATAATGGTTTTATTGCTACATTTGATTAGCACAATTTTATTTCATTTGTTATCATCTCTACCGACACCTTTGTTTTCCCAGTTTTTCTAGTTGTCCTTTCTTTTCTCTGCCTTTATCCTTAGCTTTAGTAACACCTCCCCTCAAATATCATCTTGACATACATTTGTCAGCACGCTCTCTTTTGGACATGGTTTTTTCTTATTTTTTTTCCCCCTTGCATGAAATACAGAGCATTTTGAGAGAAATACCACACATCTTATGCACACATTCAGAGGCAGACACTTAGTGACATCCTGCCCCATGCACTCATTTCAGCTTTTCTGTTTTTAAGGCTAACAAAAAATATTTTGCTGCACCCTGAAATTAAAAAAGGACTTTCACATTGACTAGTCTATTCACTTTTCACAACCATCCCAAGAGGAAATGTTATGAATTTCATTTTTCAGAGAAAAAGGATGCTCTCAAAGGTCAAGCAACTCTGAGTGGTTGGGCAGAGAACGTGTATGTGTCCTGAATATTCTCCTAGGGAATCACTTAAGCTATTCCCTCAAGTAGATTTAAGAGATTCTCATTGTTACTTTGAGATAACTCCAAGGAGGGTTGGAAAGCAAGTGACTCAAGGAAGAATCAGAATCATTGTCAGCAGTGGTCACAGCTGCATCTTGGGCCACCAACAAGATCCTGGGCAAATGCCTGTGACTGCAAGGTATTTGGAACCCAGAGAAGATAAAAAAAAAAAAACCATCCGAGGACTATAATGGTCAAAATCATGCATCAATTAGCTTTGAATGCAACTACTATGAAAACAGCAGAGTAAAAGGAACCCGAGGATGTATTTCCCTGGTATACACAGATTTCCAGTGGAGGGGTGGTGTCCGTGTATTGATTATGAAACAAACTCTCAAGAAAATTATTCCTTCTTTAAGTGTCGACACCTTCCAGCTATGGATATGGGCCTTGGGTCCAGCTGCTTATGAAATACCTAGCTGAGGCAAAGAGCACATGACAGCTGTGTCATCAACATTGTTGCACACGTGAGGTGTGTTGAGGGGCAGTGGAGGCTCTAGGGACTACGTCTCCGGGTATGAAATCTCTTTGGCTTTAATTCTGGTGCTGACCTGGAATGTCGTCTCAGTTCAGGCCCAACAGTGAGCCTCATGTGCAGGTGCTCCTCTGGGAAACCTCATTATCGTGGCTGCTATTTTTGCTCAACACCCAGTGCCAACCATGAAGCTCCAGACAGGATGATAACACTTTTATCTCCCTAACTTATACAGGCTGCGATGAGAGAGCCAATGGATGTGTGAAAACACAAAATACCCTTCAAGCGTGAGGGATTCTGAAAATGAGCAATCAAGTAATAAAAATGTCAAGACAAAATGAAAAACTTCTCCTTTAGGCATACACAACAGTAGCAGCCCACATAGAAAAATTTCATTTGGATAAAGGATTCCAAACTTGTACTGTAATTTCTTTTTCTGATATCTGAAAAGGAAAATCCATCTTGAGCTTCCAGTGTTTAGAAGCCAATAAGCATATAAAAATCATCATCATACAGGGGCGCCTGGGTGGCTCAGTGGGTTAAAGCCACTGCCTTCGGCTTGGGTCATGATCCCAGCGTCCTGGGATCGAGCCCCGCATGGAGGGGGGTGGGGGGGGTCTCTGCTCAGCAGGGAGCCTGCTTCCTCCCTTCTCTCTCTGCCTGCCTCTCTGCCTACTTGCGATCTGTCTGTCAAATAAATAAAATCTTAAAAAAAAAAAATCATCATCATACAAATATAATGTTATTTGTCAATTTTATCTCAATTTAAAAGAATCATGGTTTAACCTGAACACAGGAATATGTTACGCTTGCCATAGGACCAGATTTGATTGGCTCATGGACTTTCAGGAATTCACCGGAAGGACAATGAAATATCATCACATGCTTTTCTGTATGTGGAGCAACTGGAACACGTATCCACTGGGAATATAAAATGGTACCTCATTTTGTAAAACGTTGGCAAGTTCTAATAAGAAGACATTTACCCTATGGCTTATCTATTTCATTGTTAGATATCCATCCTTAAAAAGAATTCTACAAACATATTCATGGTGGCATTGTTTATAATAGGCCTCAGATGAAAACAACCAATGTCCAATGACAGAAGAATGGATAAACCAACTGTAGCATATAACTGTTTCTCAGCTAACACATTCAAAAATTTTTGAGAAAAAGAATCCTGACACAAAAAGTAGATGTACGATTCTATTTACATAAAATTCAAGAATATGTCAAACTCCTCTGTGACTATAGAATTTCGAATAGTGATTACCTGGAGAGGTGGGAGGAATATGGGGATTATTGATTGTGAAAGGACTGAAGAAACTTTCCGGAGTTGTGGGAATATTTTCTATCTTGACCAAGCTACCCTGAAGTTTATAAAATTTCATCAAGCTGTATACCTAAGGTTTTGATGCTGCTGCATGGAAATTGTACTTCCATAGAGCACTATGAGCATAAATGAAAGAAAACTCATAAGATATTGTAAAGAAATAAGAGTTACAAGGGAAATGGCTGTTGGTCCTCAGTGAGGATAACCTGAAGTAGTGGTTTAGGTGGTGATGAGACCTGAGTGTAGCTTACTTTATGGTTTTTGTGGGGAGGTAGCTTGTTCATCATAGGAGGGGTGGGTGGATAGAAATAAAGATAGTTGATGGTGGCGTATTGATTCAGATCCCTAGCTTAGAGAGGATGGGAACACAGCCATATTTCAGTGTCTTGAGGGCCATATAATTTCAATACAGGAGGAGACAGCACCTTTATCAAGACAGTGTCATCTAGAAGCAGTCAAAATAATGGTGGGGCCAGGGGATGTTCCTGGGCTTGCTGATTTTCCATGAGAAGCCTGGGAAAGGTTATGTTGTGTCCCGTGGGTTGAACTTGTTCCAGAATGCACAGGAAACTTTTGCTGGGGATACTTTCCAGCTGGGGATACATCTTGGGGACAGGGATGTCATGTTAAAGAAGGCTGAAATTTTACATGAAAAAATAAGAGATGTGTCAGAGACACTGGGTATAAAAACCACTGAGACCTCAGCTGTGCTCCAGACTGGTGAACAACCAAGGGCTAATTTGGGGGCTCTAGGCTGCTTTAAAAAGGAGATAGCATATACATGTGTTTATATTCATGTGGGTGCTCTTGGGACCCAAAGTCAAAATGTAATGAGTTTGACCAGGTTTGATCATCAATTTTATTGCTGTAACTGTGAGCAGTTAGAAACTAACTTTTAGTTCCAGACTTCTGAAATAGTAAAGGTGAGCTTGCCAGGAAGTTTCTAAAATCCTATAGAAAGTCCAGTAGGAGCTGCCAAAGGTTTGAGTCTCCATGGCAGCAAATAACAATGCCCAGTAGGAGAGGAACCCCCATTTCTTTAGGAATGGCTTCCTAATAGGTCTGAGCCTTCTTGAGTGGTAGGACTGAGAGGTTCCCACCCATGGTGTGCCAAGGCAAAAGCAGAAGCCTTAAAAAAGCCTATTTCCTCAACCACAGAAACGGTTCGCAAATAGGAGGTGGCACATACCCACGAGCTCAATTAATCTTCCCAAAGCAGAAAGGCAGGGGATTCCCTTGGATGTGGGTTTTCTATCTGAACACTCAGGTGATAAAGCTAACCAGCACATGAAATCTTAGCAATGTGTCAGTCAGGAGGCAGGAGTGACAATTTCCAGGGTATTAGATTCAATCTTTAAAATTACTTGTCATGTATTAGAAGATACAGGGATCGTGGGGGAACAAAATGCTAGCCATTTCAGTTTTGCATTTAGAAAACATCCCTGGGCCACAGAAGCTATTGTTTTATTACAGATTCTTTCTCAGCATAAAAATAAATTTCATCAAAAAAAAATTGAAAACATAAAGTAGAGTGATGTCATGAAAAAAACATGGACGTTGGAGCCAAACAGACTTGGGTTTGCATTTCGTCCTCACCAGTTGCTAGTGAGTCTTCGTCAGCAGAGGTTAGGTTAGGATATACAGCTGCCCCGTCTCAGTAGTTTACAACAAAGATTTATTGCTCACTCACGTTACATGTTTTATTGGGTTGGCTATGTCTTTGCTCCATAGTTTCTTTATTCCAGAAACCAGAATAAGGATGCAGCCTGTATCTTGTTATTGAGGACATTGTTGGCCCCATGGGAGAGGGGGAGAAGAGGACTCATGGTCAACAATGTGGTATTTCTGCTCATTGGCTTAAACGAGGCCCCAGGCTAAGCCTGGGTCAATGATGGATTTGTGGAGCTTCGTGTAGGGAAGGGACCACTGGAAGCAGAGCATTTGGAGAGTATTTGGAATATAATTTACTTCAGTGGTTTTAGTGAAGTTACTTTTCCAAATCTCAACACCCTCAAACTGTAAAGCAAGGTTAATAATCCCTGCCTCATGCAATAGTTCCCAGTAAACAAATGTAAATTATCTGACATTTAACACGCTCTCAACAAATCTAGCTCTGTTCCTTCTTCTTTTGTAATGTCTGTACATGAGCACTGATTTGTATTACTGTGAATTTCAGAGTTTGAAAATTAATCTTTGTAAATCATAATTTTTAAACATCTGTTTATTGGCTATGTGCACTGGAATTCACCAATCTGAAAGAAATAGAAGACATCATCATTTTTTCTTTAAAATGTCACTAACCTATGGAGGAGACTAATACTGACAATCAGAGTGCAAAATGTTAATAATGTTTCCATTAAGCTTCACACAGGAGAACGTGGGAGGGGAAATAGTATTATTAGTCCCATTTTATAGTTAAACTAGTTTGATACCAATTTTTTTAATTCATCGGTTCACTAATCAGCAAAATTTTAAGATGTTTTTCTTCTGATTATTAAGCAGTAATGAATGTACATTATAGAAGCTGAAAATATAGAAAAGGATTTAAAAGAAAAATAATCATGCATAATCTCACTCCAAGAATATTCATGGTTAACACTTCACTATATTTTCAGTCGTGTGTGTGTGCTTATAATACTGTACAACTGGAATAATAATGTGTATTGTGTTTTAAAACTTGATTTGTTCACTTAGTAGTATGTTTTATTTCCCTGTTTATAAAAACATCACTTTACAAGAATGTAAAGAATTCGAATATCATATATTTGAATATGTAAATCTATCATTGGCTATTTCTCTGAATTACTCAGCCCTCTGCTCTTGGTGATTGTGTTATTTCATTGCTTTGTCTTATTATTATTATTTTTTAAAGACTTTATTTATTTATTTGAGAGAGACAGAGAGAGAGAATGCACACAAGCAGGAGGGAGGGCAGAGGGAGAGGCAGTCTCCCCACTGAGCAGGAGCCCGATGCGGGATTCGATCCCAGGATCCTGAGATCACGACCCGAGCTGAAGGCAGACTGCTTAACAACTGAGCCACCCAGGCATCCCTTGTTTTGTTTTGTTTTGCAATTAATGATGCACTGGATTGAACATCTTTGCACATATATTCTTGTTTGCATTTGGAATTACTTATTAAGATTAGGGTTCTAAAAAGAATAATTGAAACAAAGAATACACTTATTTTTAAAGAACTTGATACATATTACTACTTTGTTTTCCAGAAAGTTTTGGGGAACATTTTAACAAACATTTTTTATTTTGCATAATAGTGAAGGGGTAGGTCTGGGAGTAGGTAGGGATAAGGAGTTGGGGGTGGAAGATAAGATGTAGACCTGAACAAGACCTTAAGGAAGATCTGGCCTAAGGAGAAAAAAAAAATGTTATAAACAAATAATAAGGGGTATTGTGGAAAGAAATTGAGTGTGGGCTAAATCTAAGAGCAGCCAATTCAAGAAGGGCAGCATTTTCAAATCCTACCTCAAAAGAATAATTTGGTGTCCTAGCTGGTTTGAAGGGCAGGAGACAGATGAGTCAGCAGAGTAGGATGTATAGTTCTTCCCCAAGGTCACAAAGCTGGTTAATGACCTAAGATCTAGGTCTTTGCACCACACCACACTGCCTCACAAGAGGAGGCATACACATGTACGTTAAAGAGTCAAATTACTACACCAGGTGTGGTGCAATTAAATGACGAAAGGCACACCATGAACACGTGCTTCCTGACCCAGTGGTTCCTATCCAGGGACTCAGAATTGGGTCAGGTGGATTTCAAAACAATTGCTGAAAATTTGTTCTGTCTTTGTCCCCATGACTTCCTACAAATTGGCTGTTTTCTGCCAACCTTGACTCCAACCCAAATCATCCCTCTGGGGATTCTGTTAACATTCTCCAAATTAGTATTTCTCTTGATGTTCCCTTCCCCCTGTCCTCCAACAAATGTTTGGGATGTACCTTTTCATGTTTAGTGGACAGCTTAGTATTTATCGTTATTATCTAACATTTACAAACGACGGAGCATTGCTCTGCTCCAGCACTGTTTTAGCTCCTGGAGGTGGAGTCCTGGAGTGGAGCTGTGAGCAAGAGAGGCAGAGCGGCTCTTCAGAGGGTGTTCAAATTTTCTTGAAGGGAGACAGACAAAAACCAAGAAAGTTAACCAGTGTAATAATTTCAGAGGGTAATATATGTTATAAAGACAGCAACATAAGCTATTGTGATAGTGATGGGGCATTGGCTTTAATTAGGTATATGGACACGGAGGTACTCTTTGAGGCAAAGTCTTTGGGTTAAGACCAGAAGGGCAAGAAAGTACCAGCCTTATGAAGGCTGAGGTAGAGTATTCTGTACAGGAGTATCGATGGCGGAAAGTCTCCCAAGTCAGGAACAGGCTTGGAATGTTCAAGAAATGGTAAGAAGGTCTATGGGGCTATAAGTGAGTGAGGGCAAGAAAGGGAAAAGAGGATCTTAGGTACAGAAAGGGATCCACCCCTGTGGAGTCAGGTAGGCTGCGGTAGGTTTTCATTTTGTATTCATTTCAGTAGGAAGTTACTAGAATGCTAAAGAGACCACAGTGAATGTGCCTGTTTAAAACGAATAGTAATTATAGTAACAACAGCAACAGGGAAAAAATAATGAAAAATAATTTCTGTCTTCTCTCTGTATCCCTCACCCTCTTCCATATGAGATGAGGAGATAGAGTAGAGTGCCAGGGAGGGAGGATACTAGCAAAGGAGCAGAGACCCAGGTAGGGCCCTGGACATGGGCAAGGTCTGGCTAGGGGGCCAGCAAGGGGCTAGTTGTGAAAATCTCCAAAAGAGAGAGTCTGGAGGAGGAGCAGTCTCTGGAGAAAGGATGATGGAGATTGATGGATTCAGTTTTGGACATTTGAAGTGTGAGACAGCCATGGAGTGAGTAACCAGGCGGATTTTTCAGCAGATCTTTGGCAGGACGGTCTGAAACTGTTATGAAGGATTTGAGACAGAGCTGTAGACTTGGAAACCCTAAACATACATAATGATCAGGATATATTTTTTGTAGGCTGTGTATTAAATGTGGTTTTAAAAGACGTTAAACAGTGTACTTATTGAAAAAACACAATTTCCGTGAAGCAGTATTTTAGACGATATTTATCATCTGGAGGCTACAACAGCTTACAAAGCCGTTATTACAGTTTGGGAACCCTTCTTTCTTACCAAACAGACATGAGGCTACAAGGCTGGCAAGGGACAACTGTCATCCTGTGGGTGTGAACGCAAATTGCAAATCATGTTTTTTGAGGCCAGAAAGTTTGTTTTTTTGTGTTTGCTTTTGTTTTGTTTTGTTTTGTTTTAATGAGTATTTTGACTCTACCATCTGTAAGCTTTGAGAGAAAAAGAATTACGATGTGGGAAGAAGAAAAATGTCAATGTGGGAAAAGGCAATGGCAGTGAAGGGCAGGGGTCAACCAGCGAAAATGAGATGCGCCGCGGCCATGAGATTTTCTATGACAGCAATCACTGGACCATTTAAAAAGTAGAGAAGAGAATGTGCTCAGAGTGCGATGGATTGTGTGTAGTCCTTGTCTTCATATCGGATCCAGGGAAGACCTCAGCACTGATAGACAGCAATATGAGGAAGACAGCTTTGAGATTTTGGATCTATTTTCTTTAAATAATGTAATCTTAAACCACTGCCCTTGTATGAACACTTCTGGATGATGTCTAGAATGATAAATGTGTCCCTGAGTATTTAAAATGAGTCTTTCTAAAGAAATGGGCTTTAAAACTATTTTTCAGTATATTCTGTCTATTCATATTCTCTCTGTGACATGATCATCCAGGATTTTCTTCCCCTCTTGTGCTGGTTAACCTAAACTTGACAATGGATAGGAACCAGTTAGGGGAATGGATAGAATTATACAAGACAACTCTATAGAGCAGTGGTTCTCTGGTATAGTTGTGCACCAGAATCACTGGCGACACTTATTTTTATTTTATTTTACTTTATTTTTTTTTAAGACTTATTTATTTTGGGACAGAAGGAAGAGAGAGGGAGAGAGAGAGAACACTGGTGGGATGGACAAAGGGAGACCGAGGGAGACTCCCAAGCAGACTTCCCACTAAGCGCAGAGCCCACATGGGGCGCCATCTCACCACCCTGAGATCTCGGTGCTGAAACCAGAGTCAGACACTTACCCGACTGTGCCACCTGGGCATCCCTATTTTATTTTAATATTGATGTATGAATTACTCCAGATCAAATGAATAAAAACCTCTGGGAATGAGGACTAGGCATTAATAATTACAAATAAGTCTCTGAGTGATTCCAACCTGCCATCAGAGTTGTAAACTACATAATACAAAGGGAAGAGAATCGAGGACATGATCCTTAGAAATATCTAAGAAGAGGGAACCAGATAGGGCCTAAAATAGGATGGTCAGAGAAATAGACAAAAAACCAGAAGGTGTGGATTTCTGAAAACCGGGAGAGAGATGGAGAGTAGTCAACAGTGTTAGAGACTGAAATCAGGAAAAGCGAAGGCTACATATTCCTTTAGATGTCGTCGGTGCCATTTGCTTGAGTCACGCCAACGGAACACGGGGTTCTGAAGTGGGTTTGCAGTGATACACAGTAAATATGGAAGTAAGAGATTAGAGAGAGTGTGTATAGAACACTCTTTCATGTAGCATGGCCATAAGTGGATACAAATATGCGGCCATAGATAAATGAGACATAGAATCAAGAGAGCTTCATTCTCTCTCTTTCTAAAAAAAATATGGGCACCTTAGGCCATGTTCATAAGCTTAGGGAGAAGAGTGGTAGAGAGTGAGGTGTTGAAGATATAGGAAGGGGAGGGAGAAAAAACAAGGTTCTTGAGGAAGCAGAGGATGATAATATACAATATGATATATATATGTGTAAATATGAGATATATATGTGTATATATATGTATATATACATATATATATCTATCTATCATGATTAACTCTGTTTGAAAAGGAAATTACTCATTCATTGGGATTGAAGAAAAGAAATAACATTGGAATAAATAGACTTATTCAGAGAAGAGAGGACTGATGCTGTGGGAGATGAGGCTGAATAGCTTTTATTTTCTCTGCGAATTAGAAGGTGAATGAATCTCTCTTGTGAGTGAGAGGAGTATTGGTGGAACTATTGGCTAAAGGAGAGTGGAGACATTTTGGAAGGGTTGTAGTGTGGGATGGGAGAAGTAGGTGAATGGAGAGAAATGGGAAGATGGCAGTGAGTCACTGTGACAGGAGACCCCAGTGCTGATGCTCAGGGGACTTCAGCAATCTGGACACAGCAGTGGAGGTAGATGATGGTCGGGTGAATTGAAGCTGGATATTTTACTGGGTGGGGGACTTTGAACAAGAAGGAAGCTGAAAATGTTGACAACAGTATGGTCTAAGAGGTGATCCAGATTGTCTAGAAAAGGAAACAAAAAGAGGGGACTGATAGATTGAGCGAAAATGCAGGGAAGGATGAGGCAAAAAGGATGAAGCGGAAGAACATTTGTGGTAGGAAGAAGAGGAAGAGAACTGGGGATACAGAGAGGATTGTTGTCAGGGATGGAGACTTTGGAGAGAGTATTACAGAGTAGTGATGGGGAGGGAGGGAATACAAAGAAGTATAGGAAAGGATTTTAGTTATACTGAGTTTACAAGTCAAATTGGAGGCTAGACTCAGATAAAAATAAAAATTATAGTAAAGGTGATGTTTGCAGGAACTGGAAGACTAATGTAATCAATGCCTGCTGTGGAGGTTCACATAAGACATCATTATAAGAAAGAGCTCCCAATGACTTCATGATGAAGAAGAAGAAATACCATCTGTGTCTTGAGGGTGGATATGATCCAGAAAATTAGGAGTGGAGAAAGGATTTTAGGCAAGGTAGAGTAGGTTTTACTATGGAAAGAAATACAACTGTATTTGAATAGACCTGTTTGACTAGAGAAAGTCTTGTGCAGATAAGGTTGAATAAAAGGAAAATGACACTGACAGGCTTAGGAAGGGCTTAAATGTATAGCTAACAAGTTTTAATAATGTTATAACATTCGTTATCAATAACTTAGGTAAATAGAACTTTTACCAACATGAATGCAGGAAGTCTTACCTAAAGGTTAGCTCTTCAACTGCCATTGGCACACAAAACCAGAAAATTGCCTTCGATTTTAAATGGCTCTAAATTTAAGTTTGTTGACAGGCATTTAACTTCAGCAAAATAAATTCTAAAATTCTTTCAGTGTGTAATACTCAGTTCTGGATGATGGGGATGAACGTGTTTCTACACGAGCCTTCTTCCTCACCTGATTAGTTATATCAGGATTCATCTTTTCTGGAAATCGTTTGGAACTCTGACTCTTTTGGGGGCCTGGTGTTTCTGGGAGGCAACTTCCCCCTGTCTCCTCCCCTCTGCCCTCCCACTGCCCCATTTGCCGCCTTCCAGCTAAATCATTTGGTATCTCCCAATGGAGTCTCATCCCCACACAGTGGAGTTCACCTCTGAAGTTATTCAGAATAGAGGGGGTCCTTTAGCAGCTCTGGCCCCAGAAGGTTGTGCATTTAAAATATCAGACTCCGGTCACACGGTTGTCACATTCCTCGTGTGACCCAAGGAAGAGATTGCAACGATAGGGCCTTCAAGATGCTCCCCTTCCTAAGATGACTCAGACCATATCACAGAGAAAATTGGTGCTGCAGGAGAAGGCCCTCAACGTCCTGTCCCTTCCCCCACATACATTAACATTTGCATCCACTCAAAGCTTTTCCTTCGAAGAAGCGATGTTCTTCTCTCTGTTTAACTCCAAATCCACTCCCTGCACCCTCTTCTCCCATTCTGTACAGCCTTTTCTGAAACCTCACCCATTTATTATTTCCTCTGGCTTATGCTTTCCAGTCTTTATTTTAGTGCCTCTTTCCTCTAGGGACATAAACATCTTCTATCACAAAATGGTAAAATAAAAACACCTTGGTGTAGCCTCATTCCTCTTCCGGTGGCATCCGTTCTGTCTCCTCTCTCTCATGGTCTAGTTTCATAGTCCACATTCTCTGCCTCTGCCCTTAATTCACTATTCTAAACTAATCTGGCTGCTGAAGTAGCACTGAAATTCTCTTCTGAAGTCCCTAATGAACTCCTTGTTGCTATTTTTAAGAAACACTGTTTAATCCTTGCTTCTCCCCCAAACTATCCCAATTTATTCTCGTCTGTGGGTGGTTTTCCTTTATTCCTCCCTTGAATGTTGGTTTTCATCAGAGCTCTGTTCTCAGGCTACCTCCATGCTCACGGGACAACTTCCCAGGTTGACTTTATTCTTTTTCATGTCTTCAATTGCCACCTATATGCAGAATTTTCCTGAAACCACATCCTCAGCCCTCAGCTGTCTTCTCAGTCCAGATTGACCTCCCCCTACCTGATGGGAACCTCTACTGGAGGTTCCACAGGCGCCTCAAACCTAACATGAAAAAAACTGAACTCAGCATCTTCCCCATTCTTCCTACTTTCTCCCACATCTTCACTTCTTTCTATTATATTTAACAGAGGGGCCACCATCCATGTTGTTTCTCCAACTGGAAGCTAGTCATCCCTGATTCTTCCCTTCTTTTCATCTCCCACCTTAAATTTGTCATTTCAAATCTCAAACTCATCCCCTCCTTATTCCTACTGGCAGCTCTCCCCACTTTGTGGACCCTTATCATGGCTCGCTATGATACAGATAGTCTTCTAACCCTTTCCTTAACTTCAGATTTCCTCACTTGAATTCATTCTCACATTAACACTGGAGGGGTGCTGCTTCTTCTTCTTCTTCTTCTTCTTCTTCTTCTTCTTCTTCTTCTTTATTTTTCTTAGAGAGACAGTGGGGAGGGGCAGAGGGAGAGAAAGAGAGAGAATCCCAAGCAGGCTCCACACTCAGTGTGGAGCCTGAGGCAGGGCTTGGTCTCACAACTCCAAGATCATGAAATGAGCAAAAATCAAGAATTGGCTGCTCAACAGACTGAGCCACCCAGGTGTCCCTGGAGAGATGGTTCTGAAGTGCACTCTTACTGTGTCAATTTAGTGTTCAAGCAACATGCAGAAAAGTCTTTCTAAAACAAGTATTTCTTACCACACTCTTCTCCTCTCTTCACATTCCTCTCTCTCTTTATCCTTCTGATATTTTGCTTTCTCTGAAGTCATCCTGAGGACTCCCCCCAGATTTTTCATGCCTGTTTTTGCACTTGCACCAACATTTCCTTCTGCCATGCACACCTGGTCTTTCTTTCGTACTCTTTATGTCTCTTTCAATGCCCCTGCTGTCCTGAGAGAGGGAACTGGCTGCCCTCCCTGTGCTCTAGCACTCTGCACCTGCAATGATTATAGCTTCTGGCACACGCATAGCATTTCTTACATGTCCACTCCCTCACTGGTGTGATAGCTCTAGGAGGTAGGACCTGAGTCTGATTTACCTCTCTATTCCCAGAATTAGGATGAAGGCAGTGCTGGGCACAGAGGACATGCTCTATGAACACAAGAAAGATGTACATTTTTACTGTGGGTGCTGATAGGTGATTCATTTGAGCTGGAGGGGCCCTGAGGTATTTCTGAACCCCCTCTGATTTGGAGGGCTGTGATAACTCCAGGGTCTCAAGAAACCTACTCAAAAAACTACTGTAGTATCAGTCATGATTTACACGGGAAGATACTAAAAATCTCCTTAGTACCAAGTGTTCTATCTAGATATTGAAGAGGCTAAATAAATATTTGGTAAATTAATGATTGAACAATTTAGTGACTCAAATATTAATTCTTTCTATTCCAAAATAGCCTTGGCAAGGAGAGTACCTTATTAAAGAATGAAACATCACCTTTATTCTCGAGGGCAAAGGAGGAATCTATTTTTTTCAGGTTTTTTTTCTTATAGCTGTCAGAATTATTTGATGTTTGGAGATTATTCCCATTGTCTCTGAAATAAGCGTTTGCTTAAATTCCTCTCAGGACACTTTACATACTGATCCTAAATGTATTGTGTGTGTGTGTCTGTGTGCGTGTGTGTGTGCACGCATGCCTGATGCTTATTTATTTTCTTATGTTTGTGGAAAGGAAATACTGTATTTACATCTCATTTGAGCTTTTTCAGCACTCCCTTCCTTTAGTCCCAGGAATATGCATCATGCTGAGGTTAACTCTTTCTTGACAAACCCACAGCACATATTCACACAGAAAGGAAGTCAGGATGACAACACTATTTAAGATAAACATGTCTGCACTGAGATATTATTTCCTCAGAATTCAGACTTCTTTTGTGGCTAATTTTATCACACCTAAATGGACAGACCTGCAAAAATTAAACTATTGGCTAAACAAATCTCAGAAAAATGTTCTGAGAAAAATTAAAACTAAAGCAGTTTATTGATTCATAAAATTAAGAACTTAATCAAGTATAATGTAGTGATCTATTAAATAATTCATCACAAAGGGGAGCAGATGTGTTAGATTTAATTGATATTGATTACCATCACCACATTTAAAACAATTCTGGAGATTTATTGAAAAAAAAAATCAATGACTGAAGATATGTGGAGGATGCCTTCATTCTTATTGTGACTTAGATATTTTGTGAAAATTGAAAAGTTATGACTAGTTCTCTGAAACTGGCAGAATAAAGAGGGTGCATCTTGTATATATTATGAAAACCATAATTCTTGTCAAATGAAATGCATCTCTTCTGCATAAAGCACTCAAGTATGTTAGTGAATGTGGTGTTTCTTTTTCCTCCCACATATTAGTGTCAAGCAATATAGGCAATATTTTGTGGATGTGTATTCCCAAATCAAGTTCTTTCTTGGCACGTAGATCTATAAGATTTTTGATTAGTATTTAAGAAGACTGCCTTATCCAAGACTGAAAAGAAGGAGGAAGCAAAAACAAGGGGAATTCTAAAAATACAAATTCATGAACCTAAGTCAAGACCATGGGAATGGGCCCAGGTCAATTATTTTTTTGAGTTTTTCAGGTAATGCTAAAGCATAGCCAGGTTTGGAAAGCACTAGCCAGAACATAGTTTTCTCTGCCTGGAATTAATTTTCCCATCTGTCAGAATGCCCCACTGTACTATGTATGGGTGTGAAACTGTGTTCCTAGCTTGTGGCAAGGGAAAGAAAGCAGGTGTTTCCCTCTTCTTTCACTTAGGTGATAATAAGTACATCTATGTATATTACCTGGCTGCAACACCTACCTTGTCTCTTGGGAATCATCGGTTGACAGAACTAGTGGGAAATATGGAGATTATATTAGTATAATTTATCATTTTACAGTTGAGGACACATTTATACAGATATTAAGTTACTTGGCAAGATCCCATAGAGAGTTGCAGAAAGATCTGGGAATAGAACTCAAGTCTCCTGAGACCACGTGCAGTGGTTTTCTCACGAAGAATAAGAATAAGAATAAGAATAAGTAGAAGAAGAAGAAGAAGAAGAAGAGGAGGAGGAGGAGGAGGAGGAAGAGGAGGAGGAAGAAGAAAAGCTCTTTACAAGCAGACCCAATCTAATTTTCCATTCTCATTTCCTATCACTTTACTCTAGACACACTGCTCATTTTTTCTCAGAATTCTGGGCATTTCATAATACTGTAGACATCAGTTGTAATACCAATCCAGTGCCCCTTCTTCCTTATTTTGGTAAAAGTTCTTGACTTGTCATTGTGAAACCACTTACCCGTCACTCTCATCTGGTTTGAGTGGGTTCACCCCAGCTCCTGGCCTTAGGAACAGGATATGACTTAAAACAAGGCCATTGAAGGCTGAATGATTGGTTTGAGAAGGGCAGCGATTCATCCAGCCCAGTGAGAGTCAGTCAGGAAACTCTGCTAGATCCACTGAAAAAGAGCCGCTTTCCTCATGAGCAGGAAGGAAACTATTACTGCTGGTGGCCAGGTTTGGCAGCAGTTAGGGAGTCCCTGCCTGAAAATAAAGCCAACACAGAAGAAAAAGTCATGTGGAAGAGAGAGACTGATTCTTCAGGTTACAACTAGAGTATCTGGATCCAGTTACGCCATTTCCAAATCCTGGATTGTTCACTTGTGTGTTCAACAATCACCCTTTTCCAAAAATTTATTTATTTATTTGAGAGAGAGAGCATGTATGAGTGGGGGAGAGGGGGGTGCAGAGGGAGAGGGACAGAGAGAGAGAAAAGCATACTTCTCACTGAGCACGATGACGGTGGTGGGGCTTGATCCCACAATCCTGAGATCATGACCTGAACTGAAATCGAGAATCACACTCTTTAAGTGACTGAGGCACCCAAGCATCCCAATAAATCAACTTTTGACTTAACTGGGTTTTTGTTACTACAGATGAGAGAGAACCTCCTGAGATACTCAATTCTGTCACTTGGCAGCTATCCTACCATTTCATTGCAATATCCATTTTCTATTTTTCTTCCTTAAAGGTATTTATCAGAAAAGACATGAAAATAAAGTTTAACTGTTAAAAAAAATAAGTAACAAAAGGCATGAAAGAATTATCTGCAACTAGCTGTTCGATTCTTTGCACAAACTAGTTGCCTGGTCAATAGTCTTGACTTGATATCCATTAGGGTCAGCATGTGGGAAATTGTTTTCATTACTTTCAAAACACTGGCCTAGGCCTAAAATGTGACGGAACAAAGGTTCATGCCTGTGTGTGTGTGTGTGTGTGTGTGTGTGTGTGTGTGTTTTAAGATTTATTTATTTGACAGAGA
Organism: Martes martes; assembly: GCF_963455335.1. NCBI lineage: Eukaryota > Metazoa > Chordata > Mammalia > Carnivora > Mustelidae > Martes > Martes martes. Next base: position 19,335,741 of record NC_137893.1, read on the forward strand.
GAGTGAGATCACAAGTAGGCAGAGAGGCAAGCAGAGAGAGAGGGGGAAGCAGGCTCCCCGCTGAGCAGAGAGCCCAGTGCGGGGCTTGAGCCCAGGACCCTGAGATCATGACCTGAGCCGAAGGCAGAGGCTTTAACCCACTGAGCCACCCAGGCACCTCTTTTGTGGGGTTTATCACATGAAAAACTAAACATGTAAATTATTCTGTGGCTTAGTAGGTGATAAGTGCTAAGTTAAAAATGCTACCACCAACAAAGAAATCAGAGTAGGGTTTTTGTTTTTTTTTTTTAAAGGGTTTCTGGACTTCATTGAATATGTGGGAAATTCCCCCAATAAAACACCAAGCAATTCCTGGGACAACCTGCTGGTGTCAACTCAATTCTGATACTATTCACCTGGAGACAGCATCACCTTCCACAGGTTAAAGGTTCAGCCCCACCCCCTCCTCCCACCTCCCCATTTCAGAAGCCAGTCACAAGCCCCAGGCTGTTAACTGCACTTCTAATCAAGCAGCTGTAGATTGGAGGTTCCAACGACCTTAGATTCCTTTAATTTGCTAAAGCAGCTCACAGAACTAGGGGAAAACACCTATGTTTACCAGTTTATTAAAGATATGAATCAACAGCCAGATGAAAAGATACAGAGGGCAAGTATGTGGAAAGGGAGCAGGGCTGTCATGATCTCTCCAGGTACAACACTCTCTCTGTATCTGTAAGTGTTCACCAACCTGGAAGCTCACCAAACCATGTATTGGACTTTTACGGAAGCTTCATTACATTGGTACAATCTATTAACTCACCGACCATTGGCTAATTCAACACCCGGACCCTCTCTGATCCTTAGTTTGGGGGTGAGGGGAGCAGAACTGAAGTTCCAACCTTTTAATCACAGGGTTGGTTCTGGCAGCCAGCCCCTACCCTTGGGTGGAGTCCAAAAGTCACCTCATTAACATAACAAAAGACACATTAATCAGTCTTATCACAGGAAATTCCAAGGGTTTTAGGAGCTGTGAGTGAAGAACTAAGGACAAAGACCAATACCTATAAGATATACATTATAGTCAGCTGCACGACCAAACCGTGCATTTCTTATGAATCACAATATGGTGCGGGTACTAGAAATGCTGGGGGTAGGATTTAAAGTTAAAATTTAAGTTTAAAATAAAATTTCACTAGAAAAGTAACAACTAAGCAAAGACTTAAGTGGTGAAGGTGACCACCTGGGGAAAGAGCGGGTTTTTAGGCTTTTAGAGTCACCAGTGCCAAGGGCAAAAGGGAGCTAGAGGTATTCCAGGAACAGGAGGCCAGGGTTGCAGCCACACAGCTAAGTCAGAAAGACCACAGATGTTAGATCACATTCCATTTGCAGCCATCTGTGAGTACTTTGTCTTTTCCTCAGTGAAACAGAGAGCAAATAAAGCTTGTTTTATTTTATTCTGCTCTAGCAAATGAGTGACACTATCTGATTTGCATTTTTTAAAGCATACCCCTGGGTGCAGTGTTGAGAGTCATCCAGGGGATAAGGGTGGAAGCAGGGAGAGGAATTAGTAGGCTGCGGCAGATAGTGTCCACAGATGCTCAGCTCCATGCTCGGGTTTCCAAACTCTCCTCTGTGTACCATGAGTCTGGAAGCTTCAAACCACTATTCCTAGACTCTCTTGCCAGCTGGTTTCCACATAGAATCTGCCAGTGGAAAGGATGGTAGGAGGATGAATGTAGGAGGAAGAGAAAAGTCATTGTTTTCTGCTTCTGATGGCATCTCTAGTCTCATGATGGTAGGAGAGGTGGGTGACTGAGCACCTAGAGGACAGAAAAACCATGAACTGATACTAATAGGGAGATGAATGCAAATGGGGCATGTTTGGGGTGGAAGTGCGTGGGCCAATAGGAAGGGGAGCAGGAGCTCAATTTTGGATATGGGAAGTTTGGGAGGTCTAATAGCTATGCGAATGGGGATAAATCTGGAAGTTAGTGACGTCATTTAAAGCCATGAGATTGGGTGAGCTCCTTGAAGAATAGAAAACAAAAAAACAACAAAAAAGAGCACCCCTCAGATCCAGGTTCTCTGACATTGAAACTCAGGGAGAAGAAGAGAAACTAACAAACAAGGTTAAAAAAGGACTGAAAAAGATTGAGAAAGAGTGGAGATCTCAGAGAAGAGACAGTGACCAACATTGTGAAGTGGCCCGATGAGTCAAAAAGACAAGGACACCGAATGGACAGGCGGCTTCAGCAACGTGGAGGTCACTGGGGACCCTGACAAAAGCAGGTTTTACAGGGTGTGGGAGTGAAAATCTTGGCACTAGTTTATTCATTCACTAATTTGTTCAAAACTATTCATTGAATTCCTGCTTTGTGCCAATCCCTGAAGACTTGAGGTCAGTAAGAAAGACGCCGCCCTTGTCCTGTTGAAGTTTATTCTGTAATGATGGGCTATGACTTGATCCAGAGACAAACTTCAAACAGACTCTTATTATGTGTGTGTGTGCGTGCAAACACACACGCACACACCCACCCACCCACACACACACACACACATGCTTGAAGGACTGAAGGAAGCAAGAAAGATGCAGGCTAAGGAAGTTGACGGACAGAGCCAAAGGACTCACACTGGAACAGCCACCGCCTCTGAGCTGGGACTTACTAAATGCTGTTTATCTTGTGAGTTGAAGCACCTGGCATCTTTAAAAAGGGATTATCTACTCTTTCTGTTTTTATTTGGGCAAGTATTTGACCAGGTGCCATAATTTGATTTTAATCTGATTTTATCTCTCTAGTACTTAGATAAATTGCTGGTTTGATCCCAGCACCTAGAATATGAATCGGTGGAAAAATAACACATTGCATTCTTAGAGTGAGAATTCTAACTCTTGAATACAAGGGGTTATTCATAACTCTTCAGATACTAGGACTTGCAAAACAGTATTTTGATCATCTAAATATTGTTTGATAGAACATGTAGTGCAACATCTGAAATCCCAGTACTTTCTTGAATAAGTTTTGGCATGAGGTCCTATGCAAATTAAAATAATGGAAACTGAACCAAGATTTACATGCTAGATGCTCTAATGTGTGTTTCATTATGAATCCTAAATATTAGTCTCCTGTAATTCTCAGTAGCAAAGTAATCACTAGTAAGACAATATATATGTTAGTATAGCTTGGAAGTTATTTCTTTATAAACAAGAGACCTCTTGAAAACGACAGAGAAACTTTACTCTTGCAAATATAAAGTGGATCAATATCTTGAGTTTTCTATTTGAATTCTATAAAGGCACCGTTAATAACCTATACACAAGTGTTCTTGGGCCATGACAAAGTCCCGCCGTGATAAAGCACGTGTATTTTGTTAATTCAGGCAATGAGATTGTCCTGCAAAGAATTTCCTTTCACAAGTATTGATATGATTCATTTTGAACTAATCCTAGGAATATTAACAAGTAGCTGGTTGTAATTTACTCCCACATTCAGAAATCTGAAATGTAAATAAACTATTTGTACCCTAAACATGGGGTTATAAATGAGAAATTATAGTACTATGCTACCAGGAAAAAAAAAAAAAAAGGAAAAGATAAAAGAAAAAAAGAAAAGGAAAAATGGAAAAGAAAAAGCTGTTAAATATTTTGATTTTTTTATTTTTGACAGGAGGCCTGATGAGCTTCATAGCCTGTTTTGACTCACAGAATTTGAAATAATTAACCAGGCCCCCCTATGGCCAAGGTGTTTACCCTGTTTTCTTAGATTTCAATAATGAAGCCCATGGAATTAGTGGCTAGAATAAAAATTTCTTAGTGTTTTGTTTTTAGTTCTGTTGACTTTTCCTTAGGGATTTGTTTTATTTTTTTATGTCCTTAATGATATGGGAAGCAAAGGCAAAAAGAGAAATCAGATTTTCTTACTCCTTATAGCCCATTGACAAGTCCTTGAAACAGGCAGAGTAACATTCCTTTAGGAACTCAGCTGCCTCAATGTTAATACTTTGCTAAGAGCAAAAGGCAATCTTGGCCTGACACCCCCAGGATCCTGTAAGTCTCCTTTAACATATAAAAATTCCTTTGGAAACTTCCTTTATCTCTAACCCCCAAGATACATGTTGGCAATCATCCCCCAAGCACATGACCCACCGATACACATCTGAAGGGTCTCATGACTAAGGTTTTATTAGACAGTAATAAATGACCTTTTCCTAATAATAGCTAGGCCCCTCGAGGTCCTGGAAATCTTGCTTCTAAATTCTTTAGAGACCTACACTATCCCTAACCCTCTCCCAACTTGAAAGTGTATAATCAGCCACTCCTCACGACCCCAGTGCAGATCTTTCTGCACATGGGTCCTGTCTCTGTGCTTTAATAAAACCACCTTTTTTGTACCAAAGACGTCTCAAGAATTTTTCCTTGGCCGTTGGCTGCAAACCCTACCACTTCAAACCACATCGCTCTATTCTTGAAATGAAGATAAAAAGATGTTTCCAGGAGTATTAGGCATAATTTGAGCTCATTTCTATCCCTAAATGCAATTTCAATCTAGATAGTTTATTAGCTAATGAGACATAATGTTATTCCATTTGTCAAGATTAGATTTGCGGGGAAGAATCACAGAAATATCCTACCCTTTTACCCTTTGCATCAAAGTGATTATTAATTCACACTTGGCAGGGTGTTCTGCAAGGTTAGAAGCTCTCTGAGAACAGACTGGGAAATGGCTCCATGCTCACTTGTTCACTTAGCTGACAAGATGGATGCAAATCAGGACTTGAAGAGGACTTTTCATTATTTAAGTGGTAGAGAGTAATTTTCACTGGTTATCTTTGACTGCTTAAGAAGCATAACATAGTTTTTTTTTTTAAAGATTTTATTTATTTATTTGAGATGGGGAGAGGGAGAGAGAGAGAGCAAGTGCATGTGTAGTGGGGGGGCAGAGGAAGAGGGAGAAGCAGACTCCCTCCTGAGCAGGGAGCCTGACTCGGGGCTCCATCCCGGGACCCTGAGATCATGACCTGAGCCCAAGGCAGATCTTAAGCCTTTGAGGCACCCAGGTGCTCTAGCATATGATAAGAGCACTGTGACAGCAATTTCCAAACTCTAGCTCTCAGAATTTTTTTTTTTTTTAAGGTTTTGTTTATTTATGTGAGCCAGGTGAGAGGGAGAAACAGGCTCTCCACTGAGCATGGAGCCCACATGCTGGGCTTAGTCACAGGACCCTGGGGTCAAGATTTGAGTTAAGGCAGAGGCTTAACCCACTGAGCCACCCAAGAGCTCCTTATGTCTCAGAATTAAGGGACTCCCATGAAGTGAGGTATGGGGAGAAAAGAGGAGACTCTCATGCTTACGCTGGCCCCTCCCTTCCAACTTCCACCAAAGCAGCTCTGACCTTTAGCTCTTTTAAATCATAATATGTTCCATTTGAAAACAGCACTACAAAATGGGTTAGTTGCTGTAAAAATTGGTTTGATACCTGTGGAGGGAGGTCTTGTTCAATGAAGAGAACAGCATAATGGGGAGCTGGGATCCGAACCCAGACGTAGCAGAGCTTGCTAACCGTTCCCACAAATTCATTCTCCCCTTCTTCTTTTTAGTAGTAAAGACCTGAACTCCCTGCTCTCCTCTGGTTGTAGCTGGTACAAGGCCACCCAACGAGAAGCCATATTTCCCGGCTTTCCCAGAGTCGCATGACTAAGTCCAGAGCAATAAGGTATGGGCAGATGTGATGTGTGTACAAGATGTGGCAGTTCTTTGGAAAAAAAGAAGCTGATTTTCCTCTGCTTTCTCTTTTACCCTTTGCAGTGACGGAAGATAGCCATCTTAGTCCTAAGACAGAAGCCATGCCTGTTGACCATGTCAGAGAAACCCCACCAGACCTTGACTGCTATTTTTGAACTAGGATATGGATGAAAATAAAATTCCACGTGGTAGAGTCCCCACATTTTGAATTTGTTTGTTTTTTGTTTTTTGTTTTGTTTGGTTTTGTTTGGTTTTGTTTGGTTTCTAATAGTAGCTCAGCCTTTACCCACAGTAACGCAACAAAGGCCATACAAAGCGTTGTGAGGTCAGTCCCATTAGAAAGGCTGACTTTAAAGAATTTAATCTTTGGTGTAATTGAATTTAATGTCATGTTTACTATGAAATAACATGGTATAAAAGTATATCACTCCAATCAGTGCTGTATAGGCCAAAATAGACAGATTCCAGTCATTATTGTCCTTATTACTTGAGACAGCATGAAAGAAAAAGAAGGATTAAAGGCATAGACACATCTAAACAAACATGGGCAGAAATTAAGAAGTGGAGGTAGTATTATAACAGGAATGCCCAGTGGTTAGTGTGAAAGCGTGACTTGAAGAGAAATTTGGGCAAAGTGGCAGCTGGGAGAATTTTCATTTTCATTATTTATTTTGTACTTATGTTCTATTTTTCCCTATAAGAAGCTTCTGAGACTTTACAAAATAGTAACAGTTATCTGATGGACAACCTGGGGCTTCACAGTTTCCACATCCTCATGGGGATCTTAGTCTGGTCTCTTATCCAAGGGTTCTCCATGCTAATGATATGCCCGCCCTCAAATGTCCTGCCATTGCCCCCAGATGAACACATGAAAACTTGAACTCCCTTTCTGGCCATAGAGATTGCTTCCCTGTCTCTTGTCTGCTTGTCAATTTTTGTTTATTGTTTGTTTTTGCCATTTCCAAGTTTTTGTTTTTGTTTTTTAATTTTTCTTCCCCCTTCCTTTGGTTAGTCAATGTCAGCATGTCTTCCTTTTCTTTCTTTGGACTGGTTTTTAGACTCACCCATTGTCCTCTGTTCTCACACCCACCACTTGGTCTCAGATACTACATGTCAAATCCTGGATATGGCCCCACAATCTTCCACTTGGTCCAATTGATTCGGTCATAACCGAATTCTGTTTGCTCCCCTAAGTCGAGATCTGAGAAGTTGCTCTAAAAGCTGCTGTTAGCATTTCACTTCCTTCCTCAAAACCCGTTAAGAGTTGGCTGCATTTGCCTGTTCCCGAGAACCCTGACTTACCTTCTCGCCAGACCTTACATAAAATGATCCTATTGAAATCATTCTGGGGTAGTAGCTAAGAGCACAGGTTTTGGACTCTTCATGAACTGCCTTCAAACTGCCTTTTAGCTTCACTACTTAGAGGCTCTGTGGTATGGCCTCAGTTGATGATGTGTAACTAATGGCAACGGCTCCTGGCAAGGCCTTTTGAGGTGTCTAAAGTTGCAGTGCGTAAAACAGTATACAACACACAGTGGGCATTTGATTCATTTACTTATTGTTATGGTACAACTATGGTCCCTCTGCCCTCGTCCTCTGGAACATTCCTTGATTTCCTGCACAGCGTCTTCTCACCTCTTTCCCTGGCACTTTAGTGCCTGTCCCCCTCAGTTCCCAGCTGAAATCCTGCTTTCCTCATTCAGTCTTCTCTGAATTTGCATCTTTCTCCAACTGATGATATGTTTTCGTTTATTTTCTTCAGCTACAGATGAAGTGCCCCCTAAGGGACAGACACTTAGTGTTCTTCTTTTTTACTATCTTCAGCATCTGGCTAATACTGGTCACATATCATCCACTCAACATCTAGTAATGAAGGTATTAAAACAGATGGATTCAGAAATATTCTGAAATAACAAACTCTTCAAAATTACTATTCTAGGAAAGATCTTGGACCAGATGTCCTAAAGTTGCCTTGATGTTGTTATGATCCCACTTTGCCCCTTCTTTATGTAATTTCCTGTATGACATGACATGACATGAGAGTAATTCATAAGATGGTGAAGCACTAGTGGGAAGGCTATTAGGTGAATGGGACTGAGAGAGGAGGTTGAACCTGAGGGTTGAAGAGAAGGGGACAAAGGGAGGAAAAAAAGATATGAAATTGAGGGAAAGAATGGAAGGTAATATAAGTAAGTTTAACACATAAGACTAATGCAACATTATGCTGAAATCTTGGTATTGATGGTCTCATCAAACTCTAATGAGAAGCTTGAAAGATAGGTGTTAACAAACCTTGCATAAGTGAGATATAAGACACTTATGAAAGGGTACATTAAATATAAAAGTTTGCATTATGAATGAACGATTACTGAGCCATCATTGTCCCAGAGGCATAGGGTTCCCAGGAGTCTTAGAAAATCTCTTGATCCAAGTCCAAGGCTGAGGTTCTCTGGGATACCGGAAGCAGGTCTGTGGGAGGGCTGGATGACTTTCAGGTCCCTTCATCCTGAGGGTAGAGGGTTCTAGGTTAGACTGGCTGTGGTTTATCAGAGTCCCCAGGTTTGGTAAACTCTGGGCTTTAACTTTTCCCGCTGAGTCTCTAAGACTGCCAAAAACTCATCACAGTTTTGCTACGATTTTTTTTTTTCTAGATCTGCAGATGACTTCAGAGTTAAAGTGGTTTATTTCTCTGGAATCTTGTCTTTTAGACGTTGGTCCAGTAATTCCTCAGTATCTTCTTATCTCTTTGATGTTTCTAAGAAGCAGTTATTATTATTATTATCATAAATATTTTGTTCAGCAAGTTTCACTTGTTCTCAATCAAAGTGTAGGTCTGAATTACTTCAATTGTAATTATTAGAAAGAAGCTTGTCATTTGTATTTTATGAATGTAGAAATTGAAGTTTATAGAGAGTTATCCCTCCAGCAGAACCAGGATTTGAATCCAATTTGTTCTTGTCCTAAACCTGTTTATTTTGTGCCGTCATACAGACTGACAAGTGAATTTGATAAAATTTGGTTATCAGGTTAATATATTGGATAAAAGTTACAGGAAGCAGCTCTCTGCCTTTATCTTACTTTTAGCCTTGGTTCATAGCACTCTCTTCTCCAAGAACATTAGTTACTAAAAAGATAAAAGAAAGAAGATTAATAAAGGTTGTTGGCTGTTGCCATTCTATACATTGTGCCTCAAACAAAACTGTTTTTTCTTCTTTTTTATCATGCACCCAGGTGGCGAAATGATGGACTCTATCTCGGAAGGGCTTAGAGCGCTTAACCAATGCGATCTCATTAATCCTCACAACACGATCTTAATGTCTCTGTTTTATAAAGGGTGCAATTTACCAGTAGGAAGTAATTAACTCGACTCAAATCTTGATTTTAAAAACTCTTCTTTTTGGATCCCCTGATTGTTACTCCCATGTCTTGGGCTGCCTCTCCATATTGAGTACTTCGCAGTTTATCTAGTGTGACATTTAAAAGTAAGATTTCATGTGAACACTTCCTAAGACCCAAGGTACATGATATTAAAAGGGTGCAGTCAAAAAGATTTGTTAAAGGGGTGGTGTTAGGGGGGTGGTTCTGCGGCTGGGATAGAAATTTCTCCTCCTCTGATACAAAATGAAACAGACTTGGAGGCAACTCAACCACGAATCAGGCCAATAGCACAACGTTATTTTCGATAAATGTAGAAAATTGTGATTAGAGATCTTCTGCTTCGACTCTATGGACAATTACCTTAATTCTGCGCTATCACTCTTCAGCAATAAGCAAATGGCACTATTACACACTTGTGTGCATTATGCTTTAAAACCGAAGAATTTGACACTTTAATGTTTCTTGTAACCATACCGAGGAGACGAGATGCTCATCAAAGATTGACGGAGTGCCCCTGAGGGCAGAGAGTTTTTCACACACCTTTTAAAAAGGTCAATAAAAATATTTCCTTCAAAGTTTAAAAGTCACCCACCCTCTTGTGCAAAGCTTGGTTACGTGCCTGATACCTACACGCCAGAAATGATGCATGCCGGAATCAGAGCTTTATCTCTGACACCCCCCTACCCCCCGCCCCAAACGTTGGATGGGAAAGGTCACATATGCAAAGCACGGAGAAGCAGGAAGCTCAGATTGCCTTTTGGCCACATGTTGGCAGTTTGCAGAGTGAAGTTTTGTTAGGAGAGCGGCACGGTCACAATGGGATGGCATGTTAACTCGGTCATGCTTATGTAGCAAGAAAAAATGACCGCCGGTCTGGTGGAGGGCACCTCTAACAAAATTGGCCTGAGTTAAATATAAGGAAAACAATTAGGATAGCGTGGACCAGATTAACGAGACATTTTCTATGGCCGGAGTCCAGGAAAATCATATACTCTTATGACAGGCTCTGTCAGAGCAAGGCCTCATGGTGAGATGGGGGTTTAACTAGACGATTGTGGGGATTCAAGGTCACACTGCACTGCCTCGGGCAATTACTTCTTTTGTTTCTGTTGTCAGGGTTGTGAGATAGTTCTATTTCTCAGAAATATCTATGTTGCTGCAGGACATTTCAGAATTCAGATAATGGCCACTCAAAGCAGCACACGGACGGGAAAGAGGACTTGGTGTCAAGACAAGGCTTTGGGAAAAAGCTGAAGTCACTGGATGTTGGCATATTAATGAGGGGGAGCAGGTGAACATTACCAAATGGGAGCACAGAGGGTGGCTGGGAAATCGCTAGGGGCTGTGCAGGCCCCAAACGACTTGCTATTAAGTACAAGCTAATGGAGTGATGGTTTAGATTTTACCAGGCACAAATGATCCATAGGAAGCTAAGAGCTAAGAGGACTCATTTCCTTTCCTCTTTATAGTGTAATATTTCAGCTGGCATTATAATAGTAAAAAGATATGGTTTTATTACATAGAAGTAGTGTTAATTTCAGCAGAAAGCAGAACAGTAAGAAGCCACTGAAATACTAAGAAGTATTTTGATTTTGTGTAGTTCTGTGTCAGAATGGTGTCATCAAGAACATAGGATTATAGCAGGCTATGGAGTCACAGCGCCTGGGCTCAAGTTGGTCTCTACTATACGCTAGCCCTGGGACTTGCTTGCCCTTCTGAGGCTCAGTTTTCTGTAAGGGGGGGGCAATACAGTATTCCTATCATCGTTATCTGACAGAGGTAATTTAGTATTGTAAGCAAAATGGATACATAAAAATCTGTATTGAAAAAGTAATTTTTTACTGAAAGACTTTTAGTTTCTTTCAAGTAGCAATGTTCTGGTACATTTAAAATATTCTCTGATTTATGCAGATCTTGACTTAGACACATTCCAGAAAGCCTCCCATAATCATACAAAGTATCTTCCCTGTCCCCATGGTCTGGATTTTGTCCTTCCCAGAAGCCTTAGCTCAGAATGGGAAGTCCCTAAAGGGAGACTCAGTCACTGTGGCAGAAAGGTGAACTTGGGCAGGGGAAGTTGTTCAGTCCCTTTCTGTTGGCTCCCCGCAAGTCAACATAGGAACGGTGTTACTCTAAGGGTGTGTGTCAGGAATGCAGATGAAACTGTAAGGTAGACACTGGAAACTGGAGTAGTTCTTGTAGAAATTTTTAACCAATCTCCCATTCTCTGATATGAAAATAGTGGCTAAAAGTTGGTTAAGCATCTGCCTTCAGCTCAGGTCATGATCTCACCGTCCTGGAATCCAGCAGCATGTTGGGCTCCCTGCTCAGCGAGGAGTCTGCCCCTCCCTCTGCCTCTCCCTCTGCTCCCGCTCTCTCTTTCTCTCAAATGAACAAATAAAATCTTTAAAAAAAGAATCTGTTTAAAAAAATGATATGCATGTATTATAAGCTAGAACTCAAAATTCACTCAAAGACTTTAAAGTAATTTGACCTTGGAGGTGGGCATAATGTGGAATGTAAAATGTAGCAGTATTCCTCCCTGACAATAAGGTACTGTGAGGCAGTTATAGAGAAAGACCGTTAGCTCTGCATTCCTAAGATCAGCTTTCGCCCCACTCCACAATAGAAGACTACTCTTAGTTTCATTGGATTCGTATTAGACTTATCTTAAGGAAGGAAATAGTTTGTTTGACTACTTTTTCCAATGAAAAAGAAGTAAGTTTTTGCCTTCAGTTGTGCTTTTGAAACTAACCCAGTCAGGGGAATCGTTATCAATTACTGGTATTTATACCTGTTAATTTAGTGGTTATAAGTATTCTATACACTTCTCCTTTTTCCTAACCAAGCCAAGAATTAACATTATTCTGGTGTTCATGGAAAATATATAATTAGCCATCTAAAGCTATCTGAGGCAACTGCTGTCTTTCAATGTTTAGTTCTTGAATTTTAGACAAATAAAGAACATTTTAAAAAAGGATTTTATTTATTTATTTGACAGAGAGAGAAAAATCACAAGTAGGCAGAGAGGCAGGAAGAGAGAGAGAGAGGGGGAAGCAGGCTCCCCACTGAGGAGAGAGCCCGAGGTGGGGCTCGATCCCAGGACCCTGAGATCATGACCTGAGAAGAAGGCAGAAACTTAACCCACTGAGCCACCCAGGTGCCCCCAAAGAACATTTTTCTATTTTCGAAGCTACATGATTTTTAATTAGATGCTATAATAATTTTCTTAAGTTTACTTTCTCTTTTTTGAGATAGAAAAAGAAAAGAAAAACTGACAAGTCATCCCTTTGACTTGACCCCTTGGCTTATATTTTTACAACATAAAATTTTTATCACATTTGAACCATCAGCTTATGGAGTTGTTTTGAAACAAACAGGAGTCTTGATTTCTAAATCTATATTTAAAAAGAAGAATTGATTTTAATGGGTATAAATTGACTAAAGCAGGGATTGGCAAATTTACAGCCTTTGGGCCAAATCTTGTATACAGCTTGTTGTGTATAGAGTAAGAGTTAAAACTGGTTTTTATAATTTTAAAGTGTTGTAAGAAAAACAAAGGACAGTACTCTACAGAGACTGTATGCGGTTTACAAAGCCCAAAGTATTTGTTATCTGGCTTTTTACAAAAGTTTGCTGACCCCAGGTCTAGAGGATTACATGATATATTGTCTTTTAATTCCTACTAATGCTGTACTCGTCCTTTCCAGGATTCACTGCTGTTTGATGGTTCAACCTCTTCATGGAGGATGGTTCAGTTAACAAACATGATAGTTCAGTTCCTGTAGAAAAAACTGTGGCTTTTCCTGATTGTTTCATGGCTCAGTACAGTAACATCTTAAATTCATTCTCTGACCTCTATGCTATCTAGAATTAACCTTCCCTGATCTTGAGTGGAATCTTGTTTTCTGGCCATGATTATTCAAGAATAATGCTCATTAGTGGGTGGTAAAGGAAAGCAAGGAGACTGAATTGAAATACTAACTAGGCTTCAAACTAAATAAATGCACGTTGCAAAGAAATCCTCTTTCATAGTGAGTAAGAGGACAGAAGTTCAGGCATTAACTAATTAAAGAAAGAGTGCTTTTTCTTTTAAAATGGAGATAAAGAAGGACAATCCAGTGTTTTGGGAAATTGCAAACTGCTACTTGTATTGCTTTTTTCTTAAGTGGAAATGTACATGTGAAAAACACCATTCTCTTCCAGCAGGAAAACAGAAAACCAATTCTCAATTACTCTATCTTTTTTGTGACCAGTGGTGATTTACCCCTTGCAGTCCGGAACATGGGCTCCTGCTGACCTGCTGGCCCCAGTTATCTGACCTTCGTTTGTGCCATTTCAGGCACAAAATTCCTTCCATTAACTGAAGAACGACAAACAATCTAGTGCAGAGCAAATCAGTCACTAAAGAAAATATGATCTAGGGCAAAGAGATTTTGAGACAAATAAAAACAATTTAAAAAAAGATCAGATTAACATTATAAAAAACAGTTATCAGACACCCTTCAGGCCTGTGAAAGATTATTTCTTGGAGTGTTCTGAGAATTTCCTTGTTTGTTTTCAGAAAAACTAAAAATAATTTTGCATATGTGTAGTATTAAATATTAAGTTTTATTCAATAATTGGTTAAATATCAGTGTATTCCATTTGCAATTCTCCTAACTGCTCAATTCTGTTCTCATTTTGACATTGGTCTTAATGCAGAAATGAAGAAACAAAGAATTAGATTCATCTTTTTTGTGTAGACAGGCAGAAGTTGGGCAGGTTCCTTGAAATTCCCTTCAGACCTTGTGGGAACAGTACAGTCAACCACAAAGCCATTCCTGGAATATTTACTCTTGTTTGGCTCTGGAAGAGTTTTGGTTGTCACACGGCCTTGGAGAAATGCATGGTCTTGCTTCTTTGCTAAGGGGCCCCTTCCCATGACGCTGACCTTTGATGGAGGGTGACGGCCACTTCCTGGCTGCCTGTGAGCAACATCCTTGATCCTTCCTTCAAGAAAGCAGATCTCAAGGAATGGATAACCCAGGCAAGGAAGTCAGGAAGAAAGGCAGAGGCTGTAACACAATGAAAAAATAAAGTGGTTTTGGTAACTTTGGGGAAATACCATCAAGCTGTAGGTTCTGGTCTATCCCATTTAGTACTAGATACATTTTCAGATAGTAATATTGCTAGAAAACGTGTGATTGGCACACACCAGCCTTTCCTTTTTTTGAGCCTACAGTGCCACATCACAACAAAAAACTGGATGGACTTGGAATCAAGAGATTTGGATCTGAATTTAGTAGTTGTCTAAATGACGGAACATCTGTCGGAAGATGTGTGGGGTAGTCTGTTCTCTCGACTTTAAGCTCACTCTTTTTATCCTTTTATAAACTTGCACTGTGTCTTCTAGACTCCTTTGTTGCAAACATTGATGGGAAATGAGAAGTTTGGAAGTAGGGGGAGAGGGAGAAGCTGCATCACCCAAGTTTTGCCTTTGAACTACACATTTGAGTGTGAGTGTGTGGCACACACAGAAACAGACAGACAGACAGACACACACACACACACACACACACACACAGAGCTCCAGCATGACCGTCTCACTACCATGTTTCCAGTACCTGCAACATGGAATGTGCTCAGTGGTTGTTAGCTATTATTACTGTTGTTGTTTTATGCACAAAAATTTTCCAGCTCTAATTTAGGTAGGCCGCAACCTTCCTGTCTTTCCCGAGATTCACAATAAAAGTCCTAGAATTCTTTATTAAAAAACCCTGCTTGGGGCGCCTGGGTGGCTCAGTGGGTTAAGCCTCTGCCTTCGGCTCGGGTCATGATCTCAGGGTCCTGGGATCGAGCCCCGCATCGGGCTCTCTGATCAGCAGGGAGCCTGCTTCCTCCCCTTTCTGTCTGCCTCTCTGCCTACTTGTGATCTCTCTCTCTGTCAAATAAAAAACAAAAACAAAAACAAAAAACCCTGCTTAACTTCAGTGATTCCAGCATTCTCTAAACCTATTTGAATACCAACCTCTCCTTCTGGAAATACCTCAAACATCATCTTATAGAATTGGGGTTCTATACAAGATATTTTAGAAAATACCGGCCCAGTGGGACATCTGTGGAACTTCAGGCAGAGGAGACCTTGATCCTAGAACTGTCTGTTTACTTGTCGTATGACCCAAGTGTGCTTTTAAACTTCACTGAACCTCATTTTGGTTTCTCTAGAACATGGCTGGGTACTATAGCAGAGACGTCTGAGGGTGACCCTCAGTGATCTATGCCCTGTATGATCTCCTCCTCTTGAACATGACTGGTGTCTAACCAGCAGAATACAGTAAAGGTGGATACGGACTTGAAGGAGTCCACTGCTACCATGTGAACAGTTTTGAGAGGACCACATGGCTGGGCACGGTGGGCAGCTTACAGGATCTGGGGCCTCACTGGTACAGCAGCAAGGATGTGAATCCCGCCAATACTTCAGAGTCCCTGACAGTTCTGGCCAACTGCAGGCCCTCACTCACGGGGGCCCACAGGCTAACACTCCCATCCTAGGGAAGCAGGACAGCCTGGTAGATTTTGAAGGAAGAGCCTGCACATTTCCTTCTCTCAGATTCACAGACAGAACACTCACTCTTCCTCCCAAGCCAGAGAACGGAACAGGGCTGGAACTGGGGTGGGGGCAGGGTCATAGTCTGTCTTGGTGTAAAATTTTGGTATTTTGTTTATTATAGGTACCTTTTTTTGGGCATTCATTTTGATTTTTAAAAAATTTTCATTAAAAATGTATTTTTTGATTATTGAGTTTTTTGGCACCTGCCGAGATGAGTGACTCTCCAGCCTTGCCCTAGTCCCAGCCCTGCAAGAAGCTCAAAGAATAACATGAATGAAACCTTTTCCAGGTAGAAATATCAGGAACAGGGGATGTATTTCTACCTGGCTGGATATTTAGTAGCTTAATCAACCATACCCTCCAGTAAATGCGCTAAGTTACTCAAATAGTCTGGGAAGTGTTTCTTTCTTTAGTCGATGTGTTGAATTTCTCGTGTTGTAAAAGGAAAAACAAAATGGGTATCAGGGGTTCTAGGAAGTGATTGTAACACTCAGTGAAGCTGCCAAAGAAGGTTGGTTCTAACGGTCTTCAGAACTGAGTTGTTCTTTGCAACAAATAATTGCTATGCCTGCTATTTTCCTTAATTAAAGTCCAGAAAATATCTGGATATATTTAAAAAAATATGAAAAATGTAAACACAGATTTGGATTTGTGGAGCTTAATGTATGAATGTATCCAACTAAGTCTTGAGGTTATTATGTCCATCAGAAGAATTGCCTGTTCTTTGACAAGTGTGAGCCTGCCTTTGGAATTCACAACACATTCCAGGAAAATCGTATTCTAACTGATTTGTTGTTTATCCCAAAGAGGATATTTTTGCACCTCATTTCTCAACCCTTAGTGTGTTTACATTGAAGCAAAACATTCTCACACATGAAGAGACTAGATACTCTTTCTCAATGGAGGGAGACTTCTCTTTTCAGGGTCAGTAACTTCATGTCTTCGAATTTAATTATCATGAGATTGTAGACCAGTCCTTCAGGCTCCATGTCTGTGTCTCTGACCTTCCAACGGCACAGTGCCAGGAGACATACCACAAGATAGGCAAAGGGTGGAGTCTAACTTGAATAGCCTTGTTTCTGATGCTGATACAGAGATTCTCATCATAACTCATTTGCTGCCTTTGAGAGAGCTCAGTTCAAAAGGTGGAATTCTCTAGCATCAACATCCTTATTCGATTAACTGTGACACCTTCAATTCTCCCAGCTAGACTTGTAATGGGAAGCCTTTTACATTTAGACAAGATCTAAGCAAGTCATTGGACCACATTTATCAATTTTGTAATTTTGTAAGCTTTGGCCAGTCAAAAAACACAATTTCTGATTTATAGCTTGCCTTTACGCAAAATCTAATATCATGGCCATTGGGCAAGTTTCAGTCAATTCCAAAAGCTGAAAATTCAAAAGAATTTTTCTAAGTCTGTAGTTCTGTTCTGGATGACTTTCACTAACAGACCATCTGGATCTGTGCTGGTTAATGTGGCAACCATTAGCCACATGTGACTACTGAGCACTGGCAATGTGGCTCCTCAGAACAGAGATGGGCTGTACGTGTAAAATTCACATGAAATTGTAAAGACAGTGGAAATAATATTTTGGATAAAAAGGACTAGATAAAAATATGTTATCAAAATTTACTTTCTATGTGTTTCTTTTTTACTTTCTTAAATGGAGCCACTAGAAGATTAAAAATTACGTGTGTAGCTCACATTCTATTTCTATTAGACGATGCTGTCTCGATGCCTTGGAAATAAACATCATGGAGAGAGACTCTGGTATACTTTGTGCATTTATGCTTCCTTTGAAGTACTCCAGAAGCAGCATTAATTTACACAAAACCCCTGTGAGGAGGATAGAAAAATGTCTCTTACTAACATTTCAAGAAAAATAACTTCAAAGGATATTGTCATCATGACTATGATTCATAAGTCAGAGAAAAACTTTGGGTTCATGCTTCAGAGAATAAAGCATTCAGGGTCAGCTGTTTCCCTCACAGCTAATTCTTCCTTAGGTCCAGTTTAAAACCAGAAAAATCTTAGAATGTGAGTGGGGAGTGGTGTGAATTTGGGGAATTATGGGTAGGTTGTAATTTTCACAGAATACCTCACAGAGAGTAGGTTTTTTTTAAAAAAAAAATGCTTGTTACGTTGAGAAAGGGGGACTTAGGAATTTAGGTTTAAAGACTCATGTTACCAATATGACAACTGACTGCCCAGAAGGCCATGGTGCGATACGACAATTCAATACAGTGCCAGGGGTTCCTGTTCCTCGGTGGCATGGCTGGGATACGTCTGGCGACAGCCACAGGATATGGGGTCACTGGGCACATGCCAGGCATGAGGAAATAGTACAGAGGTGTAGAGCTCTGAGAGACTAGAAAAGGTGAGAGGTCAGAGGTCTAAATACATCAGGAAAGTATTAAAAACCCATGTTGTGACAAGAATTCAAAGTGTTTCAAGCCAATGAGCTTCAGAGGATTGAAAGGCCTCCACACAGAGGCCTAGGTAGGTCCCGTACAGAGCCTGACAGAAGAGTAGGTAATGGTGCCGTGGGTTAAGCCCTGAAAAGCAAAGCTTAATTCAGCCAAGCGCCTCTGATGTACTTCCTGCCTGAACAGTGACTGGTTCTGGGTCATGTGTAGGTCTGAATGTTTCAGTGCCAACAGGAGCAATGGCACAGATGACAGATGGGATGAGATCGTAGCTGAACGCAGGTTCTGGTTCTGACAAATTTCCTAAGAATTTGGAGTTCGCCATTCAAAATGTGAACCAATCTCCTTTGGTTGCTCAGGGTTGTTCTGGATTGGAGGAAAAGGGACAGAAATGAGGGACTTTGATATTCTCATGGCTCTTTTCATCACTGTTTAAGAAAACAAAATTCTCGGGACACCTGGGTGGCTCAGTTGGTTAAGCGGCTGCCTTCAGCTCAGGTCATGACCCCTGTGTCCTGGGATCGAGTCCCGCATCGGGCTCCTTGCTTGGCGGGGAGCCTGCTTCTCCCTCTGCCTCTGCCTGCCACTCTGTCTGCCTGTGCTCGCTCGCTCTCTCTCTCTAACAAATAAATAAATTTAAAGAAAAAAAAAGAAAAGAAAACAAAATTCTCCTCTTCCAATATTGCCACGGATACTAGACATAAGCTACTAGGTGATCTAGACCTATGGTTAAACACTTCTCTTTTCTTTATGTTCTTTGCCTACTTGGAAGATTAAATATTTGGCATATAGGAAGTTATCATATGTAAGGACTTTTTGCTTTCACTTTAATAATCTATCAAATAAGCTGACTTGAAATGATTTTGTCTCAAAATGATTGCAGGATATCAGCCTTGAAAGCTGGTCTTTTTAGCCTTGATATCATAATGTATAGATGAAGCCCAGCAGAGTAAATGTCTTTATGATCCTGTGATCCTTATCTGGGTTGAAATAATGGCATTGGTGCCTTATTGATTTTGACCAAATGGCAAAATTATCAGTTTAAGTAGCAATTGCTTAAGAGATGTGATCACTCTGTTGCTCTGAGGGAACTCATGGGATCTTTGTGCTACTATTATTGTTTGAAATCAAATTGATGACCCCTATGTAAGCTAACAGCTGCTCTGAGACCATCATTAATGATTTAGTGATGCAGTCCAAATTATAAGTGCAATGTTTTTTTCCTCTAAGAATCCGAATCATACCTTTCTCTTAAATAAATTCTGGACAGAATTGGTCTCTCTTAAAAGATGAGCTTGTCTTTACCCTGTTACGAGTAATGTGGTGAATTGTAAAAATAGATACAGCTCTAGGATCTGACAATTTAATACTATCCCTCCTCAGTACTGGATTTACTTAGAAAGTGGACATCTTCAAATTCTTGGTTATGGAACATCTGAAAAAGCACAAATACTTCTACAACCCATAATTGCCAGTTTGGGCCAAAAAAAAAAAAAAAGGCATGGCTTTTTGTGGATTAGAGACTTAGATTTCAAGCACTGATTCCCCCCATCTCCCACTACCAAATCCAGCAGTCTTAAAAATGCAACATAAATTTGCATGCACTATAATTACTGTGGTCAATTATGCTACAGCAAGCACATAGTTTTTCCTCAAACATTTTCATAAGCAAGGAAGAAACTGCCTTTGTGACTCATTTTTAGAGATGGGCCAACAAATTTGGGTCATGTGAGAGCTGACTCGCTTTTTTTTTTTTTTTCCCCCTCCATGTTTAAGATGTGTTCATGTTTAGGGGAATCTAACTAAATCAACTTTCTATTACTTTGATTGGGTCCAGATGAAAAGTAACTAAAAAATAGGTCAGAGTCTTTAAATGCTGAGGATAACTTTATAATAAGCAGACCTCTTGCTTATGAAGTAGTTTATGACCATATACCTTCTAATGTAATGAGTTGTTTAAAAAAAAACACTTTGTGGAAGTACAGTTTGTATATGGTAACATTCACCTATTGCAAGTATAGAATTCAAAGACTTTTGTTAATTTATATAGCAATGTAACCATTATTATATTTCAGTTTTAAAACATTTCCATTACCCTTAAAATTTCCCTTGTGCACTTATGTAGGTCATCTGGCTTCTACCTTTAACTCCAAGCAAACATGGATTTGCATTTTTTCTGTACAGATTTTCTTTTTCTGGACATTTCATATAAGTGAGTTATACAGTAATTATTCCCCATGTGTCTTCTTTTTTGGGATTCATCTATGTTGTAGGATGTATCAATTGTATTAGCCCTTGATTGCTAAATAATATTCCATTTTATGGATATGTCACATTTAAAAAATCCACTTACCAGTTGATGAACATTTATTTTTTTCTAAGATTTTATTTATTTATTTGAGAGAGAATGGGAACAAGCACGGGGAAGAGCAGAGGGAGAAGCGGATTGCCCACTGAGCAGGGAGCCCGAGGTGGGGCTCGATCTCAGGACCCCGAGATCGTGACCTGCGCCAAAGGCAGATGCTTAAGCAACTGAGCCACCCAGGTACTCCAAACATTTAAATTGTTTTCAGTTTTTGGCCATTATGAATAAGGCTACTATGAACACACATTTATACATCTTTCTGTGGACATATGCTTTCATATTTCTTGCATAGGTTCCTGAGAATTGAATTGCTATATTATATAGTAAGCTTATGTTTAAATTTTTAAGAAACTATCAAATGTTTTCCAAAGTATCTGTGCCATTTTACATTCCCACCAGCAATATATGAAGGTTCTCATTCCTCTACATTATCGCCAGTATTTGATATTGTTTGTCTTTTTGATTATAGTGATGCTTGTAGATGTAAAAGAGCATGTCATTATGGTTTTAACTTGCATTTTCATATTGACAAATGATGTTTAACATCTTTTCATGTGTTTAATCTTTGCATGTCTTCTTTGGTGACATCTTTTCATGTGTTTAATCTTTGCATGTCTTCTTTGGTGACATGGCTCGAAATCGTTTGCCCATTTTTAAATTGGGATGTTTGTCTTCTTATTACTGAGTTCTAAGTGTTCTTTACATATTCTGGGTGTAATCCTTATTCAAATGCATAATTTGCAAGTATTTTCTTTTGGTCTGTGGCTTGCTTTTTTATTTTCAAAAATGAAGTGCCCGTGTTTGTAACTTTGAGGAGGTGAAAATATTCTAAATTTTGGTGAAGTCCAATTTATCGGTTTATCAGCTTGAAACTATCCATGGGCTCACCATAAACCATAAGAACATAATCCCAAACCCACAGTATGACATATGAAATAATACAAAGACATAGAAAGTCAGATTTGACTTCTGTGATCACCTTACAGCTTTAGCCCTTGACCTGATTTTGTCTCTCATTCTATGTCCTAATCAAAACATTATGTCCTGCACTCTCTCTCTGTCTCTCTTTTTAAAGATTTATTTATTTATTTGAGACAGAGAGGGTGAGAGAGCATGCACAAGTGAGGGGAGGGTCAGAGGGTGAGGGAAAGAGAGAATCTCCAGCAGACTCAACACTGAGCACAGAGCCCTATGCGGACTCACTCTCCTGTTGCTGAGAGTTGGCTTAACCAGCGGAGCCACCCAGGCACCCCTGTCCTGTACTCTCTTAATTGATCATGACATTTCTGCTCCCGGTGCCTTTGCTCGGTTTACTCTGTCCACTCAGAACACCATCCTGCCTTCCTTTCCCTCTCTGGGTAAGTACTTCTCCCTCTGTCTAACTCCTTTGTAACTAAGATCCTCTGGAAAACATTTCCTACCCTCCCTTTAGCCCAGGCTGTGTTGGGTGCTCTTCCTAAATGCATATTTGAGCCTTAGCACACCTCATGTTATTCTGTCATTTTTAATTATATTGTCTATTCTCCTTATCCAAGAATAAAATTCTTTAGATAAAGGGCTGTATTTTAGTTTTGCTTTGTATTTCTAGTGCCTAGCATAACTACAGTGTTATTATAAGTACTTAATAAATATTGATTTAATATATGCTGTGTTTCAAAAGTAATCAAGAGCCTGACTTATAAGAAGGCCAATCTACTTAGTGGATTAGAGATAATCAGAGATAAGCATTTCTCAAACCTATATGTTCAGAGGAATAAGAAAGATTCCAGATTCAGCATCAAACCATTCACTCAGTTTAGATTCTAGAAAGACACTGAATCATGTGCTTTACAAGTATTTTCTCTAATGCTCAAAACTTCTTTGTGGAAGAGAGGTAGCTTGATGTCCCTGTTTTATAGGAAAGGAACCTCAGACTAAATGCTTTGACTGAGGCCACCTAGCCATTTGTACTGGCAAAGAGTACAGGACATTTATAAACATAGCAAGATAAGAAATCATGGCTTCGAGGAACACATTTAACAAATGTTCAGTGAACACACACTATGTGCCAGACAACACTCAAGGAACTATGAATTTAGAAGGAAAAGAAGAGACAACTTTTTCTGCAGTCATGGAGTTTATATTCTATATGGTCATGGATACAATGGATACTACTCCAACCAACATTTTAAAAGAGAAAAATTTTTAGCCTTCAACTAACTTGAGATAGTAAAGACAGGAAAAGATAAAAGAATATTGAGCCATACAGACATGAGAATACTTGCTTTATGCTTCTTCTTTTTTTGTTTTTTCCTTAAGTATTAGTTGAGTAAGAGGAACAGATTTTCATATATACAGGGCTTTGCCAGCAATATAGACATCATAACCTGGCCCTGGCCTTGTGCCCTGGAGTAGCCAATTCTTTGGCCATGATACTTGTCAGAGAGACCAAGCAATGCCCGTATGAGCAGTGGCATGCTTAGGAAAGAGTCCAAAGGGAAGGAAAAACTGGAAAAGGCAAGATGGGGTAGGAAAATTGAAAAGGCAGTGGGAAAGAAAGGGAACAAGGACACACTCACTGCCAACACTACCATTGGTGGATCCTCTCTCTGAGGGTAGGGCCTTGCCCATACTGATCATTATTGTGTGACTTAGGACCTAGAACAATTCCTATCACTTAGCTCATGTTCATTAAGTGTATTAGAAATATGATTTATTGAAATGAGGCTATTCATTAAGTCAAAAAACACTTTTTGATTGCTCTGCTATCCTAACCATAGTATAAGGTCTCGGTCCCTGCCCTTAAAGAATACACCCAATATTTGGGGAGAGAAACATAATCAGATTATTGAAAGGAAAGTGTGATAAATACTGTTAACAGAGAGGTGAATAAAGTACTATGAAAATGCTAGAAAGAGATACTTGCTTTGTCTCAGGATGAGGGGAAGGCTTCATGGAGAGTACAGCATTTGAGCTAGGAAGTCTATTTAAGGCATGGTCTGGAGAGACTTTCTTGTTCAGGATATGATGAGAATGTCACAGTGGCTAAAAACAAAACACATGGACAGAAGAGGTTGGGGACACGTGAAATTTGCAAGGCCAGGCTAAATATTTTTATTATAGCCCGGAGCATCTGGCAGGCAGTAGGGGCACACATTAGTTCACCCTCTGCTTTGCCATCAGAGCTATCTTCTTAAAAATATGTTTTATGATGTTAATACCCTTCTCAAAGCCACAAAGCCACTCAACCATCACACAGTATTATGTAATATGGGTTTCCACATACTGATGAGGCCTCTAGATAGACATGAACATGAATGTCCCATTGTGGAAACAAGAGTCCACATAGGTCATTAAACTTTCATGGCCTTAGTTCCACTTCCTGGTATCCCTGATCTGGTATAATCTTCACTTTCACTGAATTAGTGTAGATCTGTGTAACCAACAGAACATAAAGGGAATAATGGTATGCCACTTCTAAGACAAGGTCATAAAACATATCGGGGCATCTCTCTTCTTCTCTCTTGGTTTATTTGCTCTGGGGAAAGCCAGTCACTATGTCTTAAGGACTCTCAAGTAGCCTGTGGATTGCCACATGTGACAAGGAACTGAGGCCTCCTGGGAACGGTCATATGAGTGAGCCATCTTGGAGGCAGATTCTCCAGCCCTGAGCAAGCCTTCTGATGGTTGCAGCCCCAGCAGGAATCCTGATTCCAGCCCCTTGGGTCACCAGCTAAGCCACCCCAAATACCAGAACCATCAAAACTTTTAGATAATAAATGTTTACTGTTTAAAACCACTACATTTGAGGACAATTTGTTAGGCAGCAATTGATAATTCATACATCATTGATCATATAAAGTTTAGGGTTAAGAGGAACTCCAAGGATTAAGTAGGGCAGGCACTAATAACTGGGTTCAACATTTCCCATTGAAGCTTGAGGAGATGTGATCAGAGTTGGCACACGTTGAGACCTCTTTATGGTCCCTGATTCCAAGAGATGTAGGGCTTGGTCCAAGCTTGCATGAGTAATTAAATGTTAAGAACTCCATTTCCTTATTGCAAGTCTAGATTTCTTGCCATTATATTGTGGTATGATCCATAAAAATAACTAAACTTAACCTTTTTTGTTTATAGGAGATATCTACCCACTTGCTGCAGATCCGTCACTCAATTTGTTAAGAATGACTCATCTGAGAAGAAGATATGATATAGTTTTAAGAGAGTGGAAGATAGTTTGAATTCTCATTGTGGTGGACTGGATAGCCGCCCCCGGAGATATCCAGGCCCAAATCCCTGGAATCTACCCATGTTACCTCTGTATGGTAAAAGCGATTTTGTAGATGTAATTCACTTGAAGATCTGACATGGAAAGATTATCCTGGATTATCTAGGTAGAACATAATCTAAATGTAATCACAAATGTCCTCGTAAGAGAGAAGGAGGAATCAATTTGACAAAAAAGAGGAGAAGTCAGTGTAATGCAGGGCAAGGAGAGAAAAGATGATGCGATGCAGGGCCATAAGCCAAGGAATGAGAACAGCGTCCATCCTGGAAAAGACAAAGAAACAGATTCTCCCCTAGAGCCTCCAGAAGGGGCCAGCTCAGCTGACCCTTTGATTTTAGCTCACTGAGACTGATTTCAGATTTCTGATCTCCAGAATCAACGTGTGTGCTAATACACAGTCATTCCAACATATCCTAGTCCTGTTAGTTTGTGTAGGACAGTCTTTCCAAAACTCTCTATTGTCCTCTGTAAAATGGGAGCAATACAATGTCTATTTCAGAGTTGCTGTTAGGTTGAATAGGATCATTCATGTAAAATGTTCCGGATAGGACTTGGCACATGGAAAGTTCTTTATAAAGTTGGCTGCTGATGCGGTCTAGACAGGTAGATTGCAGCATTTTTTCTTTTTTTTTTTTTTTTTGCCTTCTTTTGAAAATTCAAGTATAGTACTAAGTATCTCTTAGAATATATAAAGGGTTGACTATTTATTAACTGTTCTCTTGTTACTATCCTATCAGGCACCCTGACCCTATTTGCTTCATCCTCTCTGATTGCCCTTTCACAAAAGTTGACTGCAGGATGCAGAAAAGGCCAGTGGATGGGATGACTGGAAAATAACCCATGAATGAGAAAACTAAAGAGGGTTTTGAAAGGATTTCTTTGCCTATTATCTGCTTTCAGAGAAAGCCACACAAAACAGTTGAAAAGTTATCCCATTGGTAAAGATCTCTAGAGAGGGAGTGCCCACAAACTTTCCTAGTAATTTCCCTTGGTACGTACGAAGATTGCTGTTGATTTTCAAAGAAGACTTCACTGAGGACTCTAATTCTTCCGTATATAAAAAAAATAGAATGGTTTTATTTTTGAAAGCTGCTTGATACCCAGTGCAGCCTGAAAGAGTCTATCACAAAAGCGGCCATGTTTTGTTAGCTGGCCATGTCTCTAGTTCAGCTTCAGGACTACTGATGGTAAGATACAGCATAATTGTGCAAACCTTTTCTTTTCCATATCCTGGATTCAATTTCAAAATTCCACTGATTAAAAAATAAATATCTTTACTTATATTGTTCCTCCCTACAACTCTATTTTAGGTAGATTCTGGTATTTTCTCCTTTCTACGGATTTGGCATTTGTATTCTGTTTATATGTACTGATTACATTTGCATAGATGAAGTGCTCTGTGGTTTCTGTCATAAGCCCTCGTGGGCAGGACCAGCTTCGCCACCATTCTCTGCTATTGTGCTTGGTGGAACTTCTTGTGCCCCATGATAGTTTTATGATGATAGAGATGACACTGTAAGATGAGGCCAAAGGAACATTTTTAAAATAGGCTCTGATGCTCTTGGTCTTCAGTGGTTGTATCTCCATTTACAGAGTCAAGAACTGAGGAAGAGCTGCTGTATCATCATGACAAATGACTGTGGCCAAACAGCCGAGACCAGTGATTTTCTAAAGCCCTGCAAAATCCTGGTCCCGTTAGTTGGAGAGAGCTACGGAAACAAATGAATCTGGTTCACTGACTTGGCCTCTAATGCCAGACTGAGGTTTACCCGAAGGACAAAAGACCAAGTTCCTTTCTATCTCTGAACATGTCTCAACCCCGGACATTGTCCATCTCCATCACTGAATCCCACGCTTGCCCGCCGCCATGGTCAGCAGTTCATTAGAGGGGAAAGCGTTTTTCCTAATTCAGCCTGGATGGGCTGATACTTGTTGAGTTGACGAGATGTGGTTCCTGGTACAGGAACAAAGTTAGTCTGAAGTCAGCTGACTAGGATGTCTTTCCCTCCAGTGCAGACCCAGCTACTTAAATCAGAAATGGAGGCAGACATCTCTTAACTGAAATCTTTGTTTAGCCAACAGAGATTGACGGCTGAGGTAGAGCTCACCTCCACCATTAGGAATTTTACTGCCTCACAGGTGCCATCTGATGGTAGCACTTGAACAGAACCTCAGTAGGTCTTCTGTAACAGCTTTGAAGGCGCTGAATATGAAGCCAAGCACAAAATGCTTTTTCTTATTTTGATGCTCCGGTTGTCCAAGGCAGGTGAGGAATGGACAAAGGCACATCTAGAAGGTGATGCTTGAACTCTCTCGAGATAAGAGGCTCACACCAGCCTTTTGCTCGTGTGGGGAATCAAAATTTAACATATCATCTATAACCCTCCCAGCTTTATGGAACTCAGCTCACAGGTTCTAGGAGAGAAGATGAAACTTTCATTTATTTACCCCACACATGGAGAGATACTGTGCATAATTATTCAACCAAAAGCTCGTAGTAGATTTGGTTGCATTTTATCTGTTTACACAAGATCAACTCCCACCGTAAACACTGAATTCTGTTTATAACAGAAGGGCAGGATCTGTGGGTAGCCTCAGCAGAGAGCTCCAGGCTCTTTTTTTTTTTCCCTTTTCACAGAGACTCCAAAGGAATGTGCCTTTGCACCCGCTCACTAGCATCCCTAAATCATGATTAATTTAAAACCGTTTCTCTCCTTGGTTAGGCCTGACACAAACAACTGCTTTGCTGTCACATTGATTTTTCAGTCCTTGCAGATTCAAAGCCGGGGTTGAGTCCTCCTAACAGGGTGAGTTCTCTGACAAGGAAGTTTTGCAACCGAATTTACAGCTGGAGTCAAGCTTGTCAGTGAGGGCCAGAGGGGAACTGTCGCAATCCACTGGTTAAGTATGCATTTAATAGTGTTTATCCAAGCAAGTTTGTGATTTCTTCACTCTCTCCAACAAATATGTTATTTGTCATACCTATCTTCTCTAATCTAGGTGTTTGAAAAATGTCTCTAACGTGTGTGGGCTAGAAGACATTTTGTTTTTCTGTGGGTATATTCATTTAACAAGGGCATTCTTTGAGGAACTATCAAAAACTGCTTGTCATCTTTCCAAATCATCTCTCTCTGCAGTGACCATGACTTAATCCTGAAGGAAAACAAGGTCATCTTTTCAAATAAACATTCTCAAGGATGTTTAGAGGGAACCCGATTGCTAGTATGCAGAGCCCTCCCTGAGACTGAAAAGAGTTATATTGAGGGAGTCCAATTACAGTAAGTTGGAGTGTTTGTAAGCATTTGGTATTTTCAGATGATGAACAATAATAAGCTAAATTGCAAGCAAAGGGGTGTGTGTGTGTGTGTGTGTGTGTGTGTGTGTGTTTTCAAAGAGTGGGGCTTTAAGAGTCACTTCGGATCTGGTTCCTCAACGCTGTTGGTGGAAAAATGAGGCACAGAGTAGTTAACCACTTTCAGTCATAAAAGGAGTTGGTGAGGAACATTGGCAATATTTGGAACCTAGGCCCATTAGCTTTCACGGAGGGAACCTGCTTCTGGTAAGAATAACTAAGAGAGGAAGAAGAATTCGACCATGAAGTAGAAAGGGAGCTCTGAACCAAAGCAATTGTTCTATGCAGCTTATTAGTGCATTATTCCTAGTTTCAAGGAACCTGGCATGTAAGAAAAGGAGAAAATGCAGTCTATGGATCGAATACACAAAACTTACTTGGATGATAGAATTAATGAAATCAACAGCTAAATCACAGACACTGGAGTTTTTCATATTACTGACATTATTCTGAATGATAATTTTTTTCCCCCAGTCCCTTCCATTCTGGTTTCTGGGCTCTGGAAGGACAGGTCTCTTTTTTTATTTGGGTCTGAAGTCCTTCTACTTAAGGTTGATTCTGGTACAGATGAGGACAGGAAGGGGTGAATGAATAAGTTGGTCTTGAATTTGGTGTTTTTCTTCTCCCACTGTTCGTGGGCCTGATGCTCTCTAATTTATCATTTGTTGTTTAAGATGCCAGACATTCAGGGGCACCCAGGTGGCTCAGTCGGTTACGTGGCTGACTCTTGATTTCACCTTCTCTTTCTCCCTTTCTCTCTGTAACTCCCCCCACTTGCGTGCTCTCTCTCAGATAAATAAATCAATCTTTAAAAAAAGGATGCCATACACTCAAAGCATCTTTTTATTTTTTATTTTTTTAAAGATTTTTATTTATTTATTTGACAAACAGAGATCACAAGTAGGCAGAGAGAGAGAGAGGAGGAAGCAGGCTCCCTGCTGAGCAGAGAGCCCGATGCGGGGCTCGATCCCAGGACCTTGAGATCATGACCTGAGCTGAAGGCAGAGGCTTTAACCCACTGAGCCACCCAGGCGCCCTCAAAGCATCTTTTTAAATATGTCACCACTTACCCGTGACATAAATGTATTATTACCTTGTTAAAAAACTTATAGCATGGCCAAGCAACAGAAATACAACGTGAGCCACATGCATAATTTAAAATTTTCGAATAGCCATGTTAAAAATTTTTTTTTAAAAAGTGTATTTTATTTAACTCAACATCTCCAGAGCATTGCCATTTCAATAAGTAAATTAATGGTATTAATTAACAAAATTACTAATAAGATACCTTGCATTCTTTCTCTTATACTAAGTTTTTAAAATCCAGTGTACATTTTACTCTTAATGGGCATCTCAGTTCAGACCTACTTTCAACTAGAATGTAGACTGCCACATTTCAAGTGATCAGTGGGTGCTTTCAGGCACTGTATTGTTCAGCATGGCTCTAGTGTTCATATGTAGGTGTAGGGAACATTTCCCAGCCTAACACTCACCCCCTGCTCTTATGCACACTTTCAACACCCATAGTTTGGGAATAATCCCATCCTCAGCGTTCCATGAAAACTGGCACACCAACCATCTTGATTTACGCAAGAGTTTTCCAGGACACTGGACTTAGTCTCAAGCAAAACAGAATGGCTGTTCATCCCACATGTAAACCATACCTGTCCCATCAACACCTCTTAACTTGTTGGCCACAGGGAGTGGATCAGACATAAAACACATCAACCTGTTGCCAGTCATGGGATTTTGTGGGAACCACTGGGAAAAAGAATGTCATTTTCTGCTGTAGTTATTATCACGAGCTTTAGCTCACCTTCTTTACATCGTGAGGAGCGAGCCTTGTTGACAGTAATTCCCATTTCGGAGAAAACCAAAGGTAGGCAAAAACTGAGTCTTGGTGACTTTTTCTTTTTTTTCAGTTCCTGGATCCAGCCTTGCATGAAGCTACTCTGCCCTTGAACTTTTCAGTAAGCCAATAAATTCTTTACATCTCCCTTTGTTTACTTTCTTGTTTAAACCATTCAGGTTAGATTTCCATCACTTGAAACTAGAACAGTCTTGGCTAATAAAATAGGTTAAAAAAAATAAAGGAGTGCAAGAAATCTACTTGGAATTTTACAGGCTTATATGAAACATAATCAGAGATTGTCTATTTTTCTTTTACGTAGCCTCTGGAGCTCTGGGGTGTGTGTGTGTGCACACGTGCATATGAATATGTATGAGTGTGTGTGTGTGTGCATAAGTGAGTGTGTATGTGTTCTCTCTCATGCAGCCTAGGAACACGGAGTCTTTTTGTGACAAAGGGGTTGAAGGCAATGAAATAGCTACATACTGGCAATAACCTAAGAATTGGTGGGGATCTTTTAAAGTAGGAAGCAATGGAGACCCGCTTTTTTTTTTTCTCTCTCCTGTCTCTCTCTTGCTCTCAGACCTTTGTACTTTCCTCATGTGGTGGGTGCTTGGCTCCTTTGTAATGACTTTCATGATGGGTCAAAGTCTCATTCTAAGTATTAGAACCATCTAAACTTCATGAGATTTCCAATGTGTGGGCTAGGGTCCCTTGGGAGATTGTAGAGTTGTGAAGTCGAGCCTCTGAAAATCCATCCATCCATTTATCTCTTCTTAATCAATGAATGCTAAAAGTGAAACCATTAACACGTGGAAGGATTCTAACACTTTTTGACAGCTCCAGGAGAAGAGTGAGTAGGTATTCAATAGATGTCATTGAGCTACTAACATGTTACTTGACAAGGTTAAATGCCCTATGTGAAGCCTTTAACATACGTTACAGCATAATATTTAGACTTCATTATTATCCTTGTTGTTTTGAAACAGAAATATATATACGTATATATATTCTTTATTCACTATTCATTTAACAAAATTTATTTAGACTATTATATTCCTTGATGAATTTAACATCTAGTGGAGAAAATAGGCTTCCAAACATATGACTACAAAACCATGTGTGAGTGTATAAAGAATGGAGAAACACCGCTGCAGAGGGGAGGAAGAGCAGCACCGGAGGGCAGAGGTGGGGATGCGTGGGGAACGGCTTCAAGACAATCAGAAAAGCTCCCCGCTAGCATGGTGCCTGATTCCTGACACAGTGAAGTATATCTGCCCTATCGAAAATTTCTTTACCTTTTTCAGGTGAGCATTTCATTATTTTACAATGACAAATTTTACTTTGTTTTTCTGCCTCATAGTGACATAAGTGACAGAACCTTGAATTGTGAAGCAGAAAAGTTGGGTTCTTTTTTTTTCTTTCATGTGATACTGAATAATTTTATTATTATTATTATTATTATTATTATTAATTATGTTCAATTAGCCAGCATATAGTCGTACATCATTAGTTTTTGATGTAGTGTTCAATGATTCATTAGTTGAGTATAACACCCAGTGCTCATTACCACACATGCCCACTTAACTAGATTTGCTGGATTTGCTACTGATCATGTCTATGGGCAAAACCTCTTAAGTGTCTGGGGCTGGAGTTTCCTCACCTTTGAAGAAAGGCAGACCCACCAGCTCATCTAGAATAGTTTTCTTTTTGAAGTTCAAACACTACAAAACCTTCAATAGTGTCCTCTGTTTTTACCTTTACCGTCTTTCTGTTAAGAGTGATGACCCGGAAACCACCGTCCAGAAGCAAGGCATTGCAACTAGGCATCAGGGGAACTCAACTTACAAGGGAAAAATTTCATCTCATTTTATTTTTACCAAAGTCGAAAGATCATCCCATCACAGCTGCAGGATTTCTTCACTTAGACACAGTCTTGGACAGACCAGTGAAGATTTGGCAAATCAGGTTAATGATGGCAGAAAGAGTCTCATTAAGTGCCTCAGTCTAGCATTCCTGGATTTACAAACAAAGAATGGTGAATTTTTTCCAATATTCAATAAATATCCTGCAATTTTCCTATCTAGAAACAAAACAAAATTAAAAAAACCACAAACATTTTTGTATGGACATAATTTGGAAGCATATCAAATTCTTCATTTTAGAATTTAGATTTTTCCAAAACCACAGTGAAATAACACCTCACACCAGTCAGAATGGTTAAAATTAACAAGTCAGGAAACGACAGATGTTGGCGAGGATGCAGAGAAAGGGGAACCCTCCTACACTGTTGGTGGAATGCAAGCTGGTGCAGCCACTCTGGAAAACAGCATGGTGGTTCCTCAAAAAGCTGAAAATAGAGCTACCCTATGACCCAGCAATCACACTACTGGGTATTTACCCTAAAGATACAAATGTAGTGATCTGAAGGGACACATGCACCCAGATGTTTACAGCAGCAATGTCCACAATAGCCAAACTATGGAAAGAACCGAGATGTCCATCAACAGATGAATGGATAAAGAAGAGGTGGTATGTATTTACAATGGAATATTATGCAGCCATCAAAAAATGAAATCTTGCTATTTGCCATGATGTGGATGGAACTAGAGGGTATTATGCTGAGTGAAATAAGTCAATCAGAGAAAGACAATTATCATATGATCTCTCTGATATGAGGATTTTGAGAGGTAGGGCAGGGGATCATGGGGGGTAGGAGGGAAAAATGAAACAAGATGGGATTGGGAGGGAGACAAACCATAAGAGACTCTTAACCTCATGCAGTAAAATGAGGGTTGATGAGGGTGATGGGGGAGGGATAGGGTGGCGGGGTTATGGACATTGAGGAGGGTATGTGCCATGGTGAGTGCTGTGAAATGTATAAGCCTGATGATTCACAGATCTGTACCCCTGGGGCAAATAATACATTATATGTTAATAAAAAAAAAACTTAGATTTTTCAAGAATTGGCTTTCTTGTTATATTTAATTTTATTGTGCCTGGGAATGTATTTGTGTATATAATTATGAAGTGGAGAGAGAAAGAGAGAGTAACAGACAGAGGTGGGGAGAGACTGTTATGCTGTGTTCCCCAGAGCTTAGCGCAGGTCTGCGGCTTAAAGATCAAAATCATTTTTAAGATTGGATGAGAAAATGAGAGGCTAGAAAGGGAATAACTGTTTATTGACCACGTTGGTGCACTTGGACTCTGACACTGGATTTTTTGGTTTCAAAACCCTTTTTAATATTTGTTTCATTTTTTTGATGTTAATGAAAATATCTCATTATGTTTTACGAACATATGTGACAGTTAATATACATTGTATCTTAATAAATTAATATACATTCACCTTATAATCCACAAAGACTCTATTTGGCTTTTACAAAATGAATGCTTTTCCTCACTGCAGGTTGAAACTGATATTTCACTCTCTGCAGCTAAGGGCGAGACAGTGGTGATCACATGGTAACTCAGCAGAAGGGTCACCTACTGGCTCTTAAGTTGCTCTTCCAGATTTAACAGTTCCTTAAAAGGATACCGCTGCAGGGTTAAACCCCAGATACTCAATATAGTGCATCTGAAGAGCTGTCCTCTTCATGATACCAGAGTCACAGACCTTGTGACACATCCAAAGACACCGTATCCAATGTCTGTGTTTACTAATTATTGGATAACACTCGGATTTCCCAGCTGACCTCTGCTACTTTAAATGTGGCCAGCACACCTTCCTACTGCCCCGTGATTAGCCTATAAAAGCTGATGGAAGGTATCATCCAGCATTAAAAATAACTGGCACCGGGGCACCTGGGTGGCTCAGTGCATTAAGCTTCTGCCTTCAGCTCAGGTCATGATCTCAGGATCCTGGGATCGAGCCCCACATAGGGCTCTCTGTTCAGTGGGGAGCCTGCTTCCCTCTCTTTCTGCCTGCCTCTCTGCCTACTTGTGATCTCTCTCTCTGTCAAATAAATAAATAAAATATTAAAAAAAAAAAAAAATAACTGGCACCAACAACAACCTGTTTAGCGTGACTGTAACTCCTGACCATTTATTAAGAACTCAAAGCCTTCACTGTATCAGAAGCGGGTGTGTCTCTAAGTATGACTTTCTCTCCGTCTCATCCCCCCTTTGGTGTCCTTTCTCACCTCCCCACTGTCACAGCTTTGGCTTCCCTTGCTCAGGCCGTGGCTGTGGCTTCAAAGGGGCCCATTTTTATCTGGCTCTAAGGCCGAGCAAACTAATCTTGCAAAACAGTTCTGCTACATATTTCATTCTCTTCCTTCTTGGAGTTTATATATTAACAAACCGCGAAGCCTTTGAAGCTGAGCTTTTGCACAAAGCTACACTGAGAATGTATAGCTAAGTTGCCACCCCATGTCACCTCCATGTCACCTAACTCACATGGCAGTAAGTAACCTGCAGTTAGAGTTTTCGGATGCTTTCTTCCTTCAGCTAAAGTAAAATACCAGAATGGTGTCTAAAAAAATGTGGCTTGGAGGCCTGGTAATACGAACCATGGGGTTATTGCCTATGGAGATCCCGCTGCAAATCCTTTAGGACATTTGCCTCTTCTACCTTTTGTCTGTTCTGTCTTGGATGCTTTCTGCCCTCTGGCACATTATTTCTGCATAACTGGAGAAGAGATGGTATTTGAACCAACGAACGGCCATGCTGTTTAGTTTGCTCATCTGGAGGCTGGTGCAGAGGGAAAAGTCAAGCTTGTCCTGAGCTCTGCTCTGTCAGTCCCTGTCCCTCTACTCACTGTCCAACAACTCACCCTGATCCATTTCTTAAGCAACATGGCAAGAGAGAGCAGGAAACCCTCCTTTGTTTGTCTGTCATTCATTCATTCGGGGTAAACTGCAGACCTCCTTGCTACAAAGCACTGAGCTTCACTGGGAGGGTCATGAAGGACCAGAACATCTGGTTCCTGCTCTGAAAGGGAAGCTTCTGCTCATGCCCTTCCAGGATGACCCCAGCCCCCCTACCCTGACTTACAATCCAATAGGCAAACTGCAGAAGGGACTTCCTTCTTTGGAAATCTCTACTGAATTATAAAAACTGGGGGAATTGGAATTTAGCCCCTTTTCTAGATTTGCCTTCTTTCGTTCCTCAAAGCACACCTCACGTGGCAACAAAACTGTACTGTTTAGCAGCCCCTGAACCCGGCCTACCCTTGCCAGCCTGCACAACTCATCAAATGTAGGACTGCCACCTATACCTATCACCCTGCTCATCTCCCCTACCATTGGGGAGCACATCCTTCTTTTTCAAAGGCATGTTTCAAATATGTCTTCCATTCATCTGGGTAAAATTTTCCTTTGCCTGTAGACTCACAGAAATCAACAGAGAAAACAATAAACTTTGGAGTCTAAAGGATTTCCTTCAGCTCTTGGGCTCTACTGTTTACTAAGTATGTCCCGTTGTAAAAGTTACTGGGGCTCTCTGGCCTCAGTTTCCTCATCCACAAAAGAGAGATTGATGCTACTGCAAGGGAGTGATGGCTTTTTGATGGGGGTCATTCCCATAAATGGTCTAGTACTCAGTATCTGGAACTTAGTGGGCTCTCGCCAAGTATTAGTCATTGTCCTTTCTTGGAAACCTCCGCTATTAAATTTCTGTTTAAATAGCTGTCTGCAGGATTATATCCTGCATTAGATTCCAAGTCACTTAAGAATAGGCACTATGGCTTATTCGTGTGGGGTTCCCTGCAGCCTCACACAATCCGTCCTACCTATCAGATACTCAGGCACATTGGATACACCAATGTGTCGCTGTAAAAATTAAAAAAAAAAAAAAAAAATGATCACAGGCCTGTGAAGAGACAGGCTCAGTGGGTGAAAGGCAGGACTGGGTACAAAGCCCAGTTTCTTGAAAGCTCTTGCTGAGCTCAGCAAGGTTCTTAAGGGTATGGTCCTTGCAGGAAGAAAGTGGCAGTCTCTGTGTGCAAGCTCATATTATTTAGGGCCCCAGGGTGACCTCTCCCTGGGATCATGAACAAGATGAATCAGGAGAAGGAAGAACAGAGATGCGGCCAGCTGTTCTCAGATCCTGAGACATTCCAAACACGAGGGAGAGACTTAGTTTTTCTTGATTAATCTTTGGTGATTTATTCTTTGGACATCATTTAAAAGGAGCATTTTAAAGTAAATTAATTGAACTCCCATGACCTTTTACCCCACTTGTATCATCAAAAGAAACAAGATCTTGAAATTAAAAAAAAAATACTTGATTTATTTTCTGTGACTTACAAACTACTGAGGAATGTCAGTTTTTTTTTTTTTATTGTAAATAAAAAAATCTAGCCTTTCTGGCAACAAACTGAAATATCCCAAGTTTGAAACATCCCAATTTTAGCAAATGAATGTTGAGGGATGGGTGTCATATACATGGGTGGATGATGAATATATAATCTAAGACACACAAAAATGAGAAATTATTAGCTGTCTTTAAAGTAGTCATTTCCCCTTTGACCATATTGACCTGAAAATATTCTTGAGTTCACCTCTCTCCAATAATACTTGAGTAAATTCTCATTCGTACAAGCTAGTGTTCTTCAAAGTGCAGGTAGTAGTCTATTAGGGAGTTACAAAATCAGCTTAGTGGTTTTTTTTTTTTTTTAATTAATGGAATAGAGAAGTATAGAGAATAAAATAGAAGAGAAAGTATCTGAATGTGTCTCATAGTAAGGATGAATTTTATTTTATTAAACTTCCACTTGCATTTTATATATGCATCATGAAATGTGTTTATGCAAGTAGTGAGTTGGGGTGTACAATGTAGTTTTCGCTATGGTCATATCTCAAAAATGTTGGAAGCTGACGAATCTGTCCGGCTTCATGGTTCTTTGTTTACAAATTGTGCAGTGATAGTGTTAAAGCTCTGGCCAATGAGATGTCAAAGGAGTCTGGTGGGAAAGGTGGGGTTTGGGAAAAGATTCTTCACTCAAATTATAGTGTCCAGTGGAGCTACTCTCCTTTCTTTCATTGGATGTTGTTCTATCTGTACATGCTTTCTAGAACTGTGGTACCATCTTGCAACCACAAAAGGAGCTCATATGAGATCATATCGAATGTAGCAAAGTGGAAGGAAGATGGAGGGAATCTGGTCGTAGATTTAATGTTAAGGTGTGATATGAAATACTTCAGGAAATATTCTACCTCTAGGCTTGTTACATGAGATAATAAATCCCATAACTGTTTAAAGACTTGAGTTAGTATTTTGTGGCTCATAGTTGAAAGAACCCTAAAGGATAAAGAAAACTTATGTTAGGAAGTGCAAGTAAATCAAACGCTTGTGTTTAGGTGTGGTGGAAGGGATGCATGGAAAGGTAGTGAGGGTCAGATCATGAAGAATGTTGAATTTTAGGACCAAACACTGACATGGAGATGGTACGGGCTTGTAGCTATGAGCATAGACTCAGGAATAGATACTTTGCACTTAAATGTGTGTCTTACTTATTAGCTGGGTTGCCTTGGGAAAGTAATTGTTTTGAACAGTGGGTTGGAATATTAATCGGGTGCCATTGCCCAGGGTGGATTGAGGGCTCGGAAAAATTGGAGGCAGTGGAACTGGGGAGAAGGCTGTCGTGATAAGTGAGCAGTGAGCAATGAAGGATGTGCTCTGGAGGTGGAAAGAAAACCCACAGAAAGGAGGCACTAAAACAGGTGGACTTGATAGGATAGGTATGGGAGACCCGACTGGGGAAGGACTCCAGTGTGGTGCTGATTTCAGTGCTGGAATGCCCAAGTGGAGAAGAGATGTGTGTGTGGTAGGCTGGGAGTCAGGAGTGGGCAGGAGGTAACTTCTCATGTTCCCCTTTACAGGATGGCACTGTATGTACTTTTAATTTCCTCATCCAAAGCCTAATTTTATGGATGGTGTGCCAAAGTTCTGAGAAGTTAAGATCTTCTCCTGAATGAAATATAAATGTCAGAGCTCAGATTTAATCCCAGGTCATTTTTACTTCCAGTCTCTTGAGAGTTACCCAGGATCAGAATAAGAAATAAGGAAATCATTGGGAGGTGAACAGGTTTTAGTGAGAAGACAGAGTTTAAAGAATAGATCCATAATATGGGTAAGTAAATAAAGGAGGCAGAGTGAATAGGGCTTGAAGACAGATCTTTCTAACATGCTTTTTTAATTAAAAAAAAAAAAGTCAGGTGAGAAAATAAAGACAACTATTAGTGGAGAAAGAGAAGTGTGAGGAACGGTTGTGAGGAGAATGAGGATGGCATAGATGCAGTGAGTGCCAAGGGAGAGTGTGCAGCTAGATATGGGGCCTCTGGTGTCACTGCTTGAGAGATGAAGGGATTTAGGGCTGAAAAAATGGTATCAAATACAAAAATAAGCTGTTTCCTGGTGACTTTGGAGCAAGAAATCCCAACAAGCTTGGCAAACATATGTGCTAGATTATAGGATATGGGAGTGAGCAGAGAGAGATTGGGGACCACTAATGAAAAGTCACAATGGAAAGTAAAGGTTTGATATGAAAGGGAAGGTCTTTTCTTGTTTAAAGTTAAAAAAAAAAAAAAGGAAATAATCTGAAAGTACTTTAAAAAAGAGGAATACTTGATGGAACAGAAATGTAGAGAACGTTGGAGGAAAGAAGAAAAAGAGAGGAAAAAGAGGAAGACGAGGAGGAAGAGAAAGAAGAAGGAGGAGGAAGAGGACAAGAAAAAGGAGGAGGATGAGGAGAGGAGGAGAACAAAGAAGTTGTCCCCAGAAAATAGGGAGAAATTTATCTGTGTATCAAGTGCATTGTAATTTAAAAGAGGTGAGTATGAACAGAAGAACTATGGAGTAGTATCTAGGGGTCAGGAGAAATTACAGGCTATCCTAATGCCTAACACCAATGCCTTCAAGAGAATGTGAGGAGAAAATAGACACTTAGCAGAGGATGTGGAATTTGTAACCAATGACTTAAGAAAATGCTACAAGGGTATAGTGAACCCAACACTGAAGTGATATTGGTATCACTCTGTGCAGCAAGTTCTGATATTGTCAGTAGAAAGAGCTCAGAATTCCAGTCATGACTCTGCTGTAATTAGTTGGAAAATCTTATTTTTAAAAAATACGTAAATTCAAAAAATGGGCAGAAGACATGAACAGACACCTCTCCAAAGAAGATATACAAATGGCTAACAGACACATGAAAAAATGTTCATCATCATTAGCCACCAGGGAGATTCAAATCAAAACCACATTGAGATAACACCTTACACCAGTTAGAATGACCTAAGTCAACAAGACAGTAAACAACAAGTGTTGGACAGGATGTGGAGAAAGGGGAACTCTCTTACACTGTCGGTGGGAATGCAAGTTGGCGCAGCCGCTTTGGAAAACAGTGTGGAGTTTCCTCAAGAAATTAAAAATGGAGCTACCCTATGACCCTACAATTGCACTGCTGGGTATTTACATCAAAAATACAGATTTAGTGAAAAGAAGGGCCATCTGTACCTCAATGTTCATAGCAGCAATGGCCACAATTGCCAAACTGTGGAAAGAGCCAAGATGCCCTTCAACAGACGAATGGATAAAGAAGATATGGTCCATATATACAATGAAGTATTATGCCTCCAACAGAAAGGATGAATACCCAACCTTTGTATGGGGACTGGAGGAGATTATGCTGAGTGAAATAAGTCAAGCAGAGAGAGTCAATTATCATCTGGTTTTACTTACTCGTGGAGCATAAGGAATAACATGGAGGACATGGGAAGATGGAGAGAAGTGAGTTGGGGGAAATTGGAGGGGGAGACGAACCATGAGGGACTGTGGACTCTGAGAAACAAATGGAGGGCTTTGGAGGGAGGGGCGTGGGGGGTTGGGTGGGTCTGGTGGTGGGTACCTAGGAGGGCCCATATGACATGGAGCACTGAGTGTGGTACATAAACAATGAATTTTGGAACACTAAGAAAAATTTTTAAAAAAATGTAAATACTTAAACATTCATTCATTCTTTCATTCCTTTACGGGACTTAGTTTCTTTTATTTATATACTAGAACACATTGTTCACAGCTCCTTACTGTTCTATTGTGGGAATTCACTAAGAAGATGCAGATGATGAAGACAAAGATGATGATGACGGTGACAAATAACAATGAGAGTAATAAGAATAGCATCTGAAAATTATTTGGCTCTTCCTATTGTGGGCCATGTAGTCGCTTTCTACATACATTAACTAATTTAACCTTCCCATCAGTTCTATGAGATTCTTAAAATTGCCCCCCCACCCTGGCTCCGGTTTATAGAAGAAACTCAGATATAATGAATTTTGTTGCCTTAATTAACAACTAAAAAGTGACTACTAAAAAGGATTCAGCCTCAATAGCCTGGCTCCAGATAAAGAATTTTGGAAATATAAAGCTTATATTTTGCCAGGTATTGTTACAAAAGAAATGTTATTATAATCTTTCTTTAAAGATTTTCTTTTTTAAAATTTTATTTGACAGAGAAAGAGTGAGAGAGGGAGCACAAGCAGGCGTAGAGGGAGAGGAAGAAGCAGGCTTCCCGCTGAGGAGGGAGGCCTTTACGGGGCTTGATCCCAGGACTCTGGGATCATGACCGGCGCCAAAGGCAGACGCTTAATGACTGAACCACCCAGGCTCCCCTAAATTATTATATTCTTAAAACATAGGCTGAACAATTTTCAACAAAGGACATTTTAAAATTAATTTATTTTGATTACTTAAGGTATCTGTTTTTCTAATCCCATTAGCTCTTGATAATATTGCATTTCCATGATTTTGTTTGTTTATCCCATCTTTCTGTGGTTTCCTAAGGACGAAAAGTCCCTGTGGGCGTTTTGTGGTTTTTATACCTCTGAGCAGCAGCAGCAGCAGCATTGCTCTGGGAAGGACGC
Organism: Martes martes; assembly: GCF_963455335.1. NCBI lineage: Eukaryota > Metazoa > Chordata > Mammalia > Carnivora > Mustelidae > Martes > Martes martes. The sequence goes on from NC_137893.1 coordinate 19,376,555, forward strand.
TTCTCCTCCTACCGCCTGCTCCGAAACAGTGGGTGTGGCAGGGGCCACCTCAAGCTCCCTGGCCAACACGGAGCCCCTCGGTGTCTCAGGCAAAGAGGACAGAATTGAAAGGAATACAACTATTTAAAAGCTAGAGAAAATCCTTTACCATATCATAAAAATGTGGAATCAAATTTCAAATGGATTTCCTCAGAGTGTCACTTGAATGACTTCTGCCTCCAGCAGGCACTGAGCACGATTCCCAGCCAACTGTGTTGGGGTAGGGGGTGATCTTTCACACCAAATACCATACACCAGGGTGATATTTTACATCGCAGCGATGCGGACTCCAGACTGTTGATCAAGCTTTGTGAGGTGGCTCCGAACAGCCCACTGTACCTGACAGGACATCATTTCTTTCAATACTGCAGTGGCTGTACAAGTGAATTTGTAATATCGTCTAACTCAGTTGGCTGCAGTTTGGAATTGCTGTTGCTACCTGAGAATTTGATAAAAGAGAGGTTAAAGAAGTTAAGTCAGGGTGACAGCCTCTGTTAGCATCATGAAGAAAGCCCCAGAAACACAGCTTCATCCCTGTATTGCCCGTGAGTCCCTCAGGGACGGGTCTGGGGACTCTGCTGCAGGGACACCGGGCAGAGTTGGAACTGGCCGGGGGAGAGTCAACAGAGGATAAACTGGGGGCTCTGGATTCATGGGTTTTGGAATTCCTGTCAGGTGCTGTCAGCAGATCGGCTTTTCAGTTTCCACACATCCTATCATTCACGGCCACCTCCTGGGTGGGTGTTCTAAGGGGGAGCGAGAGTCTGTCGAGATGCAGAAAAAGCACGCTTTCTCTTTTGAATCTTGCTCCTCTGTTTTGAAGGGAAGCTTCAGTAACAAAAAAGAAGTGATTGATTGAGAGCCACGGGAACTAGAGGGTAAGCAGTAAAAAGCGTGTAAAATCCAGGCAGCAAGGCCAGGGAGGCTGACATCGGCCCGCACAGCAGTCTCGCAGGTGGGTTAGGCACCTCGTGCTGTGTCTTCAGTGATAGGACCATTCGGGCCCGATTGGAAGCGAGTCGATTGCAACCTCAAAAGGTCTTTGTGGTCTCATAACAGGGCCTGACTCTTCAGGTGGCCATGCTGCCTCCTGCCTAGGGGTTTAGTGTGCTTCTGTAACACATTTGTTTAAAATCGATTTCCACAATCTTTGCCTCGGGTTTACTCCACATTTTTGTTAAAAAAAGAAAAAAAAATTACATCGGATTGAAAAAGAAAAAAAAGTCTCTAATGTGAGACAGGCTGTAAACATACAAAGGACTGGATCCTAGCTCTGGTAGATCTTACTCAAAATTGGTGGGAATGCTGTGGGCTTGCTCTTTTTGGTATTTCAGGAGTTCTGACTTTTCTTGGATGTTAGATTTCCTTAGATGTTAGCTAATTTTAGATATGGAGTATACTTAGGAATACCATGTGTTTTTATGCTCTGAAATAAAGGCTAAGCTTAGTGTGTAATGTCTTCTGTATAATGTATTTATGCTCTATTTCTGCCCCTACCCCCAGACTCCTGCAATGGCTGTCGGCCCAAAGAGTTGAAGTGACTAAAAGCTCTGACTTTCACCTTGTTTTCATACAGAATATGCCAGATCCTACTTCCAGGATGGATAGACTTTAAGTTGTTCCAACCCTAAAATGGATCTTCTGAAATTTTCTAGTCTTATTTTTTGTTAGCAAAAAATCTGAAGTAAACACGTATTTGTACAACGGCCTCTCTTTTTTTTCCCCCTAGAATTTAGTACTTTTGTTTTTCAGCACGATTACTATTATCTTTTAAGTTCCCTTTGAAGGAGAAAGCTTATCTTCGTTATCGATGTCTTCTTGATTTAAAAAAAATTATATTAATCAGGTTGTGGCACTTCTCTGCTTTAAACAATTTGTTGGTTTTTCATTACACTGGGTGAAACAACTAATTCTCTTCATGGGTCAAAGGACCTCCATGATGTAGACTTTGCCTCTTTGGAGGTTACAGTCCTGGTCCCTTGGTCTCCCTTCAGAAAAGCCTCTTTCCAGATCTACAAGCTCTTCCCACCTCAGGGTCTTCACACATGCTGGTCCCTCAATCTGGAATGTTCTTTTGCAGCGATGACTTCCTTTAACTCGAATCTTGCATCTTCTGCTATGTCTTCCCTAACTACCTTATTTAAGTAGATCATCTCCTGCCTTCCACAAGCCCCATCCTCATTTCTATACTCAGCAGCAATTTTATTTCCTTAGACTGTTTATCACAGTTCATTTCATTTCTTGCTTATTGCCTGTCTTCTCCACTTAGTCATGAGCTCTGTGAGGTCAGGAACCACATGCTTATGATCTTCCTGGAACTGAACAGAGTCCACGTGCCTGGTAGGGATTCAACAACTAGTTGTTGAATGAATACATGTGCTTGGAGGGGTACATGATGGTGAATGTGCCATATATTTGTCATCTTCAATGTAGCAGCGTAGAAAGACGACATTGAAGAGGTGACTTGAGTCCCCATGATAGAAGCTCTCGATAGTATTGTGTAGTAGGGTTACCATCAGCAGTGCCTTTTTGAGTGGGAACTAATGTCACCTGGCCTGTATTTTAGAAAGATTGATCTGGCAAAAATATTACATGCTTGGTTATAGTAGAAAAACAGCCTTGGGGAGACCAACAGTAGGGAGAGGATTGACCCCAAGGGAGGGGCTTTAGGATCCGGGACAGGGTGCCTGAAAACTGATAAACTAAAGCAGGTAGACAAGAGAACACTCCTCCTTTTGATGGCTATTTTATTCAAAATACATGTTTTGGGAAGGTTATTAGGGAAAATGGAATAAAGAGTTGCTTTATTCCATCCTGAGGGTTACTTTCAAAGACACAGCATGATGTAGTTTGGCATCATTGGGTATTTTTGCTCTATCCTGGGTCTTCTGGTCGTGTCTGGGGTAAGAAAGTTAAAAGGTTGTTTTTTTGTTTTGTTTTTTGTTTGTTTGTTTGTTTTTGCCATTGTTGTCTTTCAGATTTCCTGTATCTTCCAATACAGAGCCGTATTAATTGAGATGCATTTGATTTTGGAATGCTTTTTTTTTTTTTTTTAATGGAGTATTGTGGAAGAAGAGAGCCAGGCTGTGTGCCTTTAGGAACAGCAATGTCAGTAGATGGAATATAGGGTTTTGAGTCCGGTCTTCGTAGGCTTGGGCCCTGGCTCAATCCTGCACCAGCTGACTAAAACTGGAGAAGTCATTTAACCACTTGGAGCCCCATTTTCTGATCTACAAAATGAGAATGGATTACACCCTAACTCACAGTAAGTACTTTAAAACTCTGAGCTGCTCCACAAACCCTAGTGACTGGGATTGACAAACACTGTGCCTCTCCATCTAGTTACACATCAACATTTTAACTTCTATTTATCCAGAAATTAGTGACAGAGGATTTACAGATATGAAGCATAAGGAGGGAGAAAAGAAGAAAGAGAACAGTGTGTCCAGATAATAGAAGAATAGTGGTACAGGGTTCATGGGCTGCAAACCTTCCTTTACCAATAAAATCATCAGGAAATGATCAGCACCAGACACTAAATTATCAAATATTGTAATGTGCAAACTTTTTTTTTTTTTTTCCTTTAGTGAAGTTGTGAGGGCATGGTGGGTAGGGAAGGAGGCAAAGGATTTTTCTGTCATGCTGTCACTGCTATTGACAACACTATTATCACTGTAAGGTGGTGGTTTCTAAACTCTGTTGGGTCAGGGACTCTTCAGAGTCTCTGATGAGAGGGACATATGCTAGAAAAATTTCCATGTACATCTTTGCCTCCAACTATACTTATAAATCACCTGAAACCTGTCTAGACAGGTGGTCATTTCTGGACCCCAGGTTAAAAGACCTGGCCGTAAGACAGCAATTGACTTTTCTATTTATATTTCTATTTCAATATGTTTTCTATTTTGTTTTGTTTGGTTTGGTTTGTTTTGTTTTAATTTAATTTTCAGTGGGATTGTTCCCTTGGTTCCTAAGCAGTCATGAATGCCTGGCATCATGTTAGGAACTTCCTCAATCTTTAACTCTTTTAGTCCTTTCAATAATTCTACTGGGTAATGGGGTTTATTGTTGTTTATGTAACATTGCCTAGATGACCAAGCCGAATGTTTTGGGTTGTGCATGGGTGAACCTGGGAGCCCGAGTATATATTCTATCAGAAGACTATTAGTAAACTTAATGTCTTCATCACAAAGCCAAATGTATCTCCTGGGCAAGGCTGCCCTTTTCTATCAGGGGAACACCACAACACCAATCCTGGAAAGGTCACGCAGCATAAAGGAAGAAATATCACTCCTAGAGTACTTTCACATATGGGATATCTTACAATATGTCAGACCACCATTAAACACAAGGAGTTTGTGTGTGTGTGCATTTATTTGCTTTTCTAGGTCATTAGAATTTCTATTCCTGACCTAGAAAAGAGATGTAAATATCTATATTTATCTGGTACCTCTTACACTAATAGATGTTTAACTCTGATAATACCTATAATCAATTCTCAGGAAGCAAGCTGTTTCTAGAACATCAAAAAGTGCACAGGTATTCTTCAAGCTAAGTGTATAAATGGTTGAAATGTTAAAAATGAGGGATTCTGCGTTTTCTGATTAATGCTGATGTTTGAAGCAAATTTACAGAGGTGCATATAAATGAAAAAGCAGATTTATTTGGATAAAATCGAAGTATTTATCAATAAAGTCCTCTGAGATGCTCAGAGGAAAGACATTGTAGAGGTATAACATGTCATTATTATGATTATCATCACCATTAACAGCTAGCCTAGTACTTAACGATTTTCTTCAAGTTGTTTTATTGGTATTATTGGCATTGACTTTTTGGTTTTGGTTGCAATTAAGGCATTACAAACTGCTGATTTGTGTTAGCTCTGGGAATAAAAAGAAAACAAACCAACTAAGCACTACTAAACCAGAAACTCTTCAAGAGGAGCAAATTTTTCATGCCTCAAGGATACTTTCATATTTATTTCTAAATGTACCATTTCATATAAATTAACATGCCAGAAAGGAAAGTTGGTCATATCAGAGAAAAACAGAAATTATGCTAGATCTCATAATGTGAGATAACTCTAGGTAGTTATGGGTAATGACCATAGTTCAGGCTGTGTTAAATTTGAATTTCAGTAAATCATGTCAATAGAAATGACATTATCTTGTTCAAAGTCAGAAAACCCAGTGCTTCTGAAATTGGTTTTCTGGAATAGGTCCATATGGTTAGTTAATGTGACTTGATACTATCTGGGTGGTGTTCTGGAAAGTAAACTTGCTTTTTCTGCGAAGAGAAACCAGATTCCAAATACTCACCTAGTTCTTTTACTGCACATTGATATTTTGTTCTACTTTCAATCCTTTATGGACATAGACATTTTGAATGATGGGATGTTTAGATAAAGTGATACATCCTGAAAGAATGATTATACCGCCAAGTGAAAACCCAATGTGGAAAAAAATGCAAATGGTCAGCAATATAAAGCAATATAAAGGAACATGACTTAGAGGAAAAGTTCTAGTCACATATGCACACACACAAAGAGAGAGAGAAAGAGACAAAGAAAGAAAGAAAGAAGAATCCTATTAGTTACAAACTTATAAAAAAAAAAAAAACAACTGTTGGGAGAAGTACAAAATAATTACAGAAATGTTCCAAGTGTTACAATGAACTCCCTTGTTATCAGGTCTTGGATGGATGATTTTACTACTTAGAAACTGAATTACAAGCCTTGGCAAGTGAATCCCAATAGGGGAAAAAGCAAAACAAAATTCTTGGCAATTGGAGAGTATTGGTAAACTAAAGTTTCCAATTAAACAACATTTTAAGGGGAAAACCGCCTTTAATTAAAAAGTAATTTTATAAAAACTTTTAAAAATAAGCCAAAAACAGGTTTCTACCATTTCTACCTTAGAAAATAAAACCAGTTTAATCAAGAGTTTCTTTGATAATTGAAATGTCCCCAAATATCTAAGGATTGTTATTTTAAAAGTAAATTCAATTTTTGAGATCATAGATCTATAACAGCATTTTTTTTCATATTGAAACATTCTGATGTTTTCTTCATTGTGTGCAAGTTCTATTTCTTGTCTTGCGTTTTCAGTTCACTGAATTAAATAACGTATATGTTTTGCGCGCCAAATCACCTGAAGGCTGCTGTATAGATAGACTTGGGGTCTCTATTTGTGTTCTTCTTGTATCGATGCTGAGGTAGTATTTAATTCTAATGTCCCTTGTCCGGTTTAATGTCAAAACAGCATTTGTCTCAAGATAGCCATTGAGATGAATTTCTTTTGCCAGTTTTAAAGACAGAAACATTCTTAAGCTATTTAAGACATTGAAATTTTGATTGGATACCATAAAAGTGCTGAGTACTCACCGTTACACGGTAGTGAGAAAAATAATCGGAGAGGTCTTATTACATAAATAAATGATATGTTTTTGCTATGTGGAAGCAAAATGATATCATGGAGGACCATGCAAAGGATGGTTTTATCATAATTGGTTAGAGAGAAATAATGGGAGTTTTGGACCTTCCCTTGGCACATAGGACAGAAGTTCAACTGAAAAGAGCCTGGGCAGAAGCAGTTAGCCCCATACTCACAATACTCAGGCTGTGAGCAAGTGTCGGTGTGGATCTTTCTTGCTTGTGTATGACAAGCTTGCAAAAAGTTCAATAGAACTAAAGGCAGAGGGAATATAAGTGAAAGATTTTAAAAATTCACTGATATTCTTTTTTCACTTAATTTATTCACTACTGAATTCTATTGATAATGGATTGATGGCAAAAGGTAAGCTCCTCATTAAAATTTTCCCTTTTGAAGGTGACAGTATAATACTGAAGCTTGAGGAAGAGTGATAGAAATTCAACTTAATTTAGACTTACTCTTGAAAAAACTGTCAAAGTTGTTTGAAATAGACAACCATCCTTAATAACAGCATCCTCTTTTTCTTCCTTCGTTCCTTGGTTCCTTGGTTTGGTCATTTCCACCCTCCTTCCTTTCTTTCTCCTTCCTTCCCTCTCTTTTCTCTTTCTTCCTCCCCTACCTTCCCCTTTATCCTGAAGCTGAGAAGAGCAAGATAACACCCAGTTATAAATTCTGGATAATCAAAATGTAATTCATCAAATTGAGAGAATTTCTAACACGAATGTAAAATACATTTTGTTTTTCCTTGGGTATTTAAGTATCAGGAATGGTTTGAATTTCAGAACATTGAGCCACTTATTTGTTTGTCTGTTTGTTTGTTTTTCCTACTGATTTACTCAGAGTCTGCTCATGTAAAGACTCAGAAATTTGATATGAAATTAGAATTCATTACTCTTCAAAAACCCAGGTGTTGTTGGAAACAACTTCCGCTGGAAAAATTAACTCTTTGAAGACATAAATTCAGTTCAGTTAAATAATATTGGGGAGCTTACTATGTGCAAGACACGACACTAAGCCCTGGGGGTAAAAAGATAAGTTGGACGTTCTTTCAGTGTCGAGGAACTTAGAATCTGGTGTGGGACACAAGCAGGGAAAGGGGAAGGTGAAAATATTTTCCAATTTTCAAAAATGTATGTGTGTATTTTGTGCTAATCTACTTTTGTCTTTTAGTACTGTTTATAAAAGCTTTCTAACACTTTTTTAAACTAGAGTTTTGAGCTTATGAAAGAGATATTTCTATGTTCTCTAATTTCACAATGCAAGATGAGAGGCATCATTATTACATGTATTTTTTTGCAAGATGAAAATATCCTCAGGCTGGGACTAATGGATCATAGTGAAAGCAAAATAAGTAAAAAGTGCCACACCGATGAAAGAGGGACTGAACGTCACACAGACACATGAGCTGGTGTTGAATGACAAATCATAACACTGTTGGGTCAGTTTCAGGGATAGTGGCAGGGGGTAGAAATGAGGAGCCCAGATAGCCATGGGTGGTGTGAGTCACTAAGGAGATTTTCCTGGAACTTTTATTTATCTTTGCATTAAAAATAAATACATAAACCCAAATAGTGCAGATTTAAAAAAGAGAGAGAAAACTATAAGCCTTAAAATAACATGGGCCTTAATTACTTTGCTTTGGTTAAAAAAATGCTCAACATTAATGGAAGGAAGGCTATTTAAGTCATGCTTAAGAAAACAGGACATATGACTTAGTACAACAGCTATCCAGAGCCAAAAAATAAAACGAAATAAACAAATGAACAATCAAGAACATTACCTTCCTACAATGTCTACTTATGCAGTAAGATGTGTAGAAGAGCAAGAATATTTGTGAGGTGGGTGGTAGAATGACTGTGGTGAGCCAGGAATGTCCTCTTTAGATCTGAGTTTGTAAAGTATCTTGATAGATGCTAGTATCATGGGGAAGATGTCTGTGGTCAAATAAGTTTGAAGGATGTTGAGATAAATAACTAAACAGACTTGTTTACTGTAGGACTTAGTTTAGACTTTAATATATTGATGTGCCCTGTAACTGGCCAGGAGAGGACGATAGTACCAACATTCCCAAAATGCATTCAACTACAGAATACTTTTAGAAGAGCTCACAGGGGAAATAGGTTCTTGGGATACAGTTTTAGAAATTTCTATGTTAGTACTGAGCATGTGGCAATCACAATTATTTCTCTTTCTTTTTAGAGGAAAGAAATGAAGCCAAATTAATGATCTCTTGGGTCCAACATGGAGTTTAGTTATATGTTGTCTTGATATGTGTCTAGTTTATCCTGATCTCTATGATATTCTTCTTCCCTGGCCACATACCCTACCCCCATTCCCACCTGGTAGAATAGGAAACAGGATCTGAGAGGATAAATATAGAGTCCTGGTAAACTGGTAAGACTTAGGCAGGGGTTAAAATTCAGAGTTTTTTTAAAGCTTGATTTTAGAAAACTTGAATTACAACTGAAATAAGTTAAATAAGACACAGATTGGATCATGTGACCCATTCATTGCTAAATTCAAGGGGCATCTCCCTGTGATGCTCTGGTAGCACAGGTGATGAAGAAGATGTGGTCCCTTCTTAGGAGCTTAAAATTTGATAAGAAAGGCAGACCCATGAACATATAATTTCAATGCAATAAGGGAAGTGATTAAAAGAGGTACATACATCTCTTTATTTTTATTCACGGTATTATCTCTCCTCAAAGTACAGTAAACCTGAGCCCTCATCTGTACCCTTTCACACATATTAGATGTTTTAAGATTGAATTCCAGTGCATGTTCTCTGGGAAACATTTTCTAGACACCTTGCCTCCTTCCTAGATGGAATCAATTATTCTCTACATTATGTTCCCATGGCACTTTCCCTTTCCTCCACCAAAACCCTAATTTTTCAAAGTGTGAGTTGAGTGTGTCTGTCTGTTCATCTTCCTCCTAGATTGGAAGATTGTTGAGGGATGATATTATCTTAGACATTCTTATAATCACCACTGCTCAAACAGGGATTTGCTTGAATAATGCAAGCCCTCAACAAATGTTTTGTTCATTGATTGGTTGTTTTTACAACAAAATGAATTTTATTTATCTTAAATTTTACTATTGCATAAAAATCATTAATAACCTAAACTAGAGTTTAGAAAATATTTAAGATTTTATTTTATAACTAATCTCTACACCCAATGTGGGGCTTGAACTTACAACCCTGTGATCAAGAATAGCATGCCCTACTGACTGAACCAGCCAGGCACCTCCAAGAAAATTTTGAGATGCAAAAATGGTAGAATGTTCTTCCTATGTCATTTAATTTATTTTGTTTTATAATTTTATTTTGTATGTTTTACCTCCCTCTGTTTTCTCATTAAGTAATAGAATCTGAGGACAAGTCAGAGGAAATAGGGCATGGCCTATCTAGCTCATTAGGAAACCCACAAGAGCTTTCTTACGAACTAATAGTCCAGTTCGATTACCAGGCAATTTTAGCAATTACAGAGAGAAAACGAAGGCTGAAAGGAAGTCCCTTACAGAGCGTTTAGCACCAGTCTTTTTTAATATCTTGAGTTGTAGACAAGTCCCAGGGTGTCTGAGTCAAGCCTGGGAAAAGTAAGATTATTTTAATCAGTAATAATTAAATCAGCAAGAATAAGGGCATTTGTTTCCATCAAATCTTGTTCAGACTTTGTGGACTTTGAAAGAGATTTAAATATATGAAAGGATCTTTCTTATCTGTTTATCATTCAAAATCAGTTGGTTTATTAAGGAGGAAAAAACAGTTGAAGTAGGGAATCATAACAACAGTACACTTTTAAACATTTAGGATGATGGCAAACCCAGTTATTTGGGGTTCATAAATTATCAAACCTACATAATGCAAGACAAGTTTTAAAATATAAATATATTGCCTCATGTTTTAGCCTTTAAAAAGGGGGTATAAATGTCTCGGGGTAAGTATAGGAATAAATACATAACCAATTTTCTTTCAAAGAAAACATATCAAGACAAGAAAGTCTTGTCAAACCTGTAACTGTTTTGGATTTACTTAAGCCAGATTTTAAATCTAGATAATCTCTGAAAGAATTATGTAAAGCAGGAGTGAGCACATTTTTTTTCTGCCAAGAGTCAGGCGGTAGATGTCGGCACCACAGTCTTTGTAGCAATTCCTTAATTCTGCCGTTGCAGGGCAGAAATAGCCATAGATCATATGGAAATGAATGTTCCTGGCTGTATGCAATAAAACTTTATTTATTACGAAAGCAGGCAGTGCCTGATGCAAAGCATTGATACTGCTGTACATCAAGATAACCTGCGGGAAGTGACTGAATGTAGGAGTAGACCTCTTCAGTTTTGTATGGCCAGAACACCAGTCTCCTTCTGAGAACTGCTCACCCTGCACTCACCCTGCGCTGTAGGAATTTGGGCTTGTACTCTCTCATTGGATTGAGAGCCTTTTTGGTTTTTTTGAGTCAATCCTTTCTTTCATTGAGTCAATACATTTGTCTTTGGCCTAAGGTGGTGTGGGTTGTACTTTTGTTTCTGGTTCCTATGGAAGTCTTGTCCATAGAAATGAGTAGACACCAACTCATGGAGCTGGAGATGAGGCCGGAAAGCGGGTGACAATGGCATTTGCTTCCGGGTTTACCCGGTCACACCAAGGTCAAGACCTCAGACATCTTCCTGGGGAGACTTCCTGAGGTTGCGTGGCTGGTTAAAGGAGGGATCCTCCCAAATGGAGGTGATTGTAGAGGAATCGTCTTTCCCTTGTAGAATACCCCAAAGAGCTCTCCAGATAATGCCGCTCTCGGGGAGCTCTTTGGCCTGCTTGCCCTACATAACGGACCACAGGTTGTAAACTTGATCGCTTCTCCATGCTGTGCTGGAATTTACACGGGCTTACCGTTTCTCCAAGTGTCATAAACATCCTAATCCCTCTGGAAAGCATTTGCAAAGAAGAATATTTTGTTTCTCATAATAATCAGTGGTCCCCTTGCACTATCCTGAGCAGCATGGTCCTTGGAAGAATTTCAGCAAAAATGAGCAAAAGCCACCTCAGCTGTGCCTGTTTCTTTTTGTCCCTTAAATCATTGTCTGCTCCCACCTGTCGTGAGTCCTTCTCATCCTCTCTCCTGTGGGTGGTATATTTCTTTTTCAAGGGAAACTTTGAGCCATTAGAGTCCCTCCATGATTGCAGGGGAAGACTGTGACTGCTTTATGACTGGGTGGACCCCCGAATGGGATATTCTTGGTCAACACTCACCCATTCGGGGGTGGACCCGAATGGGTGACTGCTTTATGACTGGGTGGACCCCCGAATGGGATATTCTTGGTCAACACTCACCCATTCGGGGGTGGACCCCCGAATGGGATATTCTTGGTCAACACTCACCCATTCCTAAATGCACACAGCTCAGCACACGGTGTGTTTACGGAAACGACTCTGTGGTTTGTCAAAGGGCAGTGAGGTCGACGTTGATTATTTTAGTGGCCACTCCCACTGAGAACAAAAACTGTGGGCTGATGGCACAGCAACAAGTGACTAAGAGGTATCCGACAAGACGGTGACTAAAGACAAGTCGCAATACAAGCTGGAAAGAACTCTAATTATTTGTCGGTCTTCCTGTATGATTATTTAAACTTGTTCCAGTTAATGAGATCTGTCAATGGTGATTGCGTTAGTGGTTAAAAAAAAAAAAAAAAGATGACAGACCTGCTTTGCTGAATCTGAATATGAATTGTGCCATGTAATAACAGACTCTGATTTACTAAGTGACTTCCAACTGGGTGTATTAAGATAGGCTTCTTATTTGATCTTTACAACAATCCTTTGAGGTAGGTAGCGACCCCATCTTACAATGAGGAAAACCGAGGCTTAGAAAGGTCAGACAAGTTCTTGGCCGCAGCAGTGGCAAACATTGCAGCCAGGAACAAAAGGTGTGGAAGCACCACAAGCAATCCTTATTACTTGACAACAGTAGAGAGACCCTCAACTTACTGACCTTTTTCCGGTGGGGACGAGGGTTATCTAGTTCTCATGAATTTTGCATCTTTGCTGAACGGATTTGCAAACGCACAAGGCAGAGTTTATCTGAGAATCTTAATCAATGTTTTATCCTCTAGAATGGCAGATTTTAATCAGTAGCAATTTCCCAAACTCTCTCCCTCTCCAGGGAGAGGTCTTTTTGGTCATCACCCCTTGGTGGGGGCTGCTACTGGCATATCGTACATAGAGGCCAAGGTTGCAGTTTGCTGCTGGACATCCTACAATCTATAGGACAGTCTTCTCTAAGTAAAGAATTTGTATCTCCAAATGTCAATAGTGCCAAGTTTGAGAAGTCCTATTCTAGATGCTCTGGAAATTAATAGCAAACCCTTGGAAAGATGAAGAACTTGGACAAGCAGTGCTTGCCCAGGTTCTCATTAACTGGAACAAGTTTAAATAATCATACATCTCCTCTCCTCAGAGAATTTTCTCCTATCTCCAGCAGCTTTCACATATCAGCCCCTTTAGTACATATCCCCAGCAGGACTAGCCTGGGATATCACTGCATATTATAAAAAAGCCAAACTGATATCAGAGCAGTGCTCCAATGCCTCAGAGAAGTGAACTTTAGCACCTGTGTTCCTTGTTTCTTTTTCCATGTTTCTTGGCAGCCATGTTCTTTTTTTAACTCTTAAATGCTTTTTCCAAAAACTGGCAACTTCTAAAACTATGCCTCTTCGTCTGAAACACAGTATTTACTTCTCTAAGTGCTCCATGTAGCCAGAGTTCCAAACACAGGGCTTTCCACATTTGTTTCTCATCATTTTTGACAATTAGCCTCCCTTATTTCGATAAACATCTCATTCTTAAAGAGTAGTTCTTAAGTACCATTTATCTTTTCCTGGGTGGAGTAAAGATTTCCCATGAACAAGCATTTCACATTTTTCTTTGCAAAATGTTTTTCCAAGTATTTAACTCTGTGGGGAAACCTACAGGATAGACAAAAAAAAGGATATTTTGAGAGTTGGAAGTCTTCTCTAAGGTCTTAAATGCTAACTCTTTAGTTTCCACATTAAGGAAATCCCCCAACCTCTGAAAACAGTCTTATACAGCTTCCCTGCAACACAGGCTAATAGCATACTTACAGGTAATTATCCAGGAAATAAAATATTTTAACCTACTTCCATTAATAAGTTTGATAGCCTTTTACTATAGGAACAATTTCAGAAATAAAAGACAAAATAAGAAAAAGTTAAAATAACGAACTTACAAATTTTATTAGAAACAAGTAAACAATGGCAGTGCACTGTTCCTTTTAGTGACCAATAAATTTAATCAAATAACGTCATTTCTAAGTCCTGGGAAAGAATGGAAATAGCTGATTATTTTAAATGAGTTTTAAAAGTCATGTCTGGGAGTGCCCCTAGATTATGAAATTACCATTTCAGGAACATTCCTACATTGGTGTTGGAGAGACTGCTTCTAAGGCAAAAGGGAATTGGCTTACCAACAAAGAACTTGCGATCCACATGTAGACAATGAAACCACAGTCTACTCATTTCATCCTAACATAATCAAAATAAGACAAAGCCATGGCACTGAGTCTTTCTCTTTCCCAGGTCTTCACTGTCCCCATTTTAGGGGTGACTTTTGTATCTCTATTTCTTTTCAAGAGAAAGGAATTCCAACATTCAAAATATTATGTTAACTTGATTTCATTATGAATGGACACACAGAACAATACTTGCCAAGGGCCTTGCCCCCAGAGTTGGCCCTGACAATAACAAATGAAGGAAATGCCATTAAGCTTTTAAGTTTAGGAGATTGGTTTAGACTGAGTGGTAATCTTTGGCCCCATTGCCCTGACAGCTGAGAAACAGGGTTCTTATGTTTACGTTGTGTTCCTCACTGAATCAAGGTCGTAGATGCCTCTGTGTGTGTCTGTCTATAAAATGTATAATAGTTATATAACTTACAGGCAAACCCAAGCAAGAGGTATAATACATAACATGGCTGGATATATCATTTATTTGCTCTCAAGGAACTTCTCATTAAAAACTGATCATTAATTTAGTCTACCTTGTAAAACACTGGTGCTCCTCCTTTTCTTCCTCCTGTCCTTTCTCTTCCTCTTATTCTTTCTTCTTCTCCTTCTCTTTCCCCTCCTCCTTCTTCTTTCCTCCTTCTCCTCCTTTCTCCTTTTCTTCCTCCCCCCCTCCTCCTTTTTCTTCTTTCTCTTTCTCCTCCTCCTCCTCCTCTTCTTCTTCTTCTTTTCATTGGCAATCAAAATGGGGAGATTTAAGGATAGATCTAGTCCTTACCTCCATCACAGTGTGAATTTTATGAAGAGGTTTTTTTATAGTCTGGATTTCTTGGTTTGTGATTTTATTGGCTTGCACAGCAGGCTGTTCCTCCCTGGAGAAATTAAGTCTTCAGACTTCTGGTTGGCAAAATCTTTGAGTCCCTCTGCTGTGCTCCCCTTGGGGGATGGAAATGTCTCAGGTTGGTCCACAATGACTTCTCTCCCTGAGCAATGTACTACTGTTCCAGGGGAAACTGCCAATTGGCAACCAGACATGAGTGGTCTGGACAATTAGCAGGCTTCTGTTCAGTCCTTGGTCCTATTAACTGCAAAGCAAGCATGTCAGTTGGATGAGATAGGAATTCAGGCATGTGAAGTAACTGGCCTGGATCCAGTGACAACACCAAAGGTAGCTGGGGGCAGTGCTTTAGTTCCCTACCCCAATCTCCATAACATACCCTCCAAACATACCAAATGCATAAAAATTTAAATCAAAACAAACAGTGAACTTGCTATGCATGCAAATTCAAGACAAATCTGTAGTTCTTCTCTTCCAAAATGGTTTTTTGCCTGTAAGCTCTTTTTATGTAGTAATGTTGAAACTACTCATGATAATAGCTGAGAAGAGAATACTTTCCAGATTAAAAAAGAAAAAAGAATTACAGTTGTTAAGCTTGTTCACTGATCTTTCTTTAGTCGTATTCAACCTCCTTGGATTATGTAACTCCTGAATAGAAATGTTTCCAAGCATGAAAAATCTACAGAAGTCTTATAGTTTTGGGGGTTATAAGAAGCTGAGCAAACACTCTGAAGAGAGGTGTCTTGGGTAACCAGAAGAGACATTTTGGATTAAACTAGATTATTAACAGATGGTAAGAATGTAGAAAAAGAAACCATGATTGTTCAGAAATTCCACTGAAAACAAATCATACCAAAGAAACAACATTTCCTATTTAAATGAGCTTTGCCAAGTGGTAGATTAAAAAAAAAAATGCTACAGGTACAGTGTTTTATTTCAGTAGGATATTTGATAGAGTTTCTATTGAGGTAGTTGTTGTATAATAAAACAATTATTGGATTTAGAATCAGAAAAATGACCCTATTCTCCCATTTATCAGTTCCATAAGCTTTCACAAGTCACATAGTTTTTCTGAAGCTGGGTTTCTTCATCTCTAAAATAAGCGTATTATTCATGAATTTTTAATCTCATTCCAAAATTACTGGTTTCTTGAAAACAGGATTAAGAAGTGTGACTTAGATGAAACTCTAGTTAGATGGATTCACAGTAAGATAAAAAATGAAGCTCATGTCAATTATACCTCAATAATTAAATAATAATAATAATTAGGCACAATGACCATTGGTCATAGAGCAATGTTGAGTTTATAGAAGGGTCCTAGTGGGTGTCCAACACAACTCTAAATTCTATCATGCTCCACATATTATCAATAGATGTAGAAATATAGAAGTGATAATTCTTAAAGTCATACATAAGTATGGGAGGATAGCTTCCAATTATAGAATCCAATCATCAGAATATTTTACATCTGCAAAACTGAGCTAAGACACAATACCAGGTTTATTGTACATAGACATATCATTATGTATAGACATAGTCTTCAAATTATAAAGTATCAGTAACGTTATTCCAAGATGGGAGGTGACTATAATAATAGTTCAAGAATAGTTCAAAGCACTGAGGAATGTAATTGAATATAAGCCAAATGGGTGAAAAATTCAGAAGATTTTTGGAGTTCCTTTCTTCCTCCACTTGTGCAAATATTTCGCTTATTTCACTTAAACACTCATTGAATTTTCTCAGTCCCTTCCCTTGCAGGACTCACACTTAGCTGAGAAGAATTATACTACAATGGAATCAACATTGTAATAAAGATATGTAAAAGGGACTGTTGGAGATGCGAAAAGGAGGAGTGAGACTTTTTGCAGGTGTGTATATGCATGTTTAGGTGTGAGTGTACCTGTATAGGTCAGTAGAAGCTATAAAGACAGGTTATGCAGAGTTGGGCCCTGAGGAATTAATTAGAGTTATCTAGTTGGATAACGTGGGGAAAGACATCTCAGATAAAGGAGACAATGTCATGGCAATGAAGGCATGTTTTTGGAGTATTAAAAGTTTGACATGGCCAAAGTATAGATTGGTGAGTTGTATTTAAGGCAGGTTACAAAAACCTTTACAAGCAAAATGTTTGACCTTCATCTTTTAGGTGATGGGAAAAATTTACAGATTTTAAATAGGAGGCATCACTGGATTTATGGTTGAGAAAAACAATTCGAAGAGCTCAATGCTACACTGACTGAAGCAGGGAAACATGTTAAGAAGTAGGTGAGTTGGTAGAAGTCCTAGCCTCAATAACTGACAACAAAAAGACATAAAAGGCATCTGAATTGGCAAAGAAGAAGTCAAACTCTCACTCTTTGCAGATGATATGATAATTTATGTGGAAAACCCAAAAGATTCCACTCCAAAACTGCTAGAACTCATATAGGAATTCAGTAGTGTCAGGATATAAAATCAATGCGCAGAAATCAGTTGCGTTTCTATACATAGAAATATGTATTTCTATAGGGTGCAGTCACTCTAGAAAACAGTATGGAGGGTCCTCAAAAAGTTGAAAATAGAGCTACCCTATGACCCAGCAATCACACTACCAGGTATTTAGCCCAAAGATACAAATGTAGTGATCCAAATGGGCACGTGCATCCAAATGTTTATAGAAGCAATGTCCACAATAGCCAAACTATGGAAAGAACCAAGATGTCCATCAACAGATGAATGGATAAAGGAGATGTGAGATACACACACACACACATACACACACACACACACCCTGGAATACTATGCAGCCATCAAACCCACAAAATCTTGCCAATTGCAATGACAATGACGTAGCTAGAACTAGAGGGTATTATGTTAAGTGAAATACATCCATCAGTGTGCTCGCTTGGACAGCACAAATATGAAATAAGTCAATCAGAGAAAGACAATTATCATATGATCTGTCTGATATGATGAATTTGAGAGGTAGGGTGGGGGATCGTGGGGGGAAGGGAAGGAAAAAAATGAAACAAGATGAGACCGGGGAGGGAGACAAACAAACCATAAGAGACTCTTAATCTCAGGAAATAAACTGAGGGTTGCTGGGAGGTTGGTGCGGGGATAGGGATAGAGTGATTAGATTGTGGACCTTGGAGAGGGTATGTGCTTTGGTGAGTGCTGTGAATTGTGTAAGACTGATGATTCACAGACCTGTACCCCTGAAGCAAATAGTACATTATGTTAATTAAAAAAAAAAAAAAAAAGAAGGTGAGTTGGAAGTCTTTGTTTGGAAGGGATATAAATCTAACTTTATCTAGTTTGAACATAATAGAGAATTGACTGGGTCCTATACCCAAAGTAGATGTAAACTGCCCTTGCCAATGACTCCATAATGATCAGTGTCCTGAGTGTCATTTAGATTTTCTCTGTCTCTTGTCTTTACTTCTCTTTATGTCAGGTTCCTTCTCTCATGCAAGTTTCTTTATTAGGCTTAATCTGTGACTACTGGCAGCTGTCTTGCCAGAGAGTTTAAAAAATCTGGTGTGAGGGCTCTGTTGGCTGGGTTTGGGTCATGTGCTCATCTGTGGAAAAAATCACTGAGGCTACGGGATGAAATGTTGACAAACTTGGGGCTCACCTGCCTATCAATACCTAGTTTCAACTTCTTAATTGATAACAGACCCCTGAGTTTGTTAGGGATGTAGTGGACCTAGCATCATGTGATTGATCATGATTAGTTTAAGCTAAACATTACAATCTTACTCTGTTTTTCAAACTGTTTTTTTTTTTTTTCCCCACCACTGGAGTTATCCTCAAAACCTACTTCATTCTGATAAGAGTCCCTTGTTGTAGGAGTTTCTAAAAACTCATTGATCCTCTCCCCCATCCCGACCCCTGTCCTGGCCACTGGGTCTCTTAATGAAAGGGATTGGACTTGATAGGGACCCACTTGATAGAACAGATATAATGCCTTGAACCATAGTATCCAACTAGTGACCATGAATTGCCATTTATGTGGAAATTCCAAGGGAATTGGTCTTAATTTTTTTAGCCACTGTAACTAATGTGAACTACCTATCTCCATCATTCTTGTTATATGAAAAAAGCAAACTTGGTTTGCTTAGGCTACTATTAAACAGTTTTAGTTACTTGCAGCTAGATGCCTTTCTGACTGTTATGCAGTACTTCTAGTCAAATACTGTGGCTAGGGAGGTAAGGTCAAGCAAGAAATTGGCATTTACCGTTCAGAACACAAGTATAATAGGATAGAACCCACTTCCCCTAATGGAGAGACAAGGTATATCATAGAAACAGTCACTGTGGGAATCGCTGTAAATGGGACAGATACCCCAATCTGAATTTGCTGTAGAGATATTTGGAAGAATGACTGACTTCATCCAGCCCTAGGATCTAGACAAGGACAGAGGAAATGGAGCAGGAGGAAAAAGGGAGTCTCTGAGGGGCATGCACAAGGGGAAATCAAAGGAACTTAATGCAGTTTAGGTGTGTGGTGGTTTAATGTTAAAGAACACAGGCATGTAGAGGACAGTGATGACAGAAGACTATAAACAGGTGACATTTTAGTCAATAGTGATGGAAGCATACTATCGAATTTAAGGAATGTTAAAGAATCTGCTCTCTCATTGTCCTCTGTTGTCTATCTTGCTAAATATCAAGTTAATTATCTCTCCTCCTTCAAATCTCACTTTCAATAAGATATAAGTAATTCACAAAGATGTATACATTATTATGAGATAAAATAAGTGCAAGATCAATAAAAATTGAAGCAAAGGGAAAGTCAGCACAGAAAAATAAGAGGAAATGTTCACAGAATGTGTCTGACATGAAGTCCTATATTCATGCTTGGGCAGACCAGCAGGGACCGTAGAATAAGGTACGGTGAGGAGGGACCCCTAAATAATGATTCATATTTTCTATCAATGAACTAGGATGAGAACCACTTATGATAGTTGTAACATTCACGTTATTAAAGCAAACTGGGTTTCTATAAGAAGCACCACTATTCCTTACATGCAACCAGGCAGTGGTTTCTCCCAGCCGTCCCCAGAAAGGCTTTCATGCAAATATATGTACATAATCTGGGGACAGACTTTATAGAAGTGTTTGTCATAGTATCCCCCAGTATGGGATGATGGCACAATATCAGGTACTACGGTTCAATATAAATTGACCTTGGGGTTTGGAGCCAGGTAGACTAACAGCTCTGTGCTACTCTACAATGGTCCTGTGTCTGGGAAGTTAGGCTCCATTCTGGGACATGTTTTACAGAAGAAAATTACCATTTGCACAGCACCCGTTACGCATTATATTTTTTGTAGATGCTTGCTGAATGAATATGCATTTGAATGAATGCATGAACATTTATAGGAACAGGATATGTTTCACTTGTTTAAGAGAGGCTGGTTTCCCCCTGCCCCCATGCAACTGTATGTCAATTATCTGTCTTTTGATTAAAATGTGAGTCCAGTGAGGACAGGAATTTTGTCTTATTTGTCTTTATAGCCCCAATCATGTAGAATTTCTGGCATAGAACGGTAGTTGATAGTTTTTTTTAATAAATAAATGACTGTGTAAGCATGTCTCTGATAGACACAGAACTGTGTATGGGAGGAAAACCAGACTGATCTATCGTCTTATCTCAGTATAATTTTATCACAGGTTACGGCAGAAACATAAAGCAACACTGGAGTTTTGAGGCAAGATGCTTATCACTGGAAAACCAATAGAAAAAATGTTTAGAGGGAATTTATGCTTCTTTTTGTGGCCTATAGAACTACATTCTCTCAGGTGAAGTAAATAGGGCTCAGCAGCCCATGTCCTTTCCCTGCCTTTCAGACTGTAATTAGGGGAGGTGGTGGTCCTCCATTTGATGCCGTCTCCTTGTGTACTGGAGTAGAGGATGCTTGTTTGGTGCTGATGTTAGAGGGGAAGGTACACATCCAATTTCCTTGTCACCTTGATGACTGATCCTCCCAATGGAAGATTTTGTGAAAAGAAAGAAAAACTTGTATTTTCCAAGTCTTTCAACTTATTTTCCATCTTTGGAGACAGCATGGTCCGGGCTCTGGAGCCACAGGATCTGAGTTCAAATGTTCACTTCACCACTTACGCATTGTGTGACACTGTGCC
Source organism: Martes martes (assembly GCF_963455335.1). Taxonomy (NCBI): domain Eukaryota; kingdom Metazoa; phylum Chordata; class Mammalia; order Carnivora; family Mustelidae; genus Martes; species Martes martes. The sequence continues at coordinate 19,397,509 of NC_137893.1, forward strand.
AACAAACGTAACTATTTGTGCCTCATTTTTCTTGTTGGTAAAGGAGAAATAATAATAATACCCATGTCAAAGGGTTGTTATGAGGATTAAATAAGTTAATCATGCAAAGCAGTTAAAAGTGACTGTCACATCGTCCTCAAGGGACATTACCTAATATTATGACTGTTCACAGATGCTTTCCTTTTGCAACTTTTGCCATGTTCAATATAAAAATATTTATATTTAAAAATAAAATAAAAATATTATCACATATCTAGTATGTTCAAGACATTATCAGAGTATATATTACAATTGCCCTTTAAGACTTTATAACCTACTTGTTGAACAAAGTACAAAACTCACAGGACATAGGAACACATACAAATAGAAGTAGGAAAGTTCTCCACAAAGCAAGCAATATCACATGGTTGGTAACTTACTATTTAGCAAACCACATCCATATATAAACAATGTCCATACTGGAAATACAGAAAAAAAATATGTAGATGTAGATATTTTATTTTGATATTCCTTTATAGTGTATGCTGGGAGAACAGGCAGCTTAAAAAAGAAACAAATACAAAAAGCAGAATAAGCAGAGATTAAGGTAGGCCTGAAGTCTCCAAAGGTATGAAAAATTACAGATTATATGGGCCATTAATAAATGAGTAAAACATAAAACAGGCTTCCAGCATTTGTGAAGAATTACTCTTGGAAGCAGATAGGGTGAAAATGTGGTATGAGTTTATGAGGAGTTTATGTATGTATCTGATCCTGGGCCAGGAACAGATTCCAAGCATATCCATAGAGTTGGTCGCACATGTGAATGTCCTGGAAAACTCAGCTATAATTCTATTTCCCCAAGTTGCTCAGGCCCTGACTGAAATGTTCTTGGAAACATAAATATGCAGAACACGGACGAAATCAGAACGAGTTATAGGATTGTTTTTCTACAGAGAAATGTTTTAATCTTTGTAGCAAACAGAGTTAGGATTTCCCAAGATCTGTTCACTACATTCTGATTAAAATCCGAATAGTATTAAGAATCATTTACCTTTCCACTAAAACAATTTAATAGCTTCCATCTTATGCAAAACTATAGTTTGTTTTACATACAAAGGAAACAGAAAGAAAATGGAAAATGCCAGGCATTCAGAGAGTTAAACTGGAAAGCCTAGCCACAGAATTCCAAGTATTTTAATGGATGTTCTTGGTTTTCCTTGGGTTGTAAGGAAAATTTTGCTACTTTTGTAACAGAAATCACATTCGTTTTTACAGGCTATTCTGTTTAGAGTCAAAGGTTCACAAAACCTTTAGGTGAGAGGAAGCTTTTAAAATCCCACCTGCACGGAAATCTTTCCCACAGCTTGGCTGACAGTTGTTTATCCCACTTCTAGCTGAGTCCTTCCAGTGATTTAATAAGTACCTGATTAGTGCACAAGTCAACCCATTCTATTGTTGAATACATCGGATGGCAAAACAATGTCCTTCCTTATATACAAATGCCAATCACCTTTTCAGCCTCAGAAAATTTGTAATATTATGTTTCTTTTTTTTTTTTTTAAAGATTTTGTTTATTTATTTGACAGACAGAGATCACAAGAAGTCAGAGAGGCAGGCAGAGAGAGAGAGGAGAAGCAAGCTCCCCGCTGAGCAGAGAGCCCAACGTGGGGCTCGATCCCAGGACCCTGGGATCATGACCTGAGCTGAAGGCAGAGGCTTTAACCCACTGAGCCACCCAGGCGCCCCAATATTATGTTTCTATCAAAACTCAAATTATGCTGACTTTGAGTCCATATGAGCCTTTGCAGGAAATTGAGATTTTAGGTGGTGGTGGTGGTGGTGGTGGTTGTGTAGTATGCTTTTCTGATTTTTTTCGTTCACCCAGGATGTTCACCCCATGTGTGCCCTCTGTTCCAGCCCAGTTCTTTACTCTTGTCCTCTTATCGATCTGCCATCCTACTGGCTTAAACCTAGATGGTTCTTATAAGGGGGCCACTCTGCTGGATATAGCCAGCTGTTATTGATGGTTACTATTTTGGAGCTACAATTCTACCAGATTATCCATCCCAGGTGTAGAACAACATATTTGTGTAATTCTCTGTAGCACTGGCTATAACTTTCATCAAGATTTATCAAAGATTTGGGATTCTTTGCTATCTGTTTGTCTTTGAAACTTACAAATCATGGAGCGCTTACAAAGCACACCCCATATAGCTGATTTTCTTCCTTGTGGCAGCCACAGTTCAGTTCACTGCCCAAGTGACCTGGGGCCCAAAACTCACTAGGCCAAAGAAGAGAACGATATTAACCCCACACCAATCTCAGATCTACACAATTCTATCCCCAAACCTGTTTTTTTTTTTTTTTCCCTAGGTAATTACCTTCTGAGATTCAAGCGCAATTCTGTTACTATGTTATGACCCAGTAGCAATAATTTCCTGAAGTGTGGGTTTTTCAGTTTTAGGAAATGCTAAGTAAAGGACCTTCTATTGGGAAAGGTTCTTGCAGGAACAAATAGAACACAACTGTGGTTAACTAAAATGGAAAAGAAATTTGTCGGAGCGAATATAGGTGGCTTCCAGAATTAGGCTTAGAAAATAGACCGTGACCTGTAGTGACTGGGGTAAAGGGACAGCTGAAGTCCAGCTGCAGCTCGGATCTGGCTAAGAAGTTGTCCTTGGAACAGCCACCTCGGGACACCTGTGTCAGCCATCACCGCCAGACTTTCTGTTCCTTTTACCTTTAGATCTGAAACTATGTGAAACTACCTTTAGATCTGAAACTTTCTACCATACTGTTGTATGGTAGAAATTTCCACAACAAATAAAGTGGATCTTTTTTACTCAACAAGTAGCCCCTAGCTACATGTGGCTATTGAGCATTTGAGGTGTGTCTGAAGAGCTAAATTTAAAATTTTTTTTTTTAATATTTTATTTATTTGACAGAGAGAAATCACAACTAGGCAAAGAGACAGGCAGAGAGAGAGGAGGAAGCAGGCTCCCTGCGGAGCAGAGAGCCCGATGCGGGGCTCGATCCCAGGACCCTGAGATCATGACCTGAGCCGAAGGCAGAGACTTTAATCCACTGAGCCACCCAGGCGCCCCGAAGAACTAAATTTTAAATCTTATTTATATTTAATTAAAATGAATTTAAATAACCACATGTGACTTTTAGTTACCAATTGAATGACACAGCTCTAATCTTTCAGAGCCTATTATCTTGGGATTGTTATCTGAAATTTTCCCAGGAGTGAGTCACTTTTCCAGGTGTAAAAAGTGCCACCACACTTCTTTTCCTGGCTCCTAAGTCTTCATATTCAGCCTATGTGAGAAATGACATGACTTAGGTCAGTCAGTCAGTATAGAGAGTGGCCTCCCCAAAAGCATGGTCCATCAACCACCCTAGGATGGCTTCAGTGTGTCTTTCCATCATTTGTGAAGGCCAGTAACACCTAGTGCTGGAGGTAATGATAAGAGCAGTGGATTGACCCATGTCGGTAGGGTCTTAGTTAAATGTTAGAGCTCTAAAGTCAGATGTCCTAGATCAGAATTCTGGCTCCACCACTCACCAGCTCAGTGATCTTAAGTAAGTTATTTAACTAAGGTATTTGTGCCTCAGTGTCCTTGATCGGATGAGATCACCTAACTCTAACAGTACATAGATAAGTTTGTATAAAGCACAGTAGAGCACCTGGTACATAGTAAGCTCTCAATGAATATTAGCTATTATTGTCATCGATGCCACAGACACACAAATGATTTGCAATAAAAGACCCAGTGGATACTAATCAGTTTTCTCATGAAAGCATGAATGAGTATGTCTACTAAAGGACTATAAGTCATAATATAAACTCAAAAAGGTAAAGATGCCAAAAAACTGGTGGCTGGGCAACAGTTACCTTCTTAAATAGTTGAGAATGGAGACTGCGTTGTAAAATATCGCCTTCTAAAGACAAGCAACAAAATACTTAATGATGAAACTTCTACTCTGTATGTTGAAAGATTAAAAAAAAAAAAAAAAACCTTTAAAGTCTGCTGATTTAGGGTTGAGAGTATGGAAACACACACAATGAAGGAAACAGTGCCAGTGGGACTAATCTGTGCTGACTCCGAAAAACACATTAGTGGCTTCAGGAATTATTCCTCTCATTATACTGAGGGTTTTTATTTTTATAAAAACAGAAACCAAAAATGCAGAAAAGAACTCTAGATTAATACATGGAGTATTGTGATGGTGAAAGAAACTATGCTTGTCTTGTGTTTAGACATTTATTTCAGCCTTGAACTCTGCTTAGACCTCACTGTGGGCCTTTAGCAGCTAGCATTTGGCAGCACAGAGTCTTGTGTCAGGCAAGCTTTTTCTTTTTCCTTTGCAAAAAGGAAGAAAGAAAAAATACTCAATAATCCTAATCTCTCAAAAAATAATTTCCTTTCTTTCTGAAAATATTAAAAAAATTGAAATCCTTGCTTTCTTTCTAAAATGATTTCCAAAAAATAGAAATCTTTGCTATACTTTTTTGTGTGTCTCTAGAAGACTTTGTATTATGTAGCCAGCACAATTTTCCATCTGGCTTTAAAAACAAATATTTTATTTTAGTTTTCTACCATGTATGCTGTAGGCAGCAAATGAAAGAGTTATATAATACGACTTTATTCCACAGAAAAAATGAACCTGGAGATTCTACTTCTTCATATGAGATCAATAAAAGTGCTCCCACATGCATGTGTATATAAATTTTGCAAGTCTTTTACACATGTGTTTCTCAAATGCCACTAGCTCATAGAAAATAATAAATCCCCTACTTTTCTAGAAACCAAATCAATAAGACATGGAATCTTCATCAGTCAAGAGCCAAGTACTTTGAAGTATTCATACATACCAGCTGGAAGAAACATACCACTGCTACACTTAAACCTAAACACGTGGACTGCATGATATTACTGGCAAATTGGATATATTAAGGTTCACAATTTCTTGGAGCTAACTGTGTGTATTTAGGTAATTTCTAGGATGATAGAAAGTAAAAAAAAAAAAAAAAGAAGACATCTAAACTGATGCTTTCTCTTTTTTTGTAATTGATTCTCTAAAAGAACGAGACTTTCTAGTATATTTTTTAAATAGGATGTATGTTTTGAGTTGATTTTCTGATAATGAAGATGAGTTTTCCTCAATACTTGTGTATAATTGTTCTAGGAGTTAATAGCACACATTGGTAAGACAGCTGGCCAAGGCGAGAAGAATGTTTATTCATATAAAGATAACATGATCAGATCACAATGAACCTACAGAAAGTTCACAGCAGCACCATATTATACCCAAATCATATGAATAAATCTGAACTTGGAATGATTAAAATTATGTGTGGTTTTCATGATCCTCTTTCGAGTTGAAAAAATCCAGAAAAAAGTCAACCTTTACATACAGAATTTTCTGCTTTGAAATAGTAACTTCATGAGCCAACAAAGAGTGCTCTAATGGGGTCCATTCATCCTTGTCTAAGAGGGCAGATAGTCCTGAGGAGACTTCATTTCTCTATTCTCCTCCACTGAGCAGCATTGAGGTACCTTCCTATCCTGCTTTGTGTTGGGGAAATAGTGTTTCTTATCTCATTAGGGTTCCTTTAAAAGACACTGGGCAATGCAGTGAGACCACAGCATCTGATGGTTTTTCTTCTCTAGATATCTCTCAACATAAACCCTGAACATAACACTTCCAAAAAAGAAAGTAATGCCCCGTGAAAAAGCTTCTTCAATTTACCTGCAAATCTCTTCTTCCCTCCCCTGTTCCGTTTCTTACAAACACTACATTGCTAGGACTGCCCCTTGTTACTAAAGGAAGAGATTGGGATATAATTCAAATGAATTAATATTCTTTGATAAACGAGAAAAAAGATCTCAGAAATTAATAAAGAACCTGGGGGCCATTTTCTCATGTTTTAGAAATAAATTAATAAGGACAAATTATCAAGGAGAATTATAAGCTTATGTTATATTAAAACACAAGGGACCTGGTGGAAATGCAACCAAAAAAGAATCTTCTAAGTGAACAGCAAGCTTGGGGGCTGGAGGACCAAGTCTAAATAGCTTTCCAAGGCACACAAGGAGAGTCTCTTGCTAAGATATATTTATACAATGCTTTAACAATTATTTGGAGAGTAAAAGTTTTAGCTGGTTAGGTGGCTATTTCCTTTATAAAACCACAAGTAGATTGTTTTGCTTAAATGTCTAATTGACTAATTTCTCTCCTTTCATAACTCATGTTCTCATACACACATGCAAACAAACAAAAATAGAGGCCACACAACTTGGTAAGGTATTGAAGTCACACTTGAATGTGAATAACTAATTTTGGCAATCATTCTGTAATCTGATCACAGTGATGTCTTAATCCAGAGGTTTGGGGTTTTTTTTTGTTTTTTTTTAAACACAGACATTTAATACCTGGTTTAAGCATTACCTATTCTTGAGTAGGAACAAAATGCAAGTAGTTCTTCAAAACACAGTTCTAAGTGTCTGACCTACCTTAGAAATATCCTCGTACTCTAAAGAAAGGTACGGTCAAAATATTAAATCCATTCTTTAGAAGGTCACTGGGGATTTATGTTCTATCTTTTTCTCCCATGAAAATCTCTGCAGCCTGATGCCTCATGCTGAGGACCAGTAGACAAAAGCATGGTGGTAGATCAAAGTTGCAGTTCAAGCCCTGAAAGAGAATTTTTATTAAAATGGACAACAGATGTGAACAAAGAAAAGAAATAGATCAAAGATGTGAACTCCATTCATGAGCTTATTTGCAAACACAAAGCATGTAGGTTTTTGTTATTTTTAACTTTCATCAATGCAATCTTTGGAGTGGAGGGGGAAATAACACCAAAAAAATTGAATAAATAAAGTAAAGAAGGGAGTGGGCAGTTATGGGATAGAAAGAGTTGTATCTGTGGAATGGAGCAGTATTTAAAACAAAGCAATTCCACACACATTTTTGAGCACCTTATTCATGTAGGCACTGGTGGGGATGCTGAGGCTACAGACAATACAACATACCATGATTTCCACTTTGGGAAGCCTGGAGTAAAGAGAATTTAGAAAAATCCAAATTACAAAATTAATTTAAGAGAAAGGGGAGAATTCCAGAGGATCCAAAGTCAAATTACTCATTATATATGTTGATAAAAACCACTGATAGCTTTTTCAAAATATTTAATTGCTTTTATAATTAAAGAATCTGAGAAAGGTTAGGTATTGCATAGGTATTGAAACAATTTGGAAACAACACAAACAATTTTTGCCCTTTATGATTTATTCTACCCTTGCGCTGGCAAGTCTGAAGCAGTTCTGCAGAAGTAGTGGAGGCCACAGACAGTGAATTTGGAGCACGTGATTTTCAGTACTTTGCTGGATTGCTGCCTATGGTTAGTCATTTCCTACAACTTTGAACTTCACCACATCTCTCATTTCTTACTGACCAATTAACATTCACACCACAGCTCACAGTGCCTTTTATTTGTTATTTGGCATTCCCAACCCCCAGTAAATACTCACAAATTAACACTACTTAGTGCTGCTTTTACAATTCTTCTGGTGTGATTTTAAGGTTTCTTTTGAAAAGACAGCGTGGTTATTGCATACTTATTTATAAAGTTTTCATTTTTCCAATGAAGTATTAAGGTCAGTGACAACAGTCAAACAAGTCTCAAAATGGCACTAGAGTGACAAAGAATGAATAGGGAAACAGCACTTAAAATTTCCTGATGGCTATTAATCAAAATAAGTTATTAATAAGCTATTAAGCACATAGCACACCCCTGCAGATATCAAGAGACTTCAGGTGAGAAACTTTTCCTGAGATAGTGGAAGAAAATGGGGAAAGTATTGACTTTGTCCTTACTTTAAAAACTGGCTTTTTATTTTAAGCAATATCCACTAAATCAACAGTAAAAATACTAACTACTTATTTCAGGACCTTAAGAATGTTGCAAGGTCTATGGGACAACTGTGAAAGTGTCTTCTTTTGATAAGGATATTTATATAAGCAAAAGGAAGATGATCATTCCAACTTTCCTGGACAATGATCTCAAATGGTGAGGATACCCAAATCCAGTCCAGAAGCTATTCCAGATTCTGAATCAGAAAACAAATAAATTATTTTAAATATTTAAGTAATGTATAAGTTATAGTTAGCCTATTGTATGGGTCAATAAAGTTGTATTTTTATGTGTCAATATCTTTTTTATAGTGGGCATTTACATCGGTTTTATTCAGTGAAGAGAATTGCCTTGGAGGTTAAACGATTGTAGGGGCACCTGGGTGGCTCAGTCAGTTAAGCGTTGGACTCTTGATTTCAGCTTAGGTCATGATCTCACAGTGAGAGTCCCATGTTGAGCCCTGTGTTGGGCTCCACCTTTAGCGTGGAGTCTACTTGTTCCTCTCCCTCTGCTACTGCCTCTGCTCTCAAATAATAAATAAACAAAATCTTAAAAAAATGATTGTAGAGGTTGCTTCTAAAGTATCATTTGCCCAAAGTATATTCACAAAATTAAAGATAAATTTATTTTTGATTTCTCTTGTTCTGAGTAGCTAGACCCAGTTAAAAAAGAGACACCTAAGCAAATGAAAGAAATTAAAACATAAAACACATCTCCTGATTTTAATTTATTTCTGTAAAAAAAGTAGGTTCCATTTTCAAGCAACCTGTTTTTTGATACAGCTTCTGAGAACATACTGTGTTAAAAGGTATGCTTGCACCTTTAAGTAATGGAACAACATGGATAAATACATTAATTAACTGGAAAGGGTAACATCCAGTTTCCTACACTGATGAAATGGGAAAAGGACATAAAGTAAAAGCAAATCAATAGCACTTCAGAGTGATCAAATTATTTTCACAGTAAGTGGATGGATTCATGGACAAAGTGAATTTTAAAAGGAGAGTCGGGGAAAAAAAAATAGGGAGAGTCAGAATATAGGAGGCAGGCTGCTATTTAAGGTTCTCAGGCTTATGAAAGGAAGTTAGGATGGGAATTCAGCCTAACCATACAGCGATTCTGATTATTGATGAAGAGCATATTTGAATGAAAAACATAGAAAGAAAGCCAATATTTTGATTTCTAGTAACTTTCAACTTACGTCTCCCATATTTTACAGATGCAAAAAGGAGTCTTTTTTTTAATGTTATGCTAGTCACCACCATACAGTACATCATTAGTTTTTGGTGTAGTGTTCTGCGATTTTTTTAAGTTTTGTTCGTTCTTTTAATTATTTGAGTATAGTTGACACACAATGTTACATTAGTTTTAGATGTACAACATGGTGATTTGACAATTCTATACCTTTTGCTGTGCTCACAAGTGTAGCCACCATCCGTCACCATACAACGCTATTACAATGTCATTGACTACATTCCCTCTACTTCCATCTCCATGACTCATTCATTCCATAACTGGAAGCCCAGAGCCCTCACACCTCTTGGCCCATTTTGTCCATCCCCATCCCATTCCCAAGCCCTCCTCCAGCATCCTTCAATTTGTTCTCTGTATTCGTTTTTAAATGCTACCTGCCTATATGTAATAAAATTATCCAAACTCAGTGTAACCTGTTATTTTCATCCTTTTGGCTTATAAATACAACAATAGATCAGAGAAGGGCTTAGTTTGAAGGAGGGAAGCAACGTTCTGGAATAAAACCTGAGTAGATGATTAGTGCTTGAGAAATTAAGGACTCACGGTCAGAGTTACAAAGGAGACTTTAGGGTGACAGGACTAACAGAAACATTTGAAGACCATTAAGAAAAAGCTGATGCACAATGGCTGAGAGTTGCATGGTAGATTGGATATTAATGAAATGGGTTGGTTTTGTGCCCACCTCCCATATGTTCACAAGTGAAACATAGCACACAGAAGGAAACAAATTGCTTTATCTCTTATGGGACATCATGCGTCCAGTTCCTGGTTAATAAAATGAACTTCTTGCCCTCGCAGTTCCCTCTTTTGTCATGACCTGTCCTGTACTTCACCCTCCAGAAACACCAGAGTGTTCATTGTGTCCCCACTCCTACCCTTTTCTCCAGCACACAGTTAGGCCATAATAGATGTTCTCTCTCCACGGAAAGATTTCCCGTAATTCACTGTTACTCGTTCATCTTTTAATAGATGTAGTTCAGGCATTATCTTCTCTAGACTTCCCTGATCTTCAATTTGAATTTAGTTGCATCTCTGGATACTCTAAGGAAAATCCCATGCAATTACATACGCAAAAATACCATCTATTTCTTTGTCCCCTTATGTAGACTTCTAGCGTCTCCAGTATAGTTACGTGCTCTAACCACCTTCAACTCATAGCAGAGCACTGTGCTCCATAGGTCCCTAGTGAAATAAATCCAACAAAACTGAAAGCCAGACTGGATCAGTGCCAGTCAAATGTGGTCCACCGAATGACACCAGCTTGCAAATGGTCTGTCTGATGCTCTGCAATGAGATAGTTACAGAAATTGAGAGTAAGTCTTTCGCAACTTTTTCTGAGACTGAATATCATTGTGCTATTTAAGCTCCTGACTTGTCTCAATGAAGAGTATAAGCCTGTGAGACCACTGTCAAACCTATGGTGTCATATGTGGCATGAGGTGCATGATAATCGTGCCCAATAAGAATATGTTACAACACGTGATATTTTCAGGTTGGTGAACTGTAACTCAAAAATGTTAGTAAGAAAAAAAGGTAAGCATTTGTTTATTCTTATAACTTCTAACTTTCCAATCATTATTTTATTTATTTATTTATTTATTTTTGGAGAGGGAGAGGGAGGGAGAGAGAGAGGAGGGACAGAAGGAGAGGGAAAGAGAGACTCTCAAGCAGGCTCCACGACCAGCACAGATCCCAACGTGGGGCTTCACCTCATGACCCTGAGATCATGACCTGAACCAAAGTAGAGTTTGACGCTGAGCTAACTGAGCCACCCAGGTGCCCCCACAATCACTGTCTTTTAATCAAATTAAATGTATAACTTAATATTATTAGCTAAATAGCAGACATAACATGTATTATTTATTTGCATTTCTAATTAATATAGGCAAAACAAATTTCATGGGATTATTTTTGGTTAATAACTATGGATACAGAAGTAAAAAAAATGCTGATGTTGGTGACAATGATCCAAAAATAATAAAGAACAAAGGAGTTTGACTCATTTGTACTTGGAATTATGATCCTTCATCCATCAAGATCTATTTTGTAACCATAATTGTTAGTGGGGTATTAAAATCACAGTTGGTTATTAACTAAGAGGTTCTGGCTAATGAAGTAAATAAAGATACCATTAAAAGTCAAGAGTCATTTACATACAAATCATAGACCACAGGCTTAGAAAATGGAGTCTAACAAGATGATTATTAAATTCAAAAGCTAAAGGAAGATGTTTCATATTTCATATATAAATATGAGTAATTATCAGCCTTTTTGTAAAGTAGTACTTTGGGTTGTTAAGAATAAGAAATCATCCAAATGCTGAAGCACCAGTGGAAGAATGGATCAAAGACGCTTTGCTAGAGATACTGGAAAGTCTGCAGAGAAGGAAGATTGTGTATCAGTTTCTAACAACATTATAGTTTGATGTTTCCAAGAACTGTTTAGTTCCACGGAAGACTTATGCAAAGAATAAACAAAACTAGCAAGCATGGTATCATTTATGGCACTTGACAAATACACATGTATCATTTACATGGCAGTTCTTTTCATACATGTGCAATTTGAATATGATGATATATAAGAAGAATTATTTTTTGGACTTAGGTGACAATGAATGCTAGCTCTGAACTATATAAAAGGAAGAAGACTATGGAGGATATTATCAACAAATTGGTTTGGGGTTTAATTTTGGTGCAGGAGCGTGGTCGGATGGTGTGTGATGTGTTCTGATGTTGGCTGTGACAGAAGAATGTTCTGCAGTAGTTATCTAGGTTGAGGAGCTTGGGTTAAGAATCAAGCAATATTCTGCTTTCTTCACCAAGGGAAATAGCCCTTGCTATTAAAATAAAAAGACAGCAGCACTAAGCAGTGCCTCCAGCAATGGTAAAAATTATGAATTTTGTAAGTCTGGTGCATTAAATTAGAGATTATTCTCCTTATTATGAGATAATATAGAAACTGATTATTGACCACTATTATTACATGCTGAGGCAAGAGGATGAAAATTTCTGTCAAGAAGGTTTAAAATATGAAATACATTCTCTGGGCATCTGCAAAATCAGAAGCACTTAGTTCTCAACTGTTTAAAGATGGGAATTGGTTAGCTGGACTTTCTCATCTTTCTATTTGTTTTGCTTTTTTTAATGATCTTAATACCTGCATGTATGTGAGGAAAATAGGCAACCTGTTTTCCAACGGCAGATAAAATTGAAAGGCAAAAATAAAAGTTAGAAGCTTGAAAAACTAGAACTCCTATAGATTATGATAGATTGCATAATGAAATAATTTTCAGTAAAGTGGGTGACAATCTTGATAGCACACATTTTTGAAAAGTTATCACCAAACACCTTACAAATCTGATGGAATGCTATTTTGTCTGTGTACAGTAAAAAGTCATATTTGTAGCAGTTTGTATGCCTTTGGATCTTTTGTTTCTTTATTCTAGTAATTTTGTTATAGTTTACAAAAATATGGATTGTAAAGAAATCACTAATAAAAGCCACAGATAATTTGAGGAAACTGCTCTAGTTCTGTGTTTCTTACTTTAGTATGCATAATGAATCATCTCAGGACCTTGTTAAACCCAGATTCTGATTCATCAGATCTAGGACAGGGTCAGAGATGCTGTACTTCTAACAGCTCCTGAGTGATGCTCATGTTCCTGGCTTGGGGACCACAGTTTGAACAGCAAGTTTCCAGTTAACGGCTCCTGTCATTCTTTAGGTAACATTTTTAGTTAGCGAAGTCACTTCACTCTTATTTTATAGAAAAACACTCTTCGATTACTGATAAATCATTCAAAGAGCGCATAGAAGTACATAGGAACATCACAAGGACAAAGTTATTTCCGTACGGTGACCACTAGGTCTGGTGGGCAGGGTCTGCCCAACAACCGGCAGTGGTGCCTTCTGATGAGTTGAGTTCCGCGCCTGGAGGGAGTGGACGCTGGTGTGAGTAATGAGTACTCTCAAAGATTGCTTTGCGGAAAAGGAGGCCAGTGTAACTTGGCAATTGGTCATGAAGTTCCCTGGGGACTTAAGCCATATTGTTTTTAAGTGAAGATATCCAGCTCTTCAGTACAACAGTTTCCCCGATTTTTTGATGTGGTTCAAGTTAGTGGGATGAGTTCCTCCATACTACATTTCCACGGAAGGTAAACTAGGTCAGTGTTCTTCTGTAGAACCATTGGTTTTAAAATTATAATTATCAGTACAAACCTGAAAATTTAAGGCCCTGTTTTCTCATGTGTTACTCACTTTTTTGAGGTTAATGTATGATAAAAACCAGAAACATAATTAGTTCTTTATGAATAATAATTTCATCTAATAAGTGTAGGTGAGACTGGGATATTAAAATAACATAAATATATCTTTTCAGGGCCAGATAGTTTGCAGACAATTCAATGTTCATATTACATATATTTAGTTAAATATAAAAATACAACCAAGAAACTTGGAGATGAAATAAAATGAGATGAAAGCAGAAGTCTACAAAATCTGCAAATTGATAGTTTAAAGAAAAGTGTTTATTGATTGCAAACACAGTATAAGCAGAGCTATGTGGGTAGATCGTGACTTTGAATCTAACCAAATAAATGAATGCAAATATAAAAGGTATCCTGACAAAGCAACATTCTGATTTGATCAAAAATTATAATTTCTCAGTGTTACACTAATTTCTGTACATTACCTCGTTCTATAAAACATGTCATTATCATTCCACCCTCATACTGATTTCCAGTGTTTATTTTAGAAAGAAAATATTATACATATATAGAAAAATAGTAATCATTTAAAAAATTACAATCTCATTAAAATTTTTTGAAGAAAAAATATTGATACTCTGAAGTAAAGGTTTTCTTTTTACTTATCTTTCCCAAAGAGCTTTCTTCACATCTGTATACATCATAAAACTAAATTTAACTGCTCATATTAATGAATTATGGTACATTACAGTAATTAGCAACTTTCAAAGCAAATTTAAGAATAAATGATGGGGAGGATGTGGAGAAAGGGGAACCCTCTTACACTGTTGGTGGGAATGCAACTTGGTGTAGCCACTTTGGAAAACAGTGTGGAGATTCCTTAAGAAATTAAAAATAGAACTTCCCTATGACCCTGCAATTGCTCTACTGGGTATTTACCCCAAAGATACAGATGTAGTGAAAAGAAGGGCCATCTGTACCCCAATGTTCATAGCAGCAATGGCCACAGTCACCAAACTGTGGAAAGAACCCAGATACCCTTCAATGGACGAATGGATAAGGAAGATGTGGTCCATATATACTATGGAGTATTATGCCACCATCAGAAAGGATGAATACCCAACTTTTGTACCAACATGGATGGTGCTGGAAGAGATTATGCTGAGTGAAATAAGTCAAGCAGAGAAAGTCAATTAATATATGGTTTTGCTTATTTGTGGAGCATAAGAAATAACACAGAGGACATGGGGAGATGGAGAGGAGAAGGGAGTTGGGGGAAATTGGAGGGGGAGACAAACCATGAGAGAATATGGACTCTGAAAAACAATCTGAGGGTTTTGGAGGGGCGGGGGATGGGAGGTTGGGTGAGCCTGGTGGTGGGTATTATGGAGGGCACGTATTGCATGGAGCACTGGGTGCGGTGCATAAACAATGAATTCTGGAACACTGAAAAGAAATTTAAAAAATAAATAAAAATTTAAAAAAAGAATAAATGATGGCATGAAAATTCATTTAAGTGTGCATAAGTATTGAAAAAACTTACTTGATTAATAGAAATTATATGCTGTCATTTCAAGAGGACTTTTAAAATAATGATAATGATAAAGAGGTTCTAGTACATTTATTTATGTGTTGACTATAAAGTGTATCAAGAATGCTCATTCCACAATGTAACATTTATCAAAATTTCCAAGATGAACACATGACATTAATTTTCCAGCTCTCTGAAGATGTCATTTGAAATTTTCTTTTATTTCCCAAAATGTTTAAGGTAGGATCTCTTTTTAGTTCATACCATTTCCTATTCTTTCCAATGATAGTAAAATCTGATTATTGCAAAATGAGAGTACTTTCTGGTGACTAACTGTCACAGATTCATGTTAGGAGTTAGGGAAAAGAAAGAGTTTGAAAATAAAGAAAATAAAGTGACCAACATCTTGCCTGCATCAGATATATTCATGGGGTGTTTTGAAAATAGAGAGGTCGGAGCAAAATTGCATTTGTGAACAGATGAAGAGAATATCTTCTAAAATGTTTACTTTCTTATGAGCTGAAGTGATATACAAAGCAAAGTAAAATCCAAGAATATTACACTAACTTGGTCTAGGATTTTTAAATCTCTTTAAAAAAGAGAATAATTTGTTGGATTGAGTGAATAATCATTGTAGGTTATTTTCAAATAACCAACTGTACACTATCTTGTGTTTGTGTGTGTGTTCTTTCATATAGTTGAATAATCACATCCTTTGTTTTTCGGTAGTTTATAGATACTTTCACAATATCATTTTAAAATATGGCTTTCAGAGACATTTTTATTTTTTTTTATGAACATATAATGTATTATTAGCCTCAGGGATACAGGTCTGTGAATCGCCAGGTTTACACACTTCACAGCACTCACTGTAGTACATATCCTCCCCAATGTCCATAACCCCAACCACCCTCTCCCTACCCCCACCCCCCCAGCCACCCTCAGTTTGTTTTGTGAGACTAATAGTCTCTTATGGTTTGAGAGACTTCTATTGTTATTAGGATTTTTTTCCGCATGTTTTATTCTTTTAAATTTTTAATTCTAGTGTAGTTAATACACAGTGTTATATTAATTTCAGGCGTAGAATATAGTAATTCAACAATTCTATACATTACTCAGTGCTCATCATAATAAGTGCACTGTTTATTCCCTATCACCTATTTGACCTGTCTCCTCACACACCTTCCCTCTCATAACTATCAGTTTGTTCTCTACATTTAAGAGTCTGTTTTATGCTTGGTTTCTTTTTCTTTGTTTGATTTGATTCCACATATGAGTGAAGTCATATGGTATTGTCTTTCTCTGACTGACTTATTTCACTCAGCATCATGCCTCTAGATCCAGCCATGTTGCAAATGGCAAGAGTTCACTCTTTGTTTATGGCTGAGTACTATTCCATTGTAGGTATACATCCCATTTCTTCTTTACCCATTCATTTATCAATGGACACTTGGCTGTTTCCATAATTTGGTTATTGTAAATAACGCTATAATAAACATAGGGTGCATATATCTTTTTGAGTTAGAGTTTCTGTATTCTTCAAGTAAATACTCAGTAGTGGAAATACAAGATAACATGGTAATTCTGTTTCCAATTTTTGAGGAATCTCAAAATTTCCACAGTGGCTGCATCAGTTTGCACTCCCATCAACAGTGCACAGGGTTCCTTTTTCTCCACATTCTCACTAACACTTGTTGTTTCTTTGTTTTTGATTTTAGACACATGACAGGTATGAGGTGATATTTCATTTTGGTTTTGATTTGCATTTCCCTGATAATGAATGATGTTGACCATCTTTTCACATGTCTGTTGGCTATCTGTATGTCGTCTTTGTAGAAATGCCTGTTTATGTCTTCTGCCCCTTTTTATAATAGGATTTTTTGTTTATTGGGTACTGAGTTGTACAAGTTCTTTATATTCTTTGGACACTAACCCTTTATCAGATATGTCATTTTCAAATATCTTCTCCTATTCAGTAGGTGGCCTTTGTTGATTTTTTTCCTTCATTGTGCAGAAGATTTTTATTTTGATCAAGTCCCAATAGTTTATTTCTACTTTTATTTCCTTTGCCTCAGGAGACATTTAGAAAAATGTTGTTACAGCCGATGTCAGAGAAATTACTGCCTGTGTTCTTCTTCGGATTTTTTATGGTTTCAGATCTCACGTTTAAGTCCTTAATCCGTTTAGAGTTTATTTTTGTGTTGGTATAAGAAAGTGGTCCAGTTTCATTCTTTCGCATGTCGCTGTTCAGTTTTTCCCAGCACCATTTCTTGAAGAGAGTGTCTTTTTCCCATTGCATATTCTTGCCACCTTTGTTGGAGATTAATTGACCATATAAGTGTGGGTTTATTTCTGGGCTTTCTATTCTGTTTCACTGATCTATGTATCCATTTTTGTGCAGGTACCATACTGTTTTGGTTACTATGCCTGTGTGGTATATCTTGAAATCTGGGATTGTGATACCTCCAGTTTTATTCTTCTTTCTTAAGATTGCTTTAGCTACTTAGGGTCTTCTGTGGTTTATCAGGATTTATTCTTAATTTATGAAAATAATTGCTTTGTTTTACAGTTCTCCAATTCAGGTGGTTGTGCCTATATTAATTTATATCTGTTTGGATCCACTATTGGATTCTTAAGTCATTGCAAATGCAATCATTTTTTAAGGAAAGGATAGGATATTTTTGTAAGAATGTTGTTCTAGGTGACAAAACTTGATAATGTTTTATTTTGATTCTTTTTTCAATCTGACTTTAAAGTATCCATTTTTATTAACCTAATGCCTTGGGGATTATAATTGCCATGAAAAAGAAGGTAGAGGAAAAGATGACCATGCATAATTAAGACAGATAATAACACAGAGGAATAAGATTTTCTTATGAAGTTTGAACATGCCAACAAACGTTTCATTTGCCAATTAACTGTCTTTTCCTATACCAAGATTTCTAAAATGGGAAAGAGGCTTTTAGATAAAAATATTGTGAAAATAATTTTTAAGCCCCAACTTTTGGGTAATTTCATGATTTTAAACAGTATTTGTGCCTATTAGGAATAATGCAAGTCTACTATTTATAAGTATTTGCCATAAAGCATATATTAAAGGAATAAATTGGACTAGTACTATATATTGTGATTTTTCTCCATGTGGCTTATGCACTTATTTTGAATGAAAGAATAAACATGGATAAGGATTCCACTTATACACGATGGTCTTAATTTGAGACTCCATATCCATTGATGGTAAACATTTACATTGTTAAACAGACCTTCCTTGATATTGGAGAGGTGAGAATGAGAATAATATTGTATATTAGATATACACTGTGTGACTAAATATTTAAAAGATATTAACTGAGATATCACACTTTTTGATTAAATTTGTTCAGTGCTCTTACTTTTTCAAATATACTTTAATGCCAAAGGAGAATTTGTGCAAGGCTCTGGTTTTTACATATTGAAAGTTAAGAAAATATGAAAGACAGCTGAATTTAATTAGCTTTGCACATATTTAAATATTTTACTTATGAATCAGATTTTTTCATGGGTAATAATATAAGTATATTATTTATTTCAGAACATTTCAGTTCTAATTATACTACTATAATAAAAAATTTTAAGTTATTTTTGTGTATTGATAATAATGATCTACAGAATTAGAAGTATACACATTGAATACATTATAGTCAGGTTATAAAATAAAATAATTGTAAAGTATTAAAAGTAGTATTTATATATGATTTTAAGAAAGTTTATTTTGCTTCTAAAATATTAAGTTTATCTAAAATTAAAGACAAATACACATTTTTAAAATTTACATATATGAAATGTATTAATAAAATTATTTAAATATTTTAAATTTTATTTTAAAAATTTTATTTAAAAAAGTTAATTGAAACTTGTTAAATATCTATATACATATATTTTTTTTTAAATACTTAAGCATTCAGTACCCATCTGGTTTCTAATGTAGAGTCAATATGATGCCTTAGGCATGTTATCTGACTATACCTATACACATATAAGGATAATAGGAATTATTTAATATTGCTAAATTATCGCAAAAGTTACTACATGCAACTTTGGTGTATAGTAACCTAATCTGCAAGTACCTTAAAACCATAAACTGGAACAAAAAAGAAGCATAAAAGAATGCTGTCAGCACTCCTGGGAAATAATATTTTGTTATGAAAAATTTCATTGCATTTATGCTGAGAGAAAGGATTTAGTAAATTAATCATTTGTCTTTTTTCTTACTTAGTGTGTTTGCCTCTGAACCGTACTTTGAAGCAGTGCGTACCTCTCATGGCACACTTCAGACTTTCGAGGATCTGGAGCAAAAGATGTGATGAAGTGTTTCCCTGGGGCTTGAATGGTGTTAGCTGGGAAAGCAGGTGTTTAGGCTTCAGGTGTAGCTCAGGTTCTGGAACTGAGCTCTGCACCCTGATTGACAGAGACTCTCATGTTTCCTTTACGCATTTTTGTTTTCTGTTTGTAATATGCAGAGTCCTTTAAACTACAGGGCCTGAGGCAGGGACCCTTCTTGCTCAGGTTTCAGGCCAGAGTTTTGTTATTCTTTTGTTTTGTTTGTTGTTAAATATGATGCAGAAGGCTTAAGAAATCAGTTTGGGAAGCCAACATACAGCCATATTCAGTCAAAACATATATTAATGATGGAAAAGGTCAAACTCACTGAAACTCAGATTTCCTTTAGGGGAAAAGAAAAGGAATTTTGGTTTGCTTCACAGATATTGTTATATGATTTTCATTTATGTAAAGTAAAATGGACATGTTTTAGAGGTACATGGGGTGTGTGCATAGAACATGGACATCTACAGTTAATATTTGTAGATCAATACTATGCACATTCCTGTTGAAGGCTACCCTATGGGATCTTGAGAAAAATTCTCATGAAAGAATTGTGTGCTTTGCAAAAATTTTGCAAAGTCATGTTTTGATTTAATTATTGATAATTAACATGATGCTAATTATATCTATGAACTATAATTCTGCTGAGGAAAAGAAACCATATTTTTACGTGAAGGACAAAAAAAAAGGAAAGAGGAAAAAAAATAGAAAGCATGATAGCAAGCCAAATGGCAAAAGTATGGCAACTTATAAATCTGCCAAGTATGTCCTGCTGCTTTACAGTGTGGCCACCTGCCAAATAGCTCTGCATTGCATCCTCAATAGGTTTGACAAGAGGAAGTGCAAAGGGACTTCGTTGTAATGCTATGGCTCAATTAATAGCACTCATTTGGAAAACCTTTAATTGTTTAAATTGAGTATCCTGTCTGGTGGAATGCACAGTCTCGTAGCTTAACAAGAACAGAGCTAATTCTGATGAGACAGCTTAAAATACCTGTTTTAAAAACATCTCTTATTTATTAATTATGTGCTTAGGACCCATATTTTAGACAAAGGGCAAATAAAGTCCAAGTCCTAGAGGGTTGGATTAGTAATAAATAGAGCATAAGCACAAATTCCTCTTCTGTTCCGCATCTGAAAATTTATGATTTTGGGTTTAAACCAAATGAATTTTTCAGGAGTAATGTTTCCATCAGAGTCTAGTGTGCTTCCATTATTCCTTAAATCAGTTACATATAAGGTTATCCAAATGTCCAAAGTAAACCATATTGTCCTGTTGTTTTCATAATCATACGTTAAGAGACATCCTAAGTGAGGGGCAATAAAAGCTTCACAGAATTAAACACTGGAGGAAAATAAACCAAGAAAAATTATACAAAATATCCAAAAGAAATACACAAGACAATAGAAATGTTTAACCTAGAATCATGAAATATTTGGGGTGGATGTTAGATTTAATCCAACTCAATTTTAGATATGAACTAAATGAGGGCTTAGTGATTCTAGTCTAATGCTGTTCTTAGTGCAGTTTGTAAACTTTGATGTTCATTAGAAACATCTAGAGAACATGTTAAAATGCTGATTTAGAGTCCCAGTGATTCATGTGTTTGGAGTGGAGTAGAAGAAAGCCATATTTTCAATGGATGTCCTAGGTAACTCTCAGGCATGTGGTCATTAAGCCTTACGTTTAGAAACCATTCAGGATCCCATGTAACTCCACCGCATAGTAGATGGTACTGAAGGTCATGAAGGCTAGGAGGAAGATGGCTGACTAGTAAAATGTAGACGTGCAAAAAATAAACATATTAATGTTATCCACTGCCACACCCTGGGAAAAAAGAGTGAAGAGCAGTAACTCCAAATATGACCTTGAGGTAGGACACTTCTGTTTCTAATTCACACTCAGCACCATTCCCCATTGTCTCCTTTATTTATCACTTTCTATGACTATTAGTGAATGTATGTTAATATCTGCCTCTCCCTCAACATTGTGGACTCAACATCATGGACTCCTTTCAAGGAAACAACTGTCTTACTTTTTCACCTGTTGTTCACCTCTCTCCTCTCACTCCCAGAACTATTTACAGAAAGGTGTTTCATCAATAACATAGTATGGAGAAGACATGTTTCCAGAATTTTCCTCTCAGTGTGTCTTGTTACCGAAAAAATCATACCTTTCATGTTGAAATTGA
The DNA here is from genome assembly GCF_963455335.1 of Martes martes. Classification (NCBI taxonomy): domain Eukaryota; kingdom Metazoa; phylum Chordata; class Mammalia; order Carnivora; family Mustelidae; genus Martes; species Martes martes. The sequence goes on from NC_137893.1 coordinate 19,418,958, forward strand.
ACAGAAATTAAATACACTCACATTCTGGTGGCCTGGGAAGATGGTTCTAAAAGATGGGGTTTGAAAGCCTCCACCAAAAAATTGCTAGAGATGATACGAAATTCAGCAACATTGCAGGATATTAAATCAATGCACAGAGGTCTGTTGCTTTTCTATACACCGATAATGAAGCAGCAGAAAGAGAAATCAAGTAATCGATCCCATTTACAATTGCACCAAAAACAAGATAGCCAGGAATAAATCTAACCAAAGAGACAAAATACCTGTACTCTGATAACTATAGAACACTTGTGAAAAAAATTGAAGAAGACACAAAGAAATGGAAAAAAGTTCCATGCTCAAGAACAAATATTGTTAAAATGTCTATACTATCCAAAGCAATGTTCACATTCAAGGCATCCCTATCAAAATGAGACCAGCATTTTTCACAGAGCTAGAATAATTTTAAAATTTGTATAGAACAAGAAAAGACCCTGATTAGCCAAAGGAATGTTGAAAAAGAAAACCAAGCTCGTGGCATCACAATTCCAGATTTCAATCTGTATTCCAAAGCTGTAATGATCAAGACAGTATGCCCTGGCACAAAACAGACACGTAGATCAATGGAACAGAATAAGGAGCCCAGAAATTGACCCACAACTATATGGTCAACTAGTCTTCAACAAAGCAGAAAAGAGTATCCAGTAGGAAAAAGACAGTTCCTCAATAAATGGTGTTGAGAAAATTGGACAGCCACCTGCAGAAGAATGAAACTGGACTGTTATCTTACACCATACAAAAATAAATTCAAAATGGATGAAAGACCTAAATGTAAGACAGGAATCCAACAAAATCCTAGAGAACACAAGCAGCAACCTCTTTGACTTCAGTTGTACCAACTTCTTGCTAGATAAGGGAAACAAAACCAAAAATGAACTTTTGGGACATCATCAAGCTAAAAGCCTTCTGCACAGCAAAGGAAACAATCAAGAAAACTAAAAGGCAACCAGTGGAATGGGAAAAGATATTTGCAAGTGACATATTGGATAAAGGGCTAGTATCCAAAATCTGTAAAGAACTTATCAAACTCAACATTCAAAAGATAAAACATTCAGTTAAGGAATGGGCAGAAGACATGAACAGACATTTCTCCAAAGAAGACATACAGATGGCCAACAGACACATGAAAAAATGTTTGACATCATTTGGCATCAGGGAAATACAAATCAAAACTACAATGAGGAGTTACCTCGCACCAGTCAGAATGGCTAAAATGAACAACTCAGGAAACAACAGATGTTGGTAAGGATGCAGAGAAAGGGGAACACTCGGTGGGAATGCAAACTGGTGCAGCCACTCTGGAAAACAGTATGAAGGTTCCCCCAAAAAGTTGAAAATAGAATTCAACTACCCTGCACTACTAGCTATTTAGCCAAAGGATTCAAAAATAGTGATTCGAAGGAGCACATGCACCCCAATGTTTATAGTAGCAATGTCCACAATAGCTAAACTGTGGAATGAGCCCAAATGTCCACCAATGATGAATGGATAAAGAAGTTGTGGTTTGTGTACACACACACACACACACACACACACACACACACATATACGATAGAATATTATTCAGCCATAAAAAAAGAATGAAATCTTGCCATTTGCAACAATGAGGATGGAACTAGAGTGTATTATGTTAAGCAAGATAAGTCAGTCAGAGAAAGACAAATACCATATGATTTCACTCATATGTGGAATTTAAGAAACAGAACAGATCAACAGAAGGGAAGGGAAGGAAAAATAAAATAAGATATAAATGGAGACGGAGGCAAACCATAAGAGACTCTTAACAATAGGGTTGCTGGAGGGGAGATGGGTGGGGGGTGGGGGTAAAGGGTGATAGGCCTTAAAGAGGGCACTTGTAATGAGCACTGAATGTTATATGCAAGTGATGAATCATTAAAGTCTGCCCCGGAAACTAATTCTATACTATATGTTAACTGATGAAAATTTAAATGAAATCTTGAAAGGAAGAAAAAGTAAAAGTAGGAGTTCATACTTGAGAAGGTATCAGTGAATGTTGAGGTGGATGATCCAGGCTGGAATAACTTGTAGATCAATGCTTCCAGGTAGGATTTGAGGGCAACTAGTGAGGCCTTCCATCCAAATGTGTAGCCCCTAACACATTCATTAATGCCTAATATTCATTCTTTGAGTTAAGGCATTTCCCTTGTTAAAATCCAAATAATCTTATATCACCAGTAATGATATATTGTATGTGATCACCAGTAACAGACACCTGTTAGTGCGTCAACAGTAGGTAACAGATGGGTAAGAGTAATAACAGGTAATAAATAAATACCAGCAAATGATGAATAAAGTAAACAAATGTTTGCTGAGGGCAGCTGAAGTTTCCCAGTTTTCAGAAGACTCAAGATTAAATCCAACAGGCTGGGATGTTTTTTTTTATTTCATGCTGAAACCTATGGGAGTAGATGTCTCAGGATGGGGGAGTGGAGGAAGAGCTCAGTAAGGTGGCATCGAGGAGGGGTGTCATATTCGCAGCACTTTTTCTACTGGCATATAATTAATGGTATTTACGCAGTTAAGGATATAGGTAAGTGAATAATGTCTATTTTGGCTTTACATTATCTCTAGAAAAATATCAGCCACACAGCAGGCACCTGCATGATGCTTCCACACTTTCTGGAAGAAGCCCCAGGTGAGTGGAATTAAAGGGGATGGGGATGGGTGGGTGTCCATGAAAACAGCTCTGCATTCATTTGAATATGTACTGTCTGATTTATTTACAGTACTACATCTCTCTGTTAGCAGAACGAAAAGAGCTAGCTTAGTACATTTTTGTTTGGGGTAACAGAGAAGGGGAAACAACATAACGAGAGTTATGTTTACATTTTCTGTTTTGTAGAAGTATCCCAATAATGGAATGGCAAGAGTAAATGATCTTTCTGTACTCAGTTACTGCCCCAAACCCCATTTTTTTTAATGTATAAAATGTGAATAATGATATTTGCCTAATAAAGTTCTTGAGGTAATTAATGAGGTAATATCTGTAATAGTAGCATAGTTCCTGGCACAAGGTTAGGGCTTTATCAACGGCTACTATGATTATAATACATGCACACTGTAAATAATGAACAAGAACAAAAACGATAGTGGTTTCTCACATTCTGTAATAGTTTCTTGAGTTCTTTAGACCATAAATGAAGGAAACATGCTTCAGATTCTGTGAACAAGATTCTTACGACTTTTGAATACGTAGGCAATTAAAATGTTTGCATTTTAGGTAAAGAATAGAGCAAATGGGTATTTGTGTTATTTTAAGAAAGTGCTATCTAATTAATACTAATTAACTATACTGGGAAAGTTGAAGGCTAGGTAAAGAATTCAAACAGCCTTCAGGTGGAATCATATCTTAAAATCCACCAGTCATAGGCTGAAACTGAACTCTGGTTTTGGTAGGCAATAAAAAATTTCTGTTCATCTTTAGGACTTGTAATATATGAATGGTCATAAATACACTAGACATTTGAAATAAAAAAATAGTTAAAACTATTCTTAGGTAAATATATAAGTAGTTTAAAAATTATTATGCAAACTAAAAGAATTATATCTTACTTTCAGTTGAGTTGGGTTTCTTCCCCCTGTAATCAGTAATTAGAAGTTTTATAGATAGAGCTCATAAACACACTTACTCTTTTCTGTAAACCTTCTGTGGAACATATCCGTGGAAAATCATTAATATATAATTCTTGAAACTGGGGATTTTTTTAATTGCATTTGCTGTAGTGGGAGATGCTCTGAGCTCTGGATCACAAGGCCAGTGATTTCATTACCATTCTGTATCTAATACCAGAAAGCACCAGGGAAGTTCCTTACACTGAATCTCATTTTTTTTAAATTTTTAAAATAAGAGATATGGTTCCCATCTACTTTACAGAGTCAAATAAGATCACAAATGAGGAATGCTTTGAAAAATCTATAAAAGGGTGGTAAAATAGAAAGTTTACATGAATGTTACTACACTCTTGCTCAGCTTCTGCTGTTCCAACAAAACATAATTAGGCAGAATCATTGCTGCCTAAAGTTCAGGAACAGATTCCCCCAAGTCTAACAAATGCTTCAGAAGCTCAATGCATATGGGGACCCTCTTGCTTTGCATGCTACTCAACAGAAAGAGTTTGGTCCACAAGCTGATTACCACCCTCCTCTTTATGTATCAAAATCTGGCCCAGCCTTTAAAGCCTTCCTTACATATTTCAGCCTCAATTACCTCAATTTTCTCTGAATTCTCTTTACTTGCAACTTGAGGTCCAAATTGTTTTCCATTGCTTTAAGTCCAAGCAGACTTTGGATCCTGAGGGTAAAGACTGTATCTGGTGTATGCATTTTACACCCAACTGAATCTAACAGAGTGCCTGGCACCCAGTAGGCCGTAAGCAGACCCTTATTGGTTGATGGTGATATATTGCTGGGCTTGAAACCTCACAGCCTACACCTTCTACTAGCAGCTAGAGAAGCAAAGGAATGTTGAGGCAGCTGGAGGACAGGAGAGGAGCAAAAGGTAAATTGAGAAAATTAGGTTTAGATGATGACTGAGAACTCCAGTGGAAGATTAATTCAATCCCAAGGTCAAATTCAAGGAAATGTATTGAATAGGAGATATTTAACCAAAAAATAATGTATAATTTTATTAAATTTCAATTTAAATCAGTTTGCTAGCAATAATGTATCAAAGATGCAGCCAGATATGTGAAAAAGAATGAGAAGAGACCTACTATTTCAGGTGTTTATTAGGTAACAGGATCCGGAAAAATGCTCTCTATGAGTTCCAACTTAAGAGAAAAGATGTGGTTTCCTGTTAAGCTATAGATAGGGCAAGGGTAAAAATAACTCTACTGATGATAGTTGGATGAAGAAAGATGGAACAATTCTGGGATTTAAATTTTGTGCTTTTTTTCTTCCCTCAATATTAGAAGTTACAAATGGAGAGCAAGTATATTTACCAATACTCACTAAAAGAAGCCAAGAGAGCTGAAAAAATGGGTAGTGACAGATCCCAGGAAATATTTTTATGATTGCTGTACAATTTGCAAGGGTTGTGCATGATCTCTGCAATTCATAAGTAAACAGGGAAATCATGCTGGGTTCTTTTACTTTCTATCAAGCTCATCAAAGTAAGTAGAATAAAATGAATTGTAGAGACTTTTTTTTAAAGATTTTATTTATTTATTTGACAGACAGAGATCACAAGTAGGCAGAGAGGCAGGCAGGGGGTGGGGGGAAGCAGGCTCCCCGATGAAGCAGAGAGCCCGATGCGGGACTCGATCCCAGGACCCTGGGAACATGACCTGAGCCAAGGGCAGACACTTTAACCCACTGAGCCACACAGGTGCCCACAGTGACATATTTTTGATGAGAGATTTTTGAACAATATAATGAGAAAGCAGAATGAAAGTAAGTAGTCATGACTTTTTTTTTTTTTTAAGGAGGGGGGAGTCAAATAGTCCTCTGTTCTTCATCTAAGAAAAAGTTGAATTTTAATGGATCTTAGACTACATATCTTCTTTTGGGGGCTATCATTTTTTATGTGGAGTAGTTGATAGAATGACATTTTCCCATTGAATTTAGATAAGAATAGGCCAAAACTGTAATTGTTTTCAGAAGTTGGAAGTCACCAAAAACATACTGCAGTAGAAAATGTAAGAGAAAAAGTACGTTAAGCCATGGGGGAAGAAAAAAAGACATAGCAGTGACATTTTGAAAGGGAATGAGGTGTCATTAAAAATTATTTCATGATAAAGAAACATTCCATTGGTTTTGATTCTTATAGCAGATTCTCCTTTCTTCCAAAGTCAGTGTTATCATCAGGCTAAATAATGTGCAGGTAAATTCTTGCTCTTTTCATACTTGAGTTCCCACCAATCTCAGGATTTGTTTTCACATGTACTATAAATCAGTAGAGTAAAAGATACACATTAATAAATAACTTGAACCTTCTACACTTGGAGATTTGAGATTTGAGCCAGCTGAAAAAAAAAAAAATGCATAAGCCAGTCCAAACTTGGTGGATATCTCTTTTATTTCCTTAAGTAAATTTTGCCAACCGCCAGATAGAGAAATTCTAATTTATTAATGCTTGAATGAATAATTCACTCTCAGACACTGAATGATCCAAAACAAACAAGTCAGTTTGTATATTTAGTTATATGAACTTCTAAAAGTCTTCCTTCATAAATCTAATACTTCGCTGAAGTTAAAAAAAGAAGTGTTGACCCCTAAGGGCCCCCCCATTTATTATCTCCCACTGCAGACATCACGTCTTCCCATTATTCTCCAGGATTTGTTTCCTCCTTATGACACTGTACATATTTGATCTGTTTTTTTTTTTTTTTTTCCCTGTTATGTCCCTGGGACTCCTCAGTAGGCATTGACTGACCTTTGGTAAGGTCTCAGTAAGTTTTCCTAGAATATTCTGCTCTTTCTGTAAAGACGTTCTGTAAATACTTGTTTTCTAATATAAGTCTGTGGTAGATAGTAATGTATTCAATTTTACTAATGAGAAGATTGAATTTCAAGCACAATGATTCCCAGACAAGATCATTTCAATCCCAAGTGCTCCCTCCACTCGTCTTCGAGTGGAGGCGTGGGGTGGGGCGCTTGCTGTTCTTTGGGACTCATCATTCCACTCCATGAGCCTCTAGCGAGTCGATATTCTCCCTGGCTTTGGTTGAGCGATCCTTAGAGATGTTTTGTCTGACTACCTGCCTGGCCTAAACTGGGACGTCTTGATACTCTCTTGTTCACCTGATACTTTCCTCTTGGCGTTTACAACAATTTGGGACTTTGCATGTGTGTGATGACCGATATATGTATCGCAGACTGTCCTCTAAGCTCCGTGGGGGTAGGGATGGTATCTCTCTCTCTCTCTCACTGCTGCACTGCTGCACTGCCAGCGGCCACCGCAAACACAGGGGCTGAGTGAGCAACAACAAATACCAGTAAAAGAATGAGATTCCACCCCAAGTCTGTAAGACCCTAAAGTCACAGATTCACCCACTGCAGAAGTGTTGCTGGGTTCCCACAATCAATCCTAGTACATGAAGTTTTGTTTGTTTGTTTAAAGATTTTATTTATTTATTTGAGAAAGAACATGAACAGGGGGAAAGGCAGAGGCAGAGGAAGAAGCAGACCCCCCGCTGAGCAAGGAACCCCAACACAGAACTCGATCCCAGGGTCCTGGGATCATGACCTGAGCCGCTTAACTGACTGGGCCACCCAGGCACCCTGTTGTACATGAAGTTTTAAGTCCTGGTGGCTACATGTATACTATACTATTTCCTATATGCCATACTGCCATAATGAAACTAGATTAGAAGGTAATCGACAGCCCGTTCCACAGTTTACATTTCTAGGAAGTGAAGCATGCAGTTGGTTGGTCCTCCATAAATACTTACTATTTGATAGAGACCTGATCCTAAAGTTTAACCTACTACAGGACATTCTCTCACCATAGCACATACCTTCCCCACTGTCCATAACCCAGCCACCCTATCCCTCCCCCCTCAACCCCCAGCAACCCTCAGTTTGTTTCTTTAAAGCCATATTTCTATCACGGTTCCTTGGCATGCTTTATTCTTCTGTTATAACGACTGACAATCATAATCATGATTATGCCAGTAGGCTACACTTGGTGTTAATTTTCTTTTTTTCTTCTTTATTCCCAGACATTTGCAGTGATCAAGCTTTCAGATCCCTGGGAAGGTGAACTGCACTGTCTGTGACAGGCTCCGTATTTTTCTTATGTGTCACACAACTCTGAAACCAATACAGAAATTCAGGGCACTCAGATTGAAAAATGAATACTTTCCACATTTAAAAGAGAAAGAGTTACATGTTTTTGGAGTTACATACATTCTATATCCCCTTTTATAATATCCAGAACCGAAGGCTGGGCACAAAGCAAGAGATTTTATACTGTTGTTCTTGTGGGGTTTTGTTTGTTTTTTCTTTTTTTTCTCCCTCCTACTCTGAGCCCCATCCCCTCTGCTCTTTTTGTTCTTTGTAGTTTTGTGCTAACTTCAGAGCTGCAGGCATGTCATAGATCATATATATATATATATATATATATATATATATATATATATATGAGCTAAGAGCAGGAATGCTAAAATGATTTCTTTCTCAGGCCTTAAAGATAGATGGTAGGTCAAGACACTTGAGTTCATAGCCAAACATACTAAGGCACAGAGCAACATGGCAGCAATTTGAGTTGTGAGTGCCAAAAGTGCTTGTTCAGCACTAATAAGAAATTGGAGAACAGGATCAGTGTAATCTCTTATTCTTATTGCATTAAAAAAAAAAACACACACACAGAGTAATGCCAAGTTTATGACATGCACTGACAAGACCAAAAAACCAAACCAAACCAAAACCAAACCAAAAACAAGACACACACAACTCAGTTTTTCTAATCCTTCATCCTCTGTTTGTAGGCATATGAAAGAATAAAAATAAGCCCCATGGCGTGAGTTATAGATGAAGTATCTGCTGTTAGCTTGGAATTTCCTGGCATTTTTCAGTTTGTGACATAGACTTGATGTGATTAAACAAAAGTTTTTCCTCCAAATTTAAAGTTCCTTTTTTTTTTTTTTTTTTTTCCCAAAGCTGAATCTAATATGCTCTAACATTTTTTTGTTGTTGTTGTTAAATGGAAGCAGATGCCTCTGTTTTCTGAGCTGGCTACCAGACTCAGAGGAATAAATGAAGAGTGAAGCCCTGTTCTGCTAGAGGCGAAGAAACCAGTCTGCCATGTTTGCCTTTCAGAATTGCATATTATCCGCTAGCTCCTCGGAGGCAGAGCCCATGTTCCTCCACAGGCTGAGACAGGGGCAGGGGGTAGCTTCCCTTGAACAGGATTTTCTTGGACTCACTTGGAGGAGTCCCCTGAGTAAGCACTGGGTAAGTCCCCTGACCCCCTTGGAGTCAAGCTCACCCAGTGAGGAGCCACAACAACAGTCTTTCCAAGATGAAAGAAAGGGAACTAGAGGGGCACTTCTTATAGGCAAGTACATCAAAAATGCTATTGTTACTTTCTTTTTCCTAAAGAGAGAGGTGAGCTAGAAAAATGGAGTGGGGAGGCCTGTAAACTGAGTAACCTGTCCTGGGAACCTCCTGGGTGTACCTGGGTTTGTGCCTAAGGCACAGGCATCGAGGATTCTCGGCATCTTTGGCATTTTTGTGGGCTGGGTCAGGTAGGGATGGGTTGCAGGGCCAGCCTGATATGCAAAACCCTTTACGTCTTAGGTAGTGATTGTCACCATCACTGAGGGGCAAGAATTGGACTAGGGTATCAGGGCCCAGGCAAGCAATTGCAACAACAAATAGTTGGGGCGGGAGAAGAGGATCCGAGACAAACCTTACCCCAGTCCTCCATTCTACAGGGCAGAGTGAAGGGAGCCAAGAATTTTTCCTTCCTTTCCTTTCAGCTGCAGTGGTCTTGAAGACGCAGTGAAGTTAAGTTATGTGATCTCAGTTGTTCGGGGAAATATCCTCTGCCCTTAAACTTTCTCATTGCAGAAATACCACCCCTTACAAAGGTACTTGCAGTAGTACAGTTATTTGCTAACAATTTAAATAATAATTAGTGATAATCTAATAATAACTGAATAATAATTCAGTAAATGACTCTGGTGAGGGTTAGAAGAAGAGGATTCAAACCTCAGGGTAGATTCATCTAGTAAAATTACTTCTCTTCCTGTAGATGAGCTCTATGAAGAAAAGTAACATATAGATGGCTAGAAGGATGGAGGTTTTTCTTCAGTGGCCTATGGCTGGGAACTTGAAGAATTCTTGTCCCAGTGATGTGACCATGCATACATTACGAAGCTTCTTGGGGCTCAGAATGTGCATGCATAACATAAGCGCGTGTATACACGTGTATGCACGCATACAACTCAGATGATCTCTAAGGTTCTTTCTAGGCCTGATATTCTATACCCTAATGCGGACCTGCTTTTTGAGAAAGGGACAGGGGACAGGACACCATGTGGGCAGAGAGCTTAGGAGAAGTGCTGAGTGTTTAAAATACACAGTTTTCTATAGATAAAGACCGTATTTCCCTAAAAAATGTATTTTTGATTGGAATCTATACTTATTTATGTATGAGACATGTTTCTTTGGGTTTATTATTTAAAAGAAATACCATTCACAGCACAGTTCGGTGGGGGGGGGCGTTGTGTGTGTGCGTGTGCACACGCACACGTGTATTATCTGGTCTTTATCTTGTTGTGGCTATTCTGAAGCCTATCCCACTTATAACGTAAATTTTTACTAGTTAGTTCACGGATTCTTGACTTTATAGGCTTAATGACTGTAGTTAAATACATATTAAGGCACATTAAAACCTTACATTAAGAAAAACAAAATGAACTGAAAATTGTTTTGCACTAAAACAAACTTTTGTTTTTGGTAATTGGTTTCACCGCCCACTCACTTTTCTGAGCACTTATAAACCATCTATTCAATAAGGAAATTATGTATGAACATGCTATATCAGGGACTGCACAGTGTTTTGAGAGTTTAAGCACCACCGATCATAAGGTTCTTGACACAGTTCAAACAGAACAGTACAAATGGTGTGCTAAAAAGTGCTAGAGTTCATTTAAGCCTGTCTTCTCATATTAAACCTGTGAAAGCCATTCGAAGCCCCTAGATTATGAAACCTGGGAGTCTGCAGAAGCAGCCCAATTGAATAACACCATCACAGACAATCTTTAACTCTGTAAAATGTTGATAGCACTAAGGAGTTAGCCATAGAAAAGTAATTGCAGTTTCCCCTAGAACCTTTAGAAAGTGATGGGCCTGGAAGAGTGATAGACTCTATCCTGAAGGAAACGAAGAGGGAAGGTAGAAAAGTTTCATGGACGAGCAGAATAGCTTAACAGTGGGACATCAAAGGTGACACGAGTTAGAATTAGAATTAGTCACTCCCTTTCAGTGTTTCTAAGGTGCTCTTCTTGGGGGTCTGTTAGAGCAATTGCCAAAGATCTCACCTGTGGAACATACATAACAAATAATATGGAGGACAAGGGTAGATGGAGAGGAGAAGGGAGTTGAAGGAAATTGGAAGGGGAGGTGAACCATGAAAGACTATGGACTCCGAAAAAAAACCTGAGGGTTTTGAAGGGGCAGGGGGTGGGAGTTTGGGGGAACCAGGTGGTGGGTATTAGGGAGGGCATGGATTGCATGGAGCACTGGGTGTGGTGAAAAAACAATGAATACTGTTATGCTGAAAAGAAATAAAAAGTTAAAAAAAAAAAGATCTCACCTGTCATACACTCAACTATGGATGTGACCATCTCTCCAATGCTCTGATGGCTCCTCATGCAAGGAAACAGGGCCATTTATTTCTGTACCCTCCATGACTACTGTTCCAAAGATCACAATGCTCATCACTGAGACTGTTTGTGTCTTTATGCCTCTGAACTATCTTGCCTGATTGCTTGAAATTTTCACTTTGTCTCAAACTTGACATAGTCACACACAACGCTCGCTTTCCACCTCTACCTCTTCCAGGTGTGTGTGCTCCGCATTGCCATCATTGTCATAACTGTCCACCTCGTTTCTCAGTCTAGCCCCGAAAAGGTATCCTTGATTCTTTAGGCAATTCACTCCTCGTTTTCCAGTTTTTCAGCACCACGTGCAAAACCTGTTCTGAAAGCCCCTACTCTTCTTCGTTTCTAATGGTCGCTTTAATTCAAGCCAGCTTGACCACTGTGGGAACATGCTCTGGCTTCCACACTCATCTTTGATTGAGCCCAAATCACTCTCCAGATAGCAGCCGGAGTAATCTTTTGAAAATTTAGATCTGAATATGTCACACCTGTTCAAAATCCTCCGCTGGATTTCTATTGCACTTAGAATAAAATCCCAAATTATTTCTGAGGTTACAAACCCTTGCCTGCCCTAGCATGTCTTACTTCCTCAACCTCTTCTTGTACCTCTCTGCCCGTCACTCACCATGGTTCAGCTACCTGAGCGCTGTTTCTTCTTGAACACAAGATTCAGTCATGTACTTTTTCTTTCTTGAGCAGCCAGTGCTGTGTTCTGAGGGGCCTGGTTCCTTCATGTCAATCTAGTGCCAGTCTAAGGGTCTATTTCTCGGTGATGTCATACACGACCTACTGCCCTAACACAACTGATCTCTCCTGTATCATTCTGTTCTTTTTCTTTTTTATTTGGAGCATCTTTTCCCCTGTAAATATCACTGTTTGTTCTTTCCTTTTTTTTTTTTTTAAAGATTTTATTTAATTATCTTACAGAAATCACAAGTAGGCAGAGAGGCAGGCAGAGAGAGAGGAGGAAGCAGGTTCCCTGCTGAGCAGAAAGCCCGATGCGGGGCTTGATCCCAGGACCCTGAGATCATGACCTGAGCCGAAAGCCGAGGCTTTAATCCACTGAGCCACCCAGGCACCCCATGTTTGTTCATTTCTTATGTGGTTGTTTGTTTCCTTCCTTCTGTGTCACTCACTTCTTATTAGAATGGAAGGTCTGTGAAGGGGAAACCTGGCCTGTTCTGTTCTTCACTGCAGTCCCTGTCCAGCACAAGGCCTAGGACACAGCAGAGCAACAAAATAATTGATGACAGAATGAATGAACCCATTTTCACATTGCCAATTCCATTCCTGATCTCCACTTTTAGTGAGAAGCATATAACGACCCTGTTGGTATGAAAACTGAGGAAGGTGGTGAGGGAAGATGAGGAAGGCATAAAATGTGGTCTCAATTCCCTTACCTATCCTGCCCATCCACCACGAGACACAGAGTCTGTAGGGTAGGAAATGACCTATATGAAAGGGCTGGGAGATCTGAGCGCCCCTTCCTCATGCCACTGTTCTTGGTATCATGGCTTGAGAAATGGAGTTAAAAGTAGAATATGAAAAAGGTCCTTGTCCATTGCTGGCCAAGAGTTGTTTTACTGGGCCTACCATTCTCATTGGTTTTAATCAAACTGAGGGTGCTCTGCTAGGCTGGCCTTGTTTTGGGGGCTCTGGGTAATAGGAAACGGCCAGGGTGCACTTAAATGTTTCTCTGATATGTGCTTACACACATGCATATGCATGCACACACACACATACCACACACATCACACACACACATACTACGCACGTACCCACACGCACACACACACACAGCTCTGGCCTTCAGAACGCATATGCCTTGGGACCTACCAAGACTCTGGGGGCACCTGGGCGGCTCAGTTAAGCATCTGCCTTTGGCTCAAGTCCTGATCCCGGGGTCCTGAGATACAGCCCCGCATTGGGCTCGGTGCTCAGTGGAGAGCCTGCTTCTCCCTCTCCCTCTACCTGCTACTCCACGTGCTTGTGCTCTCTCTCTCCCTCTCTCTCTCACATTTGCTCTCTCTGTCTCAAATAAATAAATAAATACAATCTTGAAAAAAGACTCTCCAATATCAAGGAGCTTGAAATATATTTGGGATGACACAACATATATTCAAGGACATTATTTATTTATTTAAAGAATATTTATTTGAAGGAAGGACTTAAGAAATATTAAACAGTGGTAACAACATATGCAAAAATGACCAGTAAGGACTAAAGACACCAATGATTTCAGAAGCAAGGAGAGAGTTCTATGAGTAAAAGTGATTGCAGAGGACTTTATCCACATTTTACTAAGCCCAGGGGGTGCAGTGAGGCTAGGAGAAAATAGTTTTTCCAAAAGATTGGGACTAAATTTTCAGTTTTTTGTTGTTGTTTTTTTTTTACAAGACACTGTGAGATCCAAAGTTGAGTCACATTCAATTAGCAACAATTTATATAACCAACATATCATTTAAATTTTAAAATAATGGACTAAAGGATAAAGTGTTTTTATATTATTAACTCTTAGGATTTGAATAAGAAAAAAGAATGACTCCCAGTTCTATTTGCAGATTTTTATTTATTTCTTGGTTTCTCAGAGCCTGATTTCCAGACAGATTATAGAGTTCCCTTATTCTTCTTTTCCCATATATTGCATTTCTTTTTCCATTTAGCGATTGGGTAGGAAAGAGAAGCTTACCCTAGTCACATTTCTTTTTTCTTTTCTTCTCTTTCCTTTTCTTTTAAGTTTAGCAGCTCCAATGCAAATCTTGGAAAGAGAAATTTGGAATGAATTGTTGAACGAGACTGTAGGGTTATCTGGTGATTTTCATTCTCTGTGCTGTCGTTATCATGCGGGATCATAAAGTGCATCAATGCACACAATTATGGGTGCATAATTGTGAATGAGGTCCTGAGTTGCCGCAGTTTTGGGAATGTGCTCTGGGCTGCTCTCCACAGCTCTGCTGTAAGATGTTGGCCCTCTTCTTAGAGTTCCCTTTCACAGCTGCATGGGCTTTTTCAAATCATTGGAGAATACTGCTAGATTGTCTAGCGTCTTCACACAGCACTCTTCGGGACTCCATTGCTCTAAATTAATGTAATTTCCGAAAGGGAAATCCTTGTGACTTGAGAAAATGCAAAGCACAGGCATAACAAAGTGACTTGGTGAATACAAGCTCTCCTCCGAAAAAGACAAGGCAAAGCTGCTCTTGGATTATTTAGACAAATTTGATATGTTTTAGTTTTCGTTCATTTGCAGTTCTTCAGTAGGGACATTTTTATCAAAGATTAGTGGGATGAGAGTTTCTAGGGTCATCCCTGAATAAGACATTTGCTGGTTGAATAGCTGTTACAGCTGAATTCTTTATCAGAAAGACGGCACTAGGCAGCTGAATATTTTATTGCCTTTTCTCAGTCTAGTTAACAAGGGAGAATAATCCATTGAGAAGTGCATAAATACATATTCAACTTACACTGGAGAAATTTAAAAAGCCTTTCTGGAAATGCCATGGGCATTTTATGGATTGGAAACTCTTTCAATTTTCAAATTCAAAATTTATATCATAACCATAAAATTTTTGATCATAGGGAAAAAAAAACCACTTGATTCTCAAAACTTATGTCTAGAAAGAGATTAGCTTCATGAAACTCCCCTTTATGGGGAGAAAATTTTATAAAATCTGGGGCTTACAGTTGAATCAAGACCATTTATATCTTAAATCCTGTTTATTCAGGTCTGGCGAATACATCCCGGCTTAGACATCTCTTTCATGATCTCCAGTTTGTAAGTAGTCAGTGTACAGAGCGGGCCTAGGATTGCATCTAGTGTTTGTGTTACTCATGGTACATTGCCTCAGTGGACTCTTCCCAAGTAAAGGGAGAAGTACCTGAGACCCTGCTGGATTTATAACTTATCTATTCCGACAGCAGACACCTCTTAACACAGCCACTAAGATACATCCTATTAACTTTTATTGTATTGCTTAGCACAACTGACAACTTTCCAATATATTCATTCAATAGCATTTATTTCTTTACATGTAACATAATGATATTTCTATTTCTTACCACTTCTTGGAGACATTTCCAAACAAAAATTTTCTTTATATAACGAGAACACTGTTTCATCTTTTTTTTTTTTAAGATTTTTTTATTTATGTATTTGACAGAGAAGAAACCACAAGTAGGCAGAAGTAGGCAGAGAGGCAGGCAGAGAGAGAGGGGGAAGCAGGCTCCCTGCTGAGCAGAGAGCCTGATGTGGGGCTCCATCCCAGAACCCTGGGATCATGACCTGAGCAGAAGTCAGAGGCTTAACCCACTGAGTCACCCAGGCACCCCTAACACTATTTCATCTTTATGAGAGTTTCTTTTCTTTTTTGTGGTCCTCCAAATACATGGTATACCTTGCAAATCAGAAATACTCTTGGTCCAACAAAGCTATTTACTTTAAACAGAAGCTCAAGAAAAGTATCAATTAACTGCAATGGGATTTTCTTCCTATTTTAATATAAACTGTGATATATGTATATATATGTATACACACACACACACACACATACAGACACACACACATACAGACACATGCACACATATATATACATACACATATATATGGTATATACATATATAATTTTTTTCTTCTTCTGTCCTATAGTGGTGAAAATAAGGTAAAATTCAATTCAGATATGAAAAGGAACACTTGTTAATGTAAACCCTTATTTGCTAATCTTAAATTGAATTTGCTTCTTTGTCTTAAATTGGCACGTATTAACCTTAAAACAGAGGATCATTATATATTCCCAATTCATGACACCCATGGATTGACATCATGAGAAACCCAGAGGGGCGAGGGAAAAAATTGTCTGATATAGAACAGCTGATGTTCCTGTCTTAATATTTCTGTATTTCAAGTCCCTATGAGATTTCTTGGTTCAAGAGTTCCTATCTAGTGGCAGGCTGGTGTTTGAAGGGGATGGCATTGTTTTCATTATTTCTGTAATACAAGAGTTTTAATTCCCAAGTGTTCCAAACTTTTGGGGCCAACATTCCCTTAATTGTGAGCAAGAAGAAATTGAAATTCTATTTCACAAAGTTTTTCATTCCCATTATGTCTTCCTTATTTTTTTTTAAAAGATTTTTTCATTTACTTATTCAAGAGAGAGAATGAAAGAGAGACAGAAAGCATGAGAAGGGGGAGGGTCAGAGAGAGAAGAAGACTCCCCGCTGAGCAGGGAGCCTGATGTGGGGCTCCATCCTAGGATTCCAGGATCATGACCTGAGTTGAAGACAGTCACGTAATCAATTGAGCCCCACAGATGTCCCTCATATTTTTATTAGATATTAGACAAGAGACCATCTGTAAGCTACATGTAATTTCTATTTTAGAGGTGAGGAAACTGGGACTCAGAAAAGCTAAGCAAACGCTCATGGTCATGGTTATGAAAGAAAGCTGGGATTTAAATGTAGGTCTCTCTGATTATAAAACCCATGCTGTTTCTCTTGTGGGATGCTGCCAGTGATTCCAGACACTTTTGCTTTCTTCCATTTTTCTCAGTGCTTTAAATATTTAATCATTCTTTGACATCTCTTTGAACATGCTCCAAATTTTCTAAGTCCTGGTTGAGAGTGAGGCCTTGATCTGTTTGGAGCCCTCCACGAAAGGGCAAGCTAATCTCTGGAGAAAGTTCCTACTTTTTCAGGGAAATGTGGCTAAAGCAAATACCAAGATGAGGTTTAAAGTTGGTGGCACAAGGACTTGGGAGTTGGTGGGCACAAGGTGACTTGCATGTGGGTTCATTGGGTGGGGGTATTACTAGAGTCTTTATGTGGTAGAAATTTCCCTTAAGCTCCCCGTAGTTCAGGATGCAGGGGCTGAGGTGTTGGGGTAAAACTGAAGAAGTAGAAAGGTCTCTGTGAGATGGTGAGAGGGATGGATAAAGGGGCTTGCGGTGACTAAGGGTGACATGGGTTAGGGCTGGGATGATCTCGTCACTGTGGGAACTACAACATGCCCAGTATACTGCAGCTGGTGGCAGCATTGGGTGCATCAGGGCCTGTTTCCAGGAGCACCAAAGGCACTATCAGCCCTGGTGGTAGAGTAATATTTTGGGGAGGGGTATAAGACCATAAAGAAAGAATGCCCTAGAATCTACAAAACTATTAGAGGGACACACTTAAGGCAGCTCCTCAGACTCCCAGAAATATCCAAAGCAGACTTGAAAGGGACTCCATTGGAGTGTTTGTATGAGTAGGGGCTCAGATTTGGGTTCTTACTTTTAACTCTTAATCTGACCACATCTGCAGCTATGATGCACTGAATCAGTGGAACATTAGGGTCGTAAGTAATGGAGACTGTTAACCCTCTCAGAGCAAAACTTCAGTGTTGCAAAAATTACCAACTGGAGAATTGGGAAGTTTATTAAGAATTCAAGTAAACCAGAGGATTATGGGTCTTTGCATTGCAATGCAGGACCCACCATCCTCTGGCCCCAGGTAGGCATCCGTGATATAATGAAATCACAGGTCATGGGATTTCTAGCACTCTGCTCTAAAAGCATTACTTAGCTCCTACTTCCCTGTGTCTTCTACACTCCCTTCAGAGGACAAAGAGTTTCTACTGTTAATTTAATATTTTTAAAACACTCAGACCAATGAGTGTCTGATTTTGCCCTATAGCTTACATAACTAGAAGTTATGACAGTGTGAGAACACATTAATGGAGAAAGCACCTCAAAGTCTGTGGTTCTTGCTTTCAATGTTCTTTTTTTTTTTCCCCCTTATTGATTCAAAATTCCTCCCCTGCAGTTTCTGTGTAGGAAAGTTATTTTTTCATCCACTGTTCTGGACCTTAAATATTTAATAGAGTGTAGCTTCAATCAGCTCATTGGAAATTCCGTTGATTGTTTGAGAAGTTTATCCAGCCTATGTCCTGTGGACTCACCATTAAGACACCTACTACTTCTGTAAAGAATCCAGTATAATTATAAGTTCAATAGAAAACCTGAAGTAAGGAGGAAGTGAAAAAGTTGAAATGGAACAGGGTATATGTGTTTGGGGAAACCCATGTGATATGTCTCCCTTTTCAGTTTCAGACAGTGCATGGAGTCCCCAGTCACATTTGAACACACATCCCTGCAAACAGGACTAAAAAGAGAGATATGTACTTACAGTACCCAAAACCAAGGCTTTACGAGTATTGGGGAGAAAACTGTGGCTAGCTAGACAATGGTAAGTTATTGTAGGATAAAAGCAAAATGCTGTTTATTTCCATTATACTTCATGTTGAAAAAAAATTTGTCTCTCTCTCTCTCTATCTCTCTCACTTAAGGCAAGATACGTAACCCACTGTTTCCCAAAGTATGTTCTGGGAAATATCAATTCTGCCAGATGCTAACTAGAAACCAATTTTTCAGTCTCATGGCCAAATACATTTGAGAAGTATTGTCACATAAGGCTAATCACATTTCTGTACCTCAGGTCTTCTCAAGACTTTAATAAACAAATAAGTTCTGTGACTCCCCAGTGGGGCAGGTAGCTCATATACACTCTCCTTTTTCTTTTTCATTTTTAGCGCCAGTAAACCTACTTTGAGTCAGCCTACTGGAGAGCCACTTCTTAGATGCTACTTATCCAGGCAGATTATAGGATAAAGAGAGCTAACAGAAGAACTGTTTTTCCACTGAAATCACTGGCACATTAAACACTGATAGGATTCTTCATGGCTAAGTCTAATAGTAATTTATACCTAAATAAAATAGTTTACAAAAAGTTATCTAGAACAAATACTTCTTAAATATGAGGTACTGTTTTGTGTTCATAACCACTCCCAAGAAAGATCAAGCTTTTTTTTTTTTTTTTTAGATTCAAACCTTTGTTTGTTTGTTTGTTTTTTAGAGAGAGAGAGAAAGAGAGAGAGAACATGTGGGATGGGAGACAGAGGGAGAGAGAGAAATCCCAAGCAGGCTCCATGCTTAGCATGGAACACAACATGGGGCTCCGTCTCCCAACCCTGAGCTCATGATCCGAGGGAAATCAAGAGACAGACGCTCAGAGACTGAGCCACCAAGGTGCCCCATAGAAAGTCAACCTTTGAAACTAAATCTCTACAACTGACTTGAAAAACTTACTGTACCCTCCTTAAGAGGAGATTTTGGAGCACACAGATGATGGCTGAGTATGTTTCCACACCATGAAGGCAGAAGACAGGAATTAGCATGTGTGGTGTTAAGTGCCTGACATTGAGATTTTGATTGCTGTGGTTACCATTTCAAAGACTTCCATTTTGAATAAACTATTGTCCTTGTGTGGCAAGGCCACTTGCAAAACAACCAGATAAGGAACAGACCACCTCAACCATTCAGTTCCCCTTTTACAAAGCCCTCATAACCTAGATAACTGACCACCCGAGTGACTGCATATTCCTTTTCATGCCTTAATTCCAGTTCTTGTGTTTCAAATTTGCCAAAACAGAGTGAAACTGCAAAACCCTCCAACCCCAGTAGATGCAAAGACCCCAGTCAGCACTCCATCTCTCTCTCTGACTGCACTGTGTGGCTCACAGGTGTGCTGTGTATGCTCTAGGAACGATGAGTAATAAATATTGTTCTTCAAAGTTCCATGATGGTTTTTTGCTTAGGTGCATTTTGCGGTCAAGATAACCTCAGGGACTTCAGTCGGGGAAATGTCTGTGGGAGCTCACCTGAAATGGTATGGTTCAGGTGGGTACCCCAGGCTCTTCTAGCTCATAATATTATCAATAGGCTGAGACCGACAAAACAGCATGATGATAAATAATATGATTTAGGAACTCTCTCTGTCTATAGGAGTTAGTCCCTCTGTTTAAAAGGTAACATTTTCAACCCCCCTGTCTAGGGCACATTGCTTGGAGCTGACATATGGATTCCCAAGTTCTTCTTGCTCTTTGGCTAGAAAGACTTTTTCTTGGGTATTGTATGCCGTGCTGGGCTCAAGACTTCTCTGCAGGGGAATTAGCAAACATAGCTTTATATGCCAAAGGAATTGAACTTGATGGTGTCCAAAGACAAGTGAGATGGAAATTTATTTTAATAATTCACTACTTAAAATATTCTAGGAGTGCCTGGGTGGCTCAGTCAGTTAGGTGTCTGCCTTCAGCTCTGGAAATGAGCCAGGGTTCTGGGATTGAGTCCCAAATCGGGTTCCCTGCTCCACGGGGAGTCTGTTTCTCTTTCTCCCTCTGCCCCTTCCCCCCTTGCCTGTGCTCTCTCTCTCTTCTTCTCTTTCAAATAAAAAAAAAAAATCTTAAAAAAAAATTCTAACACAAAAGCAATGATACTTATGATACATTCAGAAAATCAGGCAAATGTGCTCTCTAAAACAACACAGGAGGGAGAATTCTACAGTCGTCTTCTTCCCCCTGCTTTTAGGATGGAACCTTGAGAGGCATAAACACTGCTTAGCTTGGAGAAAGTCTGAGAGTCCCAGGTAGGAGGACCAAAAGAGGCTATGGAGACTTCTTAAGACCTTTCAGCAGGAAGTTGCAGAGAAAGACTATGTTCCCCATCATTTTAAAGGCCCTGAGTTCACTACCAGAAATTCCCTGGACGAAAAGCCAGGAAAACCAGCTATATCTTCAACCTTTCTAATTTCTCACTACAGTTTTATATTTTTTCCCTTCCCATGTCAAAAAGTAGAATCCAAAAACAAGATGGATGGTAGCAAAGGACAATCACAATTAACTAAAGTTGTGAACATTTCCGAAACTTGTAATGTCATTCTTGAAGCCACTGAAATTTTGTCTTACATTTTGCCAGAGGCTTGTGCTATTAGAAAATTGTAGGTCACATAAAAATTTAATTTTAATTTTGGATCACAAGGGTGAATATTTGACAATGGTAGAATCATCACTTAAAAAAATATAATGCTGGCTAAAAGCAGGGGGGACAAGGGAAGAAAAAGGTAGTCACATTTTTGGCACTGAAAACAATTGTCATAAATGTTATGGCTGAAGATTATAATTCTGTCTTATATCTTTAATGGAAATTAAGAAAACCTTTGAATACTTTTATTTTTTTAAAGATTTTATTTGTTTATTTGTCAGAGAGTGAGAGAGCACAAGCAGGCAAAGTGGCAGGCAGAGGCAGAGAGAGAAGCAGGATCCCCACCGAGCAAGGAGGCTGATATGGGACTCGATCCCAGGACCCTGGGATCATGACCTGAGTCAAAGGCAGTGGCTTAACCAACTGAGCCACCCAGGTGTCCCACCTTTGAATACTTTTGCTTAGCAGTTTTCATTGGTCTTTCTAAATGTAAGGACTTACTGTTGATATCTAAGAATGAATAATGCAAGTGTATTTGAATTTCCACACATTTCACACTTCACCAAGTGAGTTTATTTCATGTGATGACAACTCTGGTCAAGGAATAAGAATACTCAGATTGATGAACCATTTGGTTTTAAATGCAAGCATAACCTAAGGGAGTAAAGACACATTTCATAATTGTTTTTCTATCACAAACTCAGGCTTTGGTAAATAAGTGAGAAGAGACAGAGAAAGGCAAAGTTTAGGGTCCATTCTTATGGCCTAGCAGTCCAGTCCTTGGAAATTACTTTTACTTTATTTCGTTTTGGTTTGGTTTGGTTTGGTTGCCTTTCAGGACCTATTAACAAGAAGAGTAAATGCAAAAGGCAAGGTGAATAATAAGGATCGGTTTACTGATGGGAGTTCAGAGGCAAGGGGAAGAGGACCTCACAGCAGTGGTAGGATGAGAATCTGACATTAAAAGGTGGATAAGACTGCAGTGGTTCGAGAGGACCTAGCTGACTCACTGTACATGAGGGAGAATGAGAAAGGCACGAAAAAGATTGCAGCAGTTGTGCCTCTGATTTGGGGCTGGTGAATAATACCTCTTTTTGGAGCCAAGAATTTCTGTAGGTGAGGGAATAGAGAGCCATATTTCTGAAAAGGACAAATGAAACTGGATTATGGAGAGTCTTAAGTACCAGACCATATTTGAACTTTATAACATAAGACTTGACAGGATAGGAGAATGATGATATCAGCTGTTTTTAGGAAGAGTGAGTGCAACGTGGAGAGGGAGGGACGCCTGGAAGCAAGAAGGATTGCTATTAGTTAGCTGACAAGCTTCTGGACTGGGGAGCCAGGGAGTGGGAGTAGGAGAATGGGAAAGATACAGAGACCAGAGCATAGTGGGAAGTGGTAGAGAGAAAAACCAGTGAGGACTCCTGAGGGTTCCAAGGGTTGGCTTGTTTTTGTTTGCTGCTGGGCTGGTGGTGTTGCCTTTCAGGACCTTAGAAGTTAGTTTCAGTGTATTATAGCCATGAGTTGACACACTCACGACATCTTAGGGTTAGAAGGGTGAGATCAAATAACTTTGGAACAGGTCTTCTGTTTTTAGTGATGTTCGTTTACCCCTATTTTAGGGACATGGTCTTTAGGAACCGAGGAGACTATGAAAAAGTCACATTTGCAGCAACACACCAGAAGCCACTTCTCTGGGCTCGGAAAGTCCGCCCTGCCACATTGCCTTTCCCCAGCATAGGAGTTATCTGAGCAAAGGTCTCAGGCTGATTTTTTTAAATGCTGTGAACATCAGGATCTAAAATTAGATATAAAATTAAGATCACAGCTTGATCGACTACATAGTTCTGTTCCAGTGCAATGCTTTTGCATACCAAAAGAATTGGAGGACAGTTTTCTATCTCAAATATATATTTAGCAATTTCATGAAAACTTAGTTATATCTATCGAACTACTTGTCTCCACTAAAAAAAAAAAAAAAAAGAAAAAGATCTCCTAATCATTTCTGAGTGAATTCTTTCTTAAAAGGGCAAAATAAATAGCTCAATCTTATTTAAGAAAGGAATGTGTGAAATAAGTTCTGAATTTCTGCACGGTTCTTCACAGGGCTGCTATATTATTACAACTTCAATATCCTGTGTTAGCAACACTTATTTAACTTGTTACATTTTAGTTTTATGGGAGAGCCATGAATGTAAAAGGCACATAAAAACCACAGCCAAATGGCTGACATTTGACCTTTAATCCTCTCTCAGACTCTCCTTCAGAAACACACCACCTCCTCTTGTACACACACACAGTGAGTACACCAACTGCTCCTTAATTTACTAAGCATCGTGGTATTGCTTGAGAAAAGAAATTGCCTACTTTCTTGACCCTGGTTTCCTTCCTCACCCCCCTCTTTTTTGTTTTTAGCACTTCTATTATTTTCTGATGTTTGGCCCTGTAAATTGCCACTTCCTTTGTAATTCAAATTAAGGTTGAGGCGTCGGAAAAAGGTGTCAGGAGGTGACTTATTGAACTGTAAGAAGACCAAGAAGGAACTAAGAAGTTTGTTTTGAAATTTTAAACTTCATTATCACAAATAATATGGTTCTTAATTCTTATTAATATATAAATAATTATCTGACCTGAACTTTACATATATATATATATATAATATTTATATTTATTTTAAAAATACATATGACAGAAGAGAAAATATAGGTGGGATTAGCAGAAAGGGACCTCAGAAGAAGCCTGCCTACCCATCATTTGGCAGAAATAATGGCTGAGCATTTTGGAAGATGTCATTTGGCCTCTTAGGGTCCAGCTGGCACAGAACAGTCCTGTACTTACTGCTCCCTTACAACTGACTCCAATCGTGACATCACTGTCAGAAAGAGAATACTGTGTGCCTTAAGCACACAGAGTGAAAAGGAATGTCACACTGTTCATGGCAAATCAGGAACTAGATCCCCTCTTCGAGGCCAAATCTCTTGATTGCTGGCCCTGTTTCACAAACATGCAATAATGTATGGCCCCCAACAGTCTTCCTCGGACTTGTTTTGTCTTCAGGGGATGAGAACGGGCATAAAATCTGGAAATCTGACCCAACTGAGTCAATAAAAAGGCTTTTGTCTGTGAACCTGACCACAAGCAATTCATTAATAGCTGACTGAAAGATTTTCGTCGGTAATACCGCCGCCTCTTTTACAGAAATAAACAGTTTGAAACAAAATTGAAGTAGCAAGATGGAATCAATTACCACTTCAAGATAGTGCTGTCTACTACATGTAAAGGTGTTTATTTCCTCATGATGAAACATGTGTTATCTCTTCCATAATACCCCTTTAAATCCACTGTTTGTTTTATCAAAACAGTAGGAAAAATTTTTTTACAAAATGTCTCAGCACATTGTAATTTAATAGTTTGATTAGTTAAAAAATTTTTTAAAAATCTTAATTTTGTGTTTCTAGCAGATGAATAATTACACTTTTAATTTCAGGTAATGTTGCATTTTTATTTACTATATTTAAGTTCAAAAGAAATGAGTAATTCCACTGGGAGTTTCATTATTTATTCTTTTTTTTTTTTAAGATTTTATTTATTTATTTGACAGACGGAGATCACAACTAGGCAGAGAAGCAGGCAGAGAGAGAGGAGGAAGCAGGCTCCCTGCTGAGCAGAGAGCCTGATGCGGGGCTCGATCCCAAGACCCTGAGATCATGACCTGAGCCGAAGGCAGAAGCTTTAACCCACTGAGCCACCCAGGTGCCCCTATTCTTTTTTTTTTAAGATTTTATTTATTTATTTGTCAGAAAGAGGCAGAACACAAGTGGGGGAACAGCAGGCAGAGAAAGAAACAGGATCCCCGCTGAGAAAGAAGCCTGACTGACATGGGACTCGATCCCAGGACCCTGGGATCATGACCTGAGCTGAAGATAGATGCTTCATCAACTGAGCCACTCAGGTGTCCCATTTCATTTATTCTTTAATGCTAACTAAAGATAGGTACTAACATTTTTTAAGAAGTGCTTACCATATATGTATTGCATTTCATTTCCATACTATTCTTCCCTAAGAATCATTCATAATGTTTGACCTTTTAATAACTGACTTCAATTCAAATAAGAAAAAGTAGTGGCATTAAACTATATTCAACATTTATTAATATAGCATTTAAACTCAAGGAAAATGCCAGACTCTAAAATTCTGACAATAGAAATTTATCCGAATCAGCCTTTGTCTCTGTCCTTTGTAAAAATCTCAAGAAACTGGCACATTTTCTATGTTAAATAATCTAAAATATGCCAAGTATCGCCCAGCTGTGATGTTAAGTCTTTTCACCATATTTACTTTTAGTTAGGAAAAAAAAAAAAAAAAGGAAGTATGCATCCTCTGCCTCTCCAACTTAAGCATGAGAGGATCAATAATGGAAAACGTGTACCATTACTATGGACTTGGAACTCTAGGGACAATAGCATGCAGAGGGAAATAAAATAAAATAAAGAACATTTGGTGGTGATGTGGTATTTATCGTTGGATTAAAGTCACTCCTGTAGGATCCCCACAGATGTCCCAGTATTAAACTTCAACTCCCATTGTAATTGCATATGTGTGTGTGTGTGTGTGTGTGTGTGTGTATCTATATATATTAAGATTCTACTTCACTTGGTAAAAACAAGACCTAAGCCCTCAACCTTCTACAAGCAGCATGGGGAAAGGATCCTGATGAAGGATTAACACACTCTCTGGTGTTCTCTAACAACTCAAGCATTTCCTGGAAACCGGCCCACAGACTGTGGGACTATTTTTAGCTGCTCACCTCCCTGTAAACGCAGCTATTAGATATCCAGATATCCCTGCTCCTTTCAGGTGCAGTAAAATAGAGCATAAAGGGGTGTAATTGAATGATTACAGCTGAAGACTGTAAGCAGGAGCCATAGGGTCTCTCTCTTTTCCTGAGAGCCCTGGGATACCCCCCAGAAAGCCTTCTCTCTCCACGGCTGGTGAAACCCACGCACGGAGCAGGGGCCCTCGCCCCAGGGGCAGTGTCATCTCAGAAAACGCACGGCTGGGATTGTTTCTGTACACACCTTGGGGAGAAGGAAAAGGGAAAAGAAGCCGCATGTTGGGGGCAGCTCCTGTGTGTCGAGACCCGTGGATCCATCCATGCAGTTGTCGCAACAGCCGGGTGGGATGGGTGGGCATCGTTATTCCTCTTTCACAGTAAGCAAAGCTCAGCCATCAGCCAAGTTTGCTGACTGTTCAAGGACACGCGGCTAACGAGCTGCAAAGCCAACTTTGAACCCATTCCCTGTTTTCCCCTTACACTCTGCTCTTTTGAGGGGAAACTGGAAAGTAGGTTCTATCGCTGGCGTGGCCGAATAATTGTTTGTCCAAACCAGTACGTGCCTGAGAGAGAAACAGAGGTGCTAACAAGAAAAACACCAGGACCACACAGGTGGCCTGTCAGGTCTTGGGCAAACCAGGATTTACGTAGTCAGCTTGTGTGAACTCTTCCTTGCTCACACCAGCAGAACCAACAGTGGCGTTGAGTTCCCTGAAGAAAACTCCCGGCCCCCAGCTTAGCATGGGGAAGGCTTACACCAGATTCCTGCCCCTCGTTCCCTCAGGCAGGGAGAAAAAGAGTTAAAAAAAAAAAAATTCTTTTGAAGATTAGGTTTAAGTGTAAAAGTTTTTTGTTTGTTTGGCTGGTTGGTTGGGGTGTTTTTTTTGTTTGTTTTTTGTTTTTTTTTTTGTCCCAGTGCACCAGTTGTGCTGAAGTTGTCTTAAGCCGTTGTGTCCCTAATTCCTTAGGGGCAGTGGAACATCACGGGACTGCCACACACTTGCATTATGGGTATGTTAAGATGACATAAAAATATCTAACATGGATAAAAAAAAAAGTATCTAACATGGATTGACTTTTTACTGCGTGCCAGGCACTGTGCAAAGGGCTTTATGGACTTCATCTTCTTTAGTTTTCTCAAAACTTTCGTGAGGCATGTACATTCATTATCACCATCTTACCGATGAGGAAATGAGGACACCCAGTAATGGCTTGGCTGTAGTTCAGGCCAACGCTTCTGCCTCCAGCATCTGTACTCTCCATTATGACACTGTGCCATGTATGCTGAATTGGTCTTGGAAATGGCGGGACTGTAAAGCAGTGTGTTAGGTTTCCTGGCCTCACAAAGCTTTCAGATCACTGAGGAGAGCTTCCTTGATATTACAGTATCTTAACTGACAACCCAGTGTTGGTCAGAAGTCGCCATGTGTGTACTTTTGCAAATACCATCAAATGGTGACACAGATCCCTTTTGCATATCATGTGATGCAGAGTAAGGTGGCATATACTGGTGGGTTATACTGATATTTATCTTCTTTGGTATGGATCTCATTCTCTCTAGTAGCAAGGAAAGCCCAATAAGGACTGTCCCACAGGTCTTCCAAGCCCCTGTACCATTCCCGCACAATACCTGGCCCACTGTAGACACACATGACTCTATTCTGCATGATGATGGAAGTTGTCACTCAAAATGTAGAGTATTCAGAGCAGGGGAAATCTCTGGGGTTTGTAATACAAATCTGGAAGTCTTTACAGAGAATATGGGATTTGCACTGGGCCATGAAGGAGGAGAAATAAGTCTTTGAAAAAGTAAACGAGGGAGATAAAAGGTATTGGAGGTGGAAGAAACAAATTAAGTAAGTGAACTCAGATGGGAATTTGAGGGGAAACAAAGAGACCAGGATGTCTGGATGGAAACATCATAGACGAATTCTGATCCAGAAAGGTAAGATTATGGAGCCCTTAACTGTGGGAGGTGAGGTTCAAGACACCCTGTGGATGTCTGAAACTGTGGCTAGTACTGGACTGCAGACATGTTATGGTTTTTCCCATGCATTCACACCTATGATGAAGTTTGATTGGGAAGAGCTTAAAAAAATACTACTAATAAAACAATTATAACATTGCTGGAATAAAAGTCACATGACTGTGGTTTCTCTCTCCGGATCTCTTATTATACTGTCCCCTTCTTGTGAGCTGATAAAATGCTTACATGATGAGACGAAGTGAAGCTGGTGATGTCAGCATTCTGATGTTGTGTTAGGCGGCTATTGGCCTTCTGATGATAGAAGGAAAATCATCTGTTTCTGGGCCATGGTTGCCCACAGCAACTGAAACCACAGAAAGTGAGCTGAAGATAAGGGGAGACTAATAATATATAAGAAATAGTGTTCAAAAGTCCTCATGCAGAGCTGATTATTACTGTTTCCATCTCCCTTGATACTGTGAACTAGTTTACACAGTAGATCCTGGAACAGAAAGCAATGATGAAAAATGGATTTTCAGTGGCTGTTAGTCTCATTAAGCAGTTTCTTCTACCTTTCCTCAAACTCAAAGCATTTTATTTATTTTTTACTTCTTTAAAAAGATTTTATTTATTTATTTGTCAGAGAGAGAGAGAGAGCACAAGCAGAGGGAGCAGCAGGCAGAGGGAGAGGAAGGCTCCCTGTTGAGCAAGGAGCCCAGTGTGGGATTTGATCCCGGGATCCTGGGATCATGAGCTGAGCCGAAGGCAGACACTTAACCGACTGAGCCACCCAGGCTTCCCAAACTCTAAATGTTTTAATTTGTTCATGTTAGGAGAGAGTTTTTAAAATTCAATTTGAAAAGTTTAAGGTTCGAAAACTTCATAAGTTTCTGAAGGGCAAAGACTACATCTAGTCTTTGAATCCTTAGAGCGTGTTGGATAAGGATAGTTAACTGAGCGTGACATGATGTCCCCATCAACACTGCAGGGAAAGCACTGTGAACACCAGCTACTATCTAACAGTAGCGGTTCAGTAAGGTGGCAGGAAGATGTGGTGTGAAGGCAAGACTCTAATTGCTTGAAATCAGTCTGACTGTGACACTCACAGGCCTTTCAAGCCTCTTGAGAAGGGACGGCTGCTTTGTGATGCCTTCCTGGGGTTTCACGACTTCTAAACCAAAACTTTAACATTTTGCTGTAGGTGTTTTTAATACTGGTTTGTGTGTTGTTATAATTAACATTTCACCCGTAGGAAGAGCACCCTTCCCTATATTTAAGCCATGAAATAGAACCATGGCTCCGAAAGCAAATAAAAATATTCTGTAAGTGGAAAAGAAGTCTCACAAAACCCATGCATGCTTTTGTTCTGTTTCGGGATCCAAAGCCTGGTGCTGTGTATGAGGCAGGACAGCAGTGAAAAGAGGCCTATACTTTAAAAGGATACATTAGACAGGATAGCGCAGGAAGAAATGGGTACACTGTGCCGGTCCCACCGGTGGAAGATGCCAGGGGAGAAGCATGCTGGGAACTGCCATGGTGACCCCTGGGCTGCCTCTAGGAGCTGAAAGTGGCTCCTGGCCAGTAGCAGGAAAATGAGGACCTCAGTCCTACAACCATAAGGAAAAGGCTTTTGCCAACAACCAGCAAGGACTCCCAAGTTCCTGATGAGAACCACAGACAGGGTTGGCAGCTTGTTTCAGCCCGGTAAGACTCCGAGCGGAGAATGCAATCACTCCAGGCTAAGACGCTGACCTACAGAAACTGAGATAATAAACTTGAGTTTTTAATAAGCCACTAAACTTCTGATAATTTGTAATGCAGCCATAAAAAACAAAAAACAGGCCATGCTGTACCTTTGGTTTGTCCTGGAGAAATGAGCTAACTCATACAAGTGTTTTTCTCAGATACGTGAAATGTATTCCTTGGAGAGCAAATACTTCATGAATATATATTATCCATTTATCTGGCTTATTAAGTAGTACTTATATGAATAATAAGGATCGGTTTACTGATGGGAGTTCAGAGGCAAAGGGAAGAGGACCTAATATTTAAGGAATCTAGTAAATATTTGTTGAATGAAGTATATGTGGAAACATTTAACTTTTTCTTCATTACTTGGATTACTTAACTTTATAAGCATCAATTATTTGCTGGGCCCTGTGACAGATTGTGTGACCAGTTCCCCACGTCTGATTTCCTGCACAGGGAGAGGGTTTTACTTCACTGTTCCTTTGAAATGACACTTGTGACTTAGATAAGGAAATAAATACTAAGCAGAAGCAATGTGGTCATTTCCATGCAGAAGATTTAAGAGTCATTTTGTGCTTTCCTGCCCCCTCTCTACCCTCTGCTATGGTCACTAGCATGTTTCCAGGCAAGGACTGCTCTGCCTAGAACAAGGACCATATGAGCCCCAGCTCCTGCATGCGGTATGACCAATCAGTAAATCTTTTAACCAAGAAATGAATATCCATCAGCCAGGCCCACTGAAGCATGTTTCTCTGACTTCCTCTTGTTCTACCATGTGAAGAAAAGGCTCTGCTTTTAAAGTGCTCATGTGATTAGGTCAGGCCCACCCAGATAATCTCTGTTTTAAGGAGAGCTAATTTGGGATTTTAATTACATCTGGAAAAATCCTTTGCCACAGTAACTAGATTAGTATTTTATTGACTTTGTGTGTGTGTGGTGGGGGTGGGGGGGGAATATGTAAACACCACAATTCCAGAACCTAGGAGACCCCACTGAGACTGGTGGGTGTCAGTATGGCTTGTCTATGGCAGGACTGGTGAGATAGGATCTGTTCTGGTGTCATATGGTTCTCCTGAGTATAAGAACTGGGATTATTTGGAGAGGTAGCTAAATTAGGGCATTTGGTGCCTAGTAAAATCCTTGTTCTATGCTTCTTTTTCAAAAGACTTTATTTATCTGTCAGAGAGAGAGAGAGAAAGAGTATAAGTAGGGGGAGCAGCAGGCAGAGGGAGAAGCAGGCTCCCCACTGAGTAAGGAGCCCGATGATGGACTTGATCCAGGACACTGGGCTCACGACCTAAGCCAAAGGCTGATGCTTAACTGACTGAGCCACCCAGGCATCCCTGGTTCCATGCTTCTGAACTGGTTTTTCTAGGAATATAATCCCTGAAATGCTAAGAGGGTTAATGCAGTAGTCCTGGTAAGAAAGAGACAATGCTCTCAAACTAGGTAATTGGAGAGAGTTTAATAAAAGGGCTTCTGTGTGGACAGAGTTTAGGAACCTATATAGGATAAGGTGGTGCCTTTCCCTCAGCAGAAGGAGGAAGGAGAGGGTGGGTCTGGAAAGTTGGAGTGGAAAGGGGCGTGGAAAGGGATGTCTGTGGGGAACTGCGGCCTTTGATAGGAAGATGCAACCAAACCATGGAAACTGAGCAGGGAAGTGATGGGGAATGAATAGCTTGACCTCCTTCTCCTCCTTTTGTCTCTAGCCAAGAAGGCAAAAAAGCCTGTTCGTCCAGTCCTCACAGGTCAGTTTCCCGAGGCAAGAACAGTATGGAAAAAGGTAGAGAGCAGATCTAGAAGGAGAAGTGAGAGATAGGTAGCACAGTTACCAAAGACCTATTTCTTGGCGGTGGTCAGCGTCGCAGGCTTTGCTGTGACTGGCAGATGAAGTGGTTCTTTCTCATCTGTGCTTCATAGAATGTTCTGGCTAGCTTGCTTAGACCTTACATCCCCCCAAGCACAATCATTAACATCCTTGTCCTTTCTGCTATTTTGAGCTCCCTGAGACCAAGGGACTGTGTTTTATTCAACTTTATACCTACAGTACCCAAGTGCTTGGCCCATAGTAGGTGATTAACAGATGCTTGTGGGAATTATAAATATATGAAGTCAATGGTAAATGGCTATTGAAATCCCAGAAATCAATTTGGTGGTAGGAGCATAAACAAATGCATACTGTTATGGTTGCCTCTAAAATGTTCTATTGCATATGGGTCAATAGAATATTCACTTACCATTGTTATAAATCTTATACTATGAGAATTTGACGTTCCTTTTTCATTTTCTACTTAGAAGTCATCAATTTCAGGTTATCCTACACATTCCATTCTACAAGCACTAAAATCTGTCAACACAGAAGGAACAGTAAATGCAGGGTAAACGAGACAGCTCAGAACTACCAGTAATCAAATTGCAATTGGCCGTCAGTGGAAGTCTCTGAGAGGATTGGATGCTCTTCCCGCCATTGTCACGTGGGATTCTGGCTGCCAACGGGGAGTGGAGCGTGCTTAGCCCATGGAAAAACTGTTTTCTTCTATCTTACTTTTTGACATTTTCAAAGCATTAAGTAAGGGTAAATGTGGTCAGCTTGATTTATGATAATTGTTTTGATTCATATAGAATCACATGCTGAAGCATTGCAGGGACTGACAGTCTAGGGAAAAATATAAATGTCATAATTTTGTTAATTGTTTTAGCATGTGTTTCTTCCACATGTCTGAAAGCAGCTGTAATTGAGGGTTGTGGTTTCTGGGGCCCAGCCAAAAATACAATGTGACTACCAACTGAGGGAAAGATCATGGGATATCATGTGTTAGAGGAACTTTTATCTTTTTTTTTCCCCTGCCAAAGTGAGTATTTTCCAGTATTTAAGTATGTTACTGAAGTATGAAAAGAAGAATGATAAAAACCAAAAGCTTGGATTGATATTTTTTATCCAATAAAAAATAACATGTAAGACACACTTTTCAATTCTGTGGCTATTTGATTCCATCCTGGAGTTCTCTATTTCAAAAATTGGATTTGAGGGAAGAAAAAAAAAAAAAAGCAGGCCTTTCAATTGTTTAAACATTTCAATGATGATAAGGGTCTTTCTCAAGCAAACAAATATCAGGAAATTCAAATACTGGTATGAAACCATAATCTCCCCTTACCTTGTTGCTCCAACACATAATAACTCTATTGAGAACTCCTGAAACCAGTGGGTGATCTGACCCGAAGGCTTCATATACGATTTCTTATTTTTATGACAGGAATTTCACGATTTCAAGGCAAGGTTGAAAAACACCCTATTTCCTCCCTTAAGCAAGTGATCAGGTTGCTGCATGAACAAAGCAAAAGGCTGAGCTCACACGGCACGGCCAGGAGCTCTCTTGCAAGCTTCCTGGTTTGGGATGGACTGCAAATGCTATTAGTAGATTTCCCAGGATTTCAGGCTTCTGAGAACGGCACAGTAACTAGATCTTTGAACAGCAAGCATCTGGTAGCCAGAACCACACAGGTCTTTCCCATAATATGCAGCAACTTCTGCTGGTTTGGGGTGGGGGTGTTCTCTCATTGCTATACTATTCCTTCTCTTACTTTCCTCAGCTGCTTGGGATCCACAACTATCTTTGCCGCATTCAGAAGTGACTGTCCTTGGGTGACTGAATTGATCACCCGCGGGTCTAGCAGATCATAGGAAGGTGCTGCTGATGTATATCCTCTCCATTTTCCCCAGCAAATCCACCTCTCTTCCCCCATCTCTGCCGAGGAGTCACACAGCTGCTGACCGCCAGCTGCAGGAACAAACGGAAAGTCTGTCCTGCCAGTGGCTGGAGGAACGTTTCCAAGATGCTATTGGGAGTAATGTCAGACAAGAAAATCAAATTACAGGAAGCAGAGGAAGAAAGGAAAGTTAGGACAGGGGTTCTAGCTTCTTTAGTGGACTGGGTAAAGGCTCTGAACAGCCTGGAAAGTTATGTAGAGATCTGCATATATGATTCCATGTACAAGTATGATTATTACCATTTCGGAAAAGAGAACCTGAAACTTACATTTATATGCTCAAAGGGTTTGAACAACAGCAAAAAAAAATGTAAGTGATTATTGTGAAGAATGTGGTTTTAGCTAACTAACTTAAACTTTAAAAATCAAGAGAGAAGGAGGAGGGCAGGGCAGTAAGAAAAATGAAAAGTAAGACAAAGAAGAAAATAGGGACAATGGAGAGAATAGCACTTAACCCCTTTTATCAGCTACTTAAGACTTGGCCTCCTGAGGTGGTCATTTATAGCTAAATATATAGCTGATTTAGAGACGAGAGGATGAAGGCATACAGGGTTTGAACAATGTGCGCAAGGTAATATGGCTAGTAAGTATGCACACTCAGCTGTGGGAGGCTGCTCTTAATCACTGTTCTAAACCAACACACTCTCTTTCTCTCTTCTCATGTGTTTTAAAAATACCTTTTTTATAACGGAGGGTAAAATTACACACCAAAATGTTATTTCTGGATGTTGCGATTATGGGTGATTTAAAATTTTCTTCTCATCGACAATTTTATGCATATTTGTAATAAACATTAATTGTGTAATAAAAAGAATAATAACTTTAAATTATTTTCCCTTTTCTAGGAAATCAGTGATCAGATTGTTAAGTCCCTCAGGAACAATCACATTTCTACTGAACCATGGGTATCAAACAAAGGCCATGAACAAGAAACTTGGAAGAACTTGATATTAATTTATCACTGTCATTATATAGTGAAATGGTGACTTCTTCATAGTAATGAGTGAGATAGTTTGATAAAATCAGTGAAGCACAATCCTAACAAATGGTAATTTTAATGTAAAATAATAATATTTATTCAATTAAATACCTTTTATTCTTCTAATGGATGCATTGTTTCCTACCATTACCACATTTCCTGGCTGTCTCCCTGTAGGTACAATGAAAGGGAGACCCAGGCCATTTACGGCGTAACTTCTGCTCTGAAAATTTTCCAAGTAAAATTAATCTTAGTGGAAATCTTCAGGAGCTCAGTCTGCCATTTGCTTCTTTATTACAACAGATGGAAGATAGTTGGTTGAAAAAATAATACTTATTTTTCCATGAGTTATCTTTTAAGTGACACTGTGTGTAGAAGATGAACTGTTCTTTGAAGCAGGGGTCTTAGTCAGGCTTTTTTGTTTCCACAAAGGTTAGGAACAGAATAATTGCCCCTTTTCCTAAATCCAAGAGCAGAGGATGCTCCCTCAACAGATAAACTCAGGATATAGACTCTCAACTCCCCCTGTAGACTCTAAATTCTCCCTCCAGAGTCCAGATTCCAGACTTTTCATGGAGAATACAATCTTGAATTGCCTCCAGTGCCTTCTCCCAAAGCTCTGAAGAAGAAATGACTCTCGGGGTCATTGAAAGTCAATTTCCTGGCCACTCAAAGTTTCACCCTTGTATCAGGCTGGATAACTGAAAAGAGGTTCCACTTGGTCCACGTTATCTTCACCCCACTCAGAATTACATTTCCCCAAACTCTAATGGCACGTCTTCCACTTTTAGTTGACAGATACCATGAAACTACCTGCATAGCTTTTGTGTGTCATCTTTCTTTCTGGTGACATCTATCTAGACTAGACTACATGGTGCAAACACTTACTTGAGAAATTTTTCAGAATTAGCACTAAGAACTTATCTTTCTTGGTTGAAGTGACTTGTTTCTTTCTCTCTAACAGTAATAATATTTGTGGGATAACGGATAAAGATGAGATTGCATGTCTTTGGAGGAAGGCAAGATGGTTTCTTCTGAAATTACCACAGGGTTGCCTGTATTCTGGAGTTGATCAGACTCAGTGAGGTCAGCTCATTCTGATCAACCTTCTAAAAGTGATTCCTAATCTGTCCTCCATCTGGAGACTGCTCTTTCTGCCATCTTCAAGTTTGCTTAGGAAACATAAGAGGCAGAGCAAAGAGAGATGGACAATATTAAGAAAAAATTTTTATAGGACCTGGAGTAGTATCCTGGCCAGGAAACATATTTCAAGGCCAAATTTTCTGTCTCTCTTTCCAGGATGGTGCTGGATAAAACTGCCAGCTTTTATGACATTAGCCTTCTCTTAACTTGCTGTGGGAGGAACATTCCCTTTTTACTTATAGAGTGGTTCTGCAAGGTGAACACAATGTAATTTTTTAGGATTCCTTTGAATATATCCAATAACTTTATATATTTGATCTGTTATTTGAAATTTCAGTTTATCTTAATTGAAGTTTTGGATATTCCAGAGTCTTCCATGTGTATAAAACCCCCCATAGATATATGTGGACATACATACATATTTCACAGCTGACAGATCACACTGGCTGTTATGGATTTCACTAACAACAATCAGAGGGCAAACTACTTTCAAAATTGGGCACTAGGAAATGCACATCAATATTTTCCTCAATACTACCAAAAAGATTGGGTAAGTCATTTGATCTCTTTTTCCTTCCACTGCCAAAAACAAAAACTACAAGAAACTAAGGTTAGACTGTGGAAATACATGGGCCCATAGAGCCTCCGTATTCATGATATTTACCCCAGTTTGGCCTTAAACATCTGTCCATAGTTACATTTCTAGAAATACAATCTTACTTTTTGCTTTCGTCTTTTCTATTGTTTTTTTATTTTTGTGAGTCCTTACAAGTCATTTGTGGAGAGAGA
This sequence comes from Martes martes, assembly GCF_963455335.1. Lineage (NCBI taxonomy): Eukaryota > Metazoa > Chordata > Mammalia > Carnivora > Mustelidae > Martes > Martes martes. The sequence goes on from NC_137893.1 coordinate 19,455,367, forward strand.
TTAGGCTAAGAACATAATATACAGGCAAACACACAAATAAACTAGACATTTTCCTAGCCCTTCTGTTTGGTATCTGGATTTTTTTTAGGTTTTATTGAGTAAAACCAGAAATCCCCACTTACGCAAATTTTTAATCTGTAAACTGAGAGCTACCACAAATTTTATAGTAAAATATAATTTAAATTTGAATAAAATTATTAGAAGTTTAATTCTGCTCTCTAGAATGGTCTGTATATGGAGTAGTCTGCTAACTATTTTGTTTAAGTGCGAGTTGCCTAATTGTAGGCATAAATCATACAAATATACATATCATATATAGAGGATATGCCTAATGCATGTATGTGTATGCATATAATAGAATTAGACCTTACACTAAGATCTATACAGATTTTTATAGTTGCTCCAGGTAATCAAGATATTGGCCAGAACTGGGAAGGAATTAATTCCTCTGAAATTTTACATTTTGGTTTTAATTCCAAATAATTAGAGATTCAAGCAGATGCATATGATATAGTATGTTCTACACAAAGGAAGCAAATGAAACAGCGGCTGTGTGCATCTACATAGATGTACATTCTTACACTCATTGTTTTGGTATCACTTAGACATGAACTAGGACGGCTTTCTTAGGACATGCATATAAACCTCAAGTTCCTCTTGCTTTTCCATTTGCCTCAGCCTCAAGGTTCTGACTATTTCTAAGAACTTCTTGAAGAAGGTTTTAGGAGTAGATAATTCATCACATTCTTTCTCAACTTTGAATCTGCAAACAGGAGAGGGGCTGACGACCTAATACTGTTAACAAAAACACCATTACACATTTGATTTCATTTTCTTCCCCTATGACAGGAAACTGGATAGGGGATCTTGTTCCAACAGTAAAGAACAAAAGCATTTTTTAGGGGGGATTTATAGATATCACCCACGCAAATTTGTTTTTTTTCTAGAAGACTGCAATCAGGACACAAAAATGCACAATGAGTGGAGTGGATGAGCAAGTTTGTGTCATTAATTATATATTTCAATACAGTTTGATTTTGAAAATAGTTTTAAGGGTGCTATAAATAAATTACAACTGAAATAAATTATATGGAAGACACAAAGAATTTTAAAAATATATATATGATCAACTACTTGAGAAAGGAACAAATCCAATTAAAAATGAATGACAAAATATGATGGCAGAAGATCTCATCTTGATGCTTTCTCTATTCTGAAGCCTTTCAGACCTCTTAAGACTAATGAACACTGGTCCAGCATTCAGGGATGATACTTGATCCACTTTTCTAAAAAAATTATTCCATAATTTGACAACTTGGATTAATGAAACAGTAATACCAATGAAGAACATAAAAATTATATCTTTTCGGGAACCTGGGTGGCTCAGTGGGTTAAAGCCTCTGCTTTTGGCTCAGGTCATGATCCCAGGGTCTTGGGATCAAGTCCCGCATCTGGCTCTCTGCTTGACAGGGAGCCTGCTTCCTCCTCTCTCTCTGCCTGCCTCTCTGCCTACTTGTGATCTCTGTCTGTCAAATAAATAAATAAAAAATCTTTAAAAAAATTATATCTTTTCTTATAGCTAAGACTAAAGGTTATAGCCATTTAGAGGATTTTCAGGGCTGATGACTGTCTTCAGAAGTTTGGAACCCAACCTTACTCTTTGTGCTTTCCCCACCAACAGAGGACACACTTTAACACTTGACCAACAGAGGAAGCCTTTTGGAAAAAAAGAGCATGACAGAGTGGTGAAGACGTTGGCAGGAGATTGTTACGTGTAGACAGCATGGCCAGAGCTTTCCAGCTCCAAAATCAGATAAATGCATGTTCATATTCCAACTCTGTCATTTTCAAGATATGTGATTTTGACAAGACTTTTTTTTTTTTTTTTTAATTTTCCCTAAGCTTTAGACTTTTTGAAGAACAGGAAGAACTATTTTTCTCTTGAGTCACTGGACAACTACCCCACGCTGATTCAGAATGCAAGATATGCTTGGTGTTTACTGTATTTGTTGCAGAAAAGCTTCCCTGGTATTCTAGCCCCTTCACTAAAAGTATTCAGGACAATATCACTAATCAAAAAAGAATTCAAGAAATCATCCATATTGTCATCATCCACGCATTAAGGAGCTTATTAGTATTTGCTAAGGCACCTGTCTTCCCAGATTTAACACACTCTATGCTGGCACTGGAAAGAGTAGAAAACACCTGGATAATCTAGAGGGCGTGGACACATAGTTATACACAATCCTTCTTAACTCTCTGAGATGGAGCTGAGTATGTATATTACTTTACACACTCATAATAACATACCTGATCATTAATATGAATTAAAAAGGAATTAAAGAGAAACTGTTCTAGGACAATGCTGAGGAGGGATCTACAGCTCTCCCAAACTGAGAGTTTGTAGTCATCACCATTTATGAAGAAGCAAGAAGTAAGAGTTCACTAAGGACTCACACTAAACCCTACACTCATCCAGGAAGCAAGTTGTGACAAAAAGTGTAATATTTTCTCCTAAAAAGGAGAGGAAGGATGATTTTTTTTTTCCAGTTGATAAAATTGAGCATTTAATATGTCCAAAGTATTTATAAATAAATAAATAAATAAATAAGCACCTTCTCAGTAGGAGGGAACAGTGAAGACAAAGGCATAGGGCAAAGACATTTGGGTGTGACTAAAAAATGACAAATTTAGTTTTCTTCAACAGGGAAGTTGTAAGATGGGTCTGAAAGATAAAGCTAAAAAGACGGGTTATTTGAGAGCACAAGGGCATTGGATGTTAGGTCAATGAGTTTGTTCTTCAGATTAAGAGGGAATCATGTTTAGGGGCGCCTGGGTGGCTCAGTGGGTTAAAACCTCTGCCTTTGACTCGGGTCATGATCCCAGGGTCCTGGGATCGAGCCCCGCGTCAGGCTCTCTGCTCTGCGGGGAGCCTGCTTTCTCCTCTCTCTCTGCCTGCTTGTGATCTCTGTCTGTCAAATAAATAAATAAAATCTTAAAAAAAAAAAAAAAAGAGGGAATCATGTTTAATAGGGAAATATTGAGGTTTGTAGACCAGGAATAGACACGATAACAACCAGTGTTGTAGTCACCGCAACCTCACCTGGGTGAGGTATATGGCAGGGCTCCTCAACTTCTTCTGCATTGTTGCCCCTTTAATAAGGAGGTTTCTTTGATATATCTGCTTGGTTATTCCACAGGTTTTCCATTTGGTCAAGTTCATTGAGAGGGGATCTCTTACATCTTATTTCCATCATTAGCCAAGATATTATTGTCTCATCTTAATTTCCTTTGGTGTGTTTGAGCCTTGAGTAGCTGTTGAGATAAAGCAATCCGACATCGTTGAATACTTGGTGAATATTTATCACTGGAGTGAAATTGCAGAAAGCTAAATTTCCTAGTTTTGAACTCAAGAGCTATATAATGTTTGAATCAGATTTTTTTTTTAAAAGAAGCTACTATTATCGCAAAAAAATCATAATGAACAGCAGGTTGCAAGCATATTTAGATCATTCTTACTGAAGAGAATAAACATTTATTGTCAACTGTGAAAGGGCAGATTCAATGACTGATGGAAAAATCACACTGCTTTGTCAGTTCACATAAATAATAATTCATCAAAGAAACATGTGTTGATGAGTGCAGCCTGGTTTGAATTTAAACCACAATGCATTCTTGAGAAATAGCTGAAGTACCTGAGCCTCATTTAAAAATCTCTAGCCCATTATCCAAGCATATAAATAATCCTTCCTAGGTCATGTAATGAATCTTCTCAAAAACAGCAAGAATATTCATGCTTGGGGATGAATAGAGGCTGTCTATATTTACCTCGAGAAAAATACATCTGGAGGCCCATGAAACTCTAATGAGTACTTAAGAAATATGATCTTAGTTCCTTTTTCCAAAAGGTGCTCAACAAAATGGTTTGGATGAAATGATTATTTACCAGACACTAAGAAAAATAATGGAGTTGGCTGATCAAATTTCTCTGATAATCATTGTTCAGCAAAAAAGGATAAAAGGTGATATTTTCTCTGGGAAGCATTCCACTTTTGGGCCACCCCAATTTAAAGACCTTGTGTACTGTTGGTGAACCGATGGGATTTGACAAGTGAGTGGGTGAATCTGGTGGCCAGGTGTCTTGGTGTGGGTGAGACAGGAGCTAACATATCTGACATATGGGAATATTGCTCCCAGATGTTCCCCAAAGGGAAAGAACAACTTGCTTTCAGTGACCTGTCCTTTCAAGATGAGTCCTACGGCAAATGCTCTGTGATTAGTGAGCTCTGTGAGAGGAAGCAATGCATCATGGGTGCCATTCTGCCAGAAAAAATAAGCATTTCTAATGGGTTGTACCCAATTCCTTAGTAAAAACCAGTGGTCTGCGTCTGGAGGTCATCCAAGGCATATCAAAGAAAGAAATCTTCGGATGTGGAGGAGATAAGGAAGAAAGAACACACCAAGGATGTATGGTGTTGATTTTAAACTGAAGAGAAACCAGCCAGGCGAAGTCATGTCATGGATAGTTATGACCCTTGCTGCAAAAATCTGTATGGAAAAATGTAACCAAAAGTTGATGTCCATTATGCCAATGCTCTAATATCCATAGGCTCATTGCCTGTCAGGTCTCAAATAGTATCATCATGTCAATTGGAAACAAATTTCCATCTGACAATATTTTTACATTTGTATTTAAGAAACTTCGCTACTCAGTAGGAGTTCCATTAAGAAAGTGTTCTCAATTTGTCAATTTGCCAATGGATTTTTAGCATTCTTATCTTCTGGACTCTAGAATACAATGTTTGGTTTCATAATTGATTTCACATTTCTAGATTACACATCCTGAGTCTGAAACACAATATACAGAACTACGCTGACAATATCTGAATCCATGCTGGTCATGAAACAATTTAAGGGAAAACAGATATGGCTTATGCTCTCCAGGTTTCAGGGTTACCAGCCCAAGTTGTTACTTGATGGTCCTCTAATATTCTTTGCCTTGTATCCAATGTCTAATAGGTAAGTTTGATTTGTCTTTTTTTATGATATAAATTTATCTTGTTCCTTCATTCTATCAAGGGACATTATCATTGCTTAGCTGCCAAAAATTAAACCTATTAATGTGTTTCTCTTTCCCTTTTTGTTTTTCAGCCTTCCATCTTCTCTTACTACTCTAACACAGAGGAAAGAGGTAACTCTAGTCCATAAAAAATATTTTTTATCGCAGTTTCTGGTAAAATAGGCTAGGATAATTTTGATAATATTTCAAATACTCCAAACTCCTCAAAATAATAATTTCCCATTGCATAAAACCTGCCTTTTCATTTTTGACACTCGAACTTAAAAAAAAAAAAAAGGAACATGTCTCACTCCTGGGATTTAAAAACCTGTAATCAGATAAACCTAAGCAGTATTACTTTTGCAAGGTTCTATATTAAAATTTTTATTGTTTTATAAAAATTAAGAATTAAACAAAGCATTTACAGTTTCTTTTTAGGACTAAAATACAATCGATTAACTGCTTATAGCACTTATACATTATATTTATATTTAATTATTTTAATTTTTATTATATTATATTTATATAATTACTATATATTAATATAATATATAAATATATTTTATATTTATATTATTATTATATTATTTTCCCTAATTTAGTTGTGCTTTGAAACTTGTGTCTGTTATCAGTTTATTGTCTTTCATGTCTTTCAGCTCCAAATCCACCCTTCCTTGCCCTGCTTTTTGAGAATGGAACTGGACCCTACTCTAAGCGTATTTCCTTTGCCAGCATGATCCTAGGCTTTGCCAACAGAGGGCACTAGAGGGACACTGCAAGGTGATTGGGGCAGGCAGACTGTCTCTTGGTTCTGAGGGTCCATTTGCTAATCCAGGTGGCAGTCTAGCAGTTCCAGCCATATTCTCAGGACATGCTTTCTTCAACCAAGGGCTGCTTCAGAGCAACTCGTATGGACCACATCTGTGATAGCTTCATTTGAGCCCTCAGAACTCATCCCCCCCCCTTTTTTTTTAGATTTTATTATTTATTTGACAGAGAGAGAGATTACAAGTAGGTAGAGAGGCAGGCAGAGAGAGAGAGGAGGAAGCAGGCTCCCTGCTGAGCAGAGAGAGCGATGTGGGTCTCGATCACAGAACCCTGAGATCGTGACTCCAGCAGAAGGAAGAGGCTTAACCCACTGAGCCACCTGGTTGTCCCAGAACTCATCCTCTTGAAGAGATCTTGGGGAGGCCCTCTCCTAGTTGTAGGTCTCTTTATTATATGCTTTTCCTCAGCCAAGAGGTAGTCCCTGCTTTCCTGCACCTGCAGATTCTGGACTGCTTGGAGTTCTCTTTAAGTAGCTTCCTCTTAGTAACAAACCTTCTTTTACAAATTTCTTTATATTACTTTTCCTTATTCAAACTACTGATGTGGTTTCTATCTCCTGATAGTACCCTAATGGATATAAAGTTGTTTAAAATTATTCTTACTGTATGGATGCCTAACCCACCTAAATAATTTTTAAATACCCTTGCTTCTGAGTTTTAAATGTGAAAAATTCCCTCCCCATCTTCATAGGATGCTCCACATTAATTAAACCCTTCTGACAAATAAGACAAGGGCATCAAGAATCTCTTTATCTAGCAAGAGAGAGAGAGACATACAAATGAGTAGCTTTTATTATTAAATTGTGATAGATACAGTTATAGAAGGATGCACAAGACACAGGGATGGCACATCTAGGTTTGGTGGGGCGGGGGATAGGGATCCAATAAACCTCACGGAGCAGTTTATCCCCGACCGTGAGTGCTCAAGGATGATAAGAGGGATGATTCCACATAGATGAGAGAGGAAAGGACAATGCGAACAAAAGAATAAAGTTGTGAAGTATCAAGAATATATGATATAAAACAAGGCACACTGGAGGAATGTCACGTAGGCGAGCACTGTTCATACCGAGGGCGTGTCTGCAGTGCGTGTCTGTTAAGTGCGTGTCTGCGGGACGGCGGTACCATAGCGGAGGGGACAGCATTGAGAACAGCCGCCAGGAGGCTGGAGGAGGGGCTAGCTCAGACCAGGAAGGACGTTGTGTCATGCTAAAAAGTTTGGATTTTATTTCATGGGCGGCTACAAACTCAAAGGACTCGGAGGATATGAAGACTTTAAAGAAAAAGTTAATTAATCATTAGTTTTACACAGCAAATATATTTAATCGTTCACTAGATAGTGAATAAATTCAAACCCTTAGCCTTGTCATGGAGTTAAAAGAGAGGAGATGGTCAGATGGGAAATACCTATTAGCAAGTAAGAAGAAGCACTCAATTAAAAGGTAAAGACCAAGATGTGCAGTGGGGTCTGAAGACAGGAGAGAGTGGAGTAATTAAGAAGAGGGTAGAACTCCAGTATTGTTCTCAGGCACTCAAAGGACTGCGTTTTAGGGAAAGAGCAGAATGGACAACCTTTTAGGACGGTGGGAGCATGGCCCTGGAATGTTTTCAGGAGCAGGAGGGAGCTTGAGCTGAAGGTAGGGAGTAATAATGAGAGAACAGGCTGAAAATGTAGGCTCAAGGTCTGGGATGACAAATCAGGGGTATTGTGTCTTTACTTTCACCCTTCCACAACCATACCATTTATTTTATTCCTGCTGAGCTCAAAGAGCTCCAGATTTTTTCTTTGTCCAGTACTCAGGGAGCCATCTCCAACTGGGAGTTTATCCTTTAGGTTACCTTAAACGTTTTTGACTGGTAGATTGTTAATTATATAGATTTTTCTGATTACCTTGTTATAGATAATGAATGGAAGGGAGGATCCCAAAGATGGAAACCTGTTGAAAGAGCTGTCGAAATTTTCCTTTGTCTGCAAATTACATTCCAGGCATTTAGAGACTGGGTGTTTCAGCTGTGAGTTTGGAAGATAATAGGGAGTGTTTGTATTGAATGTACCTTGATACTATCACTGAAAGAAACAAAGCTGTAACACCAAATGTCATAAATCAGAATGTCAAGCTGAAAAGGCAGTGTTTCACATTGCCATTTCTCCCTTAGGATATGGTTGACCTCAGAATAGGAATTCAGAAATCTCCCTGGCTGCCTCTTTGCCACTAAGAAAACAGACACTGGTTCCCCAACCCCCTGATTAAGAAAGAAGCTGAAAGAACATGGAGAAGAGTTTTCAAGACTGTGAGTCCCCCTGCCAAAACCCAGTGGAAGAGTCTCTAGAGAAACAAAGGTCATAGAAGTTTAAAAGTTTGATTATTTTTAAAAAGTTTTTACTACCTTCCCAGTAAATATTGCCTTAATTCATCATTCTTACTAGCAAATTGTCATTTAGCACCCAATAATTCTCTTGTTAAAGCCTAAAGAGTTATTATTTTCAGGGATGGGTGAATTTAACTGCTTTGCTTTCTCCCACAACTTTGCAAAGTATTTCAGGGGACAAAGATCTTATTTTTTTTTTTCTTCCTGAATATATTCTCCTTTTATTATGAAACATAAACCCTGAGCTACTGACAATCAGATGCACAAGAAGAGAAAAATCCTGATGGCAAAGTGAGTATTCAGTGGAGACAGCCTTACACCTCATTTCTCACTAGGCTCTTTCAAGGACACACTAATTCTTCCACCCTTGGAAAATTATTTAACCTCTTCGTCTTGTCTTTTTGATTAGTAAATGTAGATAATAAAAATTTTATCTGACTCCTTAGAGGACTGTCATCAAGATAAAATAACATAATAGATGTTGAGAGTGGTTTTGAAAAATACAATGTTACAGAAACATAAGAAATCCTTCTGTTATTCTACTTTTAGTTACACCCGTGATCAAGAAATTAAGATGGTGGTATTGGGAAATATTTGCCAGTGTCAGGAGGTCAGGCATCCCAGTATGTGCAGTGAAATGTATATTTTAGTTCTTGTCATGAACAATACAGAGACGTATCAACCAGCAGATAAATCGTCTGCATGGCTGAATCTTGTCTTCACTTACTTAGTCTGTTCAACAAATATTTATTGAATACCTGAATATTTATTGAATACCAACAAATATTTATTGAATCATGAATGCACCAGGAATTATTCTAGATACTGACAATATTGCACTAAGAAAAGAGAGTATGTGCCTACCCTCACGTAACTTATACTCTAATCAGAGGCAACAAAGTTTACAAGTTAATAAATAGCATGCCAGGTGGTGGTAAGTGCTATGGAGTAAAACAAAGGGGGAAATGAGGCTACTAGACAGGGGTTGGCAAACTATGACCAACTAGCCAGATCTTTTTTGATTTGGCCTCCTTTTGTACACCAAGTTTTATTGGAACACAGCCGATACTTGTCCACCATTGCTTTGAGTTAAGTAGTTGAGATAGAAACCGTCTGGCCCACAAAGTTTAAAATATTCACTCTCTGAATTTGTGCAGAAAAAGCTTGAGGCTCTTGGTATAGGCCATTATATCTAGGCCATTTTAAGGATTTCTAACCTGAGTGAAATGGGATGCCAAAGGAGGATTTGTGGGGTAACTTGATCTGGCTTATGTTTTAAAAAATTATCCTGGTGACTTTGTTGAGTATAGACCTTAGGGTAAGAGTGGAAACATGGAGACCAGTTAGATAGTGATTGCATTGGATGAGAAAAATCACTCCAGGGTAGAAAGGATAAGAATGAGGCGAAAAAAATAAAATTGATTTCTGGATATATTTTTAAATTAACACTGTGAGAGATTTTGGCCTGAACAACCAGCAGGATGTGAAATTGCCATCAATTGAACTACAGAGGCCCCCGGAGGAGCAGGTTTGGGGATGAAAATGAGGAATTTGGTGTGTACATAATAAGTTTGCAATATCCTGTAGCCCTTGAAATAGACATGCGGAAGAGGCAGGTGACTGCATGAGCTTGGAATTTGGGGAAGAGGTCTGGGCTGGGGTTGGAAATCTCATTGTTATCAGTATATGGCTGAAGTTTAAATGCCATGAGATGAAACAAAATCACAAGACACCACGTCTTCAGCTTTCTTGACCCATTTATTTTGTCCCTTCGTGTTCAGATGCCTTTATATTTGCTGGACAGATACAGCTTTATGTTGTGCACGTAGTGTGATCCATGAATATTTATTGATAATCATCTGAGTCATGACCCTGATCCTACTTTCAGCTTAGAGAAAGTGGGAAAGGGAAAATTTGGGGATTTAAAATGATACGTTGGACTCTGTTTTGAAAAGCGAAAAGCCTGCAAGATGTTTATCTGCTTCAGGAGGGGGGGATAATTTGTCCCAGGCATACTTTTTCTCAGAATAGGTAAACACGAGAAGAGAAGAAGTTACATTTAGTTAAAGCTTACTATATCCCAGGGGTTTTACAAACAATAGCTCATTCCACCGCTCCACTCAAATTTGCAAAACTGGGCTGGAAGTACTCCAATATTTCTATCATTTTATTCTTCCAGATGGATATTCAGTGAAGACAGTTTCTGGCTCTTACTGTTTCAACATCTCTTATATCAGAGAGAAACTGAAAATAAAATCCCAAATTAGTACAAACACATTCCTGGCTTCCAAAAAAGTTCAGTTTCAGGTCACTTCTAAATTAACATTCTATTTAATCAGAACAGGTTGGTCCATCCCACTAATTGCTGTTCTCCTTCCAAGGCTAAAAACAATTCTATAAAGCAACAACTTGAAGGATATCTGGTATGCAAATTCCCTGGCACTGTAATGATTATTTTTATTTAGATAGGCATAACCATGGGCTATGCGAGATCAGGGGACAGAATATAAATTGTTCAGCTCTCTGGATTAAAGTGCCTAGATATTATACTGAGAACAGAAAGAGAGGCAATTCATTGACTGAGTCATCAGTCTGGAATTGCTCCCTATTGCCTAGAGCTGGGTTTCCTAACTGGGGCACTATTGACATTTTGGGCCACATAATTCTCCACTATGGGGAGCTGTATATTCTAGGATGTTGAGCAGCATCTCTAACCTCTACCCACTAGCTGCCAATCACAACCTCCCCTCTCCTAGTTGTCAAAACTTGTCACACACTGTCTCCAGAGATTTCCAAATGCTTTTGGGGAGCAAGCGTATTTGAGAACAACTGACCTGGAGGGTTAAGTTCTTTCTCCTTATGCTGGCATTGGAAATTCTCTATGGTTTACCTCCAGACCTTTTCAAATTCTTTTCCTCCATAAATCTGCTTTAAGATAGCTGGTGTGTTTACTATTCCCCCTAAAATTTTTCTTCCTCTGAAGCTGGTGCCTTTGTAAATACCCATCCACTCCCCATTTACGAAGGTCCATGCTTTTCTTTAACTAAATGCTACCCGTGCTTATAAGCCTGCTGAAGTCTTTCTTGTTTCATGAAGTTATAGCCTCAGGTCACAGAAATCAGATGGGGTTAGTCTAGTTCTTACTCTGCAGTTGAGGACAATAAGATAGGTAGGGTCATTGTTTACCAAGGTCCTAGGAGCTACACAGAAAGTTGGTAATAGAACCCCAGAGCCATGTCTTTCTGAAATACATTGTGCTTACCATTCTATGTGCTTTTCAGATGTCTTTGGTTCATTTCATTCTCAGCCTTCTCAGAAACTCTCAGAGATTTTGTTCTTATGATTCATTTTAGTAATTACTGCCCTTCCACACAATAATGTCAACATGCTGTTGTTTAATACTCATATGAGGTATGAGGTTACCTAGTCTGTTCCCTGAAGACACTGTGCACTTTCCTCATTTTTGCCCATGGCTTTGTCCCTCAGTGTGGGATGTCTTTTACCATCTTTACCCCTTCCTTGCTAGTTGAGATCTTACTTAACTTGTATAACTCAAGTCAACTACAGATTCTTCTGGAAGGTTCTTCAGAATTGTTCTTCCATTCTCCCTTCTGTCTCCACTGTGACACTGTGTGTGTGTGTGTGTGTGTGCGCGCGCGCACGTGCGCAAGCACTTTAAAGATCATTGGTACTAAATTTCTGATTCCCTGGGAAATAAATCTCTTGATTTTTTTTTTAAAGATTTTATTTATTTGACAGGGAGAGAGAGATCACAAGTAGGCAGAGAAGCAGGCAGAGAGAGAGGGGGAAGCAGGCTGTCCACTGAACAGAGAACCCTATGTGGGGCTCGATCTCAGGATCCCAAGATCATGACTGGAGCCAAAGGCAGAGGCTTAACCCACTGAGCCACCCAGGCTCCCCCCATCTCCTGATCTTTTCTATTTTTTCTGCTCTATTAACACTAACAAAACAAATTATTCCCCCTCCTAAATGAATTAATTAAGATGGAATTATTAATTTATTCAGCAGACAAATGTAAATGACAAAAATAGCCTTGGTACATGTCAGCATGAAAAAAAAGAACATGTCCATTTCTTTTTCTTAATATAGGTAGAATAGCAGATTGAATTATAATTATGTGTATTTGTGTGTCTGTTTTGCCAGTAAGTTATAAACCCTGTGAATGCTGATTTTATGTTTTAGTCATCTTCGTAACCCAGGGCCCAGAACCCGAAAGTGGGACAGGCCCATAAAAGGAACTTCATAAATGTTTCTTTTCAGTTGGAATCGCTATTTCTGCACTCTGAGATTCAAAATGAATCATGGTCTAGGGGCTTCCTCCTTTTCCTGAGTCACAGCACATCGTTTGCCCTCACACACAAGCATATTCTTGTACCTATGTGAGGACATTCACAAGGAAAAGGCACAGGAACATATTCACGTGTGCACAGACACAGATGAAAGCTGCTGGTTAAAAATGGAACCAACCTTAATCAACCCGAAGTCACTCTGGCTAGACAGGAGCTATAGTCGCCCCTCGAACAATACAGGTTTGAAATGCACAGATCTACTTATATGTCCAAAGTTTTCAATAAATACAGTACAGTACTGTAAATGTGTATTCTCTTCCTTTTTCCTTAATAATATTTTCTTTTCTCTGGCTCATAATATTGTGAGAATATAGCCTATAATACATATAACACACAAAATATATGCTAATCGACTATTTATGTTACCAGTAAGGCTTTTGGTCAACAGTAGGCTATGAGCAATTAAGTTGTTGGGGAGTCAAAAGTCATACAGGAAGTTTTTTCTCTGTAGGGGTTCAGCACCTCTAATCCCCATGTTGTTCAAGGGTCAGCTGTCCAAGACCCAGTTTTAGCTAATATTGTGAACCACATCATTTTATCACATCTTTTGAACAAAGTTACTGATAAATCCAAATATTGACTCTTCTGGGTCTTCCCTCTTCTCATTTCCCAGGTCCAAGTTTTGGTACCAGCCAGGAGACAATGAAATATCAGAAGGTTGACTAGAAAAGGAGGGATGGGGTATCATTAAACTGTATCATAAATCTCTATTTAGTTATTGAGTTTTGGTGACTATTTGGCTACTTTATTTACATAACTATTGGTAAATATTGGTATAATCAGTAGTAATGATATTTTTCTAATTTACTTAAAGTTAATGTTATTTGTAAATATTTGGTTTAGAGGCTGGCAGGGTCAGATAGTGTTTTTTTTTTTTTTTAAAGATTTTATTTATTTGACAGAGATCACAAGTAGGCAGAGAGGCAGGCAGAGAGAGGAAGGGAAGCAGGCTCCCTGCTGAGCAGAGAGCCCGATGCGGGGCTCGATCCCAGGACCCTGAGATCATGACCTGAGCCGAAGGCAGAGGGCTTAACCCACTGAGCCACCCAGGTGCCCCAGATAGTGTATTTTTAAGGAGAAATAGGACTAAGTAGCTTGCAACTTGCTTTCAGTTACTTTGGGATGGGAACTGTGATGACATCTAGTTGGTTACATCAACCAGAGTGAAAAATGAACACAAAGGTAAAATTGTCCACTGTCAAGGATATTTTCATTCTTTAAACACATTCCTGTGGCTAAGGCTAAAATGAACCCATTGGAGGTTTTCTTAAAATAGAAATTCTTAGTAATGTCTAAGCAGTTGATGCAGTAGATGTCAAGACATGTCCTGACTTCATATTATCTTTTATGGATAACTTTAAAGTAAGACTCCCCTGTTTTTTAATTAAAGAGAAAAGATATCTAATACTCAATAATGATTTTTATATACTCAGTGCATATATTTATATTATTCATTCCTTATTTAGGAAAATTTTAAGTTAAATATCAACTTGTTGTCTTATGCCTGAAATTAATAGAAGTCAGGAATGGATTTATAAGAGATGTTTTCAGTTTGAGTCCTGGATTCTCTCTCTACATGTTAGCATTTTCAAGATTCTTTTTTCTTGTACACAGTTACAACCCAGACACAACATTTTACTTGACCCAAATTCAAGACCCAGTCCTTTCAAAAGATTCAGGAAGGTTTTTTCTTATCTGCACAAGGATGTAAGGAGTGCTTCACTTAAATAGTAATTGCTACTGTTACAGCACCAAGTGTAGGTAATTCTAGTTACCTGGTCTTGGCTGGAGAACAAAGATGCACAAAGACACAATCTGGATGAGGTTACCTGGTTCAAGGACTTTTCTTTATCAGGCCCAAAGGCGTATTGTTGTTTGGTTCCTTGGTTAATTTGTTTTTTCTCTAGTCCTTGTAAAGACCAAAAAGGACTAGGGAGAAAAAGAGAAAGATGGTATTAGCAGTGTTGAATTCATATGCTGTTTTAGATATCATGTCAAGTTCTTTCCATGAATTATTTTGATTTATAAAAAATTATGAGTTAGATATTATTTTCAGTCCCTAAGCCACAATTGTAGAGATGAAGAAAATGAGGCTCAGAAAGGTTAAGTCATTTGTCTAAGGTGCCAGAGCTAACACATTTTAGAGCTGGGATTCAGCTCATTTTCCTACTGTAACATATAATACCTCACCACAGGAAGCCTTAGTCTCACATAGTGGAATACATATACTATGTGTAGTTTACTAACGGTTAACTCAAGCGAACCTAAGTAAACACATGTAGTGTGTACTGTTTATGGCTTGTACCAATTCAGAAGAGCTAAGTGTTTTTAAATTGCAGTTGTTGCATACAGACTATAATAAAAATTAAATTCTATAAACTTAAAATCTAATAAATTATATAAAAAACAAAGACAATGACAACACAAAACTTAACACTTTTTATTTTCTTAGAGTTTACCATTATCACTGCTCTTGCAATTGTTTGTGTCTATTGTGTGTATAAGGTGGAGGTATTCTATGACGCGTACTACCCCACATGTTTTCTCAACTCCACTGTCAATGACCTCACATCGGTAGCTTGAAATTTCCCAAGGCAGGAGTGTTTACCCCATGGAAACAAGAAAACACTCTAAATTGGGACCTCCACCCCCACCCCAGGAAAGCCGTTTGTCAATATTTACCAGCATACCACTGTGCACAGCATTTATATTGAATACAAATCCTTCAATTATTTTATACTTTCTATTTATATAAATTCATGAACATTCACTAAGTATTTTCTTAGCACTCACTCTGTGCTAGATATTACAATACACTCTTCCACCATCCTTATTTCACTTATATATCTAAAAAGAGCTGTAAGGTAGATATCATTATTCCCATTTGTAGACCAAAAAAACTGAGGTTTCAAGTACGTGACTCCCTTAAGGTCACATGACTGGTAAGTAGTGGAGTAAGAGTTTGATTCCATGCTTTGTGGGTCTACATTTCACAACATTACAGCCGTGGCGGTGTATTGTGGGGATAGCCCAGGACAGGGTTATAGTAAACAGACAAACAAAACAAAACAAAAAACGTTTTAGTTAAGCCAAGCTTCTTTCTATTTTACTATCACTGTATTCATTGGCATGAATAATCAGCATGTCTATTTGAATGCAACACAGTAGTTTGTAATGTTGAATAGGAGCGTGTAAGCTAGAAGAGGGGATTAGAGAAGCTGAGGAGACAAAGGACAAAAGTAGCAGCATTCTGGACTAGCTGTCATACGGGGAAAATACTTGTAATGTCCTTGCACTGCAAAGCAGGCAACACAGTGACAATTCTGAGCACACAGTGTTTCAAATGATAACTTTACTAAGGGCAAAAAGAACCGATGGCACCTGTTCTTGAGTTGATTAGGCTGTGAGATGTCCACCTTATACCTTTGTAATGCAGTTAAGACTTCCTTTTTTTTTTTTTTTTGTAAGACTTCTTTTAAAAAAGACATTAAAAAAAAAATCTTATTTATCCATTTGACAGAGAGAGAGAGAGATCACAAGTAGGCAGAGCGGCAGGCAGAGGGAGAGGGGGAAGCAGGCTCCCTGCTGAACAGAGAGCCTGTTGTGGGGCTCGATCCCTTGACCCTAAGATCATGACCCGAGGCGAAGGCAGAGGCTTCACCCACTTAGCCACCCAGGCGCCCCTAAAAAAGACATTTTATGTAAAGTATCATGTCATCTGTGAAGAGAGAGAATTTGACTTCTTTGCCAATCTGAGTACCTTTTATTTCTTTTTGTTGTCTGATTGCTATTGCTAGGACTTCTACTATTATGTTGAACAAGAGTGGTAAGAGTGGACATCCTTGTCGTGTTCCTGATCTCAAAGGGAAGGCTGTCCCCTGAAATAACTAGAACTCATACAGCAATTTAGTAATGTGGCAGGATACAAAATCAATGTACAGATATCAGTTGCTTTCTTATACACTAACAATGAAAATATAGAAAGGGAAATTAAAGAATTGATTCCATTTACTATAGCATCAAGAACCACAAGTATCTTGGAATAAACCTAACTAAACAAGTAAAGGACTGTACTCAAGGAACTACAGAACACTCATGAAAGAAGTTGAAGAAGACACAAAAAGATGGAAAAGCATTCTATGCTCATGGATCAGAAGAATAAACATTGTTAAAATGTCTAAACTGCCTAGAGCAATCTATACTTTCAATGCCATCCCAATCAAAATTCCACCACATTTTTCAAAGTGTTGGAACAAATAATCCTAAAATTTGTATGGAACCAGAAGAGACTCCAAATTGAAAAAGAAAAACAAAACTGGGGGCATCACATTGCCTGATTACAAGTTTTACTACAAAGCTGTGATCACCAATACAGCATGGTACTGGCACAAAAACAGACACATACACCAGTGGAACAGAGTAGAGAGCCCAAATATGGACCCGCAACTCTATGGTCAACTAATCTTCAACAAAGCAGGAAAAAATATACAGTGGAAAAAAGACAGTCTCTTCAATAAATGGTGCTGGGAAAATTGGACAGCTATGTATAGAAGAGTGAAACTTGACCATTCTCTTACACCATACACAAAGATAAACTCAAAATGGAAAAAAGACCTCAACATGAGGCAGGAACCTATCAAAATCCTAGAGGAGATCATAGGCAGTAACCCCTTCGACGCTGACCACAATGCAATTTCTTTCAAGACATGTCTCCAAAGGCAAAGGAAAGAAAAGTGAACATGAACTTTTGGAACTGTAACAAGATCAAAAGCTTCTGCACAGCAAAAGAAATAGTCAAAAAAACAAAGAAGTAACCCATGGAATGGGAGAAGATATTTGCAAATGACACTACAGACAAAGGGCTGATATCCAAGATCCATAAAGAACTCCTCAAACTCAACACACAAAAAACAGATAATCATGTCAAAAAATGGGCAGAAGACATGAACAGACACTTCTCCAAAGAAGACATACAAATGGCCAATAGACATATGAAAAAATATTCATCATCATTAGCCATCAGGGAGATTCAAATCAAAACCATGTTGAGATAGCACCTTACACCAGTTAAAATGGCCAAAATTAACAAGATAGTAAACAACAAGTGTTGGAGAGAATGTGGAGAAAAGGGAACCCTCTTGCATTGTTGGTGGGAATGCAAGTTGGTTTAGCCACTTTGGAAAACAGTGTGGAGATTCCTTAAGAAATTAAAAATAGAGCTACCTTATGACCCTACAATTGCACTACTGGGTATTTACCCCAAAGATACAGTTGTAGTGAAAAGAAGGGCCATCTGTACCCCAATGTTCATAGCAGCAATCACCACAATCACCAAACTGTGGAAAGAGCCAAGATGCCCTTCAACAGACAAATGGATAAAGAAGATATGGTCCATATATACAATGGAGTATTATGCCTCCATCAGAAAGGATGAATACCCAACTTTTGTATCAACATGGATGGTACTGGAGGAGATTATGCTTAGTGAAGTAAGTCAAGCAGAGAGTCAGTTATCCTATGGTTTCACTTACTTGTGGAGCATAAGGGATAACATGGAGGACACTGAGAGGTGGAGAGGAGAAGTGACTTGGGGGAAATCTGAGGGGGAGAAGAACCATGAGAGACTGTGGACTCTGAGAAACAAACCGAGGGTTTTAGAGAGGAGGTCGGTAGGGGGATGGGTGAGCCTGGTGGTGGGTATTATGGAGGGCACATATTGCATGGAGCCCTGGGTGTGGTGCATAAACAATGCATCTTGGAACACTGAAAAAAATAATAAAATAAAATTAAAAAAAAATAATAAAGCAATAAAAAAGACATTTTAGAGGGAACAAGAGTTGTATAGCTCAGTAGCAGAAACTACAGAATCTCAGAGGTCTTTTACAACACCCTGGAGTGAGCACAGGTTCTTTCTGCTCACATGCAAATCTGATGCAAGTCAGGTGTGAGCAACTCAGTGGCTTTCCAGTGGTGTCTTAGGGATCCAGCTGCTTCCATTTTCAATGACTCCATTTCACAGTTCTTTACTTCCAGCCAAGGAGTCAATGAAGAATTCACCTCTGTCTTACATGCCTGCAACTCGACTTTAATTCATGGTCTTAATCCATGAGCTCTCAGTGACATGGCTACAACCTGACCACAAGGGAGGCTGCCGAAAGCACATGGGTCACTGGTGCCAGAGACTGGCTCCTCCATGCCCCCTCTAGCCGGCAAAGCTTTCTCTTGGTCCACCCATTCTTACTTTGCTCTCGAGTCAAAGTGGATTTGTCTGCCAAACACACCAGAAGAAATGAAGTATGACTTATTAAGAATGTATCTGTTCTTCCTAACGGCAACATTTAGACAATACAATTTGAAGTCAGGCTGTGGAGAGTAGTTAGTGTGGTTGTGGAGCTGTTTTCACATGCAGAGCCTTCTCCAATAAAAAAGCTATCAGCTTTCTCATTATATTTGCTCTTTGGTATTTAAATTCAGGAACTCAAGAAGAACATTGGAGAAATCTATCACGGCACTTTCATATTGTAGCCACTAAACCACTCAGTTGCTGAAGTTTAATTTCCTTCTTTGGGTACTTTGCGTCAATTTTTTGGTTCTTTAATTGGCCATGTTAATATTTTATTGATATATTTAATTTTCACTTATTTTAGCGGGCTCTTGTACATTGTCTCTTTGGAACTCCCAAGGCTGAACGTAAAATTTGCCCTTATAGATTAGTGTGCAATCTTCAACAGCTCCTCCTCCGGAGAAGCTAAATAATCATTAAGTATGAATGTGGAGGTTATGTGATCCATTTCCAGTCTCTGCCTCAAATCTCACACCAAGCACAGCTAAAGAAATAGAGAGTGATTTGCTGTGAACTAAAGGGGTTCCTAGGCATGGACCCTCAAAACTAAAACTGGGGAAGTTCCAGGCAAACCACGTTAGTCACCCTATGAATGTTCCTTTTTGGAAGACAGATTTGGTTCCTTCTAACTGACTTTGTGTTTCTCTGTCAGGCTCTGCTCTCAGTCCTACAGAGGAGAAGAGATATTGGTGCAGTATCCTAGGCATCTACAGGGAAAAAAAACAAAAACATTTTATCTAAATGGATTCATGATAAATATGTTTGGGGCAATGGAGTTTTCACGTCCTGAGAGAAGATTCATGTTAAATAGTCTCAGTGGAGGGAGTATCCAGTTTTCACAATCAGGTCTTTATACCTAAATGGTTTCTTCCTTGATTTTAAATTCAGATAATGTAAGGAATTATCTCTACCACTCATTCCAATTTGGCCTTGAAACTAGTAATTTTTTTTTTTTTTTTTCACAGCAAAGAAGATAAACAAATAACACAGAGAGAGAAGAACTTTTGACCCGGTAACCAAAGTTTATGCCACCCAAACTTCTCCCCTTGCCTTCTGATGGTAGCTGGTGTATTTCAGTTATCTTCTTCAGTGGCCTCAGTGAGTTAGGTGAAAGGTGGAAAGGCAGGTGACACTTAGAAGTTATGATTTCAGGTTTTCCTCAGACAAACAGGCTTTGCTTTTCAACTGGCCCCTTCTCCCCACCTCCTTGTTATGGTAAAAGTCTACATAACCCTAGAATATTCTGTCCCTGATTCGGAACGTAAGGTTTTTTGCTTTTTCAGTCCTCCCTGACACTGCTCTGTAGAAATTCACGGACATATAATTGTTCCTCTGCTTACATGTGGCCCCAAGTTATAAAGATAAAATAAAATGTCAAATGAAGTCTTGAGAAAGTCTAATTCATCTCTAAACAGTGAACAGAGGAAAGAAAAGTGAGATTTTACGGAATGATTTGTGGTCCCTCAGGTGTAATGAAGTCAGACTGAGAATTAAGTCAACCTAGGAGAAGGCCGACTTGAGACGGATGGAAACAGAGAGGACGTGCGATAGTGGACAACGCAACGGACCAAGGAAACTGGCTAGGACGATGGCTTTTGCCACCCTGTGTCCGGCTGAATCTGACCTACCCCTTGAACCTTTTCAGATACAGTGAACCCACATTCCCCTTTTGTGTCTCATGCCAGTTTGCTTCCACACAAAGGATTTCTGACTGACAAGCTTTCTGAGGAAAGATTGCATTTTAATTGTTTATATTGGCAGGGCTCCCCAGGACTGGGGGATCTTGAATGACACCATCTCGTTTTGTTCCTTTGCAATGCAAACTCTTAATTATTTGTTTACTCAAACAACAAATACACAAGCTTATTGAGTGCTCAGAAGAGGCCAAGTTAAGGGGTGGTGGAGATGAAAAGGCCAGGCTCTCCTGGGCCAGCTGCCTAAATACATACAGTTCCTCCACTTCTTTGACTTTGTGACTGACCCACCCCTCAGGCAGCTGATTCGTATGAAGATTGTTTTAAGGATTACATTGACTTATATTTGTAAAATATAGCATATGGAGAATAGCAGGCATTTTGCAACCTGTAGCTATCGTTAAAACTGGTATCAGGGCTATTGATATTGTTATTTTTTGACATGTCAAAAATATTCTGCTAGGTGTTGCATGATAAAAATAGGATACAGTAGGATAAAAATAGGATATAGAGTAGGATATAGGTACCTTTACAAGAAGCTGCCAGTGTGGGTTGTGAAATAAACACACATATACTTAACGGGTCACAGGTCATTCTAAAACAGGGTATTTTAAAAATATATTTAGGGTTCTTTGTGTTAAAAAACAAAAGTTTCCAAAATGTATTCATTTATGAGCTATGTAAGCAAAAAAGGAAACACACAACACATAATGCTGACCATTTTAAAATAATTATATGCCCTTATTTTTGTTTCTTATATGTATATAAATTTAGTACATGATATCCATTGTTTTATAGCTTTCATTTTTTATTTAATATCCATACCATGACAGAAAGGTGCCACCCTTTTTATTTTACAGCTGTATTTTGTTGATTGGAAGTCACCTGATTAGTATAACCTGCCTGCTCCAGATGGCCGTTTGGGTTGTAGCTGAGTTTAGGCTATTACAGGCAATGTTGCAATGTCATTTTCTATGCATATCATTTGCATATACACAAATACAGCCCTTGAAAACGATGTTGTTGTGTCTATGAGTACATGCATTTGTAATATGGAAAATTACGGCCCACTTGTCCTCCATAGAACATCCCACCAATAATGCAGGAGGATGTTTGCTTGCTGATCGCATCTCCAATACTGCTAATCAAAATTTCAAATACTTTCCATTCTGATAGGTAAAAACTTGTAATATATTAGATTTAATTTTTATGTCTTTTTTTTGCTAGTGAAGTTGAACAACTTTTAATGTTTAAGAGCCATTGTATTTCCTTTGCTGTGAACTGTACTCTGATCATTTTTCTACTGAATTATTGATTTTGTCCATTTTTAGAAGGACTTTATAAATTTGGGAGATATGCACTTAGTCTATGAAAAAGTGGCAGATTTTCTTCTACTTTTTCCTCTTTTTTTTTCTTCTTCTTCTATCTTTTCTTCTTGGCCATGTAGTAGTTTTTATTTTGTAATATATTTATAAATTTTTCTTTTTATGATTTATGGATTATTCCAGTCAATTAGAAGATTCTTTGCTTCTTTAGGGTTATGAAGGCATTTCTCCATGTTTTCTTGTGATTCAATGTTTTTCACATTCAAATTCTGATGCTGGGATTTAACCTAATGTGCAGGGGGAAGGACAGCACACCCCAATATTATTTGGTGAATTGCTACATTTATTATATAATGAATTACCACTTGCATTTGGATCTATTTGAGGACTTTCTATTTTGTCTCATTAGTCTTTCTTTGTCCATGTGTCACTGTAAAACTGTTTTAAATGCTAAATATTTAAATCTCTTTAAGCATTTAGTTGGTCTAGTTCCAGCTACTTGTCCTTTTCTTTCAGTTTTTCTGACCACTTTTGTCTAATTTTCTATGGAAATGTTGAAATCATCTTGTCTATTCCCATCCTTCCCCCCAAGTTGATATGTTCGTTGGAATCACATTAAATTTAGATATTGACTTTGGGAAAATAAAAATCTTTATGATGCAAAAATGTTCTATCTTTGCTTAAGTCTACTCTGTGATCTTTCAGTGTTTTAAAACTTCACTTCATGTAGGTATTAAGCATTTCTTATTAAGTTTATTCCTAGATAGTTTTCTTTTTGTGTTGCTTTTGTAAGTTGGAGTGGTATCCCTTGGGTTTTCTAAACATGTAATCATATATCTACAAATAGAGTTTGATTCTTTGTATGTTGAAAAATTATTTTAAAAATTACATACTTCTAAGCTTTTTCTCTGTTTTGGTCAGTGCCTCTAGCACGATTCTAAGTGATGGAGAGGTTAAGGGAATCGTTATCTTATTCCCAACCACATAGAAATGAGTTGGTTGAACAGTCTGTGCAAGAATGTCAGTGTGTCTCATTCTGGAGTTTGAAGTCTACAAAACTAGCAGCCAGGAAGGAAATATGGATGTAAAGAAGGCAGAGCAAGGACAAGCTGGAACCCTGAAGCATGATCTGGAACCCACGAGGATGAATTGAAGCAGGTGTTGATTCTTAGAGATATTGGTGTCCTTCACCTCGAAGCTAAATACCTCAGAGCCCAGGAGTCGGAGAAGCTAAAGGACAATCCAGGAGAACGTAGAGCAGCTGCACTTCTGGCTACTAGCCCATGCCACTGAGGTGAGCCAGTCCGTCAAGATAATGTATGTGAGCTACAAAATGGATGCTGCTTTATCCCTGCCCCTCAAATCTTACAGAAAAATCTCTCTGTGGCCCATCTTAACTAGAAATCTACACAGAACAGAATTGTGGGAAATCAGTTCAGTATAGACAGGTTATGTACGATAGATGCTTCCACATCTTGGCTATTGTAAACAATTCCACAGTGAACGTGGGGGTGCTTACATCTTTCTAATTAGTGTTTTTATTTTCTTTGGGTAAATACTAGTGGAATTACTGAGTGGTATAGTATTTCTATTTTTAATTTTCTGAGGAACCACCATACCGTTCTCCATCGTGGTTTACATTTTCACTAACGGTGCTCAAGCGTTAGCTTTTCTCCACGTCTTGTCCAAACCTTGTTACTCCCTTTCTTTTTGATGTTAGCCATTCTGATGTGAGGTGATACTTCACTGTGGTTTTAATTTGCACTTTCTTGTTGATGAGTAATGTTGAACATCTTTTCATGTGTCTGTTGGCCATCTGTATATCTTCTTTGGAAAAACATCTATTCAGGTATTCTGCCCATTTTTAATTGGCTTATTATTCTTTTCTCTTCTTTTTGCTTCTTTTCTTTTTTAGTCTTGAGTGCTTCCCTTTTCCATGTTCATACCTATGTCATATACACCAACCTCTAGCTTATTATTCTGTGAGCAACTTTAGATCAAAAAGTGTATTCTTTAATTTTATATCTCCAGGAATTATTATCACTATATATTGTAAATATCAGGCACACCAATAATGTTTCTTGAATGAAAAAGGAAAGCTAAATGTTCTATTTGGCCAGTGAATTTTCTGAGCCTGGTGAATAAATAAGGCATCTGCCATTTTCATGTTTTATCTGTGTTCTTATCCTTCCTTCTTTGGGTATATTTGCTTTTCGGAGTTTGTTGTTGTTGTTGTTGTTGTTTTATCATTCCCACTGGTAGAAAGTTCCTGATTTATTTGCCATTTAGAAGCTAGCCCTTTTCTCTTTGATTTGTGTCATACAGCCACCTGTGTTATTACTTATTCCATCTTTTAGTCTTTGATTACATTATGTATTTTGTTTTCTTTTTTGATAGCAATTCAGAGTCATTCAGGCTGTTTTCTATAAGCATTTCCACCCACTTACAGGAACTCATATTGAAGTTACTTCCTGACACCTGGGAATATATATTTACCATCTATCTCTTAATGTGCATCTAAGACTATTTCTCTACCAGACTCAGGTGACAATTAAGAAAAATTATTCCCTGTGAATCCTTCTAAATATTTGAAAGGGAAACAAATAGACCGCCTCTCATTCTGCAGTTATTTCATCATCGAAAACATGCAAAGTGGGCATTATGTGTCTGATTCTAAGCTAGGAGCTATAGGGAATACAAAGAGGAAAACACAGAGCCCTGTCCTTTGGGAACTATGGTTGTGGAGGGGAACAAAGTAAATATGATTCAAGGCCAAGTGAAAAAAAAATGTTACACAGCTTATAAGAACTCAGGGAAGGAGTGAGAGAGGAGAGATTACATTTGACCTGGCATTTGGGAATAATTCAACCTGGGCCATGAATAATAGGTGATAATTTTAAGGATAGAAACATGAGATCCAGTGGAGGAAACAGTAAGAATAAAAGTATGGGAGTCTCTGTTCTAGATTCAATGCTCCATTTTTGATACAGTGAGTGGACAGGGTAGCTATTAGAATAGAATGCGTAGAGGGACATGGTGGGAAGTGAGAGCAGATAGCATATTAGTTTTCTATGGCTGCTGTAACAACCACGAACTTAGTGTCTTAACACAAATTTATTTTTCTGTAGGTTAGACGTCTCACATGGCTTCTATAGGACTGAACTAAAACTGAGGGCTGTTCTTTCTAGGGGAGAAATTGTTCCTTTGCTTCTTCTTGCTTCTAGAGGTCCCATTCCTCCACCTTCAAATCTCCACGACTGCCCTTCCATAGTTGCGTTTTCCCCTGATCAAAGCTGAGAAAGGTCTCTGCTTTTAAACATCCATGTGATTGGATTGACCCACCTGGATAATACAGTATTATATTCCCATCCCAAGGTCCTTAATGTAATCACATCTGTAAAGTCTTTTTTTGCCAAGTAAGGTAACATTCACGGGTTTCAGGGATTAGGATGTGGACGTTTTAGGGGACCGTTATTCTGTCTACAACAGGTGGCTTAAATCAGATCATGAAGGGAATTAGCCAAGCATGATCTAGCAACATATTTCAAGCTTGATAATATGTCATTATCCTAATGATAGCAGATGCAGTGAAAATAGGGGAAAGGAGAATGTTTGAAATAATCAGAGTTAAATATCATTGGAAACCGTGACCTTACAATCTAATCGTATTCAAATGAATACGATTCAAATGAATACTTTGCATTCACTTGTGTATCTACTACCATTATTTGCAGACAAATCAAGGAGTAAGATTTGTAATGTGTATATTAACTTGAGTGTGTTTTTCTCCCCCCCCCCTCTAATGCCATTATTGAGACAAATGCCACTCTGAATATCTTCGAACTAGGAAAAAGATAAGTTTGGTTTTTTTTTTTTTTTACACATATAGGTACTAAAACTTTAATAGACATTGTAACACTACTAAATTCTGACTTTTCAAATAACTTTTTACAAATACATAGAAATTTTTGTTAAATTTAATTTGACTCCACGAAGTCACTTTTAAGGAGATAGTTTAAAAGTACTCACACTATTGAAGGAACTTAATGTCTTTGTCCTTTAATTAATTAATTAATTAAACAACTACTTATTAAGGATCTACTCTGTGCCAAGCACTGCTTAGCTGCTGGGAAGAAAGTCGTAAAGAAAACAGAAGAAATCCCTGCCATCAAAGCCCTTCTAATAAAGGTGATTGATAATATTCAAGATCCACTGAGTGGACTAAGTAGTATTTTAATTTTAATTTTAATTATTTATTTATTTTTGGTTTTAAAAATATTTATTTATTTATTTCAGAGGGGAGGGGGCATGTGCACGTGCCGTAGGGAGGGGCAGAGGGAGAGAGAGAGAGAATCTCAAGCAGTCTCCCTGTTTAGCAAGGAGCCCAAAGTGCAGCTCTACCTCACAACCCTGAGATCATGAGCCCAAATCAAGTGGAATGCTTAACTGACTGAGCCACAAGGCGCCCCCCCCCCAAGTAGTATTTTAGACGGTGATACAGAACAAAATAGAGCAAAAAGGACAATATGAAATGTTAAGGTTTTGACATTTCTGGTGATGAAAGTCACTGAAAAAGTGCGGATAGGAAGAGAGGGAGAAGCCCCGTTCACCACAGTTAGAATCTGAAGCTTCATTTGATCGGTCCAGGTTCTTCTGGCTGCTGGGTGCTTCCTCCTCCTCTGGCCACGTTCAGGGAACACTGGAAGGGCTGTGGGAGCAGCAGAGGTCGATCAGATCCATCTCTGCCCTCCGGGAAGCTTACGTGGAGGGACGACACGGCTCACATCACTGTGACCCAAGATACAAAATTATTTCTAAGCACCACAAAAGATCGGGGGAACTGAGAAGTGCTTAAGTAGAAGTTCTGGTTATCACCAAGAACAGCAGTGAGCCAGAAACGAATTTGATCGTGCAGAATTCCAAAATCACATCCTCCGAGGAATAGCGGGGCACAGTTCCGTTTCGATTTTTTTTTTTTTTTTAAATTATCAGTATGAAGCAAGAACCTAGAGCAAGTAAGAGAAGAGCAAGTTCCCACATCACGTCTCATACAATAGTCCCCCATGATCCTTGGTTTTGCTCTTTACCCTTGGTAAACCGTGGTCTGGAGCTGGATGATCCTCCTCCTGCCCAGTCTACAGCCTAGCGGTGCGTCACCACCCGCCTCGTTCACTTCGTTTCATCACGGAGGCATTTTATCCTCTCACAGCGTCGCAGGAGGGGTGAGTCTGGTACAATAAGATATTTGAGAGAGAGAGAGACCACACTCACATCATTTCTATTACACTGTATTGTAATTGTTTTGTCTTATTATTCATTATTGTTGTTAATCTCTTACTGTGCCTTAATTATAAATTAAACTTTATCATAGGTGTATATGTGTAGGAGAAAGATGGTTTACGTAGGGTTCAGTTGTCTGCTGTTTCAGGGGTCCCCTGTTTTGGGGTCTTGGAATGTATTTCTCATGGATCATGGGGGGCTGCTGTACCTGCATAATCTGGGGCATGTGAGTGAAGAGGGGCCGGGTTTTTCACGACTTCTGGGTAGTTCCCTCCACGTGCACGCAGGCTCCCGGTGTGCACTGGCAGTTAGGGTCTGCCGTTTGGAAACACAGGACCCTCGTCTGGCATCTTATTCCTGACGTCCTTCCCCGTCAGTCAGCCTTCAGCCACCTGGGTTCTCTCCATTATGTTTTTGTTCCTTGTAATAAAGTGGATTTTCTTTCTTTGCAAATGAGCATAAAGATACCCAGAAAATAAACCAGGTGCCCATTTGCCAGGCTCCAGCAAGCAAGCATGCAGATGAGGCTCCTCGGCCTCTCCTATAGGTTTCCCAAGAGGAAAATGCTGCTGCTGACATGAATAGCAGAGGCCAGACAATGATTCTTAGCGAAGATAAACAGGCTTGTGATTCCCTCCTGAGGGCTCCGCTCCTCTCCTCAATGACGGATCCTGGAGCAAAAGGTCATGGGGATAATTCTGCACCTGCAGCCTGGGAAGGCCAGCCTCAGTCCTTGCAAAGAACTCTCTCATAATTGATGCTAATTATTATTGAGCCAAATGCACCCTTTTATTGAGGGGCAGGTGGGAGTCTCTGTCACTGTCAGGGCGATTCTACCAAGGGCAAGTATAGAATTCCTTGCACAGATGTACATATACCCAAGAAGCCCCAAGTGTTATGTGCAGGCTGTTCATAAAGAGCATATCATTAGAAATTTCTGTCGTTTTGTAACGGGATGGTCCGGACTCAGGTGAATGACAAATGCTGCCCAGGACCCAATGCCAGAATATTGAGAGGAGAAGCATGATTTATTCATCAGGGCTTGAACTCCACTGCTGGGCCTCTGGGCCGCTTGTGAGATTTTGCACCCTGCCATCTGCACTCTGAGACAGCTTAACAACAACTTTGGAGACCTTGGAACCCTTTGGGGATTTGCTTCCGTGGACATCCATCTGCTTTCTGGTGACTTTAATGGGAGGACAGGCCCAGTGAGGAGAATGAAGAACAGAGGAAATGAAAGGAAATTCACCCAGCTGTAGGTAAAACAGGGCTGGATTTAGCTGAATGCCAGGGTGGACGTGGGGATGTTCCTCTGACATTAACTGCCCCCCTATTTTGGAGAAGAGTTTAAAAGAATGTTATATTGCTTCATCCATCATTTCTAATTTTTTTCCTCCTTGGATTATAACTTAATAGTTTTTAAAGTTTGCTCTCACATGTCAAAATGGCATTGCAAAACTGTATGAAGGGCTATATTGTGCTCAAATTTATAACTTGATTTCTAATTCTGATTGCTTTATTTGTAAAAACACAACGGTACCCCTTAAGCTAACCACTGATTGGAGGACAAAGATTCTAAATATTTACTCATTCATCAGAGAATTTTTATACCCAGACTGTGTTCTGGGCACTTACTCTGGCTTCTGATACAATGATAAAGAAAGCCTCAACCTTCTCATTATTTATTATTTTTTTCTGTAGTTTAAAGATATTGCTCAACCATCTTTTAACTTGCATTGTTTCCAGTGACACACCTACTTCCGTTCTTATTTTTGTTCCTTTGAATGTGAAGGGTCTTTTCCTCTGGCTGCCCTGAAGATTTTCTCTTTATTAGAGTTATAAGCAGTTTAATTATGTTAGGTCTTGGTGTAATTTTCTTCAGGCTTATTGTGCTTGGGTTCCTCGAGCTTTTTGGATCTCTCAGTTTATTGTTTTATCAAATTTGGAACATTTTTGCTCATTACTTCTTCAAATGCATTTCTGCCTCCCAATCCACACTCATGGACCCCAATTACACATATATACTTAGAATTGGTTTACTGATGCTCTATTTCCCCCCTCCCAACCCTTTTTTTTGAGGTTTTCTTACCTTTTCTTTTTTGATAGGTTATTTTACTGGGTCTTTCTATAAGTTCACTAAAAAGTTATTTTTTTTTTTTTAAAGACTTTATTTATTTGAGAGAGAAAAAGAGAGCACAAGCAGGGGGAGCTTCAGAGGGAGAGGGAGGAGCAGACTCCCACTGAGAAGGGAGCCCAACATGGGGCTCAATCCCAGGACTCTGGGATTATGATCTGAATTGAAGGTAGATGCTTAACCTACTGAGCCATCCAGGTGCTCCTACAGTGTTGAATCCGTTGTTAATCCTATCCTTCAGACATTGTGCTTTTCATCTCTGGAAATTCTCTTTTTATACACCTTCCATGTCTTTTTTGACGTGTGCATGCTTTCTTCTACTTTTTTGAATATGTGGATATAGTTATAATAACTGTTTTATGTTCTTATCTACTAATTTTATCATCTGTATAATTTCTAAGTCTGTTTCCATTAATAAATATTTCTCTTCCTTATAGGCTTGCTTCTCTACATGTTTGATAATTCTATATTAGATGCAGATATTATGAGTTTATCCTTTTGGAGTAAGGACTATTTTTTGGCTGTTTTGTGATGCAACTAAGTTACTTGGAAGCATTTTCATCCATTCATCGCTAGATCTTTGTTTTGTTAGATGGGACAATAATGCCTTTTGAGCTATAAGGCTACTTTTTCTCTACTGCAGAGGCAATACCCTTCTAAGTACTTAATGCCCCATGTAGTATGGAAATCCCTCACTCTATCGATGGGAACATGAACTAATCCTGGTCTTGTGTGATCTTCAGAAATCGTTCCAACTGCTTTGGGGTTCTTTCCCCAGCCTGGGGTAATTTCCTCACAGGTATGTGCTGGTCAGGTCTTAGTTGAAGATTTGAAGAAGACCTTCTGTAGGTCTCCAGAGATCTCTCTCCATTCTGGTACTATCCCCTGGGAATTCTAGCTACCCTGGCCTCTCTGTATCCTCAATCTGTCCTTTCAATTTTGAACCTGCTTCTGAATTACCTGCCTGTTCAAATGTAGATTCTGAAGTCCCCCATGCCAACTGGATTGTAATATTTGGAGTCGAAGCCCAGAATTCTTCAGGCTTATATGCTCACAAGGTGCTTATTTAATAATATTGACTTCTGAGAACCACAGTCCTGATGAAGCCTTTCTTAAGATTTATCCTGAAGGTCAAATTCAACAGCCTTCTCTGAGTCTTGAGTCTCCTTGACTTTGCCTGAGATACAGCCATGCTCATGCTCTTCTCTTGGATATCCTTAACATTATAATGTATAAACAGGCATTTCCCAGTTATACCAGCTCAGCAATCACCCAGTATTGAGCCATGGAGAAGAAGCAGTTGGTCTGTGGTTGAGACGCTCAAGGCCTAGACTGGGCAGTGCCCCTGACTTGCTCTATCACAGGATGCCTAGATTTCTGTTTCCCTTCTGCAAAATGAAAAAATAATAATTAAATCTACCTCATCAAGTGGCTGTAAGGATCAAATTGAGCTGGCCATAATGCACATACATAGTCTAAAGATCTTTCAAGTTTTCTGCTGTGTGTTTCATCTGTTGGTCCTTTCCTTCTACATTCCAAGAGTACCCTTCAGGGGCATATTCCAACTTATGTATTTTATCTTGTGCTGTGTCCAGCATACTGCACAGCACATTAATTGCATTGTTTTTATTTTTCTAAGATCTCAAATTGTTCCTTTTTCATAGAATTCTTGTCTTATGCAATCTTGATTGCTCCTATTTGCATGTGATAATCAGTGTTTAATTGTTTGTGACTGTATGTTCTGATTAAAGTAACCTTCTCTAGAAATGTATGGGAAGGTGGTTGTATGGTCTGCCAGATTGCGAAGACTCTTTCAGAGTGTAGGACCTTCCTATTTATCCCATGATCTTTAGTTAGTTGGGGAACTGCTCTTTATCTAGGACCAATATTTATTCTGGGAATCTTTTATACCAAAAATATATACTTCATAAAGTCCTGTATTTCATAAAGTCCTGTATTTCAGAAAGTCCTTCAGCATGGGAAACTGAAGTCTATTGCTCTCCTTGTTTATTTCTTTTCTAGTTTCCTTGTTGAGGATGACGTTTCTTGAGACTTTATTCTGTTTTTCTTTGCACTCCCATCACAGTGCTAAGAATCCTATCCTGGAAGATCACTCCCTTTTTAAGGACCCAGGTTTTCTTTGGAGGTAATTAAAGAGAGGATATATGGAGGAATCATAGCTACTGCCTGTTGCTTAGTATAAGTAGGCATAAGAGGGGTCAGATTGGGCTAGTTATTCTAAATGTGGCTCTTTGATCATTCTGATTATTTCCTAAGTTTCTCCTGTTTGTTGACTCTGAGCTTTGTTTATATATGCAGTTGCTTTTAACAGTAATTTCTCATCTGTGTGTTTTGGACTATTGTTTTCTCTGATTTTGTTTCCCTGACATTCTAACTCCATCTGCTTCCTATCTTTCAGGAATTCCTCAAAATTTCCCAGGAGCTGGTGGCATTCTTTCTGTTTGTCACTCTTGCTGTGGGTTTGTTCCTTTAAAAGCATTTAAAGATGTATGTGCTCAGCACCCATCCTGAAAGAATCTTTACTGTACCGCCTCTGCTTTTAATAATTTAAGAAAAACAAGTGATTAAATATGTTTAAATATTTAGTAGTATTTTAAATATGTTCTTGGAGTGATTAAAATATATTCTCAGAGAAAGTTTTTTTCCAGATGTGTCCCCAAATTTTGAATGTGCTGCATATTAACAACTTGTAACCATGTTGCATAGTTGCTATATAGAAAACCTTTTATCTGATCTCATAATTGGTTGATAGATTGAAAAGTTCATTGAAACAGGGAATTGTAAAAATGATACACAAATGTATTCTATTCCAGTGTAAATATATACATGTCCATTCTTGTGGGAATTTTTTGATTAAGGACCCTTTTCATTTTGACTATAGATATTATGTTTATAATTCCAGTTCACCTGTCTTGCATGGATCATGTCATAAGGCAGCATCTATGTTTTTTAGTTTCAGTTTCTCTAAAATGGACAAGAACTTCAAGCCATCTGAGTGGAAGATTCCTCTGTGTCTTTAAAATTCCCATCCCTTTTTCCCAGTCATTCATAGTTGCCTAACCCACACCTATTTTGCAGTAATTATTTTAACAGTTCTCCTTATCACAATCCTTCATAATTGTTTTTATGAAAATAATTCTCCTTTTACTCCCATTCATTTGTTTATGTACATTTAAATCACATAGTTGCAGTAATAAGTAGAGTAGGCAGTAAACAACTTTGGATGTGTTATGAGTAGCTTATCATCATTAATTCCACAAAAAAAATTCTAGGCATTCTGCTAGGTTCCAAGGATATAGAGGTCAATGTGATGAATAAGAACAGGAAAAAAAAAATACCTTAAAACAGTCTCAGAAACAGGCTAGTATGATAAAGAAGGTATCATAAATAATGAAGAAAGGAAGAGACGATGTTGGGATAATTACTCACTTTATGGAGAAAAATAAAACTGGATCCTTATCTATTGCTATATACAGTGGTTGACTCCAAATGGATTAAATACATAATTGTGAAAGACAAAATTAGAATTAAATAAAATTAATTACAATCTATGGGGTAAAATATTGATTATTTTTACTTCAAAATTAAGCATTTCTGTTCAGTAAGAAATTTAATGGACAATGTAAATAATGGACAGATAGCAAAATGGGAAAATGTATTTCAAATGTCTGAACCTAAGAATAGGTTAATATGTAGAATACACAAAAACACCTGAAAATAACAACAAAAAGACAGCAATCCCAATAGAAATATTGACAGTGATGTAGAAAAGAGGAGCCTCCAAAAGGCTATATATAGAGAGTGATTCTCAAACATTAGTAATCTGAAAAATGCAAATGAAAAATAAATATAATTTTACATGCTAGTGAGGCAAAATTTGGGAGGTAAATAATGCCAAGTGTTGGAGAGGCTGTGAGTGTATTGATATACTCATGTGCTGCTAGCAATAAGTTGACATATTAAGCCATTTGGAAAGAGTATTTTTAAACTACTTAGTAAAATAAATATGTGAGTTTTCTGTGACCTAGCGATTCAGCTCTTGGGAGATTTTTATATTTATGCACACACATATATGTATATGTTTAATATACATATATGTATGCATTAAACACAAAAGTATATATGCCTATAATAGGAAAAAAGTATGTATACGTTATATGCACACATTATTCACACACACATGCTAAAGAAGATCTCACAAGATCTAAAAAAGACCCATAGATGAATGCTTGCTCCTGCATTATTGTGGTAATGAAGATTTGGGAACAATCAGTTAGTCTTGGGAGAACAAATAGACGAACTGTGGCAGCTGTATACCAGGGAATATTATGCACCAGTTAGAAGCAATTGATTAAATGTACCTATGACACCATGAATGGATTTTAAAATAATATTGTTAAGTGAACAAATCCAAATACAGAGTAAGTTTAATCACCAAATTAAAACATACGGTATAATCCAGTATACTTCTAAAAGTGTTAAAAATATATGCATATAAAATAGGAAATAATTTACAAGAATTTACAAGGGTGTGCATTATCATATTACACAGGTTACCTATGTGATGGCGGAGAGGAACTGGGGTATTATATAGAGATTAAATAATTAAATAAATTAGTAAATAAATAGGTGAAACTAGGTGGTGGGTGGTCTGTAAGGACCAAGTGTGACAACGTGCAATGAGCTCAGAAGCAAGATTAACCCAGCCCTCCTCACTTGAGGTCCAAATCGTTTAGAAGAAAAGAAACCTCTATAAAACATACATCCAGTTCTCTGAGGGTTCGTGGAATGACTAGGTACTTATATAGTCAAATACAGCAAGGACCATTGCTGAGAGAATGAAGTTTGATAAAGGATAACTTGGGAGACTTAAAGTGTCAACACGTAACTGAATTCTGAAAGACAAATCTGAATTAGCCAGGTGAAGTGGATAACAAATAAAGAAAAGTGAACAATATTTTCAATAAGGGAATATTTATACATTTCCGTATGGTAACATTTATGGTTTATTATCACATAAATTGATTTAGGAAAGATTTTATGTCCTGATCCTAGATACCAATTAAGACATATTTTCTGAGAGTTTATCATGTGATAATAATGTTTGAAATTCTAAAATATATGTGGGAAATCCATTTTCAAATGTGGTTCTAGTCACTATATTGGTTAGAAATTACATTTGGCTATTAAGAGACCTGAAACACAATTTAAATAAGTAGAGATTTATTCTTTCACGTAAGCGAAGTCTGGAGGCTTCCTGTCCAGCGCAGATACGTGATGACCAAATGTAACTGTGATGCTTCATTTTATGTGTCAACTTGGGCCATGGAGTGCCCAGATTTTCCATCAGACATTTTTCTGAGCGTGTCTGTGAGGGTGTCTAGATGGGATTAACATATGAATTGGTAGACTGAGTAAAGCAGATTGTCCTCCCTAATGTGGGTTGGCCACATCCAATCAATTGAATTTTGAATAGAACCAAAAGGCTGAGTAAGGGGGAACTCCTCCTGTCTGCCTGCCTTCAAAGGAGGACATTGTTTTGTTTTGTTTTGTTTAACCCCAGTCTTCAAACTCAAACTGAAACATTAGTTTCCTTGGTTTTCAGTTTGCTGACTGCAGATCTTGGGACTTTATTGTAATGGGAACCAATTCCTTATAATAAATTTCCCTATATATATAGGTATATATATCCAGATATATATATCTTATTGGTTCTATTTCTCTGGACAACCCTAACTCATATAGTCACCGCTCCTCCAGGGGCCTTCTTTTCTTCATTCTTGGTCTTTTGAATGCTGGCATTTATTCTGGAGCTCCAGTCCTCACATTTGTGTTCTAGGCAACAAGCCTATGAAACGTGGACGGGCTAACATCCCGCCTATACCTTCTGCTACACTCTACTGGCCAGTCACATGGCCATCTTTAGCTGCAAAGGAAACTGGGAGATGTAGTTTCTCAACCTGGCACACTGCCATGCCCACAGAAAGCAGGATTCTGCTATTTAGGAAGAATTGGAGAAGGAATAGTAGATTGGTATTTACCAGCCTCTGTCATAGCAACCAATGCCCTTTGTGAATAGTAGACACCCACAGATATTACTTGAATAAAAAGTTATATTTTCATAAAATTATTCTTTTATCATTGAATTGTAGAGAAACAAAATATTGATCTTTGAGTCTTACTACTCTCCTCCATTTTGGACTAATTCTTGCATGAATTAGTGCAAATTCATGAATTAATTTAATGTAAATTAAAAAAAATTAATTTTTAAAATTAAGATGCATTGTCCAGGAGGAAGAGCTGTTGAATGAGAATTAATTTAATATAAATTAAAAAAAAATACTGTTGAATAACTTTTCTGTACCACAAATTTTTCAGTTAATGAATTACCATAGAAGAATCTATGGTAGCAAACAACATAAAATGTTATCATGCAGATAAAAATGATATACACATATAAATTATTTCAGTATAAATGCTTCTAAGTTGTTCTAGCATGTTTGAAAAAATATGTATCTTTAAGAAGTTTAAACATCACTTCATTGGTCTTAGATACTATTAATTTGCTAAGAAAAATTTCATTATTGAAAGTAAGAGCCAAATTTCAGTCTAGACTGTGAGTTGTCATACAATATAAACAGATGAATGCTATCTCATGGAAATTTTACCTAACAGATGTATTTACTCCCAACCCTGAAACATAAAATATACATATTTCATGGATTTTAAGTATGTTTTTGGTATTTATTGGTGACTCATTATGTTGAAATATTTTGTGCTTTTTTTTCTTTTTCATTTTTTAGGTATTTCAGAGTAGGACAGAGTGGCAGAACTCTTGACTGAATCACATAAATCTTAACATTCTATGCTCAGTGAGGAGGTAGGTCAATATAGTAATTCATTTGCCATATTGATGCATTAGAAGTCAGTTAAACACACACACACACACACACTTCATGGCATTAGGTTAAAAGCAAAAATGACCAAACTAAATAGTTTACTCGTGGAAAAGAGGAAACTCACTTAACCACTGCAGAAATGACACTTTCTGATTTTGAAAAGAGGTCACGGGTAGGCCACGTTGGCTCTTGCCCTGGGAGAGTTCCCAGTGTGAGTGACGCTGTTGTTGGTGCTGTGGGCTCTGGTAGAAGGGTCTCCAGGGCAATAGCATCCCATGGCAACGGGCAGATAAAAATGACTCAGCCTTCTGTTGCCAAAGCCTTTTGCCAGGCTGTGAAGAGTTAGGATGTATGAACTATGATTAGTTCTTGGTATTAATAGCTGGGAAATGTGCTGATCATCTGTAAATGCAATCTGTTTAACCTGAATATTCACTGGTCTGCATTCTTCATCCCTGTTAGTCAACCACTGCCACCCTTTACCAACCATCCTGCAGAGAGTATGTGAATTTGTGATATAAGAGTTAGTTACTGCAATTAGATTATTGCTAAAATCAAATAAGATGGCATGTCATATTCAGAAAGAAGTGATGTCATTATCTAAAAATTTCCCAATTTCTCAGATTTGGGAGGGACAACTTTCTGATTTAAATATTGAACAACAGAAAATAGTTATTAGGTTTTGATTACACCAGGAAATTTGTTTTTCTACTTTATAATGTATTTCACAGTGGGAGTAATATTTGACTCTAGTGTTTTGAACCTGAATTATTTAGATCCAATTCTTAGAATCTATTTATAAAACAACATTGATGCATTGATAGTATTCCCTTTGGCTCTATTATGCTTTTTGAAAATAATTGGCATTGTAAAAGCTACATTTAAGAGACAATAATTGAGACCATAATTG
The DNA here is from genome assembly GCF_963455335.1 of Martes martes. Lineage (NCBI taxonomy): Eukaryota > Metazoa > Chordata > Mammalia > Carnivora > Mustelidae > Martes > Martes martes. The sequence goes on from NC_137893.1 coordinate 19,492,599, forward strand.
AAGAAAACTCACAGTTCCTATTCTATAATTCAAATCATTATGATTACACTATTTTTAAGATTAGTTCTATACTAAATTTATGATAGATTTTTGATTTGAGATGATAAAAAATATGTGAGGTAACTATTATCTGGTATTTCTTTCAACATTGGGTCTGTAATTCTGGAAGTAAAATAACTAAAATCCAACTTCATGAGTGAATTTGGATAGTTTGGAGCAAAGTTTCAAGGAAGTACTTTCTATTATTTTTCATGAGAAAGTGATATATTCTAAAACACAACTCTCATGATATTGCCCTAGCAAAAGGGGGTTATATGTACTGCTATCAGTCACAGAGTCAAGTTCCACAGGAATGCATCCAAATGGATATTGAAGAGACCACATAGAGAAGTTGAAACATGTCTTTGCAGAAGGCATGCTGAACTCTATCTGGTCTGGGCTTCTAAGCTCTAAGGTTTTTCATGCCTCTTTTGGGGTCTTCAGTAACCCGTGTTTGACTTGGCCATCTGAGCGTTCCAAACCTAAGCACTGACCTTCAAGTATTTATCTTGCAGCCAGGTCCTCAAAACAGCTGCATTAAAGAACCACTACGTAACTTTACTTGAAAAGTGAATCATTCGGTATATGTGTCATCCAATTAAGTCAGGCTTAATTAGTATAGCAGCTCTGTCCAAACTGGGGTGCCCAAGATCTTTAGCACTGCCCTCTGGTGGCAAGCTTTGCTCATGCAGCCTCTCTGGTGCGGTTGGTTGCTCCTTTATCAAGGTCAGTGGAGCTAAACTGTTAAAATGCCTTCCCCAAACTGGGTTCCTCATTCAACAGCTCTTCCTCCTGGACAGGGCATCTCAAAGTGTGGTCTCCAGACCAGCACATCAGCATCACCTGGAACTTGTTAAAAAGGCACCTTCTGGGGGTGCATATCCTTTGAATCAAAAACTAAAGCGATGGGGAGCAGCGATCCGGATTCTGTTTTCATAAGCATTTTAAGGGATTGGGATGCCTCAACTTCCTTCTCTTAGTCACATCCTCACGTCTTACCCACCACCAACACCAGAATCCTACGTTTGTTGGTAGCAGCTTTGAGTTGCAAGGAGTGCTACATTGAACATTTGTGGTTTAAACATCTCTGTTCATGTGTATATTTCTGTGGTATAAATACCTAAATGGTAAATTACGGAGACAAAGAGTATACATATGAGTATTAATATATTTTCTTATTTCCTGTATTTTCGATGCTGTGGTATCTGGGCCTCGCTGATCTTGAGAGACTGTCCCTTCTTGGGTTACCTAATTTTAAGAGATAGCAAACATCTTGAAAATGTTTGAAAATACACCTTTGGGGGCGCCTGGGTGGCTCAGTGGGTTAAGGTCTCTGCTTTCGGCTCAGGTCATGATCCCAGGGTCCTGGGATCGAGCCCCGCATCGGGCTCTCTGCTCAGTGGGGAGCCTGCTTCCTCCTCTCTCTCTCTGCCTGCTTCTTTGCCTACTTGTGATCTCCTTCTGTCAAATAAATAAATAAATAAATAAATAAAATCTTAAAAAAAAAAAAAGAAAATACACCTTTGATAAAATAATCAACCAATCCAGAGCCCATACCTGAACTCTATTTGGTTCTTATAATCCAGGGTGCAATATTCCTCTGCCTCAAATCATAGCCCAGAACCTACTGAAAGTATTCAAACTCCCCAGTCCTAAATCTGCTCATCTTGCTTGCCCTGCCTCTCCTATCCATTGTTGAAAAAAACTACAGTAAAGCCTCTTGCTCGTGCCTTACCCTCACTTTGGCTTCTTGACTGATCCTGGGGCTTCCCTGTGAATCTGCTGGTGTAGTGTTCCCTCTCCTTTTGGGACTGTGATTAACAAGCCACCTTTTTTTTTTAATTAGTTTTTTCATTTGGAAGTAGTTGACACACAATGTTGTTTTAGTGTTAAGTATACAAGATACTGATTCAACATGTCTATGCACTGTGCTATGCTCACCACAAGTACAGCTACCATCTGTCACCACATAACACTACTACAGTAACATTGACTATATTCTCTGTGCTGTGCCTTTTCCTCTCGTGACTTATTCATTCCAATTCATTCCATAACTGGAAGCCTGTATCTTCCCTCCTCTTCACCCCTTTGCCTATCTCCTCACACCCCTCTACTTTGGCAGCCATCAGTTTGTTTTCTTTGTTTATAGGCCTGATTCTGCTTTTTGAACAAACTATGTTTTCAGCGGTGGTTGTTTCTTGATCTGTTAGCCTTACTATCTCTGAATAAAAACAGAATCCCAGGTACATTTTCAAATAATCTATAAAACACCAAGAGGTGGTATTACAGAAAGGTAAGGCCGTGAACTCTGGTGCCCAGAGTATCTGGATTTAAATTCCAGAATCTCTACTTTTTAGTACGTGGGTTTTTTAATAAGTACATTATTTGATGGCTTCCTGGCTTGATTTTCTCATCTGTGAAATGTAAGATTATAGCAGTATCTACCCTATGGAGTCACTGTGAAAATTAAATGCAAATAAATGTAGAGTACTTACAACAATACACAGCATGTGATAACTCTTGCTATCGTTATTATTGATAAATTTGCCTACTTAACCTTTACAAGTTGAAACAACTTAGTTTTCATTAAGAATATTTGTGAAAGTCGGGGCGCCTGGGTGGCTCAGTGGGTTAAAGCCTCTGCCTTCGGTTCAGGTCATGATCCCAGGGTCCTGGGATTGAGCCCCACATCGGGCTCTCTGCTCAGCGGGGAGCCTGCTTCCTCCTCTCTCTCTGCCTGCCTCTCTGCCTACTTGTGATCTCTGTCAAATAAATAAATAAAATATTTTAAAAAAAAAAGAATATTTGTGAAAGCCCATTTACCTACATTCCTAACAACATCATATAGTTGAATAATGTTATTGAAATTAAATTTTATAGAAATTGAATAATTTTTTAGCTTATCTCATCTAGTAGATTAAAAAAAAAAAGGTCGCTATTGGCATTGACTCCACTACTGGAAGGATCGAGCATTTTAGGATGTATTGAAACTTAGATTTGCCTCTACTGTGAATTATCTATTTGTTTTCCTTACATTATTTGTTTGACTAATGAATATTAGTCCAATATTTAAAATTGAAAATCTTTTTGTGATTGTGTCTTAACATTTTTGCGCCACCATTCATCATAGAGGCATTTTAAATTTTATAAGGGCAACTGGTCATACTTTCCCTCTGTGGCTCCTGGGCTTTATTTATTTAAAAAAAATCTCTTGCGTTTTCTTCTAGTACTTTCATAGTAACATTCTTTCATTTACAATTCAATTCTTCTATGCTGGGTTTTGAGAATCTCAAGAAAGACAGTTTCAGGCAAGCCAATGTCAACACAGTCATAAAAATTCCCTGAAATTTTCCTGGTTCACTTTTTCTCTGTCTCATGCCACCTGCTTTTAGTACTCCCATATATGTGAAATATGGGACAGAAATGTTACCATAGCAATATCTCAATAGAAAGTTCCTTTGTGAGCTATATACCTATCTTAACTATCAACACAGTAAGTTTATTTGGAATTTAAATTCTCTATGGTGCCAAAGTCCAAATTTGTGTATGTCCTGGCCCTCACCCAACTGACTAGATAAAGTGATTCTGGGGTTCTTTTCAAGGGTCCCAATCATGCTAATTTCCACAGACCATACACAACCCTCTCACCAATGGGCCTTGGTTCTATCTCATCCCTCCTTTTTTCTGTCACTGATGCTTACATGGTGTTTTACTGAAATCATTTCTATATTCACTGGGGATCCTTTCTGATCATTATCCAAATTCCCTCTCTATTGGATATTTGTACTAATTTATTCATTAATTTAGAAAAGTATATTACTAATTAATTATAAAGGACCTATCTGTGGCAGGCACTTGGGATACATTAATGACCCAAATCCCAATGGCAGAGCCTCCTGTCCTCATGAAGTTTTTATCTCAGAACTTTTTATACTGTCTGGAACACAGTGTGTATAGAATAGTGGGATATGCATGTAGATAACTGGTTGGAAGTGTTAATTGATTTGGACACAGTTATTTTCTTCTCTCAGATATGTGTGTGTGTGTATTATATATAAAACATATAATATATATTATATATGACATATATAATATAAAGATATATATATATTTTCAATGAAATTAATAGGCTTAATATTTTTAGAATAGTTTTAGGTTTACAGATAAATTGAGTGGATAGTACAGAGTTTCCACACACATTTTCATACCTTTCCCCTTGCCCCTTCCCCCTAATTTCATTTATTAACACTTTACATTAGTGTGGTACATTGGTTGACATCCAGTTAACCAAAACTGATATATTATCATTAAAGTTATAGAGTTCACACTATATGTTGTACATTATATGAGGTTTATTTTATTTTATTATTTTTTCAGCGTTCCAAGAGTCATTGTTTATGCACCACACCCAGTGCTCTATGCAATATGTGCCCTCCTTAGTAGCCTTTGTAGCCTCCACCACCAGGCTCACCTAACACCCTCCATTCCTCCCCTCTAAAACCCTCAGTTTATTTCTCAGAGTCCAGTCTCTCATGGTTCATCTCCCTCTTCGATTTCCCCCAACTCACTTTTCCTTTCCTTCTCCTAACGTCCTCCATGTTACTGCTTATGCTCCATAAGTAAGTGAAATCATATGATAACTGACTCTCTATGCTTGACTTATTACACTCAGCATAATCTCCTCCAGTACCATCCATGTTGATACAAAAATTGGGTATTCATCCTTTCTGATGGAGGCATAATATTCCATTGTATATATGGACCATATCTTCTTTATTCATTCATCTGTTGAAGGGCATCTTGGCTCTTTCCACAGTTTGGTGACTGTGGCCATTGCTGCTATAAACATTGGGGTATGGATGGCCCTTCTTTTCACTACATTTGTATCTTTGGGGTAAATACCCAGTAGTGCAATTGCAGGAATCTCCACACTGTTTTCCAAAGTGGCTGCACCAACTTGCAATCCCACCAACAGTGCAAGAGGGTTCCCCTTTCTCCATATCTTCTCCAACATTTGTTGTTTACTGTCTTGTTAACTTTGACCATTCTAACTGGTGTAAGGTGGTATCTCAATGTGGTTTTGATTTGAATCTCCCTGATGGCTAATGATGATGAACATTTTTTCATGTGTCTGTTAGACATTTATATGTCTTCTTTGAGAAGTGTCTGTTCGTGTCTTCTGCCCATTTTTTGACTTGATTATCTGTTTTGTGTGTATTGAGTTTGAGGAGTTCTTTATAGATCTTGGATATTAGCTCTTTGTCTGTAGTGTCATTTGTGAATATCTTCTCCCATTCCGTGGGTTGCCTCTTTGTTTTATTGACTATTTCGTTTGCTGTGCGGAAGCTTTTGATCTTGAAGTCCCAAAAGTTCATTTTCACTTTTCTTTCCTTTGCCTTTGGACACATGTTCTGAAAGAAGTTGCACTGTGGTCAATGTCGAAGGGGTTACTGCCTATGATCTCCTCTAGGATTTTGATAGATTCCTGCCTCATGTTGAAGTCTTTTATCCATTTTGAGTTTATCTTTGTGTATGGTGTAAGAGAATGGTCAAGTTTCACTCTTCTATACATAGCTGTCCAATTTTCCTAGCACCATTTATTGAAGAGATCGTCTTTTTTCCACTGTATACTTTTTCCTGCTTTGTCAAAGATTATTTGACCATAGAGTTACGGGTCCATATCTGGGCTCTCTACTCTGTTCCACTGGTGTATGTGTCTGTTTTTGTGCCAGTACCATGCTGTCTTGGTGATCACAGCTTTGTAGTAAAGCTTGAAACCAGGCAATGTGATGCCCCAGCTTTTCCCCATTGAGGATGATATTCGCTGTAGGTTTTTCATAGATAAATTTTATGAAGTTGAGGAATGTTCCCTCTATCCCTATGCTTTGAAGATTTTTAAGCAGGAGTGGATGCTGTATCTTGTCAAATGCTTTTTCTGCATCAATTGAGAGGACCATGTGGTTCTTCTCTCGTCTCATTGATTTGTTCTATCACATTGATTGATTTGTGAATGTTGAACCACCCTTGCATCCCAGTTATAAATCCCACCTGATCATGGTAGATAATCTTTTTAATGTACTGTTGGATCCTATTAGCTAGGATCTCATTCTGTGAGTTTTGACAAATTCATGCTGTGATGTATCTATGATTGCAGTATCATACAGAATACTTTCACTGCTCAAAAAATCCCATTTGCTCCATTTAATTCATCTCCCTTCTTCCTCCACATCCCTGCACCCTGAACCCCTGAAGACCACTGATTTTGTTACCATTTCTTTCTGTAGTTTTGCCTTTTCCAGAATGTTATATAGTTGGAATCAGGCTGTTTGTAGGTTTTTCAGATGGAATTCTTTCATTTAACAATATGCATTTAAGGTTCCTCCATGTCTTTTTGTGGCTTGTTAGTTCATTTCTTTTATCATTGAATTATATTCCATTTTACTGATATGCCACAATCTTTTTATCCATTAGCTTATTGAGGAGCATCTTGGTTCCTTCCAGTTTTAACAATTATAGTTGACATTTGAACAATGCAGGTGTTAGCAGTGTCAACCTTCTTCCTCCACATGGTTGAAAATCCACATATAACTTTTAACTTCCCCAAAGTTAACTACTAATAGCCTACTGTTGACTGGAAAGCTTAACAATAACATAAACAGTTGATTAACATATATATTTTTGTGTTATATATATTAAATACTGTATTCTTACCATAGATTAAGCTAGAGAAAAGAAAATGTTGTTAGGAAAATCATCAGGAAGAAAAAAAACACACTGATAGTACTGCACTGTAAAAAATTTATGTATAAATGGACCCATGCAATTCAAATTCACGTTGTTCAAGGGTCAATTATATAAGTAAAGCTGCTATAAACATTCATATGCAGTTCTTCTTGTGTGCATATGTTAGTTTTTATCTCACTTGAAAAAATGAGTGAAATCACTGTGCCATAAGCTATATTTAACTTTGTGAGAAGCTTCCAGACTGCCTTCCAAAGTGGCTATACCATTCTCCACTTCTACCAACAATGAATGAGAGTTCCTGTTGCTTCACAGCCTCATCAGCATTTGGTATTGTCCGTTTTTTGGATTTTAGCCATTCTAATAGTTGTATAGTGGTATCTTTTTAAGTTTGCAATCCCCTAATGATAGAACATATTCTCTTAAAATGAAAAAAAAAAATTGAGAAGTACTAAGTTGGCCTCAGTCATTAATATGGTGTTATCAATTAAGGAGATAAACATGCCATTTTCTCACTTCTCCATTCAGATATCTTCAGTGGATCCCTTCACTTACAAGATGATATATTTTATTTAGTATGAATTAAAACACCCTTAGTTGTCTAATCCTAATTCTTTTTTTTTTTTTTTAATTTATTTGACAGAGAGAGAGTAGGTAGAGAGACAGGCAGAGAGAGAGGAGGAAGCAGGCCTCCTGCTGAGCCCAGAGCCTGATGCGGGGCTCGATCCCAGGACCCTGGAATCATGACCTGAGCCAAAGGCAGAGGCTTTAATCCACTGAGCCACCCAGGCACCCCTAATCCTAATTCTTTAGCCCAAGTTCCTATCTTTTCCTTTCTGTTTTTGCTAATAAACATACATTAAATCTTTTGAATTTTTAAAATATGGACTCTGTCCCTTTGCACAGATGAATCTTTCTGCCAGAATGCCCCTTACCCTCAGTTTCCTTAGCTTGGCAAGGTGTCTACCCATTCTTCTCTAGCTGTCTTCCCTTTCTTTGATCCTTCCTTGACTCATACAAATGAGCTAGCATTCTACAGAATTCTGGATGACCTTCTAGTTTAGTACCTGCTGAATGTGTGGAAATGTCCTTCTGACTAGGGAAAAAAATGTGAGAAGGAAAATTATTTCTTATTGAAAATTATTTCTTATTGAAGAGAGTTCTTTGCTGACCCAATGAGGTGATGGGAGTAAGAAAGCAAAACAGAGAAGGTAGTATTAAATTCTTTGTTTTGGAAAAAGCTTTAGGAAAACAAAGATTAAATGTGTGGGTGGATGGGGCTGGAGCCAAAGGGGCCTAATTACTAGGGTATGTGTATATTTGAGGTTGAAAGGTGGCAGGAAGGTTGGGTGCCAACAGGTAAATACCCAGCCCTTGGCAACTAAATAGAAACTTGGCAGAAAGAACAACCCATTTAAAGGTGATTTTAGCACATGGGTAATTTATTAAGATTTTAATTTGTGTATTTAGTTCTGCTTAGGTAGACAGAACCTCTGATTTTTTTAAAGGGCCCATTGGTAGTGGAGGAATTGTTGGCAAACTCTCACCCCGCTTGTCCATGTAGAAGTGTGGTGGCAGCTTGAGAGAGAGCAAGATCTCAGAGGAGGTGGTTACACGTGAGGCCTATGGAGCCTGGACCCAGGGTTCCTGGGTTGAACAAAGATTTCTGTACTTCAAGCATGGCACAGAAGTGACAAAGCCACCAGACCTAAGTGGACTCTGTGGCTTGAGGCATGGAATGTATTGTATCAGTGGTAGTTAGTGCAGACCTTTAGCTATTGACTGATGGAGACTCTCCTGACTCTTTAGTGAGATTTAGTGAGATTCTGGACCATGGCATAATCTAGGGTGTGTGAGTGTGAGGGAGCCATGACCTGTAACTACTGAGGTAGAATTTCCCACCATTTCAACAGAATGGAATGTCAAAGACATATTTAAGTCAGCTTGGGGAAAAAAAGGGAATAGAAAATAAAATTTTCATTATATGTTTATTATATATTTGTCTACAAAGAAAATACTAGATAATGGGGAAGAAAATTATGTGAATTGATGAGTATTCAGCCAGGTTTTTTTTTTTTCCAAGATTTTATTTATTTATTTGAGAGAAAGTGAGCAAGAGAGAGAGAGTATGAGTTGGGGGAAAGGTCAGAGGGAGAGGGAGAGGCTCCCAGCTGAGCAAGGAGCTTGATGTGGGACTCAATCCCAAGACCTGGGATCATGACCTGAGCCGAAGGCAGATGCTTAACCACCTGAGCCACCCAGGTGCCCCTTTAGCCAGGTTTCTAGTAAATATTTAGAAGTCAGTTGTATTTCTATATAGTGGCAAGTATTTTTGAATATTATAATAGCAAACAAACACATAACTACCTAGGAATAATGTAACATAAGATATACAAAACTTCATGGAGAAAGAGATAAATTTTATGGAAATATGTTAAAGATAACATAAATGTAGGGAATCACTGTGGCATGGGTAGGAAGATTAAATATTGCCAATGTGTCCACTTCCAATAATTTCATGTTTATAAACAATACTGTTTCAGTTGAAATCCCAAGTGTTTTTGTGAAAACCTAGAAGTTTACTTTAAATTAAAATTATTTTGTGGAAGAATAAGATGGTGAGGGTGCACTCTGCCAGATACCAAGATTTTAGTGAATAGATCAAACTCTAAAATATAGCTGTAGGAATTTATAGACATGGTGTTGGTATAGGACTAGACATAAAGATTATTAGATAATAGACAAGCAAGAAATGGAAGCGATCATACAGTTACAGAAACTTGGTCTATAGAGGAAACATTTTAAAAACTTGGGGGGGTGGTTTATACTGCTTATACAAAAATGATTTGGGAATATTTGATTATATGGGGAAAAATTTTTTTATGTTATGAACAAAAATAAATTCAAGAGATAAAATATCTGAATATAAAATAACAAAAGTTTAAGGCATTTATGAGAAAATATTGGAGACTATTTTCATGAAAATGAGCTAGGAAAAAATCTCAAGCAATGTACAAAAAACATAAATCATAAAGAAAAAGAATGATAGAATTTACTATGTTGACTCTTTAAAATTTTTGAGTGCAAACTTTATAAACAAAGTAAAGAGATCAGCCACCGTAGCATATATTTGCCATACTTATAACCACTAAATAATTAATTCCAAATACATCAAGACCCTCTATAAATAATAAAGAAAGACACAATGGAAAAAGTGCAAAAGATATAAATAGGCAATTTATGGAAAAGAAAACCTCAAATAACACAGAAGGATGGTCAGCCTCATGAATCATCAAAGAAATGTAAATTAAAAATAAGGAAATATAATCTCACAACATTAGAATTCCCCAAACTAGAAAGTCTAGCGGTACCAACTGTCAGTGAAAATCGGAGTGATCGGAACTCTTAGATAAGGGTGATGGAACTGTAAAATGATATACTTTATTCAAAGACCAGTTCACAATTTTAGAACACAGATCCTCTGCTTAGGAATTTCACTCACATCATTCTTCATAAGCACTGCATGCAATAGCAAAAATACGGAAGCAATGTCAATCAATACGGAAGCGTATATATTTGGAGGTCCCAGGACCACTCTCAGGTGTGACGATTTATAAGAGGGACTCACAGAACTCAGCAAAAGTATTATACTCATGACATGGCTTAATCCAGTGAAAGGATGCAGATTAAAATCAGCAACAGAAAAAGGCACATAGAGCAGAATCAAGGAGACACCAGGCATGAACTTTCAGTTGTCCCTTCCCATTAGACTAGTACGTACAGCACATTGTCCCACAATGTGTGACAACACAACACAGTATGTGAAGAATTGTAAACTGGAGAAGCTCACCTGAGTCTTGTTGTCCAAGATAATTATTGGGGCTGGTCACCTCAATTATGCTGACTGTCTGTATGGGATCACAGGCTGCCCTTATTCTCTAAGCCCCTTCAGAGGTCCAGCTTCTCCACCATAAATCGTACTGTTAGCATAGACTGTCAGGTACCACTAACACCCTGGGTAAACAAGGACGCAATTATCAAGCAGGATGCTCCAAGGGCTTAAAGGTTCTATTCTACAGCCTAGGCAAAAACCAAATCTTTCTTTGGAACATACAGGGTGTGGACAACCCAGATTTGCTGAGTTAGTCCTTTACTGCACAGTATATGAGTTGTGTCACATTCATACTAAGGATGAACTACATCTACAAGTGTAAGTATGGATAAATCTTAAAAGCTTATTGTTGAAAAAAAAGCAAGCTGGAGAATAATAAGTATGGTGCAAACCACTTATATAAAATTTAAAACCATGTAAAATATTTCTTGATGTCGTGTATGGGTACATGAAATATAGAAAGAATATTAAAATGTTACTGGGAATAATAAACAACAAGTTTAGGCTAGTTTTTAACCCTGGGGTAGAAGCTAGGGAAATCTAATAGTAAATGTATGTTAGTGACATCAGTTAAACCTGAATCTTTTTCCCCCCTCAGGCTGGGTGATGGACACATGGGTATTTGTTTAATTGTTATCTAAGGATTGGATATGATTAGACTATTTCACATTTTAAGAAAATCAGATAGTATATTTTTCTATAACTGACTTGGTTTGCTAAGTGTATACTTAACATAGTTATCTGCTACACAATTAATTTGTTATGATGTTCTGAGGAGTTGGATCTATTTTGAGGATTCATCATAGCACAGAATCCAGCTTCCGGAGAGACAGAAATAAGACAAGACAGAAGGTGCCAAGTTAACCTGATCACCTCTGTTCATGCATCTTCTTTGTCTGAACTTCTCAAGCACAGAAACTAGCCTCAGTTTTTTCTCCTGGCACATTGTAAGTACCTGATAGATGGGTATTGAATGGATAAACACATTAATGAAAATTAATAAGTGAGTTTCTCTGAGGAAAACCCCTCAACATGGGATCCTAAGGGAAGGGCCATTATGAAAGAAATTGGTAATAGGTTGATTTGGGGTGGTACTCTCTGAGTGTTCATGTTGCATATGGAGAAGACCTGAGGGTCCTGAAACAGGGCCTGTTCCAGACTATAGCAATATGTACTACAAAGGAGCTGAAGAAGAGGGTCTTAGACAAATATCCTCAACTTCACGAGTACGATGGAGCTGGTCCGACTTATTCTGGAAATGAAAGGGCTAGTAAGTAAGATACATTTTCATCAGTGCTGCCAAATTCAGAAATTCAAGGAGCACTATATGGTGATAATTATTCTTGGGTTAAATTTAAAATCCACTTAGAACCCCCCAACCTGAAACCCTCAGTGGATTGTAATCGGCTGAGAGCCTGACTGGCGGATGCACGTAGAGAGGGAGGCTGCCCGTCTGCAGTGGAGTCTTAGAGAATGCCTTTCTAGTTTGAAGTTCTGCAAAAGAGATAATTTCTACTAATACCTGAGCAGGGGACAACGAGGTGCAATTTTTGGGTTACTGAAAAAGCAGTTATATAGCACCCATCAGTCATGGAAAAAATCAGACATTGCCCTGAAAGCCAAAGTGAGAGAGAACCCATTCCTTCCAGTCACACAGGGTACAGTGTAAATAAATCACGGGCCATTCCCCCAGTCAAGAATGGTGCCCTTTCACATCTTGAGGGATGACATGCTATAGTTTTAACTAATTTGGCACTAATAAAAAAAAGATGGATTAAAACCATATACTTGGTGGCATCTAGGGTACCTAAATACCATTTCTTAAGCTGCAATAGTGTGTGTGTGTGTGTGTGTGTGTGTGTGCATGATCTCAATTTTAACTTTACTGTGAATAAGGCTATAATTCTATGGCTGCAGAAAAAGTCTGGTAAATTTTCTAAGTCTGGGTTGTCTTAGCATCATGACTTGGGAGAATTTAAGATGCCGCCTGCTAACAATGATACAGACTAAGACATGTTGAAGACTGTCTACATGCCAGGTGTCTTGTTAATCACTTTATCTGTATCTTGTGATTTGCTACTCAAAATAACCTTGTGAGGAAACGCAGAAAAGTTAGATAACACAGGTTGTGGAGTTTGAGCCCATGTCTGTTTGACTATAAAGCTCCAACTGCTCTTAATCATGATGTCGTGATGACATTCTTCTCTTCTTTGTCAGCTTTGCCATTAGCACACAGGGAAGTTTAGTTTGCTAAATGTACCCATTGAAAATTAAGAACATTCACATTGGCCTGCCTACCTCACAAAAATTCCATGGGACTGAATTAGATTGGGGCATATTTTTGTTTTTTCAGGTAGTGCAAAAAATAATGATTATGGGAGAAGTGTGACCATTATCATTAATCTCCCTACTGAGCCTCCATCCCCACGTCCAGTTAGATGCTGAGCTGAGCTTATGAACATTGGAATTGTAACCATCCTTTGCAGCATTCTTTTCAAAGTACATAATATAAGTAGCTAATGGTATAAAATTTCCAGAATTTTGCATTAGAATGAGGAGAAAGAAGATTGATAACCTATAAGAGTTACCATTAATTTGTCATTTACAAGGGCCTACCTCTTTGTTAAGTTATTTTCCATGGAGTCTCACATTGAATCTTTGATATAGCACTGCAGGGTGATATTCATGTTTTAATTTCACTCCTGATTATACTGAGGCTCAGAGTGGAAAAGTGACTTACCCAAAGTCATATCCCAGCAGTATGCCTCTAGAAGGCAGGTTCCTATTTATGTGCATCCCAGCCTCTGCCTAACCAGAATGATCAGGCCAAGAAACACTGTCCTGATAGGAATGGAACTTGGTTTTTAGGGGTGAAAATGAGGACTGGAAAGATATAAATGTCATCCTTCAAAAAGTTCTGTATTAAGAAAGAAAAAACCCCTAATGAATGTATGCATTGGTGATATGTTGAATTAATCTCTTCATAATCTAAATTAATAAGCACCACCGTTATTTTAGAAGCTAGGGGAGCAGGCAGAGGACTGTCCCCATCACAAGAAAGTCCAGTGAAACAGCTCCTGGTAGAAAAATATGCAACAGAAGCTGAGCTCTTGGGTTACTGGGTAAGTGACCCTGGGGTATCCTGGGCTTAATTAACTAAGCAAGAAAGAAAACAAATATCTTCTGAAGGATCCTGTCTTCCCTTACTAAGTGACTGGTTCAATAGACAATGTTTTTATTTTCTTTCATTCCTAAGTATGCTTTGCCATTTTGACCTATTCATAAGGATATGGGTTTCACAGAGAAGGGATAGTGCTTAAAAAAAGAAAACAAAAAACCTCCTCTTTGGCCATTATTATAGTTTTTACATGTATGATTCACCCATTAACTATTTATTAATCCCCTACAGTATACCAGGCTGTCCTCTGAGAATTAGGAACATTGACATGAACAAGACGAAATTCCCACCCACGTGGAGTGCATGTCTACTGGGAAAGATAGAATAGACAAATCAAAGAGAGAGTTCCAGGGGGTGGCAAGTGCTATGTAGGAAGTAAAACACATCTCCGTGGAGAAAGAATCTGAGCAGACCGAATGTTGTGTGGAATCACATCATGTGATAAGTTTGGTAAATTTTCCGGGCAGAAGGCACAATCCGGGTATCATGCAAAGCAGGAATGAGCTTGAGTTTGCTATATGACACAGGATCATGGTATTTATCACGTTATGTCATGATTATTTACTTGCCTGGCTGACTGCCGTGTATGCTTGGCACCCAACATATATTAACAAATGAATGAGTGCACTGGGAGTCTGTTTCTAAAAGCTGTTGATGTGAAGTTTTGTTAGCTATATAAAGGGGAAATGAATAATCCTACCCAGCAATCAGTGTGTTTGCCAAGATACACTACATTCTCAACATTGTTTGGTCATTTTTGTTCAACATGTGAAAGTTATGACGAATGTGTCAATGCTCACTAAAATAACATTCGGATAATAATTTTGTTATAGATTTTCATTTATCAGATAAACTTGAGGTATTAAATCCACTTCGTTTAGAGATATTATTAAATACCATCTCAGGATCTTTAGTCTTTCTAATAAAACATTTTCTGGAATTTAGATCCTAGGATTAGTTTGAATAAAATGATCCTGTGAAAACAAATCTTTATATCTCACCAAATTTTTGTTGCGGTATTTTAAAATTAAATTTTAAATTATTTTTGGTATTAAGTATCACTAAAATGAACTATAACATTAAATATGGATATCCTGAAAGTGTGAGTTTTAAAGTTTTGGTACTCAATTTTGAGAGCAGTAGTGTATTTTCAATCACTAGTACACTCCAGAATAATGACAAAAAAGATTTAGAGGGTCTGAAAGCTTATAGTGTTTTCCAGTGTACCGTTTGGGATTTTGAAAATGCTTGGGTTTGGCCTGACTACCTTATGTGCTGATAACTTCCACATGGAAATGCAAATATTAATAGTCTCAGGGCACCATCTACAACATTGCTGTTACGTCAGTAAAAACCAAACATGAGAATTCTAACAGAATTCGATAGATACCCATGAGATATAAATATATTGATTAGTGATAGACTGAAATGTTGGTCTCCTTCTAGCCTTTGCCTCTGTGATACTGATGACCTGCCAAATACCCAGCAATATATATATAAGTCTGACCTTTTGATTTTAATTTAATTTAATTATTTCCT
This sequence comes from Martes martes, assembly GCF_963455335.1. Taxonomy (NCBI): domain Eukaryota; kingdom Metazoa; phylum Chordata; class Mammalia; order Carnivora; family Mustelidae; genus Martes; species Martes martes. The sequence goes on from NC_137893.1 coordinate 19,507,988, forward strand.
TCTGTTTTCTAAGTTGACTTTGGTGATTGCATACTGAAGTCTTTCCTCTCATATTTCACCATTCCTGGCAGTGTGGACAGCTGCAACCATCCCTCCTATGGGGAAGCCTTTCTTCTAGAGCGAGGACCCAAAAGATGAATCTGCTTCCCATTCCCTTCCTTACCTCTTTCTACTCTCTTAGCACAGACTGACAAGAAGGAGAGGGCCAATCACAGGGATAACATTTCTACTCTAAATGGATTCAAATCTAAATGAAAGAGCTTCATTCACACCATTAATTCTGTTTTTTTTGTTCCTGTTTTTCTTTCTTAAGCTTTCCATTTCCCTTCTCAAAAAAAAATATATGAATAGATATCAGTATGACTGAATTTCTGTGAAAAGCTGTTACTGTAGAATGTTAGCCAGATGCCCAAGACTCAAATTGTTTTTAGAAACCCTCTCAATAGATCTCATGGTAACAAGCTCCTTAGGGAGCATCCTCAGTTAGATACAGGTGAGTTCTGTCTCTGTGCTTAAGTCCTGCATTGTTTCCAGAGGCATCTACATGCAGAACTCTATGCTCCTAAGTTCCTCTGGGCCTTGGACTCTATTTTTATCTATTCTACAGTATACTACATGAAAAACTCATTATTTTTTTGCAGGCCTCCACTGCTAGTAACTATTTATTGGTTTTATGGATAAAGATGCAGGAACACAGTTCTCTTTATAGGTAAAAGTTACCTTTTCATATGGCCAAATATCTGGAGGGATTGGTTTGTTATATTTGTTTTTTGGTATGTGATTGTATTCCAACTGCTCAGAATTCATGAAAACAAACAAAGCAAAACATTTTCTTCATTGACAGGAATTTGAAAGGAAATTTTCATGTGTGTGTGACATTTTTGCAGAACCAAATAAGCTAGTCAGCAGAAAGTCATAAAATAAGCCTAATAAACCCTCATACTGATGCAAAGTTAACATTGGTCACTTGGCAATTGGATAAAAATTCAACTCACAAAACAGCATTTTGGCTGCAATCAATGCTTATGAAAACCACGCACAGTTCGAGCAAACCCTGCTGGATTTGGCAACGCTGGGAGTCAGCTGTGATTCCTGAGCATAATAAATGCATTGGTTTGAATTCTCCTGTCTGTTGTATGTGAGGTTTGTCTGGAGCTCATTCAGATTCAAGATGCACGTTAAGATAGAATTAGGAGGGGAACTGAAGAAAGAAGAAACTCTTCCATTTCCAATCCTTTTATTGAAATATGGACCTACTAGGTGATCACTGCACTGGACAAAGATAATTTTCAAAAATGAAAATAAAATTGCTCATCTCTGCTCAGATTTCATCCACAGAAACGACTACATTCTTATCAGACGAAGCGTCAGCACTGGATGAAATCTTAGTCCTTTATGGAAAAGGAATCATCTGGTCTCCTGTTTCTAAAATAGACTGGAGATTACTCATTTTCTTCTCTGCAATTATAGCCATCTGAGCCTTTCAAATTGTGGAAGGGGAGGTGATGACATGTTTGTAACACAAATCCATACTGAAGAGCCCACTATTTTAAAATTCCTCATGTTCACACACCAAAGGGTTACTTATGAGCTCATGCACATCGCTGATGACCGTCAAATACAATGATCAACTGGGTGTGTGGACAAAGAGTAAAAATAGGAAATGCATCCTATTGTTAACTTCTAGGCTTTGAATGTAGGGGACACTGTCTAAAAAATAATGGGAGTTCTAATGTTTTCAATAGAACATTTGAAACTGCAGTGGAACATCTCCAAAGGAAGGCGGCCTTTCTAGTCAAATGAAAAGGTCGTTATTTTTTATAGATGAGACTTCGGACAATTCAAGGCAAATGGGCCAGATAGATTTTAGCCTGGAGCTCTGAAGACAAGGAATGGCTTTGCTCCTCCTTCTGCATCCCTCTACTCCCTAACCCCTTTCTGACCTCTTTTGCCTTTCAGCTTGCAAAGCCCCACCATGAGGAAGTGGAGGTTGATGAAAATATGTCCAAGGGCCAGAATTGCCACTGTTAAATTTGGATACTTCTCTTCTAAAAGAGATCTAAAATATAGTTCCAGACACTTTCCCTTTATTTTTTTGGTAATTAGATGTATTGATGAATAAAAAGCACTGGATTAGGACTTAGGGAACTAAATTTCCAATATTGTCTCTGCAGGATACTCACCACCAAGCTTTTTAACTAGTCTGAGCTTTAGTTTCTTCTGAAAATTGGAAATACCTGCTGGTCTCATGTCAAGAAGTTGTTAGGTGAATCAATATGAGATCGTATCTTGTGAAATGTAAAGTACTATATAAAATGCATTTTTATTATTGTCTGTGTCTAATCAATAGACCAGCAGTCATGTATAATATGATTCAGCGATATTAGACTCTCTGTGCTTTTATTCTGTACTTCCTGGAATACCCTTACCAATTTTCCCCCTTTCCATTTCAATTTTATCCATTTATGTGATTTTTTTCCCAATGCTTTAACCCATGTAGATTGTGCAACTTTTTAAAAAAAAAAATCATTTTATCCTACTCTTGCTCTTTTTGTAGTTCATTATTTGGCATTTAATTAAATATTGCCTTGCCTTATTCAAAAAGTTCTTTGTCCATAAATGTACTTTCTCCAATAGTTTTGTAAACTCTCAGCTACTTCATTTCTATTCTGCTGATATGCACATGGACTTAAAATAGTGTTGGGAAGTTTGACTCCTCTATGTAGTAGTCAAATGTGCCTACTCTATCAGGATGGTCCACTACAAGTTTTGCTACTATGATCTAGAACCCCATATATTGGCTGCTGTGATCTAGAACCCTATGTATCTAACCCTTCCCATTTTGTGCTTCTTATGCTACATTTGGTTCACAGTGACCAAAATACCCTTCCTCCTTGGCTAACCATATCCTTAGTCACCTTACTTCTGCCTTTAGGACCTCAATTCTTTCACCTTACTTAACTAACACGGATTTAAATAAAAATAACTTTTTCATGGTGTGTAAGCGAAAGCAAAATTGGAATAACAGGAAAAATACAAGCGGGTAGTAGGTCGTGCAAAGAGAAAGACAATAATGCCTAATCCTATTACTTTTAGTTTTTATTCAACCTTATGCTGTAAAATTGGTTTGGAAAGGGGGATTGTCTTAAGTTACAAAAGAATGATACATTGTCAAAGCAAAAAGAAATAGAGTTCTGTGTCCCATTAAGCCGTACTGTGCTGCATGCCGAGCAGTATCATAGGAAAGAATGCACTGAGAGGATCGTGATGCATTTGTCAGTGTTGCAATCATGTCTCTTTCCAATGAGTGTGGTTGTGGTTGCTCAGAGGTCTATATTCAAATGGGTGCTGGGAAATTAAAAAAATATTGAACAGAAATTACCATTTTTCAGCCGGATCCCCAGGCACAAATCCTGTTACTGCCATCTAGCAGCCGGTATTGCTGTTCAAGCTTCTGTGTAAATTTGCAAACATCATACAGTTGCCTCCTTTGATAATTATAGATCCTCAAAGTGCTGGAAAGAGGTGGTAGTTAATAATATACATTACGAAAGCATGGTAACTTGGGCAATAAAAACACTGCTTAATGGACAGCATTGTGATGGGAGCTGCATGGTGGGATGCCCATAATAATCAGAATAGATTTAATGTACGTACTTATGCCAACTGTAAAAAAGGTTGCAAACAACAGCAGGAAAGGCAATATGTTACACAGGGTGAAAAATTGAAATAGCAAACAAAACATATTTTTAACATATTCAGCCACAATTTTGTCTCTTAAAGGATGATCTAATGCCATGAATCTGTCAACAGAATGAACTATTTGTTTTCAATTCTAGTATGTTTTGGTTATGAACCATGAAGTAATTATCCTTATTCAAACTAAATTTTAATTGAATTTCAAAACGCCAATATGGTTGAACATGTAAAACGCCATTCTGTTTAACTTTCTTGACCAAATAGATTTAATTTACATGTTTTCTTTAACAAGTCATTTTTTATTCTTCTTATCCCAATAACTATTCAACACAAAATTTCTACCACTTAAGTAAAACCCATTAATCTTTGAACATTATTGCATAGGATGTACAAGGATGCATGTTTAATGACAGGGAATTTCCTGGTATACTATAGTACCACTAATAATGCATTTTCACAATGCTGAAAAAAGGCATATTCAACTGCCTTTCAAAAAGCCACAGCTGACAATTAATGAGTGCTGAGAAGTGGTTTACTAATTTCTTCAAGTTATATGAAACACGAGTTTGTAGCAATCTCAGAAATGAATACCAAGAAGAGATTTTTGTTAGTAGAGACTTGATATTGATTTAATAAAATTAGAATCTTTAAAGAAGTCTCCAAAATTAGCTAAATTATTAGCAGTTTTTAAGTGTCTTTTTAAAAGGTGAGGCAACCATCTCTCATTATAGCTATAAGAGCTGTAGCTTTTGCTATAATTATCTCCTGATTCTTTATATATATATATATATATTTTTTTTTTTTTAATCTTTGTAAGGTTCATATCCCTGTGTACTCCAGTCATGAGCAGTAGGAATTCCATTTCATTCTCAAATCACACTAATCCATGATCTCTCCCTTCAAACACAAGAAAGTCCAGTCAACTATGATGTAATGTATGGTAGTCCCCAGCAATGCTAACATGTTTTGTAAATCAACACTGGTGATTATCATCCCACCAGCTATGTTGGCCATACTCTATGCTCCAAAGTTCTGTTTTCTAAGAGGCTTTTTCAGGCAACTACTTGTCCATCCCATGCTGCTTTGCCCCAAATGCAGGCACAAGTTCTTTCTCAATTTGGTCAAGCATGGTTAACTATAGGATGCAATATTTTTTCAAGAGCTTTATTGAGATATAATTTGTATACTACAAAATTTCTCTATTAGAATTGTATATTTCAATGAGTTTTAGGGTATTTCTTGCATTGTACAACCATCACCATAATTTAATCTTAGAATATTTTCATCATCTTAGAAGGAAACTTGCTTTTGCAAATGCTCCCCATTTACACTCTCAACCTTAGACAATTGTTAATCTATTTTCTGTCTCTTATTTTTCTTTTCTGGAGATTTTATATAAATGGAATTAGTCACTATCTGTTCTTTTGTGTCTGACTTCTTTTACTTAGTATAATATTTTCAAGGCTCTTCCATGCTGCAGCATTTATCAGTATGTCCTTATTTTTTATTGCTGAATAGTATTCCAGTATAGTGTATATTGTATTTTGTTTATTTGTTCACAGGTTGTAACATTTTAAATCTACATTGATGGAGGACTTCTACTTGTGTCAGAATAAGAGTACCAAATTTGTCTCCCCAGTAGGAAAACAGGAAAACATATAGGAAACTATTACTACTATTTTCAGCTATTGGACAATAGGCTCACAGAATTATGATACCTGGAAAAAAGAAAACTAATGAAGTGAGCTGTATGTCAGCCTCAGCTTTTTATCTGGAAGCACTTTTCAGACTGTGGCCAAGTGAGACAACCTTACACTTAGAACAATAGTCTGTCTGAGTTGAACAGATAAAGATTACAGAAAAGGGAGCTGAAGCTGTTGGAATATGGTATTGGGAAATAGTACTGGGAAAGAAGAAGGTTATGCAGAAAAACAGCTACACAGATCTCCTTCAATGCTCCCTTGAATATGTTGTTAAAAGGTAAGCATAGAAACTTTATGAGGCAAGGCAAAAAAAAAGTACCTGGAGCTATAAATGGAACACTGCTCAGCTCATACAGGACTGAAAGATGTTTAAATTTTTGTCAGCCAAGGTTGAAAGAACTTACTAAACAACTCCTATACTCAGTGAAGACCCCAAAAGGCCATGCCTGAGGATTAGGACTAAACTAGCCCTCACATAAAAGCTCTTTTGGATCCTCCTTAGCAAAGTTTATAACCTAGCCTTGGAAAGATCAGTCTGACATGAAAGTAAATCAACCACTAGCCCAAATAAAATTTGACATTCTTTAAGGGAATATAACTGAATCTAGACACTTAGCAATGTAATTAGCAATGGCAACCATCTACTTAATAATTACCGGACACATAAAGAAGGGAAAAAATCTGATTCCTAATACTCTCCAATCAGTCAATAAAAACAGATATAGTAATGTAAAAAAATGAGGAAATGAGTAAACAAGAACTTTAAAATAGTTGTTGGAAGTAACTGATTTATGTTTAGTGATTAAGACAAAACTTTAAAATAATGAGAAGTAGAAAGTATAAATAAAGAAATAAATGGAATATCCAAGGCTGAAAATACAACATCAGAAAATAAGATTTGAGGGGCATCTGGGTGGCTCAGTGGGTTAAAGCCTCTGCCTTCAGCTCAGGTCATGATCCCAGGGTCCTGGGATCGAGCCCTGCCTCGGGCTCTCTGCTCAGCGGGAAGCCTGCTTCCCTTCCTCTCTCTGCCTGCCGCTCTGCCTACTTGTGATCTCTGTCTGTCAAATAAATAAATAAGAATCTTAAAAAAAAAAAGAAAATAAGATTTGACAGTGAAATAAATAAGATATTAGGTACTGAAGTAAAAAATTATTGTTGAATTGAAGGCATAGTAAGAAAAAGTATACAACTGAAGCACAGAGAGTAAAAACAGTAACTTAAGAAAAATTCACAGTGATCTATGGGACAACATTAGAATGTCTAATAGTTGTATAACTACAATCTTTCCAGAAGGAGAGGGTAGGAACATGTTTAAAGAAATTTACCAAAAATTTCCTGAATTGAATGAAAATTGTAAGCCATAGATCAAAGAAGCTCAATGAAGCCCAAGGAGGATAAACACAAAGAAAACAAACTAATGTATACAACATTCAAATCATTAGAAACCAGTAATAAAGGAAAAGTCTCAAAGGTAGCCATAGACAGAAGGCACATGCCATACAAGGGAGAAAAAACATGTCTATATAAAAAAAAAAAATGAAAAACAGTCTGACATCTAGGAAGTAACATTGCAAAACAGAATACAATAGAACAATATCTTTTAAACTGTAGAAAATAAAAATGTTAGCTTAGAATTCTATTGCCGGCAAAACCATCTTTCAAAGTGGAATAAATAAAACAAAAAACATAGAGATACTTTTAGCGAAACAAAAGTTGTGAGAATTTGTCACTGTGATATCTATACTACAAGAAAGGAAATTCTTCTGATGGAAGTGATATCAAATGGAAACTTGGACCTACACAGAAAATAGTGTTCCCCAAATGGTAAATATATGAATAAATATAAAATATTTTTCTTCATCTTAAAATCTCTTTAGCAGATACTTGTTTAGGGGTGCCTAAGTGGCTCAGTTGGTTAAGCGTCTTCTTTTGGCTCAGGTCGTGATCCTGGAGTTCCATGACTGAGCCCTACATCTGGCTCCCTGCTAAGCAGAGAGCCTGCTTCTCCCCCTGCCCTTCACCCAGCTCATGCTTTCTCTCTCTCACTCTCTCTCAAATAAATAAATAAAATCTTAAAAAAAATTGTTTAAAGCAAAATAGTAACAGTGGATCTGGGGCTTCAAAGCATAAATAGAAGTATGATGTATGACAACACTATCAAAAAAGATGGGGAGGAGATGGGGAGGATATAAGGTTTTGATATTAACAGTAGTAAAAATAGAACATGAAGATAGATTGTAAAGAGTTAAAGGTACATATTGTAAACTCTAGGGCAATCACAAGGTAATCAATCAATCAATAAGCCAATAATGGAGATAAAATAGAATACTAAAATTGCTCCATTAACCAAAAGAAGGCAGGAAAAGAAGAAAGCAGGTAAATTACAAACATTTAGCAAAGTGATGGACTTAAATCCAACCACATTGATATAATTACATCAAATATAAATGGTGTTACAATTTAAAAGGCTTAGCTTACCAAATTGGTTAAAAAACAGGACCCAATTATACGCTGTCTACAAGAAAGCCACTTTAAATATAAAGACAAAGATAAATTAAAAGGATGAAAAATGTACATCATGCAAACACTAATCAAAGGAAAACTGGAATGGTTATATTAATATCAGATGGAATAGACTTCAGAAAAAGGAATATTTCCAATAATAAAGAAAATAACTTAATGATAAAAGTGAATTCATCAAAAAGCTTAGCTATCTTATAAATACACACATAAAATAATACTCAAATTCATGTAGTAAAACTGACATAATTGAAAGGAGAAATAAACAAATCCATTATTATAGTTGAAGATTTCCACACTGTTCTCTAAGTGATTTATAAATTAGTAGACTGAAAATCAGTAAGAATATAGTGAGCAATAGTGTCAACCAGCTTGACCAAGTTGACCTTTCTAGAATACTAAGCAGCAGAGTACATATTCTTTTTCAGTACTCAGGGAAATTTTGCTGAGATAGACCATATCCTGAAACATAAAACAAACTTCACTAAATTCAGAATGTCTGGAAACATAGAAAGTATGTTCTCTAATAAATTATAGTGGAGTTAAACTGGAAATATAACAGAAAGACATCCAGAAAATTGGCAAATAAATAGACATTAATGGGTGCACTTCTAAATAATCATTCGTAGGTGAAAGAGAAAAATAATAAGGAAAACTTAAAGGATTTGGAATTAATAATAATGAAAATATAAGATTAAAATATGTGGAACAAAGCTACAGCAGTGCTTAAAATGATATTTTAGATTTGCGTGCTTATCATGTTTATGTTAGAAGATAGATCTAAAAATCAGTGACCTAGGTTTCCATGTCCAGAAACTAGAAAAAGAATAAATTAAATTCAAACTTTATTTAAATAAAAAATTTAAAAATGAAATAAAAGGCAAGCAGAAATCAATGAAATAGGACATGAGAAATAATAAATAATAGCAATAAACCCAAGAGCTTGTTGTTTGAAAGATCAATAACTAATAAAAATCTAGACTCAGGGGAGATGGGGGAGAGGGAGAGAGAGAGAGAGAGAAATTACTAATACCAGGCATAAAAGAGCAAATGTACATATTGATTCTGGATATATTGTAATAACAAATAAATATTATGAATAACTATGCCAATGCATTTGACAGTTTACATGAAATTAACAAATACTTTCAAAGATACAAGTTACAAAAATGAACTTGAAGAAATAGAAAATCCAAATGGTGTTAAGCAATTTAAATTTTTTAAATTAATTTGTTTTTAAATTTCAAAATTAAATTTGTTTTTAAAAATTTTTTTTAAAAAAGCACCACAACAGCAGATGATCTTATTTCTGAGTTCTATCAAATATCAAAGGAAAAAAATAGCAATTGCATACAAACTTCCTTTCAGAAAATAAAAAAGAGATAATACTTCCAAACCCTTTATTTGAAGCTAACATTTCTTTGATACCAAGATCAGACCTACACATTATAAGAAAGCTAACTATAAATTAATATTTCTCAGGAACACAGAGAAAAGTCTTTGATAGTAATAAATTAAATTCAGCAACATATAACAGTAATAATAATAATAATAATGTTACGAGTTGTGATTTGTTTCCAGATTACAAGGTTGATTTAACATTTGAAAATCACTCTGTTTAATGAACCTATTAACAGGAATAAAATGTGATCATCTCAACAGATGCAAAAAAGGAACAAAATCCAATTCCTATTCATGATAAAAATTTCTGATCAAGCTGGGAATAGAGTGAAAGCTCCTTAATCTGATAAAAGCCACTTAAGAAAATAGCAACTAACAAGATATTTAATGGTGAAAGCTTGAATGCTTACTTCTAGAATTGGGACCAAGGCAAGGATGTCTGTTCTCACTTCTATTTCAATATTATACTTTTATTCCTAGCTAGTACAATAAGATAAGAAAAATAAATGACACAGAAGTTGGAAAGGAAATAGGTATGTTATCTTTATTCCCAGACCACATAGTCATGTAATACAGAACCTCCTAAGAAATCTACAAAAAACCTGCTAAAATTAATAAGGGAATCTAGCAAGGTCTCATAATACAAGGTCAATACACTAAACACAAAAGCAATTGTAGTTCTACATATTAGCAATAAACAATTGGAAAATAAAATTTTAAAAAATTTATAAGCATCAAAACCCATGAAATAGTTAAAAATAAGTTTAATTAAGCAGGTGATAAATCCTGGGTGGCTAAGTCATTTAAGTACTGGAATTTTGATTTTGGTTCAGGTCATGATCTCAGGGTTGTGAGATTGAGCCCTGTAGTTGGGCTCTATGCGCAGCAGGAGTCTGCCTGAAATTTGCTCTCTCTCCCTTTGCCCCTCCCTCTTCTTATGCTCTCTGTCTCTCCTCTCTCTAAATAAATCAATAAAATCTTAAAAAAAAAAAAAAAAACACCCCCCAAACAAAAAACAGGTGTTAAATCTATGCACTGAAAACTATACAACATTGCTGAGAGACATTAATGAGAACCTAAACAAATGGAGAGATACATATCATGTTCCTGGTTTGGCAGACACAATATTGTTAAGATGTTAATTCTCCTTAAATTCATCTATAGAGTTGACAGGACTGCAATCAAGAGTCCAGCAAGACTGTATTAAAAAAAAAAATCCACAAACTGATTCTAAAATTTATTTGGAATTGCATTATAAATCACTTAGCTTTATGGTCTCTCTAATGTTTCTTGAGCCTGCACCATGCCAAAGAGTTTCTCCTGTCAAAGGAAATGGCTCTGTCCTCAGCACAGCTACCCTCTCTCAGGTATTAGCAGGGTAGCAATCCTCATGAAGAGTTAAAGGCAAAGATTCACAAGGTTGCCAGATAGATTTACATTTCATAATGAGATAAATTGGTGGAATTTTAAGAATGTAACAGATTAACTTAAAAATTCTGGTCATGTGCATATAGTTTGTTTATCCAGGGAGGTGTCCCCCTCTACTGAAGACATTGCAAGTTGAGAATATGCCCCAGGGCAACCTCTCTTTCTACATTGCACAGCAACTTTGCTTTCTCCAGAGACCACAGATGTTCCAACAGCTTAAAAACAAAAAAACTTTTTTTTGTTTTTCACAATGCCTTCTTGGTACTATGACTGTTTCTGAGGATTGTTAGAGGGATGTTTATAAGAAGAACTGCTTATGTTATAAATATTTCTTTACATTTCCTCATTAATAACTGGTATCCTTTGCCAGCCACAACCGCTTACAAAAAGGCAGACTTCATTCACATTCCTCAATCCTGCTGAGTCTCCCCTACAGCTCTCAGCCATCATGACATTTCCAAAAAGCTTGAAGGTCAAAATTCTGCCTCTCCATGCGTAAGAATCCCTTCATGTCTTCAACCTACATTCAGACCACATGGGTCTTCATTCCTGCTTCTGACCAGAAATCCGGCTAGGTCTTACTCTGGTTAGACTAGCCATGTTGGTAGAACAATGATAAATCCTTCAGCCATTCAGTCATATTAAAAGGGTTTGTGTCATGAAGAAATAACCAGACAGTGCACCAGGATGTGACTATGGGCCTGACTTAATTATTTAATTTATAATTTATGATTTATAGTCAACCTAATTCCAAAAGGGATTCTAGAGAGAATGTGTTAGGAAACTTCTTAAAGACCTGAAAGTAAATATAAAAATTAGAGGCCAAAGCCCAAGATGACCCTATTATTTTACATAAATTTTTAATTTTAGAATTGTTTCAGATTTACACAAACATCATGAGGTTCTCATGTACCCTATATCAGTTTTACTTATCATTAGCCTCTAACATTAGTGTGGTATATTTGTTATGATTAATCAATCTTATTATTAATAATAGTCAATCCATTACTCACATTTTCCTTAGTTTTTACCTACTGATCTTTTCCTGTTCCAAGATTCCATCTAAACTACATTATGTTTAGTTCTCATGTCTCCTTGGGCTCTTCTAGACTGTGACAGTTTGTCAGACTCTTTGGTTTTGATGACCTTGACAGTTTTGAGTAGTACTAGGTAGATATTTTGTAGAATCTCTTCCATTTAAGATTTTTCCGTTTTTTTTTTTTTTTTTAAACTCAATTAGACTTCAGTTACGGATTTACAGAGGTCAGTGTCATTTTCATCACATCATACCAAGGGCACATGCTATCAGTGTAAATTATCACTGTTGATGTAAACCTCAATCACCTGGTTTGGGCTATGTTTGTCAGATTTCTCCCTCGTAACTTTTAGAAGGAGTGCACTTTTCCAAACTGTATTTTTTTGTAAAGAAGTGATTATGCACAGCTGATATTTAACAGGTAGGGAGTTGTGGTACACTTCTTTGGGGGCAGAGTCTATAGATTTTATTTGCAATTCTTCTGTATAGGAGACTTGTCTCTTCTCTTTCTTGTTTATTTGTTCAATCATTTATTTATCTCAGCATGAATTTATGCATATATATTTTATACTTTGGATTATAATCTAGTACTGCCTTATGTATTTTAGTGCTCAAATTGTTCTCGTGTTGGCCTTCGGGAACACTCTGAGTTGTCTTCGGTTTCCTTTTGACACATTCTCATTGTTTTGGATGTGATCACTTCCTTACTTTCTGGCACTACAGGGGGCTCCAGGCTCATCTAATCTCTTGTATTGCCTGCCCCAACCCTAGAATCACTCATTTCTCCAAGGACCTCTGGCTCCTTTTATTGGAAAATGTTATTCGAAACCAAAATCTGGGTGCTTGGAAGACAAACCCAACATTTTCTCCACGTGACTGAAAGGACCTTGTACACTTCCATTTAACCAGTGGATTTCCAAGTCATTTAAACGTTATTTTGAATCTGGCACTTAAAGGAGAGCGTCAGATTAAGTAATAACTCATTGTTTCCACTTAATAATTAACGTAAAAAGTATAACATGGAGTTTAAATGTATACGGATTTATAGAGATTTCGAATTGATCGACACCTGGGCACCTGGGTGGCTCAGTCAGTTAAGTGTCTGCCTTCGGCTCAGATTATGATCTCAGGGTCCTAGGATCGATACCTACATCAGGCTTCTTGCTCAGCGGGGAGTCTGCTTCTTCTTCTCACTCTCCTTCTGTGCTCTTCCTCCCTTTCTCTCTCTCTCTCTCAAATAATTAACTAACTAACTCACTAACTAACTAACTAAATAAAATCTTTAAAAAATAGAATTGATCAACACCTCAGAGCAGTGTTTCTAAAAGCTTAATTTGAATACTAATTACCTGTGCATCTTTTAAAATGCAGTTTCTCAGTGGGTCTGGAGTGGAATCTGAGATTAGGCACTTCTTACAAGTTTCCTGCTGATAACACACTTTTGATAGCAAGATTTTAGAACCACTATTGGCCAAGTTTTTCCATAAAGTGCCAGGTAATAACTGTTTTAGGGTTTGTATGCAACGCATGGTGTTTGTGACAACTACTCAACTTCACTGTTGCAGTATTGTACACAAAATATAAAGAATGAACTTGGCTGTGTTCCAGTAAAGCTTTATTTATGGACTCTGACATTTGAATTTTATGTAATTTTCAGAAGACAGGAATATTAAGGTAAAAGCTGTTCTTAGCTCTACAGCCATACAAAACTGGTATCAGCCCATAGCTTGCTAACTCTACCTTAGAGCAATGGCTCCCAAATCTGGTCACATTATCAGATCCCTGGTAAGGAAGTTTAAAGTAGAGTTGTCCAGACTGCATACCAGAGGTACAGTGTGGAATTTACGAAGCTCCCTAGGTGATTCTGATGCCCAGCTAGGTTGGGAAGCCACTGCTGCTGAGCGCCTTGCCTAGCTGCTTCCTGATCATAACCTTTTCCACTCTGCTTGCACACTTCTAGTGAGAGAAGGTGAACTCTCTGGCAAGTAGACAATTCCATTTTTGGACACCTTTAATAATTGTGAAGTTTTTTCTACCACTTTGTCTACATTTGTCTTCTTATAGTTTCTACATACGAACTGCCTCTTCCTTCCATAGCCATGGGGAGTACATCTAATTCTATTTCTATGTAATATTTCTCCTAAAGAATTTGAAGAACGCTATCATCACACTGCCTCTAAGTCTTAAATCTTTTTTGTAGACTGAACATTCTCATAATCTTTTAAAACATTTGTACACTGCATTCCCAGCACTTCATATTCTACTTTCCCTTGTCATTTATTGTACCAAGAACAGGTAAACTATGACCAGTGCAAAATCCTGGGAGACTATTGGCTCCATTGGTTTGACATCTCTACTTCCAGGAATGTTACTTACGATTACATTATCTGCTCTCTTTCTTTTGAGTCAGTCCACGTTGCTGATGTATATCAAACTTGTAACCAGCCAAGATTCCTAAGACTTTGTCACTGAGAAATTAAATCAGGTTTCCTTCATTCTCTGCCTATATAGGAATGTCTTGAATGTGAGTGCTAGGTTATATATTTATCCCTATGAGATTTGTCCTTATATTTTTGTCCACTACACTTGCCGTTTAAAATAATTATTATTTATCATTTGGGTTAGATTCTTGCAGTAATGGTTCCCAAAGTATATGTACTTCCCTTTATTCCTGGACTTTGCTAATTCCTTCTATACTGACTCTGAGCTTTGCCATGTGATTCCTTTTAGCCAATGGAACAATAGAACATGTGAAACTGCAGCCACCTGAAATTATTATAATAGCTTGTCTTTTCTTTTGGTGCTCTTGGAATCATGAGAACACAAAGTGACAAGTCCAAGCTAGCCTGCTGGAGGTTGAAGGTCATGTGGAGAACTGAGACAACTTCAGTCCAAGCCAAGCTGCAGTTGATCGTGGACACATAAATGATCCTCTGCCAAGATGTGTAAAGCTCAGACTAAGTCATCAGACTGCCTACCTGAACCCAGCCCAGACCATTAAATCATACAAGTATAAGCTAATAAGTGCTTGCTGTTTTAAGTCACAAAGTATTGGCTGATTTTTATACAGCAAAAGCTAATTTATGTAACATCTAATAGAGCACTTATCCTTTCTACTTGCATATCACTCAGAAATTTAGTATGTTCCTTATCCAAATTATTGAGTAGATGGTGATTAAATAAAGAACTCTAAGATACGATCTGAAGTTAATATTGGCAAATTCTTTTTGTTCAACTAGTTCTTAAATACTCTTAACTACACTACATGCAGCTCACAATTTACAAAAAGAATTTGCATTGGAATAAAAGATGGAATTAGATTGTAATTTGAACATATTTCTGCCTTCCAATTAGTCTAGAAGATTATGTTCTATTTTCTAATGTCACAATATTATTTGTGCTCAGAATTTTTAAAATATTTGATAATACATTACTTTCACAATAAAAGTTAAACAAAGCTTTTCTCAGAATGGCAGTCAAATTGTTTCATATTACAGAACAACAAGGAGGAAACTACTGGATATTTCAAAAATTCCTTTAAAACCTCATACTGATGAATTTTGCGAGCTTTCTAAATGCAATGAGAAGTGTTTCCCTCCCTCCCTCTCTCTCTTTCTTTCTTTCTTGTATTTTTATTTTCCTCTGTAGGCCTCTAACTGTTACCTCCAGTCTGAAATTGACTTGCTGGAATCTTGAGTGTAAGTAAGGGCTTGGGAAAAAAAAATGAAAAAAGATATTTCCTGTGTGATTAAGAGCAGGAAATACCAGGAATCTCATCCAAAATATTCTTTTCCCTATAGATCCCATTTGTTTTATTTATTATTTTTATTTTTGTCTTTTTAATGCAACATACTATCTGCTTCAGTGCATTTATTCCCTTTATGCTCTGTAGAACTATTACATTTTGAAAAGAAATAAAACCTTAGAACAACTTTGGAATGATCAGAGACAGAAAACCAATGATCTTATGATATGACAGAATAATGTAGTGGAAGGAATACTCAGTTGGAATTCAGATAGCCCTGATAAGATTGTGTCATAGGCCAATTACTAGCTCTGTGACTTTGGGCAATTTTTCTTTCAGAATTTTTATTTCCTCATGTGTAGCATGAGAATGACAATAATATCTACAAGACCAGTGCTCTAACCCCTGAGCAATGGAGCCATAATAATACCTAACTTACTGGATTCTCATGAGGACTATATGAGTAAAGTATCTAGTACCTTGTGATTAATCAATAAATAATAGCTATTATGAAACTAATAAAGATAGAAAATATTTAACAAGCACTTTTTAAAAATTTAAATTCAATTAACATATGCTCTCTTATTAGTTTCAGAGGTAGTATTCAGTGACTCATCAGTTGCATAAAATACCCAGTGCTCATTACTTAAAGTGTCCTCCCTAATGCCCATCACCCAGTTACCCCATTCGCCCACTTTCAGCAATCCGGAGTTTATTCCTTGTAGTTAAGAGTCTCTTATGTTTTGTCTCCCTGTTTTCCTCTTGTTTTATTTTTCTTTCCCTTCCCCTCTACTCATCTGTTTTGTTTCTTAAATAACACATATGAGTAAAATCATGTAATTTGTCTCTCTGTGATTGACTTATTTTGTTTAGCCTAATACCCTCTAGTTCCATCCACCTCATTGCAAATGGCAAGAGTTCATTCTTTTTGATGGCTGAGTAATATTCTGTGTGTGTGTGTGTGCACGCACAAATACCACATCTTCTTTATCATCTGTTGGTGGACATCTGGTCTCTTTCCATATTTTGTAATAAGCACTTAGTTTTGTGTCAGGCACCTTGCTAAAAGTTAACATGAAAGGCATGATAAGTCATGGCGTCAAAAATCAAGGCTTATTAGTTCTATTCTTATTAGTGCTATTTTTTACTCTCTGCAGTCTAGATTTTGTTGTCCACCATATGCATCTTCTTTTTTTAAAAAATTTTTTAAAGACATTTTTTATTTATTTGACAGAGAGAGAGAGAGAGGTCACAAGTAGGCAGAGAGGCAGGCAGAGAGAGAGGGGGAAGCAGGCTCCCCCCTGAGCAGAGAGCCCGAAGCAGGGCTCAATCCCAGGATCCCGGGATCATGACCTGAGCCGAAGGCAGAGGCTCTAACCCACTGAGCCACCCAGGTGCCCCCACCATACGCATCTTCTATCACTGGTCTAAGATACCTGTTGGAAATTAAATTATAACATCTTTCTTCATATTGGCAACTAAAAAAGTTCCCTTTAAGAACACTTTCTTCTTCCTTGTGTGGCCACATATAGCTATAAAGGAGGTTGGAAAATGTAGTCTTTATTCTAAACAGCCATATGTCCAGTTAAAAGTTGGGAATACTATTACTAAGAGGAGAAAGGAATTTGGGAGTATAAACTAGAATTCTCAGTTAACAGATATTTAATATATTAATTCTTCAATGCCTTGATGTGAATGTGTTTTTGTTACACATTCCTTCATTTCAGTAGGTGAGGTGGAAGCAAAAGTAAGGAGGGGAGACCGCTGAAATATTTCACCCAATTCTAAGTTTTGCCAGGACTAGCCCAGAGGAAATATTTGATTAGAAAATGATTTTCTTGGCAGCCTGAATGTTAACACAATATTGTTTCTCCTTTCCTCCCATCCCTCTCTCTTCTTTTCTCTTTCCTTTTCTCCTCTTTTCTCTTTTCTCTCCTTTCCTCTTCTTTTCTTTTCTCTTCTTTTTTCTTTTCTTCTCCCTCCCTCCTTTTCTTCCTTCCTTCCTTCTCTCCATCTCTTCCTTTCTTGGTTTCTTCTAAATTAAAATAGGAACTAACATCTAAAGATACTAACATTTACAGGAAATCTACATAAAATTTACCTTTCCACTTTAGAGAACACACAAAATTTGACTTTTTGAATAAAAGCACGTTATCTATCCATACAAAACAAAGCTAAATTAAACTTCCTTTCATGATGGGTCAGGTAAATGGATTTGAAAGGCAGCCTCAGGGAAGACTGGAGGAAATGACATAACAACTAATTTCTACTTTCATTAAGAAGCATTCTTAGAATATCTTAACTTATTTTTACTTTTTTTATTCCCATGTCTTCATATTTTGTTCTCTGAAACTTTCTGATTTCCTGATTTCCTGTTTAATTCCCCCACCCTGGTTTTATTTCTTTTGTAATATGGGGCAGTACATGCTACAGGCATAGTATTCTAGTGACAAAATTTATACATTTTATTTATAAGAAGAATGGCTGTCTTAAAAATTCATGAACTATGCTGTAAATATCTATATTAGTTTTCTGGGGCTGGCATAACAAATTATCACAGACTTGGCTTAAAACAACAGAAGTTTCTTCTTTCATAGTTTTGGAGGCCAGAAGTTCAAAATCAAGGTGTTGACAGTGTTGTTTCCTTCTGGAGATTCTGAGGGAGAATTCCAGGCCTGTCTCTTGGCTTGTAGTGGCTGCTGGAAGTCCTTGGTTTGTGACTGCATCACTGTAATCTCTCTCTCCATTCCACACAGACTTCTTCTCTGTGTGCATCTAATCTTGCCATGCCTCTCTCTTGTGAGGATATTTGTGACGGCATTTAGGGCCATGGATAATTCAGAGCAATCTCATCTCAGATCCTTAACATAATTACATTCACAGAGACCCTTTTGCAAAACAAAAAAAAATTGTAAAACATTTACAATTTCCAAAGTTGAGGACTTTATGTCGTTGGGTGGCCATTATGCAACATAATACAACAATTTATAAAAAAATGCTGTTTAACCCATAACGGTTTACTCAATAGTGACAGAGTTCAACTCTTCACACTGTACCAAGGTTTACATCTGGTATGCTTTGAATAAAATGTGTTTTTTATAGAATAAATAAAATTTGTTCTGAGGTGGCATCTTATGTGTTTATCATCTGACAGCTATTTCTGGTAGTAGAAAAGACTCCCAAGTAACCGATAAGCAAAACCATGAGCTTTCTTCACTGACTGCCTTTCACCTTCTCTTGCAAGGGCTATAGCAAAGCTTAGAGTGTTGTAAATAATAGAAAGGGGCAAAGATTGTATTGTCAAGGACTTCATAGTCTTCACTAGGCATTCACAAGCCCTGGGTAGCATTCTCAACTTCTCTGTCTTGCTAAAAGGGTGAACTTCTCCCCATTGAATTCAAGGACACCTTGCTTTGCTGGGAGAGGCTAGTATTTATTATTAACATATGTGTCATCAGTGTGCACTAAAGAAGTTCTTATATAGCCTGTCTGCAAACAGGAAAAGTGCTGGAATGGAGAATGGTATGCCTGGTGGATACCCTGAAGAGTCTACATATTTTGACACAAATAAATATAAATTAAATCTAATTATAATTGTTAAAAAAATAAGGTAATTGGTTAAATTTGCTTTAGTTTTTTTTTTTTTTTTTCTATTAGTTTATATGCATAGACTCAGCTGACATATGATTCTCCACTGGGAACTATTTTGACTACAAACTGGGAGGTGGCAGAGATTTTTCACATGCATAATACATTCAATTGCATTTTTAACTCAAGTATTTGTTAATTTTCCTATAACTCTTCTCTCAAATATTTCTATTCCTATTCAAGAATGACGATGAAAATGTAGTTGCTTTTGTGGCAACTCTTTTCATTGACTAGACAAAAAAGGGAAGAAGCAAAGAGTTCAATAAGAAAGATGTGCTAATTCAGACAATAGATAGCCAGGATGAACCCGTCATTTCACTATAGATTGAAGGGAAAGGGCACACTTTAGAGATAAAGTAGAAGGAGAAAAAAATGAGACATGCTGAACACTTGTGATAAGGGGAAAGAGAGATTACATGGTGGGAAGGATAAATTAATTTGTATGTATTTTTAGCTCGTTTGTCTTTGTTATAGGCCAGACTTAGGACTTGGCTCTTCTTTAAACTCTTCAGTCGGGTCGAGCTGCCAAAGCTTAGAATGCTCAAACCTAATGGCTGCTCATGGCAGTTGTTTTCTTTCAAACAGTGTAGTAGAAGTAACTCACCTTGATAAGAGTAGAAATTAACAGTAATATCACTTAAGAATCAACCCAGCAATATTTATTATTTCAGTGATGTTCTACGAATAGATTTCTTCAAAGACCACAAAACGAGAACAATGATGGATAAGTTTAAATAAATAAGATGTTGCTGATTGTTACCATTGAAGTATGATTTTCTGGGTACAGATTTAAAGTGAGACCAGTGCTATTAGCCATAAAGACTTTGGGGTACCTGCTTGGCAATGCCTCCGTTCTTAAGGGGACACAGCAAGATTTAAGGACTGGGCTGGCACATAAATAATTTTTTGCTGCAGCATCCCCTCTTATTACCATTTATTTTCACTCATTCCATATTTCTCATGATACAATAAGAGAACCTATATTCTGGTTTGCCTTCATGTCGAAGAAAGTTCTGGTGAATTGATTTAGTTACTCTGCTAACAACCTCCTTCCAGAAACTGTATTTGAAAATGAAATTCCCATACAGAGCTATTCACCAGACTGGCCTGGCCATTGATAATATGTCTTTCCTTCCAAAGGGTGGGTGGAAGTGACCTATGAGGAAAACATCTTGTTTCGTATGCTATATATTTTGGCAATCAGCATGCCACTAGAGTAAGAGAAATACTCTGGCCTCTTTGAGTAGCAAACTTAAAAGTAGAGTTCAGAGCATTAAAATAAGAATCTAGAATTCTAGATTTTAATTCTGTCTCTGTTGCTAGTTAACTGTGGTCTTAGGCAAATTATTTTCTTCTTTCACACTTATAAAATGGAGATAATAATGAATATCTTAATTACTTTATAGAATTACTGGGGAGAACATATGTGTGTGTGTATAGGCACTTTGAAAACTACAAGAATTATACCAGTAATATATTAAATACTATAATAATATACTACATATATTATGTAGTATATTATATATAATATACAATACTACAATAATATACTAAATAATACTATATAATATTGAATACTTGTTCAGAGGAAAAAATATACCCACACATATGTATGTGTGTGTGTGTGTGTGTACATATATATACATATATAAAAAACAAGATACATATATGGGAACACTGTTGTTTATTTTTCTTTCTCCTGGCCTCTGTTCCATGCACATTAGGCTATGACTTCATTTAAGTAGTTCCATCTGGAACAAAAAGTAAAGTCGAGGAAGTAATATCATGCCTTTTCAATCTTCCAGACCACATCTCCCTAGAGTTCAGGGTCTGGTATGCCTGGGAATAGTTTACAGCATTCTATACTTAAAAAAAATTCCTTCCTCCAATAATATGAATTCCTCTGGAAAAGGCATCCAGAGCCAATATTCAGCATGTTTAGAAAAACACCTACTGCATGTCTCTATTACTGGAGTGGCCAGCAGAAACTGGGCTGTGCTGTAGCGTTTATGGGAACATGAGCAAAGAAGATGCTGATCACAGAACACTCACAGAGTAGTGAAAGAATGAATTCATTTCCCCCAGATTAGACATTGAGAAGCAAGAGAACAAATTTAATTCATGGGCCCCCTAGGTAAAAATTTTACCTGCATAGGGTACAAAGTAAATATCCAGTAGAAATGACCTTCGTCCTCCAGAGTCTCCTCTCATGTGAGCTTTGTCTGCTGCTCTCTGAGTCCATTCTGAAAGCTCTTCTCTGAGCATTACTGTGTCTTCAGTACTATAAAAGGTTTCTAACGCAGAGTGAGATCTTGGTAAATCATTCAGATATGTGATGCACATAATGGGAGGTGCTGTTTTTTATAGTATGGGGTAAAAACGTTGTGAATGTCATCAGTAGGAAAGACAGCACATACGTGTATGTGGGGCATGTGGGTACATGCATTACATGACAGAGAGGAGAGGGAGGAAACAAAACAGAAAAAAGAAAAGGGTCATGAGAGAAAGAGAAGGGGAAAGTTCTGAGTCATCACCAAGGGTCCCAGATGGCTCCTTTTGGAATCCATGCCATCAGCAGTCTCTGTCTGGTGTTGACAGGGCCCCACACAGATCTGTGGAAATGACCCTTGCTCTAGTATGCTGTTCTGGTAGGTTCTACAAACTCAGAAAGGATGAACGATGTTGACGATTTAACAAGTGCACACAGAATAAAGTTAATATTCTTATTGTATGCAGTATGTCTTCAGCTGTTAACTAATACCAGGACCAGCACTGTTTCATAACTGAAAATGTGTACCTCAAGTAAAAATTAGGGGATCTGGGCAGCAAGAAATGGTACAAGACAGTCAGGAAACTCTAATGTGAATATTGCTAAGCACAATTAACTGAACATTTTAAAAGTAAAAAGGAGATGGCAAATATTTTTTAAAAGGTCAGTAACATGTTCCCCCATATGTAATCATATCATTTATGGTGAAATTTGCCTCAAATCCCTTAGTCTAGCAATAATCTTGAGATTATATATATATACACACACATATATATACACACACACACACACACACATATATATAATGTTTGTATGTATATAGTTTTAAAATTCCATTCTTATTTAAATTTCATAACTTAGTAATTATTAGTAATTTGCATTCTATACATTTTCTGATAAAACATAAATTTTAGAGCCTGCATGAACTCTTTTGACCATTCCAATTCTTGTAAGAAATTGTAGAATCTCATCCTGAAGTTTCTAAAGTGTGATCTTTTATAACCTTCTGTGGAATAGCTTTTGATTAATTATATTAGTACAAATGCCTGGAGGGTTAAAATAATATAGGTAATAAGTCCAAATAACATTTTAATTTTTATCTTGAAAGCTGTACATTTCTTTATTTCATCAGCCACTGATAACTGCTATAGCAAGTACCTTATCTTAAGCTACAAACTCTTAGTTTTTCTATAATTGAAATTATTTTTTCTTATCCCTCTTTCTTCTTGGTAATGGACATATTTCCTAAAGTTGCATCTCTATTATAGGAGGCTTACAAGGTGCCAAGATATTAAAAATTGACCTGAACTAGTTTCCTCTCTGTAGATAATGGCAGTCTCCCAAGAAATTTAATTCCAGGGTTTGAAAAGAAAGTAACTCTCAGACCAGATTCCACTACAAACACACACACACACACACACACACACACACACACACAGCATGAGTGAGCACATGTGAGGGAGGGCTATCTATTAAACCTTTATTAGTCAGCTGGTACATGCAGTTTGTAAAACTGATTTGCAAGCTTCACAGGGTGCTGGTTCTCTGTTTTCTATTTTTCAGTGTGTTCTTACCACTTATAGGAAAGGTGCCTAAAGCAGATGTGATAATAGTCCAGTGGCATAATTTCATGACCTTTTCGATTGTCAGCAAGTGTCAAGAATTGTGAAGGATCTGAGATTTATCCTACTTGCCATCTCACATGTTAATCTTCCATAGTTTTGTGAGTAGTGACAGAAGACATGATATTCTTGTGGTAGAGTCAAAGGACAGTTATTACTGACAACAGGAGCAGTAGCCAGAACATTTCCACTGATTCTCTGAGCCCCAGTTCCCACAGGGCTATATGAAGAGGGCCAGACTATACAATCAGGTACATTATAGGAGAGTAAACCTGAGCTTAGTGTAGTCTGTATTTCTTACATTGAATAGTAAGACTGACTACTTTACGTTCTAGAGAAAGATACTATCTTTTTCTTTCAAAGTTGTAGATCAAGTTTTGCCAAGTGTTTGTTATAAAGGGCCAAATAGTAAGTATTTTAGGTTTTGTTGTCTAAGTAGCTTCTTTGCTTTTTGCTTGTTTGCTTGTTTGATGACTCTAACAATTTAAAAAAAAAAAACTACTTTTAACTCACAGGACCTGCAAAAATCAGCTGCAGGCTGAATTAGACCCACTGGCCATTAAACTGCTTTAAAAACAAAACAATTTTAAAACAATTTTAAAAACAAAACATTTAACTGCTTTAAAAACAAAACAAAACAAAACAAAACAAAACAAAAAACAACACTCCCAACTGTCCAAAGGAGAAACCCTTCTTCGTCATCCTAGGCTATTCCCAATGCGATAAGCTTTGAAAAGGTAGTTCAGAAGGACAGTTAGTACCTCTGTTCCGACACACGCAGGGACCTGAAAGACCCAAAGAAGATCATTTCCAAATAATATTCACTCCTCATTTCTACCCTGTTTTGATTTCTGGTGAATTTTCCCATGAGTTTGCCACTTTATCAGTAACTCTGATTAATTTAACCTACAGAGGTTGGGACCAAGTTTGTTCAGGTGTCTTGCAAGGCATTTAAATCAGGCTGTACCAAAATGACTCTAAGCAAGTAACAATGAGAGTATATTTAAAATATTTTATTCAATTCACATCCTGTAATAAATTTACTGTCACCAAAAAAAGTTTATTTCTAATAATCTCCATGCTATGAATAAACCACTAATTTCACTAGTGAAAACCCATTTTTGACAGTCTCATATTAACTCAATATCTAGGGTGATAAGAGATAACAATAATTATAGTGTTAATAACCACCTCTGCAGATGGTGATTTTTTTGATATAATGCTAGCTGACCACTCCTGGAGTGAAGATTCTTAATTAGAATGCTGGCTGCACATAAAATATCAAAATGTCCATGCTCAACTATTGTAATGAAAATTACAGATATCCTGACACTAGTTTCAGAGGTGGCACTTGGCTTTTGTCATTATCTTTTGTCTGTGCAGACATTCACTGAATTATCTGAGGCTGAGCAATCATCAGTAATTAGTCTCTACAGGTACATCTATTTACCCAACTGCAAAGCCTCTCAGGGTCCACCTTCTCTCAATTATTTTGATGTCCTCTTGGAATGTCAGGAAACTCTTAACTATGCCTTTGGGTCTAGAAGAAATAACTTTTTACCATTGTCTGGGCCATATCAATACACATGGGAATTCTGTGACATCATTTCAAGCCCATCTGCCAAGAGGATACCCTTGGTCACTGTTATTCTGTGCTTCTGTGGTATGAAGAGGCATGGAAAGTTCTGGAATTTTGCTGTTTCTTAGACATTACCTGTGAGAAGTATAGGACACTAAAGTTTTCAGCTTAATTGTCTTCTCCCATGGTGGGTGGGTTAACAGGGCTCAAGCATTTTTCATACTAAAGCCTTACTTTGTTGCTAAAACCCTAATCCTCTTTCCTCATTTTCAACCTCATCTCAGTCTCCAGAGAAGTGCTTTCCAGTAGAATTTACTGTGATGAAGGAAATTTACATTGGTGCTATCCAAAATGGTAGCCAATGCAATATTTGGCTATTGAACATTTGAAAGGTGGCTAGTGTGACTAAGTAACTGGGTATGAGTTTTATTAATTTTAATTAATTTAATTTAAATAACCACAAGTGACTAGTGGCTACTATATTAGGTAGTGCAGCTCTAGAATTTTTATATAACTTAGTAGGAATTAATTAATAGGAATCAATCAGTTAATGGGAAGGGAGGCAAATTTTATAACACACATTCTCTCCCAAATTTTTTTATGCCCTAAGTTATTATGACATTTTAAAATTAGGAATTTGTTTTATTCCAAAACAGAAAGTACCAAACCCAGATGGGTACGCTGACAAACACTACAAGACAGTTAAGGAAGAAATTATACCAATTCTTTACAATCTCCTGAAAAGGAGAGGAGCAGGAGCACTTCCTAACTCATTCAGTGAGGTCAGCATTACCTAATTCTAAAATCAGAAAAAGGTTTACAAAAACACTACTGACCAATATCTCTCATAAACATAGATGCAAATAAAATATTAACAAATAGAATTGAAAAAAAAGTATGAAAATATTATACACCATAACCAAGTGGGATTATCCCTAATATGCAAGTCTGGTTCAACATTCATAAATCAGCTGATGTAATCCATCATATCTACAGACTGAAAAAGAAAAATCACATGATCATATCAATAGATACAGAAAATGATTTGACAAAAATCCAATACCCATTCATAATAAAAACTTCCAGTAAAGTAGGAATAAAGTGAAACTTCTTAAACTTGACAAAGATTGTCCTCAAAAATCCTCAAGCTAACATTATACTTAATGGTGATAAAGTTGTATCTTTCCCACTAGATCAGGCACAAGGCAAGGTGTCTCTTACCCCTAATTTCAATATCATACTGGAAGCCTTGCTAATGCAATTAGACCAAAAAAAAAAAAAAAAAAAAAAAGAGGCATACAGATTGGGAAGGAAGACTTAAAACTGTCTTTGTTTGCAAATGACATGATTATCTGGGTAGAAAAATATAAAAGAATTGACAATAAAACTGGACTTAATAAGCAATTGTAACAAAGTTGCAGATTACAAGGTCAATTGCTTTTCCACATACTAACATTGAACAAGTGGAATTTGAAATTAAATAACAATATCAACTAAATTAGTGACCCTCCCCAAATTAGATACTTAGGTATAAATCTAATGAAATATATACAAAAACTGTATGAAGAAAACTACAAAATTCTACTGAATGAACCTAATAAGTGAAGAGATATTCCATTTTATGGATAGAAAAATTCAACGTTGTCAAGATGTGAGTTCTTCCCAACTTTATACATGTGTATATTTAATATGATTCACATCAAAATCACAACAGGTATTTTAAGGTTTTCAACAAACTGATTCTAAAAGTTTTATGGAGCAGGCAAGAGACCTAGAATAGCTTACACAATATTGAAGAAGAACAAAATTAGAGGACTGATGCCAAGCAACTTCATAACTTACTATAAGGAAGCAATAGTATTCAAGACAGTGTGTATTGGTGAAAGGATGGTCCTCTCAATGGAACAGAATAGAGAGCCCAGGAATAGAATCCCATAAATACAATCAACAAAGAAGCACAGATAATGCAATGGAGTCAAGGTAGTGTCTTCAGCAAATGGTGCTGAAACGATTAGATGTCCACACTCAAGGAAATGAATCTAGACATAGACATTATGTTTTTCACCAAAATTAACTCAAAATGGATCGTAGACTTGGATGTAAAACAGAGACCTCTGAAACTCCTAGGAGACAACATAGGAGAAAATCTAGACAACTTGGTTATGGTGATTTTTTTTTTTTTTTAGATATAGCACCAAAGATATAATCCATGAAAGAAATATTTGGTTAGCTGAACTTCATTAAAATTAGGAACTTCTGCTCGACCACAAAATACAGTATCAAGAGAATTAGAAGATAAGCCACAGACCAGGAGAAAATATTTTCAAAAGACACATCTGAATGAGGACTTACCCAAAATATGCAAATTGTTCTTAAAGCTCAATAAGAAAAAAAATCAACAACATGATTAAAAACTGGGCTGAAGACCTTAATGGACACCTCACCAAAGAAGATATGCAGATGGAAAATGAGAATTTGAAAAGATGCTCCACATCAGAAGTCATCAGGGAAATACAAATTAAAACAACAATGAGACACTACTTCATACCTATTAGAGTGTCCAAAATCTGGAACACTGAGAATACTAAGTGCTGGTAAGGTTGTGGAGCAATAAGAACTCTCAGATACTGGTGGTGGGAACGGAAAATGGTATAGCCACTTTGGAAGACAATTTGATGGTTTCTTATAAAACTAAACATACTTTACCATATGATTCAGCAACTACATTCCTTGTTACTTACCCAAAGGAGCTGAAAACTTAAGTCCACACAAAAACCTGCACAAGGATATTTATACTAGCTTTATTCATAATTGCCAAAACTTGGAAGCAACCAAGATGTCCTTCAGTAAGTGAATGAATAAATAAACTCTGGTACATCCAGACAATGGAGTATTATTTAGTGCTAACAAGATATGAGCTATGAAGTCATGTAAAGACATAGAGGAAACTTGAATGCATATTAGCTAGTGAAAGAAGCTAATCTGAAACGTAACTTGCTTTATGATTCCAACTATATGACAGTCTGGAAAAGGCAAAACTATGGAGACAATAAAAAGATCAATGGTTGCTAGGATTGTCAGGGAGAGATGCATAGGCAGAGCACAGAGAATTTTTAGAGCAATGAAAATACTGCGTATGATATTGTAATGACAGATTTATGTCTTACTTTTTTTTTCCATTCCATAAAATATACAACACCAAGATAAGGTAAACTCTAGATTTTGGGTAAATACAATTCATTACTGTAGTTCCATCCTTGGTGAAAAATGTACCATTCTTATGAGTGATGTTTATAGTGGGGGAGGCTATGCATGTATGGGGACAGGGAGTGTATGGGAAATCTCTACACCTCTCTCTCGAGTTTGTTGTAAACCTAAAAAATGAACAAATAAAGTTTTGAAAAAAATTATCCAATAACAACCACGACTAAATTGGTCTTTGTATTCTGCTACATCAATTCTTTTTTTAGACAATGAATGCAAATGTGGGAAGGATATATATGAATGAGTCAGGGACAATCTTGATTACCAAATCGAAACGTCTTTCTTTCAGACTGTTATAACAACTGCACTTTTCTCAAGTCTCAGTTTAGGAAAAATCAGTGTGAGGGACTGGAGGATTCATTTCTGAGATAAATGAAAGAAAAAATGGCATAGGTGCTTCCATTTTAATCTACCTTTTACTACTCACTCTCAGTGTTATCTTAGGAAAATCGCTTAATTTTTCAGAACCATTATTTATCAACTTATAAAAGAGGGGCTAATAATATTTTCCTAAGGTGGTTGTGGTATTTCAAACTGAATAAGATCATTCATAGAGGTGCACAGGGGTGGCTCAGTTGGTTAGGCATCTGCCTTCAGCTAGGGTCATGATCCCAGGGTCCTGGGATCCTTGTGCTCTCTCTCTCTCAAATAAATAAATTAAATAAATAAATAAATAAATAAATAAAATCTTTTAAAAAAGATCATAGAAACTATTGTGACATATCAAAAAATACATATAAAATTTAGATGTCATTAGCCATTCTTCCTCTGTTTTTGAAACACGATGTGTTCAATAACTACCTGGTATGCATTGGACTATTTGTTCAAATTTAGCTTCTAAGAAATTTATAATTATGTATATTTATATATAATGACTTATTAAATCATTGATAATTTTATTCTCTAAATATTGTATATCAGAATTACAACATTCTCAATATACTACTTTGTGACTGCTATTTATTCTTAACAGTTTTATATTTCTATGATACCAGCCCAAATCTAGTGATTATATAAATTATATAAATAAATATTTGTAAGAACCTAGGAGTATATAGATTCACATACATAGACATACTGCTCAAGCACTTTTCTTTTTCAAAAATTTTAATTTATTTGGCAGTTCTAAAAAATAAAAAAGAAGTCAAATCCATATCTGAATTTTCAAGTGTAACAGTGAAACTTCTTGTCTATAAGAAACTTTATTATAACCATTAGCTGATATGGTTGAAAGTGTTTTTGCTCTTGAGAACAAGGATACTAATTGGAAGATATTCATAAAAAAAGTAGTATGAACTAACTCAACGTAGAGTGACAGATAAAAGGCTGTTTTACATTTGCTTAATACTATTGAACAAATATACACCAAACTCATGCGTGTGAACAGGAGTAGGAGATGGCTGTAGTGAATAAACTACTGGCCTCATGAAGCACTGCCAGGAGACTCTAAATGGGAAAATTGCAGGAAGCAAGGGCTAGGGTTATTCATCCATTTATGTGCTTAGTTAACTCATATTTATTATCTGTATCAACATTTCCCTTCCAATTGTATTCCTCTCCTATGAAATGTTAGTACCACGGATATGTGAGCCATTATATTGTCTAAGATTTTTTTTCATCCCCTTGGAAGTGGTATCACCCCATTTAGAATGCATGTACTATTTGCCGTAAACGATGGTGAACAAGGCAGATAAAGTGTCTGTTCTCATAGTGTTGACAGTTTAGTAGGGTAGACAGATACACAAATAGACAATTACATATCATGGTGAGTCTTCTGATAGGAGTAGAAAACAACCAACTAATTTACCCCAAATGGCAACGCCATCTCCCTGCCCCCACATTCAGGACACGAGCCTTTCTTCAACTGAGTGTCCAGTGGGATATTATGAAGTTTTAGTGTGAGTCAGTTTGGTTTTAAATAGTTTCAAAATGAAAATACAATATTATTATTAACAGTGAAACATTCAGTTTATGATTTCCCCAGGAAACATAGGAGATAGAGTCGACTTATGTTTAATGACAGAGAAATGCTAAGAGGCTGCGTAAAAGGGCCAGCAAGCAGAGAGATTGCTTGGGGGAACCGACTGTACTCCCGACTGTACTCCCACTGAGATGATCAAAGGCTCTTGATTCTTTAAAACCAGATGGGGAACTTTCAGTAAAAAGGTTGGCCTGAGGCTATTTTAAAAGTGGTCATGCCCAGGAGGGCCTCAGCCAGAGCACACAGCATCTACAACAGAAAGGACTAAAGGTGAACTGAGGGGGTGCCTTAGCCAAGGGGAAGCAGCTGATGGCAGGAAGGACCTTACCACAGTTGAGGGACTGCATTTAGAGGCTGGCAGAGTCAGGAAGACAAACGTGCTCATGAGAGGCTTTCAACAGCTGCTTTGGCCAGGGGTAATTTGTACTGGAGGGGATCAGTACCAGCCAAAGAATCTCTGTCCCACCCTTCCTTTCCCTTTCCCCTTCTTCCTCGCACCACCCAGGGAGTGGAAAGAAGAAAGAGAAGGCAAAGGGAGGAAACAGAGAAGGTCAACAACCGTCCACCTCTTTCCCTCTGCAGGTATCCCGCCTGCTGTAGCTCCAGACGAGAGGAAGAAAGGACATTCCACCTTAAATAAATTCTAGAAATTGTACCTTTTGTTGGCCCCCTGTTTTGGACATAGTAATTAGTGAAATGACACTTTTTGCACTGGAATTAACTGGAGGAATTTTTATTATCTGAGAGTAAGTAGTAAACTATGAAACTTCCAAGATTTTGGAGACACAGGAAGACTAGTTGCACAGAGTGAGGACAGTTCTGGATGGTCATGTAGGGAGAGCACAAGGTTGCCTTCTGGCTCTCTTCAGGAATCCCGTGTGTTCAACTTACCCATGACACTCAGGCAGTATGCTGAGAGCTGGTAAACCCGCCATGGGCCCTGCTTGGGCAAGCACAAGGTGACTCCCTACTTCAAAAGTTGGGGTGAGACCAACCAGAGCTGCTAAGGCATGTGGTAGAGACTCAGCAGGGAAGGATGAGACTAAAGGGAAACAATCCACAGAGTAAGGCCACTGAGCTGAGGAAGAGTAGATTCCGGGGGACAGGAGGCAGCCATCATCAGCAGAGGTGGAGTGGCAACTCAGACGTGGCTAGGCCAGCCACGCTTCAGTAACGCAGACTCAACTCTTTGGCCAGAACCCTCAAGATCCTGGGTGATGCTGCATGGATCAGCAGACTCTTCCCTCCCCGACAAGGTCACGCTAACCCCCTCCCCACATGCCCTACATCCCCCAGACTCCATCATCGAGAGAAAGGTACAGAACTAGGAGAGCCTGAGCAATGGTCCCCCCAAACGGATCACGACCTAAAGGACTGCTTCTTTTATCAGACTAGTTTATCAACCAGATTGGACATTTATCATGACTTCTTTCTCTGCCACCTAGACAAGGGCAATGTCTGAGGGAGTGACTGAGGAAAATCAGAGCAGTTTTAGACAAAATGAACATTTCCTTTGCCCTTGAGATTGGAGTTAAGTCCGCTCTGCGATGTCTCCCACACACATTTAGCCTGGGCACTTAAACACCATAATTAAAACGTGAGACATACAGTGTAATGCTTACGTAGTTGCTTTTCCCTCTTACCAGGGACCAGTACATTTTTCCACCATCAGGGACTAGAAATAGGGAGAGTCTTGGCCCCAGTTTTCATTTTTAATGTGGTCCTTTACACGAGGATCATGCTTTTCTTCACGAAGCTTTGCACGCAGCGGTATTCAATGCAGGTGGAATGAAAAAAAACAAGGCAACTTTCGTTACAATAATGTGTTTAAAGCACGATGGCTGCAGGCTTCTGTAGATGTCCTTGCACTTCCTGAAGTCTAGTTTCCAGCATGTTAAGCTGAACATCTTAAGTACAGCATCTGCTTTTACTCTTTCTAAAACTCTTTCTTATTTCATCTATCTTTGTCTCTGCATATTTGCACTCTTGTGTTTTGCATTTGGCTTCGGAATGGGAGGTATTTCTCTCTGTCTAGTCACAAAGATCTTTTATGCATTTCACTAGAGCTCTGCATTAATCTTTGTTAAGATTGGTTTCCTTCAGGATCACTAACTTTTGGGCTTTCATCTTGTTCTGCTCTTTGCATTCTCCTTCTTTTGGAAGTCTTCTATAGAAAGCCCCTATGACCACAGGTCTGTAATCTTAGAGGTCTCACCTTCCTTTTGATTTTGCTGTCAACAACATGAACATTTGTTGTTCCTACCTGTGGAGGCCCTGTGAGGGTCGCAGCTTTGCGGTCTGCTAGTACACTTGGACGTCAGTAGTTCTTACCATTTCCCTTTGGTCTCAGCCCTCTGAAAAGGAGGGCTTCTTGCCATAAATTTGGGCACGAATAATTTGGGGCAGTGAGTGACTATGAAAACTGTCTCTCTGGGAATTATATTTCTCTTCCTTCTTCTTAGTATTTATGCCTTTGTTTACTTTTCTCCTGTACGGAAAAGGGCTGACCTATGTAACCAATGAGATATTGGAGAAATGAACATGTATGACTTCCAAGCTTGTTTATAAAGGATATGTAACTTCTACACTGCTCAGTCTTTTATCACTTGCTGTAGGTGAAGCCAGCCACTGGATCCTGAAATCCCTCACGTGACACAATAGAGAGGGTCCTGTGGTGAGGAATTGAGTTGCCTACCAATAGCCAGCCCACACGCCAACCATGTGACTTCCAACCCTCTTGTAAGAGGACCCTTGGGTCCCCATCAAGATTTCGGATGGTGCAGCCACAGTTGACATGCTGACTACAACGTTATGAAGACTGAGCTAGAACCACGTCGGGAAGTCCTGCTCAGCTTCCTGACCCACAGAAATTATGTGAGATAATAAATGTATGTTGCTTTGTTGCTATATTTTAAAATGATTTGCTAGGCAGCAATAGATAACTCTCACCTTAGATTCATACCGAATGTGATGCGAAAAGCATGGTAGAACATAGTGTTGGCTTGAAGAAAAACAATTTAGGAAGTAATCGCAAGGCTACTCTTTTAATAAAATCTAACAAGAGGTAGTGATTTATGATCTTGGAATGTGCAAGACAATGGTGGGGGCACCAAGGCCATACTACGAGTCAAAGGAAGCAGCCACAGGTTAAGGTTGCCAAGCAGAAAAGAAAAGAAGATTAAATGAAATAAAGGAGTTCCCCTGGTCTTCAAAGATAAAGGGTAAACTTCCATTACTTTGCTGATGTTTGAAAGCAAAAGGTTTTGAAGGAGATGCAGGGGGGCTCCTCTTCAAAAAACAGTCTTTATCATTGCAGGATTTATGAATGACTTTTGATTTTAATTCCCTTACAGTGACTCAGACCGCATTCACGAACCACAGTAAATATGATATAAACAGGCACGTTACTTCTTGTCCAGAAAAATAAGCAACACGTACGTCACATGGAAGATATTTATCAGGTGATAAAACATTTGATTATAAATAATGCATACATTTTGGCAGAGATTATAACATGATAATTTAGCCCGGTCAGAGATGTAAAGCCCTGTTTTAGTCACAGGCAGATTGTAAAACAAGTTCGGTTTTATCAAGTTGACGGAGCAGTGCTGGAGTACATCATACTTGAAAGCAGCTGTTACAACATATTTTTAATCCCCTGGAAATCTCTTCCCACTCAAAAGGCCACATGCCCTCTAGGAACTATTCTTTCCACTAAAGGTATTCTCGTTCACGCACCAAAGAACCCCAGCAAATGTATTTTATCAACAGGGCTAACAATTCATTGAATCAAAACTAGAATTCCTTACCAGCCAGTATAGGACAATTTTATATTTAAAATCAAAGACACAGTACATATCTTGAAGTAACTTTCATATAATTAAAAACAATAACTCCTTTAGAGCCTTTCAGTATCAACAGTTCTGGTCACATCGAGACCTCTCAGAGTAACAAAAATGGAAAGAAGAGACTTTTTTCCCCTTACCGGTGCAAATGCTGAAGTAGGCTTACCTGATATTTCTGTAGTCAATGGCACAATACCAAGATAGTCTCAATAAATGATATTTCTGCTGGTTTTGGCTAAGAGCTTGAGGGGGTGTGGCCAATGTAATTCAATATTTGTGTTGGGTTTTCTGAGTCCTGTTTAGTGTTTTGCTCCCCTCTGTGTTCTTGCGGCTGTTGGCTGCTGCATGATTGAAGGCAGAGTTTACCTGGTGTGCAGTTTGTATCGAATAAACAGCTTCGTCTGGAGGCTGTTCATTTCCAATCAGTGTCTCATTCTTATTCCAAGAAAATATCCAGTTATAGGGAAAAGCAATTTGATGAAGGGATACTATATAGTGTATCCACTTAAGGGGTTCTGAGGAAGGGAGGCCTAGAGCAGTGGTTTAACTTGGGTGTGCATTATCTGTGTGATGTTACCGTCATTATCTGTGAGCTTGTTAAAGTACAGACTCTCCAGACGTCCTCAGGATTATTCAATGAGGATTGTTCTTGGGATATGTCCTGACATTTATATATATATATTTTTAAAATGAACTTCCATATAACTCTGAAATGTATTAACGTTTGAGAGCCAGGAGCGAGTGTAGAGAGAAGGGCAAACAGGAATCAAAGCCATTGCTCAGTGTCCCGTATTTCTCACATTCATTTCCTGAGAAAGGGCTCTCTGCTTTTGGGGCACCAGTATTTGAGGTCATAGGAGGCCTGGATACTTTCCCTGTTCAATCTTAGAACCAAGTTTGTCCTCTCCCAGAAGGGACCTTAATTAAAAAATCGGTCGATTTGCTTTTAGCATCAACTTTCAGTTGAAAGAGGTTTCCACTTTGCATCTTTCAAAGAAGGAATACGCTGTTAATATTGGTCATCAAATTTCATAAAATTTAAAATAGGGCTATCTGACAGTAAGACCTCTGACCTTCTAAAAATACAGTTAACTCTGGTAGCAAATTTCTTTTAATAGATTATATAGCAGAACAGGTGGTAACAGACTTTCTACAACATTTAAAGGGCAGATTAGCTCATCCAGACCTTCAGATTTCTTATCCTTACAAATAATCATTTTTGTGATTTCAGTCGGATGAGCTACCAGCTTTCGGATTACGGTTTGAAGGCAGTTTAAGATACACTATTAATTCTTTCTTTCTCTCTGACTGTAACTTCGCTTCCTAGTGGTGGTTTAATAATGAAAAGAGAATAACTCTCATCTCTCACATCTGGAAACGCACAGGATTTGGTTGAAGGAAATGACCCAAAACCACCCACTGGTGCTTGCACCGTCTTCTGACAATGTTGGCGGTGTAGCATCAGGATGTTTCTGATGACTTACAAGCCACAGTCAGGAGAGCGATTGCAGACCGAAGTTCTGACATTAATTTAACCCTCTGCAAAAGTAATGCTGTAAACAAGTTCTGCTCTGGTGTTCCCTTCACCTCATTCTATGAAAAGTATGTCTCCAACCCAGCTGCTTCATTAATATCCTGGATCACAGATAAAACAACAAAGCTCTGCTGGAAATGAGTATAGGGGCTTCCAAAGGATTGAACCTTTTTGAGTGTGTGCATTTTTGTTTCTGAGCAAATATTGCCACGAGAGATTTACAAGGTTCTCTTGTATCAGGAAAGGCATCTCTCGATATTTTTGCAAGTGCTTAGGCATGCAGATTAGGTTCAGTTCTTTGTCTCAGGAGTTTTGCAGAGGTTGCCTGTTGTCTCAAATAAATGAATGAGAAGCATATTTGCATTTTTCCAAATTAAAACTCAATCAGCAGCTTTTGCCAGATACTGGCACAACAGGGTTAGTCAGACGTCAAATCTAGGGGGACATCAAATGCCAAGTTAGTGATAGGAACATGCATGAGGTCAAGAGTTAAGTTATTTCTAAGACCTTGGAGGCACCACGGGAGGGAAGCCTAAAGAATAACCAAGTTTGGTGAAAGCCTTCCACAGAGAATAGCAAAAGTCATTTCCAAAGGCTCTAGGAATACAAAGTCCAGACTGCACTGCTGGGTCAGACGCCAGAAGAGCTAGCTGGGCATCAAAGATAAGAGAGCGGGTGAGGTGGAGAAGATAAGACAGATTTCTCCAAGTGATGTGTTTGCTGCCTCTCCTAGATTGCCTTTGGCTGGTTCTGAATGATGAGGCTCTTGTTCTGGATGGCATCTAAAAGGCACCGTATAATTCTCTGACACTGCTTTAGCATGTCACCAAGAGACATGGAGATTGAAACATCGAGTGTGGACCCAGTTAGCATTTTTAAAATTTTATTTTCTAAACTGGCTATTTATTTTGTCTATGGCAGGTAGATAATTTAAGTGATGCCAAGCTCTGGGGAAGCTCTACACAAACTTTTACTTGGCCTTACCCATTATTGAAACTAGTTTTAAATAAAAATGCCATCATTTGGATAAAAGGTTTTATTATTACTATTTTATTCAAATGTGCAAGGTCAGAGTGATAAGGTGGAAAGATCATTAGAGTAAGAGTTAGAAGACTAGGATTCTAATCCTAGCTAAACACTGGTATAAATTTAGGTAAACATTTAACATTTTAGCCATAGTTTCTTCATTTACTACTAGGAGCTAACAAGTTAGTCAACGCCTAGTGGACTTTTAGTGAGAAGCAAATGTACTAAATTACATAAACAACTTTACATTTTTTTTTTTTGAAATCATTATAGTAGATCCTAACTTTAAGTTGTTATGACCTTAAGGTTGGCTGATCCTTATATTGTACTTTACTTTTTTTGTTTTTATTTTTTAAAGATTTTATTTATTTATTTGACAAAGATCACAAGTAGGCAGAGAGGCAGACGGGCGGGGGGCGGGGGGAGCAGGCTCCCCGCTGAACAGGGAGCCTGATGTGGGGCTCGATCCCAGGACCTGGAGATCATGACCCAAGCCCAAGGCAGAGGCTTAACCCACTGAGCCACCCAGGTGCCCCTATATTGTACTTTATAAATAAAGAGCCTGGTGTCACTGTTTAGGTGGATTATTGGGCCGCTATCCCTGCTTTCTAGTAACTTACCTTCTAGTAGGGAAAGTAAGCTGGTATAGTGATACCTTCTGATTGCCTCCCCAGCATCGATTTCTCCCTTTCAAACATGGTTCTAAATTTCTCAGCTGAATGGGATTGAGTGAGATTCATGCTTCCACTAGTTAGTGTAATTGGCTTAGGTCTATCTCTGGTCTCAGGATTGGCTTGGGGGAAAGGATTTGGTGACCAAATCAAAACTGGTCTACTCAGAATGAAGGACAGATATTTTGCTTAGAATGTTGGCAAGTAGACTTTTCTTAGCTAGGCTTGCTGCTATGAAGGGTGAGAAGTGTGGTCAGCCACCCCCACAAACAGGGAGCCGGGACTCAGCTACCTATAGCCACCTGAATGGAAGCGGATCCGAGACATGGATCCTAGGGACATAATTTCCATCCATGATAAGATACTCTCCCTCATTCTCTCCTATCCCCCCTGGACATTCTGATATAACAAGTCCGTGATCTGGAATCCCAAGATTTTTTGCTTGTTTGTTTCATTTGTGTTTTTTTTTTAATTAAAAAAAAATTTTATTAACATATAATGTATTATTAGCCCCAGGGGTACAGGTCTGTGAATCGCCAGGTTTACATACTTTACAACACTGACCATAGCACATACCTTCCTCAGTGTCCATAACCCAACCACCCTCTCCCTACCCCCTTATCCCCAGCAACCCTCAGTTTGTTTTGTGAGATTAAGAGTCTCTTACGGTTTGTCTCCCTCCCTATCCCATCTTGTTTCATTTTTTCCTTCCTTACTCCCCTAAGCCCCCAACTTTGCCTCTCAACTTCCTCATATCAGGGAGATCATATGATAATTGTTTTTCTCTGATTGACTTATTTCACTCAGCATACTGCCCTCTAGTTCCATCCATGTCATCGCAAATGGCAAGATTTCATTTCTTTTGATGGCTGCATAGTATTCCATATATACTGCATCTTCTTTATCCATTCATCTGTTGATGGACATCTAGGTTCTTTTCATAGTTTGGCTATTATGGACATTGCTGCTACACACATTCAGGTGCACATGCCCCTTTGGATCACTACATTTGTATCTTTAGGGTAAATGCCCAGTAGTGCAATTGCTGGGTCATAGGGTAGCTCGATTTTCAACTTTTTGAGGAACCTCCATGCTGTTTTCCAGAGTGGTTGCACCAGCTTGCGTTCCCACCCAAAACATTTTTAAAAGCTCCTCAGATGATCCAAACTTGCACCTAGCTGTGAACATCACTGCCCTGTAGATTATCAAGGGGTAGAACCAAGTGCACTAGAGTAGTGTTAACTGCAGAGTGGAAGGTTTCTTCTGAACATGCAGTTCTACAAACCACATTTATTCCTAAGTCTTTGTTTACTTAGAATTAATTTGTCCTTTTGATAAAGTATACTTGTACATTATTTACAATCCGTCCATTTGCTTATTCCATTAGTTAACTAGTATTGACTGAGTGCCTCTTTAGTACTAAGTGTGGCCATGGGAAGTGGCATGATGTGGGGGAAGATTTGGGGAAGGACTGTGTTCCCCACTGAATTCTGGTAGAACTGGGGGAACTTCCATTATGGTGCTATAGGACTTCTGTCAGGAACATGTGGGACTGGTTATAAACTGCATGTTCATGCAGAAGGTGATTGGTGTAAATATAATCAGTAAACTTCTTTTTATATCTTTATGAGATAAAAGAGACTTTCTAAGTGGATAGAGGAAAATGGTCCCTTCCAGTTGGGGGAGGGGTCTGGGAAGACTTCATGGAAGAAGCATTTGCATTGACCTTGAAAGACAGTATTTGGATAGGGAAAGAAAGTCATTAAAAAAGCAAAGGGATGGAGAAAAGCATGTTTCAGGGACAGTTGAAACATGGCGGGCTGCTTCAGCTGAAGGTATAAATTTAGGAACAGAAATGTTCACCTTCGCAGCACAGAATGCTGATATACAATTCTACACTTGTTCTTTTATGAAAATGAAGGCTGTAAAAAGATTTTTATATGCTGTTGACACTTCATCTGATCACATGGGCATCAAGCTTATATCTGAAAGCAGGGTGGTTATAATGTAGCAATGCTGGTTCCCTATTAAGTTTGTTGAGAAGGGGTTCTACCTGTCATGTATAGTCAGCCGGCTTTGGCCAGCTCTTAAATCAACATTTAAATAAGGAAACCAGGAAACCCAAGGGACAGAAAGTCCTTGCCGCGATGTGTTTCTAAGGGTTTTCTCAAAAGAAGTGAAAAAATAAATAAATAAATAAGTGTTGAAATCATAGGAGGGTTTAAAGAGTGCAAAGTGCTTGCTTTTTTGCATGCTGTTCTTGGACCCAGGCCATTTTCACAGTACCCAATGGTGTTTTATGTTTTCCCTAATTTATTGGTGATTTTATTTCATGACCCTTAATCCAGGAAATGCCACATAAGAAACAGACCAAAAAAACTTTCCTATCATAAATTTTAAATATACAAAAATGGTCATCTCTGAGCTCTTCAAGTACCTTGAAAAACTTGTTCCAGAGCTGAACATGGAAAATCATTAAACCTTAAGAAGGCCTAGGAGAGAACTTTTTTCCTTCGTCTGATCTGATTACAACTATTAAAATAAGCTTTAATTAAAACACATTATAATGCACGGATTATTAATGTACTGTGGCTTAGCAAATCCTTAGCTACACCAGGAGCAAATGATAGTTCTACAGACCAGCTGGGAAGCCCTAGGTTTCTTTCTCAAATGGAATTTTTTGTTTAGCACATTAAATGAACTGTGGCTCTGGTATCTTTGATACCTGGTACTGGTTTGACCTGCTCTGTTCCTGTCCCTTAGACAGGCCCTGCTCAGTACCCCAACTGACACGTGTTCTCATCTGGAGGTTCCTGTTGATTCTGAGTCCTGGGGTAGTGCCTCTTGGTTTCTTACTTAATCCAGGCCAAGTGACCAAGTGACCTGGTTTGGGCTGAATGTGGCTCCTGTGGAGGTGGAGATCTTGGCTGTCCCTTCACATGGAATTCCCTGCTTCTGCCACATTTTCCAGGTGACATAAATGGCCACTTTCTAACTGAACTTCAACTCGGATTTAACCCTTTTATTTTTTATTTTTAAAGATTTATTTATTTATTTATTTGACAGAGAGAAAGAACAAGTAGGCAAGAGAGGCAGGCAGAGAGAGAGGAAGGGAAGCAGGCCTCTGGCTGAGCAGACAGCCCAATGCGGGGCTCGATCCCAGGACCCTGGGATCATGACCTGAGTCGAAGGCAGAGGCTTTAACCCACTGAGCCACCCAGGTGCCCCATGGATTTAACCCTTTTAGATAAAGGAAGATTTAATGCCTCCCATCTGGCAAATATTCTTTTTCTTTCCCCTTTCATCTAGAATTTACTACCCTTAAAATTCATGAATGACATTACTTTTAAAACAAAATAAAATTTCTTGATACAATCTTCCCAGAGTATATCATAAGAGAAGGTCAAAAGCAAGCAACCCTCTTACAATATTAGTATCTTTGTTTCTTTATCATGATTTGGAGTAATAGTTGCCCCATCACTAAAATGTATTCTGCAACAAAGCTAAATGATACTTCGATAAATATTCATCTACATATTCTAAAAGAATTTTTGAATTACTAGAGAATTGTTTCGTTGGTTAAGATGTTCAGTATCATTGGTTTTCCACTCAGACTGCAGGCATTTCTATTTTTGTAAACAGAGGCGATTCTTAGGTGCAACCCAGTGCTTCTCTTGAATGTGTTCATGAACTACCTAGGGACCTTGTTAAAATGTAGGCTCTGATTCAGGAGCCTTGCGTTAGATTCCGGTTAGGGGCTGAGAGCCTACATTTTTAATAAGCTTCTAGGTGTTGCTAATGCTGCTGTTACTTTGGGTAGCAAGGCTGTAGACAATGACTTCACATATATTTTTAGAATCCTAAGGAAACAACATCTAACACAGTCTATGCTCAATATATACTACTTAAAAGATGGAGTGAAACAGTAAAAGCAAATGTTGATGGTTTAGGTAGGTTAATGGTTTATTGTGTTACAAGAAAATTAATATAGATATAGGTCATTGTCCAAAATACATTCAGTATTATGACTTTTTAAATATTCTGTGCCATGATTGTAACATATTTAGCTACAGTTAACACTTCTGTGTTGAAACCTCTACATTACGAGAGACTATGCTAGGTAATACAGGAAAGACAAATAAGTTGGACAGCCATGTCTGCAAAAAAAATTATTTTGCAACGTAGTTTATAGAAACTAACTTTTTTTTTTTTTTTTTTGGAAATAATATCTAGAGATAACCTCGTTGTCACATCTGTTGGTAGGGTTGATCCAACTGTTGTAACTACTCAGTCGTATGCACTTACTTAACATCACATGCATTCTGTCCTAAAGCTGGCTGCATGTTTAAGAAGAAAAGGTGAATTTGCGACCACGTGGATGGAACTAGAGGGTATTATGCTTAGCAAAATAAGTAAATCGGAGAAGGACAACTATCATATGATCTCCCTGATATGAGGAAGTGGAGATGCAATGTGGGGGGTTTGGGGGGTAGGAAAAGAAAAAATGAAAGAAGATGGGATCGGGAGGGAGACAAACCATAAGAGACTCTTAATCTCACAGAACAAATGGAGGGTTGCTGGGGGGAGGGGGGTAGGGAGAGGTGGTAGGGTTATGGACATTGGGGAAGGTATGTGCTATGGTGAATGCTATGAAGTGTGTAAACCTGGTGATTCACAGACCTGTACCCCTGGGACTAATAATACATTATATGCTAATTTAAAAAAAAAAGAAGAAAAGGCAAGGTTCCTAGGTAGAGAAAGACCATTGAATGACATAAAATAAGTCAGTTTATTTTCAAAAATTACGATAATGATGATGATGATGATAATGAGTCTAATACAGATAGTGAAAGCTAACGCCTATTGAGTATGTGGAATATATTAAGTACTTTACAATAATTATTTTCTTTAGTCTTCCCAGTGTTCCTATGAAGTAGATACTATAGTTTTCCTATTTATGCATGAGAATCCAAGACTCAGAAGGATTAATTAACTAGCTTAGTGGTAGAGGCAGGACATGAATCCAAACAGCCTGGACACTCTGGAGTCATTGGCTTAACTCCTAAGTTATGCTGCTGTAAGGGAGACACAAATACGATGGAGATTCCAAGGGAAAAGAGGCCACATTCTGACTGAAAGGAGTAAACCTGGAAAGACGGTGAGATTTCAGCAGGTGTAATAAGGTGGAATGACAGTCTAGGGAGACATAATAGCCTGAATAAATGCTCTGAGACTAAAAAAACCACAACTTTGAAGTTTTAATCCTGGTAAACAAGAAAATGATGGTTCAACAGTAACAGTAATGGGAAATCAGGGAAAATGAGGTTTCTTGAGTTTATTTATCAATAGATCTCGCAATC
The DNA here is from genome assembly GCF_963455335.1 of Martes martes. Lineage (NCBI taxonomy): Eukaryota > Metazoa > Chordata > Mammalia > Carnivora > Mustelidae > Martes > Martes martes. The sequence goes on from NC_137893.1 coordinate 19,550,322, forward strand.
ATTAGATGTTGAAAACCATGTTCTTGGATTCCAGAGAAAAAAATCCAGGCTGAAATACTGACTTGAGAATTACCTATGCATTTAGTAAGAAATTTCTTGAATGTAATGTTATCTTGAAAGTGAAAGTAGACAAGAGATGACAAAATTGCAATAGCTTGTATGTGTCTCATAAGACAAAATGCTTACTTTTGAAGTAATTTGAACTATTTAATATTCTTAGTTTTACCCCCAATAAAATGGAATTCTATATTGAGGAGATTATATATAATTATTAAAGTTGAGCAAAAATTATTTTTGGTACATTAATTTAATTAAACCTAATTAGAATAATTTCTTAATAGACTGACATATAGTTATTAGATAAAATTAACAACTATTTTTTCTTTTTGGTCTCAAACAGTGATTCTTAAATACATGGTATATTGACAAACTTAACCAGAATGGTAACTAAAAAGGATGGTGTGTCTTGTTGTGTATCATGAATTTAAACCTGGAGCCAGAATGACAGAATGGTTTTAAGTCATGGCGTAGGTTCAAATCCTGACTTGTGGGATGGGCGTTAGCACTCTCATTTATTAATAATAGTAGTAAATAATAATATTAATAATGATACCTACCCTTTAGAACTTTGGGGAGGACTAGCTGAATTAATACATATACATTTCTTGGAATAATATCTGATATATAATAATGGTAGCTAACTTTTATTGAACACTTGTTATTTACCAATAATGATTTTTAATAAGAAATTAGCAAATGTTAGATATTATTATTACTATCAATAACTTTTACAGGACTGTTATTTTATAACAAGAACATGCCTTATTAAAATAATCATTAACTACCTGAAAAAGAAGGCTTTGTCTGTTGTGTGTGCTGTTTTTGTATTCTCATTTCTCTTCAGACTTAATCTATTTAATCTTTGAAATACTGCAACAGGTTCAGAGTTGGTATTTAAAGATGAATTTATTCACCCCTAAAGTTATAGCAGAGAAGACACTTTCCCCAAAAAGTCTCAGTGCATGTTCAGAGTTTGAAGTGATAAGACTTTCTTGGTATTTTAGTGACACAAGATAAAATGAGAACTTGTGAATCATAAATTTAGTTCTATTGCAAAAATTGTGAATTTTAATTTTAAAAAAAATTTTAAAGATTTTATTTATTTATTTATTTATTTGAGAGAGAGAGAGAGAGAGAGAGAGCATGAGTGGGGTGGGGGTGGGGAGAGAAGAGAGAGATGCAGATTCCCTGCCATTCAGGGAGCCCAATGTGGAGCTTGATCTTAGGACCCCGTAACCATGCCCTGAGCTGAAAGCAGATGCTTAACCAACTGAGCCACCCAGGCACTCCCATAATTGTGAATTTTTTAAAAAAAAAAATTCTGAACAAATTGAGCGATGCTCAAAATCTATCATATTCCAACTGTTGGAGAAAAATCCAGAGAAATTTTTATACTTTTGCACACTCCCTATTATTATTGTCAGTGCTTGGCTGTGCCGCAAACTTCTGAGGCATGACAGGGAGAATGCATTAATCATCTGAATACTATTCTACTGGTGACATTTTTGTTATTTATTTTCTTGTATTTTGCATGGAAATAACGTTGTTTCCTAGAATTCGAAGGCTTCTTTTTATCATTACCTGTTTGTATGTCTATTCCTTCAGCTATTTCAGAACACCTTGAATTCCGTAATCAAAAGATTATTACGTCGTGTAGGGACAACAGATCAGAGGCCGTTTTCCCCCTGATGAATCCATGGGCTTAAAGAATTAGAGAGACACTTAAGTAAGATGAAAAATAAATGTGTCCATGATGTTCAATATCATCAAATCTTGAAGTTTTTTCTATAAATGTAACCTAAACAGGCATCCTTTAATATATGTGCAGAAGCAAATGCACTGTACCTCTTATTAATACAGCTTCTCACGCATTATTCCATCAGTGTGGGATTGCTTCGCTGTGGGAATGAAACTTATATTTATGAAAGTTTAGATTAACTGAAACTGAAAGAAAGAAATTTGATAAAATACTTGAGGGAAAAGTATATTGATCTTGTTAATAGTTCCAAGACAAGTTATGGTAGAAGGGTCACAAAATAAATTTCCCCGGAGGCGAAGAAGTTAACACAAATGTGTCAGAAGGCCCAGAGTAAATGAGAGGGGAAGAGTGTGGCTTGAAGATGTCAGCTTGCAATGCACACCGAAAAGCATTATAGAAACATTATGAGCCAAGCAAATCGTCTGTGCTTTGGCTATATTTTTATTCACTGACCGACAGTTTGCTGCCACTTATTATTTTAAGAGTTTTGATTTATGTTAGTTTTATTTTTTTAAAGATTTAACTTATTTATTTGAGAGAGAATACAAACAAGGGGTGGGGCAGAGGAAGTGGGAAAAGCACACTCCTCACTGAACAGGGAGCCCAATGTGGGGCTTGGTCCCAGGATGCTGGGATCATGACCTGAGCAGTTGCTTAACCAACTGAGCCACTCAGGCGCCTGATTTATGCTTGTTTTAAATACCATTTCTTAGCTTCGCTGATAAGCATCTCTTTGCCTATTTCTATTCCAGAATGAGAATAATAGTTTGTATCATTAAATTATATTAGATGTTTAGAAGAAAATGATAATTTGACTTAATACAAGGAACATATGTTGGATAGAAACTATATACCTTATATAGTCTGCTGAGCATGACATATAGGTAAACAATTTATGATAATTCAATGCCATTTGTTATATCAGCTACAAGAATAAGCTTCAGGTAGGCCAGAGTGGCGGGGTTCATCCATCCTTCTCTCTTCTCACTCACCTGGATAGTTTAACCTGGTAACACAAATATCTTTTTCATCTGCATGCTTTTCATTTTAACAATTCATGAGTATGAATTACGTTCTTAGTTTTGAGGGTAGTAGGGAGGGGGCGATGAGGAGAAGGAGTAGCAAAAAGGAAATAAAACTCCACTTATTTACTTATGAGGGGTTCTGGGTGTATAAAGAGACAACGTGATAAGGGCTGTGATAGAGCCACTGAGGCCAACGGAAGAAAGTGAACCTTTGTGGAGGAGATGACTCTGGTTGCGGATTGAATTAGCTTTCTCCATGGAGTGAACTCAGGAAATTATAGGTAGAAGCTGGCTACAGCAGGCATAAGGGTCTGATGATGGCCCAAAGCAGAATTTATTTATAAGTGATATATCTACATCCTCTTTCCAATAATCATGGTCGACAGTAAGATGTTTCTGCAAAAAATGTGGCAACAGTACAAAAAAACATGTTTGTAGTATATTAACATAGTAAAGGGGATTAAGTAAATCAGTCCCTGAACAGTGTATAATAAAAGAGTAGGCTGATGAACACTTTTTCCCCCAGTCATTTGCACTAAATGCTTACATTGCCTTCAGCCTTGTGCCCCAAGGTTCTGTTTATCTTTCATTGCTGAGGGCCGCACCCAGTGCCTCTGATGTCTGTGACCAAGAGATATTTTCACTCCATGGATCTTGAAAAGTTTAAGAGACACAACTTACATAAACTACTTAGCATCATGAGCTCATAGACATTGGTTGAATTAATAATGGGTGCTGTAGTGGGTAGTGGTATGGACTCTATCACCTAACTTTGGATTCTATCAATGGTCTTTTGGTTGATCTTCCTATATGCAGAATCTGCCACCACCTGCTGCCTCTTGTTTTTTAAATATCAAAAATCAGAATATCTTTCAGAACATCTGTTTGATGCATGATTTTTTTTTTCCACATCAGGAACAAAGATACAAGACCCTTTGGACTAATAATGGGGGATTTGCAGCTTTAAAGTCACTCCATACTGTGTTCAGTTAAATCAAATTGTTATGTATCTCTACTTTTGAGCAAAATTCCTCCTTCTCTGATTTTACTCATTGGTCCTATCTTCTAACCACAAGGAAAAAAACTAATTTTTTCTCCATGTTTGTATTAAATGTATTTAAGGCTATTCTTTCTTTTTTATAAAATCATATCTGATCAAAATCTTTAAATTATTTCCATTTGCCCAATAGTAAATTCCAAATATTCTTTCCAACTGTTGAGAGACTGTTAGGAGTTAACCTCACTGACCTATTTTGACTTGTCTCCTATTCTAACACTTGTGATATAGACCTGAGGTTAGTTAACCCACGCTTCTTGAAATTCAGCTGTTGAGCGTCATAATTCACAGATTCCATATTGTTTGTGCTCTTTCTTCAGTTGCCCAAAACTCATCTCTTCTTCTCTATGTCCTAAGGGCTTTAGGGTTTCGTTAGATGTCATTTCTCCATGAAAAACTTCATCAGTTCCATTGACCTTTCCTTCTCTAATGCTATGTAGCAAACTTTCCACACTGGCAAACTTGATCTAATTCCAGTCTTCTGATGCTCTCTGCTAGGTTGAAGACTCATGTTTTTCTTATCTATTATATTTATATGTTTAACTACATACTATCTGATATTTTCCTGACTTAATTTTATAACTATTAGATGATAACTTCTATAGACTATTTTTTGGTATTATACTTTGATTTGTTGTCATTTAACAATATCATATTTGTGAGCCTGGTTTCCCAAATAAGATAATCAGTTCTATAAAGGTAACACTTCTGTCTTATATTCCCTTTGGGATTCGACAACATCTACAATACATTCTTATAAATTACAAACTCAACAGTGATTTGATTAGAATCATCAGATTCTCAGTGATTGTCTATTGCATACCTGATTCTATACTAGTTATTGTGAAGAATACACAGATAAGGCTTGAACCTTTCCCTCAAGGAATGTGGTGTTGGGAATAGATTTTTCTTCCAAAGATCTTATCCTTTTATCAGAAAACCTGATCAAATTATACTCCAATGTGTTTAAATAGAGTAGAATATATTTAGTTCATTTTTATCACTTGTATGTCTCCATCTGGTTATGAAGTTAAATCAAGGGTAGTCTTGCAAGAAAATTTTATTTGCAATTTCTAGAAGGTCATATGTCAGTGTCCTAGTAGATCTTGGCAGTACCTCATAGAATTCTTTTTGTTAGAAATATATTTTTTTTTCTTGATTCTAAACTTCTGTACAATTTTAAGAACTGACTTATCTTGAAAAAGCCTCTGTAAGTCAGCAATCTTATCTTGAATATTTAGGCCAATATAATATTTATTTCAAACTAGCAGCTAACAGTAATTTCTGCAAACTATCTGGAAGGATAATTTATCAGATTACATCCTCTCTCCTCCCAACTTGTCCCAGATAACAGTCTGCTGAATGGTAGATTATTTTGTACTTCCCTGAGGGGCCATTTTGGAGGTATACTCCTAAATTAGTTGATAAAGCTTGGCAATTTTACCAAAGATAAATAATATTTACATGTGTAACTACTAAAACAGGAGAAAATTTCGACTGTTTTTTTTTTTCTATTTATTTGTTAGTCTTTTGATGATTTTGCAGCAAGAAGTACTAAGAGGTTTTGCAGTCTGTTTTCGCTAGGTCAGTGTTTTGGGGCTTTGTTACAGAGAGCAGCAGTGTTTGCAATGTGGAATGTCTCTGACAGTGTAGTATTCAGACGCCCCACTGAGTCATAATTTCTGTCTATAGAGTTTATTTTTCTCCATATGGTCATAAAGGAATATGATGTAAAAGTATTTCTCAACTGTAATGACATCCACATTTTGGAAAAACTCGGAATTGCACTTACAGAAGAAGGTTTTCTTTTAAGAAAGATTTCCTTCCATGATACAGCATCAGCTATTTCTGATACAGAAATCTTAAAAGAATTATACCAGAAATTAGAACGTGTTCATAGGAAAAAGTGCTCACTTCTCAGTGGGTTGGACTAAATTATGTTGGCATTTAAGAAAATTAAGTCTCAAGGACTGCATTTTAGAAACACATTTTAAAAAATGACTAGAGATATGGTTTCAGTGACTCTTCAAGCTGAACCTGTCTCCTGCTGGATAATCATCTGATCCCTGCTTAACAATTTCCACTAAAGCCTCTGATGGTTTGGATCTGCTTTGCATCTTATGTACTATAACAACTGTGATAGATTACCAGCCTGGCCCATGGTTAGATTTGTGTCTGTCCCAAAATACTTTCTGTGCCACTGTTGATTACTCACGAATAGAGATGCTGGAAAGAATAAGTACAGTAAGAACACATTTTATTAATTTCCTTAGAAGGTAAAGTAAAACTGATGTGTGTGTGTATGTGTATGTGTGTATGTGTATTTCTTATGAAGACTTTTATTTGTGATTTTTGTTTAAAATAGTGGAGCTGTGGTCAGATTTTGTATTTTAGATCATAGAAATTCAGCCTTTGTTTTGTGTAGCAGAGATAAGTTTAATTTAGACATAAGATTTAAATCCTGCTTTGATTCTCATTACTTTTATGACTTTTGGATGACTCTAGTTGCAAATCCATAAAAGGTTAGGTATAGAACACTACTCAGCTATCTATGGAAATCTTAATTCATTATTTATCATTTATTCACGTATTCAACAAAATGTGTTAGATACTTACCATGTAACAGATACTTTAATGGGTACCAATGAACAGAAATAAAAAATGTGATCTCTGTACTCAAGGAGCTCTCAACCTATCCTACAAGACCTATACATTTCACAACAGGCTGAAATGCAAAATGAGAAATAAACAATATGTTATTGGAGCACAGAGAAGGAAATGAGCACTTTCTCCAGGCTGGGTATATGTGGGAAAAAGTACATTTCAATATAGCAAACATTTTTCCTGGAAGATGTCAGTGGTTCAGAAGACATGATAGATTGAAATGCATTTAATCTCATCATATGGCAGCTGTGGACTCTAACGAAAATAACAAAAGTCCTTCATATTTCATAACCCTTTACAGCTCTAAAGTATTTCACAAATACCTCCTGTCATATAATGATTTATAAGAAATATATATTTGGTCTTTCAGATGACCAAATATATAATTCTCAGATACATCTGATTTTTATCCACAGTCACTAGAAATGCTTCAGAGTCATAAAGGTGAAATGAATGTCTTGTTATGAATGAAGGCCACTTTTAGACCCCACCCAAAGGCAAGGGCTAGTTGCCAGGAGGACCAGCTCTGTGATTAGAGGGTTGGAACTTTCAGTCTAACCCTCTTATAGTACATAAGATGCAAAGCAATTGGACTTTCAGTCCAACCCTCTTACAGTACGTAAGATTCAAAGTAGGTCTAGAAGTAGTAGAAGGGCTAGAGGTTGAATCAACCAATGGCCAATGGTTAATGATTTAGTCAACCAAGTCTCCATAAAAACCCAAGAACTTTTTGGTCCTTTTCTTTCGGGGGCGGGGGGGGGGTAGTTTCCATGCTTGGGGAATCAGAACACTCTCACATGACACTAAGCCAGTTCTCAAGCTTCACAAGGACAAAGGTTTCTTTATTCAGGACTTCTCTCTGTGTGTCTCTTTATCTGGCTATTGATTCATATCCTTTATCACATCCTTTAATAAACTGGTAAATGTAGGTACATGTTTCCTTGAGTTCTGCAAGCCATTCTAGCGAATTAATTGAACTTAAGTAGGAGGTCACTGAAAACTCCATCTCTGGCTGGTCAAAGAGAGGGGCAATCTTGTAGGAATGAATCCTTACCCTGTGGAATCTGATGCTATCTCTGTCAGAATTGAGCTGAAATCTTGTCACACTTCTTGTGTCTGAGAATTGCTTACTGTTGTGTGAAGGGGAACTCTCTTCAACATGGGAATTGGGTCCAGGAATCTAAAATACCCCTTTATTTGATTCTCAACAAATGATGAGATGGATATTATTGTTAAATGAATGTAAACTGATAAGCTTTTGTGCAAAAGGAAATGGAGCATCTTTCCTGGGTCTCTGTTGGGAACACCAGGATGGAAGAATAATGAAGTTATGACCTTCATTAATGCCATTTTGTGCTGATGTTCTTCCATGTAGGAAGTGGTCAAGAGTTGAGTGACTCCTTCATATAGCAACTAAGGTAAATTATTAATAGCAAATGTTTCTCTCTCTTCATCACACTTAATATACATGATTTGTTTAGTTTTTATTTTTCTCTAAGATTTTTATTTATTTGAGAGAGAGAGAGACAGAGAGAGAGCATGTTCCCGAGCAGGGGAAGGGTCAGAAAGAGAAGTAGACTCCCAGCAGGGAGCCTGACTTGGACCTCCGATCCCAGACTCTTGGGATCATGACATGAGTCCAACGCAGATTCTTAACTGACTGAGCCACCCAGGTGCCCCTTGTTTAGTGGTTAATTTTAGGAGTCTCAGTTACCTGTTGAACCCTGGACTCAAGAGAAAAGTGGGTACAAGTCTACTGAAACTATAGTGCTACTTTCTGACAAATAGTGCACTTTCCGATTTCTACTCTGCCACGTTCTTGTGAAAAAGAAAACTGAGAATGAGATTGATCTCTTCCACCTTCTTGAGGAGTATGGGCTCTCCCTAACCTTGCAAAGAAAGATCAGTGTGGAGCACATGTTATTTGCTTTCCTTCAAAAATGCATATTGGGAAGAAGAAAATACTATATAATTTTGCTAATCACATGTTCTAAGTAAACAAAGAATACTTTAGTATAGATTTTATTTTAAAGTCTTCACCTTTCATAATTATTTCATTTGAATCATAACTTCCTAATTAGGCAATGTAATTACAAGTTGAAAATCCTATAATCATATGTATTTAGGTTAATTATGTTAACCATTAATTACTGTTGAACTACTGAAATGGTAACCTGTGCAAATGAAATACTTATAGAGCAGCAAGTCAAGTTTTTAAAAAATTACACCTTATAATAAAAACAAAGAAAAGCCTGACATTGCACAGATTAAGATCCTGTAAGAAACTCATTAAATTAAAGAAAGTGACAGTTAACTTTTTAATATTTAAACGAATTCAATTAGCATTTCTTTAATGTTGGTTTCAGTATGCTGGTAGAATTATGTATAGATGAATTTATGATTTATAATTTGTCTATCTACAAAATAGCAATAAATGCCTTGGGAAGGAATTAACCAGCATGCATGTTATAGCTAAATAGTGAATGTTTCCTAATGGAAAACACAGTGAAGAAAAACTAACATTCATAAATTATATTTTCTTTGCATAAATAAACCTGGAATCATTTGCTGCTCAGTTAAAAATGTCTTTGCTATTGGTAAGTTAAAAGATATTTGCATTTACATAGGAACATATAAATTTCATGTATATCCATCCTTTTTTCAGAGCCAACAAAGACAATGGTGTCCTTCTGTATTCCGAGAGCATGACCTTATTATTTATATTCTAGGACTGTCATTGAAAGTAATTTGAACTGTTATTCAGTTGGTATGGGTGAGATGGGAGGGACTAAATATTAATTAGGAGAAAAATAAATTAACTTGGGCCAGATTTCTTCCAGCATTCAGATAAGTAGCACTGAATCCATCTTACAATTTAACATTTCATTTTGGGGGGCAGATACATTTTCTTTCTTTCTTTTTTTTTTTTTTTTAAAGATTTTATTTATTTATTTGACATACAGAGATCACAAGTAGGCAGAGAGGCAGGCAGAGAGAGAGGGGAAAGCAGCCTCCCTGCTGAGCAGAGAGCCTGATGCGGGGCTCAATCCCAAGACCCCAGGATCATGACCTGAGCTGAAGGTAGAGGCTTTAACCCACTGAGCCACCCAGGTGCCCCGATACATTTTATTTCTTACACACTATAGTGGAAATAAAATTGAAAATAAATACAGAAATATTTTTATAACACTGATGAATATCTGCTTGATAAGTATATCTTCCCAAAATTATGCAGCTTTGGGTATCACTTCTAGATCCATGCTATAGAATTTCAGGGATTCAGTTGTATATTTGTTCAAGTACTTAAATAACTACACATGTGATTTTGAGAAATTTATCATGTCATTTGGGACCTTTACTACTCAAAATGTGCTCCATGGACTATCAGTGTTGGTACTACTCAGAACTTGTTAGAAATGCTGAATCTCAAACTACCCCAAAAACTACTGGATCAGAATTTGAATTTTAACAAGATTCCCAGTTGATGCAAGTGTATGTTAAAGTTTATAAAGGGCTGTTCTGGATCACATGTGTCTCTCAGTTAATGATAAAGAACACTAAAGTCATCACCTACCTAATGATCTTACTTTTGTGAGCCCCAGAACCACAAATTCAAGCCCATCTAAAGCAAATGATGTTTGTTGAGTAGGGTAGTTTATGGGATAAGTGAATCACTTCATCATATATACTCTAGAATATCTTTATTCAAGGATAGTAATGACCAGTTGTTCCTGAGGTAATTGAAATATACAGATGGAATGGGGATTTATTTAAAAAATAATACATACATAATTTAAAAATGTAACTTAAAACATATTTTAACCTAAAACATAAGCACTTATTTGCTAAACTTTAGATGTGGGGTCTTTGCTGTAACACTTTGAACGGAGTTTGAGGTAATCTTTCCTGTTAAAATGAACCTATAGTACATTATTTGATATCCAATTTCAGTTTTGTAAAAATGAAAACAAAACAAACAGAACTAAGGGCAATTGCAAAATAATCTGAGTATAATATCTTAGACTTTGCAGACTTAAAAATTTTTTTTTTAATTTTTAGTTTTTTATTAACATATAGTGTATTATTAGCCCCAGGGATACAGGTCTGTGAATCGACAGGTTTACACACATCACAGCACTCACCATAGCACATACCCTCCCCAATGTCCATAACCCAAGCACCCTAAAAAAAAAAAAAAAAAAAAATTAATATAGTGAGTTGAGTAAATCATACTATTTATTTTGTGGTCCACCATTATCATTGTTTTACTTAATGTCACTTTATCGTTTGCATGATTGGCATGAAAACCCATTTGTTAATCTTGTGTTTCTCTCCATTCTGATGTGATTAGTGTAATGGCAGCCATTCTAATGAACACATTCTAATGTGTTTAATTGTTATATGTGTTCATGTAAAATGTATGTTATTTTGTGTGCTATCTTATAAATTGCAGTATATCTCATTTTGTTTCTTCTTTCATTCAGCACTGCATTTACGTTGCATGCTAATTTGTCTGCCACTTCTAATGCTACTTGGACTCCTTGGTGTGACTCCATTATGCTTTGTATATTCAGTACTCCAGTAATGGGCCCTCACCATTACAAACAACATTGTTATATTAAGATGTACATAAATATCACATCTCCTTTTGTTGGTATGAGATTTTTTTCCTCATAGGAGAGAAATTATTGGCCTGTAGGACATGCCATATTTCTCTCCAGAGTACCTTTGCCGGTCTATAATTCTAAGAGTGGTAGACGAGAGTTCATCATCTCCAGCACTTTGCATGCTCCAGGGCTTTAAATTTTGTCTGTAAGATATACACAAAGGGATATTTCGTTTTTCTTTTTTAAAATCTTTTAAGTTTTGGAATAATTTTAGATTTACATAAAAGTTACAAAGATATATAGGTAATTCCTATGCACCTTTGTTCAGTTTCCCCTAATGTTAGTATAACAATAATATATTAGTCAAAACTAAGGGGCCAAGACTGGCACAAACCTATTAACTAAGCAAGAGACTTTATTTAGAGCTCACGTTTTTCCACTGAGGTCATTTTTCTGTTCCAGGATTCTAGAACTCTGCATTGCATTTAGTAATGAGGTTCCCAAGTCTCCTCCTATGCATTTTGGTTTCCCAGTCTTTCCTTGTTTTTCATGACCTTGAGATTTTTGAAGAGCATTGGCCATGTATTTTGTAGAATGCCCTAACATGCAGGCTTATCTGATGTGTTCACCTTATTAGACTTGATTTTGGGGTCTGAGAAGAATACCACAGAGATGAAGTTCCTTTCTCATTATGTCATATCAGGGAAAATATATGAAATCAACATGGCTTGTCATCAGTCATTAAGTCAAGTGGATCCTATTTTAAATCACATTTCTTCTTTTACTAATAAGTTTGTGTATGTCTTCATAAACATGGTAATTGTTCATGTTTCCTCTTCTGTAAATTGCCCTTTCACATCTTTTGCTCATTTGCCTTTGAAGATGTTATAATTTTCTGGTTGATTCACAGATATTTTTGTTTTTTGTTTTGTTTTTTTGTTTTTTGTTTTGTTTTTGTTTTTGTTTTTTTTTTTTTAGGCTGGATTTTTCACAGATATTTTTGTTTTATTACAAAGATTAGTCCTTTGTCAGTTTTAGAGTTTGCCAATACCTTTCATCTGTCTGTTTATTCATGGAGTTTTACATTGGCCAGACACCTTATTTTTTTATGTAATCACATTCTCTTATTTTACTTTTGGTAGAGGATTTTGAAGTTTTAAGAAGTCCTTCTTTGTCCTTAAAATTACTGTCTAATTTTTTAATATTAAATATATAGCTTTATCTTTCACTTTGAGCCTTTAAGTCCTCTCTGTCCATATTACTTGTTGTGTTAGGTAGAAACACATGGTGGGTTTTGTTGTTGTTCTTGTTGTTGTTGGTCTTTGGATTTTTCTCAAATAGTGAATCAGTTTTCCAAACTTTATTTTCTAAACAACATGTTCTCTCCAGTTAATTTGTTGTGCCAACTTTAATGTAAATTAAGAGTCTTCCCTGAGTTTTCTATTCTGTACCATTGATCCTTTGGTCTTCTGCTGGCAATATCACAATAATAGTTTTGCTTTGTTTTGTTTTTGCTCAGATCTATGCCTTTCTAGTAAGACTTAATACGTAGGAGGGCAAGTCCTGATTTGTATTGGGGTTGCATTGACTTTACAGATTGATTTAGAGGGAGAATTGGTGTAAGTATCTCAATTTGGATGATCTTTTTGTCCGTTTTTTCATTTTAAAATTTCATTCATGGAAGTCTTTCGAACTCTTAGCTAAACAAAATCCTCATAATTTTATGGTTATCGTAAAAAATTTTTTTAAAGTTATTTCTCTAATTTGTTACTGCTGGTAGAAAAACTACTGGTTTTCATAAGCTGATTTAGTATTCATCAGTTCATTTACTTAACATTTCACAGCTGCCTTTTCTACATTTCATTCATTAAGTCAGCTAATATTTATTGAGAGTCTGCTCTTTTAGGTACTTGGGATATATTAGATAACAGAATGCTCCCAGGGAAGCCATAGTCTGGTTTCTACCTTATGGCAACAGAAAGACAAGACCAGCAAAAATTTTAATAAGTAAATTATGTCTTATAATAGAGGTGGAATATGCTATAGCAAAAAGACAATCAGGGTAAAGGGGACCAAGAACGTGGGGAAGTGTTTGCAGTCTTACCAGACAGGTCATGGTAGACTTGGTAAGATGGCATTGAACAAACATTTAAATGAAGTGTTGAATCAGTTATATGACTATGTAGGGAAGAGCCCTCCAGCAGAAGGATCAGCCAGTGCAAAGGCCCTAACAGCTATGCTGAGAATAGGTTCAAAGGCAAAAGAGAAGGAACAGGATTACCAGTGAGGAGGCTATTTCAGTAATCCAGACAAAAATACTGGCTTTGGCCAGGCTGGTACCAGTGGAGCTGGAGAGAAAAAACTGGATTTTAGATATATTCTGAGAATTTGATAGTTTCTTTTTTAAGCTCCATGTTTCACGACTTTCTGAAGCCTTAAACCTATTAATTTTTAGATATAATCTCTTTTCACATTCTCATTTCATAAGCATGAATACAGTTCAGTTACCTATATTGTTAAAATAACAAAGCTATATGACGAAGCCTGCTTTAGAAAAAACACAACTTGGGGCACCTGGATGGCTCAGTGGGTTAAAGCCTCTGCCTTCGGCTCAGGTCATGATCTCAGGGTCCTGGGATCGAGCCCCACATCGGGCTCTCTGCTCAGCAGGGAGCCTGCTTCCTCCCTCTCTCTGCCTGCCTCTCTGCCTACTTGTGATCTCTCTCTCTGTCAAATAAATAAATAAAATCTTTAAAAAAAAAAATCAAAACACAACTGACATAAGTTCATATATGACTCAAGACAAATGTATACCAGCATAATGCAAAGTTAGCTTTCAGTAGGAGTGTTAGTGCACATTGGCTAAAAGCTAGATGTTTTACAGAAAAAGTGGAGAACACTTGTTAATCTAACAAACTATGTGGGGATTAGTTCAGAGTACTTCCTGTTCTCTGCTGGTCTACTTATGCATATATGTACTTATGTATACATGCACATTCCATGTAGTTCTGGGAAGAATTTCAGATAACTTTATAAACATAGAAAGTATAACAAGGTCAAATAAAATTTGAAGTAAGTAGAGGAAGAAACCTGACATAAAAGGAGAAATGAAATCAAAGATAACATAAAAATAGGCAAGAAGACTATTTACTCGGGGCGAATTATAAATCTTGTTCTGGTTTTTAAGCAGTTGCAACTGTCATTCTTCAAAATCATTTAGGCTGGTCCCATATACAAATAATAAACTGTACTTTTGGGTTTTGACTCTGACATTGTTTTTTTCTTTTTTTCTTTTAGAAATGCATCTTAACTACATGCTACAGAATTTAGTCAAAAGTCAATATAAAATATGGAGACAGCTGTAAATGGAGACATCCATCTATATGTACTATGAATAATGTTATACATTGTGTTATATAGTGCTATATGTAAAAATACCCACACAGTTTCCTTCAAAGTATACTTTTTTGTTTAACTGTGCTGAATTGCAGTGTTTACTTTCAATGAGCAATGGGTATTCTGCAGCTTTTTCTCCTCTTTACTTTGACTTCTAGGGGGCTTACAGGTGATTGCTTGGGATTTTCTAAATTTGGCATCATAATTTCCTTCATTCTCAGGCCTTCATATTATTTGGTTCTTCTCTTTTAACGTGTGTATGTGTGTTTTAAGATTTATTTATTTATTTGAGAGACAGAGTGGGGGAGGGAGAAGGAAGAGAGAATGCCAAGCAGATTCTGAGCTGAGTGCAGGCCCAATGCAGGGCTTGATCTCACAACCCTGAGATCACAACCTGAGCCAAATCCAAGAGTAAGAGACTCAACTGACTATGTCACCCAGGCACCCCAATTCTGTTTTTAATTTTTTAAATATTTTTATATTTTATTTTGTTTGTGATATAGCCACTTCAAATCCTTTTTGGAAACACTGTATGGCTGTGTGTGGGTGAGTGTGCACGTATGTTTATGTGAATTGACTGATTTATAATTCCTTTCCTAGCAGTAATAGAAATTTATCTTCAGCAAAATACATTAGATACTCTTTTAAAGGTTGCAGGAGACAGGGCTATAACATAGCCCTTGGAAAGAGAGCTTAGAAAGCGATCAGACTCTATTTTCCCTGTTTCTCTCAACAGACCTGTTTGCTTTTTCCTTCTCACTATGACTGGCTCCCTTTACTTCCTCATTTCTCAGGTGCGTGGAAGGATTGGGTGGAAGGATTTTACTTCCGTTCCTTAGACCTATGGCTTATAGGTCAAATCACCTGAAAGAGCCTGACCTCGGCCTGCCCCCGTCTCTGCTTTTACCTCTCTCTGAAAGATGCCAGATAGATCCAGCTTTGATCAGGAAACCATTTGTTGGATCCATCAACTGTGCTTAGGGGGTTGGAATTGTCTGACTATTGGTCCTTTCGCTGTCCCACAAGACAAGGCTTCATACTTTCAGATTTTCTCTAAAGATGAAAGGAAATGCCATGGTTTAAAGTTGAATACAAAAACCAAATGAAATCAAATGACACAAACAAAACAAAACGCTAATGCTTTTACTTGTAATACAGGTGCTTGGCACTGCAAATAGAAAGCCTTGCTTGTTTAATATGCTCAAATATTCATGATTAGAAGAGCTTAATATATACATATATATCATATATATTTACTGAACATGAGTTTGAACTGAGTCCATTTATACATGAATTTATTTTGATAAATGCAGTATAGTACTGTAAATATATTTTCTCTTCCTTATGATTTTAAGAACATTTTCTTTTCTCTACATTACTTTGTTGTAAGAATACAGTGTATAATACACGCAACATATAAAATATGCATCAATCAACTGTTTATGTTATTGCTAAGGCTTCCTGTCAACACTAGGCTATTAGTAGTTGAGATTGGGGGGGAGTCAACTGTTATACACTAATTTTCAACTGCACAGGGGTCAGTGACCCTAATTTTCATTATTCAAGGGTCAACTGTATACATATATACATACATATACCTATATACACACATATACACACATAAAGACATATACAAATACGCACATGGGAATTTGTATTGGTTTTAAAAAATTACATAAGATGGGGCACCTGGGTGGCTCGGTGGGTTAAAGCCTCTGCCTTCAGCTCAGGTCATGATCTCAGGGTCCTGGATCGAGCCCCACATCGGGCTCTCTGCGCTGCAGGGAGCCTGCTTCTTCCTCTCTCTCCGCCTGCCTCTCTGCCTACTTGTGATCTCTCTGTGTCAAATAAATAAATAAAATCTTTAAAAAAAAAAGAAAAAAAAAGAAAATTACATAAGAGAAGGATTTAATGAAGAAATATTTATTAAGCACTTACCGTGCTTCACACCATTCTAAACTTCTAAATTCTGGTGATACGGCAATGAACAAAATAGACAATGTTGTTTATGATTGCGGAGGAGTAAATAAGTTCCTATGTATCTGTTTATTTAGAAATGTAGAAAGATAGCTTAATATCTCCTTATAGGATGAGTTTAAGGTGGCATATATATTTGTATACATTATACTTTTATACATTATACACATATAAACACATTCCTGGTTGCTTTGATGTCCTCTATGAAAGCGGGTCAAGGAAAAGTATTGATGAATTAATGGGACCCCTCACTTTCCAAATTCCCGAGGCTTATAGAATGCACACAATTGCAAGATTATTCTTCAGTTTGCATTGTTACAAAGATATATGCATTGATACATGCTAATTAACCTGATGGAAAAGATGTTAGAGCTGGATTTATGTTCCTTTTAGTGGAAAAGTGACATTGTCACAATCGTTAGGCCTGCTGGGCCCCTGAGACAGCCCAGATGCTCTGTCATCCTTCAAAGGCTGCAGTTTCTTTGAGGTCAAGGTTTTGGCCTCCTCAGGCGCCAGAGCCATAGCAGAGACAATCCAGATGCAGTCTGGTTTGGGAAGCAAGAGCCTAGAATTCCTCCATAGGAGGAAGCAGCAGGGATTTCCTAAAGAGGAGGGGCAAGTGAATACATAAACTTACAAAGATCTGCTCAGGGACAAATGAACGAGTGACAGTAACATCTTTAATTTAGGTGCTGGCTTTAACTGAGTAAGAAAGATGGTCAGTTTGTTCAGTCATACTTTGATATATTGTTCTAGGAGACAATATGATACGGCACTAATAAAATAAATAATTATATGTGTATATACACATATTTAATTTCTCATTTTGTGTCTAAAAATTATTACAATGTTGTCTATACATTTGATTTTTAGAAATAACACTAAAAATTTAGTAAATTAAATTTAAATATTTGCTATCTACTATAAATGACAGAAGATTTTCATAGGAAACTCTAGACCTAAGTCGGTGTTCCCCCCAAACACTGGGCACAATAGCTTAATTTCAATATGATTTATTTATTGAGACACAATCTCAAGCTCCTATTTAAAAGTGATTCTTAGTCTTCTCTACAAAAATTGTGGTATTTTACAAATGGTGTTTTTCTTTTTCTTTTGAAATTTGTTCCCAAACATACCAAGAATTCTACATATGAAATGAAGACTAAAGGACTCTCTCTCACAAAGGTAGGAAGATAGATATACATGAATTTGATTCAACTGGTGATGAATTTGGTGACCCAATGAGATTCACTAGACTTACTACTTACTTTTAGTTTGATATCTTGTATGGCTTAATTGAATAAAATTCCCACTGGTTTAGGCAGTCACTTTATTTAGGTCCCTTTAGTCATGCTCCCTTGCTTGTGAGCATGTGAGACATGGGTAGGCCTTTAATCCCATCCTTCACAATACCCTTCTGTCACCAGAAAACTCTCTCTCTCCCATCTGTTGTTGAATTATCCCTGACCACTGGTCAACATGAATTTTTGGAAGTTAATGGAATACTTTTGAAAAGAAGAAAAACATAACAGAATCTCCCTGGATTTGCTTGGAAAGTAATCTGTCTTCTGAGAATGAAAATTCTATATCAGATAGGGTCTGTTATTTGGTGGTAGTAGAATATAATTTGGATCATTTGTTTCCCATGTAGTAGTGAACATGAAACTGAACAATGGAGATTTTTTTCCCAACAGGGTGTGGTATGGTACCTTGGATAATTGGCACACTGACAAACTTAATGAAGTAAGAACTTCCAAGCAAGGAATTCTTAGGCGGCCAGGGGCCTTCTGAAAGCAAAGCTGAAGCTGTAACTCAACACTACCACCCATACTGGGTGAACCAAATATCTAAGTCAATCAGATCAAGTCCCAAGAGAAGCAGCAAAAGGAACAGGTAGGAAAGCAGTGGTTTCTCTAAGCCAAAAATGGCATTTGCTGTCAAAATCAATTTAATTCAAACAAGGAAATAGTCCATCTGGAATTACAATTTATTTTGAAATTACAGGAAGATTATCTTTTCTCCTGTTACTCTCCATGTAATAAGTCAGTCCTTAATATTCCTATTTTAAAATCCTAGTAAATACACATTAAGAGATTGAAGAGATTCAGTTCGTTTCAATATCTATTTTTTTCCTTGTGAATAAAGCAATATTATTTTCTGGAAGCTGGGGGAAAAATTGTAATGAACTTTATCAGTGATGGTTTTTGGAAGAAATTTCCAGCAATGGAGCTTTCATAATCTCTAACACAGTGATAAACTACGGTTTGATTCTCCCAGCTACATATTCCATTGTCCACTTATGAGTAGCCTTGAACTCCTTCCTTCAAAAGAAAGCCACTCTGGGTAGATACTTTATTGAGTTCCTAGTGCAGGCACAATCTCCAGGCCAGGTTATAATATGCAATGCCACATAACTCTTGTTTCTGTAGCTTACTGTTGCATTTCTTTGCAATTAATGTTGAATGGGGGAAATTCCCTCAAGAATTAGATGTAATCCAATTCCATAAAGAAGGTGGATTCCAACAAAGTCACTATGATTGCTATGAAATAGTGAATAATTGAAGATAGGGGTGATTAGAAACTGCTTGTGTATCATTTCAAATGAAGAAATTAGAAATGAAGATGGATGGTAGGTTTGTCAGTACTACTAGAGTCTCTATAAGCCATAGTGAAATAAATTCAGTCTATTCCGAAAAGTCTTCAATAGATCAGGAATACCAATCCTCAGGCTTTTTCATTGGTTTCTCTTTCTGTCATCCCCTGTTCTCCCCACCCAAGGTATTCATGGGGCTGAATTCCACCTGAGTTCCTTTTCTACACTTAATACTTGGGAAAGGGAAAAAATACACTTAAAAGGAAGGATTGTTTCCAGCCTTCTATAGGAATACAATAAATTTGCTCTTTTGAGTTTCTTTCTCCTGTCAGTCTCCAGCCCTGCTTTCACCTGAAACTGAAGAAGGGACTCTTCAGAACTTCCCATTTTCAGTCTTGAGTACCTATACTGTCCCAGACAGTGTTTCTGATTCAAAACCGTCTTACGTCTACCATTGCT
This sequence comes from Martes martes, assembly GCF_963455335.1. Taxonomy (NCBI): domain Eukaryota; kingdom Metazoa; phylum Chordata; class Mammalia; order Carnivora; family Mustelidae; genus Martes; species Martes martes. The sequence goes on from NC_137893.1 coordinate 19,569,919, forward strand.
TTGGAATCAGAAATGAATAGTTTAGGGACTGGAAGATTTAAAAACAAGAGACTCTTTGTTGCAGCTTTATTCACAATAGTCAAGATATAAAAGCAACCCAAGGGTCCATTGATAAATGAGTGGATAAAGAGGATATGGTATATATACAATGGAATATTACTCAGCCAAAGAGAAGGATGAGATCTTGCCATTTGTGGTTTTTTTTTGTTTTTTTTTTTTAAGATTTTATTTATTTATTTGACAGACAGAGATCACAAGTAGGCAGAGAGGCAGACAGAGAGAGAGGAAGGGAAGCAGGCTCCCCGCTGAGCAGGGAGCCCGATGCGGGTCTCGATCCCAGGACCCTGAGATCATGACCTGAGCTGAAGGCAGAGGCTTTAACCCACTGAGCCACCCAGGTGCCCCGAGATCTTGCCATTTGTGACAACATAGATGGACCTAAAGGTTGTTATGCTGAATGAAATAAGTCAGATAGAGAAAGACAAATACCATATGATTTGACTTATAGGTGGACTATAAATAACAAACAAAAAACAGAATAAACAAATAACAAATAGAATCAGACCTACAAATACAGAGAACAAACTGATGGTTGCCAGAGAAGAAGAGACTGGGGGAATGGGCAAAATGGGTGAAGGTGAGTGGGAAATATAGGCTTCCAGTTATGGAATGAATAGGTCACAAGAATAAGAGGCGTAGCATAGGTAATATGGTATTGTAATAGCAATATATAGGGACACATGGTAGTTATACTTGTGGTGAGCATAGTATAATATATAGGGTTTTTGAATTTCTGTATTGTACACCTGAAACTGATATAACATTGTGTGTCAACTATACTCACATGAAAAATGATAATGGTTATCATTATAATCATAAAATTTTCATAAAATTGATAATAAAATAATAAAATGATAATAAAAAAGAAACTCTGTCCCCCCTGCTTCTAAGTTTGGGAGCTGGCCAAGGATCTGAGCTACACAAGGTCAAGTCATAGATAAGATTGCCCACAAAGAGTAAATTTAAGTGGTAAGGGGTAACTACTCAGAGAAGGCAAGTGGGTGTTCTGAATCCAACAGATGAAGTAGGGAAAAAATTAAAGCAAATTATGGATCTATTTTTCTATGTATCTTCATATTGATGAAAAAATTTGTTTCCCAATGATATGACATACAACAATAAGACATGCAAGGAGATGATAACTTACTAATGTTTTCTGAGAATAACACCATGACATTATGAAGCCCTTCTGACATCTGTTAATGAACTCTGTCTTCATCAGGGCCATGGTCTCTTCTTCCCTTCCTGAGCATCTTGGTACTTATTTCCTGCTAACCATAAGGCAATGTATATTGAAGATTTTAGTCAAACACCATTACATAAAAAAAGGGAGAGATCCTGTATTTTTTATGTCTTAAAGAACTCAGGTATGGTGGTTCCCAGCTTCTGGTGAGAGAGCTCTTATTTTCCTCCTCCACTATGGAAATCCAAATGGGAATCTATTCTAATTTTGATTCTTATGTCTCTTACTTTCCTCAATATTACCTATATTCATGCCCACCACGCTAAAAAAATTCTTTTGAGGAAAATCAGCAGTCAAAATATCTTAGACCTAGCATATTTTCACAGAAGGAAGAAAAAAAATAAAAGAATGGGAGGGAGGATAAGAGAAAGAAGGAGGGAATGAGGGAGGGAAGGAGGTAGAACAATCATGGAAGAGCAGATCTATTATCCTGGCTACTGAGTTAATTACCTTTAACTACATTATCCTTTTTGGATCATTGTAAGATTTCTAAGCTGGACGTGACTATCTCTCTTTTATACATAGGGAAGCAAAGATTTAGAGAAATTAAATTTTCTTGAGATTACAGACATTGGGACCAGAGGGAAGAGGAGGTGAAAGAGGATTGAGAAGTAGTTGTACCTCTGAGAACATTGTCCAAAATTGATCTTTCTTAACAATGGTCAAAGTTTATATGATCATTGAAAGACTTATGGAGAGGGGAAGCTGAATGAACTCAGGGGTCCCCCCAGTAGTCACAAGGCATAGAGCAATGGTGTGTGGAAGAGGTGCTAGCATGGTCAAGATGCACGAGTAAGACAAGTAACTTCTACTTTGGCAATCCACACAACCTACCCCGGTCTCCTCTTTCCCTTAGCCTACCAGAATGTCAGCATGCATGTTAGCTTCGAGGTTTGTGAAAACACAGCCTTCATATATCTAATGAAAGGGAGAGAACAGTGGCTGCAGCTACATAATCTGTGGGGTTCCATGTACAAAAATGAATTTCAACACAGTAACAAAAGAGCATTGGCCCAAGTGTAGGCTTTCTGAACACAGGCTCTTGTACATCTTCACATGCATGCCCATGAAGCTGGTCTGTATGAACATGGTTTTGATGGTTAGCAACTGCTCAAGAACTGAGAAGGACTATCCAGGTTTCTCCACATTCAAATAACAAAGCACTTGACAATTTGTGGTTCCATCATTTGTCAACAATTATCTGATTCTTCTTGTCTAGTCTGTGAGAAAGAGGTTGACATGAACATCTGGCCTTTGGGCTTTGGCCCACTTTCTTCCATCTGCCCTCTTTTGCTCAATTTATTCTTGGTCCCTTATATCAAATTTTATTTTTCTTATAAGGTTTCCTGGTAAAACCAGACAATTCGATAATTTTGACTCCCATCTCATGCTCTTTTCTATATTACCTGTGTTTGTTCCTGATGGTTTCCCCTTTAACAGTTTATTTGGTTAACCTAATTATGTCTAATTTTTTATTGTATGAGACCTGTATATCCCCCAGATGTCTGTATATTTCTTTGAGTCTGTGTTTCCACCAAACACTCACTAGTGAGGGAATGAGGCTAAGGGAGGAAAGAGTAATGGGGGTCTGGGCTTCCTCATATCTTCAAGAGGCCTTCTGGGAACTGGGAAATGCCACCGTGTGGAGGTCCCAATGACAGTGGTTTGATCAGTATAGCACTAACATAATTTCTGAGTGGTCTCATACAGGAGTGGGATGATTGCCCTAGAGCTGCCCTTCTCAGTATGGTCCACTATGAAAACACAGAAGAGGCTAATTGTTTTCTGACAGAATTATAGTTCCACTTAATCAAATGTCACCATTAAGACCAAATAGAAAGCTATGCAAGATATGAGCAAAGAGAAATATGGGCCTCAGCTCTCCTTTTCCCATCTTGGAGGACAGGCAAGCCAGGGAGGGAGCTACAGGGAGGTGAACTTCAGTGAACTGTTGCTGCCATTTCCTTGTATGTGGGATGATGAGGGAGTGGTGATATCATGTGGAGTGTGTGAATATATGTTTAATATATTAAACAACAATGCTGTGTTGCATATTGCTCTGTATTCTCTTCCAGACACCACACACTGTGGGCATAACAATAACTGCTCAGCTGTAGAGCTACTTGTAATTATACACAGTTGAAATCTCTCTGAGCCACTCTTCTCCCTGCTGCAATCTATGGGAGGCATACATATAATGCATTTGGTTCTTCCCATGAATTTTGACAACTCTATAAAAGGCATCAGGATAATGTTTGCATGTATTATGTAGCTAAAAGAAAGATAACTCCATTACAAGATCTCAAATTACGAGGCCTCTTGAATTGACATAAATCGGGCCCTTTTGACATTACCACTTCAAGCACTCATGTGGCAGGCGCTGGGTAGAGTATGCAAATGCACGTTGTTGCTGCCTAGTGACTGAGAGGGGGAATCCACAAACAGAAAGATTTAGAACGCAGCCACATCTGAAGCCCAAAGATATGAAAATATACTTCTTCTCTCTGTGGACACAAGTGAGTGTTTTGGACTATTTTAACGGCCAGTAATGGCTTCATGGTGCCCTATTGATCTGAGGATTAATTTCCTTATCTAATGGAGTACAGACCATGTGAAATGTTCATTACACCTGCACCTCCTCCCAACAAATAGTAATGTACAGTTGGCTGTATGTAATAGGTCTATAATTCCCTCATGGGCTCCCAGCACATCCTAACTTACAAGAAGCTCCCATGATTTAGTAACACCATCAGCAATCTGGAGTGGAATTATCTTAAATATGCAGTTGTATGCATGATTGTTTATATTCTGCTTTGTTAAAATTTAATGATAATGCATATCATTTTCCTGCTTTAGTGGTACTTTTTTATTTGCTTTAAAAGGTGAAAGTATCTGTTTAATTCCTTAAAACACCTTCTACTGGTAGCTTTACTGCCTTAAAATTTCAAATCATAAAATAAACTATTCTAGAAGCTTATGATTTCTTAATAGAACATAAAATCTTGAAACCAAATATTTTGGATAAAAGTGTTGATATAAAGCCTCTAGCGTGATCTTTTCAAGATGATATTGGTCTGAATTATCTTAATATTTCTGTTCTTTACCAAAGATACACAAGTAAACATTTTCTAAAGGAGTATGTGTCTATGTGTGTTTATGAGAGAGAGAGAGAGGAATGTCTCAGTACCAAATACAATATCTTTATTTTGAAATACATTTTTAAAATAAAAATTAGAAAAATGAAGTAACAAAAATTCTCCCCTAGCTATTCAGGTTGTTATGAAAATTAAACATACACATTACTTTCATTGTTTTAAAAGACAAAATCAGAAAGTCTAAGTTAATTTCTACAAAGACCTTTTAAACTCATTCTTCCCTTGATATTTTATTTGCCTAGCCATAAACAAATCATAAAACTGAATTAAGCTCTGTGTATGCAAATTTTCATATGTGCACAAACACATTTGTGAGTATTCTTGGGTACATATGTGTGAATATCTGTGTTTTTGAAGTGCAAAAACTATTGTGTGTGCTTGTGTGTTTCTCTGTGCACAATTTTATAGCTGTGTGCATGTGTAGGCCTGTGTGTTTGTGTTCATGTGAGCCTCTGTGTGCATATGCATTTGTAAACATGCATATGTGTGAATCCATATGTATAAATAGAAGCAGCTTGTGCAGATCACATATTGTTAATTTCCATGTCAACATAAATTCACTGAGCACATACTTATGTCTCTCGCATTTTGTAAAACACGTAAGATACAAAAATGAGTATGACCTTGTTCTGAACCTTGAAAATGTTAGATAGAACAAGAGAGATAACTTTGCATATAAATAGCAATAAAGCAATGGAATGCAAGTCTTACTAATTTAATGAATGGAGTGCTGGTTAGCTAATAGGATAAAAATCATACATTCAGAAAAAGGATAGACGGCAGAGAAAGATGATGAGTGAGATAGCCTTGGAACTTGAATAGAATTTGCCCATTGGAGAAAGGAGAGGGAAGGTAATTTAAATAAAGGGAGTTAGCAGAATGAACAGAGAAATGGAGTTGTGAAAGTTCATGTGTGTTGCAGGGAGGAATGGCTATTTAAATAAAGGGAGCATAGGGTACATGGAAACAAAAAGGAAATTAAGATTGCCTGAGTTCCTACTGCCAGGTAGGGTGATACCATGGTGAAAAGGTGGGCTTAGGCGTCAAGTTGTCTAACAGTGAGTCTCATCCCTTTCATTTGGTTTCTGTGTGGTTTTGTTCAAGTGACTTAACCTCTGTGAGCCTCAGTTCCTTTTTTCTGATGGCAATTATAACTTAATACACTTACGACAATCACTGGAATATAACAAAGATATAATAGAGGTGGTTATTATTATCCTGTGCTTGGCCTGGAGATAATATTAAGTTGGCTAAAAGTTATTGAGCATACTATATAACAGACACCAAATTATACATCATTCCATTTAATCTTCACAATAGCCCTTTGACATGGTAACTATTGCTATCTCCTCTAACAGATGAACCTTCATAGGGACGTATAGAAAAGAGCAGGACTAAACCTGAGTCTGCCTGATTCCAGAAGCTTGCCATCATGTCTCCCCAGGAGGAGGACACTGATAAGAAATAAACTATTATGGGTCTGTGGCGCTCAAATGGTGAAACACTGTGGTAAGGCAGAGAGTTTGGTTTTTATTCTCTCCATGGTAGAAAATAGTAAAAAAAAAAAAAAATTTTTTTTTGAGAAGCAACATTATCATTTGTTCATTAGTTCATTCATTTAACAGCTACATATTGAACTCAGTAAAATATGCATAGCATTGTTTTATTGCTTTCCGAATACAAAGTTCTCCTGTTTGCAATAGTCTGACATTTTGGGGTCCTGACTTGTGTTTTATTAATCTTTGCAACCAAAGTTACTATATGCCAGACACTGTGCTAAACATTAGGGAGAAAATGGTGAGCAAAAGCAGATGTGGTCTCTGCTGTCATGGAACTGACAGTTTGGTTGTCGGGTGGATATTTAATAAGTACACAATGGTAGCATTGCCCCTGTGACAAATGCTACAAAGGTGAGGTTCATAGTGGTGTGAAAGTAGATAATAGGAGAATTGAACCAAGACAAGGGGGTCAGAAATGTTTTCATTGAGAAAACGAGGCTTGAACATTGAGCTTAAAAATGAGTAGGAGTTAAGTGGGAAAAGATTAGAAAGGGACAGGAACAGCAAATGCAAAGGCCCTGTGGGAGAGGAAGTGCCATGAATACAAGAGCAAAGAGGGAGCTAGCGTATCTAGAGGAAACAGATCTAAAGTAACTCTGTCCAATAAAAATATGAGAGCCAGGTATGTAATGTAAATTTTCTAGTAGCCACATTAAAAAAAGTGAAAAGAAGCAGATGAAATTAATGGAATTAAAAATATTTTATTTTAACTTAAAATATCCAAAATATTATCCTTACAATATATACACAACATTGGGGCGCCTAGGTGGCTCAGTGGGTTAAAGCCTCTGCCTTCAGCTCAGGTCATGGTCTCAGGATCCTGGGATCAAGCCCTGCGTTGGGCTCTCTGCTCAGCGGGGAGCCTGCTTCCTCCTCTCTCTCTCTCTGCCTTCCTCTCTGTGTACTTTGATCTCTGTCTAGGAAATCAATCAATCAATCAATCTTAAAAAAACAAAACAAAACAATATATACACAACATAAAAATTATTAATTTGCTATTTTTACCTTCTTTTTCTAGTACTAAGTGTTTGAAATCCAGTGTGCATTTAAATTTAATAGTACATCTTAATTCAGATGCTAAATTTTTGTTAGGAATAGTTTATCTGTATTTAGTTTATAGTTAAAAAAACAACTGCACATACCAAGTTGTTCCAAACATACTTAAATTTTTCCAATAACTGGATCAAGTACCTATTTTAAAATTTAAATTAATTGAAACTGAATAACATTAAAAATTCAGTTCCTCGGGGCGCCTGGGTGGCTCAGTGGGTTGAGCCTCTGCCTTCGGCCCGGGTCATGATCTCAGGGTCCTGGGATCGAGCCCCGCATCAGGCTCTCTGCTCAGCGGGGAGCCTGCTTCCCCCCCTCTCTCTGCCTGCCTCTCTGCCTACTTGTCATCTCTCTCTCTCAAATAAATAAATAAAATTAAAAAAAATTCAGTTCCTCAGTCACACTAGTTATATTTAAAATGCTTAGTAATTACAAATGAAACTGGTGGCTACTCTGTTGGACAGTGAAGAATGGAGGAGTGAGAGCATGCCAGATCCTGTGAGCTTTCTAAATCTCATTAAGAATTTTATCTTTCAAAATGAGTGGAATACTGCTGAAGAGTTCTAAACATGGGATGACATTAAGAGATTTGAGTTTTGAAATCAGATCCCTTGGCTAACAATGTGGAAAATGGATTGAGGTTGAGCTAGAGGCAAGGAAAAGAAGGTTAACCAATAAGAATGTCATTGCCATAATTTATACTAGATATTTACCTACCAAATACAAAAATACTAATTCAAAGGGATAGATGCACCCTGACATTTATAGCATCTTTATCTATAATCACCAAATTATGGAAACAGCCCAAGTGTCCACTGAGTGATGAGTGGATAAAGACAAAGTGGTATTTATAAAATGGATTATTATACTGCCATAAAAAAAGAATGAAATCTTGCCATTTACATGACATGGATAGAGCTAAAGAGTATTATGCTAAGTGAAATAAATCAGCCAGAGAAAGATAAATACCATCTGATTTCACTCATGTGTGGAATTTAAGAAACAAAACAAATGAGAAAAGGGGAAACACAAGAGAGAGGCAAACCAAGAAATGGACTGTTAACTGTAACATTTAATGTATTAGCCCCAGGGATACAGGTCTGTGAATCACCAGGTTTACACACTTCACAGCATTCACCATAGCACTTACCCTCACCAACTGGACTGTTAACTATAGAGAACAAACTGAAGGTTATCAGAAGGGAGGCGGGTAGGAAGATAGGCTAAATAGGTGATGGATATTAAGGAGTTTGTTGTGGTGAGCACCAGGTGTTGTAGGAAAATATTGAATTCTATATTGTACACTTGAAACTAATATTACCCTGTATGTTAACTGGAATTAAGATAAAAATTAAAAAAAAAAAAAGAATGCCATTGCCATAATTTAGACCAAAGATAAAGGTAATGTGGATGCTAGGATGCTATTGATAGAAGATAAAGACACTATTGATAGAAGATAGAAGTTCCAGATTCAAGGATGCTATCGACAGAAGATAGAAGTTCACAGATTCAAAAGATATTTAAAGGACAAAACTGACCAAAGTTGATGATGGAATTGAAACACCTCCGCTGTGGAGGTGGGTCTGAGATGACTCAATGGTTTAGACTCAGCTCCGGCAGTCTAGAAGAATGACTATACATGTCCTCTACATACTTTGGGATTCCTCATATCATGGCAGCCTTGTGGTTGTTGGAAATCTTACACAGTAGCTTTTGATAAGCATTTCATCATATAAGATGAAAACTTGAAGACTTTTTTATATTCTAGTCTCAGAAATCACATACTTTAACTTCCACTGTAGTGTATTAGTAGAAACAGTCACAATGTCACACAGATTCAAAGAGAGGGGACAGAAAACCACACCTCTCAATGGGAAGAATTTCAAAGGATTTGCCATCTATTTTAAAACCACTTAAGTACAATTTGAGACATTGTCATATTAAGGTGCCTTGGAATCATTTAAGAGAGGTAGTTGGATGTTCTTGTCTGGAGTTCAGGGGACAAGTCTAGAATGGAAATAAAAGTTTATAAACCATCTGAAGTGGTAATTAAAGTATGGATGAAAACTTCTAAGAAGAGAATTTAGGTTGACTAGAGTGCCTTGAGGAATTTCAACCTTAACAACAGCTCCCTTGTTTTGTATCTTCTGAAATGTCAGGAAAGGTAAAGGCAGATAAATGTCTGTTGTTTTTATTGACAGGGGAACTATTGTTTATCTCTAAAGAATCATTTTAATGTTAAAGAAAAAAAATCTGGATGCAATACAAAAGATAAGTTGCTGTAGGGAGAATCTAAAGCTGGAAGACGCTGGGGAGGGGCTAATTCTTGCTGAAGAGTGGTAGCTGCATTTCATCAAAATGACAAAATTAATTGGGTCATAGAGCGGTACAAATAGATGGATAAAACACACATTTTCCCCTAGCCTTGTATCTTAAATTAAATAAACTTTTATCCATAATAGTTATATAAAATTCTATACTGAGTTTCTTTCATGCAATATTATAGACTTGAGACCTATAAATACTGTTACAAATCTGACTAAATTTTACCATCAGATTTGGAAGAAAATATCTAGATACTATGGATTTGATTCTGGATGTGATCAACATAAGACTGCTAAAATAGACCAGAATTTTTAGATCTGACTGAAAAAATGCTTTCCATATCTAGATTCTGTTCATCTGAAAATTTTGTACATAGTAAAAGTTTCCTACAGTTTTAAAAGGAGACTCCAAGCTTAGTTACTTAAAATATACATGTTCAACACATACACACATGAGTCTAATACTGTGAGATAGGAATATTTTATCTCAATATAAATGTAGATATACTTTTAATGTACATTTTGATTTGACATTTTATATGCACATAATGGATTTTAAATATCTGCCATTAATTCTAATAACCTTAATTGATATCATCTCCAATTGGAATAATGAGAATTTAAAGACGATTCTAGAAATGTAATACTTCTAGAATCTTCTGAGAACTTGTTATATCAATATGAAATGAGGTTTAATGTACTGAACCTGAAGTAAAACACTTCCTTCAAACTCCTTATGCCTCTGTGACTATTTAGCTAGATGGCGCTGTATCTGATATAATTTCGTAATTTGTCTTTATGATCTATGCTTAGAACTGATGCTGAATCAATACCAGTTCCAAAAAATGATCATAATGATCACAATGACTGTGTCATGTATCTTATGATATGTTTGGTTTAAGTTCACATTCCTGCCAAAACCTGGAAGGGAAGTCATAGAAGTGGAAACTGACAGTTTAATTTTCTGGATAGACTGGCTTCTGTCACAACAAAAAACATGGCTCAGTGGAAAAAAAAAAATTATATACTGAACAAAGAGTTGTCAAATATGCTTGTTTGTGTTATAAAGATTAATCAGCCATTTGATTGATCTTCAGCTTGTTTTCCTTGATAACACAGACTCCGTTTTCCTTTCTTTTTCCCATTACTGTGAAAAGAGAACATTCTTGTCTGAGGAGATATACCAAAATGGAGAAAAGCACAGATTAATGAAGCTATATTGGGTACTACTTCTATCTCCATTCTCTCTTTTCCCTTACTAAATCACTTTTCTTCTGCTGTTTTCTTTTATAATTTGGCTTTATTACTTTCATCTGTTTTCTTTCTTTCTTTTTTTTTTCATTTCTTTTTTCTCTTTAGTTTGCTTCTATATCCATTAAATTTGGCAGTTCATTGAATCTCCCTATTGATAATAGATTTGTCTGTAGCTGATGACTTTTCTCCTAGAGGTGCTGAGTCCTGAATATTGCATGATATAGAAGATCACTGCCTTTTAGCACTACTGGTCAAAGCAAGGATAGAACATTCTTGACATTCTTCAGTGTTGACTTGATATTTGGGGATTTAATGAGCCCTGTATACTTTCTGAAATTTGGGTAATATATTGATTTGTCTCAGGGAAAAAAAAACCAAAAAACCAAAAAAACAAAAAAACTATCTTCCAGACCTGTAATGTTGTCTTTGGTAATTTTATTACATTATATTTGGTTATTTTTATTATAACGTGATCTACACATATACCATGTGAAATTCGACATAAATTTACCATGCTTATGGTTCCTATACAAAAAAAGTTAATCTACAAATTAAATACAAAATAATAAACAAACACAATAAACTTCAGATTTTTATGTGGAAATACATTTTTTTGGTCCATTTTTTTACTTTATTACTATCCATTAACTTTAGTCAAACATCTGGTAGCAATACAATAGTATACAAAAGAATAGTAATAAATTCAAGTTTAGGATAACTCGGCATTCCTCAGCAAACAATAGTTTAATGTTGTTTTAATGAAGGGGCTGCCTATAAAGTCTGTAACATGTTCTCCTCTTTTGAAGGACTAACTAGCCTATGTGTTCTTCGAATTTATATTGAATGGGTATTATAATCCAATTATTGGGGCACCTGGGTGGCTCAGTGGGTTAAAGCCTCTGCCTTCGGCTCAGGTCATGATCCCAGGGTCCTGGGATTGAGTCCCGCATCAGGCTTTCTGCTTGGCAGGGAGCCTGCTTCCTCTCTCTCTCTCTCTGCCTGCCTCTCTGCCTACTTGTGATCTCTGTCTGTCAAATAAATAAATAAAATCTTATAATCCAATTATTTTTGGAGTCAGGAAATGGAAAATAGGTCTGAAGTTTTCAGTAGTTTAGATGATAAGAAAAAATTATACTTTTACAAAGTACATTATTGGACTGTTGAGGGGAATCATTAACTATTAGAAATAGATCCTCTCTCATTCTGAATTAGGAATATTCAAATCCTTATGAAGCTATTATTTGTCATTTGGCCTTCACTTGACCTGAGTATTTTATTTTAGGATTAAGCCACTTTTCTCTTTAGTCTAAAAAGATGAAGATAGTATACTGCACTACCACACAGTGTCATTTTGCCATGTAACCAGTGTTTTTATTTGCCATGTAATGAATTTACTAAAAAAATTCAGAAATTAAATTCTTTTACTGTGGAAAGATCTGCCAAATGTGAATTACTCATGTAGAAGAGACATTTTATTTATTTGTAATAAAATGATTCAGTATGAGAATAGTAGCTTAGATCAAATCTGCTATTGACTCCCAGATACATTCACCAAAAGTTAAATATCCTCATGATTACTTGTCACAAACATGATTGTAAACAAGTACAGGAACATGTACACCAAATCTTGTGGTAAAACGTGGTAATAAGATGGTGAGCCAGATAAATTAGAATAAATAATTTTTTAAATAAATTTATAGTTTTAAAGTAGTTTAGGTTTCTAGAAAAAATAAAAAGATAGGACAGAGAGTTCTTATTACACCCTACATTCAGTATCTCTTATTGCTAATATTTTATATTGGTATGGCACGTTTACCCAATTAATGAACCAATACTGACATTATTATTAAACAAAGTCCTCAGTTTATTCAGATTTTCCTGTTTTTTGCCTGATTGTTGTTGTTGTTGTTGTTCCAGCATCCCATCCAGGATACTACGTTACATTTTATGGTCATGCTTCCTTAGGTTTCTTGTGGCTGTGCTAGTTTTAAACACTTTCCTTGTTTTTGATGACCTTGACAGTTTTGAAGGTACTGGTCATGTGTAGAGTGTCACTGTAATGGAATTGTCTGATATTTTTCTCATAAGTAGTCTGGGGTTAAGAAAGAATTGAGAGAAGTGAGGAAATGAGGAAATGAGAAGTGAGGAAGACCATGAAAGTAAAGGGCCGTTCCTATCACATCATATCAAGGGTACATACTATCAAGAGGACTAATCACTAGTGATATTAACCTTGATCATCTCGCAGAAGTGATGTTTGTCAGGTTTACCTACTTTAAAATTACTTTTATCTTCATTTTTATACATTACTCTTTGGAAGGAAGTCACTATGTGCAACTCACACTGTGGAGAGTTATGTTACACCTCCTTGCACATCAATTATATATCTATGAGGTCCATCTGGTCCAGTGTGTCATTCAAAGCTCTTGTTTCTTTGTTGATTTTCTGCTTAGTTAACTTGTCTACTGCTGAGAGTGGAGTGTTAAGGTCTCCTACAAGTAACATATTATTATCAAAATTCTCTTTATTTTGGTTAACAGTTGGCTTATGTAGTTAGGTAGTTGGCTGCTCCCATGTTGGGGGCATAGATGTTTACAACTGTTAGATCTTCTTGTTGTATAGACCCTTTAAGAATGATATAATCTCCTTCTCTATCTCTAACTATAGTCTTTTGCTTAATATCTAATTTGTCTGATATGAGAAACATTACCCCAACTTTCTTTTGAAGTCATTGGCATGAAAGATAGTTCTCCATCCCTTCACTTTCAGTCTACATGTATCTTTAGGTTCAAAATGAATCTCTTGTAGACAGTATATGGATAGGTCCTGTCTTTTTATCCAATCTACAACCTTGTGCCATTTTATGGGAGCTTTCAGGCTTTTCACGTTGAGAGTGGTTATTAACAGATAAGATTTTATTGTCATCATGTTGCCTGTGAAGTCCTTATTTCTATGGATTGTATCTACATATCTCTGTTCTATACCACTCTTGGGGTCTTTCTCCTTTTATATTTCTTGCAAGGCTGGCTTAGTGGTCACATATTATTTCAGTCTCTGTTGGTCCTGGAAGCTTCTTATCTCTCCATCTATTCTAAATGACAGCCTTGCCAAATAAAGAATTCTTGGCTGCATTTTCTTCTCATTTAGTACCCTGAATTTATCTTGCCAGCCCTTTCTGGCTTTCCAGGTCTCTGTGGACTGGTCTGATGTTATTGTGTTGTTCCTCCTTCTGTATGTAAGGAATCTCTTCCCCCTAACTGCCCTTACAATGGTTTCCTTGGTTCTAAGATTTGCGAGTTTTACTATTTACATACCTGGGGGTTGATCTGGCCTCCTTGATCTTGGGGGCTGTCTGCTCTGCCCCATGATTGGGAAGTTCTTGGCCATGATTTTGTCAACTATATCTTCTAGTCCTCTCTCTCTCTCTCTCTACCCACACGCTCAGGGATCCCAATAATTCTGACATTGGAATGTTTCATGGCATCATTTATTTCTCTAATTCTGTTTTCATGGATTTTAAGCTGTTTGTTCCAGGTCTCCTCCTGCTCCTTCTTTTCTATCAGTTTATCTTCAAGATCACTAATTCATTCTTCTGCCTCATACCCTAACTATTGGATTATCTAGATTATATTGTATCTCATTGACAGCATTTTTTTTAAAGATTTTATTTATTTATTTGACAGACAGATCACAAGTAGGCAGAGAGGCAGGCAGAGAGAGAAGGGAGGAAGCAGGCTCCCTGCAGAGCAGAGAGCCCGATGCGGGGCTTGATCCCAGGACGTTGGGATCATGACCTGAGCCGAAGGCAGTGGCTTTAACCCACTGAGCCACCCAGGTGCCCCTCATTGACAGCATTTTTAAGTTCTGTCAGATCTGCTTTCACATCTGCTCTTAAAGAATCTATGTTGCCATTAATAGTTTTCTCTACCCTGACTATTATCTTCATAACTGAAGTCTATTTCGGACGTCTTGCTTAGACCCAGAGCCATTAGATCTACTGGAGAGGCCATTGTCTCTGGGTCTTTTCTTTGTTGGGAATTCCTCCTCCTTGCCATTCTGTTGAGTTGTGGTTGAGGGGATGTGTAGCTGAAAATATCAACCACTATCCAAGCAAGGTTTCGGAGCAATCAGAAATCACTGCCAAAAAGAAGAAGAAGAAAAAAAAACAGCCCAAATGAGCCCCAAGAGTAAGATTTATAAAGTACAAAAACAAACAAACAAACAAACAAACAAAAATACAGACAAAAGAAAAAGAAACAAACAAACAAACAAAAATAAAGGGTGGGGGTGATGGGAAGGTGTTTATAACCCTTTGATGTGGGCAAGGAAGGATATTTCAGTTCTTCCTGAGTGTATCTTGTTATCTTTGTTAGAGAACTCAACTTTCCAGAGATACAGGGGAATTAAAATTGGTGTATATATAAAAGTAGTATTGAATAGGGAAAAAAGGACTACATTGAAGCTTATATCTACATATATAAAAGAAAAAGGAAAAGAAAAAAGTATATGTATGAAAGAGTTCAAGTTGAAAAGTTACTATGGAATATGTTTTATTAAATATCTAGTTGAAAGGGTAAGTAGGTAAAAAAAAAATATAAAAGAACAAGTATCATGAGAAGAGAGAGAGAAAGATTGTATCTAAGAAATATACAGTCTGTGAGGCAATACCAGGAGTTTAATATACTGTTTTCCCCTGGTGTTGGAGTTTTACCATTTTATGGGACCCTGTGGTTGTTGTCCTCTTCTTGTTCTTCCAGCCTGTCTCCTGGGTGGGGTGGTGGGGTGGTCTGCTGCCTTGTTTTTCAGTCAGTCCTGCTTGGGTGGAGTTGCCCAGTCTCCTATCAAGAGACTGGGCTCTTCTAAAACTTACCAGTATTAGTTTCTGAGAAATGATTCACTATATGTTAAGTGTAAAAATTCTTACACCAAATAGGATAAAGTTTTGACTCCCTTTATTCATTTGTAGATTAAGTGGAATAATACCTAATTTTGTCTTTAACATTCTGTAACCTCACTACTTTGGGATGGTCTTAGGATGTTTCCCAGGTAATCTGTTCCATTTCCTGACCCCTTCCTACAAAATGGAAGTGACACTTTATCCTGATTTTTTTCTTTATGGTTTATGCCTATTTCATCTTAATTAAATATATATTTAAAAAAAAAAGAGACTGGGCTCTGTGGAAAATGGTTTTGGGGCTTTTGTTCTCTGAAGCTTTTGTTCTCTGGTGGCTTTTTGTGCCTTTTTGGAGGGTCAGAGCAAAGTAAACTGTCCTCACCCAGACCTCTGCCTCAGAGAGAAGCCACAGTCTGCTCCTCCCTGAATGGTCCAGAACACACAGACTCCCCCTCTGCAAACCCTGTTGAATATCACAGCCTCCTCCAGGTGGTGCACACTCCCAGTGACTGTCTCAGTGGTTGACTGAGGGCCCTGCTTGTCTCTGTATGCCCATGCCACCAAAACCATGAGCAATACTGGTCCAGGTGAGCCCAGTCCCAGAGGCTGCCATTCCCAGGACTGCTGACTCAAGTCCATGCCAGGTCCTCTCAGGCGCATGTAGGCAGGCCTGATGAACTAATACCTAGTATTTTCATGAGATAGGAAGTAGATTGAGGAAAGTGGCCTGTCCTTAGAAACTCAGAATGGGACTGATAGCACACTGATGGTAAGCATGCAATGATTTGCATGGGAACTCCTGCTGATGGTTTTCCTCCTAGTGGACCAGTACAACAACCTCTTCTAAACTGCTTTGACTTTTCTCCAACTGAAACTATTTGTACCACTTTTATGATTTTTGCCATGTCTGTGTATCACTTATAGCATTATTTATTTAACATCTTTTTATTTATGTCATAAAGACTTAATACATCTTTAAGCAGCAGTAATATTATTACTGGATATTTTGTGTTACTTCTGCCAATGTAAAAGCAATATCCCATGGCCTTCAAAGAAGAATCTCATTTATTTTACTTTACTTTATTTTATTTTATTATTTTATTTTTCTTTTTTTAAAAATTAACGTATAATGTATTATTTGCTTTAAGGGTATAAGTCTGTGAATCATCAGTCTAGATTTTCCCCCAAATAAGCAAAACATCAAAAAACACCTAAAATCAGCTCATGTTCCACTAATAGCACACAGGTCATACTTTGGGAAGTATGGACACATAGAATAAGGTCCACACTAGCAAAGCACACAAAGCTTCAGTGATCTGACCCTGATTTCTCTCCAGCTTCATTTCTTTTGGAGCCATGCTTCACTTCCATTATTTAGCTTGTCTGAATAATTCGTATTTTCTCAATTCATCTTATTTTAGGTATTTGGCTCACAACAATTCCTAGGTGCCAGAAAGCTTTTCACTCTTTTGTTTACTTAGAAAATTTCTGTACACCTTTTAGACTTAGAGCATCGTCTCTTCCCTGAAGATTTTATTGTTACCCTAAGTTAAATTTACTTATTTTTCCATGTCTCCCCCGTAACACTTAATATGGCTTCCTTGTTTGGAGTTTCTCTTCCTCTACTAAATTACAAATCTTCTGATATCTTGTAGGCATGCAGTGTGTATAGAATGAGAACATGAAGGCCAGATTGTGACTGACAGCATGGGGTGATTTCTGTGGTATCCCCCAAATTAGTGATTCTACATATTTTTCCAATCCTGCAATTCTGCAAATGGAAATACAATTCCTTACTTTAAGAAAGTGTGTTTGCTGTTAAGGCTCATTTATCCCTAGGATCAGAATCAATCATGTCAAAATATTTACAGATTCATGTGAAGGTTCTGCACACCCCTTCCTGAGAGTAAGTTTTGACAGGAGGGGATTGAGAGAGAAGAGGAGAAGATGACACCAAAAAGACATGAAAAAATGTGAAAAGAGACTTTCCATTCTGAGTGTTTACCTATAGGCAACCGTATTGGTAATTTCAGTCAGAGCAAACTAGGACATTACAGAGAAGCTTAGGTCATGGGGAAAGTGTCAACCCCCTCCTCCACGTTGACCACAAGCTCAATCCTGGCTCCAGGATACAAGTGGTTGCAGGTTGGAGGGAATTCCATGGAAAGAACATGCTGTCTGGGCTAATAGGAGGTAGATTAATGCATACTTCAAGGAACCTTAGTTCCTGATATTTTTTGACCAACAACAGAAAGTGAATTCATTGAAATTGACCAGAAAGGCAAAGGTATGGCACCATGAGATGGCAAAGATGTTCACTGTTCTTCAGATATGCTTAGTTACAAGCTCCCATGTAGGAAGGGAACAGGAAAGAAAAGAAAATATTATATTGGAAAATCTAAAAGTAATTTCATGGTATCACAGCTGAAGACTGTACAAGTCCATGAAATTGAAATAATGTTATAGCAAACAGCCTGTGTACCTCTTCAATATGATTTTCTTAGACCTCAGGCAGAAGGAAGTAATTCTGGCCTTTAACTGAGCATTGGAAGGTATAATGCTTCCAATTTAGAACAAACTCGTATGTCTGTTTGCCACATGTTTTTGTTTTTGTTTTTAATAGTCATTTAATTTTGGTGAAATAGCTGTGTGGAGCTATATCTCTTGTTTCTTTGCTTGCCTCTTTGAGACCATTAATTTTCACAAATAAAATAACATCCTTGTCTGTCGTAGAACATGTTTATAACATATAGCATCTGAATTGTTTCTATAGTGAAAAAGACATAAAGCCATGAAAGAGTTAAGGCAAAACTTTGCCCAAATTTAGGGAGATTATGGTTATTTTATCTCTTTAGGTAAATTCATTCTTCTTCTACAAAACATACAGTGTTTCCTTCTATAGTCATAAGGAAGTTGTGAGATTTCTGATGGTGAGGTCTGTAAGGGAGGATGTCCTCTCAATTAGAAGACCATGTGAGCCTGTGATAGATATTCTTAGCTATTAAATGGTATATTTCTCCTCTTTTTCTCTTTCAGGAATTTTGTACAGTGTGAAAAGAATTATAAAATTGACGGCTTTCTACATACATATGAATTTCAATGACCTGAAACTAGAAATGCACTAGATTATAGAAACAAATGTCTAAATTAAAGAAAGCACTGGAAATAGCAGTTTGGTTACCATCACTGCAAGGGGGCCAGCTGTCATAATTCTGGCTCAGTTGGGTCTTTAACTTGGGGGGTCCTATTCATTATCTTTGGAATGCCACATAATAAGTGATTCTCTGAGGATACCATCTAATAAAAATACCAACCAGACGTGTTCTGTTATTTTTGCCTCTTCCTTCCTTACTAGTTCACGTCTCTAATTACTAACAGCAACTAAAGTCAAGAGCGTTTGTACCCTTTCAGCAGCTGGTAGCATCTAATATTTCCTGTTTGCAATCACAACCTAAACAATGGAAGAATAGCTTATATTTTTAAGTAAGGTTATATTATACAGTTGTTCAGAAAATTTAATGTTTGCCTCAACTGAAAGTTTCAGAGAAGCATACTGTGCTCTGACATGTCTAGGCATTATCTTAGAGGGATACTTTGCTCGGACAATATTTTACAGTATACAGCTTCTTTTCATTGGCAAATCCCTTGTCACTATTATTACTTCCCACCAAGAGCCCATATCCTGCTACAAAACACAGTAAGTAGTAGCATATGTAAAAACAATTTGTGTTGTGGAATTTATAACCTAAAATTCCTTTCCTTTGAGACATGTGAAATCTGAGCTCCAGAGCTTGATACTATGACAGATATTTGTGTGCATGTGTGTGTGTGTGTGTGTTGGTGGCGGGGTGGCAGAAAGGCAATGGGACAGTTTGGAATGAAAGGATTCTCCTGACACATGGGCTGATGGAAGTGAAGCATTGAATTCCTGGGCATTCTGAGGCAGCTTCCCTCGGCATTCAAACTCCTAGAAATGATCATAACTTTTCAGAGGAGAGATGATTTTTATTTTCAATTCCCAAGGCAGTCGGAATAATGCACAAGCCCAGTGGAACTTTAGCAGGTAGAATGGGGAGAGAGTGTCTAAGCAGAAGCCCTTCATCATATCTGTGTTTTATTATATGCTACGTGGCATGAACATAATACTTGTTTCATTAAATTCTAAGCATGTTTCCCATACAGAGAAATGTTCAGTCAAGCAGATATTTTAAATAGCTGCAACATAAAAATATAAAAAGATTCAGCATATCTATCTGATCCAGAAATGTGGAGCTAGGGCTTATAGTGTGTGCTTCAAGATGAACAGGGAGACAATTCCCAGAGTTGAACCACAAAATAAAAAGCTTCCAGGAGGTTTTCATTTCAACAGCACTGTAAGCAAACACCTACTACCCCATCCCCTTCTGCTAAATTATAACTTCATATTCCAAGCACCTGGAAAATTCCCAGGGGTTTAGTTGGAACAGTTGTGGCCCAGAACTCTTCAAACAATCCCAGGGAGCAAATTCTTTGGCCCGAGAAACCCCAATGCGGAAGAATCCAACTCTACACCTCCACATCTGTGCCCACACAGTGAAGTACAGATAGAAAAAAAACAGCAATAAAACTGGGGGAGATTTGTGCCATTTGAAATCCATGGTCACCCATCTTAATGGGGGCTTTTAACACTTCATAGAAATTCTAATGAGATTTTTTGTTAGCTTGCTTCCCCACTCTCTGGAATGGCAATTTAAAACATTTTCCACTCAACTCACATCTGCAATTTGCTTTCTTCTTGTTCTTAGCAGATGTCTTACTTCACAGAAAATTTAAATAGAAACCATGAAAGCAAACCACCTCAACTTCCTGCCAGCATATCTAGGAATCCACCTCAATTGCCCCCTTTCCTCTCCTCTTCCCCTCCTGTCACAAAGAAGGAAGTGTCCCTTCTCCAAGTTACCTTTCCTGGGTATGCTCACCATAGTCACAGTCCTCAGAAAGGAAAGCTGTGCTCTGCCCAGCAAATCTCTCTGGCGGATTTCAATGGAGGGGTCCTCCATGGCCCCTGGTCTTTTCTTGCCCCTCTACTCCATCCAAATTGCAGCTCCAGTGAACATGTAAAGCATCACTGGGGCCATGTCACTGTCGTGTACTAAACCTTCTGCTGTGGGTAGAATTGAGTCTCCCTCACAAAATTCATGTGTTGAAACCCTCAATCCTAGTACCTCAGAATGTGACTATATTTGGAGATAGAGTTTTGAAGTGACACTTAAGTTAAAGTAAGGGCATTATGGTGGCCTGTGAATCAATATGACTGGTGTCCCTTAAAAAGTGGAGAATAATAAAAAGAAAAGCAGGAGAACACATACTAATATAAAGGAAAGACCATTTGAGGAAAGCCAAGGATGGAGGTCTCAGCAAACACCTCTAGACTTACTTCCAGCCTGCTGAAGTGTGAGAAAATCAATGTCTTGGTTAAGCCACCCAGTCTGTGGCCTTGTGTTATGACAGCCCTTGCAAACCAATACACCCTCCAATGACTCTATCATCTCTAGGGTAAAGTCCATAAACTCTAATGTCATTTCTAAGGCTCAGAATGATCTGGCTCATGCTTGCCTCTCCTACTCATCCTTGGCGACTCTCTGCCCTTCACTCTACTCTAGCCACATTGCGTTTTGTGAAGTTCTTTGAAAAAGATGCTATTATCTTCTTATTCTTGAAACTTTTGGATGTACTGTTCCTTCCACGTGGAATGTTCCTACCTGCTCATGCTACTTACCCACCTAGTCAGCGTGTTCATCTTTCAGGTCTCAACTTAAATATCACTCCTGAGAGAAACAACGTTAATTCCCTAAGACTAGGTTAGTTTCCCCTGTGTAATCTTCCATAGAATTCTATGATACTACTTTATAGCACAGAATACTTCCCAGTCATTTGGTCAAAGTATATCTTCTCACAAAATTGTAACCTCTATGGACTGAGGAACCATTTCCATCTTGTGCACTGCTTATTCTTAACATGTCTGCCTACTATGTATATCATATATTGGATATTCTGGATGTGTTTGAATGAAGTATCAGAATGAATAGGCAAACAACTGACAAGATCATGACTTCTAGAAGAAAATAGGCAACTATAGAACTGCTTTGAACATGGCATTAGTAAGATTTCCAGTGATTAACAAAACCAGTTAGGTGGATATTTGTTGCTACAATTGAAGTAGTGAAGTTATTACCTATTAAAAAAAAGAGTGTTACCAATGCAGTTCAGCTTATCAGAGACAAAGGTTATTTTTTAGTTTCTCAGTAGAATTTACCAAATGTCCAGAATTTGTTGCGCTAGTTGTATACTATGTCTAATTTATTTTGAGATATAGATGAAACAATTCTGTGAAGGAATGATTTTATTTTTTTCACCTGGAATTTCACATATTTACAGAAACATCCAAAATGTGTAGGAAATTTGGGCACCATCATTAGAACATATAGTGATGTGTATCTTCCTGTCACTGGAGCCTGGATTTGCTCCTGCTCTTCATTTCTGGTTTATACCTGAGGGAGGAAACCATTCAAAGGAAGCACTTCAAGGTTCAGAATCTTTTCTTGAGGGGTACTGTTGGAAGTACTAATCACATAGGCACAAAATACAAATACTAGATAGAAATGAAATAGAAATGCTAGAAATACATATAGAAATGAACTACAAATGAACTAGAAATAAGAATGAAATAGAATACACTAGTATGCAAGTATGGAAGGAGTACTATTAGGGACCATTTATTTCAGGATGGCCCATAGTTGCTAGAAGAGGGAATTTGTAGTATATGTGTCTTGCTCTTATGATTAAGAAGAGGGAGGATGTGACAGCAATATCATGCTAAGAGAAGGCTTTTATGGCACTTGTGTGGTAATAATGGTGCCATCTATTTGTGACTGATATTTTTGATGGGGTTGACTGTTCCTGAGTGGGCTGGGGACAAAAAGAGTAATGTAGCTCGCCATCCTTCGCACATTTATTTACATGTCAGGGCTTTTGTTCAGATTGTGACTGAAGCCCATTTGTAGAGTCAGGCATAATGAAGTAAACCTCATTGAGATTCACTTCAGGACATATCCAAACAAACAAGATCTTCATTCTGAGCCCATCCAAATGTCCGTAATTTGGTAAATTACTCATTCTATTTGAATGCATTAGTCATCATTTATGAATGTCAGTGAAATTGAATGGACTTCCCTCAAAGCACTATAGAACATTTCCATCATATTACACATGCCTGTTTTTTTTTTCTTTTTCCAAGACATATTTTTCTCCTGCATTTAAAATTTCTGGCCCATTAGCCAAATAGGCATTCTGAAAAATAAAAAATCATGTCCAAGTAGGTAATGGATCTTTATAAAAAAAATTTTTTTTTAGATTTTAGCAGATTGAGGTTGCATGATATACGTATAAACCTTTAAAATCTTTGGATTTCGTCAATATTTATTAAGCACTTTGGAAATCTTAGTAACTTCAACATAAACAGCTGTCAGTGAGAGATAAAACAAGAGGCATCTTAAGAAAGACAATGCCTCAATGGTTCATCTCCTTGAAAAAAATTAAAAAAATAATTTTAGAGATTTGAAAGCTTTTAATTGAGTATATTGACTAATAGAAAAAAATTAAATTGAAAATATAAAAGACCTTGAAAAAGGAACCTTTTCTGATGCCTTGACATTTCGTGTTCTCTTTAAAGTCAAAGAATTTTAGTAAAACAGCAAAGAGAGAAATCTGACATTTTGCCATTCATCAGGTGTTTACAGTATTTTAAAGTTATACCAATTAAATGTACTATGCCAACACATCTTACTTGCTGTATGTCAACTGTAAGTCTTTATAATGTATTGCAAATATATGATGAAGACAGAATATTGTCAAGCTTACCATTGCATTTCTGAATGTATTTATGCGATTCCATAAATTCTGAATTATATAGGCCAAAAGGATGTCCTGAGTTCTCTTTTACGTTTATTTAAGACGTGATAGAGTAGTGGTATCTATAAAGTATTATTGCTCAAAAGACAAGAATTCTTATTAATTCAGCAAGGAAACCTTCTTTCAGGAAATGATCTCTTTAACTGTCCCCTTGGAAAATTTCATCAATCAAGAGCTGCATTTTTAAATGAAGAGTGAACAAACTGTCACAGGTATACTAATCCAAAGAAGGACTTTTGTCCTTATTCTGTAATGCAGAAGTTTCCCTATGCTCTGCACGGGCACTAATTTTTCTAAGGGAAATGAATTTCAACTGGTTATTCTTTTAGGATCTCTTTGCAAAGTGTTTTATTTGATTCACTCTTTATATTCCAGCCACACATATGCTGTCCACTCTTCCTAGGCATTCCATGTATTTTAAATTTTAGAGGGATTTCAATATAGGAAACATGTTTCGTTTTTAATAATTCAGACTTGAGGATGATTTGATTCATGATTATATGTATAGTTTGAATTTATATTTAAGCATGTTTATGTGTGTGTGTGTGTGTGTGGCAAGTATTTATTAATGTACCATATTTCATCTTGAAATTGAAAGGCTAGATAATTCTTGGCAGAGATATTAAACTTCCTTATGCAAACATTCCTAGACTCAAATGCTTCAAGTTTCCAGATAGGAAAGGAAATGAATAAAATGATTGTGGGCACAGGGGCTGAAGAGCACTTGCCTTGTCTTAATGCACCAACATCTACTCAGCTGCAGCCAATTGCTGCCATGCAAAAGTGGTCTCAATGTTGTAAAATCATCCAGGTTTACATGAGTAGTCAGAAATTTGGATTCTCATTTAAAATCTCCAATACGTAAATTTTGGCAACTAATTCTAATAAAAACACTGTGTCAGCCAAACAATTAAGTTTGTGGATGCCCAGAATGCAATTACTTCTGTAAAAACAAAGAGAATATCATATTTAGAAAGAAAATACTATACCATAAGACTCACCAAGTTCATTTAATAGCTATATGAAATGTCTATAAAGAAACATCAATGTAAATTGCATACCTGGGTAACATGTTTTAGAGACATATCTTGAGTAAGAGAAGAACTCCTTCTCTTTACCCCAACCTTTGAAAAGTTCTGTTTCTGGGAACTGGTTCCATTGAACACCACCTACTTCTTCATCCCAACTCCTACCAGTACAGGTGCAGGGTCTTTACATTTCCTCAGTTCCCACCTCCTTGCTTGCAATGCAGGGAAACATGCTTTTAGGCTTATGGATGTCCTAGAATGGGAGTAAAAGAGGTTCTTCAAGGAAATTTTCAGGTTATGGACAACATCATTCATGCTGGGCACACGCTAAGGGAAGTGATAGCAGAGAAGAGAACTCTCTAACAAACAGCAGCAGGGAATTGGAAAGTATAGTCCTTAGCCTCGTTGGCCTTAATGCATAGGGGACAAGCAAGGGCTGGACATAGGACCCTTCAGCCCTCAGGTAGCCCCAGAGCCCTGGTTATCTACTGATGCATATTCAGTTCCCATGTTGCTGAAGAGCTGAGAATAAGGCCCTCTGCAGCAATATCATTAATCTCCGGGTCCCTATCTCCCACCAAACTTCTTTCTCTGTACTACCTATTAATAGCTCTGCTTTTACCATATTACTTTATGGTGGGAAGAGAATTCCTTCTCTCACACCAGATATTTCTAACTCACATTTGTCTGTGTCCTAAGTTTTCTCCATATCCCTAAGGCCTTAGGATTTTGGAAATAAACTCCGTAAGTTTCTCCTTTTTTCATATTTTCACCCTGTCACATTCATCTAAGATAATGGACACACTGAATAGTCTGCTTGAATGGAGAGCAGGAAAAACTCCAAATACCAATATTTCAAAATCAAAAAACTATTAATATCTCAGAAAGTGTATCTTGCCACACAGAAATGTTTAAAGGTATTTTAATTTGTTTGTATTAATTTACAAATCTGGTGTAGTGATCTTTTTTGGCCTGTGAAAGAAAAAACACATATTCAAAATAAAATGCTCCTTGAATAGATGAACTTTCTCCACACTTCTTCCTCTTGGCCCCTTTACAAAGGATGTGGAGGTTGCAGACACTCTTCAGGTTTCTTTCTTTTTTTTTTTAAAGATTTTATTTATTTATTTGTCAGAGAGAGAGAGAGAGAGAGAGAGAGAGCGAGCACAGGCAGACAGAGTGGCAGGCAGAGGCAGAGGGAGAAGCAGGCTCCCCGCCGAGCAAGGAGCCCGATGCGGGACTGGATCCCAGGACGCTGGGAGCCGCTTAACCAACTGAGCCACCCAGGCGCCCCACTCTTCAGGTTTCTGCTCTTCCTTCTGGCCTAAAGCTGAAGCACAGGAGAAATACATTTGAAAATAACTAACTTTAAGCATCATCTTCTAGTAATAGTATCACAAAGCATCAAGTGCTCTTAAAACAATGATTAATGAAGTCTGGGTGATTTTAGTACACAACTGATCATCTAATTGAAATGAAGATGCACTTTTTTTTTTCCTCAAAAGAAGACACATTGGGACCTACTTCTTTTCTGGAAAGTAACTAGAAATCTCCCTTCTTGATGACAAAGAAAAAGAAACATAGGTCGATTTGACTCCACTGTTTGTAAATGTGTGTCAGTTTTAAAAGAAGAATTCAATAAAATTCTCACTGTGGTTACTGTATCATCAAAGTCATCATTCACATTTTTTTCACCTGCCAGAAAAACTCTCTTAGGAGTTGTTGCCTTAATGCACAAGGAGCTTTAAAAAAATAAGTGAGACTTGAGGAAAGTGTTTCTGATGCTTTTTGGAACACACTGGTGTGACAGTGGGGAAAATACAAGACTTTTGTTTTAAATGTTCATATGTCTGGTAATTCTCACCTCTTTCAAACTCTGTGTTTATATTCAGCACCGTGATGACCCCTGTAGCTTCCACATCTTTCATCTTCAAAGATTACTTATTTCACATGATAATAAATTCCTTGTATAGCTCATAGATATCAAGAATTTTCACATTATGTTGTATTGCATTATTATAATTACCTATTAATTTATTCATGTTAGTAAGTGATTATTATGACAGATATTATATACCAAGCTTTTGACATAAGAAAAGTGACTAAGAGCTCACAATAATAGACTTGAGGGAGCAGGATGTGTAAATATGGTCATAATATGCTGTTGTGTGTATTGTAGTAGATGTAAGCTGGTTGCGTACAGGTACTGTTTACTCCGATAGAGCGTAAGAAGGCGTTAAATAGGCTTTCCCTTCAAGACGGATGATCATCAGCCAGAACAAGTGGAGTTTTGGGACCAGCATATGGTAAATTAGAAGGGCTATGTCCCTACAAGTACACCAGTATACTAGAACAGTGAGTGCAAACCTGGAGAACACTGCAAGGAAAGGTTTGCAGAGAGATCAACTGTGAAAGACTTCATATTAATGGCAAGGTTTTTAGATTTTACTGCTTTGAAGAATTAGAGGAGGAGTTTAATCAGTAGAACACTTGTTCACATTATCACAGTGGAAAACACTCTCTGGCAGCAGTATAGAGATTGTGTTGGAAACAGGTGAGAGTGCTAATGGGAAGGCTGGCTCTGAGAGTGTGTTGTAATCTAGAATGAGGCCTGAGTCAGGCAGTGGCAACAGGGATGGAGAAGAGGGGGCAGAGTCAAGGACCATTTAAGAGGTAGAATGGTATACATGACTCGGTGATTTGAGAATGTGAAGACTGAGGGGCTAGGGTCTAGGTTTCTGACTTTGACAACCGGGTGTACAGTGGTGCACGTGGAATTCAGAAGAGGATGAGATTTTACATGGAAAACAGTGAGGTTATTTTGACACATCTAGTGTGAATTCCTGTGGTTAATCCAAAGTCAGACATACCTTGAGTAGTTGAGGGCTTAGTTCATATGTGGGCGAAAGATGAAGATCTGAGATTTATCAGGTCTTAGTTGAAGCTGTGAAAGTGGATGAGATAAACTGGAAAATGTATAGAAGATGAGCTAAAAAAAATAGAACTGGGGGGGCACCTGGGTGGCTCGGTGGGTTAAGCCTCTGCCTTCAGCTCAGGTCATGATCCCAGGGTCCTGGGATCGAGCCCCACATCGTGCTCTCTGCTTGGCGGGGAGCCTGCTTCCCCTCCTCCCTCTCTGCCTGCCTCTCTGCCTACTTGTGATCTCTGCCTGTTAAATAAATAAATAAAATATTTAAAAAAAATAGAACTGGGAAAAATTAACATTTAAGGAGTAGACAGAGGAAATGGAGACTGCAGGTAAAGTTAGATTTAAATCCAGAAGAGCAGAGTCCTAAAAATCAAGAGGTAGGAGAATTTCAGATGTAACTGAGAGAAAGTAGTCAGTGGCATCAAATTCTGCAGAGAGAGTGGGCAATAGAAGAATGAAAAGAGTTACTGAGATTTAGCATCCCTGTGGTCATTGGTGACCCTGGGGTGGTGCTTTCAATATATAGTAGAGGCAGATTTTTGGAATTTGAGGATTGACTGGGTTGTGAGGGATCATTGAGTATTGTTACCTGGGGAGTGTCTTGCATGAGAACTCACAGGCCAGGTAGTTATACACTAAACACACTACTTGGAGTCCATTTGGAGTCATATGCCCTGGCACAAGGTAATATACATCCTAAGGAACAGGCAACGTTTTTCTAATTTTTACAAAGCATGACTGGGTTAGCTCAAGGCTAAGAGAAGATGCTGTTTTCCAGTAATATTAACCATGAAGAGGAAAAGGAGGATGAAAGCTAGAGGAATGTAAAATTTGTTTGATTTTTAAAGATCAGCTTGACTTAAACATAGTTAAAGGCTAGAGGCTAAGACACAGTAAAAGCACAGTTTAGAAACAAGTAAAAAGAAAAAAACATACACAGAAGGCCCCGAGGAAGCAGAAGAGAATGAGGTCTAGAGACAGTTAAAAAATAAATTAGACTCAGCTGAAAGAAGAGATTTCTCTTTTACTGACAAGGAAGAAAGATAAGAATGGGAGAAGATGCAGATAAGCTTCAGAATGAAGGGAAATAGTAAATCAAACAAACGATGGTGAAAACCCCACTAAAAACAGGCAGAAATAAAACAACAACGACCAAAAGACACCAATTGGAAGTACTAAAAATGATATCTTCGGTAATTGAAAAAAGTCAATAGACAACTCCAAACTGAGCACAAAGTGAGACTACATAGATAACCCAGCCCTTTGTCCAGAACGTAGTTAAGTGAACAAAGAAATAACTTCAAAACAGAAAAGAGAAGCTAAGACACAAGGCAGGTAGAGCGAAAAGGTTCACAGATGCTTACAAGAAATTCCAGAAGTTAATAAATAAAGGATGGCCTATAAGCAAGATTGAAAGAGATAATGCATAGAATTTTCTAGAATTTTGAAGACATGTGTGAGTTCTAAATTAAAAGTTTCACACCAGCTGATGAATAGTTTGAATAAAGGATAACTAATGATTGTGTTAGATCAGGGATAAAGAAGGAATATTCAAGGCTCCAAGAGGGAAGATAGTTTACCTGTTGTGGCAGGTTGTATTACTTGCTTACAAATCTTTCCTCCCTACCCTTGACAGGGTGGATGGTGTATACTCCCCAGGCCCCTTGACTTTGCAATTGGCCAATGGAATATGGGTAGAACTAGCAATGTATAAACTCTCTTGTCTAAGCTCTCTTTAGTCTGAACTTATGAAGGGCATGTCCCAGTTAAGCTATTTCTTCAGCCTGGGTCCTGAGATTAAGACAGGGGAAGCAGACCTAAACATGACTGAAATCCTGGAGCCCAGTTAGGTCCATACAAACCTGTCCATACAAACTTGTCCATCAGGACAATTGCAGTCAATGTATTCACCTGTGAGTTTGAAATAAATGAAGGCTGTTTGAAGTCACTGAGATATTATAGTTCTTTCATTACGTAATATTACTGAAGCAAAAAGCTGACCAAGAAACCTACAAAGAGACAACAATTAAACTAACAATTTATTTCTCATTGAGATTAAAAAATAACTGAAGTTGAAGAGGTAATATCCATAAAGGCATACAAGAATAAAACAGTCAACCCAGTATTTCTACCCAGCTAACTGTCTTCAGAATTGTGTGTGAAAAAGACATTTTCAGTTATATATAGGCAATAAGATTATATAGCTTATAGATTTTTTCACCGAAAAGTTACCGAATGCACCTAGAGAGAAGGAAAGGGTACATTCTGAAGTTATTCACAAAACAGTAAATTTAGAAACTATTGATAAATGTGATTGACTATAAAATAGGCACTTCTGTTTTTAACATGTATAATTCTGAACAATAATAAAAGATAGGTATGTATTTGTGTGTGTACATATACTATAAAATATATTATATATATTAATTATTTATTTATTTGTAATTTATTTATTTGTAATTTATAGCTTCTAAATTGTCAAAAGAGTAAAAAAAAAAAAAGATTAAGGGGCACCTGGCTGCTTCATTTGGTTAACTGTCTGATTCTTGGTTTCAGCTCAGGTCATGATCTCAGGTTGTGAGATGGAGTCCCACTTCAGGTTCTACACTAGAGTCTGCTTCAGATTTTCTCTCTCTCTCTCTCCCTTTCTCCCGCTGCCCCTCCCCCACTTTCTAAAAAAAATTTAAAAAGATTTTTAAAAAGCAATATAAAACATTTTGTAGAGTCTCTTGTTCAGCCTTACTTTTTTAAAGGTCTGGTGGGTCTGGTGGGAAAGATGTTGTTCTTTTCCTTTGAGTTAGGTGTGGTCTGTCACTAACTTTCAAAGTTATTTGATGAGTTTTATGGTAAAAACTAATGTTTGCAAACATCTTCCTTCAAATAAGGATTATCTTTTTAGGAGAAAACATAGCCAAAACACTCCCTGTAATTTGTTCTTTATCAGGAAAATCTGGCATTATTCAGTGCTATGACGTCAACTCTGTAGTGAGAAAAACATATGAAAGCAATATTCTGTTTTATATTCAGTGATTGTTGTCCCATTATTGGTTTATTGCTATATGACCCAATGTTGTAGTTTTACTTAAAATATTTTAGTGAGTTATTTTTCTTCTCGGTTTTGTTATTCCTAGGATGTTATAGGATTCTCTCCACATTTGGGGCTGTGTCAGGAACTCAATACCAAGATCACAATCAGAAACAACTTAAATATGCTCTGTAATAATGTAGCGGGCCCATCAGAATTGGCATCGTGCTTGCCAAAAAAGTCAGGCTTTTATACAACAGGAAATCAGGTTACTTTTAAGGCAGTCCTCTTGTTGGGAACTTTCTTAATCAGATGATGTTGATACACAGAAAAGAAAGGAAGACTGAAGCCCTTAGTTTAATCTTTTAAGCTTTAAACTAGTTTTGGCTGATACATTAAGATAACTGACACCACCAGAGTGATAGTCAAAGTTCTCAATTATCTACTTTGTTTTCTCATTTCCGCATTTTACTTTGTCCATTGTGTTACACTCTGTGTCAGGAAATAGCATGGAAAGTACGGTTCTTATTCTAGGTGTATTGCGGGGAATCTAGGGGATTCTGGTACTTGCGCTCCCCCCCCCCCCCACTATAAAAAGGAAAGACTTTTTAAAAAATTAGTTTATCTGGCCAGTGCTTCTCCTCAGTTTTGATACCGTCTACACTGTGCAGCCTGCCATTATTCTGCCTGTAGAATAAGACCTATATGAACTACGAACACTAATGTCTAGAAATCAACTTGAGCAAGTATATTTTCTATTTTATTTAGCATTCACAACCAAAAAAGAGCTATTTTTGATGACTACAATCAACTGCCTTCATGCCCAAATCTAAGCTTCCTAAATCAGAAAGTGCCAGAAATTACACTTTGAACCTCCAAATAGTGTGAGTTGAACAGAAGTGTATTTTTGGATACCAAATGTGCTCTCATATCCTTCCAACTCTGCAAAATCAAACAAGCAGGAATTTCATTATCTGGGCGTTCAGCCTTTATCCCTCACAACTGGCCCTGTCTTCCTGTGACCCTGTTCCACTGCACCAGACAGAGCCATAACTGTTTCTCAGTGTTCATTTCCATCACAGCACCACCCCCTTTATCCTCCTCTCTCTCCCTCCCCTCCCTCCAGCAGAGAAATGCTTCAACAGAAGGGAGAGAAAACTCAAAGAATCCCCCTTTACTAGCTAGAACTAAGATGAATTGTGTCAAGAGTTCAGAGCCCCGTTGTTGCTTTGGCATGAAATCACTGCCCTTGGTTTCTGCCAAGGCGGGTGTCAGCTGGTGAAT
Organism: Martes martes; assembly: GCF_963455335.1. Taxonomy (NCBI): domain Eukaryota; kingdom Metazoa; phylum Chordata; class Mammalia; order Carnivora; family Mustelidae; genus Martes; species Martes martes. Next base: position 19,601,674 of record NC_137893.1, read on the forward strand.
TATAACACTGGCAGACAGGACTGAGATAAGCAAAAAATACAATGACAGCTGCTACACAGAACTATTCTTTCTGGCCTAGTGAATACAGAAATACATTGTGTAAATAAAGACAGACAGCTTCATTATGCAATTGTCTGCTACTGTGTCACTGCTAAAGAACAAGTATTGATTCTGAAAAATATATCCAGACTCTTCAAGCTAATATGGTCTTGCTCTTGGCATGCCTGGGACATTAAGGAAAGTAATTCACCTAATCTAATGTCCTAACATTAGAGGTGAACCAGTATGTAAATTTAGTATAATATCTTATTGCTTTAGATAGTTGAAATTTAGCGTTTTTCAAAAACTTATTTTGCATTCAAGTTCATTAGTAAAGTCCTAGGGGTTTGACTAGGTTTTCACGAATTACAAAATTAAGTGAGTGTGTTAGTCTGTTCAGGTTGCCATGACAAAATACCATAAAGCAAATATCAACTCCATGGAACAAAATATGATAAAATACAGGATGGCTTAAGCAACAGAAATTTATTTTCTCATAGTTATGGATATTGGACTCCCAGCTCTAGGTCCAGTAAAATCACTAATTTTCTGGTGAGGGCTCTTCCTGGCTTGCAGATGGTCCTCCCATTGTGTCCTCACATGGCAACGAAAACAAAACAAAAAACTCTCTGGATTCTCTTCTTATAAAACACTAATCCTTCCACCTTTATGACCCCATTTAACCTTAATTACTTTTTTTAGAAGCCTCATTTCCAAGTATAGCTACAATGGGGATTACGAGTTCAACATATGCATTTTGGGGGACACAGGTATTCAATCCATAATAAGTGCGTTTGGATCAACTTGATTTTTGTTGTAAGTAAACTGCTTAATGAACCCAACCACTTGTCTTCTGGTTGGTGATTCCTAATATACTAAATAAGATATAGTGTGGTGACTCTCTTTTCTCATTTATAGCACAAGAAATTAAGCAGGGGAGGCAAGACGTGTGGACAGTGTAGTAGTCTTCAAAGCATGGTTCATGGACATCCATGGATCCCCAAGACTCTGACCTTTGGCAAGGTCAGACATATTTTCAGAACAATACTCAGTTGCTGTTTGCTTTTTTCATGTGTTGACATTCATGCCGAAGGTGCAAGAGTAATGGGGGCAAAACTGCCGGCACATTACCATGAATCAAGGTAGGGACAGCAAACCGTACTAATAGTCATTACTTACTACCCACGCAGTTTGGTGTCTCTGTCTTTATTCAGGTCAAGGTGACAGCAGTTTTACTGCATCACTTTTGCACTATCAGTGTAAATACTTGGTTATGTATATACACACATATATATGTATACATACATGTATACACATACCTATGTGTGCATATATATTTGCTTCTATACAAATATATATGTACCAATTTCAGTGAAGAATATCCTTGATTAAAAGGTAAAATCTATAACTTTTATTAGAATTTTATCCTTAAGTACTCATTTCTTTAATGTTTTGTGGGTCAAAATGAAATGTGTAAAGCCCTTACTGCTTACTGGAGTACGATGGTTGATGGTAATCCTGAGGAAAAGCATTTGTGTGATTGAGTTGTAAGCCAAACTGATCACTTTTCTCATGAAACACTGTTTTTACTTGAGAGAACAATTGACAAATTACAGTTATTCAGACTTGGGTATTTGTCAAAGATTTTCTTGAAAACTAATGAAGTCACTAATGAAGCATGGCATTTCAAGGAAAACAACGAACAGAATTTGTTTCCAGTGACAAAACTCAAGCTTTCAAGGGAAAATTCTAACTTTGGGCAAGTTGTTATTTACCAGTGTAGCTTGAAAGTACTTAAAACACTTCAGTGATGCATTTCTTTTTTTTTTTTTTTAATTATTATTTTCTTTTCTCCTTATGTAAAGAAATGTTTCCACATTTAGGAGCTGCATACCTCAGTGAACCAATGTTTTCTATATGGTCGATGATTCATGTTACACAAACATTTGTGAATAAAGGAGTCATTTAGCATACAATGTACACTAATGGATTTCAAACTGAGTATAAAAAATTCCCTGATATGATTTCAAATTCTACTGGAGCTAACCTTCAAGGAACCACCTTTGATTGAGCTTTTGGTATAATATCAAAGAGGAAGATATACAATATCTACAAAGGCTATTGACATATTCCTCATTTCTCTATCCACATGTTGGTATGAAGCTGAACTTTCTTTGCGCAATCTAACCAAAAGAATCTTTTTGACAAATTGAGCAGAGGCTGATATGAGAATCCAGGTGTTTTCAATTAAGTGAGTTATTCAGGAGATTTGGCAAGCATGGAAAAATGTCACTCTTCCTAGTAACTTTTTTTTTTTTTTAATTTGAAAAGAAAGTTATTTTTTGGCTAAAAATCTGTTGTCTATGCTAGCACATAATATGATTCTTATTCTTGATTTAGATGAATTAATCATATTTTATAACATTTTCAGTTTTATAATAAACTTTGAGAGAGAGAGTCCACATAAACAAAACTTCTTTGTTTGTTTGTTTGATACTCTTTAATAGTGTTCAGGGTCCCGGAAACAAAAAAGTGTGAGAACCACTGGTGCAGCAGAAAGGTAAGAACATCTGACAACTGGAAACTTTTGTTTGTTTGTTTGTTTTGTTTTGTTTTTTTCCATGTAACTTCCACTAGTTTTTTTGTGAATTTGGGCAAGTTACATAATTCTACTTTTACAAAATAGAGATACTAAGGTGTACTTCACATCGTTTTTGTGAGGATTTATTTAATGAGATCATGAATATGAAAACACTTCATAAACTGTAAAGTACTCAACAATTTCAGTTGCTCTGTTGTTGTCGCCTCTAACGTTGATTTGCAGAACTGGGAAGATATTCAAAGCACACAGGTTTTTCCATTATTTTTTTATCCTTAATTTGCCCACTTAATCCTGCTCATCAGCAGCAACAAGACATTTTACTCTTTTATTCAAGGATCTCTCCACCACAGACCCAATTTACCTGTCCCCAGTTACCTTCCGCAGGGGCTGTGTAAGACCGGGACTCACAGAGGCTCTGGACAAAGGGGTTCTTCTTGCAGGTCCCACGTTGTGCTTCTGCTCATGCTGTTCTCTCTGCCTGTGATGGTACATGGAACTGCTCCATCGTCAACACCTGCCTCAAAATCCTTATGAAGCTATTCCTGCCACTCCTCTCCTTTCCTGAATCTGAAAACGATTTTCTCTTTTCTGATTCTGTATATTAATTTAGCCTCTGTACAGTTGCTTCTCCTGGTTTACTTGTCTTTGCACTTATTTAAGCTCAGGCCACTTCTCTTGGATCATGATTCTCATCAAAAGGAGTTTGTTAAGCTCACACCGATTATTCTCTGCAGAGTACTGCTCACGGGAGGTAATTAATACATTTGCATTGAGTAAAAAGGCTTTTTTATGTGGTGGAGAGTAATTTGTTTATAAGGAACAAGGTGGCATATGAGGCTCAAATTCTTTTGAAGTCTGAAGACAATTCTCTTAGCATGTATTATGGAGGGAACATCAAAAGATTATTTGTGATTTTCATACTGAAGTGGGTTAACATTGCTTCCCCTCGTATCCCTTTCATAACTTTCTGTCACTGGTGACACATAATGTCATGCAGAGCTTTGTAGCACCTACAAGTTTCCATGGGGCAATATCATGAGTTAATCCAGTAAACTGAACTGAAAAAAACAAAATTCATTCAAACTTTGCATTTCATTTTGGAAACTTTATTTTGCTTTCATTTTTTACTTTTCAGGAATCTATTTGCTTCTGTAGAGATTATTAAATTTTATTTTTTCAGGTCTTAGAGGATGCCTAGCCTTTAATTCATGTTTAAAGATGGCCATATGGATTCCTTATCCTTGGTAAACTACAAGATTAGTGTGGCGTAGTGCTGAGCAACAGGACGTTTTGCAGTAATGAAAATGTTCTCTACCTGTTCTATCCAACGTAAGAGCTAGTAGTCACATGTGGCTTTTCAGCACACAAAATGTGGCTAGTGCAACTAAGGAACTCAGTTTTAATTTCTTTTTGGTTAAATAAATGTAAGTGGCTAGTGTCACTATATTTGACAGTGCAAATGTAGACTGTGAGTCAAAAAACTTTTGTCTGCATGGTACAACTGGCCCATGAAATGGTAAATTGAGGGAAATAATCTAAAAGTAACTAAATTTACTAATTTAAAGTAATTAAATTTACTCTTTTTTATTCAAGAAGCACAAAACAAGAAGTGTCTTTTATTTTTAAACTGAAGGAACAGGGAAGGTGAATTTATGGTGAGGGACGAACAATAGAGAAAATAGAAACATTTAAAGAGATATGCAAAATAACCAATATACACATGTAAACTGGAAACTGAGGGGAAGGAAAAGGTAGACAAGATACTCCAGGGATTCTGAGAAGTTAATTAGATAAACTTCCATTTTACCCTGCATTTCATTTGGGTGGTATCTTCAAATTATTATCACTTCTAATCTTGTCCTTTTATATTCTTATCATTGCATGCTCATTGTTCTCTATCGTAATTGTTTTCTTTCATCAAACTTAAAAAGACTGATGCTCTCTATGATAATTCCAGAATTTCACTAAGATGAAATGAATTCACTGTGATTACACAGAAATGTCCAGAAAAATATTTATCCTGAGGGATTCATTAAAGTAAGTCAAGAATAGGTGTGGGCATGCATTTACTTAGAAGAATTAATAAAGGAAGTATCAGAAAAAAATAGTATTCTTATTAATTGAAAAAGAGAAAAATGTTATTTTAAGTTTATGGGAAATTTGGACATAATTTTAGAGAATCTATTACTTCTTTGATTCCATCATTTCTTTATTAAATGATCTATGAAACTATAAAATTTAAGGTGTTGACAATTGGCAAACATTTAGTAAAGGTCATCAGGTTTCATGAAGAAAAGTTAATAGTATTTGCTTCTTAGTAATCTCTAGACTGTGAAGAGTATTGATTCAGCCTCATCTGCTAAGGCAGGTGGTAGGCCTAAGGACCCCTTTAACAGCACATCAAATCTATAACATTACTGTAACAACTGATAATGTTTTAAAGACCACCACTAAAGTCAAGAAAACGGTGAATTGTTAAGTACTGAGCATTATCTCAGCTAGGCAAACTGTATGTTTGAAAATAGAATACACTTAATTTATGCTCCTTCTTTCTTTCTTTTTTTTTTTTTTTAAGATTTTATTTATTTATGTGACAGATAGAGATCATGAGTAGGCAGAGAAGCCGGTAGAAAGAGAGGAAGGGAAGCAGGCTCCCTGCTGAGCAGAGAGCCTGATGCGGGGCTCGATCCCAGGACCCTGGGATCATGACCTGACCTGAAGGCAGAGGCTTAACCCACTGAGCCACTCAGGTGCCCCAGTGCTCCTTATTTCTGAGAATACTCCTTCTCAAACATTTTCAACATTCTCAAAACTCTTTAAGCAGTAGAAATCTATAATATTGCCATAATTTCACTAGTATTAAAAAAAAAAAACAGTAAAAAGGAACTTTGAAGTAAGTTTCATTATGTATTAAAGTCTAAAAAAGGCAGAGTTTCTTAAACTTATGGCCCAGAACGTTGTGAAATCAGTTTAGAGGATCGCAGTAGCAGTATTTATCTGTTTAAATGAAACAGGATGTGATAGACTGAAGTGCATTTCATGTAGCAAAAGTATACATATTACGTTGTGAAATTTGTATAAATAAATATTTATTTATATATTAGTTATATTGTATCATGTTTTCTGTTTGTAGTTTACCTTGCCAAAGGCTGTTCTAAATAAATACTCCATTGATTTAGCACTAATTCAATAGGGTTAAATTTCTATATACAGGAGCACACTTTTTTCCCCCTTGGCAATGAACAAAGTTTTTAACATACTCATGGAAATTTCTTTATTGATTTTTTTTATTAAAAAGACAGTTAAGTTAAGAGATTTTATTGAATTTAAAAAATAAATACATAATAAATATGAGTATTATTGGGTTTCTGTAGTTAACCGGTGCTGGGCACTCTGTGGGCTCTTTCAGTCTTAAAATACATGCCATTCACTTCTGTGAAATTTTCTTGAATTACTTCTTTGGTAACTTCTTTCCCTTCATTTCTTTTGTTCTCCTTTTCTGGAACTTTTATTTTGATGTACTCCTAATGCATGAATTAGCTAATTTCTCATCTTTTATATTCTACTGATGTTTCAGTGTGTTTGCAAAAAACACAAAACAGGAAGTGTTTTATCTATCTTCTGGAAGATTTTCTCATCTTTATCATCTAAAACTTCAATTGGGTATTTTATTTCTTCTACTACCCTTTTATATCCAAGAGTACTTCCCTCTCATTTTTTTAATGTTTCTTTTTAGTGAGCCTATGCCTCTGACCTGTAAACTTCATAAGAATTTCTCAGTGTCCTGCACCCCCCTCCCCGTCCCACCCCCTTAGGTGGGACAAGATGGCTCCAGCTACTGGAGTTGAATATTTTCCCTTCCCCAACCCACTGGGTTCTGATTATACTCAACTGGGTTATGATCTGGTTACTTAGTTTTTCCTGAGGTCAGGCTTTAAGAAGAAAAGGATGCTCTGGAATGTTTTCTCCTCTCCCCTGGAAGCTGGAGGGGATTTTTTCACCACTATTTGCCATGAGTGCTTCTCTGAGTTCCAGCAGGTAAAGCTTACAAAACCATAGAGGAAAGGTTCCCCATGACTGGATTCCCTGGAGCTTTCAACTCTCATTTAAAATATCACTTTTTAGAGCATCCTTAGGGATTATGATATGGGAAAAGCTTCCTCATGAATATTTGTGATGAATGAACATTTTCTCCAAAGCAGTAGTAATATTGGGTGATCATAGTTTGTAATGATTAGGATATAGCTTTTGCACTGTATTCATAAGAATCCTTAAAGAAAATAAATGGTCATCTGGGCATGTAATCTAGGGCAGTGTTTATGATAGTGATCAGGTATGTAGTATGTGCTGCATGATAGGCTAACTTACTTACATGCAAAGTCTCTTTTAATGTTCACGAGTAGCCATATAAAGGAGAGGTTATTTGACTCCTTCCACAGGTGAGATAGCTAAGGATTACTGCAGTTAAGCATCTGACTGAGGTCAGTTCAGTAGTACTGAGACTGAAATCCAAGAAATCTGATTAGAGTGCTCATTCAATGTATTTAAAAAAAAATACAGAGTGAAAATATTACAGTTCTCCTTTAGTCAAACAAATGGCATCATGAAACTTAATATTATCTTTTAGGTGAAATATATTTATGGCTCTTTGACTACCATTTAGAGCTTTCTGATATTTGAGGTGATCTTGTATTTGGAATAGATTTTTCCGAAGACATTTGATAGTCAAAGCTACTGCTGGAACACATAGCAAGAAGCTTTTCTTAGAGTCTGAATATTTAGAAAGTGTGCTAACATTGAAAAGTGTTATAGTTATTTTTCTTGACCCCTCCCACCCACAAAAAAAGCAATGATCTTATAACATCAACAATAATGATTTCTACTCTTTAAAATATATGGTTTATTTCAACATCTGGATTTTACAGTTGGGACACATTTTAAATATATTTGTAGGACAAATGTGATACAAATAATTAAAGGTGATACAAATAATTAAAATGACTTCTTAAATCCAAGGGCACTCTTAATACAAATAAAGCTTTATATCTAAATACAACCAAAAAACCCCCCACAAAATTTAGCCTTCTTCTCTCCATGGTCATCATGTCTTATTCAAATGTTTACTATTTCCTGGAACATCCAGGCAAACAGTTTGACTCATTGTAGGTTGTTTTTTTTGTGTTTAGGGAAACACATGTCCCTCATTAGGTAAGGCTGATGGAATAAAACTGTATCCCACCCAGAAGGCTATTCTTTTAATACTTTCAGAAATGCATTTTATAATTAAAAATAAGTTACCTGAATGATGGTGAAAAGTTTAACCATCTTGAGAATATGGACAAAAAGAAACGCAAAATTTGGTGGGAAATATTTTTTTTTAATACCAGGGTTCTATAATTTCAAACTAGTTTTTCCATAAAGATAAGGAATTCCCTTCTGAAGCATAAGACAAAATGTCTATTAACAGCATCCCATAGAATTGCTTTTTGTAATCTCGGTGTTTTTATGGCAGTGAGAAATAAAAATTAATGTTCTTGGATTCTTTCTCTTGTTGTTCATAGCAAAATTGGGTGCTGTGTATGTATGGTGTTTTTACTATGCCAGTATCTCAGACTTTCAATAAAGTGAGTTTATTATGAAGCGTATATATCTTCTTCTAACTAAATTGGTGAGACAAGATGTAATCATCTCGTGCATTTTATTGCTATTGTAGTCTCACGTGATCACTCAGTGTGGAATAGTTCACAGGAAGACTTTATATAATTTCTTCCAAATTTATTCAATTCGTTTTGCTCTGGAATTCACAATGCCATGGCTATTATTCTTAAATATCTTCACCTCGTTTTACTTCCAATCCATCTCCAATTTTATATTCTTCCCAATCTCCTCATAAAATAAAACTGAAACCAAGCAAATAGCTAAAAAAGAACATTACTCGCAAGTGTCTTTTGTTGTTATTATTATTTTTTTTAATCAAGAGTCGAATGCTCAACTGACCGAGCCACCCAGGCCCCCCAGCCTTTGTTCTTTATTTTTATTTTTTTAAGATTTTATTTATTTATTTGACAGACAGAGATCACAAGTAGGCAGAAAGGCAGGCAGAGAGAGAGGAGGTGAAGCAGGCTCTCCGCTGAGCAGAGAGCCTGATGCGGGGCTCGATCCCAGGACCCTGGGATCATGACCTGAGCCGAAGGCAGAGGCTTAACCCACTGAGCCACCCAGGTGCCCCCTTTTGTTGTTCTTTTTTTTTTTTTTTTTTAAAGATTTTATTTATTTATTTGACAGAGAGAGAGATCACAAGTAGGCAGACAGGCAGGCAGAGAGAGAGGGTAGCAGGTTCCCTGCCGAGCAGAGAGCCTGATGTGGGGCTCGATCCCAGGACCCTGAGATCATGACCTGAGCCGAAGGCAGAGGCTTTAACCCACTGAGCCACCCAGGTGCCCCCCTTTTGTTGTTCTAATAAATGAATTGTTTCACTGTCAACTTTAAGGATATCCAAACAGGAATAACAATAAGCGAAGTGATCAACATGCTGCAATTGTATCTGTTCTTTGCTGTACTTTATTGAGAAGCAAGCAGGGTCAGAGTCTACAAACCTTTGCTTCTAATATATATCAGTAACTTAAAACCAGCTTATGTTCAGTTATATTCTGTCCAAATATATGCAGGTTTACTAAGTAGGTATTTTAGAATGGAAGAGCTGGAAGGGCTTTATACATCAAGGTTAGGCTAGTTGACCTTAAAGACATGTATTGTGACTCACTCAAGGGCTTTCGACCACATGGCAGATAAAAAAGCCAACCTTGGGTTCCGAACTCCCAGGACTCTTGCTAACATCATGCTGCCTTTACTAGAATCTAGGATATGTATTAATATGTACATATTCATGGCCTACAATGTATATAAATACACTCTGTGCTTCTCTATGTCTGTAATGGTAGATATATTGGCACAAGATCAAGCAAGTGGTTAAATCAGAGAATGAGAAGGCATGTTATTTAACCAGTATTTTTAAGGTAAAAAAGCAAGGACGTACATGATAGGTGAAATGTATTTTAAGCCATGAAGGTCATTATGAGCCCATAGTCTGTCAACAACAATTTTGAACAAACTTCAAGGAAAGGAAAATATATCCCCAGGAAATGCTGGTAAGTTGAAAAGCTTAAGTTAGAAATGAACAAAATACAGTGTTTACATGAAAAAGTTGGTTCAATGTCATCTTTGATAAAAAAAAAATGAATTGTGTGTTTTTCTTCTAATAATTGAATTAATTCATAATACAGTGTTGAACAGTGAATATAAAAAATAATCAATTTATTTATATGAACTATAAGAATCACTGCTAAGAAAATATAAAGATGTTTATATTTTATTGTTTTTCTTTCCTCAAGTGATATCTGCTTCAATAATTCATTCAACCTAGTATTCCTTTTTACCCCTATCTGGGTAAATAAGACAATAAGACATAATGTCTAAAACACCATTATATTGTTTTTTTCTAATTTACAGGTATACATTAAATATACATTTAAGCTATATTGTATTTTTCTCCCAATATCTATTATAAGAACAACTTCTTTCCAACTTTTCACTTGAAAATGTTAAACAACAAAAGCACTAGGAGTGGTAATGTACAGACAATATTAACAAAGATGTCTCAAGAACTTCAAATTGATCATTTTTCTCTAAGTGATGTAAAAAGCATTTTAAATTTTATATAAATTAGTAGACACAATATGATAATCAATAAACTCTACAAATTTTAGATTATTTTCAATCACCAAATATTCCAAGTATAACCAATTTTTTACCTTTCAAGGTTTTGATTTTTAAGATACTCAGAGCTATTAAACCATCCCCATCCACAGAGAAGGATGATTTTAGAGATTAGGCATTGTTTGTGTTGCTATTATTTAGAGAGGTGGTGGGAAGTTCCTTGCCCAATTCCTGCTTCCTCAGGGTCCCAAGTAGTTATTGTTTCCTCTGGACACAAATATTCTGAAGGTCTGCTCTGTCGCCTTGTGTATGCCTCAGAGGAAGGGAGGGGACACTCTTTTCACTCCCTTATTGTACAAATCATTAGATGGTGGAACGTGTGGAGGAAAGCCACGTGTCAGAGAGCCTGCTTACCTACACGAGGAGGCTCTTTCCATCTGCTGTACTTTGCACTCCGCACACATGCATTTCAAATTCTTACAAAACATTACCCCAATTGTTTAAAAACCTGCAACCAATTATTTTTTTTCAAAATCTAAGTTTGTCCTTTAAAGCGTACAGATTTTTTTTTTTTTTTTTTTTGAGAAAATAAACTGATCATGTAAAGCTCTTGGTAGGAAGCAACAGATAGCTCAGAACATCTGTTTTGGTTTTTTTTTCCTTATAAATTATATTATATTTGACATCATCTTTAAAGCATCTGAAAACAAATAAAAAAAAAAACATTATTTTCTGATGCCATCCCACAACATTTATTCTTTTCCAAGCATTTATAACTTGGTATAGGTAAAATGTTTCTTTTTATAACATTTGTCTGTATGACTGGAAGCAGTACTTGATTCTTGTCTTTCTTCCAATTTAATGAGGTTTTTTTGTTTGTTTGTTTGTGTGTTTTTAATAGAGAGAAAGGACAAGTGGGAGGGGTAGATGGAGAGGGAGAGAGAAATTGAAGTAGACTCTGTGCTGAGCACGGAGTCTGACATGGGGCTTGATCTCATGACTGTAAGATCACAACCTGAGCCAAAACCAAGAGTTGGAGGTTAGACGACTGTGACACCCAGGCACACTGTCAATTTAATAAGGTTTTATTGAACTCGTACTATATGCTAACCCTGGCTCACAGAGCTTTCCAATACAAAAGACAAGCATTTACACACTAATAATATAGCTATAAAATAAGAAATTATCAATCAGTGGAATAAGTGTAAGGGCACATAAGGCACAGAGGAAGCCCAGAGGAGAGAGGGGAATAGTGACAGTCAATGAGGGGTTCCTAAGGATGACGTGTCCGAATAGGTTTTCAATAGTTGAATATTAATTTATCCAACAGAGGAACGCTGATGAGGTGGAGTAACCCAGCAGAAGGAACGTGTTATGGGTTGAATGGTGTCCCCAGTATCTCAGAATGTGGCCTTACTTGGATCTTTACCAAGTTAAAATGAGGTCATTAAGGTATGGCCCAATATAATGTAACTGGTGTTCTTATAAAAAGGGGAAATTTAGAGACAGAGTGGCACACAAGGGAAAACACCAAGCAAACATCAAGTAGAGATCAGAATGAGAAATTTAAATTTTCCCTCATAGTCCTCAGAAGGAACCAACAACACTGGTGACACCTTGATCTTGGACTTTCTAATTTCCAGAACTGTGAGAATATACATTTCTGTTGTTTAAACCCCCCAGTTTGTGGTACTTTGTTATGGTCCCCCTAGCCAAATAGTACAGATTAGTGAAGTGTTGGTAGTAGGGAGATTTAAAAAAAAAAAAAAAAAAAAGTTGAAGAACTACCAGTAGTTCTGAATGCTGGACTCATAAAATCATGTGATGGCTGAGTACCTAAAGTAAGGTTCTATTAGTTAACTACAATGGATTCCAGAAGGCTATGTCTACGAGTGGGACTTTATGAAATGGTTAATGGCGAATCACCTAAGAATCTTATAGAGTGATGTCACCATATTTCTTTTTAAAAAAAGACCAATCTGGCATCAGTATGAATGCTGTTTGCAGGGGGAAAAAAAAGTAGTTGGAGATATTGCAAACAGGGGTCTCCTTGGCCACACTGACCCGATTCTAGTGATGCTTGGGTTATTTAAAGGTGTCTGCAGGGTAAATTGCTGATGGTACCGAAGAGTCTGCTTGCAGAGACCAAAACATCAAACCCAACTAGTCGGAAGTTCTTTCACATTTGTGTTCTCCACATTAACTAAAATCAAAGAACAGGGAAAATTGAGTTGCTTGAGTCTTAGAAAAGATCAGAATTTTTTTTCCTCCAAATTACAATGATTATACTCCATGGAAAATACTTACTGGATAGGGATGTTTCTTGACTTGTGAGGAATAGGTCCATATCATAAACCACATTTTGCTAATCATAGGCTCTCTCCTACTAATGGACAAGCTCCCAAAGGGCTATTGTCTTTTATTGGTTTCTTTATTAAATAGCCTGCAGTGTAGATAATCATTTTCACTGAATCTGACATGCAGCCTGGTTGAGCCAGCCTGGAGAAAATCGTAGGTTGAAAAGCCAAAATCTTAGAAGTGAAAATTACAAAGCTGAGAGTACTTTGAGCCAGTTGGTCTATTCAACACCATCTTAGTGTTTGACAATATTATAAAGGAGCATGACTGGAAATAAAAACAACTCTAAAAATACATTTCTGTGTGCTTAGCAAATTATTACTTTTAATGTAGCTTCTTAAATACCTCTTTGTGCTTTTATTTTTTTGGCATAGGCTTAGTACATACAACAGTATATTGACATTTTCATCTGCGGGGTCACTGAACATCTGTGCAGAGCCTTACACACTGATAATCATAAATTTTCTTGTCCTAGAATCATTTTTTATCTATATAAGTATATTTATATTTATTATATATTTTTTAAATCATGTCCTCTGTATTTCCCAGAAGATAACTCCCATCTTATCCTGCCAATGGCTTCTCTATCAATAGAAATAACACCAGATTATCATGTAAACTATGGAGAAAGGGAAGATTTCTCGAGTTTACTGTAATAAAGTGTATAATACAAAAGTAAAATCCATGTAATAATAGCCAGGCTAAATTGTCCTTTGTGTTTAGAATATTATTTCTCCAAGCCTTTTCAGAAGTGAAATAGAGCTGTCAGAAAGACAACCATGGTTTCAGGCTTATAATATCAATTTCCAGCATTTACTGAGTCCTTATCATGTACCAGCTTTTTTACCACACACTTTGTCTGTCTTACTTTAATTCTCATAATACTCTATGAGATTGTTATTATCCTTATTTCTTGTGGGGAAATAGTCTAGAAAGATTTAGCAAATTACCTAACAATTTCAGTAAATGGTGAAGTTGATTTTTCATGAGAAGAAACAATCATGAGACAAAAAAATGTATCAAATGCTCATAAAAGATGGCATGTGTGTATTTGTACATGTATATGGGGTTGGATTGTGTGCATGTACGTGTGTGGTGTGTATTCATGTATTTATATTTGTGGTATGTGAAGGTGAGCATGTCTTGTGTGTGTGTGTGTGTGTGTGTGTCTGTGGTATGTGAGTATGGGTGTACTTATTGTGCAATGGGGTCAGGAGCTGAGGGAGACAGAGGAGGATACCCTAGTCTTTACAGTGCTTGTGTTGGTATGACCCATTGCGTAATGGGGTAATATGCTTTACTCTGTATATGAAGAAATAATTCAGTATTTACTAAACTATCTGAAATGAATTGTGGTTTGAAAAACAAGTTTATTGTAATCATAATCATAATCATAAATGTATGTTGCATAGGCCTTTTCCTTTTGTTCATACATGCCATTCCCACAGAGACAAACACACGTCATCTGTGACTTTTTATAAAGCCGCACACCAAATGACTCAATTCTTAGAAGACCTAGTGAAGAACTTCCTCAGAAACTGAACAAGAATGTCTACATTAAAATGAAGCATACTTGGGCTACATGGCTGGCTCAGTTGGTAGAGCATTCGACTTTTGATCTTGGGATTGTGAGTTCAAGCCGCAGGTTGGGGGAAGAAATTCCTTAATAGATTAAAGTTAAAATAAAATAAAATAAAGCCTACTTGGGAACCCTGTATGGAACTATAGACTGCGCCTGATTATGCACCTAGAGGTGCATCTTGTACCTGTGGATTGTGTAATGTCTAAGTTTAGTTGTCAGCTTTTACTTGCTGGGGTTGATTTATTCAGAGAGTGGACACAAGACCACAGCTTGAAAGAAGACATTGTTTCCAGCAGGTCTCCTCCAGGTTTTGAAAATGGATAGCCTCCTTATTCCAAAATAGCCTCCGCCTAAGCAAGCCTATTTTGGTAGTTTAATACTTCTACTTTTCTAATGGAGGATTATTTCCCTCAACTTTGGTCATACTAAAACAGGCACTACTATTTTTTGGTCTCCCTTCATCCAGATGGCAACTTTGACAAGATTCAACTTACTAAATGCAAATATTACACAAATATTACAAATATTAAGTGTCAAATATTAAACACAAATACTAAATTTGAAAATAAAGGGCTAGAAATCTATTCCACTCTTTAGAATCTCCAGGACCTTGAAAGATGTCTGCCAGTTGGCAGCAGCCGTTTCGTATAATCAAGCTGTTGACCTCGGCTGTGCCTTTCCAAGAACTCAAATTGTAACAGAGCTCTTAAATGGGAGTGGGACTGCTCAGTTTAAATATTTTGCTTTTAATTCCCTCACACCTGCTACTGGACCCAGGGAGGAGGTTTGCAAACACAGAGATACAGTGAGACAGCTCTTAGGTCAGGGCTACAAAAACAAGCACTGTTTGTTTGTTTTGCAATAACAAAAAATGGGCACTTCCTCTCTGAAGAGCCGTGATAAGCACTCCTGGAGGCCTGTGTCTGGCTCTTAATGAAATTAATCTTTCTATCTTAAGTCACAAAAAGAGACTACAGCCTTCATAGTTAACGTAAGAGTTCACACCCCATTTCCTCAATACCACTCCTTTTTCACAAACATTCATCTTCCAGCCCCAACAAACCCAAGGAGGATAAAACAAAGCAACACGGGCACACCTTCCTCACCCCTTACAGTGATACCAGTCTTTTCTGAGATTAACAGTTCAGTTTGTAAATAGGTTATCTAAAACGAGGCAGAAAAATATAAAATACCTGTATCTCTTCCTCTCCCTCATGCCGTTAGTATAATAATACACTTGAGTCTACTGGTGTGAGGAAAAGTAATTTCAATCCTATAGAAATACTCGGTGCAAGTACTTGTTTATTGCAACAAATACTAAGCATAGGAAATTTGCTCCCTTTGTATTAGAAGAGTGGTAATTTGACTTATAACATGTATAAATAAGTAAATTAGCACAAATTTGCTAATTCTCAGAAGAAAAATAGCCCTTTTAAGATGTAGATTTGAATGTGAGATTTAATTATTTCTGAGACAAATCATTTGCTTGTTATATCCACCTTCCTAAAAGATAATTTATGAAGTAAGTTAGGCCTTCAGGGCAATGTTTAATCTTCCTGGGAAGGAAGAGACAAAATGTCTCATAGCCACCATGATGTAAATGGGAAAACAGACTGGCTTTCTAACAGAACTTTTGTGATTTAGACTATTTTGTGGGCTTATTTTTGACCTGTAATTTACTAATGTTATGGGGTGGGAGAGTCTGCATTGTATGAATGGAGGTCTCCATTCTGGGATTCCCCATGAAAGATTTGTGTGAGGAAACACAGGCTCCAATAAAGATAACCCAAAGGAAAATAGCAAACACAAAGCAGTTTGTTAAGGGCAGTGCACTCAAGGTAGGAGAGTGGGCAGGCCGAGAAGTGGCAACTGCCTTGGGGTTACAGGGGTCTTTTCTTTTTATGTGATATGGGTCTTGGGTCATGGAGCTGGTGGTCTGTAATAGAAGCTGCTTCCAAACATTTGGGGGACTTCTCCTACAGATTGGGAGGGGGAGAATTTGACTCCTTCTACAAGGAGATACCTACAAAGTTTGTATGGGAACTATCATGGCATTCTTCCCCATAGGGGTGGGTAAAACCACAATGCAAATGAGTTATAATGAGTCTAGGCTTACCCTGGGGCAGAAGTGGAAGAGGACAGTGCCTGCTCTGCCCCTGCGGCTCTTGGTCTGTGAGCCCCAGGGTCTTGGAAGACCCAAGGCCAGGATGTTTGAGGGGTCTTAGAAGTCACAAAATCAGGATGTTGTACCCCCAAGCTTTTAATGTATAACCTATTTATCACTGATCCTTAGTTCATGTCTAACTAATTGCCTCCTCCATCACTAAGGATCACAAACATTGATAAAGGCAGATGGTCATTGACTCTATCATTTCAAAGGAGAAAAAGTCCAATTTAAAACTATTTTAAGCCATTCTTGTCACCATTTCCAAAAAAACTTGAGCTATTTTTTTTCTTCAGGCAATTTTCATTCATAGAGATAACATTGACAGTATCAGATTTTATCTAACATGTATAGAGAAAGCACAATTTCCCCACTTAAAAAGTGTACAGTATTTTGTACACACTTTTTAGTATAAATTACATGCTGGGGATGATATTTTGGATATACTAGGTTAATTAAAATTTATTAAAATTAATTTTATATGTTTAATGGTACTTTTTTAAAGGTTTTTTTTTTTTTTAATTTATTTGACAGAGAGAGACACAGCAAGAGAGGGAACACAAGCAGGAAGAGTGGCGGAGGGAGAAGCAGGCTTCCTGCTGAGCAAGGAGCCTGATGCGGGGCTCGATCCCAGAACCCTGGGGTCATGACCTGAGCTGAAGGCAGATGCTTAATGACTGAGCCACCAAGGCACCCCCAATGATGCTTTTTAAAGGTAAGGTTGCTAAAAATTATATTACATATGTAACTGACATTCTATTTCCATTAGGACAGTGCTGCTTTAAGCAAATCATCTTATTTTCCATATCACGTGACCAATTATTAGAATAAATTTTATAAAACAGGGTTTTAAAATTTTCTTTTCCCCAAAAATACAACTTTAAGTTCATGGTTAGATATTTGATGTCACTTTTATTTCTCTATAGAGTACTCAGCAGTTATTCGAGGTAAAAATATCAATGTAATGTTTTATGTGTTTAATATTTCATTATTATATGTGTATGCGTGTTTCCAGTAGAACTAATGGTTTCTTCTGTATTGCGAAATTAGGATTTTACTCAAAAATACAGTCTCATCTTAAGGCTGCTGACCTAGCTCCTTACTACCTGGCACCACTTTTTAAAGATTTTTAGAAATTCTTTTAATCCTAAGAATATGTATTTTTTAAATAGATTTTTTTTTTGGCTTTTTGGTTTTTTTAATATTAACTCTCTAAAGGATAGACTACTTTGTCCTGGAAAGGACATAAAGAGTTAGCAATGTCTGTTCATCAACAATATTCACTACAGGCTTTCTTTAAGCATGGCTCTCAGCTAATGCTTTTGAATACGTAGAATGGAAGTCTTGGCTTCTACTCTCAAGAAACTAATAGTTCTGTAGTTGAAGGCACAAAACAATATGTACTAAACTTGAGTGAAGTAATATATGACAGGAAGATTTCATATTATAAATCAGCATTTTTGGCTTCTCTTGAAAAAGAGCGATACTTCTAGCATTATTGCAATGGCAACCACTGTTTGAAGTTATGTAATTGCTGTCCACATTAGATGGACCTAGAAAGTGCAGTGTGTTACTTTAATTATCTGCCTGGTTCATATAGGTACTTGACTTTTCAATTTCTCATCTAGGTAATTATTTATGTCTTTTTCAACTCCCAGTTTTAATTATAAGATCCATGACCTACTTACTTAAAATCTTACTTAAAATCTTCCTCAAAGGACTGTATTGTCAAAGTAGTGGCAGGTTCATTACCCTACATAATCTCTATGGAAAAGGCATATAAGCCTGAAGCTCCAGGGTGACTCACTCGGTTGGGTGGCTCACTCTTGATTTCAGTTTAGGTCATAATCTCAGGGTTGTAAGATCCAGCCCCACCTTGGGCTCCTTGTTGGGCTGCTTTGGATTCTCTCTCTCCCTCTCCATCTGTCCCTCCTCCCACCACCTGCACTCCTGTGTGCTTGTGTTCTCTCTCTTTCTTGTTCAAAAAAAGGAAAAAAGAAAAAAGAAAAAGTAAGGGCATAAGCCTATAAACATTTCTTCCACCAGAGGTAAGAAATATATCAGGTGGCAGTTCAAAAAGTAAGAATTATGGAAAATAGTGTGTTATCTTGATAAACTTTTCATGATAGTAAAATTAACTCAGTATTTGAGAGATCTTGTTTCTACCGTTGAGTGTG
Organism: Martes martes; assembly: GCF_963455335.1. NCBI lineage: Eukaryota > Metazoa > Chordata > Mammalia > Carnivora > Mustelidae > Martes > Martes martes. Next base: position 19,620,312 of record NC_137893.1, read on the forward strand.
AAATTCTTTTTTGGGTAAATAAGTACTGGTATGGAAATATTAAAAGTGTTACTCATGTTATTTATGGTTATTTATGATATCTAACAAATGGATAATATGCATCTATATTTACTATGAGTCTATAGTAAAACGTTGTGGTTTTTTTGGTTTACTAGTCCATTCAGAGCTGAGAGTTCTAAGATGACATGATGGAAAACTGAGTTGCCAATTTTTTATGTTCCTAATATCAAAAAATAAGTTCAACACACAGAATTTCCTACTAAGAACTAAAATAAGCCAGTATTGCTTTTATTGGGCATCCCAAGGAAAGCAATATGTTTATGGTTTGTGGTATTCTTTTAAATACTGGTGGATGGAGAGGAGAAGGGAGTTGAGGGAAATTGGAAGGGGAGATGAACCATGAGAGACTATGGACTCTGAAAAACAATCTGGGGGTTTTGAAAGGGCGGGCGGTAGGAGGTTGGGGGAGCCAGGAGGTGGGTATTATGGAGAGCACGTATTGCATGGAGCACTGGGTGTGGTGCATAAACAACGAATTCTGTTACGCTGAAAAGAAATAAAAAAAAAAAATACTGGTGGATGATGGAATTCTATGCTGGAAAAAAAAATGATAGTAGGGACTATGGTAATATGTAGAAATAAGTGTATTATTCTAAGAAAATTTAAAAATCTCAATTATATGAACAAAGAATAAAATTATTGAATCAATATTATGTCTCTTTAAAAAATGATAAATTATATTTTCCACAGTGTAGATCAGAGTATTTTAAATAATTCAATGTACAATTGAAAAAGGAATTTTTAGAATTTTCTATCAGTAAACAACAAATAGGCACTGTATTGATAATTCAAAGCCAGGTCAAAGAAAGCATTGTTAATAGAGAAAATGACATAGTAGGCAGATGAAAATGATGGAGAGAGCACGACCAGGCCAGATATGAAGCAACTGAGCTCTAGTTTTTTGTTTGTTTGTTTGTTTTGTTTTTAAGATTATTTATTTATTTATTTGAGTGAAAGAAAGAGAGGGAGAATCAGGCTCCTTGCTCAGAGCCTGATATGGGACTTGATTCCAGGATCCTGGGATCATGACCTGAGCTGAAGGCATTTAACCAACTTAGCCACCCAGGTGCCCTTCTAGTTTGTATTTTCTGTGTATTAATTTACTAGTTTCTCATTAGTGAAGGACTGACAAATCAACAACTGATTTTTATGAATTCTCCCTATACATTGAATAGCTTTCTAGATTACGTGACAGATACAGTGAAATACAATTCATAGTCCCAACTTTCAAGAAGTATACACTATATCTTGGGATTCAAGTTATAAACACGTAACAGACACTACTTGATAATGTATTATTTAATCCTGTAGGATGTTAGAAAAGTTCAGTGAAAATTCTGACATTGGAATAACCTGGGAAAATGTCATGGATGAGCTAGGGCTTAAGGAGGATGAAGTTGAATCATAGTGCTTGCATATATTAGAAGTGACACAAATACTAGCAAATTTTAGGCAAAAATTTCTTTTTATTCACCATCTTAACACTTTGTGTTCCTTTTTAAGAGGATGGCAAATTATGCTTTCAAATTCTGAATCTACTTTTACATCTCTGCAAATGAGATAAAACTATAATTTATTTCCCCTATAATTCCTAATCATATAGAATATTAGGAAATCAACCTAGTTCCAACTCAGTCCTTTCTTGGTGAAAAGCTGAGACCCAAGGAGATGAAATAATTTGACTATGATTTACTTAGTTACTTCAAGATGTCCATGAAGAAAATAAATTGATAGCTACTATTCTGGCTGGATTGTACAATTGACAGATTAAGTGTGTTTACAGGACACAATCAGGTACGTCCTCAAATATTTTTAGGGGGGATGAAAAGGACTTTTATGTTGATGTTGAACATACTATCAAAAGAAAAATCCAAATTTTGTTGGGTGTTTTTATTTTATGGTTCAGTATTGTTGTTGTTTTAAATTTATATAAATGAATGGTAATAACTGGGCATCATGATTTTTCAGTGTGTAGAGCTTCTTAAAATCTTCAAATAATTTTTGTATTTTATACTACTTCAGTCTTTACTTTAAAAACTATCTGTACATTTTTACTGTAGTCTCACATGAACTTTACATAATTTATAATTCAGGTAAAATCTGTGTGCTGCTATCTGGCCTAGCTTCTCTGAGCCTTTCCCAAGTGTATGTGCTCTCTCTGTGATGAACACTTGCACTGTTAGAGCAGCATTTCATTTCTTCGCACACAGCGTGGGTGGAGAGAGAACCAGGCCTGCAGATGGGAGGGCTCAGGTCACAGCCATAGGTGAGCGTTCTGTAGCCCCACTTCTGGATTTTGCCCTTCCTGTAACATCCTAAAAGGAGCAGAGCTTTTTGAGAACCCATGGAAAAAGGTCACAGACAGATAAGGAAGAGAGCAGCTCTACCCATGCACTCACATTTGCATGTTAGAATGTACTTTTATGGACCATGTGCCCCAAGATCAAAGGGAACATGGATCTAATCTTTTCAAAAGACCATCTTACCAAGAGTTGCTTTAATGGAAACACTGTTACGTGAGAATTGCCACACTAGCGAAAGGAGATGGAATTTTATTACCCATTCCTTTGAATGATACATTGTTGTCAGTTAAAGGGATGACTTTTTTTTCCCTTCATATTTAATTGACTAGAGTAATTGAGCCATATATTGAAAATCTTTCATTTTCTGCCTTTGATTTGATAACACTTTTATTTTCTGCCTTTGATTTGATAAACAAATAAACATTTATTTATTTATTTATTTTTGTAGTTTCAAGTTGTTATTCAAATTCCGGTTAGTTAACATATAGTATAATACCAGTTTCAGAAGTAGAATTTAGTGATTCATCACTTCTGTAAGACACCCAGTGCTTAACATATAGTGTAATACTAGTTTCAGAAGTAGAATTTAGTGATTCATCACTTATGTAAGACACCCAGTGCTCATAACAACAGATGTTCTCCTCAATACTCATCACCCATTTAACCTTCAGCAACCATCAGTTTCTTCTCTATAGTTAAGAGTCTGTTTTAGGGTTTGCCTCTTTCTTTTTTTTCCCCCATGATCATCTATTTTGTTTCCTAAATTCCACATATGAGTGAAATCATATGTTGTTTGTCTTTCTCTGACTTATTTTGCTTAGCATAATTAGCTTCATCCTCATCAGTGCCAATAGCAAGATTTCATTCCTTTTTGAAGGTTGAGTAATATTCCAAGGTATATATATACCACATCTTCTTTAAACATTCATCAGTTGATGGACATTTGGGCTTTTTATATAACTTGGCTATTATTGATAATGCTGCTGTAAACATCAGGGTACATATATCCCTTCAAATCTATATTTTTGTATCCTTTATGTGAATACCTAGTAGTGCAATTGCTGGTCATAAGGAGGTAGTTATATTTTTAACTTTTTGAGGAACCTCCATACTATTTTCCAGAGTGGCTACACCGGTTTTCATTCCCACCAACAGTGTAAAGGGGTTTCCTAAAGGACGACTTTTGTCTGTATCTCTGATTAATCCAAAAGGTTAGTAGCATATTTGGCTAGTAGAATGAGAAATAGCACTGGACATTTGAAATCTGTCCACTTGGCATTATTTGGAACGGTTCTTGTAATAGCAAAAACAAAATAAAATAAAGCTTGAATTTTAACCCATCAGTATTTTTTTTGGCAATTATACTTATGTGTTTATTTAACTAAACCAAATCCATTATTCAATGAAAGTTTGCATTTTAAAAATTTGTGATAGGGTGCCTGGGTGGCTCAGTCAGTTGAACCTCTGACTCTTGGTTTCAGCTCAGGTCATGAGATTGAGCCTTGCATCCATGCTCAAGGGAGAGTCTGCTTGAACTTCTCCCTTTTACTCCCTTTGCCTTTCCCCCTGTGCTCTCTCTCTCAAATAAATCAATCTTTAATAAAAAAAAAAAAAAAAAAAAAAAGACTTGTAGTGAGGGGCACCTGGGTGGCTCATTTGGTTCAGCAACTGACTCTTTATTTGGCTCAGGTCGTGATCTCAGGATTATGGGATCCAGCTCTGTGTTGGGCTTCCCTGATCGGTGGGAAGTTTCCTTAAGATTCTCTCTCTCCATCTCCCTCTGCCCCTCCTCACTGTGTGCTCTTTCTCTTTCTCTCTCAAATAAATAAATAAATCTCTAAAAAATAAAGTGGTGAGGTATGTTTTCTCTCTAGCTGGTTGAGTTGGTTCTATCTGATATTGAGTTAGGCAACCCATTTGGTAATGATTTCTGCTAATCACAGTGCTAAGCTTCTACAATGTGCTAAGTGGAGATGAATTAATGAGGATGGCATGATTCTGTCAGTGCTACAAGGAGACTGAGGAGTCAGAACTTGGTAAGACATAAAAGCATATCTTTACCAGACTCAGCTAAGTTTTAGCTTATATTTAACATTTTCTTTGGATGATTCTTGCAAAAGATAATGAATATAACTTATTTGCATCTTGTCTTTTATTACACACAAATATCTTCTACAAAATCAGGGTGAAGAGTGTCCCCATAGGAGAGGCGAGTGTCTGACAACATTGTTGGAGACTATAATTGCATTCTCTATTCTACCTGTGGTATTGCTTAATTGAATTATAGAATTATGGGGATAGCAGCGGAATTCCCTAGGGGACTGCTACAATTAGGCTTTTCATAATTTGTTTATGTTCTATGTTTTATCAGAAGCACACTGAGGAAATAGTTTTTCTGCCTGCATTATGAACTTGATTTCTCTGTTGATAGTTCATGAATATTAGTCGTTGAGTGACAGATTTTGTGTATATGTTTGTATTCATTGCTCTCCAGAGTGGTTGTTATATCTTGAATATGCCAGCTGTCTCTTGGGACCACTTCACAAAATGAGAGGCTTTTCTCAAAGGATAATATTTTTCTCCATAAAGCAGAAGTCAAGTTCTATTTTTTCCCTTCATTATTTGATAAAATTAAATATTGTGTAGGAAAAACATTTCCTTTTCAAATTATTTCTTTCGTATAAATGACACTTAGTTCAAAGATTTTTGCATTTTTCCCCAAACAGAGATGAGTAGATGAGTAGCACAAAGAAAGCTGACTTCAAGTTAGTGGATTTACATGGCAAACACTGCATAACACACCGAATTGTCTTCCACATATAAGACTTTTATATCAATAAAAGACTATAGAAGAGAATATGCAATTCTTAGAAATTCTTTATTCTTAAAATTTATATCTGCAAATAGGAAATGGATATCTTGCTGAGGAACTGTGAAACAGTGAATCTGGACAAAGATAATTATGCTAAATAAGCATATCCTCATGGTTTTCCCTCTGCAATGAGAAGCAACCATGAACCCTAATCAGGCGTTGCTTATAATGAAATCTACTTATATTTCAAGATAAGTGAAAATCATAGTTTAAAGGAAGAATCATATCTGCTGGTATGTGCAGTAGATAAAGGACTGGGAGAACAAGTCTCATGACACCACTAAGACTAAAACACTTGGGGGACATTAAGAAGAAGACCACAGCCTGCTCAAGAAAGATTAATGAGAATGGATAACTTCTCAGACTGTCAGGTTTAATGTGGAGGAGTCACACTCTTTGGCATAAATCCATGGCTGACTGATAAAAGGCTCTATAACCAGAGCGTGAAAATATCATCTCTAGAGCTCCACTCCTAGTATACCTAGGAATGAATTCAGTGTGTACTGTAAGTCTAAACCATAAGAATTCAGCTAATGGAAGGCAAAAGAAAGTGAGATATTTAAGAATATGATTCAGTGCAAATTAAGCCTGCCTTCATGGGAAAAATCCTGACTGGATTTGCATATTAAAGATTATTCTGACTTGCAAATCCTTTCCCTCAAAGACCAGTTAAACTGTGAAGCAAGAATGCTTGTGATTCAGACAGCCATCTTGCTTGGTCCTTCAGAGTGAGGGGAAAAAAGTCTTGTGCATGGCTCTATTTACATCCAGAAAGGTGGTATCTGTCAATTGATAAGAGCCCATACATACACATTCATTGTTCCAATGTCCAAGCAATTATTAGGACTTCTTCCAGTTAGAAGATTAGAATGGGTCTTGGAAATCTTATTCTCTGAATCAGGACCACAGATGGTTGGACCATATGATCTGATGGTTGGACCATATGATCCCTATACAAACTTCCTCAGGGCCACACTTATGAATGTGCCCCCTCTTTCACAATATTGCATTCTATTCCTCACCAGAAGCTGGAATTGATTCTGTCCACATAGAGTTAACTATGTCTTTTTGTTAAGGTTCCAAGACCACTTTTGTTAAGATATACTTTTTTTTATTTTGGAGGTTACAAAAAGGAAAGTAAAAAGACCATATGCTTCAGTTAGGCCAAATGTGCAAGTGTTTGCTAGGATACCAAATATTGAGTACAGCATCATTAAAATATGTTAATAGATCTCAAAACCTCCTACCCAATCAGTGGTATTCCCCAGAAAAAACTTCCTTAGCTGTGAGGGGTTCCACTGGAGCCTCTAGCACTCTAGGAATGTGGCCAAGAAATTGTCTTTGATAACCAGCTGGATTATACCATATTATAAAACCCAGAAAATTCTCAGGCCATTTGAATGATTAAGAAAACCTTAAATAATGAAAGTGCACTTAAAGGCAGAAAACAATTATCATCCTCAGAGTTATAAAAGCTCAAGTTTATTGGGAATTTTTTTGTGTGTCAGGTACTATGCTAGACTATTCATAAGCAGTATGTTATCTTATTGTCTCAATAGGTACTAAAATTAATCCATTTTTCATATGAGAAAACCTAGGCTCAGAAAGGTTAAGTGACTTGCTTAAAATCAAACAACTACTAAAAACCAGAGCCACATTTGCAACTCAAGACTGTTTCCTGAGCCTGAGTTCTTAATACATTTATAAGGTAACTCTTTTAGAAACCATAAAAATAGAGATTTGGTTTTATAAAACCTGAATATCTAGAACTCTTCAAATTCTGAAAGTAATAATTATTATTAATTTTGTGCTTGCCATATTGCTTAATATTTATGCCCATAATGGTTTTACTATCCCTATTTTATATATGATAAAGCTGATTTTTAGTGAGCCATGGTGCCTTATTTGAAATCAGATAGCTAGTAACTGAGAGAATTCAGATTTGAAATCCAAGTTTTCCCAATTCCAAAATATATCTTCCTAAGGAAAGGCTATTTTGCAAACAAACATCTGGAAAAATATTTGCTTCATTTATAACAAACGGTTAATAACTTTCATATAGAAAAGTAAGATAGCAAAAATAAAGTGCTGAAAATGAAAAAAAAATGTATAGGATGTATAGAATACAATAATAGGAAGTAAGCAAAGAGAACTAATTATTGGTCAATAAATCTTAAAAATTAACATAAAGAGATTGAAAGAAATGCAAACAAAAACATTGGAACAAAATAATTGAGTCAGACTTTTTATTTTATTTTTGAATAACCAGTTACAGGTTATATGTGAGAAAATAGATACTCATATACAGTTAACTCTTGAACAAGATGGGGGTTAGTGTGCCAAACCCCTAGGCAGTAAAAAAAAAATCTGCATATGATTTTAATGCCCCCAAAAGTTAACTATTAAGGCTTCTGGTCAACAGTAGGCTATTATCAATAACATAAATAGTCAATTAATACATGTTTTGTATGTTATATGTGTTATATACCATGTTCTTAGAAAAGATAAACTAGAGAAAAGAAAATATCATTAAGAAAATCATAAGGAAGAGATAATACATTTATAGTAATGTATTGTATTTATCAAAATTATCTGTTTATAAGTGGACCTGTACAGTTCAGGGTCAAATGTACAGTGTTTATGGGAGAGTAAGGTGATATAACCTTTTAAAGAGAAACATTTGGCAATATTGATCTGAAGCCCTAAAAATAGATATCGATTTTGATCCAGTAATCCCATTATTAGGAATTTATCTTAGATTTGACAAAGACTTGATATAATAGCAATGATAGCATCCCTTAGACTGGTGCAAAATCAGAAGCAAAGTAAATGTCTAGGAACAAGAATTGATTAAATTAAATAAGAATGGATTAAATAAAGAATTGATTAAATTAATTAAATAAGTGATAAATAAGGCACATTTATAAAAAAATGTGGTGCAAATTTTACAAACGATAATGCACATATATATGGATTGATTAAAATTAAAGACATAGTAAAACAGAAAATAAAGATACTTAAACAGTATTTACACTAATGTCACTTTTTGTTAAAATAAGTTTGTTCATAGAAAATTCTGAATACAGGGGCGCCTGGGTGGCTCATTGGGTTAAAGCCTCTGCCTTCTGCTCAGGTCATGATCCCAGAGTCCTGGGATCGAGCCCCACATTGGGCTCTCTGCTCCGCGGAGAGCCTGCTTCCTCCTCTCTCTCTGCCTGCCTCTCTGCCTACTTGTGATCTCTGTCTGTCAAATAAATAAATAAAATCTTAAAAAAAAAAAGAAAAAAAAAGAAAATTCTGAATACATTGACTCTAAAATACTAACGGTTTTTTTTTTTTCTTTAAGTAGTTGATTTTGGAATTTTTTTTTTTTCTGCTCTGAATTTCTCATTTTTTTCTTGGTAAAGAGCATTTAATTAAAAATTAAAGTAAAAAGGGTCTAGTATGTACATATACAAGAAAATTGCAAATTTAGTAAGGAATATAAAAATTACTACCAGATTTCCCAGGTAGAAAAAACATTCCTCTGGATTTCCATACCATTTAATGTCTGATAAATTAGCTCCTGGATAGGCTCTAAGTAAGAGTAATTTACCTCAATATTTAGGGGCACTAAAATATTATGTTTCTTTATTAATTTATAAGAAGACTATTGAGATTAAAAGTACAGATGCTTCTAACTAAACATTCATTTGTTTAATAAAAGGAGAAACCATTGCTGAGATGAAATACATCCTATAGATAGTAGTAGAGTGGGTCAATTCTTTCTTATTTGGATGATTAATCCTTCTCATGTTTCCCAATGTACAGACTGTCTGATCATGGTTTACGAACATTGTTCATTGTTCACCAACAGTGGATTAATTTATTTAAACAACTAATAATTATTGCATTGTAAATTAAAAATAATTTGACATATAGTCCCCAATTTTTTTTAACTTTAGGAAAGCAACAATATTACTGGTTTTTTAAGCTAATGAAAAAGTTTCTTTGCACCATTATTAATCCTACCTTTATATGGGAGATCTTGATTATATATTGTAAATTGTTTGGTTTGATAGTCTCAGAGTACTTCTTGACAATAAATCAGATTTTAATCAATATGCTTGTAGGAATAACAGAATAATGAAATTTTAATGTTCAGGTTTTTAAATTTATATATGCACAAATGACAGCTAAACCAAAGATAATTGGTCTCTTATCCCTTCCTCCGTTGTCAAGACTTAGCATCTATTTCTCTATTGTATTATCTCTCTATCATCTATATATTGGATATATAACATTTATTGAGTGTCAAGAATATAAATAAATGGGCATATAACTATCCTACTAATTTGAAATACAATTACATAAGAAACATTCATTTTCAAAATTTTATTTTATGAACTAGAACAAAAGTTTTAGATTTGAAGAACGTAATCAATCCCCCCCCCCCGCGCCAAAGTCTGTACTTTTGTCCTCTCTAAAAATACCTAGTAGAGATTTTAAAAACATATTTTGTCATTGATTTATAATACGTGTCAGTTCACTTTGTCAATTTTGGAAATATATATTTTTGTATCACTCTTCCCACCTTTCCTTTCTGCTTAAGAATTATTTCTACAGGAAAAAAACCCCTTTTTTGGTATCTATATGAGATAATGACTATGAACTAAACTTACTATATTAATTCCTTCACAATATTTGAATGTCAAGGCATTATGCTGTATACCTGAAATTTACACAGTGCTATATGCCAATTATATCTTCATAAAACAGGGGAAAAATCATTTCCTAAGTATGAACAGACCTCAGAGGAGGAATGTTCTGAAGGTTTCTTAACTTGAATAAAAATCATTCATTCTTTAAAAAAAAAAAAAGGAAAAACACAAAAATAGAATGGTATCAGGAAGAAGACTCAGTCCTTCATAATAGTTCTTATCATAGAATTCTTAACACAAGGTCAGAGAAACCAAACTTAACCTCAGCCTTCTAACTCATGGTTTCAAACAATTGGTCTTAGATGGCCTCATGTCTATGATATGATGTCCGTTCCGTACAATAATAAAACTGAAGCTGTTTTTCCATAGTCAACTATGTGCTTGGGTTGAGGCCTCCTGGATCTCATAAATGATTTGTCCCTCTTCTGACACTTATTGTTAGAGACAATATCTTTTCACCATTGTTGAAAAGTGCTGTGTCGACAGGCAGCGTTTGGGGATTGCAGACTGTGCTTTCCTCTGTAGCTGAAAACAGACAGAGGAAAGAAACGTGTCTTCCTGAGGCCCTGCGCTGCCCTCCTGGTAGGACGCTCTGCAGCTGCACAGCGGGCCACCTGGGCCGGCGGCCCTGTTCAATAGCTGGATATCCTGTTCTGCTTTTCTGCAGCTTTGCTGCCCAGGAGAATCGCCTGGGAAGTGAATTGTGACTTTCCAGGGTTTTAAGCTTGCCAAGATTACTTACGAAAACACAGTTTGGGGTTATACAAATTCCAAATCTTCTGGCACTCTTGTTGCCTGAAACTTGAGAGAAGGAGAGTATTTGCGAGAGTTGGGAGCTTAAATGCAACTGAAAGTGAGACTTTTTGTTATGAACATATAAATTATCAGAGAATATACTTTAGGTGCAAACTTAGGCAGCCTATTGGGGGTGTGCTGTCGTCGTCGTCGTTGTTGTTGTTTGTAATGATACATTTAAGAAGTATGAGCTTTCTCTGGAAGTTGTTCTTAAAGGCAATAAGGTAAAGTAAATGCTAATTTCAAAGGCCAAAGACATCTTTGAGACTTGCTTGAGTATTAAATGCACTCAAATTTTACAGGAATATTCTTACTTTGGAATTGTTAATGTTTCAGAAAAAAAAGAAAAAAGAAAAAGAAATATGTTCTGAGGGGAAAGGTTGTGTGTATATCTCCTCACTGGCAATCCTGATACTTCCCACAGAGGATTCTGCTGCTGAATAAATTCATGTGACAACTGGTTTGAGAAGACCCTTAGATCCCACAACATCGAAAAGTCAGCTTCAGCCTCATTTGAAATGGATAAACTCATGAATCTGTTATGTCAGGAGACATTTTGACCAAGTTCTCTCCACTTGATATTGACTACAGATAGCCCTATTTGCAAATTCCTTTTAGGGAACCTTCAAAATTAATGTTTTTGTTTGGTTTCAGATTAGTTTTGAAGTCCTGAGCTTTCTCACTAAAATGTCTAATTTTTTTTTAATCTGGTTTAAAAAGAAGAATATTTCTTTTTCTATTTTTATTGTCATTTGGGGGCATATTATTAGTGAATGAAACTATCTCTAACTTGAAGATGTTGGCTTATGCAGTTGAGTTGGATCTGTTTGGAAATACGAGCATGTCATTTTAACACAAAATTAAATAATTAATGTCAGATTTTAGATCTTATAGTCATCAGAATACTTAGCATTGCATAGAGCCTTATACTTTAAAAATTATGTGAACATTTTAAGAGTAAGAGAAAATAAATGTATCACTGAGTAAAGAAAACACATACCCCTCTTTTATCAACTGTCTCCACCCCCATCATCCTCCAGCCACACATTATGGTTCATTGTCAAGCAATTCAAGGAGATGCTCTACGAGGATATTTATTGGAAACTTTTCTTTCCTCTCTGGATCACTAGTTCACTGCTGTGCCAAATCAGACTCATAATGACTGATACTTTGAAAGGTATATAAGAATTAGATGTTATCAAGAAACCAACAATTCACTGAAACCTGGTATTAATTTAGAAATGTGCATTTTGCCATGTGAGTCATAACCAGATCTTCATCTAAATATTACAGTTTGCTTTACCAGTTCTAAACCATAGAATATGAAAACTAAAATTTAGTTGGAGAACAAAGTATTTAAATTTTCATAGGGTTAAAGAGAAATAATGATTATGAACTACCACCAAAGTCCACACACTTAATTCTGGGACTAGATAATTGGCCCCAGTGTTCTTTCCACTAAATTTATCATTATAATTTGAAAGGTTAAAATACCAAGTATTTTTAAATTCTACATTATTTCAAAATCTATAGCTGAAAATTTACTGAGATTGTGATGCATTTTTATCAAAGTATCAGATTTACCCCTAAGTTTTATCTTTTGACAAGTTGAGTGTATAAATGTAAACTTCTTAGAGACTCTTGCCGCGAATGAACTTTTGTATCCTATCATACAAACTATGCATGAGGTTAACTCAAAGCTCCAATTTGAGTTCTGAGGAGCTGTTTCCTAAATGTGTATGTACACACACACACACACACGCACGCACACACACACAAATGTATAAAATCTCAGAGTGTGGACCCTCAAAGAGGTCCAATTAAAAAAAAAAGGTATTATCGTATTTTGATTGTATGCACAGGTGTGAATTTTTTCCTTTTATGTGTCTAGTAGGGCTCTATCTTCTGTTCTTAGTGAAAACAAAACAAAAAGCAAATTGGAGATTAATTTTGGCTGAGACTGAATCTTAACATTCAATGTTTAGTTCGGGCATGTGTGTGTATTTAATTTCATCTACCATTATGGTCAACCATGATATCAAATGGTTTTCAAGATGAATTCCAGTTTTTTTAATCTGACAGTCTTAATTTCAGTTTTATAATAAATAGAATTAGTTTTAGAATAACAACATAAGCAGAGGTAATATTTTCTCAGCATTAATGTAGTGTGAGTAATATAAGTCAGCATGTTTTAGAAGCATAACATGCCATTAGATAATCCACACTGAGTGTTCTTTGGTACCTAGGCTTCATTCATTTCATTCGTCCATTCAGCAAATCTTCATTGTCTGACAAAAGATTAATTCAACATACTCAACAAATTGACCATAAAAACAGAAGAAAAGTTTGAATATTTCTATATTGGGATTTAATTGATTGTTTATCCTCAAGTGTTGATATCATGAAGTTAAGAAAAAGACTCTTTCAAGGTTGATTTTAGGGTTGATTAAGGTTTGAAAATATCTATATTTTTCAGGCACACACATTATATCATTTTGATAACTTTAAGACTGTGAAATATTTCACATAAGCCACAATCTCCTAGCACATTATGAATGTGCAGATAAATGATAATAGAGGTAAAAACCTGCATATAATTCTCAAACAATGTAAAAATATAAAATAGAACATTTCAGAAAGGTATTTTTTTGTTTTTAAAAAATATATATGAATATATGGCATATTTCATTTGTATGCTTTGTATTTCATATCAATAATAAAACTATAAAATGTGCACATAGGGTGGGTATAATATAATTTTAGAAGGATTAATGTCATTGTTTTAATATATTATAATGGATTTGAAGAATTTAAAGGTGATTAATTGATTTAGTAGATTTAAAGAGGAATTAATGCCATCTTTCTCAAATTTTTCCAAAAATAAGAGTGAACAATTCCAAACTTACTCTATGTGGCCAGCATCACCCTAATACTAGATAAGGACACTACAAGAAAATTAAAAGCCAATATTCTTGATGAACATAGGTGCAAAAATTCTCAATAAAATACTAGCAAACCAAAGGCAACAACATGTTAAAAGGATCATGCACCATAACCAAGGGGAATTTACACATGGATTTAAAATAGGCAAATCAATAAGTGTTATACCAGATTAACAGAATGAAGGATAAAAATTACATGATTAGGGGCGCCTGGGTGGCTCAGTGGGTTAAAGCCTCTGCCTTCGGCTCAGGTCATGATCCCAGGGTCCTGGGATCGAGCCCCGCATCAGGCTCTCTGCTCAGCAGGGAGCCTGCTTCCTCCTCTCTCTGCCTGCCTCTCTGCCTACTTGTGATCTCTGTCTGTCAAATAAATAAATAAATAAATAAATCTTAAAAAAAAAAATTACATGATTATCTCAACAGATGCAAAAAAAAATTTTTTTTCACAAAATTCAACACACTTTCATGATAGAGACTATCAAGTGATTAGGTATAGAAGAAATGCACCTCAACATTAAAAAGGTCATATATGACAAGCCCACTCTAACATTTTGCTTAAAATGAAGAGCTGAAAGCTCTTTTCCTAAGATCAGGAACAAAACAAAGATGCCCACATTGACCATTTCTATTCATTGACTATTTCTATAGTCTTGGAAGTCCTAGACAACAACTAAGCAAGAAAAAGAAATAAAAGGCATCAAAATTTAAAAGGAAGAAGTAAAATTGTCTCTGGCCCCAGATTACATGATTTCTTATATTTGGGAAGCCCTGAAGACTCTACCAAAAAATTGTTAGAACTAATAAATGAACTCAGTAGAATTACAGGATACAAAATATCAACATAGAAATGTAATATATATGTATACATAAACAATAAACTATCCAAAAAATAAATTAAGGAAACAATACTATTTGAAATAGCATCAAAAATAATAAACTACTTAATAATAAACTTAACTGAGGAGGTGAAGGATCTATATATACACTGAAAACTATAAATATTAATGAAAGAAATTTAAGAAGACACAAGATGTCTTCTTAAATGGAAAGATGTCCTGTGTTCATGGATTGGAAGAATTAATATTGCTAAAATGTTCATACTACCCAAAGCAATACACAGATTCAATTCAATCCCTATTATAATTTCAACAGTATTTTTCATAGGAGTAGAACAATCCTGAAATTTGTAGGGGATTAGGAAAGACTTCAAATAAACAAAACAGTATTGAGAAAGAAGAACAAAGCTGGGGACGCCTGGGTGGCTCAGTTGGTTAAGCAGCTGCCTTCGGCTCAGGTCATGATTCCAGCGCCCTGGGATCCCACATCGGGCTCCTTGCTTGGCAGGGAGCCTGCTTCTCCCTCTGTCTCTGCCTGTGCTCTCTCTTTCTCTCTCTCTCCCTCTCTCTCTCTGACAAATAAATAAATAAAATCTTAAAAAAAAAAATAAATAAAAGGAAGAACAAAGCTGGAGGCATCACCCGTTCTGATTTCATACCACATTTCAAAGCTCTAGTAATCAAAGCAGTATGGTACTGACATAAAAATGGACATAGATGAATGGCAGAATAAAGAGTCTAGAAATAAACCCACACATATATGATCAATCCATAATTGACAAAGGCACTGAGTACACACAGAGGAAATAACAGTCTCTTCAATAAGTGTTGGCTATCCACATGCAAAAGAATGAAATTAAGCCCTTATACCATACTCAAAAAACTCAACTCAAATGAATTAAACAATTTCAGTGTAAGATCTTAAGCCATAACATTTTTGGAAAAAAGCACAGAGGAAAAAGCTCCTTGACATTGATCTTTATAATGATTTTTTTTGCATCTGACGCAAAAGCAGAGACAACAGCAAAAAAGGACGAGTGTGACTATATCGAAATAAAGTCTGCACAACAAAGGAAATAACAAAATGAAAAGTCAACCTATAGAATAGAAGAAAATATTTGCAAACTATTTATATAATAAGGGATTAATACCCAAATATATGTAAGGAACTCATATGATCCAAAAGCAAAAACAACCTGATCAAAAAATAGGCAAATGACTTGAATAGACATTTCTCTAAAACAAAACAAAATAAAACAAAAACAAAACAAAAAACCCACAAAAATAAAAAGTACAAATGGTCAACAGATATGTTATGGAAAGGTGCTCAATATTACTTATAACTAGGAAAATGCAAATCAAAACCACAGTGAGATACCACCTCACACTTGTTAGGATAGCTATTATCAGAAAGTCAAAAGATAAGTGTCGGTGAGGAAATATAAAAAAGGAAACCCTTAACCACCACTGGTGAGAATAAGATTGGTATAGCCATTTTGGAAAACAGTATGGAGGCTCCATAAAAAATTAAAAATAGAACTACCAAAGGATCTAGCCATCCCACTTCTGTGTGTATAACCAAAGGAATTGAAATTTGATTTCAAAGAAAGATCTGCAGTCCCATGTTCGTTGCAACATTATTTATGATAGCCAAGAGGTAGAAGCAGCTTTAATGCCCATTGAAAATGAATGGATAAAGAAAATTGGAAATTATATATTTATATTGGAATATCATTCAGCCATAAAAAACCGAAATCTTGCTTGGAGGATATTATGTTGAGTGGAATAAGCAGACAGAGGGAAATAAATACTGTAAGATTTCACATATTTGTTGAATATGAAAGAGTCAAACATACATAACAGAGATAGAATGGTAGCTAACAGGACCTAATGGCTGGAGAAACAAGGACAGTTGGTCGAAGAGTACAACCTTTAAGTTATAAGATGAATAAGTTCTGGAGGCCTAACATATAGCATGGTGACTATAGTTAATAATATGTATTTGAAATTTGGTAAGAGAATATATCTCAAGTAGTCTTATGAGCCAAAAAGTTTTTAATTATGTGAGGTGATGGATATATTAATTAATCTGTGGTAACCATTTCACAATACATACATATATCAAAATATGTTATACATCTTAATTATATATTATTTTTCTTGTCAATCATTCCTCAGTGAAGCTGTAAAGAATTTTTAAAAATGAAATAAATAGGTTTGAGTCATTCTTACGATTTTTTGTTAGTTTTATATTTTTAGTATCCAGTTTAAATCAGGATTTATACTTCAGTTAACTGTATATAACTGATATATACATATAATATATACTATGTAAATAGGTTGGAAAAATCCCTGGAACATAGTTTTCGATAAATGTTAGTTCATGTTTTAAAATAATGAGAATACAAGAAATAGGTTTAAAAGCTCAGCATGGAATAGTGGAGATGGTTCAAGGACCCTAGATGTGAAAAAAAATCTGTCAAATTAAGGCAAAAATCTAATTGTCTGGATGATCTATGACTATGACTTTATTTATTTTTTTAAAAATATTTTATCTATTTATTTGACAGAGATTACAAGTAGGCAGAGAGGTGGGCAGAGAGAGGAAGGGAAGCAGGCTCCCTGCTGAGCAGAAAGCCAGATGCGGAGCTCAATCCCAGGACTCTGGGATCATGACCTGAGCCAACAGCAGAGACTTTTTAACCCACTGAGCCACCTAGGCACCCCTGACTATGACTTTAAATCAGTTGAGAAATAGTTGAGATAGTGTTTACGTATTTCTTACAGGGTATATGCAAATAATTTCCTTTATTATTTACTATTAGTAAATACTGGTAGTTTCAGTGAATTTAGAAATACCATTTGTTTTAATGTATAATTTGTTTTTATTTTATATAGAGTTTTTTAGTTATATATCCAGTACTTTTAATTAATTTGAATATCCTGGCAATAAAAATTGTCAAACTAAGCTGTGCACATAGATGTTGTTTGTGTCTCTGAATAAGATTCAGTTAAATCCACCAAGCAGAAAGTTTATCTCAACAAATCTGGAGAAGTCTTTTTTTTTTTTTTAACCTAGAAAAAAATCCACATTGTAAGAAATGTACAGTGATTTGATTAATCATCTACTAAAAATTTTGTTTTAAGTAAAACATCATAGCTCCAGTCAGAGTTGAGATTATTTACTTCACGTTTGCTCATTGCTTACAAAGGAAGGAGAGGGGGGTCAGAGGAAGAGTGTCACATACTTATTCAACATCTGATAATTAAATGCTCAGCAAATGTTAGCTATGGTATTATATATATGTAAATATATATACACACATATACATATACGCATACATATATTACATATACATTATGTATATATTTTACATATATATATATAAACACAAGCACATATGTGTTTTTACTTTCTGTCTTATTTCATTGGTAATTCCATATCTGTCTTCAAAGGGTGCCATGGGAAGACATCTTTTTCATTAACATAAGAATTATGGTAACAGTATATGCTCGTTAAGGAAACTATTGAAGACTCACAGGCATTTTATGAATACATTTCAAACAGTGTTTGGCAGCAAAAGTCTAATTCATTCGAGCTGCTTTAAAATTTGCTAACGAATATTTTATTTTTTAAAGGATTTTATTTATTTATTTGAGAGAGAGAATGGAGAGGAGGAACAAAGAGGAAGGAGAGGAAGAGGGAAAGAATCTCAAGCAGACTCTGCACTGAATGGGAAACCCAATGCTGGGCTTGATCTCACAACCCTGAGATCATGTCCTGAGCTGAAACCAAGAGTCAGACACTTAACTGACTGAGCCAACCATGTGTCCCATGAATAATAATTAAAACAAAAAAAAAATTTAATACATTACACAGTATAGTTTTCTAAAGTTATATGTGGTTAAGTTTCTCCTAAAGAGATTAAAATTTTGAAATCTGTATAAACAAAGTAAGAAAGAATTAATAAAGCAGTTGGACATGGCACAAATTTATTGAAAAAATATATATAGTCTAGGTCCAATAATTTGTGTTAATTTGCTAGGGTTGCCATAAGTAAATAGCACATACAAGGTGGCTTAAACAGAAATTTATTTTCTCAAGTTCTCCAGGCTAGAAGTCCACAGTGACGGTATCGACAGGTCCTGGTGACCTCTCTCCTTGTATTGCTGATGGCTCCCTCACTTTTGTGACCTCCTGTCCTGTCTTTTCTCTGAGTCTCTGTGTTTCCAAGTTTCCTCTTCTTTCAAGAACACCCTAAAAGCCTCATCCTAACTTAATCATATCTTTAAAACGACTCATCTCCAAATACAGACACATTTTGAGATACTGGGGTGAGGGCTTCAAATATGTATTACAAAGTGACACAACTGAGCTTCAAATGGCACTCCAGTCAAAAGTGAGAAAACATAGGTACGTTTAAAATAATTTGAAAATTTTGGTCGCAATACATTTAATGATTGAGATTCTTTTATTTTAAGTTAGCAACATCACAAATTAGGTGCTTAAAGATCCTCAAACATATTGAGGAGGCAGTGTTCTGATAACAATCTGATAAAAATAGCAATTTTAGTATCAGCAACAAGAGTAACTGTAATAGTACTAGTAATAATAGTAGTAAAGGCATTTATTTGTCCTGTACCAGGGGCTCTCTTTACAGTATTTTTCTGTTTACAACCACACAAAATCATTATCTCCATTTTATACAGAAGAAAGTATGAGAGAAGTAAAATAACTTCTTTGATGTCCTTTGCTATTGAGTTTTAGAACAGGGATTGCTTCAGTTACTAAAAGCAGCAAAAGGAATAGTCAGATGTTGATTAAATGCAGATGACACATGAAGTTCTTTATCTAGAATATTGCTGATGATCGTGAGATGAGAGAACATTCACTGAACAGTTCAATATTGTTTCGTGTACCTCCTTGTGCCAGGTTCTAAGCTAGACACAACTGCTATCAAGACAGACTTAGTAATTTGCCCTCATGAATTAGGTACTAGAGGGAAAATGCAAAGTGCCTCACTGAAGAGACCATCTCTAATTTCTCAAAGACATTTTTTGTTATTTCTTTTTAGCAGTGGTTAGCAGATGTGCAGTAGCATTATTTTTATAGTTTGCTATTACTGATCTATTTCAGTCTTAGCTATTTCTTTGGTCTTCGGTGCTTTTTAACTTTCATTGTTTGGGGTTTTGTTTATTAATGGAATTTGATAATTCAGTAAGCCAGTCTGGTCAAAGTGATTTTATTTTGATACATGAATATACTTTTTAAATATTTATTAAAATAGATGTATATTTTCAGGGCTGAAGAGTTAGTGGAGTGAAGAAATAACTGACACAAAACAGTCTATAGTTCCAATGTCCAGGGTTTTTTTAATTAAGATTTTTTAATTGTGAAAAAAATAGGATAAAAGAGTACACTGAAAGGAAATGTAAAAGAAAAAGCCATCATAAGCATTTTCATTTGGAATGGAATTATCACCAAGGATTTGTCCTTGTCTCATTTCTTACTTTATTAAATTCATGACATTATTGAACATTGTGTCCTATTCCCCTGACATTCTCCTGAATGAAAAATGGTAGAGCTCTGCTAATGATTTGATTATGGTATAGAATTGTACCTGATATGTCAAGATAAATGTTAACATTGATATTGAATTTATGGATTTGTAGACAGTATTTAATTTTTAGAAAGAAATATTTTATCAAAATTATTAATCATTTATTATTGTCAACAGAACTATGTGACAGGTTTCATTACACTGCAGTAAAGATGTTGAATGTAAAACCTCTTTCTAGCCTGTCATGCAACACCCAAAGCGTGTTGAAGAGGAACAATTTTTAATCTGTCTTTCACAAAGATTTATACCATAATCAGTTTTATATAAAGAGAAACCTTATGCCTAGTGAGAAAAGATACCTGCCAGGAAAATGTGCATCTGTGTCCCTCCTTGAAACACTGGGGCCAGGGAGCAGATTACTGACCTGTTCAGTCTTTATGGGGAAAAAAAAAAAAACTTATCTCCTAAACATAAAAAAAAAAAGTTTTCTGTAAAGTTGCTTTAATACGAAATTAGTTTATGAAATATTTTCCAAATTTATTGGCTTTTAAAAAAAAAAGTTCTGCTTTTATTTCAGGTCAGACATAGTAAGGATGTGTCTTTTCAACATCAAATATGCCAATTCAAATGTCATATTAGCTTATGAAGAGTTTCCAAAAACTGGAATATTTTAAATACAGTCCTATCCTTCCACAGAAGAATAGGCTAGGTTGAAACGTGGCTTTTCACTCAATCATTTTAGTAATTGGTACAGTTGCTCTGTAAGTGGTAGTGACATTTTTCCTAGCAAATTAACTCTTATTTACACATAATAAAACAAATAAGCAAGAAATAGAAACAAATTTAGCAATCTAAATTGAAAAACCTCTGCTATTATCTTAAAGAAGTAATTAGTTGTAATAAGCGGAAACAAAATGATTTGACTTCTCAAGATAATTCATCTTGAAACAAAGTGATTACACAAATATAAGATTTAAGTGGAATATGCTAAAATCATGTGAATTGAGAGCTCTGGTGAATCATTTGAAAAACAATGGCTTTAGCATATTGAAAACTAAAACTTTGTGGTCCTAAGGAGTTAATGTGTTTTTAAGAAGGGAAAACAATAACAACTCCATTTACTCCCAGGGAATAATTTATGTACTGGGAAAATTGAGTTGAAAAATGAAAACTTGTAAATGAAAGCTAATCTTTAATGAGTATTACCACAAAGATGTACAGAATACACACAAGATAGTAATTCAGGTTTTAGTTGAATTCTTTTGAAAAGAGACCATCTTGACTAGATCTAAGAAAATGACTCAACAGGGAAATTATATGTATGTATTTTGAAAGTTATTTATTTTAAATTACCCTCTGTATGACATAAGAAAAAGTAAAACTGAAGGATTTGAAATTACATTGAATATGGACTTGGATTAATTTTTTTTTCCAGTTCATGACCTCCTAATATGGTGAGCCTTAAATCTCTTTCCTTATAACCAAATGTTCCCTGAACTCTCCTTTTGCTCTCAGTACCAAAGGAGATGGATAGCAATGGAAGGAGTAGTAAACCATCTTCCTGCTATAAAGTTGTTTATGTAGGAAGTATTCATATTAGTGATAATATCTTGCTTTCAATAATAAATGAAGAATCAGTATCTACTCTAAGTATAGGATAAACAGTGGATTTAGAAGAACACAGGGAAAGCACCATTTGCTAAAAATGACAATTCCAGAGAATTGTTCATGTCCAACATGTATGTTTAATCCAGACCAACATGTCCATTGTTATACCTTCTCACAAAGATAAATCACACATCTAACCAGTATTTTAGGTCCTTCCCTGAGTGTTCTGACCTATTTTGAGTTTTTCCCTAGCTATACTCACTTCTAATCTGTTCTTCATCTCTTCTGTAAGGTTCAACACCTTCCTGCTTATTAATTTCATCATCTATATTTGTTCTTCCTTCATTGACTCTTAGACCTCACTTAGGGACTTAGATTAATCTTCATTTTTTAAAAATTTTGTTTTATTTTTTTTCAGTGTTCCAAGACACATTGTTTATGCACCACATCCAGTGCTCCATGTAATATGTGCCCTCCTTAATACCCACAACCAGGTTCACCCAACTCCCCACACCCCTACTTTCCAAAACCCTCAGTTTGTTTCTCAGAATCTAGTCTCTCATGCTTTGTCTCCCCCCTCCTATTTCTCCCAATTCACTTTTCCTTTCCTTCTCCTAAAATCCTCGGTTATTCCTTATGCTCCACAAGTAAGTGAAACCATATGATAACTGAATCTCTCTGCTTGACTTATTTCACTCAGCATAATCTCTTCCAGTACTGTCCATGTTGATACAAAAGTTGAGTATTAGGGAAATTTTAATCCAGAATTTGTTCTACTATATCTTCTAGTCTTCTGTCTTTCCCCACCCCCTCAAGGATTCCAATAATTCTGATGTTGGAATGTTTCATGGCATCGTTTATTTCCCTAATTCTGTTTTTATGGCTTCTAAGCTGTTTGTTCCAGGCCTCTTCCTGATCCTTTTTTTCTATCAGTTTGTCTTCTAGATCACTACTTCTATCTTCTTCCTTGGTTACCCTAGCTGTTAGAGTATTTAGATTAGATTGTGTCTCACTGATAGCATTTTTAACTTCTGCCAGATCAGCTCACACTTCTGTCCTTAGAGATTCTATGTTGTCATTAATGGTTTTCTCTGACCTAGCCATTGCCTAGATAATTGTTACCCTGAATTCCCTTTCTAACATACTGTACATTTCCATATCTAATAGTTCCATGGAAGAGGGCACAGTCTCTGAATTTTTCCTCTGTTCGGTGTTCCTCCTCCTAGTCTTTTTGGTAAGAGGTGGTTGAGGGGATGTTTGGCTGAATATATCAACTATGATCCAGGCAAGGTGCATCCTCTTCACTGATGTCTTCTGCCCCCGCAGAGATCTACAAGTGTATAATTTTATATGTCACGCTGATTTCATGGGTGTTCAGAGTGTTCTGGTAGATATTTAGCACACTTTAGGGGACCAGTTGAAACAGAGTCTCCGATTTCTCAGTCATCTCTCCTCCTTAGATTAACCTTCATACTGATTCTTGATGCTCCCAACTTCACATTCAACCAACCATGGACTGGTGGCAGTTTTCCTATTACCTATCTTAAGAATGTACCATCTGTTCTCCATCAGTACTACCAATTTCTTAGTTCAGAATTTCATCTTCTTTCACTTCAAATCTTACAATGCCCTTCTCACCAGTTTTCTTGACAAAGCCTTTGTGAACTTCTGGTCAACTTACTACATTTCCTTTTCAACTTCCAATCAAATCCTCTAGACTAAAATAAAGCTTACTATATAAATTCCCTGTTTAAAACCATTCAATATCTCCCTATGCCTTTCTGGATATAATGCAGACTCCACTGCATGATATACAAGGTCCTTCATGGTCTAGCTCCTGCCTCACCTCTTTAAAACTATCTCCTACTAATCTTCAAAAGGAACATAGTATCCAACCATACTGAGCTACTTTTTATTCTTTGAACATGTTATGTTGTTTCATAACTTGGCTTTTTCATTTTTATGAAAGTATAATTGACAAATACGATTATAAGATATTTATACTATGCATTATGATAATACATTGTGAAAGGATTCCCTATGATTTAATTAATTAATAGACCTATCACCTCACATATTTCTCTCTTTCTGGCAAGAACACTTAGGTTCTAATCTATTAATAAATTTCATTTCACTTATACAATATAATATAATTAACTATAGTCACTATATTATACATTAGATCCTTAGATCTTATGCATTTTCTAGCTAAAAGTTTGTACTCTTAGATATCTTATAGCTCCATGTTTTTGCAATTATTATCCTCTCTACTTATATCTTTCCTTATTTGTCTGCAACAAACATAAATCAAGTTCTGAATACAAAAACCAAAAGTGCACTGCTGTAAGTGGGGAAAATCACGAATGAGTTGAAACTTGAATGTCCCCCAAAGTATGAATAGCATCAGTCAAGGCTATCAGAAGGTAATAGAAACCCAGATCTTGCTTGAGAATTAGGGTGACCAAGTGTCCCAGTTCACATGGGACTGATGGGTTTCCCAGGACACAAGATTTTCAGTTTTCTTGTTTTCTAAGATTTTTAGTTCTGAAACCCAATATTCCTGAGCAAACTAGAATGGTTGTTTTGCCTGAGACTAAAGAGCTGGACACAAATATGTCTTCATCTTATATGCCCCCAGTGTTTGCTGAATCTCTATTCTAACCCTTATTCTCTATTGCAACTTCTTTATAATTGTGTGTGATAACCACAGCACGCTATGCATCTTCAGAGACTGAGTCTTACTCACTTTTGTATCTCTAGCAACTACTTTGTTGCCAGTCACATGTCTTCTTCCCAGAAAATGTTCCATAACTATGAATAAAGAAATTGATGAATAAATAAATGAATGATTGAATGATAGAGAAAGATTAAAAAAAGCAGGGCTAAGACTCATGTCCCAAAAATTCTGATAAAAGTAACAGAATTGATTAGGGATATAAGACCTGGAATGTAGATTTCAGAACCAAACAAGAAAGCCATTTCTGTCACTATTGTTGTTGCCACTGTTTTTTCACATTTTTGTAATATAAGCATTTCTTCTGATTCCAAATATTCAGTAAATTCTACAACTTTGGGAATACTTTGAGTGAATGGATTGTTTCCATTTGTGGAAACCTTGGGCGGGATTAGTTTTTCATGTGTTTTTGGTTGGTACAAAAACATTTGGTACTTGAGGACAGATGTGATCATTAGACCACCCCCAGAACTTATGAATTTATTGCAGAGAGATTTAGACTTCCACAAAATGTGGGAGCCAGAGTTCAAAGTAATACCCCTCGCAACTCATAAGTCCAAGAGACTTCTGTTGACCTAAATTACTTTGTTAATATTTACTTTATATAATTACCTGCTTCTATATTGGGTGCATAAATATTTACAAACATTACATACTCTTCTTGAATTTTCCCCTTTATCATTATGTAATATCCTTCTTGGTCTTTTGCTGTATAGTCTTTGTTCTAAAATTTATTTTGTCTGGAGAGGAGGCTTCAAGATGGTGGAGGAGTAGGAGACCTAAATTTCATCTGGTCCCAGGAATTCAGCTAGATAGTTATCAAACCATTGTGGACACCTTACAAACTCAACAGGAGATTGAAGGAAAGAATAGCAGCAACTCTATGAACAGAAGAATGACCATTTTCTGGAAGGTAAGATGTATGGAGAAGTGACTCTGAAGCAATATACAGGAAGATAGACTGTGGAGGAGAGAGCTTACGTCAGCCAGCTACTGGCACGTGATAGAACAGCAGAGCACAAAATTGGAACTTTTAGAAGTTTGCTCCAGTGAGGGACATCTCTCTGGTGGCTATGCAGTGGGATGGAACCCTTGCTGGGGCAGTGTAGTCTCAGGACCCTGAGGGTCACAGAAAGACTGGGGGTGCCTGAGTGTGGCAGATTTCCCATATATCAGAGCAGGGAGGCTGGCTGTGAAGACTGAGCCCAGGAGTGGACTCTCAGCTTGGAGTTGCCATAAACCATGATCCATGGCAGAGTCGGACCACTTTTTGAAGAGCGAAGGTGCCAAAAGTGGCAGGTCCAGGAAGACTCCTCTTCCTCCCCTGGGAGAAGCCGCACAGGAGCTGGTCACAGGAGTCCACTGCAGGAATCTGCTGGGTTTGGAGATTCTAAACTGGGTCACATAGCAGAGATAGAAACACTCAGTTACAGGCCAGGTGAGCATGGAGTGTGGATGGAGACTGGGAGACAAGAGTAACTGACTGGTTTTCTCTGACAGGCACTGAGGAGTGGAGCCCTGAGCTCTTGGCTCCTCCAGGGCTGGAGATTGGGAGGCTCCCATTTTCATTCCCATCCTCTAAAACTGTGTGGAAACCCTTCAGGAAACAAGGGCAAACAAGGGCAAATCCAAACAGATTACTTAGCCTGGCCCCTGACAAAGGTGGTGCAATTCTGCCTCTAGCAAAATCATTTGAGAATCAATGCAACAGGCCCCTCCCTCAGAAGATCAGCAAGAATACCCAGACAGACCAAGTTTAATGACCAATGAGGACTGCAAAGCTCCAGCGCTGCAAATCTCCAGTGCTCGGGGAATATGGCACAGAGTTCATGGATTTTTCTCCATGATTCTTTAGTCTTTCAAAGTTAATTTTTAAAATTTTCTTTATATTTTTCTTTTACTATTTTTTAAAATTTTTTCTGCTTTCCTTTTTCAACCGACTTCTTATCAATTCTTTTTTTAAAATCTTTTTTTAATTTTCATTTTTACAGTCATGTTCTATACCTTCATTGTAATTAAACTATGTATATATATATATGATTATTTACACACACACACACACACATATGTGTGTGTGTGTGTGTGTGTGTGTGTGTGTGTCTTTAAACTTTGGGATACAGATTCTTCTAACAGACCAAAATATACCCTAATTCTAGTGTATGGCTTTGTTCTATTCAACTACCTGATCATATTCTCTCCTTTTTATCCCCCTAGTTTTTCTCCTTTTTTCAACCAACTTCTTAGTTCCTTTTATAAAAATCTTCTTTTTCATTTTTACAGTCATATTCCATCCCTTCATTGTATTACCTTTATTTTTGTATATATATGAGTTTTTCTTTCTTTAAAATTTTGGGAGGCAGTTTCTGCCAACATACCAAAATACACCCAAGATCTAGTGTGTGGCTCTGTTCTATTCAATACCCTGATCACATTCTCCACCCCCCCCCGCCCCAGTTTTAGGTCTCTTCTGATTTGTTTACTGTATATTTTTCTGGGGTTGTCATTACACTCATAGCATTTTTTTCACTCATTCATTTATTCTTCTCTGGACAAAATGACAAAATAGAAAAACTCACCTCAGTAAAAAAGAACAAGA
Organism: Martes martes; assembly: GCF_963455335.1. Classification (NCBI taxonomy): domain Eukaryota; kingdom Metazoa; phylum Chordata; class Mammalia; order Carnivora; family Mustelidae; genus Martes; species Martes martes. The sequence continues at coordinate 19,647,319 of NC_137893.1, forward strand.
GGCAATACCGACTGCCAGGGAGCTAATCAATGTAGACATTAGTAAGATGTTGGAATTGGTTTCAGAATGATAATTATAAAGATACTAGTTGAGCTTGAAAAAACATATAGGAGATACTAGAGAATCTCTTTCTGGAGAGATAAAATCTAACCAAGTTGAAATAAAAAAGGCTATTAATATTGAAGACAAAGAGAAAATCCTGAAAGCAACCTAGGACAAGAGATCTATAACCTAAAATGGTAGAAACATTAGATTGGCAGCAGACCTATCCACAGAGACCTGGCAGGACAGAAAGGACTGGAATGATATATTCAGGGTACTAAATGAGAAAAATATGCAGCCGAAAATACTATAATCCAGCTACGCTGTCACTGAAAATAGAAGGAGAGATAAAAAGCTTCCAGACAAACAGAAACTAAAAGAATATGCAATCACCAAACCAGCTGTACAAGAAATATTGAAAGGAGTCTTCTAAGCAAAGGGAGAACCTAAAAGTAACATAGACCACGAAGGAACAGAGACAAGATACAGTAACAGTCACCTTACAGGCAATACAATGGTGCTAAATTCATATCTTTTAATAGTTACCCTGAATGTAAATGGGCTAAATGCTCCAATCAAAGGAGACTGGGTATCAGATTGGATTTAAAAAACAAATAAACAAACAAACAAACAAATAAAAACAAGATCCATTGACATGCTGTCTGCAAAAGACTCATTTTAGACCCAAAGACACCTCTAGTCTTAAAGTGAGGGAGTGGAAAACCATTTATCATGCTAATGGAAATCAGATGAAAGCTGGGATGGCAATCCTTACATCAGACAAATCAGATTTTAAACCAAAGACTATAATAAGAGATGAGGAAGGACATTATATCAAACTTAAAGGGTCTATCCAATAAGAAGATCTAACAATTGTAAATATTTATGCCCCTAACATGGGAACAGCCAATTATATAAGTCAATTAATAACAAAATCAAAGCAACACATCAACAAAAATACAATAATACTAGGGGACCTTAACACACACCTCACTGAAATGGACAAATCATCTAAGCAAAAGATCAACAAGGAAATAAGGACTTTAAATGACACACTGGACCAGATGGACTTCACAGATATATTCAGAACATTCCATCCCAAAGAAACAGAATACATATTCTTCTCTAGTGCAAATGGAACATCCTTCAAAATAGATCACATCCTGGGTCATAAATCAGGTCACAAGTTCCAAAAGTTTGGGATAATTTTCTGCATATTTTTTCATATTCTTTGAAACTAGAACTCAACCAAAAGAGGAAAGTTGGAAAAAACTCAAATACATGGCTGCTGAAGAGCATCCTACTAAAGAATGAATGGGTCAACCAGGAAATTAAAGAAGAATTAAAAAATTTCATGGAAACAAACAAAAATGAAAACACAACTGTTGAAATCTTTGGGATGCAGCAAAGCTGGTCCTACAAAGAACGTATATAATACAACAAGATTTTCTCAAGAAACAAAAAAGTTCTCAAAATACACAACCTAACCTTACACCTAAAGGAGCATTACCTGGAGAAAGAATAGAAAATAAAGCCTAAAACCAGCAGAAGAGAAATAGTAAAGATCAGAGGAGAAAGCAATGAAATAGAAACCAAAAGAACAGTAGAACACAGTAACAAAACTGGGATCTCATTCTTTGAAGGGATTAATAAGATTGATAAAACCCTGGCAAGACTTATCAAAAAGAAAAGATAAAGAACCTAAATTAATAAAATTATCAGTGAAAGAGGAGAGATCACAATCAATACCAAAGAAATACAAACAATAATAGGAACATATTATGAGCAACAATATGCCAATAAATTAGAATATCTAGAAGAAATGGATGCCTTCCTAGAGACTTACAAACTACCAAAACTGAACCAAGAAGAAATAGAAAACCTGAACAGACCCATAACCAGCAAGGAAATTGAAGCAGTAATCAAAAGTCTCCCAACAAACAAGAGCCTGGGGCCAGATGGCTTCCTAGGGAAATTCTACCAAACACTTAAAGAAGAATTAATACCTATTCCATTGAAACTGCTCCCCCCCCCAAAAAAAAACAAAAAAACAAAAAACAAAAAACAAAAACAAAAACAAAAACAAAAAAAAATGGAGGAGAAATTCCAATCTCATTTTATGAGGCCAGCATTAAATTTCATCCCCAAAACCAGACAAATTCCCCATCAAAAAGGAGAATTACAGACCAATATCCCTGATGAACATAAATGCAAAAATCTCACCAAAAAACTAGCTAATAGGATCCAACAGTACATTAAAAGGATTATTCACCAGGATCAAGTGGGTTTTATTCCTGGGCTACAAGGTGGGTTGAACATCTGCAAATCAATCAGTGTGATACACTACATTAATAAAGAAAAGTACAAGAACCATATGATACTCTCAATAGATTCTGAAAAAGCATTTGACAAACTACAGCATCCTTTCCTGATCAAAACTCTTCACAGTGGGGGCGCCTGGGTGGCTCAGTGGGTTAAAGCCTCTGCCTTCAGTTCAGGTCATGATCCCGGGGTCCTGGGATCGAACCCCACATTGGGCTCTCTGTGCAGCAAGGAGCCTACTTCCCTCTCTCTCTCTGCTTGCCTCTTTGCTTACTTGTGACCTCTGTCTGTCAAGGAAAAAAAAAAAAACAACAACAACTCTTCACAGTGTAGGGATAGAAGGTACATACCTCAATAACATAAAAACCATCTATGAAAAGCCCACAACAAATATCACTTTCAATGCAGAAAAACTGAGAGCTTTTCCCCTAAGGTCAGGAACACAACAGGGATGTCCACTCTCACCACTGCTGTTCAACATAAGAAGTCCTAGCTTCAGCAATCAGACAACAAAAAGAAATAAAAGGCATCCGAATCAGCAAAGAAGAAGTCAAACTCTCACTCTTTGCAGATGACATGATACTCTATGCGGAAAACCCAAAAGACTCCACCCCCAAATTGCTAGAACTCATACAGGAATTCGGCAAAGGGGCAGTATATAAAATCAATGTGCAGAAATCAGTAGCATTTCTATACACTAACAAGACAGAAGAAAGAGAAATCAAGGAGTCAAGACCATTTACAACTGTACCCAAAACCATAAGTTACCTAGGAATAAACCTAGCCAAAGAGGCAAAGGATTCGTATTCAAAAAACTACAGAATAGGGGCACCTGCGTGGTTCAGTGGGTTAAGCCCCTGCCTTCGGCTCAGGTCATGATCTCGGGGTCCTGGGATCGAGTCCCGCATCGGGCTTTCTGCTTAGTGGAGAGCCTGCTTCCTCCTCTCTCTTTCTCTGCCTGCCTCTCTGCCTACTTGTGATCTCTGTCTGTCAAATAAATAAATAAATAAAATATTAAAAAAACAAAACAAAACACTACAGAACACTCCTGGAAGAAACTTAGGAAGACACAAAGAGATGGAAAAACGTTCTATGCTCATGGATTGGAAGAACCAATATTGTTAAAATGCCTATGCTACTACCTAGGGCAATCTATACAGTCAGTGTAATCCCTACCAAAATACCACCAACTTTTTTTCACAGAGCTAGAACAAATAATCCTAAAATTTGTATGGAACGAGAAAAGACCCCAAATAGCCAAAGGATTGTTGGTTGGGGGGTGGAGGAGGGGAAAGAACCCAAAGCTGATGGGATCACAGTTCTGGACTTCAAGCTCTATTACAAAGCTGCAATTGTCAAGACAGCATGGTACTGGCACAGAAACAGACACAGATTAATGGAGCAGAATAGAGAACCCAGAAACAGACGCTCAACTCTATGGTCGACTAATCTTGGACAGAGCAGGAAAAAAAAATCCAATGGGAAAATGATAGTCTCTTCAACAAATGGTGTTGGGAAAATTGGACAGCCACATGCAGAAGAATGAAACTGGACCATTTCCTTACACCACACACAAAAATAGACTCAAAGTGGGCGAAAGACTTAAATGTGAGACAGGAATCCATCAAAATCCTAGAGGGGAACACAAGCAGCAATCTCTGTGGCCTTGGCCACAGCAACTTCTTGCTAGACATGTCTCCAAAGGCAAGGGAAACAAAGGCAAAAATGAACTATTGGGACTTCATCAAGATCAAACGCTTTTGCACAGCAAAGGAAACAGTCGACACAACCAAAAGACACCTGACAGGATGAGAGAGGATATTTACAAATGCCTTATCAGATACAGGGCTAATATCCAAAATCTATAAAAGAACTTAATCAAACTCAACACCCAAAGAACAAATAATCCAATCAAGAAATGGGCAGAAGACGGGAGCAGACATTTCTCCAAAGAAGACACACAAATGGCCAACAGACACATGAAAAAATGCTCAACATCACTTGGCATCAGGGAAATACAAATCAAAACCACAATGCAATTCCATCCGACACCAGTCGGAATGGCTAAAATTTACAAGTCAGGAAAGGACAGATGTTGGTGAAGATGTGGAGAAAGGGGAATCCTCATACGCTGTTGGTGGGAATGCAAGCTGGTGAAGCCACTCTGGAAAACAGTATGGAGGTTCCTCAAAAAGTTGAAAATAGAGCTACCCTATGCCCCGGCAACTGCACTACTAGATAGTTACCTCAAAGGTACAAATGTAGTGATTCGGAGGGGCATGTGCACCCCAACGTTTATGGCAGCAATGTCCACAATAGCCAAACTATAGAAAGAGCCCAAATGTGCACCAACAGATGAATGGGTAAAGAAGATGTGGTGGAATACCACTCAGCCACCAAAAAAAGAAATCTTGCCATTTGCAACGATGTGGATGGAGCTAGAGGGTATTATGCCAAGCTAAGTAAGTCAATCAGAGAAAGACGATTATCATATGATTTCACTCATATGTAGAATTAAGAAATAAGATGGAGGATCCTAGGGGAAGAGAGGAAAAAAATAAAACAAGATAAAATCAGAGAGGGAGACTAACCATAGAAGTCTTAATCGGGCGAAACAACCTGAAGGATTTTTGGTGTGGCTGGGTGATGGATACTGGGGAGGGTATGTGCTAGGGTGAGCACTGCAAGTTGTGTAAGACTTGTGAATCGTAGACTAGTACCCCTGAAACAAATACCTTATATGTTAATTAAAAAGAAATGAAAACAAATCTATTTTGTCTGATATGAGTATTGCTTCTCCAGTTTTTTTTGTTTTAATTTCCGTTTTCATGGACTATCTTTTTCCATTCTCTTAATTTCGGTCTATGTGTCTTCATATCTGTAGTGAGTCTCTTTTAGGTAGCGAACCATGCATCTTGTTTTTGTTTTGTTTTTTAATCCATACAGACACCCTATTTGTTTTAGCCTTTTAGTCCATTTACATTTAAAGTAATTATTGATATGTATGTACTTATTGCCATTTTAATTGTTTTCTCGTTGTTTTTTGGGTTCATCTCTGTTCCTTTCTTCTTTTCTTGATCTCTTCCCTTGTTGTTCAGTGGTTTACTCTAGTATTGTGTTTAGTATTTAGTATTGAATTCATTTCTCTTTCTTTTCTGTGTGTCTATTGTAGGCTTTTGGTTTGTGGTTATCATTAAGCTCATATATATTGACCTATATATATGGTAATTTATTTTAAGTTGATAGTCACTTATTCACGTATACTCTAAAAGCACTACATTTTTATCCTTCCTCCTCATGTTTTATGTTTTTGATTTCATATTTTACATACTTTTATTTTATGTATCCCTTAACTACTTATAGTAGTTACAGTTGATTTTGCTATTTTTTATCTCTCAACCTTCATATTACCTTTTAAATTGTCTGATTCACTGTCTTTATTACATATTTGCCTTTACCATTGGGACTTTTACTTTCATATATATATATATTTTTAATTCTAGTTATGGTCTTTTGTTTTCTCATTAAGAAAGACCATTTAACATTTCTTGTAAGGCTAATTCTCTATGACAGGAGAATTTCTGCTAGCCTTCCCCCTGAAAGCCCTCTCATCCCATAGTAACTCAGTGGTTTCTATCTCTCCTTCTTATCTTTTCTTGTTTTTCTTCTCTTTTTCACCTTCTCAGAAATGAAGAAATGTCTCATTTTTTCTCTTTCCAAGCAGTACAGCCTTAGTTCCTTTGAACATCTAAGTTCCCTGGATCCCTCACTATGTCATGTGGCTTACCAAGGTATATTTCTCTAAAAAAGATAGCTCCTATCCTAAGGAGAAGTTCTGGCCAGTCTCTTTGATGATTGCATTTCTATCTCATTACCAAAGGTCAGAGACAGATCAGTTACAAGGATGCAATGATGATGAATTTAAATGCTGGACAAAAACAAACAATTTCTTTTTATGTAATGATAGGCAGGACAGGTCATGAGTGGAATTAAATTCTAGTCTGCCTCAAGGTAGAGAACATTTGTAACTTATCCACTAATATATCATTAGTGCTTAGCCCAGTGCCTGGCACATAGTAGTCACTAAATGTTTTTGGATTTTGAATAAATATTAATGAGTTTGCAAGTTTGGTGACACAAACATTTGATCTAATTAAGTCATTGGAATAAATGGTCAGTTCAAGGAAAACAGTTAATCCACTTTACAAAAAGAAATGGCCAGTTTATTAAACACAATCCGTTGTTAGCAGTCCTGAGACTGCTTTTCCACAATTCCACAACTGTCTGAATGGTAGAAGAAACACTACTGAATAATCCTTTTCATTTTACTTAAAAAAAAAGAGGCTAAATATTTATAATGTTAATTCTTACTTCACAAAATTGTATAGGCAGAAATAAAGTCATAGATAATCATTTTTGCCTATGTGTACTCCAATAGAAGACATACCATTAGTTCAGGCTCAGAATTAATATTGCGAGGTTAAATAGGTGTACGTATTACTTGGAAATTTATAATTGAATTATTGAATTAAAGCAAACAGGCACATAACAAAAAGCTTTAACACTGTTAACACCGCTTATTCAGAATTATGTAGAATGGCAAAGGCCTAATGTGTTTCAACAATTTGTAAATCCAGAACGATGTCAACATTAGCAAAGATGTAGGAGTGATTTCTTCCCATTCCAGGATGAAAAGAATACCTTCACTGATAACAGTAGTAAATTCAATCATCAATATATGTGACATACATTAAAAAAAAAAAAGCAACAACAGAACAAGAGTTTTAACTGCACAGTCACAGTTACATAAAAACAATAACAGGAGTGGTTTCAGAGGATTGTGTCATTAAAAAAAAAATACTTTTGTCATTTAAACTTACACATATGTTAGAAATATTTTACTTTTGGGAGCCCTGGAACCAATGTTTTCATATTTTATTCTATTTCAGTTTTTCTTCTCATGGATGGTTTTTACATTTTTTAAATTTAGAGTCAAAGTAACAATTCCAATGACTTAATATGTTGTTAACAGACAATTATATATTATTACATAATGTATTTTGGTTTCTAATATTCTACAGGGCAAATTTAATGACTGTTAGTAAGAGACAGTGATAGAAAATCTAGATACTGTTTCAGAACATAAATCTGCAAGTTAAATACTCATGAAAACACTTAGAGCTTATTAATGGGTTTCCTCATAAAACAGTCCTTTTAAGTCTTTATTCATCTCTCCTATTTTACAGACTTCAAAACTAGGAAGGCACATGATTTTCTTTTGTTTTTGCCTTTGTTTTTCAGTAGCCCCAAATGTGTCTCAGACAACACAGCAATTTCAACTAAAACATGAGCATATTCTGCAATGTGAATATACTCAGATTGTTAAGCAGCTCCAATTACAAAAATTCCCACTTTGCTATTCTTCTCAGGGATAGCAAGAGTTGCTAGCATTTCAATTTGAAAAAAAGGAAAAAAAAAAAAAAACACATAAGGGGAGTGAGAATTAATCCATTCTGTTTTTTAAAAGTCTGGTGTGGTGAAAAGGAAAAAAAAAAAAAAAAAGCTTTGCTTTGTTGAGTGAATCATTTTTATCAATCTTTTGAATGACCGAAATCCAAATATACAATATATTCATTTTCATGTGTCATTTGTTAGGAACTTATAATTTCATAAATTGAAATAATCACGAATATGATGCAAAATGGTTGATTTAATTTTTTTTCCTATGAATGTCTCTCCCACTCCCTGCTTTGCTTCACATCAATTATAGAACCAAGGAGACTGTTGATTTTACTTGGATTATTTATGGCAACATAGTCTGTTTCTGACTTTCTTTGGTAAAAGGTCTCCAAGGAAAAATTTTTTACAGTTCTAAAAATTTCTGTATTATCCATTTCATTTTTCTAATATTAACACTTTAGTTGTGTTCATACTATATGTAGCTAAAATTCAATTATTGCAAAGTAGAATAATGCTGTTATATACACACACACACACACACACACACACACACACGTATATAAAGCAATAGTGATGAAGGAAATAATATGTATATATTTATTTACTTACTGGTGAGCTTTGTTTTCTTAGCCTACTCAAGACCCATATCTTGAGCAAGCAACTTTGTCCTAGTTATGCTACACAGACAGGTTGGGGAGTTGCAGTCAGTAGAAGGGAGATAACGTGAAATGCCTTCCAGCAAGTTGAAAGAGTTCAAGCAACCTCCAAAGGTACCTCCTAGGATGTAATTTATATGCATAAAAAATCCACCCCATTTTTCTTAAAAAACAAAATGTAGCTTTTATCATCCCTCAACATATTTTTAGTTGTTAATTATTATCATAGATGTTGGAAAAGGAAACACTTATTCATACTACCATTTTCCCAGAAGTATATTTTTTCAAGATATCCTGACAACTTTGCTTACTCAAACTCTAAATGATTCCAAAGTTTTTGTCACCGACTTGAAAAAATTTCAAATTAGCACTCCTAAGTTTCCCCCCTGATATCTCTAATTAATCCCCCAACCTTACTAAAACCATTTTACCTAAATTGGTCTTCTGTACTGATAGTCTTCAACATTTGTGGGTTGGAACAACAAAAATTATTTTGTTTTTCCTTCCATAGAAATTTCTTGAAGTCATTATTTGTCTTGAGTGTTTTTCTTCTTTGAATTGTTAGATACGGTTTGCTACTTTTTTTTTTTTTTTTTGAGAGAGAGAGATAGAGTGTGTACATAAGTGGGAGGGGAGGGGCAGAGAGAAAGATAGAGAGAGAAAATCCTAAGTGGATTCCACACTCAGCCATCACAGAACCCAATGTGCCCTCATCTTAGGATTCTGAGATCATGGCCTGGGCTGAAATCAAGAGTCCCATATTCAGCTGACTGAGCCATCCAGGAACCCCCATTTTGCTATATTTTTACATCCAGAGTATCTGTGCTACATTTAATAGAAGAAATTTCATTATTCTTTTGCTCTCAATATTATTGAATTACATATAGATCGATCTTACATCCTTATACTGAAAGTGCTGGTTAATGCATCTTTCTAATGAGGTGGTTTAATCTTAAATATAATTTTATTTTCTTTATTTTATATAATTGATTAAAAGTTTAAATGTATTTCTTGCCTATGTGTATACACATATTAAATAAATATACCATCTTTTATTTATTCAACTAATATCTGTTGATTGTTAGCTACTGATGCACACTAGAAGAGATGTCACTGTTCTAGGCATTAAGAAATATCTCAAAATTGTTTTGTCAATGATAGCTTCTAATCATTCTTAACATTTCAGATAATTACCACATTGTATCATTGCAAATGAATTATATATCATTTATTAATCTTATGCATAATAGATGCTTAAATAGGAAATGTAAATTCTATATAACCTAATGCTCACTTAACAGGCATTCATAATATGCTCGTTAGTTGTATTTGCAGTGAATATGCAAGGGAATAACTTCCCACAAGGTCATATGAGTTGAGAAAGTATGCAAGTTTTACCAAGGGAAGTTAAAGACAAATTGCCTTTTCTTTGCAGTGCAAAAATTGGAAAATACAGATATGTGGCTCTTTGGTCCTGTTGTAACATTTTCAATTGGTACTGAAATATATCGGATTTGGAAAGAAGAACTTAACTTCTTAAAAATTTAAAAATGTACCCTAAAACTATGCAATTAAATTCTTTCATCTTGAGTTGCTCACTAGAACTTGGCAAACCTTGGTTGCAGATGGTTTATCTTCTTGCCTTAAGAAATAGTTTTTTGAACAGGATGATTGAGAACAATTGTAGATAAAATATTTTTCATGCTAAGAATTCCAACATCATAAAAAATTAAATCAAAGTGTAAGTTGTTAGTCATTGTATGTTGGCTCATTTACTATACTCTAGACAACAAGTCTTCTATTGAAAAAAGTATTGAAATGAAGAGCTCACTTCACAGGCTACCTAATCTATTCTGCAATATCAATTCCATCTTATGCAAGCTAGAACTCAAGTGAAAAATGAAATGATACAAACAATACTTCAAAAATGGAATTGTGTGCTACTACTCAAGTAGGCATATATGTCTCTCTGTGTGTGCATTATATATATATATATAGAGAGAGAGAGAGAAAGAGAGAAAGAGAGAGATTCTCTTTTATATCATGCTGTAACCCAGCAAGTTCTGAATATAGCTCTTACAAGGGAGAGAAATAGGAGATAAAAGACACAAATCTAAAACAATGAATGTTCACATAAAGGTCAAGGCTAAAATATTGCGGACCTGGTACATTTTTATGAAAGTATATGTCTGCTATTGAATACTAATTTCAGGCTAATTCAAAATCTCTAGTTTATAGATTTTTTCTTATTTTGTTAATTTAAATTCAGTTAATTAACATATATTGTATTATTGGTTTCAGAGGTAGAGGTCAGTGATTCATCAGTCTTATATAATACCCAGTGCTCATTACATCACATGCCCTCCTTAATGTCCATCACACAGTTATTTACCTCATCCCACTATCTGTCTCCCCTCCAGCAAACCTCAGTTTTTTTCCTATGATTAATAGTCTCTTATAGTTAGTCTCCTTCTCTGATTTTATCTTCTTTTATTTTTTTCCTCTCTTCCCCTAGGATCCTCCATCTTATTTCTTAAATTCTACATATGAGTGAGATCATATGATAATCGTCTTTCTCTGATTGACTTACTTAGCTTGGCATAATACCCTCTAGCTCCATCCACATCGTTGCAAATGGCAAGATTTCTTTTTTTGGTGGCTGAGTGGTATTCCACCACATCTTCTTTACCCATTCATCTGTTGGTGCACATTTGGGCTCTTTCTATAGTTTGGCTATTGTGGACATTGCTGCCATAAACGTTGGGGTGCACATGCCCCTCCGAATCACTACATTTGTACCTTTGAGGTAACTATCTAGTAGTGCAGTTGCCGGGGCATAGGGTAGCTCTATTTTCAACTTTTTGAGGAACCTCCATGCTGTTTTCCAGAGTGGCTTCACCAGCTTGCATTCCCACCAACAGCGTATGAGGATTCCCCTTTCTCCACATCTTCACCAACATCTGTCCTTTCCTGACTTGTAAATTTTAGCCATTCCGACTGGTGTCGGATGGAATTGCATTGTGGTTTTGATTTGTATTTCCCTGATGCCAAGTGATGTTGAGCATTTTTTCATGTGTCTGTTGGCCATTTGTGTGTCTTCTTTGGAGAAATGTCTGCTCCCATCTTCTGCCCATTTCTTGATTGGATTATTTGTTCTTTGGGTGTTGAGTTTGATTAAGTTCTTTTATAGATTTTGGATATTAGCCCTGTATCTGATAAGGCATTTGTAAATATCCTCTCTCATCCTGTCAGGTGTCTTTTGGTTGTGTCGACTGTTTCCTTTGCTGTGCAAAAGCGTTTGATCTTGATGAAGTCCCAATAGTTCATTTTTGCCTTTGTTTCCCTTGCCTTTGGAGACATGTCTAGCAAGAAGTTGCTGTGGCCAAGGCCACAGAGATTGCTGCTTGTGTTCCCCTCTAGGATTTTGATGGATTCCTGTCTCACATTTAAGTCTTTCACCCACTTTGAGTCTATTTTTGTGTGTGGTGTAAGGAAATGGTCCAGTTTCATTCTTCTGCATGTGGCTGTCCAATTTTCCCAACACCATTTGTTGAAGAGACTATCATTTTCCCATTGGATTTTTTTTTCCTGCTCTGTCCAAGATTAGTCGACCATAGAGTTGAGTGTCTGTTTCTGGGTTCTCTATTCTGCTCCATTGATCTGTGTCTGTTTCTGTGCCAGTACCATGCTGTCTTGACAATTGCAGCTTTGTAATAGAGCTTGAAGTCCAGAACTGTGATCTTCCCCTCCTCCACACCCCAACCAACAATCCTTTGGCTATTTGGGGTCTTTTCTCGTTCCATACAAATTTTAGGATTATTTGTTCTAGCTCTGTGAAAAAAAGTTGGTGGTATTTTGGTAGGGATTACACTGACTGTATAGATTGCCCTAGGTAGTAGCATAGGCATTTTAACAATATTGGTTCTTCCAATCCATGAGCATGGAACGTTTTTCCATCTCTTTGTGTCTTCCTAAATTTCTTCCATGAGTGTTCTGTAGTTTTTTGAATACGAATCCTTTGCCTCTTTGGCTAGGTTTATTCCTAGGTATCTTATGGTTTTGGGTACAGTTGTAAATGGTCTCGACTCCTTGATTTCTTTCTTCTGTCTTGTTAGTGTATAGAAATGCTACTGATTTCTGCACATTGATTTTATATACTGCCACTTTGCCGAATTCCTGTATGAATTCTAGCAATTTGGGGGTGGAGTCTTTTGGGTTTTCCGCATAGAGTATCATGTCATCTGCCAAGAGTGAGAGTTTGACTTCTTCTTGGCTGATTCGGATGCCTTTTATTTCTTTTTGTTGTCTGATTGCTGAGGCTAGGACTTCTAATCTTACGTTGAACAGCAGTGGTGAGAGTGGACATCCCTGTCGTGTTCCTGACCTTAGGGGAAAAGCTCTCAGTTTTTCTGCATTGAAAGTGATATTTGTTGTGGGCTTTTCATAGATGGTTTTTATGTTATTGAGGTATGTACCTTCTATCCCTACACTGTGAAGAGTTTTGATCAAGAAAGCGTGCTGTACCTTTTGTTTTAAGTGTTTTTTTTTTAATTTTCACCTTTACAGTTATATTCTATCCTTTCAATATATTTAATTTTATTTTTGTATGTATATGTTTTTCTTTCTTTACAATTTAGAGTTGTAGTTTGTTCTAAGAAACTAAAATGCACTAGGATAAAGTGTATTGATCTATTCTGTTCACCTGTCTGCTTACATTCCTTCTTTTTTTTAATTTTTTCACATTTAATTTTCATTATTGCAGTTACATTCTATACTTTCATTGTATTTAATTTTAACTTTGTACATATATAACTTTTTGTTTTTTGACAATTTTGGGATTGAGATTTCCAGCAATCAGATGAAAATACACACAGGATCCAGTGTATATACTCTGTTCTGTCCATCTGTCTGATTATATTCTATTTATTTATTTAGATTTTGGATCTCATATGATTTGTTTAGTATATTTTCTCTGGGATAATTGTTGCCATTTTAGTATTTTGTTCTCATTCATCTATTCTTCTCTGTATACAATGACAAGACAGAAAAACTCACCTCAGAAGAGAGAACAAGGGGCAGCACTGACTGCCAGGGACCCATTCAGTATGGCCATAAGTAAGAGTTTGAAACTAGAATTCAAAATAATGATTTTAAAGACACTAGCTGGGCTTGAAGAAAGCATAGAAGACACTAGAGGATTCCTTTCTTCCTTTTTTATTTTATTTATTTATTTGACACAGAGAGAGAGAGCACAAGTAGGGGGAGTAGCAGGAAGAGGGGGAGAGAGAATCATGCTCCCCACAGAACTGGGGGAGCCTGATGTGGGACTCAATCCCAGGACACCGGGATCATGACCCGAGCTGAAGCAGTCCCTTTACCAACTGAGCCATCCAGATGCCCTAGAGAATCCCATTCTGGAGAAATAAGAAAACTAAGATCTTTATAGACTTTTAAATTTTTGTGGTGTATATGTGTATGTGTAATATATATCACTGGACAACTTTTTAAATTTTCCTAAGGGTTTAATTTACACTTTTTGTGTGTTTTCAATCAACGTAAAAGTCAGAGTGGGCCTAAAGAGGTCTTAAACTAATTCATTAGTTAAAGTTTTATTATTAACATAGCAGGTAATTCTAAATAAATATATCCAGTAAATATATATAAAAAGGAGAGCATAAGCTCTTGAAAATTAATACTGTATATGTGCTTGCTAAATTTCAATGTTCACTGGACTTATTTAAGGTTTTTGTGATGGAATAACACACACACACACAAGCTCTTGAATATTTAGAATATCCTTCCAAAAGTCAAAATCCTTTTTCAATAAGAATGTCTCAACCCAAATAAACTTAATTATTAAACATCTTTCATTCTTATATTACTAAATATCTATGAATAATATAAAAACAATTTTGTATTTATTATTTTATGAGATTTAGCACATTAGGAAAAATGTTGGAGACCTGCATTCTTACCTGTCCTTAAATTTGTGAGACCAATCTTATGCCATATAAGATTCAAGTTCATAGTCTGGAATGCCCCACATTAAGATTCATTCCCTAGACATGACATACTGTCTGTCCTCACCCAGGTGACAGATTCATGCTTAAATTACTTAGGCAAAATAGTAAACATAATATTTTTCAGGAAGCTATAAAATACTGATTTTCCACAAGGAATCCATTGTGACAGTTAAGAATCCTTATAGTCAAGCTGTGTCATTGCAGATTTAGTTGTAATCCTTAATGTTACAACTAAATCTCACCTTTTTTCTTGTGCTTCAATAGAAACAAAGTTTCTGATACTTGCTAAACTTTTAATATATTTATTGAAAAAATGAAGGCATGGATAAGTAACTAGTTACAGTATTTTGCTTATGAACCTCTTTTGGCCAATACACATTTTTAAGAAAATTAACATAGTTTTATTTATTTATTTTTCAGTTTTACTGAGAAATAATTTACTTTCATAATTTCAATAATTAACTTAAGGTATACAGCATGATGGTTTGATTTACATATATCTTGAAATGATTATCACAATAGATTCAGCTAACATCCATCATTTCATATAGACTTAATATAAAGAAAAGAAAAAAAATGAAAAATTCCCCTTGAGATGAGATTTCTTAGACATACTCTTAACAACTTTCCCATGTACCATGCAGCAGGATTAACCAGAGTCATCATGTTGTACATTATATCCCTGGTACTTGTTTATCTTATAACTGGGAATTTGTACTTTTTGACCACCTTCCTCCAATTCCCCTTCCCTTCCTTCCACCTCTGTTAATTTTTTAAAATATTTTATTTATTTATTTGAAAGAGAGAGAAAATGAGAGAGAGCACAAGAGCGGGGTGAGGGGCACAGGGAGATGCAAACTCCCCACTGAGCAGGAAGTATGATGTGGGACTCCATCTGGGACTCCAGGATCATGACCTAAGCTGAAGACAGATGCTTAACTGACTGAGCCACCCAGGCATCCCATATTTGTCTTTTTCAATCTGACTTATTTCACTTAGCATAATGCCTTCAAGGTCCATTTATATTGTCACAAATGATAGGATTTCCTCTTTTTTATGGTTGAATAATATTCCATTGTATATTGATATTTCAGAATGCATTAGGTAGTTAGAGAAGTGAGCTATTCATTTTAATACTTTATTCAATATTCCATCATATATATGTATATATATTCCATTATATATAATATATATAAGTAATGGAATTATACATATTATATATATTGGAATATACATATAATCTCACAACTTCTTTATCCATTCATCAATTTTAAAGATTTAATTTATTCATTTGAGAGAGACAGCACAAGCAGGGAGAGCCACAGAGGGAGAGGGAGAAGCAGGATCCCCACTGAGAAGGGAGCCCAACGTGGCGCTAGACCCCAGGACCCTGAGATCATAACCTGAGCTGAAGGCAGTTGTTTAACCAACTGAGCCACCCAGGCACCTCTATCCATCCATCCACTGATGGACACTAAGAGTTGGTTCCATGTTTGGGCTATTGTAAATAATGTTGCTATGAACATGGAGGTGCAGATATTTT
The DNA here is from genome assembly GCF_963455335.1 of Martes martes. Lineage (NCBI taxonomy): Eukaryota > Metazoa > Chordata > Mammalia > Carnivora > Mustelidae > Martes > Martes martes. Next base: position 19,663,365 of record NC_137893.1, read on the forward strand.
TTTGAATTAGTGTTTTCATTTCCTTTGGATGTATTCCCAGAAGTGGAACTGCTGGATCATATGGTAGTTCCATTTTTAATTTTTTGAGGAACTTCCATAGTGGCTGTACCAATTTATAATCCCATCTACAGTGCACAAGTGTTTCTTTTCTCTGTACTGATACCAGCATCTTTTTCTTCTATCTATTCTATAATGTATTGGCCAATATTTAACTATAAAAATGAGTACATGAATTTTTTCATTCTATTTTTATTGCATTGAGTGCTGTGGTAATATGCTAAATATAATACATAAAGCTGGGCATTTCGTGTATGAGATAAAGATGGTCAATTTATTTCCTCTTCACAAACCTATAAATTTCCTATCAATGCTATCCTGGCCTTCCTCTATCCTTTCTCTAGCCCAAGTCAAATGTCACCCATGTACTGCATTTGACCCTTTCAGCTCCTGAAGGAATGTGCTCCAGCAGTGATCGTACTTCCTCTTTTGTGACTGTATTTTATGCCTTGTGTATCTAGGGACATTTTCAACATCAGTGCCCAGCTTAAAAGAGCAAATATGAAGTGGTTGGCACTTGTTGCCTCTTCTTCCTTCATTGCTCTTTGTACTTTTGTACTTCAGCTGACTAATATCTATACTCCTTTTTCATCATGCCATTCAAGCTGCTCATACGTTTTCATTACTGGCCACTTTACTATACATTTTCCCATTTTTCATCTAACTAGACTTCTCAGTACAATTGACAGGATGACCCACAACTCTATCTTCCTTGTTGGAAACTTGCTTTCAGAAAAAACCATTTATTCTAAGTTGTTTTACTAATTTGCTAGTTATTCCTCCTTAGGTTTGCATAGTCTCAATTTTTCTAAGCACTTCCTTCCCTTTTCCCAGAGTACAGTGGTGGGTTTTCTCAGGAATATCCCTGTGGGTGTTTATTTCTTCCCATCCTGCAAATGCTGTCTGTGAATTCATCCTCCTTGACAGCATGTACTGTCACGGAAAAAAATGACTTTAAAAAATATAATCCTTCCTAGGACGTTTGGGTTAAGCTGGAGTCCTGTGGTCCCAGAAGACCTTTTGGATGTACCTTTCAGCTTCTAGAAGGTAGTTAGATAGCTCTCCTAATTCTAACTGGCCTGGTTTAACTCTTCATGTTTGTGTGTTTTTTACTGCTCAATTGTGTCATTTAGAATAAAAATAAATTATTTATTTTATTTTATTTTATTAAAATAAATTTAAAAATTTAAATTATTAAGCCTGAGAAACCTTGGTGGCTCAGTTGCTTAAGCATCTGCTTTTGGCTCAGGTCATGATCCTAGGTCTTGGGATTGAGCAAGGAGCTGAGCAAGGAGCCTGATTCTCTGACTCTGCCTGCTGCTTCCCCTGCTTTTGCTCTCTCCCTCACTCTATCCCTGTTTCTATCTCTGACAAAAAATAAAATCTTAAAAAAATAAAATAAATTGTTAAGCCTATCACTATTACGATTTTTAATTCTATTTTATAAATAACAGTAGATTTTAAAGTTTTAATGAGTAAACATGAGCATAGATTATAGTATATAATGTTACATTTATATCATTTTATTATTTTCAAAGTGTAGTCTCATATTTAGTCAATAAATTCTCATAACCATCACATAATTATTATTATCTGTGTTATTGGAAGAAACATAAGCTTCTAGAGTTTTGGAGGCTTGTCAAAGATCACACTAATAAGTGACAGAACACAGATTTGAAATATTTAGGAAAAATTACATATCTTTGTGCAAATATCACATAGTCTTTAATTTTTACCAACCACAAATTAATCAAATTCTACTTCACACCTGAAAGTGATTTCTAAAAGATGTTACAAAGATGGAAATAATGTTTAAGTTTTGTATTCTTTACTAGTCCATTTTTTGGATAGAAGTAATAATTTAATTCTAAGGCATAAGACAAAGTAGAAGATGAAAAGATAAATCAAAGTCCATTTATTAGCTACAACTTGCTTTGTATTCTAAATAATTAACAGTTAGTGACTGTAAATATTCTTTCTTTTGCATGAAATTCATGATAAATACAAGTGAGACAGTTTATATCTAAAATTAGAAAGTAGATCTTACTTTTTTCCTTAAAGAACTTAAAAGTTACTTCCTAGATGGAGAGAAACAACCTATTCTAGTGTATTTTGCTCAGTTCTCTCATATGGTGATGGCCTTTTGACATTTGCCTTAAGGGCCTTTTCTGATCTTACCACTCATGTTTAAACAAAACATGTGGTTTTGCCAGTGTCCTGCCACCAACTGGGAAACATAATCTCTGAAAGAGCCAAGAGCCAAGACCCCAGAAATTCTTAAGAATTATGTTAGTATGAAACTCTTGACTAGCAATGAGGGGCACTAACATTCCTCCCTGGCGCCTGCTGAAACAAATTTCAAGAATGGTAACAGGCTTGTTTGAGGGGTTTAAAACTATCAGTCTGGGATCAGCAGCCTGTTCTGAGAGGCTGTGGATGCCAAATTCCAGCTGTCACAACTTGCTTCTGTGAGAACCTTGTGCTCAGTCTGTCAGAGACTTGGAAGATGAACTTCGTTAAGACCGTGCACCACAACCCTTTTTATAGACAGACCAAACCCAAACCACAAATCTCCCTCTTGAAAACCCCAGCCCTTCCTTCCTGGTTTGGAAAACAGGGTCAACACAAGGTTATCTGTAGGTTGGGTGTGAGCACCCAAACAAAATATTTAGCCAACTGTATGACTAGTTTGTGGTTTCAGGTTTTTATTTCAAAATCTTTGCAGCCCATTAATCACTACCATGAAAGAGTCTTCATCAAGAGTTCATGCTCAGTTCACTCATTGGGCTGAGAATCAGTGTTTATATTTTCATAGCAGAAAGAGAAAAGCAATAATTGACTAAATTGAATCACAGAAATGCTTAGAATTTGGGAACTCCAACCAAAGGTTTTTCTCTATATAAGATTTTCAGTTATCTGTATGTGACTATACAGTAGCTACTTGGGTGATATTAGTTTTCTTAGGGAGGGAAGGATGTGTGTTTTCTCAGGACCAGAACCATTACTAATAAATTCTTCAACAGAAAGAATAACGGATATTCAAAAAGTTGAGTGTTTAGCTTCATAGCTGTAGTGAACTTTATACATAAAGTGTTTATTGGACCTGAGTGGTCTCTGATTACAGAATTAATCAGAATTTCCTAAATTATTTTCAGAAACAAGTAATAGTTAACAATAGTTGAATTCTTAATAGTTTTGGGGCACTATTCTGAGTTTTTTTTTTTCTTTAATGCATTAAATCCTCACAATACAATGAAGTGGCTATTTTCATTATAACAGTTTTATTGATGAAAAATAGTATCTCCAGAAAAGATACATAATTTGCCCAAGATATCATTGCTAGAAGGTGGAAGAAACAGTGTTCAAACTTGGTTCTATGCCCTAAAATGATAGAAAGCAATGGATGGGAGGCTGCTTTTATTATTACAGAACTTATTCAATCCTTTGGCTTCCCTCTCAAAACTTGTAAGAGTTACTTATGCACTAAGCATGTCTATGAAATAATGTATGGCTAGATTTTTAGTAACATTGTTCTGTCCATTATTTTAGTTTGTTATATGGAGGGTTATTTTTAGTAAGTCAACTGGATATTGATATCTTTGGATGGTGCACTAGGTTAGGAGTCAAAGGTTTGAGTTGTAGATTTATTGCTGCCACTGACAAATTCTTTGTAACAAGTCATTTAACCATTTTGAGTGTTTTCTCTCTCCATCTGATGGTAATAAGGTTTGTCCTGCTCTTCCCAACTAACAGAACTGCTTTACACATCAGAGACAAGAAATATGTTAAAGTATTGTGTCCATAAAAATATCATATGTATATTAGCTATTATTAATTACTGATAAAATAAACATTCATTAGTCTTACAGCCATCTGAGTGATTTAAGCAAATACTAATAGATGTTTACTTATAAATCTGGCAATTTTGTAGGATTTTATAGTAATTAATCTTGATAAAGTACAACTTACCTATTTTTAGTGCTTTCAGTATTGAATCTGAAAACTTATAAACACAAAGTTACCTAGATTTTTTCCTATGCTTTCTTTTAAAAAAAATTAGTTTTGGATTTTACATTTAGGTCTGCCATGCAGTTTGAATGAACTTTTGTGAAATGTGTAAAATCTGTGTCTAGATTTATTGTTGCTTTTTTGCATGTGGATATCTGCTAGTGGAATTTGTTGAAAAGACTGTCCTTTTGTTCCTTTGTCAAAGATCAGTTGACTATATTTATGTAGGTCTATTTCTGGGCACTCAATCCTGTTTTATTAATCTATGTGTTTATTCTTTAATCAGTCAAACCATCAATCACTGTCTTGATTATTGCAACTTCATGGTAAGTCTTAAAATTGGTGGCATGAGCCCTCCAAGTTTGTTTGTTCTTCTTCAGTATTGTATTGAATATTCTAGATCTTTTACCTTTCCATATAAATTTTGGAACAGGTTATTAGCATCTACAAAATAGCATGCTGAAATCTTTATTGGGATTATATTGAATTTGTATAAGTTGCAAAGAGTTAATATTTTAACAATATCAAGTATTTCAACCTATGAACACAGAATACCTCTTCATTTATTCAGATCTTTCTTTCATCAATTTTATAATTTTCTGTATATAGACCCAGTATATATTTTGGTAGATTCCTATAGTCATTTTATTTGTTGATACTGTTGTAAATGTCATTGTTTTTTAATTCCAAATTTCAATATTTCTTTGCATTTAATAGGAAAGCAATAGACTTTTATATATTTATCTTGTATCTTGCAACCTTGCTATACTTTATTATTTCTAAGAGATTTGTATTTGCTTTTTATCAATTCTTTCACATTTTTTACTTACAAATTTATGTCATGTGTAATTATTTGTATACATGGATTTGATTTGCTAATACTTTATTGAAGAATTTTACATCTATGTTCATGAGAGATATTGGTTTGTAGTTTTCCTTTCTTATAATATTTTTATTATAGTATTTTAATGTAACAAAGAACTTTTTCCAATATAAATCAAGATGCTAACTCCAGTAGGCAAAACTAATTTATGGGTTCAGTCAATAGCATATTACAAGCATTTTTTTTCACCTGCTGATTTGTATTAATGTTAACATTTACTTGGCATTATCAACACACTGGAACATAGCTTAAAACCTGAAGTTAAGTAAAAAAGGTCTTTGATGGCCTACAATATATATCTATTAATTAATATACATGGGAAATCACCATGTATTATTTACTATTCTTGTTTGATACTAAATATTAACAGTCTTTGTAACATGGCCTTTAAATCCACAGACTAGATAAAACTAGATTTCAGTTTTTCTTAAAATCCAATATAGAACACCACATTCTCTAAAAATGAGAGAACAAGTAAATTATAGAACATTATAGTACAGCATTTGATTTGCAAAAATATTTTTGGACACACCATTTCTTAGCTTTTCTTCCTTGAGAAGCAAATTTGAGTCAGGGATATAGGAATGGACAGTGAAAAGGTCAAATTAAACAGTACCTCTCAGTCTTCACTCACATGGGATTAAGTCATGTGAGTCAAGTTTCTTGAGTCCATGTTTGGCAGTTGGTGCATTTGCTTTCTAACTTCTATTTCTGATTAATCAATGGTGATCTGGATTTTACTTCCTACTACTTCAGTGAAAGTACTCTCACTGTTGATTCCAAAGTGCATTTTTCCATTATTCTATTACTTGAACTCTGTTTTATTTTACACTTTTGATCACCTTCTTTCTTTAATCTCTATTTCCTTTTGTTTCTTGGGCATTCGGCTGTCTTGATTTTCATCATCTACCCTGGTCAAATCTTTTTTTTTTAAAGATTTTATTTCTTTATTTGACACACACACACACAGAGCACAAGATGGGGAGTAACAGGCAGAAAGTGAGGGAGAAGCAGGCTCTGCATAGAGCAGGGGGAGCCTCATGTGGGGCTCGATCCCAGGACCCTGGATCATGACCTGAGCCAAAGGCAGTCACTTAACCAACTGAGCCACCCAGGTGCCCTACCCTGGTTAAATCTTTTTGGTCATCTTCGCAATCTCTGTTTCATCCACCAACTCAAATATCTAGTTGTGTAAAATAATATGTGTGTATACACACATGCACACACACATATACATATTTATGTTTGTATGTCTATACACCTATACATATATGCATACATACAAATCCACTGTGTATAATTCTGGTTTACCTGTCTGTCTCTTTCATAGCCTCCTTGAAAAAAATACACACACACAAACACACACACACACACACACACAAACATATGTATGTATGTAGTCCCTCTTAGCTAGAATTTTATCCTTGTTCCTCTGATCTTTTCAGTACACTTTACCAATGAGTCACTTGATCCAAATGCATGATTTCAGTGATCTCCTCATGAGTACAACACAGGCCTCACTTTGGCCTCCTGATTTTCATACCCCACAATATTTTGTAGAGCCCCACCTGGAAGCTTCATAGATCTAATATTTGAGACTGCCACTCAAGGCCTTCATCCCTGGATCCTGCAAACCTATTCACCCTCACCCACAACTCCTATTCTGCCATGTGCCCCATGTTCTAGACACAGCATATTCTACTTGTTCCTGATTTAGTGATGCTGTTTCTTGCTGTATTTGCTTTTGCTCTTGCTACATCTTCACTGTCAAATGAATGTGCTCTTCTATCATCTTTTTTGTTGCTGTTCTAACTATCTACCTTCGTATTTCAAGACTGCACAAATTAGTCCTTCAGAAAACCTCTTGCCCTCTTTGAGTGGAAAGTTAGCCCTTTTCTATTCTCAAAGTGAACTGCATTTCAATCAGAATACCCAATCTACTGTGTATAATCCTGGATGACTTGTCTTTCTCCTTCGTAGCCTCCTTGAAAATAGAACTGTGAATTCCATTTGGTACATCAGAGCTATAGCATGAGTGGTAAAAAACAGACACACAGAAACTGTTTCATGAATGAGTCCTGGGGATAATTATTTTAGGAGTTGAAGGAACACTACATCTTCATCTTGCTGGAATTAATCTAGTCTTCTAGGCTTTCCCCAGGTAGAAGCAGAAACTTTAATCCTTAAACAGCCTAAGAACTGGACCAGAATTTAGATGCTTCTATAAGAAGAGGGGTCAGGAAAACATTTCCTTTGGCTCTAGTTTAGAGTCATAGACCATGAAGCAGGTTTATGAAAGGCAGCAAGAATGCTTACACCAGATAAATTTTACAGGAGATGAAATGACATTTCCCTCTTGTCTCAATTCTTAATTGGCTGCTCGTGGTCACTGGGGTGTTTATACAGCCTCAAGGCTGGCTCCATTTTGCTGCCATCTGTCTTAGTTATAAGTACACTACAAGTTCCATATGGCTCCTTAATTCCAATGAGCCTAAAGCATTCTAATGTTTCATAGGGCCAGTTGAGACAAATGACTTACCTTATGTGTTTTGGGTTTGGAATAATTAGGAAACAGAATTAACAGTACTCTAAGTCTCTCAAAGTGCTTTTCCTTTAATAGAAGAGGCTACTGTGGACAACCGACATCTACATCACAACTTCTCATGTTTATCTACTCTCTAAATAGAGAAGACATTTTGTTTTTAAAATAATATAAGGTTATATTTTTATTTGTAGTTAATAAAAGTAGCATAATATCTACCATATTGATGCTTAACTTATTATTTCTGCATAGTGAAGATCATTATCCTTTTTATTTGATGATGATGGTATGTTTTTTTGCTGTACCTAGGCACCTCATGATCTTATCTTTTACATACACATGTATTCATTCAAAGGTTCTTATTCAATGCAAAATTTTCTTAGTTAATCACCTGAGTTCTCTCATGAAGACCCTTTAAATCCTCATTTTCTTTTTCTTTTCTTTTTTTTTAAAGATTTTATTTATTTATTTGAGAGAGAGACAGTGAGAGAAAGTATGAGAGAGGAGAAGGTCAGAGGGAGAAGCAGACTCCCCATGGAGCTGGGAGCCTGATGAGGGACTCCATCCTGCTACTCCGGTATCATGACCTGAGGCGAAAGCAGTTGCCTAACCACCTGAGCAACCCCAGCGCCCTGAATCCTCATTTTCATTGCTTTTTTTTAATCATTTTATAACTGCCCTTGTAGAGTCCTAATCCTTAATCTATGCAACCATCTGCCTTACTAAGTATAACTGAACAGTGCTGGAGAATTTATGAAACCGTGCAACTTGGCCTCAGTACTCAGTCACTGTTTTCCAGGTCTGATAGGACTTTAGTGGATTATCAGTTTCTTTCTTGTCCTTTAAAAGCTTCTATCCTATTGCCTCAACAAAAATTCTGAAGCCTTACAATTCTCTTCATAATCCAAACTCTTCCCTTCCTCTCCCACACTCCACACCCCCGCACTCAACTTCCTACCTCTTTTAGTCACAGACTTCTCAATGAGTAGTCTTATCTTTATTCTCTTTATTCTAATCCAAAATGGTTAATTATTCCATTGAAGATTAATACATTAAAGTGCTCTCCAATACAGTTCTTGCCTTCTCAGAAGGCCTTGCATTATCAGTTGCCTGCTCTGTTCTGAATCATAATCTACTCCTTTTTTTTTTTTTTTTTTTTTACTGGATCCTATCCTTTCTCAATATAATATTCAGGTCAACATATCCTCCTTATGTAAAATATAAAACAAAGATTTTGCTACTAATGTTATCTTTATACCAATCTCTTGCATTCCTTTCTCATCAAAAATTCTTGAATCTGTTCTTTGTACTTGCTGTTTTCTATTACCTATCTTAAAAGACATACTTTTATCTTTCATGGAACTTCTTGCTTTTCTTATACCATCTGTGTCTATTACCTGTGTGGGTTCCTTTTTCTCTGTCCCTCAAACTGTAAGTATTTCTAAGGTGTTGCAAACTGACCTAAGTTAATGAGGTAATTCATGATCCTAAGTTTCATTTTTTTGTTAGGTAGCAGTAGTCATTCCAAGAGTTTGAGGCGAGTAGAGTTAGTTACTTCTGCAGACTTGGTACTAGAATGTAATGAAAGCAAGATACAGACCAGATTCTGTACATGCATGACAGACATTTAATTAACAAATGTTCACTAAAAAAAGCAGGCACTAAGTATTTTTCTATAAGACTGATTTGGTCTTTAATTTTTTATGTGAACCCACCTTCTTCTTTCTTTAGTTGCATTAAATACCATGTTTAATGGTATTTAATGTTTTAATTTAATGTATTTAATTTAGTTGCATTAAATACCATGTTTAATGGCATTTAACATACCATTTTATATGTGTATGTATTGGGTAAGTAAATAGGTTTGTGTGTGAGTCCTGCACGTTCATGTTTTCATGCCATGAAACAGGTGGAAAAATTCAGTGATAAAATCTCAAACATATTCCCACATTCTTCTGTGCTAAATGGAGAGGAAGGAAATGGTGGGGGGTGGGAGGAAGAGAAAAATGTTTTATTTTTTTCAGTTCCATTCATTTGAAAGTGGCGTTCAGAACTATTTTGGAACAAGCTGCAAGAACATCTGATGATATTCATTTGAAAAAAAAATTTTGGTGATCTAGGAGTTAATTATGATACCTTTTTATTGCCTCTTTTTAAAACTTCCTCTTTTAGAGCACATAATTATTTTATTTGAGTAAAATTAAGCCTCATTTAACCAAATTCCACTTTTATAGAAATTTGAAATGAGTGAGTGGGGGATTATAGGTTTTTAAATCAGAAACATTTACAATACAGGTAACATTCTGGCATAATTAACTGAAATAATTGTAAAATGACATACCATAATTTATCAAATAAAATGGCTTTCATTTTTATTTCTTTTAGTACTTATACACAACATACTATTTTTTATAGTAGTAACCATAGCATAGATAAAATTTCTTTTCTAACATTATCCTAATATGTATTTTTTCATGTTGCTTCATACTTTTTATAATAACTATTTCTAGTTGTAACAAAATAATGTGATATAGTAGATAAACAACCTCTTTCTTACTTCATCATATCCCTATTTCTTGGCATTTGCTTCTTCCACTATTTGCTATTATAAATGTTATATTAACATCTCCATAGATTATATTTTCTTTCCTATTGGATTATTACTTAACATAAATTCCCAGAAGTAGGTGCCTGGGTGGCTCAGTCGTTAAGCCTCTGCCTTTGGCTCAGGTCATGATCCCAGGGTCCTGGGATCAAGTTCCACATTGAGCTCCATGCTCAGCAGGGAGCCTGCTTCTCCCTCTCCCACTCCCTTTGCTTGTGTTGCCTTTCTTACTGGGTCTCTCTCTCTGTCAAATAAGTAAATAAAATCTTTAAAAATAAGTAAACAAACAAATAAATAAATTCCCAGAAGTGATATTACTAAATTAAAAAAAATATGAACATGTTTGTGATTCTTGCTGTGTACTATGCGTTATTTCCCATAAAATTCAAAAATAATAGTAGCAATCATTTATTGATTATACAATAAATTCTAGGAAAGATATTGCTACTGGACATAAAGGTTTTGCTACCAGACAGGAGTTAAAAAAGGAACTAATTCTATATTCACACCTTAGGTAATGCATCTATTGCCATACACAAGAAACCATTTATCAAACTTAAGTGGGGTTAAGAATATATGGGATGTTCAATTAAACCTAGAGATTTTATCTCTAGGTTCAGAATCCCGGAGATTCTGAATAAGTAGGCCTGAAAGGGCATCTAGATTGTCAGCATTTTAAACAATCACTCCCATATGGTTCTAATACAGGTGATTCACAGACTATAATTTGAGAAATACTGATCTATGTGTCAACAGTATCCAAGCTTGAGTCTCTGGACCTGACCTTCCCCAAGTGCTTCATCTCAACTGACTTTAGAGATAAACCAGGGTATCTTAATCTGAACCTTCCTTCCCATTCCCTTTAAACAATGTCCCCTCTTCTGCTTCTAAGATAGTAAATATCTTCTCCTTTGTTGTTACATTTAGATTTTGTCAATGCCTCCCTTTTTTTAAATTGAAATATAATTGACATAAGAGTATGTTAGGTGTATAACATAATGATTTAATATTTGCTTATATTGCAAAATGACCCCCATAGTAAGTCTAGTTAATATCATTAACCATACATAGTTACACAATTTTTTTAAAAAATTTATTTATTTTTTTAAATTTCTTTTCAGTGTTCCAGAATTCATTGTTTATGCACCACACCCAGTGCTCCATGTAATACACAATTATTTTCCTGTGATGAGGACTTTTAAGATCTACTCTTAGAACTTTCAAATATGCAATACAGTGTTAACTATAGTCACTATGCTGTATATTATGTCCCCATGACTAATTTATTTTATAACTAGAAATTTGTACCCTTTGACAACCTCCACCCATTTTGTCTTCTTCTTTCTCCCACACTCTGGCAACCAAAATCTGTTCTTTGTGAGCTTGTTTTGTTTTTGTTTTTAAATTCTTCATATAAGTGGGATTATATAGTATCTTTGATTAATTTCATCTAGCCTAATGTCCTCAAGGTCCATCCATGTTGTCGCAAATGACAAGATTTCAATTATTCTGTTGGCTGAATAATATTTTGTTTCATGTGTCTGTATGTGTGTGTGTGTATGCATATGTGTGTATGTATTCATTCTTTATCCATTTTCTTTATGCCATTCATCTTTGACAGATGCTTAGGTTGTTTCCATACCTTGGCCATTGTAAATAATGTTGCAATAAACATGAAGGTGCACATATCTTCTTATGTGAGCATTTTCACTTTCTTTGGATAAATACCTAGAAATGGGATTGCTGGATCATAAGTTAGTTTTATTTTTAGTTTTTTGAGAAAACCATATTGTTTTCCATAGTGGGTGTACCAATTTACATTCCCACCATCAGTGCACCAGGGATCTTTTTCTCCACATTTTGACTGATTGCTTGTGTTTTTGGTAATAGTCATTCTAGTGGGTACAAGGTGGTATCTCATCGTGGTTTTTATTTGCAGTTCCCTGATGATTAATGACACTAAATATCTTCTCAGGTACCTATTGTCTATCTGGATGTCTTCTTTGGGAAAATGCTTATTCAGATCTTCTGCCCATTTTTAAATCAGATTATTTGTTTGCTGTTGAATTATGTGAGTTCTTTATATATTTTTATATTAACCCCTTATTAGATATATTATTTGCAAATATTTTCTCCCATTCTGTAGGTTGAATTTTCCTTTAATTGATGGCTTCCTTTGTTGTGAAGCTTTTTAGTTTGATGTAATCCCACTTGTTTCTTTTTGCTTTTGTAGTCAGATCCCAAAAATCAACATTGAGACTGATATTGTGGAGCCCATTTACCTTCATTTCCTTCTAGACGTTTCAGGTCTTAACATTTGAGTCCTTAATCCATTTTGACAATTTTGTGTACGGTGTAAGAAAGTGATACTTTCGTTCTTTTTCATATAGCTGTCCAATTTTCCAAATACTAATTATTCAAGAGACTGTCCTTTCTCTGTTATATATTCTTGACTCCATCATAAATTAATTGAGCATATAAACATGGGTTTATTTCTGGGCTCTCTATTCTGTGTCATTGATCTGCATGTCTGTTTTCATGTCAATACTATATTGTTCTGTAATACTGTAGCTTTGTAACATAGTTTGAAATCAGGATGTGTGATACTTCCAGCTTTGTTCTTTCTTCAGATTACTTTGACTATTTGGGGTGTGCGTCTGTGTGTGTGTGTGTTTACATAAAAATTTTTAGGATTGTTCTATTTATGTGGAAAACACCATTGGAATTTTGAATAGGGATTATATTGAATAGATTGCTTTGGATGGTTTGGACATTTTAAGAATATTAATCCTTCTAATCTATGAGCACAGAACATCTCTGCATTTATTTGTGCTGTGTTCAATTTCTCTCATAAATGTCTTATAATTTCAGAGTACAGGTCTTTCACCTCCTTGATTAACTTATTCCTAGGTATTTTTTTTCACATAATTATAAATGGGGTTGTTTTCTTAATTTCTCTTTCTGAAAATTTGTTAATGCCTAATTATTTGTGGGCATGACTTACAAATAGTAGTTTCTATGTGGATAAGTTCATTAAGTTCTTAAAGTTTTCTCTAAATAATATAGGCAACCCTTAAAATATTTAGTTTTATATTCATGACCCTTAGATACCTTTTAAAGATTTTATTTATTTATGTGAGAAAGAGAAAGAGAGAAAAAGGGGAAAGGGACAGAGGGGAGGGAGAGGGAAAGGGAGAGAATCTCAAGCAGGTTCCACTCTGAGTGCTGAGCCCCTCTCCCTTCTCTGGGCTGAATCTCAGGACCTTGAGATCATGACCTGAGCAGAATCCAAGAGTCACTAAATTGACTGAGCCACCCAGAAGCTCCATGACCCTCCATATACTTTTTAAGTTTTTAGTCTGGAAATTCTCCATGAATAGTGACCCTATAGTAAATTATTTTGGAAAAAAAATGTATGCCTATGTTTAGCAAATACATGTGTGTATCTTTTTACATATATGTATTCATACACATATAACAGAGAAAGTTATTAGAATAAAAATGACTAATCTGAAGACATTGAAACAAGAAGCTGTGCTTTATATGTTTATTTTAAGATTTGGAGTTGGAGGACCCAATTGAAATTTATTAGAAAGATCTTATATGTTAATCCTCTGTATATTTCTGCATATTACCCTGTCTTGCCATGTTTATTTTGACCAATACAATGAAATTACCCTTGTCATTATCACTAAAGTTCTTATTTCTTACTTTACTTGACTCATGTGTGTAATGGAAAATTTAATCCACATGACTACGTAACATAGATTTACTGGAATTTATTCTTTTTTTTTTTTTGTTAAAACAACTGAAACTGTTTATTGGCGTTTTAGGGACTGCATACCAGGAGACAGTCAGATGAAAGTGTGCTCTAAGTTGCAAGCAGGGAGTGTAGGCTTATAAATGCAAAACCCCCTACAAGTTTACATGTTTGTATTATAAGAATTATGATTGATGCTGGCCGATTTTAAACTGACTATGTGTGATTGGCTATTTGGCTAACAGTTGTTATTCATATATTTCAGTCCAAAGTAGGAAGAAGTGTTCTAGCAGGTGGTGGAGCTGCAACTGGCAAAAGTCAGAAGTTCTTGGTGTTTTGATAAGTGAACAGGAGAACCTACTTCCTTAAGAACCTCCTAATGGAGTTTATTCATCTTATAAAAAATTACGACTAGTCATCTTCTCTTTAATGAAATCTTTCATTAAACTTTCCTTTCTCTTGGTTTCTAGAACATTACTCTCTTCTGGTGTTTTATCTTCTTCTATTTCTACCTTTTCTCAGGGATAAGGGCATCTGTTTCTCCACCCATGTCATAACCACCACAGTTTCTCAGAGTGCCATCTTCAACTTCCATTTTACTCTGATCTTCCTGGGCTGATTTTCTATACTCCCATGGTACCAAATATTATTTATATATGTTATCATCTTACATCTTCTTTTAACCTGTCCTGATTTATATGTTTGTCTATATTTATTAAAAATGCACAATTGTGTGGTACCTGGGTGGTTCAGTTGTTAAGCATCTGCCTTGGACTCAGGTCATGATCCCAGGGTCCTGGGATTGAGCCCCACATCAGGCTCCCTGCTCAGGGAACTCTTCTTCTTCCTCTCCCACTCCCCCTGCTTATGTTCCCTTTCTCGTTGTGTCTCTCTCTGTGAAGTAAATAAATAAAATCTTTTTTTAAAGGTGCACAATTGTATATTTCCATAGGTACCTAGAAAAATGATCTAATGATCTAATGATCATTAGATCTAATGATCATCTAGTCACTGGCAGCCCCAAACAAAGCAAAACAAAACAGCAACATATGCTAGCAGTATCCTTTTCCCAACTCTCCACGCATGAAGGCAGCACATGAGCACTACAAAGGAAATATTTATGAAAAGAGTATGGTGAATGGATGTACCTTAGAGTTTTTTGGTTAGTATAATCCACAAAAGTGAAAAGCTACCAAGTAGAAAGGAAGAAGGATTATTTCTTTTAATTACGGGCCTCTTGCTTTTTGTATCCTTAGATCAGTGTAGAAGTTCTTTTAGCACTCAGGGGTGTTTCTCTATACCATTTCTGATGGCTTTATCAGGACTGCAGCAACCTGACTGTAGCCTATCAAATATATCTTGCTGTAGATGAACTGATCCCAACTTACTTTTACAGTAATCAGTGATATTTCATTCATCTCCCTTTGCCATCTTGCCATCTTACAGTTTCGAACCATACTCCAGGTCTCATCCTTGCCTTTGCAACAAATGTTGTTTAAAAAAAAAAAAAAAAAAAAGTCTAGACTGCTTTCTCTAGACTGCATCTCCCATTTTTTCTTCTATGACTATTGTCTATGTGTTTCTCAATCCTCACTTCTAGATAGCCTTTCCTTTCCTTCTGACTCCTCCCTAGTTCTGATTGGTTATTTTTTGTATGTGCTCACTTCACCATACCTTTTATTATATTACAGTATGATTTCCCTTCTGGATGAAAATGCTGTGAACTCTTTGAAGGCAAGAACAATGACTTTTTTTGTCCGAATCTTCAATGCTAAACATAGTAATCTCTGAGGAAGTTATCCATATACAGAATATTTTATGCCATATTAATATTGCTGTGAAATGTAAGCTAAAAGGGGTTTATGACTCTTGGAATTTATTACCCCATTCAGGATACATTCCTTGTAAGCCCTAATTTCTGACTAAGGACTGATGTGATTCTGTTTCAATATTTTTCACCAAAATTTACTTTGGTGACAACCAACTCCAAGACTTCTGTGACAGTTAACACTGACTGATCATGTTAGGGCATAGCTATAGTTTCTATGTTGAAAATTATCATAATAAAATTGTTCAAGACCCCCACAAAACACTCTATCTATTTTAAAGTTTGGAAAGCAAGATGCTTTCTTTCATTTTGGTCGCACAACTAGATGACAGAAATGACATTCAGAACTGTGTCCGTTAGGAATATCTTGGTCAGAGAGATGGCATCTGGGCTTCCAAGAGCTGATTGCAGCTCCCTGTGGATATCACATGGCAGGTCGACTATAATTTCTGCATTTGACACACGCAGTGCTTTCATATCCCATTAAATAATTACAAACAGAAATGTGAAAAAGAAGCTAAAGAGGAACTCATGACACTGAGGTTTTGGGAAAATGCTATGCTGTTGAAACATTAGCAGCCTGACCTAGTTTGGGATTTAAACTACTTGCTGCTGCCATTCCTCTAGTTATGCTGGTTTCCCTCAGTTATGTTCAGAAGTGTCTCTAACTATCATTGTTAGGTTTCCTTTGGTCTCATAATACTCAAAATCAACAAAGAAGATATCATCTTTATTCTGAGAAACATTACCAATTTAAATTTATTAGTAGCCATGATACTTTTTAGATCGATATTTTTTAACTTTATGATTTACTATAATAATTGTCACATTCTTGCCTTCTTTCCAGGTAAAACAATGAACATACTAAAGGTATTTGATAAATTATTTATAATACCCTCCGTAGGCATGAAAGCAACAAGAATAATGGGCTCCATTTTTTAGAAAAACAAATAAGTCACGGTGATGTTTTATGACTTACTCATGGCACATGCCCTACAGATCAGTAACAACCAAGGAAGCAAATTGGCAGCCACATAAGTACTTGCAGATTCCTGAACATACCAGACCCAATGGCAGGCATGGTCATAAATCACTGAAAGTTAAAACATTTTTTTTCTTCAAATGTTCCCAAATGGAACTTTCCTAAAATGCAGTTTTTTTTTTAAGAAAAAGAAATAGGTATGAAGAATAAGATTTTATCATATTTGTTTTATCTATTTCTGTGCACTTTCAATGTATTTATTTAAGTATTCATTCTTTTAAATAGATAACACATGCACACTGTTAAATAAATCATAAATTGCAAGGTGTATACCATGAAAATATGTTTTTATCCCATCCTTTTCCTGCCTCCCATTTCTCTCCAGAGTCAAGCAGTTACTGGTCTCTTGACTGGTATTTAAGACCTGTGTTTGTACTTTATAGAGGTATTTTTCCTTAAGAGATTTACATACTTTCTAGTTCAATTCAAAATCTTTGGAGCTGAAAGAGAGCTTATATTAGAATAATATCTATTTTTTTCCAGAAAACCACAAATTCAGAACCATTATCAGTCCAAACCAGTTATCTTGCTTTAAAAAAGAAACACATTTGTTTCTGTTAAAGCTGGCTGTACTTGTAAGGAACACATAAATATTTAAAAAAACAGCAAAAGCTGCAAAGTAAAAATAATGACATTGGCTGAACTCTTACAGTGCATCTTATGTACAACATTAAATGCCTCTTTTAAAGTCATTCTGGAAAGGTTCTTATAGAGGCCTATTTGTGAAGTAAATTTTAAGGTTGTCTTTTGGAAATACTGAATGTTTTTAACTGTATATCAAAGAGGAAGTTGTAAGAGTTGTACAACATTACTGTCAAGATATAATAAAATGAAATTGAAAGATCACTTCATTTTTCATTTTAGGAAGTCCACTGCTTACTTGAGAGTTTCTTTCATTTTCATATCTAATGTCAATCCACAAGTCAAAATATAGTATCTGGAGAAATCAAGAAGAGGGTGTCATGCTTGCTTTTATCATCTTCTCATTCCAGATGTTTAGGATAAAAAATTACTCAGTGGATGCCTTGCCTGGAAGTATAATTGTATTTTGGAAAATACAGAGTTTAGAAAACTATAGGAAAAGAACATCAATTTCTTTGAAAATCTTTGCATTTAATCACAAGGGTAAATGGATCATAGTAAAATTTTAGTTCTGTGGTCAAGGTATTGGTTATGATAATTACCAATGTATTCACTTGGATTATTTTGGGTAGGTTTACTTTTTATTAGTTTTATATAATTATGCAAAGTTACTAACATTAATTTAGTTATAATCTGTGGATTTATTTTGCTAAGAATGTAAATATTTATTTAAATAGAAATTTAGTAAATATTTTATTTATAATGCCTTCTTTCTCATATATTCAATACTTGACATAAGATATATCCTCTTAATATTCTTTGTGATCCACTGATATGCATATGTGATAAAATTATGAAATTTTAATTATTTTTGTTAGTAATAGTTGCAATATGTAGCAAAGGGATATCATAAGTTTTTTCTTGATAATGCCTTTAAAATCCATTAATAGATAGGTATGTGTGATAGCACTATAGCTTTTAATTGTTTTGTGATGGAGTTATAGCTCATTGTTTCTTTGTTTTTAAATATTTTGAAATTTTTATTTGACAGACTTTTATATTCATAGTTCCAGATGAATTCTAAATTAATTCTATTTTTTTCAGGAAAAATAGTATTATATTAACTATGTACATCAATTCAGAAGGATATATGACATGTATAATTTATTTATCAAGGAAAATGTTTTTAGAAATCACTAAGATAGTTTTTTTTTTAAAGTTAGGGTTCCTTTCTAAGAAATTTTAATAACTTGGAAAATGTATGATACAGTACCAAGTACCAAGAAAGAGGTTATGGTTCTTTGTAATCATGTTACCCTCTATGATGATTTAATTTTAATCAAATTTTCTATTTGGAAATTATTGTAGATTCCTATATAGCTGTAGGAAATAACAGAGATTCTATGTATACTTTAGCCAGTTTCCTCCTGGGATAGTATCTTGCAAAACTATAGTGCAATATCACAACCAGGATACGGACATTGATGTAGTCAGGATACAGAATATTCCCATTGCCATGAAGATTCCTCATGTTGCCATTTTATAGCCACATCTCTTCCCTCCCAAAACCACAACATCCTTTATCTTAAGTAAACACATCACTGTTTTGTTCTCTACTTCTGCAATTCTTAGATATTACATAAATAGAGTCATACAGTTAAGAAGTTTTTGGATTGACTTTTGTCCCTCTCAGTGTAATTCTGTGGAAATTCAAGAGTTGCATTTATCCAGAGTTTGTTCCTTTTTACTGATGAATAGTATTCCACTGTATGGAAATACCACTGTTTGACCATTTATCCATTGGTGGAAATCTGAATTGTTGCCAGTATCAGGCTATTATGAATAAAGTTGCTATAAACTTTCATGTAGAAGTCTCTGAGTGAACTTGTTTTCATTTCTTTGGGATAAGTGCTCAAGAGTGCAGTTGACGGTTTGTGTGGTAGTCACATATTTTGTTGTTGTTGTTGTTGTTGTTGTTTTTAAAGTAGGCTATATGCCCAATGTGGGGCTTGAACTCATGACCCCAATATCAAGAGTTGCATGCTTTACTGACTGAGTCACATAAGCCCCACATATATTTAGTTTTTAAAGAAATCACTAACTGTTTTCCAGAGTGGCTGTACATTTTATGTTCCCATCTACCATGTATGAGCACTCCAGTTTCACCACATACTTGCCAACATTTAGTGTTCTCCCTATCTTTGCTTTAGTCATTTTTTTTTTTAAAATATAATGATATCCCTCCTTGTGGCTTTAATTTGTATTTTCTGAGTGGCTAAAAAAGTTGAAAATATTTTCATGTACCTATTTCCTATCTGTATATCCTCATCAGTGAAATGATTTTCGTGTCTTTTTTCCTCATTTTCTAATTGATTTTTTAAAAACTGTATTTATTCTTCAAGAGAGAGAGTGAGTGAGAAAGAGAGAGAGAGAGTGGGAAAGCATGAGCAGGGGCAGGGGCAGAGGGAGAGGGAGAAGCAGACTCCCCTGTGGAGCGGGAAATCAATGTAGGGTTCAATCCCAGGACCCTGGAATCATGACCTGAGCTGAGGGCAGATGCTTAACCAACTGAGGAACCCAGATGACCCATTTTTTTTCTTTTTTTACCGTTGTGTTCTAAGAATGCTTTCTATAATTCAAATTCTAATTTTCTGTCAGATATGTGCCTTGAAAATGTTTTCTCTCAATCTAGTTTATCTTTTCATCCACTTAACAGAGTTATTACAGAACAAAGATTCTTAATTTTGATGAAGTTCAATTTATCAAATTTTTCTTTTATGAATTTTGATTTTGATGTCAAGGCTAACTCTTCCTAGTCCAAGATCTTGAAGAGTTCCTCATAATTTTCTAAATAAGTATGGTTTCACACTTTATGCATAAATCTGTGATCTATTTTTTATTAATTTGTGTACTTGATGTGAGAATTAAGTTCATTTTTTGCCAATGGATATCCAATTCCTCCAGCATCATTTGCCAAAAAGACTCCTCCACTGAATTATCTTTCCACCTGTTTTTCAAAAATCAGTTAGGAATATTTGCATGGGTCAGTTTGTGACTATCTATTCTCCATTGATTTATGTTTCTATTCCCTACTTAACGCCACACAGTTTTGATAACTATAGCTATACAATAAGTATCATAATCAGGTAAACTGATTTCTCTTACTATATTCTTTTTCAAAATTGTGATAGTTATTTTAGTTTCTTTATGTTTCCACATTAATTTTCACATAATTTTTGTCCATATCCTTAAAAAAAAATTATTCTGCGATTCTGATAGGGATTGTGTTAAATCTGTGTATTAATTCATGAAAAGTTTTTATCTTTTCTGCATCATGTCTTCTATTTATTATTATTATTTTTTATTTCTTTCATTAACGTTTTGTAGTTTTCACCATGTAAATTCTGTACTTATTTTGTTGAGTTAGGCCTAACTATTATATTTCTAAGACATTTTAATGGTATTGTATTTTTAATTTTTGTTTCCATGTGATTGTAGCTAGAAAATTGAAATATGATTAATTTTTGCATGGTGGTTTTATATTCTATGACTTTATTGAACTCACTTATTAGTTTCAGGAGTTTTTATGTCCATTAATTAGATAATTGTTTTGGACTGAATGTTCGTATACCCTCAAAATGCATATGTTGAAATCTAATCCCCAATGTATTTGCAGGTGGGGCTTTTGGGAGATAATTACGTCATGAGAATGAAGCCCTCACGAATGAGATTAGCAGCCTTATAAGAAGAAACCAAAAAGCTAGCTTACGTTGTTTCTGCTATGAGAGAATGCAAGGAGATGTAGGCAGTCTGCAACCCAGAAGAGGGCACTCACTAGAACCCAATCATATTGGCACCCTGATTTAAGACTTCCAGCCTCCAGAACTGTGAAAAATAAACTGTTGTTTGTAAGCCACCAAGTCTATGGTGCTTTGTTATAGCAGACTAACTGACTCAGAAAAGAATCATGTTACTTGCAAATATGTACAGTCTATTTCTTTCTGATCTGTACACCTTTTATTTTTCCTTTCTTGCCCTATTGTACTAGTGAGAACTTCTAGCACTGTGTTGAATGAAAAATGGTAAAAATGGACATCTTTGCCTTATTTTCAATCTTAGGGGAAAATACTCTTTCACCAAGAAGCATACTATCAACTGTAGGAATTTGAACATGTTCTCTATCAAACCGTGGATGTTTCTTTCTATTTCTAACCTGCTGAAAATTTTTATCATGAATGTGGTTTTAATTCTGTTAAATTTTTCTTACATAAGTGAATATGATTACTTGACTTTTCTTCTCTAGCCTGTTACTATGGCAGTGTATGTTGGTTGATTTTTGAATTTTGATTCAGTCTTGGATTCCTGGATAAAAGTTAGTCATAGTGTATTCTTTATAAATATTGCTAAATTTTATTTGGTGATATTTTATTAAGGATTTTGGTCTATCTGAGGAATATTGGTCTGTATTTTTCTTTGTCTAGTTGTGATATCAAGGAAATATTAGCTTCATAAAATGACTTGAAAACTATTCCCTCTTCTTTTATTTTCTGGAAGAAACTGTGTGGAATTGGTGTTACTTGTTCTTCTAATGTTTGGTAGTAATCTTCAATGAAACTATCTAGGCCCAAGATTCCTTTGAGGGAAGTTTTTATTACAAGTTAAATTTTGGATGACTTATGGTAGTTTATATTTTAAGGACCTTTCCATTTATTCTCAGTTGTCAAGAGTTTGTGTGTAGAATTATAATATTACCTTATCATTTTGATGTATATAGGTACTATATCTATAGGGACTATAAGTAAAACTCCTGTTATAATCCTGATATTGGCAATTTGTGTCTTCTCCTTTTTCCTTTGTTAGCTTTGTGAAAGACTTGTCAGTTCTTGGTTTATCCAAAAAATAAGTTTTTTTGTTTCATTGTGTCTCTCCATCATGTTTCTGTTTTCAATTTCATTGATTTTCTTTCTTATATTGCTTTCTTCTGCTAATTTGGGTTTATTTTGTTAAACTTTTTTAGGTACTTGAAGTATTATTGAATTGAGATTTGTACTCTTAGGTATTTATTTAGTGGTATAAATTCGCCTCTCCACTCTGTTTTAGCTAGCTCTTTGACTCAGGGAATATTTATAAATGTGCTATCTAGCTTCTTAGTTTGGAAATATTCTTGTTAACTTCTTGTAACTGATCTCTAACTTGATTCCATTGTGCTCAGAGAATACATTCTTCAAGATTTTCAGTTTTTTTAAACTTGTTTTATGGCTCAGGACATAACTTATGTTAGTATACATTCCATGGTCACTTAGAAAAAATGTGCATTCTGCTGTTATTGGAGACAGTGTAGAAATATTGATTATATTATGCTAGTTGGTGATGTTGAGTTCTTTCTTTGACAGAGTGACACAGTGAGAGAGGGAACACAAGCAGAGGGAGTGAGAGAGGGAGAATCAGGCTTCCTGCTGAGCAGGGATTCCCCATGCAGGGCTCCATCCCAGCACCCTGGGATCATGACCTGAGCTGAAGGCAGACACTTAACGACTGAGCCACTCAGGCACCCCCATTCTACAAGTGTTAAGAGGAGAGTGTTAAGTTATCAACTACAATTGTGCATTTGTCTATTTCTATCAGTTTTGCTTCATACGTTTCACAGCTTTAGGTTTTTTTTTTTTTTTTAATTTATTTATTTGACAGATAGAGATCACAAGTAAGGAGAGAGGCAGGCAGAGAGAGAGGAAGGGAAGCAGGCTCCCTGCTGAGCAGAGAGCCCCATGTGGGGCTTGATCCCAGGACCCTGAGATCATGACCTGAGCCGAAGGCAGAGGCTTTAACTCACTGAGCCACCCAGGTGCCCACACAGCTTTAGTTTTTTGGTGCATACAAATTTAAAATTGCTATGTCTTATTTTTTTTCTTTTCTTTCTTCTTTTTTATTTATTTTTACTGTATAACATATTCCCTGCCTCTGTAATTTTCTGTGCTCTCAAGTCTGCTTTATCCAATATTAATATAACTACTCCTGTTTTTCATTAATGTTTACATAATAGATCTTTTCCATTACTTTTATTTCAGCTTGCTTGTATTGTTATATTTTAAATGAGGTCGTTGTAGACGGTATATATTTAAGTGATGTTTTTAAATCCACTTCATCAATACTCTGTGTCATTTATTTAGATACTTTACATTTATTCTGTTTTATGGCTAAGTAATATTCCATGCGTATATATAGTATATCTTCTTTATCTATTCATTTATGGATTGTTGGCTGCTTCCATAATTTGGCTGTTGTAAAATAATGCTGTGATAAACATAAGGGTTCATATATCTTTTTGAATTAGTGTTTTCATCATCTCTGGGAAAATACCCAGGAGTGGAAATTCTGGATGATATGGGAATTTAATTTTTAATTTTTTGAAGAATCTACATACTGTTTTCCACAGTGGCTGCTGCACCAGTTTGGATTCCTACCAAGTGCATGAGAAACTCTTCTTCTCCACATCCCCAACAACAATTGCTGTTTCTCTTGTTTTTGATTTTAGCCATTAAGACAGATGTGGAGTGATGTCTCATTGTGCTCTTGTTTTGTATTTCCTGATCATGAGTGATTTTGAGTATCTTTTTGTGTGCTTGTTAGTCATCTAACGTCTTCTTTGGAGAAATGTCGTCTTCTGCTAATTTTTTTAATTGAATGTATGTGTGTGTGTTGAATTGTATAAGTTCTTTGTATTTGGATACTCCCTCTTTATAGGATACGTATTTGCAAATATATCCTCCCATTAAATAGGTTGTCTTTTAGTTTTATTGATTGTTTCCTTTGTCGTGCAGGAGTTTTCTATTTTGATGTAGTCCCAATGGTTTATTTTTGCTTTTGTTTCCTGTTCTCAGGAGACATATCTAGAAAAACGTTGCTATGACTGATGTTGGAGAAATTATTGCCTCTTTTCCCTTCTAGGATTTTGTGGTTTTAGGTCTCACATTTAAATCTTTAATCTATTTTGATTTTATTTTTGGGTGCAGTGTAAGAAAGCGGTCCAGTTTCCTTTCTTCCTTCCTTCCTTCCCTCCTTTCTTTCTTCTTTCTTTTTTCATGTAGCTGTTTAGTTTTCCAAACACTATTTGTTGAAGACACTTTTCCCCCTTGCATTTTCTTGCCTCCTTTGTTGAAGATTGAATTGACCATATAATCATGGGCTTATTTCTGGGCTTTCTATTCTGTGTCATTGACTTGTGTATCTATTTTTGTGTCAGTGTCATAATGTTTTGATTACTACAGCTTTGTAGTATATCTTGATATCTGGGATTGTGATATATTCAGTTTTGTTTTCGAGATTGTTTTGGCTATTTCTAGTCTGTTGCGGTTCCATACAAATGTTAGTACCATTTCTTCTAGTTCTGTGAAAAATTCTGTTGGAATTTTGATAAAGATTGCATTAAGTCTGTAGATTGCTTGGAGTATGGACATTTTAAGAATATTTGTTCTTCCAGTCCATGAGCATGGATTGTCTTTCCATTTGTTTGTATTTTCTTCAATTTCTTTCAATTTCATTTTCTTCAATTTCAATTTCTTTATAGTTTTTAAAATACAGGCCTTTCACCTCCTTGATTAAGTTTGTTCCTAGGTATTTTGTTGTTCTTGGTGCAATTGTAAATGGAATTATTTTCTTAATTTCCCTTTCTGCTACTTCATTATTAGTCTGTAGAAATGCAATGGATTTATGATATTAATTTTATAGTCTGCTACCTCACTGAATTTATTTTTCAATTCTAATAGTTTTTTGATGGAGGCTTTAGGCTTTTCTATATAAAGTATTATGTCATCTGCATATAGTGAAAATTTTACTTCTTTCTTACCAATTTAGATGTCTCCTTTTTTTTTTTTCCCCATCTGATTGCTATGGCTATGATTTCCAGTAATATGCTGAATAAAAGTGGTAAGAGTGAACATCCTTGTCTTGTTCCTGATCTTAGGGGAAAGACTCTCATTTTTTTACCATTGACTATGATATTAGCTGTTGGTTTCTCATATGTTGGCCCTTATTATGGTGAGGTATATTCCTTCTAAATCTACTTTGTTAAGGGTTTTTATCATGGATGCATATTGTACTTTGTCAAATGCTTTTCCTGTATGTATTAAAATGATCATATAGTTTTTACCCTTTCTCTTGGTGATATGATATATCATGTTGATTGATTTGTGAATATCAAACCACACTTGCATTGCAGGAATAAATCCCACTTGGTGGGATTTGTTTTTAACATATTGTTCGATTTGGTTTGGTAACATTTTGTTGAGGATTTTTGCATCTATGTTCATCAGAGATATTGGCCTGTAATTATCTTGTTTCATGGTATCTTTATCTGGTTTCGATATCAGAGTAATGTTGGTATCATAAAAGAATTTAAAAGCTTTCCTTCCTCATCTATTTCTTTTTCTTTTTTGGAATATCTTGAGAAGAATAGATATTAACTCTTCTTTAAATGTTTGGTAAAATTTACCTGCGAAGCCATCTGGTCCTGGCCTTTTGTTTTTTGTGCATTTTTGATTATTAATTCAATTTCATTCCTGGCTCATTCATTAGTCTATTCAAATTTTCTATTCCTGATTCCGTTTTGGGAGGTTATATGTTATGAGGAATATATCCACTTCTAGGTTATCCAATTTGTTGGCATATAATTTTTCATAATATTCCTTACAATCCTTTGTATATCTGTGGTATCAGTTGCTATTTCTCCTCTTTCATGTTTTATTTTATTTGCGTCCCCACCACTTTTTTTCTTTTTGTTCAGCCTGGCTAAAGTTTTATCAATTTTGTCGATTTTTTTCCAAGAATGAGCTCTTGCTTTCATTGATTTGTTCTATTGTTTTTGTTTTATTTTGTTTTTTTTTGTTTTGTTTTGTTTTTTTAGTTTCTATTTCCTTTATTTCTGCTCTAGTCTTTATTTGCTTTCTTTTTCTTGTCTTGTGTTTTGTTATTCTTTTTCTAACCCCCTTAGGTTTAAGGTTAGGTTGTTTATTTGAGAGTTTTCTTTCTTTTTGAGGTAGGTTTGTATTGCTATAATCTTCCCTTGTAGAACAGCTTTTGCTGCATCCTAAAGATTTTGGACCATTGTATTTTCATTTTCATTTATCTCCATTTTTTTTTTTAATTTCTTCTTTGATTTCTTGGTTGACCCATTCATTGTTTATGATCATATTATTTAACATCCATATATTTGTATCCTTTCCAGATTTTTTTCTTGTGGCTAATTTCTACTTTCATAGGGTTAAGGTCAGAAAAAAATCTGTTGAATGACTTCAAATTTTTTGAATTTAAGACTTTTTTTATTGCGCCCCCCAGCATGTTTTAGGTATATTGTGTATATTGTGTCATACTTAATCCTTTTATTTTGTGAATCTCTTGACTAATTTTTACAAATATACTTAATTTTACTGCTTTTGTTCTTTTTACTTTCCTTATTCTTGTTGTGGTCTTTCCTTTCCATTCAGAAAGTCCCCTTTAACATTTCTTGTAGGTCTGGTTTAGTTGTTCAGTGGTCATGAATTCTTCTAACTTTTCTTTTTTTGTTTTGTTTTTTTTTTGGGGGGGTGGGAAACTCTTTATCTCTTCTATTATTCTAAATGATAGCCCTGCCAGATAGAGTATTCATGGTTGTAGGTTTCTTTCAGCAGTTTGATCTATCATGCCACTCTTTTCTGGCCTGCTAAGTTTCTGTTGAAAAAATCTCCTGATAACCTTGTGGGATTTCCCTTGTATGTAACTGTTTTCTTTTCCCTTGTTACTTTTACAATTCTCTTGCTGTCACATTACTATGTGTCTTGGTGTGGAGCTCCTTGGGTTGATTTTGTTGGAGGCTTTCTTTGCCTCCTGGATATGGATTTCTGTTTCCTTCACCAGATTTGGGAAGTTTTCATCTAATATTTATTCAAATAAATTCTTTGCCCCCTTTTCTTTCTCTTCTTCTTTGGGATCATTATAAAATGTGCATGTTATTATGCTTGATGCTGTTGCTGAGTTCTGTTGGTTTATTTTCATTTTTTTTAAGATTTTATTTATTTATTTGACACAGAGAGAGAGATCACAAGTAGGCAGAGAGGCAGGCAGAGAGAGAGGGGGCAGCAGGCTCCCTGCTGAGCAGAGAGCCCGATGCGGGGCTTGATCCTAGGGCCCTGAGATCATGACCTGAGCCGAAGGCAGAGGCTTAACCCACTGAGCCACCCAGGCGCCCCTTATTTTCATTTTTTATATTTGTTTTTCTCTGTCTTTTTCAACCTGATCATTTTCCATTAAACTGTCCTCCAGGTTGCTTATCTGTTCTTTTGCTTCCTCTAGTCTATTATTTATTCCATCAAGTGTATTTTTTTATTTCAGTTATTGAGTTCTTCATCTTCGATTTTTTTTTCTATATCTTTGTTGAGGGTGTCATGAGGTCCTCCACTCTTTCTTCAAATACAGTGAGTATCTTTATGACCATTACTTTAAATTCTCTACCAGGCATATTACTTATTTGTGTTTCATTTAACTATCTCCCTGTGATTTTGTTCTATTCTTTCATTTGGGACATAGTCCTATGTCTCCTCATTTTGTTTAGCCCTCTGTTTCTATTTCTGTGTGTTAAAAAAGTCAACTATGTCTCCTGCTTTAAAAGTAGTGGCCTTATGAAGAAGAGGTCATGTAGTGCCCTGAAATGCAATGTTCCCTGTTCACCAGAACCCAATGCTTCACTTGTGTCTCCAGTGTGTGTTGTGTGTCTTACTTGTGGCTGAGTTGCATTTACTTCTCAGCACAGTCACCTGCCTATTGTGTGCAGACTTTGATCCTTATGTTGTTAGTGGACCAGTCTGGGATTGCCTTGGGCTTGAGTTGTGTCAGATCACATATTTGCCAGAGATACAGTAGTACCAAACTGCAGAACATTTTCCCTGTGTTGTCCCTCAGAAACTTTTATTAGTGGATGGTGCTTGTAGATAGATCGGATGTCTGCCCTCAACCCACTGTTGGAGATGCAGTCAGACTTGTATATGCAGCTATCTTCCTCTCTTCCTGGGGCAGGAGTCACTTTGGAGTGATGCTGGTCTTTGTTGGGGCTGCTTGCACACTGCCAGGATTATAGCATCACTTTGAATGGGCTCTGCCAAGGGCCTATTGGACTGGGTATGTTCACAAGAGAATGCAGGGACAGGGTGTGTGGTGCCAGCAAGCTCCATGAAGGTTTGTTGTGGGATGGGAGCTGCAGCTGCCCAGGAAATCTGCTGAGGCCAGACAGGTTGTGGGAATGGATCCACCATAGTGAGTGAGGGCAGGGGGCAGAGCATGCTGTTAGCAAGCTAGGTGGAGAGTGTTTGTGCTGTGCTGGTTCCCACAGGTGTTGATGTTTCTAGGATGGGGGGTGGGGGAGGGAAATAGCATTCAACACGTCTTTTTTTCTTGAAGTTTCTGAAAGATCCCTACCCCGCTAGCACATGCTCTGAAATTAGTAAGTAAATATCCTTCCCATAACCCAGGCATTTTTCAAACTGTTGCTCCTGCATATAGTCTCACTGGTATGTTTTTTTTTTTTTAATTTTTAAAGATATTTTTTATTTACTTGACAGAAAGAGAGAGAGAGAGGTCACAAGTAGGCAGAGAGGCAGGCAGAGAGAGGGGGGTAAGCAGTCTCCCTGCTGAGCAGGGAGCCCGAAGTGGGGCTCAGTCCCAGGACCCTGGGATCATGACCCAAGCCAAAGGCAGAGACTTTAACCCACTGAGTCACCCAGGTGCCCCCCACTGGTCTGTTTGAATACTGACATCTAGGCCCTTACTATATTCTCTTTGACATGGCCTCTTTTCTAAATTTATTTTTGGAGAGTCTCTTCTGCCAGTCCTCAGGTCATTTTCTGGGCTATTTACACTGATGTGGGTGTTATCTCATTGTATCCATGGGACAAGTTGAGCCTAGCATCCTCCTACTCTGGCATCTTCCTCAGAAGTCCCCTATGTCTTTTTATTTATTTATTTTTTCTACTTACTTCCTTTGTTTTTGTTTGTTTGTTTCTCTGTTTTTGTTTGTTGGCCTGCTTTCCTGTAGGTTATTTTAAATATATTTTAGAATTATATTGACTTATCTATATTGTTTTCTTAATGAACTGTTTCATGTAATTTTATTTAAATAGTTATTCTGTGTATAACACTATACATAAATAGCATAATCTACTGCTACTGTTTTCCAGTTTAAGTGAGGTGTACAAACTATCCCTGACTTTGTCTTCCTTTACCCTAACCATTTATAATGTAATTGTCATAAATATTTCCTCTACACTTATTTGTAACTCCATCAGATGGTGCTATAATTTTTACTTCAGTTGTTAAACAATTTAAAAATCTCATGAAGAAAAGGAAAGTCGTCTTTATTTACCCATAATTTTGCTTACTGTGTGCTTTCTTCCTTCCTGATATTCTAAGGTCTCTTATTGTTTCCTTTTTTGTTTGAAGAACTTACCATCGTCATTCTTTTAGTTTAGATTTGTTGGAAACAAATTCTTAGTTTTTTCTTATCTGAGAATGGCTTCATTTCCCCTGCATTTCTTAAGGGTATATTCAATGGATAAGTTGAAGTTCTTTTCTTTCAGCACTTGGAGGATGGTCTGACACTTCCCTTTAGCCTTCATAGTTTTGGATGAGAAATCTGCTATTAATGAAATTATTTTTCTCTGATAGGTAAGATATTGCTCTTATGAATAAAGATTTTTCAGAAGTTTGACTACTGTGTGCTGTAGTATAGGTTTTGTTTGGTTTATTCTATGTGAAATTTCCTGTTTCAGGCATTTTTAGGTTTATGTGTTTTACCAAATTTGGAATCTCTTTCACCTCTCTGTTCAGTTTCCAATGGCATGAATGCTGAAATTCTTTTCATAGCCCCAGTTCTCTGAGGTTCTCTTTATAATTTTTTTTCAATCTATTTTCTCTCTCTTACTCAGATTGAATGATTTCTACTATTTTATCTCCAATTCATTAATTTTTTCCCCATCTATTCCTTCCATTCTTCTATTGAGGGCATACATTGACTAATTTTATTGTGGTTGTTATATTTTCAGCCCTTAAAGTTCCATTTTGTTTGTCTCTATATCTTTTACTTCTTTGCTGAGGTTTTATTTTTCCCCATTTATTTCAAGTGTATTTGTAAAAAAAAAATCTTTATGATGGCTACCTTAAAATCATTTTAAGATAATTCTAACGCCATTGTCATCTTGGTGCAGGCCTCTATCGATTATCTTCATTCAGTTTGAGATGCTCCTGGTTTTTGATATGATGTGTAATTTTTCTACTGAAGCCTGAAAATGTATAGCATTATGTGACAGACCCTAGATCTTATTCTTCCATCTGCCTTCTATTTCAGCTGGTTTTATCTGACATGCCTCCATCAGGGAAAGAAGAGGTTCTCTGCTTCATTAGCTACCAGGTTGGGGGTGGGAGGGCAGAAGGCAGAAGTTCAGACTCTACCAGTAGGATCAGAATTTGGGGTTTCCCACCCAGGTTCCTTTGATGTTTAGGGGAAGGGGCTTATCTTTGTGAGTGAGGATGAGATTTTTAACTTCCCATTAGGCCCCCATTGATATTGCCCTGGCTGAGATGCTTCATTGCTGCTCCCTGCGTAACCACCATCTACATAATGGGAGAAGGGGACACTCCTTACTCCTGGATGATGGTTGAAAGTCCTGCTCTCTTCTAGGTTTCCTCCTACATTGCCTGAAAAGGGAGAAGGTGGAATGGCTTATTACTCCTGAGAGAGAGTAAAAGTACAGAATCCCCCATGGCCCCCACTAACATTATTCATTGGGGGACAGATAACCTTGCTAATGCCAAAAGATATGAAAGTATTGGTGCTCTACTTGGCCTTCTCTGACACTACCTCGGTGGTG
Organism: Martes martes; assembly: GCF_963455335.1. Lineage (NCBI taxonomy): Eukaryota > Metazoa > Chordata > Mammalia > Carnivora > Mustelidae > Martes > Martes martes. The sequence continues at coordinate 19,694,561 of NC_137893.1, forward strand.
GAGGAAGATGAATTAGATCACCTCATTGCAGCCAGGAAAGGATAGAAATCTAGGCTTACCATTCAGCCTTTGTTGACATGGATGGGGGTGAAGCTGATTTTTTCATGGTGTTAGGTTGGAGTATAGTTTATTGTCCAAAAGTTTTCTGTCTTGTTATGTTGCTTCTTATCTTGTCCTTTGGCTGAGAGTAGTTTTTGCTGGTTTTTGTTTATTTATTTTGTCTGCACCTGTTGGTGTTTCTGGGTTGTCAGTTTCTTCAGCTCCAAGTCTGGTTTATATGAGATAAGAAATTCACTACATGCCCACTTTTGGATGGTCTGCCTTCTCTTCTCCATCTTTCAGAATATTACATTTTACACATAATGTCCAGTGTTTTTAGTTGTACTTAGCAGGAGATATACAAATGTAATATCTATTTCATCTTCCCAGAAGCAGAAGTCTGAAAGTCTTTAAGACTTCTAAAACCTTAATGTATAACATTTTAACATAATTTTTTTAAATCCTTAGGAGAAAGCTAAATGAATATTTCAGCAGTGTATTAATCAATATTACTTCAGATAACAAATCTGTCACAGAAATACCTAATCACCAATGAAATAATCAGAGATCTTATTCAAAAATGCCCTGCTTACTTCAGTTTGGAAATAACCTAATGAAAACTTGACATCGGGTCTACCATAGACAGAGTCCAAAGGCTGGAAAGTATTCTGATGAAAGAATCTCATGAGGGTAAATTTATCTCTGTCCATTTCTCTGTTTTCTTAAAATGATACTAACATTCTTAACTTCATCCAATATTATTTCATTTGGGAGGAGTACAACTGCAAAGATAAAAACTGCAGAATTTTAAATTTAACATGTTTTATATTATATTTCCTTTAATTTTTTTTTCCATTCCTTAATTGAGCTGGAGTAAGTGAAAGACATACTCAGTGTTGTTTATATTAAGCCTCTAGGTTGATGACAGAATAAGCCTCTTGTTTGAGAAATAAAGTTAAACATGGTGGCTGTAGAGATCTTTCTCTTTTTTGGCACAAGGACATGGGCTTGTGGATGTGTGGGATTGTGTACATCAGGGCAGTGGAAAACACTGCCTTTGAATGTTTGTGTCTGGAAGAAGACCTTTGTCTCTGATTGAAGGCCAGTACTTAACTATGATAGCCTATGGGAATGGCCACTTTCAGGACCACACTTAATCTTATTCAGATGGCTCTACTTCATCAGTCATGGAATATTATTATCTCCTTCCCTGTCCATTTTTCACATATTTTCATTCACTTAAGAAAACACTTTGAGGGATGCCTGGGTGGCTCAGTGGGTTGGGCCTCTGCCTTCGGCTCAGGTCGTGGTCCCAGGGTCCTGGAATCGAGTCCCGCATCAGGCTCTCTGCTCGGCGGGGAGCCTGCTTCCTCCTCTCTCTCTGCCTGCCTCTCTGCGTACTTGTGATCTCTCTCTCTGTCAAATAAATAAATAAAATCTTAAAAAAAAAAGAAAACGCTTTGATTTTAGTTACAAACTTACAAACTACTTTATCCTTAACTAGAGGAAACAAGGCATTTCAATAACTCCTTTAGGAAAAAAAGTAGAAGCTCAAGATAAATTCAGTCTTGATACCTTAGATGAATTGGAAAATGGGATAGTTGAGACTGAGTCATAAATACACACACACTTAAGTAGGTCACATCACCTATACTTAATAACATCTCATAAGCAAGCTTCCAAATAATTTTTAGAGATATCTTCCTAGAAATTGCTTACCATTGTCCATGCTAATTTTCCTTCTTGCTCAAAACTTCAAACTTTTATTTAAGTTAAACCACTTTTGTATGGATAGCCAATTTTCAAAACAATAAGCTTTTACATTTCTTTTCCATATGCTCAGTATGCTTTTGGGAATCATCAGTATTTACATTCTCCTGATTGAGAAGTCAGTTCTTACGGAGATGAACATGGGGAAGTCATATCTGCCCCTTTATCTTATATCTGTATTGTTATGCTAAGAACTACAATAGAAAACAGAATAAAATATAGAATTTATATATTTCACATAATTTATTACTTTAAGCTATGTTGGCATCTAACTAGTATGTCCTACTTTCCAGCCACAGATGATCACCTGATATTACTCTTTAGTGATGTTTATTTTCAGAAGTATCACAAGAGAAGGAGAATGTATAATATGAATTCTATTTTGGATATTTTAAGTTAATTCCATACATATTTTGGAAAAACCATATGTGAAAGATATAGCTATCAAGATAGTAATTATAAATGAGGATTAATATTTTTTAAAAAACTATGCATATGAATAAAGAGAGAAGGGGGGAGACTAATTATAAATAGTATTTTTTTCTTTTTCCCAGAAAATATTTCTGAGAAAAGAACATTATACCAGATTTATGGGTAATTGAATCTGAGAATTCAATGACACTCTTTTCAAAGTGATGCTTTGAGTATAGAGGTTCTTCAAAAGTTGAAAATAGAACTATCCTGTGACACAGAAATTACACTATTAGGTATTTACCCAAAGGATACAAAAATACTGATGTGAGGGGGTACATGTACCTGGATGTTTATAGCAGCTTTATCAACAATAGCCAAATTACAGAAAGAGTCCAAATGTCATCAACTGATTAATGGATAAAGGAGATGTGGGGGATATATATATATATATATATATATATATATATATGAATGATAGATAGATAGATAATGTAATACTACACAGCCATCAAAAAGAATGAAATCTTGCCTTTTGCAAAGAAATGGATGAAGCTAGAGCATATTATGCTGAGTAAAATAAGTCAATTAGAGAAAAACAAATGTCATATGAGTTCACTCATGTGGAATTTAAGAAATGAAACAGGTGAACATAGAGGAAGGGAAAAAAAAGAGAGGGAGGCAAACCATAAGAACCTATTAACCATAGAGAACAAACTGAGGGTTGCTGGAGGGGAGGTGGGCAAGGGGATATGATGAATAGGTGATGGGTATTAAGGAGGGCACTTGTGATGGGCACAGGGTGTTATTGGTAAGTGATGAATAATTAAATTCTAATCATGAAACCAATATTACACTACATGTTAACTAACTAGAATTTAAATAACAATTTGAAACAGAAAAACAAAAAAAAATAAAATAAAAGTGGTTCTGTGAGCAGTAGCATATTATAGTATAAAACTAACTGAATTGTTGCTGTTTTGTTTTGTTTTTCCTTCATAAGAGTTGTAAGACATTAAAAATCAATTTTCAAATAATTTCTTTATTCCTGAAAAGGAAAATGGGAATGTGCTCCCTTTATAGATAAAATGGGATTCCAGTGCCCACCAGATATTCAACTTTATGTCTAGCATCAGTGTCTTATCAGGAAAATGCAGAAATGAAAGCCCTAAATTAACCAAGAAAACCCATTCTAGTTATGAGGCATATTAGAACATGTTTCTATTTGCCTTAAAATGATTTCCCAGTTTATAGACTTCAGTAATGTATAAATAATTAGGTGTCAATTTGCAACTTTTTGAAGATTATAAAAGTAGCATAGTAATATAATCATATTGTATAGAATTTTCCATTTTCAAAAGTACTTTCATGTGTGTAATCTCCTTTCTTCCTCACAATATTATATTGTATAGACTAGAAAATATTTTCCTCATTCTTCAAAGGAAACTAATGTTCATAGAGTTGATTGACACAGATAAGAAAACACAGAACCAGTCTCATAGCCAGGACTACTGATTCCTACTTGGTCTAATGCTCTAATCAACAGATTAATTTTCATCAATTTTAAAATAAAATTGTTTAAGACTGAGTTCCCTAGAAAAGTCCAAGATAAAATTATTTTGCAAATATTTTAGTGAAGGAGAGTTCCAGGAGAAACTTTTTGGGTTGTGAGGAAAAGTGCATGGAACATTTGAGGAAGTCAAACAGAGATGGGATCTCAGAAGAAGTCTAGCCCCAGCCTAATCCCACAGGCAGTCCTGGAGTGTGAGTTGTACCCAAGGATTTCTCACCCAAGGGTGAGAGAGTTATTATTACAACTTTTCCCTAATCATTCTGTCATTAGCTGTGGACACTCCTGAGAGTGGGGTAGGGAGAGACTCCCAGGGGTAGCCAGGTGAGATGGCTCCCAAAATAAACTAAGGACAATACTCTGAAGAAGGGTGCACAGGAGGGGAGCAACCAGGAATGGGGCACCAGACCATAAAGTTGCCCTGACAAAAATCTGCTACAGATAACTAATTATCATTGTTTACGAAAATTATTGAATTTTTCATTTTGTTGTGAATAATTTAAAACATATATCAAGATAGAATAGTATAATGAATGAGCATGTACACATACCTACATCATTAGTAATAATCAACATGTGGCCAATCTTGTTTCATTTGTGAGAGTTAAGTTTTGAAATAAAGTGCTTGTTATTCTCTGTATTCAGGAACACTGGCATACACAACATAGTTTAAACAATTATTCTGAGTGAAATAATTTTGTTAAAGAACAATTTAATATACTGAAAAGAGATTCAGATTTATGATATATGTATTTCAGTCTTGGTTCTGCAAAGTCAGGGGACTAGATAGATGTTCTCCATGATTCTTTTTTTTTTTTTTTAAGATTTTATTTATTTATTTGACAGACAGAGATCACAAGTAGGCAGAGAGGCAGGCAGAGAGAGAGGAAGGGAAGCAGGCTCCCCACCGAGCAGAGAGCCCGATGTGGGGCTCGATCCCAGGACCCTGGGATCATGACCTGAGCCAAAGGCAGAGGCTCAACCCACTGAGCCACCCAGGTGCCCCCCCCCCATGATTCTTTATAGTTTAAATACTTGGTACTGTTCTAACAAAAGGTAATATTGAATAAATACTTTATAACCTCAAATGCATCCAGATGTTTTGCACTAGGTTCTCTAGTGACCATTGAACCTAAGGCAGACTACAGAGTGCATCTTGTAAAAAACTTTCTTCAGAACATGTAGGACAGAGGGGCATGCCAATTAGACCCCTAAGGTAGGTGGATTCTTGTTGGTCATAGGATGAAGTCCAGACTCAAGTAGTATGCAAGGGTTATGTGATCTTGCCCTAATATACCTTTCCTGTTTCACCCTCCTGAAGTCTTCTACATTCATGCTGTGTTCTCAGAATACTCAACTGTTGCCCCTAAATCACCATGCCATTTGGTGTGACTCTGGCCCTTTCAACTTCCTGTCCTTCTGCCTAGAACTGGAGTCACCATATTCTACATGAAAAAATTAGTCACAGAACAAAGTAAAATTAACATGTTGTCTACCCTCAGTAACATTTTTCAGCCTCCATTATTTCCTTTTTCCATACTTACTTTCTCCTCATCCTCTCTTCTTTCCACCCATCCCACCCCATCTCTTCCTAGGCAAAATGATTTCTCTGTCTCCAGTTAGTAACTTATATTTCTATAAATATCTAGGAAAGTGCTTTGGTGTTTGTTTATATTTATACCAATTGGGGGCCTAAAAAATGGTGCCCAGTAAATTATTCTTATTTGAACCAATGAATGTTATACTCACCTTTGGTTCCCATGATGGTGTTAGATATATTTACTATGGCTCATACCACGTTTTTAGTGATTATTTGCTTCTATACCTGCCTTTTTATTGTGATCATTAATTTTATGTTTCAACTTGACTGGGCTAAGGGATGTCCAATAGCTGGTAAATATTATTTTCAGGTGTATCTGTGTGATTTTATAACTTTAGCTCTGTGCCAGAAGAGGACAAAGACAAAAATATACATACATATGTATGTATGTATGTATGTATGTATGTATATCATACACACAAACATATGTGTATATATATGTATAGATATATGTATATTGGTGTTTATCACTCTTTCCTATACAGAAGTCCTAAAACTACTGGAATTTCCTAACTGATGGGAGTCACAAAAGTGTCTTTTGTTATATTAATGAGATCACTACCTGGAACCCTACCTAAGCATGCCCAGGAGAATCAACCAAGTGATTAGAGGGTTCAGAACCTCTACTTCTCAGGAGGGGAGAAGGGCTGGAGATTGAGTTCAATTGTCAAGACCAGTGATTTAATCACCTGTGTCTATGTAATAAAGTCGTCATAAAAACCCAAAAGGATGGGGTTCAATGAGCTTTTAGGTTGGTGAACAGAAGGAGATTTGGGCAGAGTCATACACTCCCAGGACATGGAAATCCCCATACCTTGCCCTGCTCATTTCTTCCATCTGGCTGTTCCTGAGTTATTTTCTTTTGTAATAAAGCGGAAATGTTATGTGTAAAATGATTTCTGAGCCCTGAGAGCTGCTCTAACAAATTAATCAAATCCAAAGAGCCTGTTGGTTAGAAATCAAATCAAACCCAACAGGCCTATAGGTTAGAAACACAGATGATAACATGGACTTGCAACTGACCTCTGAAGGGTGAGTGTGTGTGTGCGTGTGTTTTGGGGGATCAGTCCTGTAGGACTGAGCCCTTAACCTGTGGGATTTGACAATTACCTCCAGGTAGGCAGTGTCATAATTGAGTTGAATTATAGAACATCCATCTGGTATCTGAGAATTACGTGGTGGTTTGGGAAGACTTCCTGGCCCAATGTTGGAATTGGGTATAAAGTCTTTAGTTTGTGAGAAGGTTTACAAAAGAGATTAGCATTTGAATCAGTAGACTGAGTAAAGAAAATCATTTCACCAGTGTGGGTGGGTATCATCCAATTCACTGAGGGTCCAGCTAAAACAAAACAACAAAGGAAATGCAAATTATCTCTCTCTTTCTTGAGTTGGGATAGCCATATTTTGTTCTCAGACAGTGGAGCTCCTGATTCTCAGGTGTTCAGATTCAGACTGAAATGATTATACCACCAGCTTTTCTGGTTCTTCAGTTTATAGATGACATTAAGGAATATGGATACTATATGGAGGCATATCTCAGCCTCCATAATCCCATGAGACAATTTCCATAATAACTCCCCTTATATATCTGTATATATATTCTACTGATTTTGTTCCTCTGGAGAACCTTGACTAATATACCTATTGTCTTAATTTGGGCTTTCCAAGAAGCAGACCCTAAGATAAGGATTTTAGGACAGTTCACTTATTTGTAGGATAATGTCAGGGAACATGAGTAAGAAGATGGAGGAAACAAGATAGGAAAGAAAAAAGTGACACTGTGAATAACTGAAGGCTTATACCTGATTGGGAACTCTAGAATCTGAACATGGACTTCAGTATTACTTCATTTACAGGAGATTGGCTTAGGGCTGCTTTTAAGTAGAATTCATTTCCAGCTCTTCAGCCTACTACATATGTGCAGAACAGAATTTGGTGGCCAGAAAAAGACCTCAGAAAGAAATTCAGTTGCTGGATGTTGGAAATTAGTCTGGCATGCATGAAAATAGTAGTACCAAGATGATATGGGTGTGGGACTAAGGACATATATTATACTTATGAATTGTGGGAATCATTGGATTTTAATCAAGATCTATTCTTTTGCCTTATGTTTTTAAGCTAGTAATAATGTAGAGAACTAATTAATTAAAGCACTAATTAATAATTGATAAATGAAAGGTATAATGAATGGCTCTATTGAGTTACATACATGCTAAGTCCAGCTAGGCTTCTGGGTCCACCAAGGATAACTCAGGCCAGTATAACCCTATCCTGAAATGTGATATACTCTCCCATACTGACATATTTTAAGACTCTCAAGCTGGCTCCTTTCCAATACATGCGTACCACTGAAATGCCACCCTTGCTATATGTGGTAATTCTACTCTCCAACTGTGGCTTGTTAACTAAAACCATAAAACATCATCATAAAAGACCTTGATATTGGTACCTAACACATTCCAAAGTGTTTCCAAGCCCATTTTCCATTAAGTTGCCAATATGTGGTTATTTCAAGTGGAATGTAATCCATATGGCTCATTTACATTTACTCTCTAAATATTGCTTTATAAAAAATAGGTTAATGTCCTGAGGAACATTTTCAAAGGTATCTTAATTTGAACAATAACTTGACCCAGAAAAATGAAGTTGATTTTTGGATCGAGTTGAATATGTACTTAGCATAACCCAGATTCTACCATTAATGCTGTATAAAGCAATGGGAAGTTTTGGTCATAATTACCATATTTGGAAAATGAATGTGATTACAGTGATCTGGTGTTAAAAATTTTGACTAGGAAAAATGAAATGTATTATGGCAAGTCTTCTATACTGAAAAAATATTGTCTGGGTTTGGATTCCCTGAGATATTTGATATAACCTTATTTATTAACATATACTAAGGATATAAAAAAACACAATAAAACTGTCCATGGGCCTTAAAACAGTATTAAATTAACTTAATTTACTATTAAATTAACATTAATACTAATGTTTTAAATTAATAAAGGTAATAAAGATAGTTAAACATTAGTATACATGTGTGATAGAATCTGTAATTTCATTTTGTCTGTATTATGATGTTTTATGGCCATATATATATGTGTTCATAAACATATTAGGTTTGTATATGCATGTGTGTGAACATGCACACACATACATACACACAGGGGAGGAACTTGTGTTTAATTTCTCTTGTGAATATAATACTGTTGTTGTAGCCCAAAATATATTATCATGTGTTATGTAGTCAATATGCTTAGTAACATTTTATTTGTTTGAAATCTACAAGAAATTAAAATTTCAAGTTAAAGTTTTTCTCCCAAAATTCTTATAAGTTTATGAAAATACAGAAAAGTTAAAATAAATTTACAGTGAACACCCATATGTCCATTACAAAGAACCAACCATTAACATTTTACTATACTTGATTTATCATATAACTATCCACCTTTCTATCTTTTCCATCAGTCCTCTTAGTTCTTTTTAATTTATTTCAATATACATTGGAAATCTCAGTACTTCTTAAATACTTCAGCACAATAGATTCCATGATAGATTACCTTTGAACAAAAGCATGCTTTAAGAGGTAAATGATAATAATTTATATTATTGTATTTTACAGTTTTTCATAATTTACAAAGTCTTATCTTAAAACAACTTTATAAAACTCATGCTTTTATATTCTCATTTTAAAATGAAGAAAATTTAGGGGCGCCTGGGTGGCTCAGTCATTAAGTGTCTGCCTTCGGCTCAGATCATGATCCCAGGGTCCTGGGGTCGAGCCCCGCATCAGGCTTCCTGCTCATCCAAGAGCCTGCTTATCCCTCTCCCACTCCCTCTGCTTGTGTTCCCTCTCTCACTGTGTTTCTCTGTGTCAAATAAGTAAATAAAATTTTAAAAAATGAAAAATTAAGATAATGTAGCATTTGTCTTAGTTTAGAAAACTAACCAGTAATATAGTCTATGGATCACAGAGGTGGGTCTTGTGTCACTCAATCCAATTCACTGCCAAATATGCTATCAGATTGAGGTATTTATACTAAAGATATATGGCCAGTTTTTTTAAATAAATATATTTATACAATATTATGATTTATTCTTCAACCATGTTCATGATTTAGAAAACTCAAAAGGAAGAGGAAAGCTATAGCATTTATGTATATTTTTCACTGTTTCTTCCAGATGTCTCAAGATCCTTTTCTTTATTGTTTTCTTTCTTTTTCTAGAACTTATGTTAGCCATTCTTTTAGGGCAGGTCTGCTGTTGACAAATTCTCCGTTTTCCTTCTAATGAGGATTTCTTGATTTTCTGACGGGTACTCATTCCTGAAGGATACCCTTGCTGGATATAAAATTCTAGGTTGATGGTTTTAAGGACTTGATAATGTAATTCTACTTCCTGGCTTATGTGATTTCTAATGAGAAATCTACTGTTATTCTAATTATTTTTTCACTTCTAAACTGCTTTTGAAAATTTTTTCTTCATCTTAGTTTTTAGAGTTTGATTATGATGTTACTTGGCATGGATTTCCTTTAGTTTATACTTTTTAGGGTTTGCTCAGTTTCTTGAGTTTTCAGATTTGTGTCTTTTGCTAAATTTTGGAAATTTTCAGTCATTATTTTTTCAAATATTTTTTAGTCCCGTATTCTTTCTGGTCTCCCCCTGGGGCTCTAGATACATGGATATTAGGTCTTTTTCTATGAGTTTTCCTATGAGTCCCTGAGGTTCTGTTTACCTTTTCTAACTTATTTTGCCATTTGTTTATTCAGATTGGATAATTTCTATTGTTTTACCACTGATTGTTTTCTGTGTCCACTCCATTCTATTCTTTTTTTTTTTTTTTTTTTAAAGATTTATTTATTTATTTATTTGACAGAGAGAGATCACAAGTAAGCAGAGAGGCAGGCAAAGAGAGAGAGGGAGGGAAGCAGGCTTCCTGCTGAGCAGAGAGCCCGATATGGGACTCGATCCCAGGACCCTGAGATCATGACCTGAGCCGAAGGCAGCGGCTTAACCCACTGAGCCACCCAGGCGCCCCTCCATTCTATTCTTGAAACATTCATTTCATTTATTTTTTAAATGTCATGGTTTTCCTTTTTTTATTTCTAAAATTTCCATTTGATTCTTTTTTATATCTACAACTTTTTTCTGAGACTTTCATTTTTTCATTTGTTTCAAGTGTTTTCATAGTTGCTTATGGAAACATTGTTATGATGGCTCCTTTGAAATCTTAGTTTATTCCAATGTCTATATCACCTTGGTTTTGGTATGTGGATTATCTTTTCTTATTTAAGCTGCATTTTCCTGGTCTCTAGATGATGAATGATTTTTTTTAATTGCATCACAGGCATTTGGCTATTTTATTATGAGACTCTGTATTTTATTTACATCTCTGATACCACACTGGAGGGGAAGAGCACACTGCCTTGACACTTCCAAGTCGGGGTGGTAACTGAGTTCTACTTCTCTTTATCTCTTTTGATACCCCTGTAGGAGAAAGGTGTCTCACTACTGCTGTACTTTGAAGGCATTCAGGCTTTGCCCCGTATTTCCTTTTTTTAAAAAAATGATTTTATTTATTTATTTGACAGAGATAGCACAAGTAGGAAGGGCAGCAGACAGAAGGAAAGGGAGAAGCAAGGTCTCCGCTGAGCAGGGAGCCTGATGCAGGGCTCGATTCCAGGATCCTGGGATCATGACCTGTGCTGAAGGCAGATGCTTATCCAACTGAGCCACCCAGGCACCCCTTTGCACTAGGTTTCCAATGACATTGCCTTGGTTGCAGAAGGAAGTGACTAGTTCTCACACTTCACATGACCTCCATTAACACTGTGATCAAGGGGAAAACTCATTATTATTGAACGATGATGAAATCCCTGTTTCTGGGGCACCTGGGTGGCTCAGTTGTTAAGGGTCTGCCTTCCTCTCAGGTTATGGTCCCAGGGTCCTGGGATCGAGCCCTGTATCAGGCTCCCTGCTCAGTGAGAGGCCTGCTTCTCCCTCTTCCTCTACCCCTGCTTGTTCTCTCTTGCTATGTCTCTCTCTGTCAAATAAATAAATAAAACCTTAAAAAAAAAATCCCTGTTTCCTACTTGGCCTTCTCTGATACTATCCTAGTAGGGAGGTAGAAGCTCAGGTCCCCCTTGCTGTCTCCAATGACACTGCTACTGGGGACTCCTAATTATTCCCTAGCAGAGGTCAAAACCCTCCTCCTTATTTGGCTTTCTCTGATATCATACTTTTGATGTCACTTTGGTGGGAAATTATGTCTTGTTAAAGTCAGGGCAAAGGTGGAAGTCTAGTCTTCCCATTTGACCTTTGCTGACATGGAAATATAGCTACCTGTGTGGATAATGGGGGTGTGGAATGGTATTTTGTTGGAGTAGAACAGTTACTATTAAGTTTTCTATCTCACTAGGCTGCCCCTTTTCTGCTCCTATGGCATTTTGTCTGAGCCATCGACTGGTATTTCCATGTTACTTGCTTCCTTAGTACCCAGTCTGATTTTAGAACAAAAGGAAAGCACCAGGTTTTACTACTGGTATTTTCTTGGGTCTTGAGCTTTCTAGCCAGTCAACTGTCAGTATTGTTATGTTTATCTTATTTATGATGTCCAGGGTGCTAGCTATATTTAGCAGAAAAAGGTAAGAAGAATTGTATCTACCACACCTCAAAGGAACTCAAGTTTTTTTTTTTTTTCATTTTTTAAAAAGATCGATCGATCGATCTATCTATCTATCTATGAGACAGAGAGAAGGAAAGAACAGAGAGAGAGAGAGAAACTTAACACTCTTGAGTTTGAAGCCTGACACAGGGCTCAATCTCACAACCCTGAGATTGGACCTGAGATAAAAATCAACAGTTGGATGCTTAACTGACTACACTACTCAGGTCCCCCAAGTGTTTTTATTTTTAAACAGAGACACAGAAAGAAAAAAGTAAAAACGTTTTTTAATGAGATTATACAGATTATCTCTATTAACTTTATCAAATCTGTAAAACTTCTGGGTAAAATGGTTAGAAGAAACAAAAGAAAAAGATATAAATAATAATTACAAATTAGTATACTTAATGTCTAGTACTTTTAAGAGAAGTAACCATTATGACCAGATTGTTTTAATGTGTATATTTCAAGGAAAAAAATCCATAAACCAAAATATATAGATATAGAATCAAATGTAAATAACACTTTCAGGTATTTTAAAAAAGAAAGAGATACTGCCTATATCCTTTTTATTCAATGTTTTAGGAACCAAGACATAAATATATTAATTTCTTTAGTAATTATATGGATTCTATTATAGGATGACACCTTTAATTTGTCCAATCCTCTATATCACTTGAGCTTTTTTTTGTCATAAATAATCTTAGCTTTTCAAAAAACTTAGTTTTATTGTCATATCTATAACATAACTTAGTAGCAGTGGATTTTATTTGTCAAATGGCATGTGCAATTTTAATTTTGATTGATATTTCTTAAAAGGTTGTTCCATTTACACTTCCAATGATAAATGAAAGTGCCTGTCCCACAACCCCACCAACAATATTATTAAGCCTAAACTATGTATTTTTAAATGCTAGTGTATATATCTAATGGCTGAAAATCATATATTAGTGCTAATTTAATTTGTACTTATGAGTAAGATTGTATCTTTTTTTTTTTTTAACTATATGCTCGTTTGCAGTCCTCCAACTATAATCTATTGTATCCTTTAGATTTTGTGACATTATTTTGTGGTAACAAATAAATCTAAGTTTCACTAATTTATAACAACAAAGATTTCTTTCACTTTTGTGTTATGTGTGAACTGAACATCACTGAGGGTCTTATTCACTTTTTTGAACCAAACAAAAGAATAGACTTTGCTTAGGGTGCCATTCTTATGGCAGATGGGAAGATCAATTGTAGAACTATGAATTGACTTTTAAGCTTTTGCCATGCATGACACATAATACTTCCCTCATATTCGATTTGCCCAATGAATTCACATGGCCAAATCTTTTTCAGCATGATGCAAAGTATTTTCCTCCCACAGGGAGGTCCTACAAGTCATATAACAATTGATATGATATATGACTTTTTCCTCATTGAGCCAATTCATCTTACTAAAATTTCACTTCTTCTCTTACTTGATCTCAGATACATATTAGAAGAAAAAAGAATGGACCTAAACTAAAGTCTTCCCAGATTTATTTACATTCTTAAAATAGATGTTGGTTAAAAAAAAAAAAAAAAGAAAAAAATTTAGAATTGTTAAATCTAATAGGAGAAGAAATAAGTGAAATATTTCATGTAGTATGAGGGAAATACATTTTGAGTTATATCTGCTTATTCCACTCAGTATCTTTCCTGTATGAGAGAAGATACAAGTGCAGGAAAGCATGGTGTTGTACTTACACATCCTTTACTCTGGAGTTAGACCACCTGGGTTGAAATTCTGGCTCTACTCTTTCCTAGCTATGTTATATTGGATTAGCTATTATTCATCTCTGTATCTGAATTTGAACTAAATAATAGTTCCTTTTATAGGATTACAGTGATTGAGCAACTATAGACAAGACAAAGAATTTAGAACAGAATAAGCATGGGTATAAATCTTTGTTATTGCTATTGTAAAGATATAGTCTATCTTATTAAAATCACATTCCCAGTACTTTTCATAAATCCTGTATATAGCTAAAAATATTTATATATTGAATGGATGAAAGACTGAAAATAAATTATTATTTCATTGATATACTTTTATGAATGTGAGTATGCACCAACATTATATATGAATGTAAATATATACATATATACATATAATTGTCTTATCTTCATATGAAAACACATTAAAGGAAATACATTTAAAGTGTGGAGATAGTGGAAGTCTTACATTTTTAAAACTACACAATCATTAATTTTGCAAGATGTCAGAATTTGAAAAGACATTATCAGTGAAATTCTATGGAGGTGTTCCTGTGTAATAGGGAGCGAAAGGAGAAAGGGATGGCGTTTATACTTTTGCCCTGTCACTTTGGCTTTATGTCAGCTGCTTAAAAGATGGCACTGAAACGTGATTGGTTTCATAAGCACTTTAAAAAATGAAAGAGAAAAGTGGTTTCCTGCATATTAAAACAAAGGTACAACAAATTCAAAACACTGAAGGAGAAAGAGGAACAGGAATAGTGATGTTTTATTATAAATACCAATGTTTTTTGTTTTTTTTTTTTAAGCTGACAACCAAGATGGCCAGACATTAGGCCATTGCTATGTGTATTGATGGTTCCCCGTATTTAATAATATTTTCTAGTGTTAAGAAACCTCAACAGTGGGGCGCCTGGGTGGCTCAGTGGGTTAAGCCTCTGCCTTCGGCTCAGGTCATGATCCCAGGGTCCTGGGATTGAGCCCCTCATCGGACTCTCTGCTCAGCTGGAAACCTGCTTCCTCCTCTTTCTGCCTGCCTCTCTGACTACTTGTGATCTCTGTCTGTCAAATAAATAAATAAAATCTTAAAAAAAAAAAAAAAAGAAACCTCAACAGTGATAATTGGCTGGGAACTTCTACCAAAAAGAATCATAAAAGACAAAAGCTAGAAGAAACTCAGGTTGTCTGACTTCAGGTCCTGTGTTCTTTTTCTGTTCTATGATTGCTCCATCTGGCCCAGTCTGTTTTGTGGAGCCTGTTAAGTAAAGGAAATAAAACATTTACCAAATGTGTCATGTCATATTCAGTAATTTGAATATATATAAATTATTCATTTGAATGTAGAGAATCTTTTTCTTTTTTCATGTATAAGACAGAGTAATTACAAAATTGAAATGTAGTGCCTTCCCAAACCAATGTTACTACTCAAAATAGTGGATAGAGATTAATTTAATAGACATTTACTCAACAGTTTATGATGAATGATTGCCTAAAAAAATGATAATTTAAACAGATAATCACATCAAAAAATGGGCAGAAGATATGAACACACACTTCTCCAAAGAAGACATACAAATGGCTAACAGACACATGAAAAAATGTTAATCATCATTAGCCATCAGAGAGATTCAAATCAAAACCACATTGAGATACCCCCTTACACCAGTCAGAATGGCCAAAATCAACAAGACAGTAAAGTAAACAATGAGTGTTGGAGAGGATGTGGAGAAAGGGGAACCCTTTTACACTGTTGGTGGGAATGCAAGTTAGTGCAGCCACTTTGGAAAACAGTGTGGAGATTCCTTAAGAAATTAAAAATAGAGCTACCCTATGACCCTGCAATTGCACTACTGGGTATTTATTCCAAATATACTGATGTAGTGAAAAGAAGGGCCATCTGTAACCCAATGTTCATAGCAGCAATGGCCATAGTTGCCAAACTGTGGAAAGAGCCAAGATGCCCTTCTACAGATGAATGGATAAAGAAGATATGGTCCATATATACTATGGAGTATTATGCCTCCAACAAAAAGAATGAATAGCCAACTTTTGTATCAACATGGACGGGACTGGAGATTATGCAGAGTAAAATAAGTCAAGCAGAGACAGTCAATTATCACACGGTTTCATTTACTTGTGGAGCATAAGGAATAACACGGAGGACATGGGGAGATGGAGAGGAGAAGTGAGTTGGGGGAAATTGGAGGGGGAGATGAATCATGAGAGACTGTTGACTCTGAGAAACAAACAGGGTTTTGGAGGGAAGGGGAGGGGAGGTTGGATGAGTCTGGTCGGTATTAAGGAGGGCATGTATTACATGGAGCATTGGGTGTGGTGCATAAACAATGAATTTGGGAACACTGAAAAAATTAAATTTAAATTTAATTGTAAAAAATGAATTTTTTTTCTTTTTAAATGATTATTTTAGCTTAGTTTACATACAACAAAACGTCCATACTTAAAGTATTCAGTCCAGTGAGCTCAGGGAAACACCCATGTAGCCATCATAAACATGATATAGAATCTTTCTTTTATCCCAGATTGTTTCCCCATGCCGTTTCCAGTTAGTTTCTTCCCTCATTCCAAAGTCAACTGCTATTCTCACATGTTACTTTTGCTTGTTTTTGAAAGTCATGGAATCTAAATCATGAAGTATGAACTCTTTCATTCTTGGATTTCTTTCATCAATGTAGTGTTTTTGAGGTTTTCCAAGTTATTGTATGTGTCACTGTTTCATTCCTTTTAATTACTGAGCAAGATTCTATTACACTGAGTGAATGCATTCCAGTTCTTTTCTTCATTTTTCCATTGCTGGGTATTTGATTGTTTTGCTATTCATTAATTATTATGACTAAACTTTTTATGTTCTATTAGTTCTTTTTAGTTCTATTAGTATTTTTGTGAATTTATATTTTCCATTTATTTAGAAGTGGAATTGATGGGTCAAAGGGAAAATATGTTTTTAACTTTATATTAAACTGCCTTTTCTTTTTCTGTAAAGTGAGACATTCATACAAACCATGTATGCAAATTTTGGTGGCTCCATATTTTCCTTTTATCAATATTGTCAATCTTTGAAATTTTAATCATCTATTATAAATAGACTTGAAATAGTATCCCATTATGTTTTTTATTAGCATTTCTCTGGTTACTAATGATGTTGAGCATCTTTACAAGTGCTTATGTTGAGATCTTTTCACCTTTGTTTAGGTACCTAAAATCCATTTCAGATTATTTTTATATACAAGATAGAGGTCAAGACATTTGTTGGTTCTTTGGTTGGTTGGTTTTGGTTTCATTTGGTTTTGTTGTCCCCGCCCCCCCATTTTCTGCTACTTTAGTTTTTTCTTTTTCTTTTTCTTTTATTATGTTCAATTGGCCAGCATATAGTACATCATTAGTTTTTGATATAGTGTTCAACAGTTCGTTAGTTGTGTATATCACCAGTGCTCATTACCCCATGTGTTCTCCTTAATATCCATCACCTGGTTACCCCATCCCCCCTCCCTTCTGTAACCCCAATGCTCATAGAGGCAATGTCCACAATAGCCAAACTGTGGAAGGAGCTGAGATGCCATTCACCACATGAGTGGATAAAGAAGATGTGGTTCACATACACAATGGAATATTACTCAACCATCGGAAAGGATGAATACCCACCATTTTCATCGACATGGATGGAACTGGAGGGGATTATGCTAAGTGAAATAAATCAAGGAGAGAAAGGGAATTATTATATGGTTTCACACAAATGTGGAACATAAGGAGTAGCACAGAAGATCACAGGAGAAGGAGAGAAGACTGGGAAGAAATCAGAGACAGAGACAAACCATGAGAGACTCTGGACTCTGGGAACCAAACTGATGGTTGGTTTTGTTCTTAAATGTATGAATATCCAGTTGTTCCAGCACCATATGTTGCAAAGTTTGTCCTTTCCTCATTGAATTATATTGGCATATATGTCAGAAAATGTAATTGGAAAAAAAAAAAAAAGAAAATGTAATTGGTCATGCATATATAAGATCATTTTTTTAAACGCTCTTCATCTATTGATCTATTTGTCTTTTTGCAGGCAAATACTACATAATTGTAATTATTGTAGCTTTATGATAAGCTTTAAAATAGGTAATATAGTTTCTCTAAATTCGTTATATTGTTTAAGATTGTTTTGAGTATTTTAAGTCCTTTGTTTTCCCATAACTTTTAGAATAATCTTGTCAATTTCTACTGAGATTTTTGAATGGGATGACATTGAATCTATACACAAATTTGTATGGAATTGACATCTTACTAATGAGTCTTCCAATCAATGAACATGATATATCTTCTTTAGTCCTTCTCTATAATGTTGAAGAATTTTAGTATGAGATCCTGGACATAGATGTTAAGTGTATTTCTGATTATATATCATTTTTTAAAAAATTACTATTTATCTTTTAAGTAGGCTTCACACCCAGCATGAAGTTCATCATGGTGCTTGAACCAATGACCCTGAGCTCAAGACCTGAGTGGAGATCAAGAGTCAGACACTTAACCAACTGAGCCACCCAAGTGCCCCTGTCATGTTTTTTGTTACTCTAAATGGTATTGTTTCTTAACTTTGTTTCCAAATGTTTGTTGCTGGTATATAGAAATTAAATTGATTTCACATATTGATTATCTATTTAAATCTAGCTCAAATAACATTTTATTTCTAGAAGGTTCTATATGATTTATCACATATGAATGGTAGTGTAATTACCACCACAATCAAGTACCTCTTCCTACTTCTTTATTTAGATAGCTATGCTGTCCTTCATCCACCCCTAATTCCTGGTGACTAATCTATTTTGTATGTGTATAATTTGGTAAATGTTATATAAATGAAATCATAATATGTGACATTTTGACATATTTTTGACTCAGGATAATGCCTTTGAGATCTATCCAAGTTGTTGTCTATTTAAATAGTCTTAGAGCTCCTGGGTGAAACGGTTAAGTGTCCAGCTCTTAGTTTCAGATTAGGTTGTGATCTCAGGGTGGTGAGATCAAGCCCCACATTGACTCCATGCTGAGTGTAGAGCCTGCTTTAGATTTTTCCTCCGCCCCTTCCATTTGTTCTTGCTCTTTCTCAATCCATCTCTCTCTCTCTCAAATAAATAAATAAATCTTTAAAATAAATAAATAAATAATCGTGTAGGGTTTTTTTTTTTTTTAATTATTTAGTACTATTCCATGTTATAAATATAACATTTTGTTTAACCATTACCTATTGGGAAAGATTTTAGGTATTTCCAGGTTTTTTTTTTTTTAATTACAAATAAAGCTGCTATGAACATTCATATACAGGTTTTCATTTGAAAAAAAATTTTTATTTACCTGGGGAAGATGCCAACAGTATGATTTTTTAAAAATATTTATTTATTTTTCTTGGGGGGGGTGCAGGGCAAATGGAGAGACAGAGACAGAGAGAGAGTAAGAGTCCTAAGCAGCCTCCATGATGGGCACAGAGCCCAAGGCAGGACCAATCCCACTAACATGAGATCACTGACCTGAGCGGAAGAGTTGCCACCCAACCTACTGTTCTATTCAGGTGCCCCCAGCAGTATGATTCTTGAGTCATACGATAAGTGTTTAGTTTTTCAAAGAAACAAACTATTTTTCAGAATGACTCTACCGTTTTACATTCCCACTAAGCAAGTAAGAAAATTTAAAGTATGCATATTTGCCAGAATTTTATGTAGCCACTATTTTGCTATTTTAGTTGTCTCAAATATTTCAAGATACCTCATCACAGTTTTAATTTGCATTACCCTAGTCGCTTTTGATGTTTAAGATATTTTCATGTTTTTTCCCACCATCCAATATATACTCTTTGATGAAATGTCTCCTCATGTCCTTCACCTATTTCCCAATTGGATTGTTTGCTTTTCACAGTTGAACCTGAGGGTCCTTCATAAATTCTGGATACAAATCCTTTGTAAATGTGCTGTTTTCAGATATTTGCTCATGCCCACCATCAGTATTTTCATCTTCTTAACAGAGTCTTTTGCAGAATAAAAGTTTTAATTTTAATGAAGTCTAATTCATTGGATTTATTTTCTTCTTTTATGGATGAAGCTTTTGACCATATCTGAAAACTCTTCACCAAATCTTAGTTTTTATAGATTTTCACTTTTGTTTCCTGTATAAGTTTTAGAGTTTTACATTTTACACTTAAGTCAGTGATCTATTTCTAGTTAAAGTTGTATATGGTGCAAGGTTTAGATGGAGAAGATGATGATGATGATGATGATGGTGATTGCCTATGGTATATGAGGCAAAGACTATTTTTCCTTCATTGAATTGCTTTTGCACTTTAAAAAAAAATCAGATGTATGAATGTATACTTGTGTATTTTTATTTCCGGATTCTCTGTTCTGTTCCATTGATGTATATGTTTACTGCTCTGGGAGCACCACAGTTTAAGACTATACAAAATCTTAAATTGGGACAGAGAGATTCTTCTTATTTTATTATTCTTTTCCTCAGAAGAAATCCATTATAGTTTCTTTGTATTCCTTTAAAATTTTAGGATCTTATCTAAAACTATAAAGTATTTTGCCTTGAACTTTTAACGGTTTAAGAGATTTGACAATTTTTAGAATGTTGTATTTCAATCCATGAACACGATATGTGTTTTCATACCATTTGTTCTTCTTTGATTTTTTAATCAGTGTTCTGTAATTTTCAGCATGCAATTCTATACATGTTTAGTTGTTTTTTTACCTATTTATTATTTAGTTTACTTAGTATTATTTTTAAGAAAATATCTAAATATTTCATTTTTTGAATGATTGTACCTGGTATTACATTTAAAAAATTATTTAACTTGGGGGAGAGACAGAGAGAGAGGGAGAGAAAGTCTTAAGCCACTCTGTGCTGAGCACAGAGCCTGACATGGGGTTCAATCTCACAACCTTGAAATTAGGATGTAAGCAATACCAAGAGTCAGATGCTTAACCAACTGTGCCACTCTGGTGTCCCATCAAATGGTATTTCATTTTAAATTTTGATTTCCATATGTTCACTGGTCATTTGTAGAATTTTTCTTAATTATTAATGTTGATATTATATTCTTTGACCTTAATGAAATCAAATATTAGTTTTAGGAGAGTTTTTGCAGATTCCTTGGGATTTTCTATGTAATCATGCCATCTGCAATAGAGACAGTTAATTTCTTCTTTTATGATCATTATGTGTTTTATTCCCTTTTTGCCTTCTAGCATGGTCTGAAATTTCTAGTACTATGTTGAATAATAGAAAGTATCCTTGTATTGTTCCAGATATTAGGTGAAAATAATTCAGTCTCTTACTAATATAAATGATGTTAGATGTAGGTTTTTGTAGTTGAGGAAGTATCCTTCTAAATTCTGATTTGCTGAGAGCATCTATCCTGAATAGGTGTTGAATTTTATCAAATGATTTCTTGCATCAATTGGTACGATCATGTGATTTTTTTTTCTTTAACCTGTTAATATGGTAATTTGCATTGAACCAGCTTTTCTTTCCTAGAATAAATCTTCCTTGGTCATAATGTATAATTCTTTTATATACACTGCTCATTTTTATTTGCCATCATTTGGCTAGGGAATTTCAGTCTATACTCATGAGGGATATTGGTCTGTAGTTGTCGTCTTCTTCTTCTTCTTCTTCTTCTTCTTCTATTTTCTTCTTCTGTACTTTTTCTTTTTTGGTATTAGGGTAATGATAGCTTTATAAAATGAATTATGAAGTATGCCTTTTTCCATTTTTGCAAGAGATTGTATAGATTGGTGTTTTTCTTTAAACTTTTGGGTAGAATTCTCCAGTGAACTCATATAGACCTTGAAATTACTGTTTGAAGAGTTTTAAATTTTTGAATTCGTTTCCCTAAATATTTTAGAGCAACAAATGCCTGGACCACAAGATACTGTAGTTTTTAAAGAACCTCATAGTTCTGGAAGATATACTTTTCTTCCAGAAAGGGCATGGTAATGAATAAAAAACCCTGACTCTGGTAGTGTATTACTTTTCCCGCTGCATACCTATCATTTTGTTATTCTTCTACAGTAATAATTTCCAAACAATGTTTTTTGTAAGAGGCCCAGGGTTGAAAACAGAAAAAAGAAGTGTCAGGATTGGGAGAGTTTTGTGTTTGCTACTGAGGTGTCTCTGAAATGAACAGGGCTCTGTGGGACACAGTTATCAGTAACCCTGGTCCAGGGAAATAAAATACTGGAGTGTGAGTCAGCAGCATGAACTCTAGGATCGTCTCTGCTACGAAATTTCTGTGTAACCTCAGTTAAGTCTCTTCACTTCTCTAAGACCCAAGATACACATGAAAATTATATGTGATATTTTGCACCTAAAAACATTAAACACATAGAGCTTCCCTATGACCCTGCAATTGCACTCCTGGGTATTTACCCCCAAAATACAGATGTAGTGAAAAGAAGGGCCATCTGTACCTCAATGTTTATAGCAGCAATGGCCATGGTCGCCAAACTGTGGAAAGAACCAAGATGCCCTTCAACGGATGAATGGATAAGGAAGATGTGGCCCATATACACTATGGAGTATTATGCCTCCATCAGAAAGGATGAATACCCAACTCTTGTATCAACATGGATGGGACTGGAAGAGATTATGCTGAGTGAAATAAGTCAAGCAGAGAGAGTCAAGTATCATATGGTTTCACTTATTTGTGGAGCGTAATAAATAACATGGAAGACATAGGGAGATGGAGAGAAGGGAGTTGAGGGAAATTGGAAGGGGAGGTGAACCATGAGAGATTATGGATTCTGAAAAACAATCTGAGGATTTTGAAGGGTTGGGGGGTGGGAGGTTTGGGGAGCCAGGTGGTGGGTATCAAGGAGGGCACGTATTGCATTGAGCACTGGGTGTGGTGCAAAAACAATGAATTCTGTTACACTGAAAAGAAATTAAAAAAAAAATTCTCTGTTTCATTTTAGTTATAAAAATGTGTGATTCTGTATTATTGCTTTATAAACATGATAAAGTCATTGAATAGTATGGTTTGTGTTTTCAAAATTTTATGATTTTAACTTGCTTTTATTCACATTTTATTTGATTCTGGTAATAGTCTGATAACATGGTAGGATAATTCTTTTTTGCATCCATTCTCTAAGGAGGAAAGAGTGAGTATGAATTGTCCATGGTAGAGGCATCTATAGAGAAGCTGACAAACACAAACCTACTTCATTCTGCTACCCCCATGTATACCGTATAAGAAAATTTTGAGAGTCATTCTGAAGTTATTTTTATGCTGAAGCAATCTGCAGCAGTTGAGTTTATATAGTGTCATATAAAGTCAACTTAAATTCTAAGCCTATTATCCCACATAGGAAGGTAGAAGATATTCTATTAAATTCATCTTCAAGTTAAAGTTAACACCACTCTACCACCTAGAATGTAGGTCAAACCAAAAGGGGGTGGATCTAAAATCTTGTATTAACAACTTCTGGATTATTATAAAGAATATGTTTTTTAAACTTTATTTTGTATTGGAAAATGTTTTATTATTTTTATGCTACAAATACAAATCTTATACTTTCTAAATTTCTAGCCATGTGATTTCGAAAATCTCAAAGAGCATTGCCTCTTAGAATAATGACCTCTTAAAGTGTGTATATGTGTGTGTGTGTGTGTGTGTGTATCTATCTATCTATCTATATATATATTTCAGTGCTCTGATCTCACTGTTTCTGGAAAGAGTTAAAACTACTCTTCAAAGTTCTCAAAAAGGAAAGCTATATAGCCTGAAAATACTAACATTTTATACAAGATTCCTAGAAGTTGTTTATGGAAAGAATTTTGTTGTCAAGAATATTATTTCTCTCTCCTTAAAATTTCAACTTAAACCTATATCCTGCTGGGCGGACTTTAATAGAAACTCAAAAATATAAATTCAGATTTATACAAGACACTACTCAGAAGAAGTACTCTGTGAAGTGACTCAAAGGAGTAAAGTTACTGAATATACCAAATAGTTTTAAAGGGCTCTTCCTTTTATACCCCTTTAATTAGAAGTTAACAGAGAAGGTTAATAACTGTCTTCACAATGAGAGCCTGAAAAAAAAAATCAATGGCATATTAAGGACAACTATTTTGATATTGCACATATAGTTTTGGAGATAATATACATCTTCTAATATTATGTACATATTTTTGATAAAGCTATTGTATTACTCCTGCTTTAAAATAAATTGAGTCTACTTTTGTTTGTTTCCATATTTTTCTGGAGTATTGTGAACCAAGGTAACTATGTTTTAGAGATAAGTTTCAAGATAATCAAATTTGAATTTATACTATTGTCCCATAAAGAGAAACTTTCATAGTTCACAGAATCTGTTTCTTTGAGATTCATTGTTAATAAAGAAAATGTAGAGAGAGTTGTTTTTAAGCTAAAAAAAAAAAAAAAATTCCATGCTTCAACTGACATCTGGTAAGTAGGAAACTCATCTGCCCTTTGAGCAGTGGTATCTGAGCTTCCAAGAGTAGAGGTTGCAGTGGGTCCAAATCTTGTAAAATTCTCTAGACCTTACTAAATATTCAGAAATCCATCACAGTGGAACTATTGTTGTTGATGTTACTCAAAAGATTCACTAAATATGCATGCCAATATTTGTGGGAAAATTTAGTTGTCTTCTATTTCAGAAGAAACAGGGAGACAATTTCTTCAAGTTGATATAAAGGAATACTACCCAAAGCTTTTATTTATTTTGTTGTAAAGTACATAACATAGAATTTACAATCTTAACCATTTTTAAGTGTACAGCTAAGTATCGTTAAATATCTTCACCTAGTTGCGAAATAGAACTCTGGGATTTTTTCACTGTACAAATTTGAAATTCTATATCCTTTAAACAATGCCTCCCCTTTCCCTTTCCCTTTCCCTGAGCTCCAGTACCTTTTGTTCTACTTTCTGTTTATATAAATTTGATTACTTTAGATACTTGATACAAGTGAAATCATACAACATTTGTCTTTTCATGACTGGCTTATTTCACTTAATACAATGTCTTCAACTTTCATCCATATTATAGCCTGTAACAGGATTTCCTTTCTTTTTAAGGCTGAATTATATATATATATATATAATGTTGTATCATATATATATATATATATATATATATATATGATGACATTTTGTTTATTCATTCTTCTGTCAATAGACATTTAAGCTGTTTCTACCTCTTGGCTGTTTTGAGTAGTGGTGCTCCAAAGCTTTTATTTATTTTCTAATTTAATCTTATTGTTTGGCTTACACCAAACCAAGTAAGAAGAACATATTTAGTTAGGAGTTAGGAGTTCTGATTTGCTCTAGAACTAACCAAAATAGTATGTTTAAAATAATTTTAATAGGGCGCCTGGGTGGCTCAGTGGGTTAAGGCCTCTGCCTTCGGCTCAGGTCATGATCTCAGGGTCCTGGGATCGAGCCCCATATCGGGCTCTCTGCTCGGCGGGGAACCTGCTTCCTCCTCTCTCTCTCTGCCTGCCTCTCTGCCTGCTTGTGATCTCTGTCTGTAAATAAATAAACAAAATCTTTAAAATAATAATAATAATTTTAATAAATGAGTCCGTTTCAATTTCTTCAAGAGTAAAATCAAAGAGGGCAACATACTCCAGGAGAGAATATGGGAATAGGGAGTGGGAATGGAAAATGGGGAAGCAGCCAAGATGGGTGATGAGAAGCAGGATTAATTTGCCTGTCTCAAACACATTCAGGCATAAGAGACGGTCCATGAAAGTTAGGGATTTGGAAAAAGGACCTTTACCTAAAGTGGAGGCCTTTGATTGCTATACCATTAATGAAATGGTGGACAAAAACAAGTCTAGATACCTGTATAGGAAGATAATAAGGAAGGCCTTGCTCTGATTAGACAAAGAAAAGTATCCTCAGGTAATTTCTAACTTTTTACTTCTTATAGGAGTTTGATATTTGAATTTATACAACTAAGCTAAGAAAATAACAATATGGTTTCAGCCACACTAAATATTGGCGTAGATATAGAAGAAATGGAGTTCTCAAACACTGCTAATAGGAATATAAAATTGTACAATTGCTATGGAAAACAGTTTGACCATTTTGTAAAAAGCTAAGCAAACACCTTTCATATGGCCCAGGCATTCCATTCCTAGGTATTTATCCGAACAATTAAACATATGTTCACATAAAGGCTTGTGCATAAATGTTCACAGCAGATTTTTGTGTAGTAGCCTCAAATGAGGACAATCCAAACATCCATCAATAAATGAATGTATAAATAAGTTGTGGTATATCTATGCAATGGAATACCACCTAAATAAAAAGCAATAAACTATTGATGCCTACAATACTTGGATGAATATCAAATTTTGAAATTTTTGGCATCAAAGTATCAAAATCATTATACTGATGAAAGAAGCTATGCAAAAAAATGTACATGCTATATGATTCCATGTATATGGAATTCTAGAAAATGCAAACTAATAGAGTGATAAGAAGCAGATCACTGACTGCCTGGAAAAGGAAGAGAAGGAGAAATGGGATACAAAATGCACAATGAAACTGGGTTGACAAAAATGTTTATCTGTATTGTAGTAAAGGATGCCCAGATATAGATGTATGGTAAACTGGATACAATTGTATACCTTAACACTGGACATTTAAAATATGTTACATTCATTTAAAAAATTGTTAATGGAAGAATTACTACAAAAACTGACTAAATACTTGTTGCATAAAACTTGAAAGGTCATTTTAAGTGTCATAGGGAAAAACAAATATCATTAATAGACACATTGCTTTGATAAAAAGGGAATAAAGGTTGTATTGAGGTATTACTCCTGCAAAATATCAACATTTATTATTAATCTCTCTTAGAGCACTTACTAAAAATATTACAGAGCTTGACAAATAAACTAATGTAACAGAGTCTGAAACACACCTGGAAATATGTGGAAAAGATGTGTCTCAGAAATGACATTATGTATTAATGGAAAAAGAAGATCTGTTTTTTTGGAAGATGTATTTAATGAATATACACAAAGTAATTTTCAGACAGATCAAAGAACAAAATACAAATCTTCATAACTTTTACAAACAACTATAAAGACATATAATAATGGCCCCAAGTGAGGAAATTTTCTTAAAGAGATATTAAAGGTATATATCAGAAAACAAATAGAAATACATTAGGTTTTCTGGTTCCATACAAATTTTAGGATTGTTTGATCCCGCTCTTTGAAAAATGCCAGTGAAATTTTGATCAGAATGGCACTGAAAGTATAGATTGCTCTAGGCAGTATAGACATTTTAACAATGTTTATTCTTCTGATCCACGAGCATGGAATGGTCTTCCATCTTTTTGTGTCTTCTTCAGCTTCTTTCACGAGTGTTCTGTAGTTCTTTGACTACAGATCCTTTACCTCTATGATTAGGTTTATTCCCAGGTATCTTATGGTTCTCGATGCTATAGCAAATTGAATAATTTCTCTAATTTCCATTTCTGTATTTTCATTTTTAGTGTATAAGAAAGTGACTGATTTCTGTACACTGATTTTTTTTTATCCAGCCACATTACTGAATTTCTGTATGAGTTCTAGTAGTTTGGGTGTATGGAACCACAAGAGATCCTGAATTGCTAAGGAAATGCTGAAAAAGAAAAATAAATGTGGGGCCATCACGTTGCCTGATTTCAAGCTTTACTACAAAGCTGTGATCACCAAGACAGCATGGTACTTGCACAAAAACAGATACATAGACCTGGCGAACAGAGTAGAGAGCCCAGATATGGACCCGCAACTCTACAGTCAAATAATCTTTCACAAAGCAGAAAAAAATATCCAGTGGGGAAAAAAAAAGTCTCTTCAATAAATGGTGCAGGAAAATTGGACAGCTATGTGTAGAAGAATGAAACTCAACCATTCTCTTACACCATATACAAAGATAAACTTGAAATGGAGGAAAGACCTCAACGTGAGGCAGGAATCCATCAGAATCCTAGAGGAGAACATAGGCCCTTTGACATCAGCCACAGAAACTTCTTTCAAGATATGTCTCCAAAAGCAAAGGAAACAAAAGTGAAAATGAACTTTTGGGACTTAATCAAGATCACAAGCTTCTGCACAGCAAAGGAAACAGTCAACAAAACAAAGAGGCAACCCATAGAATGGGAGAAGATATTCACAAATGACAGTAGAGACAAAAGGCTGATATCCAGGATCTATAAAGAACTCCTCAAACTCAACACACCCAAAACAGATAATCACATCAAAAAATGGGCAGAAGATATGAACACACACTTCTCCAAAGAAGACATACAAATGGTTAACAGACACATGAAAAAAATGTTCATCATCATTAGCCATCAGGGAGATTCAAATTAAAACCACATTGAGATATCACCTTATACCAGTTGGAATGGCCAAAATTAACAAGACAGTAAACACCATGTGTTGGAGAGGATGTGGAGAAAGGGGAACCCTCTTACACTGTTGGTGGGAATTCAAATTGGTGCAACCATTTTGGGAAACAGTGTGGAGATTCCTTAAGAAATTAAAAATAGAGCTTTCCTATGAATCTGCAGTTGCACTATTGGGTGTTTACCCCAAAGATACAGATATAGTGAAAAGAAGGGCCATCTGTACCCCAATGTTCATAGCAGCAATGGCCACAGTTGCCAAACTGTGGAAAGAGCCAAGATGTCCTTCAAAGGATGAATGGATAAGGAAGATATGGTCCATATATACTATGGAGTATTATGCCTCCATCAGAAAGGATGAATACCCAACTTTTGTATCAACATGGGCAGGACTAGAAAAGATTATGCTGAGTGAAATAAGTCAAGCAGAGAGTCAATTACCATTGCTTTTTTATGGAGCATAAGGAATAACACGGAGGACATGGGGAGATGGAGAGGAGAATCGAGTTGGGGGAAATTGAGAGACTGTGAAGTCTGAGAAACAAACTGAGGGTTTGGAAGGGGTGGGAGGTGGGAGGTTGGGTGAACCTGGTGGTGGGTATTATGGAGGGCAGGTGTTGCATGGAGCACTGGGTGTGGTGCGTACACAATGAATTCTGGAACACAGAAAAGAAATTTTAAAAAAAGGAGGAGGAGTCAAGATGGCAGAGAAGTAGCAGGCTGAGATGACATCGGTAGCAGGAGATCAGCTATATAGCTTATCTAACCATTGTGAACACCTACAAATCCAATGGGAAATCAAAGAGAAGAAGAGAAACAATTCTAGAAACAGAAAATCGATCACTTTCTGAAAGGTAGCACCTGCGGAGAAGTGAATCCAAAACGACGGGAAGATAGACCATGGGGGGAGGGGCCGGCTCCCGGCAAGCGGCGGAGCGACGGAGCACAAAATCGGGACTTTTAAAAGTCTGCTCCACTGGGAGACATCGCTCCAGAGACTAAACCGGGGGAAACCCAGGCGGGGTCAGCATAACCCCAGGTCCTGCGGCATCACAGAAGGACCGGGGGTGTCTGAGTGCCACAGAGCTCGCAGGTATTAGAGCGGGGAAGCTGGCTACAGCGACAAAGCCAAGGAGTGAGCTCTCAGCCCAGGGTTACCTTGTGCCAGTCGCAGCCTGGGTGGGCTCGGAGCTTGGCTGGAGGCCACGGAGACGGAAGCGACTGGGCACTTTTCTCCAGGTTCCAGAAATTGACTGCTTTCCTCAAGGTGCGACCACAGGCCAGGGAGGCGGGGTGGTTGGGCGCTTTTCTCTAAGGGCGCACTGAGGAGCGGAACCCCAAGCTCTCGGCTCCTCTGGGCCGAGAGATTGGGAGGCCGCCATCTTCATTCCCGTCCTCCAGAAGTCTACGGAAAGTGCTCAGGGAACAAAAGCTCCCGAAAGCAAACCCAAGCAGATTACTTAGCCCGGCCCCTGGCAAGGGCGGTGCAATTCCGCCTGCGGCAAAGACACTTGAGAATCACTACAACAGGCCCCTCTCCCAGAAGATCAACAAGAAACCCATCCAAAACCAACTTCACTCACCAAGAACAGCGGAATTCCACAGCAGGAGAAAGCAAATCTTATCTGGACGAAATGACAAGGCGGAAAAACTCACCTCAAAAAAAAAGAACAAGAGGCCGTACTGAAGGCTGGAGACCTAATCAATATGGGCATTGGCAACATGACAGATCTAGAGTTCAGAATGAAAATTCTCAAGGTTCTAGCCGGGCTCGAAAAAGGCATAGAAGATATTAGAGAAACCCTCTCCGGAGAGATAAAAGCCCTTTCTGGAGAAATAAAAGAACTAAAATCTAACCAAGTTGAAATCAAAAAAGCTATTAATGAGGTGCAATCAAAAATGGAAGCTCTCACTGCTAGGATAAATGAAGCAGAAGAAAGAATGAGTGACATAGAAGACCAAATGACAGAGAATAAACAAGCTGAGCAAAAGAGAGACAAACAAATACTGGACCACGAGGAGAGAATTCGAGAGATAATCAACACCATAAGATGACACAACATTAGAATAATTGGGATTCCAGAAGAAGAAGAAAGAGAGAGGGGAGCAGAAGGTATATTGGAGACAATTATTAGAGAGAATTTCCCTAATATGGCAAAGGGAACAAACATCAAAATCCAGGAGATGCTAAGAATGCCCCTCAAAATCAATAAAAATAGGTCCACACCTCGTCACCTGATAGTAAAATTTACAAGTCTTAGCGACAAAGAGAAAATCCTGAAAGCAGCCCGGGAAAAGAAGTCTGTAACATACAAGGGTAAAAACATTAGATTGGCAGCGTACTTATCCACAGAGACCTGGCAGGCCAGACAGAACTGGCATGATATATTCAGAGCACTAAACGAGAAAAACATGCCGCCAAGAATACTGTATCCGGCTAGGCTATCATTGAAAATAGAAGGAGAGATAAAGAGCTTCCAGGACAAACAAAAGCTGAAAGAATTTGCAAACACCAAAACAGCTCTACAGGAAATATTGAAAGGGGTCTTCTAAGCAAAGAGAGACCCAAAAAGTAGTAGATCAGAAAGAAACAGAGACAATATGCAGTAACAGTCACCTTACAGGCAATACAATGGCACTAAGTTCATATCTCTCAATAGTTACCCTGAATGTTAATGGGCTAAAGGCCCCAATCAAAAGACACAGGGTATCAGAATGGATAAAAAAACAAAACCCATCAATATGCTGCCTACAAGAAACTCATTTTAGACCCGAAGACACCTCCAGATTTAAAGTGAGGGGGTGGAAAACAGTGTACCATGCTAATGGACATCAGAAGAAAGCTGGGGTGGCAATCCTTATATCAGATCAGTTAGATTTTAAGCCAAAGACTATAATAAGAGACGAGGAAGGACACTATATCATACTCAAAGGGTCTGTCCAACAAGAAGATCTAACAATCTTAAATATCTATGCCCCTAACATGGGAGCAGCCAACTATATAAACCAATTAATAACAAAATCAAAGAAATACATCGACAGAAATACAATAATAGCAGGGGACTTTAACACTCCCCTCACTGAAATGGACAGATCATCTAAGCAAAAGATCAACAAGGAAATAAAGGCCTTAAATGACACACTGGACCAGATGGACATCACAGATATATTCAGAACATTCCATCCCAAAGCAACTGAATATACATTCTTCTCTAGTGCACATGGAACATTTTCCAGAATAGACCACATCCTGGGTCATAAATCAGGTCTCAATCAGTACCAAAAGATTGAGATCATTCCCTGCATATTTTCAGACCACAATGCTCTGAAGCTAGAACTCAATCACAAGAGGAAATTTGGAAAGAACGCAAATACATGGAGACTAAACAGCATCCTTCTAAAAAATGAATGGGTCAACCAGGAAATTAAAGAAGAATTGAAAAAAATCATGGAAACAAATGGTAATGAAAACACAATGGTTCAAAATCTGTGGGACACAACAAAGGCAATCCTGAGAGGAAAATATATAGCAGTGCAAGCCTTTCTCAAGAAACAAGAAAGGTCTCAAACACACAACCTAACCCTACACCTAAAGGAGCTGGAGAGAGAACAACAAAGAAAGCCTAAACCCAGCAGGAGAAGAGAAATCATAAAGATCAGAGCAGAAATCAATGAAATAGAAACTAAAAAAAAAAAAAAAAAAAAAAAAAAAAAATAGAACAAATCAACAAAACTAGGAGCTGGTTCTTTGAAAGAATTAATAAGATTGACAAACTCCTGGCCAGACTTATCAAAAAGAAAAGAGAAAGGACGCAAATAAATAAAATCATGGATGAAAGAGGAGAGATCACAACCAACACCAAAGAAATACAAACAATTATAAGAACATACTACGAGCAACTCTACGCCAACAAATTTGACAATCTGGAAGAAATGGATACATTTCTAGAGACATATAAACTACCACAACTGAACCAGGAAGAAATAGATCACCTGAACAGACCCATAACCAGTAAGGAGATTGAAACAGTCATCAAAAATCTCCAAACAAACAAAAGCCCAGGACCAGACGGCTTCCCAGGGAAATTCTACCAAACATTTAAAGAAGAATTAATTCCTATTCTCCTGAAACTGTTCCAAAAAATAGAAATGGAAGGAAAACTTCCAAACTTATTTCTATGAGGCCAGCATCACCTTGATCCCAAAACCAGACAAGGATCCCACCAAAAAAGAGAATTACAGACCCATATCCTTGATGAACACAGATGCGAAAATTCTCACCAAAATACTGGCCAATAGGATCCAACAGTACATTAAAAGGATTATTCACCACGACCAAGTGGGATTTATTCCAGGGCTGCAAGGTTGGTTCAACATCCGCAAATCCATCAATGTGATACGATACATTAATAAAAGAAAGAATAAGAACCATATGATACTCTCAATAGATGCTGAAAAGGCGTTTGACAAAGTGCAGCATCCCTTCCTGATTAAAACTCTTCAAAGTGGAGGGATAGAAGGCACATACCTCAATATTATCAAAGCCGTCTATGAAAAACCCACGGCAAATATCATTCTCAATGAAGAAAAACTGAAAGCTTTTCCGCTAAGGTCAGGAACATGGCAGGGATGTCCATTATCAGCACTGCTGTTCAACATAGTACTAGAAGTCCTAGCCTCAGCAATCAGACAACAAAAAGAAATTAAAGGCATCCAAATTGGCAAAGAAGAAGTCAAACTCTCACTCTTTGCAGATGATATGATTCTATATGTGGAAAACCCAAAAGGCTCCACTCCAAAACTGCTAGAACTTATACAGGAATTCAGTAAAGTGTCAGGATATAAAGTCAATGCACAGAAATCAGTCGCATTTCTTTACACTAACAACAAGACAGAAGAAAGAGAAATTGAGGAGCCAGTCCCATTTACAATCGCACCCAAAACCATAAGATACCTAGGAATAAATCTAACCAAAGAGGCAAAGAATCTATACTCAGAAAACTATAAAGTACTCATGAAAGAAATTGAGGAAGACACAAAGAAATGGAAAAATATTCCATGCTCATGGATTGGAAGAACAAATATTGTGAAAATGTCTATTCTACCTAAAGTAATCTACACATTTAATGCAATCCCTATCAAAATCCCATCCATTTTTTTAAAGGAATAGAACAAATAATCCTAAAATTTATATGGAACCAGAAAAGACCTTGAATAGCCAAAGGAATATTAAAAAAGAAAGCCAAAGTCGGTGGCATCACAATTCCAGACTTCAAGCTCTATTACAAAGCTGTCATCATCAAGACAGTATGGTACTGGCACAAAAACAGACATATAGACCAATGGAACAGAATAGAGAGCCCAGAAATAGACCCTCAACTCTATGGTCAACTAATCTTCGACAAAGCAGGAAAGAATATCCAATGGAAGAAAGACAGCCTCTCCAACAAATGGTGCTGGGAAAATTGGACAGCCACATGCAGAAAAATGAAATTGGACTATTTCCTTATACCACACACGAAAATAGACTCCAAATGGATGAAGGACCTCAATGTGCGAAAGGAATCTATCAAAATCCTTGAGGAGAATGCAGGCAGCAACCTCTTTGACCTCAACCGCAGCAACTTCTTCCTAGGAACATCGCCAAAAGCAACAGAAGCAAGGGCAAAAATGAACTATTGGGATTTCATCAAGATCAAAAGCTTTTGCACAGCAAAGGAAACAGTTAACAAAACCAAAAGACAACTGACAGAATGGGAGAAGATATTTGCAAACGACATATCAGATAAAGGGCTAGTATCCAAAATCTATAAAGAGCTTATCAAACTCAATACCCAAAGAACAAATAATCCAGTCAAGAAATGGGCAGAGGACATGAACAGACATTTCTGCAAAGAAGACATCCAGATGGCCAACAGACACATGAAAAAATGCTCCACATCACTCGGCATCAGGGAAATACAAATCAAAACCACAATGAGATACCACCTCACACCAGTCAGAATGGCTAAAATTAACAAGTCAAGAAATGACAGATGCTGGCAAGGATGCTGAGAGAGGGGAACTCTCCTACACTGCTGGTGGGAATGCAAGCTGGTGCGACCACTCTGGAAAACAGTGTGGAGGTTCCTCAAAAAACTGAAAATAGAGCTATCCTATGACCCAGCAATTGCACTACTGGGTATATATCCTAAAGATACAAACGTGGTACTCTGAAGGGGCACGTGCACCCGAATGTTTATAGCAGCAATGTCCACAATAGCCAAACTGTGGAAAGAGCCTAGATGTCCATCAACAGATGAATGGATAAAGAAGATGTGGTATATATACACAATGGAATACTATGCAACCATCAAAAGACATGAAATCTTGCCATTTGCGATGACGTGGATGGAACTAGAGGTATCATGCTTAGCGAAATAAGTCAATCGGAGAAAGACAACTATCATATGATCTCTTTGATATGAGGAAGTTGAGAAGCAAGGCGGGGGGCGTTGGGGGGAGGTAGGAAAAGAAAAAATGAAAAGATGGGATTGGGAGGGAGACAAACCATAAAAGACTCAATCTCAAAAAACAGACTGAGGTTTCCTGGGGGGAGGAGGGATGGGAGAGGGTGGTGGGGAAATGGACATTGGGGAGGGTATGTGCTATGATGAGTGCTGTGAAATGTGTAAACCTGGCGATTCACAGACCTGTACCCCTGGGGATAAAAATACATTATATGTTTATTAAAATTTAAAAAAAAAGAAAAAAAGAAATTAAAAAAAAAGAAATACATTAAGTTCTAAATATCCTGTTTAACAAAAGGTATTTAAACACATTGGGAGGAGATATTGAAGATACATGTCTCATATATATTTATATATCCCACACATGTATATCATATATATATATATATATAATCCCACATATATTCTATATATACCACCTACATATGTCATATACATAATATGTATATATACTTATTATATGTATATCCCACAAAGAATTAGGACCCATAAAATATGAAGAACTTTTACAAATGAATAAGAAAAAAAGAAAAAAAAACTGAATGAAAAACAAGTAGAGATATGATCAGTTTATAGAGGAAGCAGCCTAATGGCCAAAAATTGTAAAAAGGTATTTAATTTTATTAGCAATCATAGAAATGCAAGTTAACATGAAAATTATATACATCACACTGAAATATTTAAACATATGACAAACTGAATGTTGGCAAACAATTCTCATACTCTTCTAGTGAGACTATAAATTGGTACAACCATTTTGGAGGGCAACAGGACAACATTCAGTAAATTATAAGATTTGCATACCTTAAAATCCAGAAATTCAACTTCTTGGCTTACATACTATATCAACTCTTAAACATATACCTAGTAAACCATATACATATTTTCTTTTCAGCTTTAGCTTTGTTTGTAATGGCAAAGTCAGAAATATCCTCAATATCTAGCTATAGAATAAATTAATGAAATGTGGCACTTTCATTGTCATTGCAAAAAAAACCCAGAAAATTAATCAGTAAGCTTAAAAGCTATAAAACATAGGTCCATTAAAAATAACAATTCAAAATACTATTTAAACATTATACTAATAGTATATATTTTAATGTCTAATAGGTTTGTGGTAAAAATGTAAGATAAAAATACTCTTGGAGATAATTAACACTAAATTCACTATGATAATTATATCTAAAGATGAGACAGTGTGAAAATGCCTCGAAGAGGGAAAGAGAGAGATTTTCAAATGTAAAAATATTGTTTAACTTCTTAAGAAGAAATTTAGAGTATTTCAATCCAATACAGCATAAAGTTCAGATTGATCAACAACAAGGGAGTGGGTAAGAAAGTAACGGACTGTATGACAGAGGGATTTAAACATATTCAATTTTTTCATCACTCTCTCCCATATCCATTGGCTTGTTACTTGATATTGTAAAAAGAAAATAAACAGTGAAGGAAAGTTGGGAAGTTATGGTTCAAGGATATGATGGCTTTCTTTTGCACATGCTGATAAATTACTAGAAAAATCCATGCAGACCTAGGTTACTCTGGACAATGAATTTTACTGGTTAAGGATCCCATTGAAAGTTTGTTTTTCTAATTTATTGTCTAATCATTTGGGTGATAAAATTAAAGAATATTTAAGCAAAACTCACAAAACTATCCTTAGCTAATTTTTTGAGCTTATGGAAATTTCTTAAGCTCCTTTTACTTATCTTTCTTGTTTAATATTTTTTTCGAAATGCAGAGTTTACACTAGCTCATTAATAAGTATCTTTCCAGTTCTAAATGTTTCAAATTTCCACTTTAAATTAATTCATATTGTTAGTCCAAAGGGAATCGTATTTTTATCCACTATGTTGACATAGTCTCATTGTGACAAAACTTTAGGATGCCTAGCTTGCAGCCTCAGATTTTATTTGCTGACATTAATTCTCTGAAGGCATGATCAGAGAACTTTTATAAGAATACATTTTAAAAATGTACAAATATATTCTTTCAAGCTAATGAATCATGTACTAAAGATTTAAGCATAAAATCAGTTGCTTTGTGAACTGTTGAGGAAATTTAGATACTTCTAGGACATACGTTAAAGTTTGGTCATAGTGTGTGTCTTCCTTCTCCAAACTTTGTTTTATTGACACGCACCATAATCAAATGTCTCTTAAATAAATGTTCTCTTTATATTTCCATAGCTGGAAGAAGTTAAGCAAAAACAAGTATTTAACTTTTTAACCTGAAATAACTTTTACAAAAATTTAAAAATACGTCCTTGTTATAAGAGTTATAGTTTCCTCAAAAATACAAATAGTTCAGGAACATTTTGGATACTTAGAGTTGACTATTTGTTATCTTGGAATAAATAGGAAAGTTCACATTTTATAATATTTCTTTAATGAGGTGCGTGTTACATTAACTTGTAACAAGATGATTTCAATGACAGAGTTCCAAATACCATAATAGTCTGCTACAGATTAGAACGAATATTTTCCAAATGGTTAGTAATTGTTATACACTTCAATCATCACCACCACCCCACAAAAGTAATTCTGGGATTTTCACAAAAATATATATCTAAAAAATTTAAAATGGTACTGCATGTTTAAACCTCCTTAACTGTGTAATTAACTGTACAAAAATGTATCTAAATGAACCCTTCCCACAATGTCCTTAATGTTTCATCTTTATTTTACAAATGTGAATGAAATGCTTTCTGGAAAAAAAACTGTTCATAAGCAACTCTTTCTGAATGCTAATTAGGGTAGTAAATGAAGTAATTAATAATATATGAATCTGAACTATGTATTGAATTTCACCAAATATATAAAATAATACTCTTGTATTGGAGCTCCTGGGTGACTCAGTCAGTTAAGTGTCTGACTTTGGCTCAGGTTGTGATCTCAGGGTCCCGGGTTCCAGCCCTGTGGTCTCCCTGCTCAACAGAAAGTCTGCTTCTCCCTCCTCTGTCCCTCCTCCCCCCTTACTCTACACTGTCCCTGCTCTCTCTCTGTCTCTCAAAAAAATTCTGAGTGGTGGGATGGGCAGATGGAGAGGAAGAAGCAGACTCCTGGCTGAGCAAGGAGCCCGATGCAGGGCTCAATCCCAGGACCCTGGGATCATGACCTGAGCCAAAGGCATACCTTTAGTTGACTGAGCCACCCAGGCTCCCCTAAATAAAATCTTAAAAAAAAAATAATACTCTTGCATTGATTTCTTGTTTAATACCTAATGAGGGAATTCTTGTGTTACTGTAGGTAGACTGGCAGAATGTCTGTATGATACAAGTGGATAATATTATAATTTTCACTGATTTATCAGAAAATTAGTCACATCATATGATTAAATATAAATAGTAATTTATTGAAAAAATAATTTTTAAAATGTTTAGTTGTATCAATATTTCATCCTATAAATATGCAGGTTATAGAAGACAGCTACGTAGGTCTTTCCAAAAAAAATTATGATTCTTCTAGGTACATTTGTTACTACTTTACCTGTCAGTTTTGACTTTCCAACTGAATTTAAAGCTTCATATATCTTCTGAGAAAATAGAAGAAACTAATTAAATATATGATGTTTGCAGTAGTTTCAAAACAGATAAATCCATTATTTGAGGAAAAACTTACTCTTCACAAATTAATATAAATGCCTCTAAGGGTCTTTTGACGAGGACAAATGCAGATCTTCACTGTTCAGCACTGTTCACATATTCAAACTGGAATATGAAAATTAGTTTCAGAAATTATAAATCTAATAAAGTTGTATTAATTAAGCTTAATAAACAAAAAGACCCAGACTGTTTTCAGGTTATTTAACTATAGGTTAAAGGCACACAGGAGTTATAAAAGGATGCAGTAGCATTGTTCTTTGCCCAGTGAGTTACTAAGTAACACTCAAGGTGTGCCCAAGTCTGTTTATGGGAACTGCACTAACAAGTGCAGTTATAACAAGTGCAATAATTATTATTAAAAAATAATGTCACAATAAACCAACAAATGTCACATTAAACCAATGATATATGAGCAACAAATGGAACAGAGTTGTTAATTCTATGAAAACTAAAGTAAAAGTTTTGGAAATATTAATAATATTAAGATGAATTGCTACAGAAGTAGATGTTAAATCAGTTTTGATCAGACAATTGCAAAATATAGGACAAAATACCATAAAAATTTTAAACAAGTCAGCATCCAGAAGACTTCACAAGTGTCTTTAACGACTTGCTCATTTTAAATAGTCTAGTAGTTGAGTAACCACATAGTCTAGTAATCACAGATGCTACTTTATGTGGGAACTGTAATCCTTGGATCCACACCCAAAGACTCACCCATGCATTAAGAAAATAAATGCACATTTTTCACTTGGTGTGTGTATATCATTTGTTTCCCAGCTTTATAGATTTTTTAAAAAATTAACCTACCAAAGACTATTTGAGAACAGGAGCTATCTATTTTACAGGCAATACATATTATGCACATCTGGCATGGAATGGTGAACAAAGGCCTTGCTACTTTGAAAATCACTTTCTTTAGGGGAGTGGGTGAGACAAGTGTAGTAAGAGAAACAACAAATAGAAAAGCTCATAATCAAATACCTATAATTTAATTTAAGGTAGTAAGTTCTACTAAGGGATTATAAATGCACAAAGAGTATCAGGAGGTGATAGACAGTTACTTTGACTTTAGCGGTAAGGTAAAGCATGTTTGAAGAGCAGAACTTTGAACGGAAAGTTGAAAATAGTCATGGAAATGTCTGGGGCAGGAGAACTCCAAGCAGGAAAAGGTTGGACATGCTTAAGGGACACCTAGAAGGTGCCTGTGGCTAGAGAGTTGTGAAAAATGGGTAAAGTGAAGTTAAATTCAGGGAGATGGGAAGGATCAGTTCACATAAGTCTTTTTAGATAATATGTCTTTTTTTTTAAGATTTTATTTATTTATTTGACAGACAGAGATCACAAGTAGGCAGAGAGGCAGGCAGAGGGGGTGTGGTGGAGCAGGCTCCCTGCTGAGCAGAGAGCCCGATGCGGGGCTTGATCCCAGGACCCTAGGATCATGACCTGAGAAGGCAGAGGCTTTAACCCACTGAGCCACCCAGGAGCCCCACAGATAATATGTCTTGTGATACAGATTTTGATTTAGTTTAAATGCAATGGAAAGTCACTGGAGAGTTTTAAACAAGTATATAATATAATTCAATCTAAACCCTGATTTATTCTTTAAAATGATCACTCTGGCTGGTTCTTCAAGAGGTAAGAGGAAAAGCAAGAATAGAAATTGCTGCAGAATTTCAAGGATTAGTGTGGTAGAAACGGAGATTGTAATCTGTGATTTGATTTACTATCCTTGTTTTATTTTTTTATATTTTTAAATTTTTTTAGAAAGTAGCTAACAGGTTTTGCTGACAGGTGTTATAAGTGGAGTGAAAGAAGAATCAAAAATAACTTACGAGTTTTGGGCTTAGCATCATTGGCTTAGATTGGGATGACTAGGGGAAGGGTATGGTGTATGGATCTGGTCAAGTGATCAATTTTGAATAACAATTTCAAAGTTGAGATGCTAATTCAGCACTTAGTAGAGATATCACGTTGGACATACAATTCGAGATCTCAGTAGAGGGGTTATAGCGGGAGATATAAATTTTGAAATCATCAGTATATAAATGTTATTTGAAGCCATAGGTCTGGATGAACCCATCTAGGGAAAGGGCATGTCCAGAAGGGAGAGGACAGACGAACTCAGTAAGACATAGCCTTGATTTCCTTAAAACACTGGGCCAGGGGGCACCGGGGTGGCTCAGTGAGTTAAGCCTCTGCCTTGGGCTCAGGTCATGATCCCAGGGTCCTGGGATCGAGCCGCCCATCAGGCTCTCTGCTCAGTGGGGAGCCTGCTCCCCCACCCCCGCCTGCCTCTCTGCCTACTTGTGATCTCTCTCTCTGCCAAATAAATAAATAAAATCTTAAAAACAACAACAACAACAACAACAACAGCAACAACACTGGGCCAGAGAGGAGAAGCTAAAAGGGAGATTGAAAAGCAGTAGTCAAGGGGTTGTGGAGAATTAGACAACTTTGTTGTAATGGAAAGTTAAAGGAAAAGGTGTTTTCTTTTTTGTTTTTTGTTTTTTTCTTTTTTTTAAATTTAATTTAATTTTATTTTCAGTGTTCCAAGATTCATTGTCTATGCACCACACCCAGTGCTCCATGCAATACAGGCCCTCCTTAATACCTGCCACCAGGCTCCCCCAACCTCCCACCCTCCTCCCCTCCAAAAGGAAAAGGTGTTTTGAGAAGAAGGGAGCTAAGAGTATAAGTGTTTGGGAAAGAGAAAGACTGCTCTAACTTGATAGTGTGTTAAGTGCCCCCCTCAGAGCTCTTCTTGTGAGTACTGAGAAAAATCCTACAGTTCCTTAAAGGGAAAGACATTTAGAAGTAGACCCCACAAGTATAAATGACTAATGTAAGGAATTTTTGTATGAATTGATGGGAGAAATTGTTGCTAACTAGAGAGGAACATAAGGTCATAAGATGTGTAGAAGAGAGCTAATATTAAGTGAGGCATGTTGCTATACTAATAGTAGTAATGCAGGTGTGAGGGGAAAGAAACTGATGCAGAAGAGAAGTGGGACAGGCACAGAAGTAAAATCCTTGAACAAGTAATGGTGACTGGTTCCAAGCATAATTATAGAGATTGGCCTTAGATGAATTCAAGGCACTTATTTTACTGTGGAAGGAGGAAATGCAGAGTAAGTGAGTCCAGATGCAGAGGGTAGATTTGTAGTGGGAAAGTAAATTCCACTTCTATTTGATTACTCACTGGTTAAGAGTACAGGGGCAGGGGCGCCTAGGTGGCTCAGTGGGTTAAAGCCTCTGCCTTCGACTCAGGTCATGATCTCAGGGTCCTGGGATGGAGCCCTGCATTGGGCTCTCTGCTCAGCAGGAAGCCTGCTTCCCTTCCTCTCTCTCTGCCTGCCTCTCTGCCTACTTGTGATCTCTGTCCGTCAAGTGAATAAATGAAATCTTTAAAAAAAAAAAAAAAAAGAGTACAGGGGCAGACGGCTGAGGTTCAGTTCCTTAGCCTGTCCTCTGACCGTTTTCTAATCTTGGACACATTGCTCGATCTCTCTGTGGCTTAATTTCCTCATCCTTAAAGTGTAGAACTACCTTATGAGGTTGTTGTGAGGATTTTATGAGTAAAAATGTCTAATACATTTAGAGTAATATACTTTTTGCATGAACTGAACTAGAAGCTAAGAATGAAGAGACAAATAGAAGGAGGTTTGGGAAAGTTTTGTTTTCTTAACATGTTCTTTGTCCTGACAGTTTTCCAAGTACTGTTTTAAATGTTTTAAATGTATGAATACATTAAATACAGCATCTCTATTAGACATTGAAAAGAATCTTGCTTAAGGTTACACAGCTAGCAAGTGGCAGAGCTAGTAGTATTCATACTAATGGAGTTTGCCTCCAAAACCTGATTTTTTTTCCTTTTCTCAGGGGATTTTTTTTTTTTAACATTTGTTCTGAGGTACAAAATACATAAAGCATCAACAAAGAAGATATAACAAATAAATACATGAAAATATGTTTACCATCATTAG
Organism: Martes martes; assembly: GCF_963455335.1. Taxonomy (NCBI): domain Eukaryota; kingdom Metazoa; phylum Chordata; class Mammalia; order Carnivora; family Mustelidae; genus Martes; species Martes martes. Next base: position 19,736,883 of record NC_137893.1, read on the forward strand.
CCATTAGGGAAATGTACATCAAAATTATAATAAGATATCATAACTATCAAAATGAGTAAAATGAAAGAAAGTGATAACACTGACTGCTGGTGAGGATACAAAAAATCTAGATAACTCATACAATGATATTAAGAATTTAAAATAGTACAGACACTCTGGGAAATAGTTTGGCAGTTCCTTTCAAAGCAAAAGTGGACTTACCACACAACCCAGAAATTGCACTCTTAGGCATTTACCTCAGAGAATGAAGACTTATTTCCATGCATGAATGTTTATAGCAGCTTTATTCATAATAGTCAAAAACTGGAAACTACCCAAATGCTTTCCAATGAGTGAATGGTGAAGCAAAATGGTTAAACACCATAGAATATTATGCAGCAATAAAAGGAACAAACTATTGCAACATGCAACAACTTGCATGAATCTGAGGGAATTATGTTGAGTAAAATAGCCATTCCCAAAAGATATATATTACATTTTTCTGTTATGTACATTCATAACCTCATAATTGGAAAGATGAAGAACGTCTTGCCAGGGGTTAGAGACAGGGAAGCAAGAAGAGGGGTGTTTGACTATCAGTTGCCAGCACCAGGGAAGCTTGTGGTGATGTAATAGTTGACTATCTTGATTATGATTGTAGTTATACAAGGCTACACATTAGTAAAGCTGCATTGGGCTATGTATGTAAAAATAGACTACATGTGTAACCTATGGCATCTGAATAAGCGTTATCAACTGTACTAATCTCATTGTCTTGGTTCTGATATTCTGATATTAACATCCTGAGATGTTAAATTTGAGGGACACTGGAGAAAGGATGCACATGATTTCTCTGTACATTGTTTTGCAAACTGCTGCAAATCTATACTTTTTTCAAAATAGTTAAAAAAAAAAGCAAAATATGAAAATGTGCCATTCCAAAGTATGTAGCTCAATGAGTTTTCACAAACGCACATGCCCATGTAACCACCATTCAGGTTGAAAAATAGAGCAATTCCAGCACTCACTCAGACTTATATCAGCACTCTGATTTCTATTTGCCATCACTAGGTTTTGCTGATTTTGGAACTTTGCACATGGAAATGGAATCCGATTGTATATACTCTTCAGCATCTGGCTTTCATCCATGTTGGTGCATGCATCAGCCATTGTTCTTTTCCTTTGCTGTGTGCAATTTCATTGTGTAAATACACTACATATTTTTTTACTTTGCTATTGATGGATATTTGGGTTGCTTTCCAGTCTCTGGCCATTTTGAATAAAACTGCTATGATCTAGCACATGTGTTTTGGTATATACATTTTTCCTTGGGAATGTGCCTAGAAGTAGAATTGCTTTAGTAGATACAGCCAAACAATTTTGAATCAATTACACATCCACCTGCAATGTATGAGAGATCCAATTGTTTAACATTCTTTAAAGCACATAGAACCTGTGATCATAAACTCTATGCTATATATAGGAGTAGAGAAAAGGTGTAAAATAAGTATAGCAGGGAGTAGTGAAATGACTTTACTTGGATTGTATGGTAGGACTATTGACATGAGTAAATATCCTTTTGAAATTTTGTGATGCTAAATTTAATGGAACATGAGTGGTCCTGATTATGTAATTCTCTACAATAAAATTCATCTGCTTGGGTGCTGGTACATGTCGTTGGTTTTAATCAAAGTATTTTGAGAGAAGCAAGTAGAACCCATTAGAATCATTTGAAGTATTTAACACCTTGTAACTAGGATGTTTGTCAATGGTAGCACCAAGGAGAGATGCAATGATACATGCTTCAAAGAGGGGTGCTTGTTATATTTTGGGGTATTTATATTTCTGTTTTATTAGGGTTTCAGTATCACTTCTGCATCTTTTAAAACTTTTTTGTACACTTTTTAGAGAGTGTGCAAATTTATCTGTAAACAACTACTTTTGACAGTTATAGCACATAAAATTGCAGTAACACATCATTGCTTACACATTAACATCTCCCATTTTTGCTTTCCCATTGCTTGAACTTTATATTAGCAAAGCCTATTGTTTGATATTCTGTATAGAACTGCAGAGAGTTTAAACTTTACATATTCTATAGTACATTTACTATCTTTTCTTTCAAAGTCTTTAGAAGGAGACAATGAGATTATCATAAATTTCTGATTCCATTTCCCCAGATATTTGTGTGTTTTTTTTTATAATAATGGTAGATAAACTTTACTGAGAATAGACCATGTACCAGGTGCTGTATTTGCTATTCCAGGTTGGTGATTCTGTTTCTCTCTCTCTCTTTTTTTTTTAAATGATTTTATTTATTTACCTGACAGACAGAGATCACAAGTAGGCAGCGAGGCAGGCAGAGAGAGCGAGAGGGGGAAGCAGGCTCCCTGCTAAGCAGAGAGCCCGATGCGGGGCTCGATCCCAGGATCCTGGGACCATGACCTGAGCTGAAGTCAGAGGCTTTAACCCACTGAGCCACCCAGGCGCCCCTCCCCAGATATTTGTTAACTCTATCCTAGAATTCTAGCATTTGAAAAGTTTTATTGAGACTTTGCTCCAGAGATGCCACTGCCTTTTCATATTCTACCTATTAAGGAGGCTTAACCAAGAAATATCCTTCAAAAAAACAAGACAGTTCTATTTATTATTTGTTTGCTTATTTATTTATTTACTTACTTATAAGAAATATCAAAATACTGGATTTACAAAAAATCAACCAATTTTTTATCATCATTTTGGGATAAACTTATTAAGAAGTTATCTGTACATGCATGTACATGTATATACATGTGTGTGTTTATAGCTATGTGCTATAGAAGATTTGGGCCATCACTTTTAATAATATTTTAATATCATTATGTAGAATCCTTGACCAAAAATTTTGGCTAGAGTGACTTTAACTTATGTTACTACGTTCTTAGATCATATCTATCAAAGTGATTTTAAAATTCCTACTACATAGTTGAATTTTTCCAAAATATGTTTAAGTAAAAATGACATTTAAAAAAATTCTAGAAAGTATCTTATGATAGCTTAAAATATTCAATGATTCCTAATGCTAGATCTATCTATTGTATTGGGAGGTGGTATGATTTTTAGTGTTTTGGATGACTACTTCTGATAGAACACTCTATATTTCATCTGTATATGCCATGATTTTGAAGTTAGTTGTAATAACTTGTAGGTGAAAAATATCAGCTCAATAGTAAGTTAGCTTTTCTTTACATAATTTATAAAATTAGTTCCTATTGCTATGATATCATTTAATATTGTAATAAGGCAAAGGTTGCCTTCTACTACCAGCACCAGAAGGACAAGAACTTCTCTTGGTCTACCCTAGCAGACAGCATGTATGCATGTTCACTTTTATGTAAACTTTACAGCAGTGTTTTATATAAAGGGCAAGTTATTACTATATATTTCAACTTTCCAGATATAAAGAGAGCCAAATTTAATCTTCTCTTAATCTTGTAAACACTGACCTTATCTTCTTATTTTCTTTATTTTCTTGAGAGAACTTATCCAGTAGTACAGAAATTATTATTATCCAGTGCTGTAGTTCCTTTTATATAACTCCCAATTTGATAGTTTTCAGAATTAATTTTGAGGAGAGAAGATCTTAAATGGCAAGATGGAGTCTGAATGTATTCTCAACATTGGCGTCATCTACAATGTAATTAGAAGCCAATTTCAACTTGCTCAAGTAAAAGTTAAAAATTATTAAAAGGATTCCTTATTAAAAGGAATAAAATAATTATTAAAATGATTATTAATATTATTAAACTCACAGTTTAAATGTGAATCTGGGAACCAGGCTTAGTATTAGAAAATCTTCTTGGACAATGCCAGAAACATAAAGCTATCTTCAGGAAAAACAGTAAGGTTAGGTCTTCTGAGTTTGTAGGACATGGTCCTACATGAGAATTCTTATGTTCCTCGTTCTTTTTGTCATTCAATCAAGAGACAAAGGCCTGATGTGGGACGTTTGATTAGTTGTTGCAAAAAAACAGGCCTACATGCTGCCTGCCAGGCCAGAGCAAAAAAAATTCTTGCCCTTCTGGGGTTAGGAGGCGAAGGCAGACTACTTCTTTCAACCAGATGACACACATGCCAAATAGGAAAGGATGGAAGTTTGTCAGCTAAAAGAAGATACCAAATGACCTCTTTTCCGTTAAAAAAATAAATATATACATATATACACGCATGAATGTGTATATATAGTATTAAGTATATTGACATAAGTTTGTATATATATACACACACACACAGGTGTATTTCATATAAATATGCATGTACATTTTACATACACATTTCAGAAATAAAGTTTCTTGGAACAAAAGATATTAAAACTTATTTTTTTCTGTGATCCTTTCCCTTTTTTCTCCCTTCTGAACTATACTTTACTCTAGAGAAATTCTTACTGCTGGTTTCCTTGACCTATGTAATGAATCAGTGTGTTAACCAGGCGAATAAAGATCATATAAGCATTTTTCAATAACATCATCATCTAATATTCAGGAAAAAAAGTGTACAATTGTTCCATTATTTCTCTTCTCAGAAAGAGTAAGGAAAATTAAAGTTGCTTATTTTAATATAGAAGGGACAGGCAATGCTGTCACAGGTGCTATGTGAATTATCCCACATACGTGACCTTATCACCCCCAGAAAGCTCCATGACATGCCTCCTTCAACCTTCTCTTCGTCAGAGGTCTGTGCACTCTGAGGACAGAGCTAACCTTTCCCAGCTGTGCCCTGATCTCTCCGTCCTTTCACTCAGCACCTTGCCAGGAAGAGGCTTAGGGCTTCCAGCAGCTCCCGACACAGAGGGCCTGGATAATTAGATTTCTATTCTTTGTGGATTTTTCAAATGATAAGTTTAGAGTGCTGGCAAAAAGTGGCAGTTTCTCATACTAACACTGCATCTTGGAACGGGAACCAGAATCCCTAGTGTAATAAGTTTTAAGATGTGAATTTGTAAATAGAGACGGGATAAAGTAGAACACTGTATAATTTAAGACATTAACCAGGAGACAATTAAGATACACAGATACACAGATAATCACAAATTTTGAAGATAATCACATTCCAGGCTTGTAAAGTCTTTGAGGAAAAATAATGCTTCCATTTTCTTTCCTTATATTTAATAAAAATATATACTTTAGAGAACAATGTATAGGCATATTTATAATTTTGGAATAATTTCTAAAGATCTACTTACAAAGTAAGAAGTAATATAAATAGACTATGTTGGAATATAACATTGAACAGTGAAGAAATAATTCTCCATTGAGCCTATTTCTGTGTATAGGGTATCAGAAGTAGAGTCACTCTTAAATTCAATCTCTCCATGACAATGACCCACAATTTTTAATAATAAAAAACCTAAGTAACCTACAGAATTTTAGATGTTTTTGGTCTTTTCTGATATTTGTATTTTCTATTAAAATATAAAGGAAAAAATTTAGCTAAGTTCTTATGGAGAAAAGGTTATTCTTCTAAAATGTTTTGACGTATTTAAGTCACAATACAACAGTATGTTTTTTAGTGTTTAGAGATGGTGCATTAAAGGAAACTCATTTGGGGAGCAAAGTTGGTGCAAATTCCTCACAGATGTAGTCAGGATGACTTTAAAAAAAAAGTAGAAAATGTATGCATCCTCTGTGATCTAGGTATATCTTAATTATAATTAAAGCCTGTCTTTCTTTTCCCTTTGGAAACCCTGAGTCTTTGCAGAAGTAGGTGAAGAGAGAGGACACCCGCTTTTCATTTGAGAGCTGACAGGTCATCAAACATTAGTGGTTTCTGCATAGTTCTTAACATTCTTTTCCCTGTTCTGATTTTGTTTTCATTCTGTGTTCTTTACTGTAAATTAATTTTTCAGCCCAAACGTCCAGACTAGTTTTTATCTGAAGAACCAACTTGTCTCCTACCTTTTAGCCCTAGTCTTTTCCTCTCTTGTTGGTTATTCTATTGTCATTTCTTTATTTCTAACTTTAGTAAGTCACTTGCCACCCCTAAGTTCCCTGCCAAGCCACCCCACCAAACACAAAGTCACTTTATAGCAGCTGCTCCTAACTACCAAGAAGAGAAATAAAATTGAAAACAAACCTCATTATTTCTCAGTGCAGTCCTTTGTTTTCATTCGCAGGTTCTCTTGGTTTTTGGTTTTCTGTTTTTTGGGTTTGTTTTGTTTTGGTTTTTTTTGCTTTTTAGTTAGAAGTGGAAGGTGAATGTTTCTGACACAGAAGCATATTTTATATATCCCTTTTTAAAGAAAGAATACAAGAGATTGCTCTAACCACTGATGGAATGACCAACTTTTGCCCATTGTGGTAGTATATATACATAGAATATTCACACTGCGGAGAAAAGATCTCTTTCCCAGAAGTTTTTGCAAATCAAATACATTTCATTCTCATTAATGCTTATCTCCTCCCCCTATTAATTTCATAAAACTTCATGAAAATTATTAGGCAAAGGATGGATCTACTTTTTCTAGATACATCAAAGAACAACTATTTTTTTTCTTTTTTTTTTTAATTTCTAAACTTCCCTCCCTTTCTCCCCCTTTCTCTTCACATCACTGAGTCCTGGAGAGATTAAGGTACCCAAAGTTCTTTTTGAAAACTGATAAATGAACAAATACATGGAAATAAAGGTAGCCACAATAGTGGATGTTTGTTCAGATCACAAAAATTTGATTCAAGTTTCTACTATTCCAATTTTAGCTTGTTCCCAGGAATACTGAAATGACTTCCTTCTTTATAACTAATATTTTTAGCTCATTGACATAGGACACGAGCCACTTTACAGTATTGGTGAATTCACAGTTTAAGTGTACCATATATATCTCTCTTAGAATATATTAGAAGTTTAAGTCTTTAAAGGTATTTGTTTATTGATTTAACTGTCATGTAAAAATTGCACAGTTGATATAGTGGTCACTTTTACCTGCCCTATGATGCTACTACTTCAGTAAAAAGTCTATAAGACATTTCTATTTCCTCCAAGTAAGAGCATTCTGTGACAGGAAGTATAAACAAGGATGTGGATTAACAGTGACATTTGTAAATATTTTAGTGATTGAAGGATAAATTTTGAGCAATTGAATCAGAGCTTTAATTCTTTCATATTGTTTCAGCTTGCATGTACATGAGCCAGGCCACAATTCCCCTGAAAAATTTCTGGGCCGTTCTAAATTTCATTTCCATGCCACATCAGCTATGGTGTCTAGGGAAAGTCTATGAATTAACTGTCACCTGGAAATGATCTGCCTTGAAAACTATAAATGTAACTTTCTACTCTTTGACCACATTCATCCATTCTTTATCCTCACTCTGATTTCCCCCATATACCTGCTATTCAAACTAAAAGGGACTCACACTCCTTGATACTCTCTTTTCTCAGTCTGTCAGACCTCCTCACTGCTCAATCCTGTCTATTTCCTTCTTCCTCTCTTTTCCCTTTCTACTTCCCCCTCTCCTCTTCCCTCTTCTGATTCCCCCCACCCCCCATCATTTGAAACCAGCAACTCCAGCAACCCCAACCCTGCTTTCTTCAATTCCTATGGACAGAGAGCTATTACTTGACTACCCACTCCTACAAATCCTGGTCTATAATCCTGGTAGCAACCTTTCAATTATCCTTGGTTCATTAGTGACAATGAGTTCACCTATGTTACCATAGCAAATAAGCCACCAAATCTCAGCAGTTTAACACAAGTCTCATTTTCTGGTCATATCATACTCTGGTAATACTTGATAGCCCTTCCCTACTTTTTAGCTAATCCTTTTGGAACACATGGCATTTCAGATTTTCAGAGCCAGGCAAGAGAGAGCATGGAGCAGAAATACCCACTCTAAACTGCCTTAGAGTGGATACAACACACCACTTTTACTCACATGAGCCCTCTTAGATGCATGAACACTCAGGAAATGTAGAGGACAAGATGGATATTTGCTGAGCACCAGCAATGTCTGACACACAGGTTGACTCAAAATTATTTTCCTCCATGTCTCCACATTTTGCCATTTTCCTTAAGGCCTTAAATTAACTCTCTTCTCCCACTTCATCTTCCTCATTTCCCTTTCCTTGCATTCTCTGTAGATTGCCCTTTCCATCGTCCATGAGAACTTGGAATGTTTTAGATTTGATTTCCCTCCATTCTCCAATTCCATTCATTCCTTCTCACTTCTCTTTCACTCATGCCAATTTATCTGTCCTTAACCTTGTTCACCAAGACCATGCTCCCTCAACTGTTTCCTTGATTCTCTATCTTTGCACTATTTCTTTTATCCTAGGATCTTTTCTTCAACCCATTTGTATGGACTTGTTTAAAAAAAAATCTATCTAACTACAGTGACTGTGTGATCCATAAATCTAAAATATTTACTATTAACTCCTTTAAAGAAAGAGTTCTGAAGCCCTGTTTTAGAGCAAAACTCTTACTCTACTTCTAAAATGTATCCAATGTAATCTGTATACCACAATGACCCAAGAACACCAATGTTAATTTAAAAAATAATAAATAAGCTCTTCAATGACTAGATATTACATGTCATTCTTTTTCTCCTTGAATTAATATTTCATCCCATTTTACCACTTGCATTAGTCATAGTTCTCCAGAGACATAGAACCAATAGGAGACATAATACACACACATATGCATGAAGATTTATTGTGAGGGATTGTTTTATGTGATTATGGAAGCTGGAAAGTCCCAAATCTGCAGAGCCAATATCCCTGTTCAAGCCTAAAGGTTAGCAGGCTGCTATTGTACCAGGAAGAGCTAATGTTCCAGTTTGAAGACCTTTTAGAGCCTTTTTTGGTCAGTAGTGGGTCAGCATCTGTTTTATTCAGGCCTTCAACTGATTGGGAAAGACCAAACCACATTATGGAAGTCACTCTGTTTTGCTGTTTACTGAACCAAATGTTAATGTTATTAAAAAATATTCTCACAGAAACACTCAGAATAATGTTTGACCAAATATCTGGGCACTCCATGGATCAGTTAACTTGACAAATAAATTTTATCATCATACTACTTAATATTATTCTAATATATTTAATGTTTGAAATATTTTATAGCTGACTCTATCATACTTCTGTTCAATTAAAAAATACATTAAAATTTTAAATTATTTGTTTCTGGCCACTATACTCTACTAAAAATTTATGCCAGATTGAGATGTTAAGATAATAATTATTTCCATAAGATTGATCAAAATAATATAAATACATTACATTTATAATGGAATGTTAAATATAAAATTCAAAATTTTACTAAGAATTCATTTTCGACAACATAGATAGCTGCTTTCTTCTCAAATAGTTCCTATACATTTAGAGCAATAGTACTTAATGCAAGACTAAGAATAAGCTTGGCATGAAGTCTAACGTTACACTCAATTTTATAAAGGTGAATGAAAAGGAATCTTGTTTTAATATAGCAATGTCACTTGGCTTTATGTCATATGTCATTTTATCTATACCTATACATATATCTATATCTATCTATCATCTATCTATCATCTATCTGTCATCATCTATCTCCTTATCTATCTTTTGGTTGACAGCTTGATTAGATCCTTTAGCTCCTGAATCAAAGAATCAGAAACCATGCCAGTGTGATAACCTGGTGTTACTTAGATTGTGACGGGTAACACTGTGTAAAATAATCATGCATATGTATCTGCCTTTCCAACTGGGTGCAAGTTCCTAGAGGACAGGAACAATCTTAGATTCCACACTGCTACATATTATCTGTCATATAATGGATGCAACTTAATAACAATGTGGTTTGTTTTATGGTCTTTATTTTTTATTGCCAAAGGTATATAAATAATAGGTCTCCTATAAAGCATAAGTAAGTTAGATGGCTATGCTATGTATTTATAAAAGAAAAAAAATTTTTTCAAGTCTTTTAGGTAGTGTTTTTGTTTGTTTGTTTTTGTTTACAAAGAATTGTTTACACAACTGTAGGGATAGGTTAAGCAAGCCTGAAATCCACAGGGCAGATAGTCAGGATGGAAGGATCCTGAGTAGGTTGGATCCCATGGACATGAGCTGAAGCCAGTTGACCATGAGCAGCAGTCACTCACACAGGAAGATCCAGGGGATGGGAAAAGAGTTGCATACCCAGCTGTTCAGTATCTCTCCACTTAGGGAAAGTGTAAACCTTCTTTTAAAAGGCCTTACAGGGGTACCTGGGTGGCTCCGTGGGTTAAAGCCTCTGCCTTCAGCTCAGGTCATGATCCCGGGGTCCTGGGATCGAGCCCCACGTCTGGCTTTCTGCTCGGCGGGGAGCCTGCTTCCCCCTCCTCTCTCTGCCTGCCTCTGCCTACTTGGGATTTCTCTCTCTCTCTGTCAAGTAAATAAATAAAATCTTAAAAACATAAATAAATAAAAAGCCTTACAATTTATTAAGGCCTGCCCATCCAGGATAACATCTCTCTTGATTAACTTAGCCAATTTGGGACTTTACATATATCTGTAAAATCCCTTTATAATAACATCTGGATTAGTGTTTGATTGAATAACTGGGTGATCTGTGTTTATGCCAGAGAATGGTGGCTGTCTCCTTTCCATCAGCCTACCCTAATCTGAGACTATCCCTTGTAGCCCACCCTATCTGGAAGTATACTACAAAGGGAATTTTAGAGAACATAGTTCAGCCTAGCCAAGTTAACACAATAAAAAAAGATCACAGGGACACCTAGGTGGCTCAGTGGGTTAAGCTTCTGCCTTTGGCTCAGGTCATGATCTCAGGGTCCTGGGATCAAGCCCTGCATCGGGCTCTCTGCTCAACAGGGAGTCTGCTTGCCCCTCTCTCTCTCTGCCTTCCTCTCTGCCTACTTGGGATCTCTCTCTCTGTCAAATAAATAAATAAAATCTTTTTTTTTTAATTTTATTTTTTGCTCTGACTTATTTCATTTAGCACAATGCCCTCTACATCCATCTACGTTGTCACAAATGGCAAGCTCTCGTTCTTTTTTATGGCTGAGTAATATTCCATTGTATGTATATACCACATCTTTATCTGTTCATCTATCAATGGACACTTGAGTGCCTTTTACACCTTGACTATTGTACCTAAGGCTGTAATAAACATGAGGGTGCATATACCTTCTCGAATTAGTGTTTTCATTTTCTTTTGGTAAATATATAGCAATGGAATTACTGGATCATATGGAATTTCTATTTTTAATTTTTTGAGGAACTTCCATACTGTTTTCCATTTTGGCCACATCAGTTTACATTCTCTCCACCAGTGCATAAGTGTTCTCTTTTCTCCACATCCTTGCTAACCCTTGCAATTTCATTTCTCTTTGATATACCCATTCTATCAGGTCTGAGGTGATATCTTACTGTGGTTTTGACTTATATTTCCCTGATGATTAGTGATGTTCCCTATCTTTTTATGTGTCTGTTGGACATCTGTATATCCTCTGTGGAAAACTGTCTCTTCAAGTCCTCTTTCCAATTTTTAATCAGATTGTCTTGGCATTGAGTTTTATGTTAACTATACTTAAATTTAAAAAAAAAATAAGGTAGGTAAATTGACATGTATTTGAAATTGGTAATTAAATTATTTCTTCCTTCTCATTTTTGGAGAAAATAATACCGTTATTTCAAGAAAGAACAGCTTTTCTTTCCTTCTGTTTTAGCTTAGGTCACCCAGAAAGGAAAGCCTGGAATAAAGCCTTTAATCCCAGCCCCAGGAGCAGGAGTGGGGGGAGGGGGAAGGACTGGAGAAACAGGAAAGGGAGCCATCATCAAAGGCTTTCTTATCAAGCTGATCCTACCTGGCATCAAGTGTAATGAATTGCTTAATCTCTTGGGAATGCCATCTGAGGGGACATATACATAACTGATTCTCAGGGCAATCTTGCCAGGTTGGGGAAGGAAAAGAATTTCTCCGGCAGCACTCATCTCATATCGGTTCACCACAGGGACCTCATTCTTCTCTGCTTCCATGTAGTTAATGGGCAGTGGGCCCGTCTGGTTCTTCTATTTCTTGCTTTCAGCATCAGCAGAGAAGCTTTCAGGTAGGAGACAAAAGTTTGGGCAGTAGCTTGCCAGTAATCTGAACTCATGGAGGCAGGTTACCATGACAGGGGCTGGAGGGCAAAATTGCACCAAGGCCCCAAAGACCGAAAACACTGAGACTATCTGAAGTGTCAGGAAGAACTTCTCAGTATTATTTCCTGTTCTACGTCATGCTCCCAGAGAGCTGTCTTGCTGCTATAACTCTCTAAACACAAGGATTTAATAACCGGACTTGTAGTCATAGTGGAAATAATAAGCCAGGCTTGGAAGTAACTGTGAGCAAAGCAACCCAGCTGTGGGGAGACACTCACAAGTATGCAAAGCTGCTCCCATGAGACTATATTCCTGTCTGAGATTCATTATCTTTGTTATACTTCCTTAGCTCTGAACTTGGGTCGAAACTGTGTTCCACTTCTGTATTTGAAGAAGCACCTCAGCTAAACATAACAAAAACATTTTCAGAGCACAAAAGAATGAAGAACACAGAGAATATATGTATATGTATTAGCCAATATATATGTATATATGTATATATATTGTATATGTATTAGTCAATATATATGTAGAATATATGTATGTGTATTAGTCAACTTCAAATTGAGATATATATCTCAGTTGACTAAAATAAGAGATAAATAATCAACTTTATTTTACCCTTTACTCCTTACATTATCTTCCTTCGACACTTTTACCAGAGCCTCTAACAATAGTACAGTTTTCCTACATTGGAAGATAGTACACGCTTGGGAAGTATGATGGTCCCACACACACATTGTTTCATCCCTAACTCTTAAACAAAATAATTAGAATAGTCTGATTTTAGTCTGAGAAAAAAGAAAGGCAGGTGGAGAAGTCAAATTCATTCTACATACTATGTATTTCTTTTAATCTTGTTGTCCCCGGGTAAGTATAATATGAAAGGAAATTGAGACTAAAAGGAAAAATTAAGAAAATTATCTAATTCAGAATCCGAATAAATTATCCCTATATTAGTCTGCCAGGGCTGCCATAACTAAGTGCCACTGACTGAGTGGCTTAAACAATAGACATGTATTTTCTCAACAGTTCTGGGTGCTAGAAGTCCAAGATTAAGTTGTTGACATATCGACAGAATTAGTTTCTTCTGAGGCTTTCTTTATGGTTAAAATTGTATTCCCCCCTCACCCTCAAACTACTAATGTATGTTGTTCTAGGACTAATATTCATATCACATTGTCAAGGAAATTCTTTAATAGCCTTCCTGTGCACTTGCTCTATGCCCACATGGCTAATTGCTAAATGTAGCCAAAACTGTTCTTGAAAAATGGGAAGGTTCTTTATATCTATGTGTATATTACCACTTACCAAAATAAATATAGACACACAATGTATACAGAACTCAGTGCCAACTTTTACCATGGAACTCATTGTACTCACTCTTTTTCAAATTAAAAAAAAATATATTGATTTATTTATTTGAAAGAACGAGTGAGCAGGTTAGGGGCAGAAAAAGAGGGAGAAAGAGAAAGAAAAATCGCAAGCAGGCTCCCTACTGAGCACGGAGCCAGTGTGGGGCTCGATCTCAGTACCCTGATATCATGACCTGCACTGAAATGAAGAGTCAGGCATCTAACTGACTGAGTCACCCAAGAGCCCCTATTTTTTTTTTTTTAATTTTTATGTGCTTATCTCCTATACTAGTTCATGAATTCCTGGAGGGCAGGGTCACGTTTAATTCAACCCAGACTTAGAACCAAATACAATATTTGAAATATGCATAGTTGTCTTTTAGTAATTGTTAAATAAAGAATGATCACTTAGTGGTATCTTAGTTTTTGCTGAATTTCAACTGATTATGTGTTGATTTTCCTTTAGTTGGTGTAAATCTCCTCCAGACTTTTTGGTGAGCAGAAAGGAATTAAGTAATAGTTCAGTTTTATTTATGTCCCTAGAAAAGAATGTTTTCAACAACCAGATGGGAGAAAAGAATGGGATAAAAGCAAGAAGTTTGAACCTTTTGAATTTTCTGCCCTTTAATGTTCAAAGCAACTGATACTTTAAATCTATTTCCTTACTTGGAGTGCTTGAAAGTAAACGTCAATGTTTTAGGGGAGGAAGCATCTTGTTCTATTTAGAACTTCTTTTCCTGTGCAGGAAGGTGCTTTTTTGCTTTTCCCCCCCTCTGTTGTGTACCAACAGACCTGTGTCTGTCTTTTACAATTTCCTAACTCTTCTCACTATCTGCATTTTTGCTTTGGGATCTTCTGGGAAATCGTACTAGTTGGTTGTGATGTTGAAAATGCTCTCTGCTTCAAGTTTCTGGTACAGATGGTCAGTTCCCATAAACCATCTTCCTCATTTGATCAAACATACCCACTAGAGGTAACGAGGGAACATCGGGATCTGTACAATTCTCTTTGTGACACCTAGTTCCATTTTCATCATCCTTCAAGTGTGAGTTATATGTATCCATGGACAGAAAGATAAGAAATTATGTTTACACTTATGTAAGACAAATCATATTAATGTCCAAAATGTTTTGGAGGGCAGTGATAGCTAAATAGACTTCATCCTGTGAGGTTGTCTATAAATATTCCCTGATCTGAAAAGAACTGAGAAGTGAAAATATTAGTCTTAACTTGCTGGAGATTGCTATAGAAAAAACTGGCAACGTGAGAACAAATCTTATTAAATACATGTCTAAATGCACCAGATATTTTTAAAGACATTCCGTAGAGAAGGAATAAAAATCAATTGTCATTTAAAGTCAAATGCTAATATGAACACAAAACACGTACCATAGCTTAAAATAATTCTACTCAGGGCGCCTGGTTGGCTCAGTGTGTTAAGTGTCTGCCTTTAGCTCAGGTCATGATCCCAAAGAATCCCCATATTTCCTGAATAACTTCTCTTTAGAAAATAAAAAACGCAAGTATAACAAAATGAAGGAAGTTGTAAAGGTTTCAGGAACCTAATAAAGTTTTTAGTTATTGTTATTGGACTAAAATTTTCTTAAAGATTTTATTTATTTATTTGTCAGAGAGAGAGCACAAGCTAGGGGAGCGGCAGGCAGAGGGAGAAGCAGGCTCCCTCAGCCCGACGCGGGACTCAATCCCAGAGCCATGTGATATGACCTGAACTGCTGATCCCTGCTCAGCAGAGAGCCTGCTTCTCCCTCTCTTCTCCACTTGTTTCTCTCTCATTGTCTCTGTCTCTCTCTCAAAATAAATAAATAAAAACTTAAAAAACAATTCCACTCAGATAATTTTCTGACTATAACTGAGAAATGTTAAAAGTTCAATTTTTATCTTCCATGTACAAGAACACATAGATACATTGATGTATTTTAGATGATAACCAACAACATTCTGTTCTCAACGAAGTAGAGGTAAATAAATACAAGAAACATATTTTCAAATATAGGAAAGGTATAGTTACCTTTTCATTGATAATATAATCTTGGCCCAGGAAATTCATGTTTCCAAGCCTTTTCAAAAATCATGCAAAATAAAATCAGTCTACGCAGGCTTGGAAACAGTAGAAAAAAAGCTGCTTAAATAACAAAAAAAAATTGATAAAAAAATGAAAAATCGTGTTATGTATGTCACTTATATAAAAAATATTGTTATCACTACTTGTGATGCCTTGTATTTACAAACTTATTTCATAAACTTTTAAAAAAATAATGATGATATACTTATTATGGAGTTACTACTCTTCCCCCTTTATATGTAAAAAGATTGAGGCTCAAAGAGGGTAAGTCAATGGCCCAAGATCACACAGCTAGAAATAGAAGAGCTAAACTTAGCTCTATCTTCTGAGTTTACTATATCTAGCTTTCTCTCATGAGCAGCAACTAAAATACTTGTTTTTAATATAAAAATTGGAAAATCATCCTCAGAATATGGTAACAGCAAATGTCCTTTAGATATTTTGAGCATCTTTGCCTACTGGCAATCTTTAACTTTACTCATTCCCCATACTCTTACCTCATTCATCATTTCATCAAATCACAGGACAAAAAAAGATCCAAATCTCTCCTTTTGTTTATGAGAAAACAGAGACCCAGAGAAACAAATCTATTTGTTTTAGATAACCAAGGTAATCACCGGGAAACTGCAAATAGAATTTAGTTTTTCAGTTCCTATTTGTATGATCTTCTCATCGTCTTCCTAGTTAATCACATAATCGTTCAAAATTATTTACTGAAAATACATTCACTGGGCACTTAGGTGACTCAGTCGTTAAGCAGCTGCCTTCAGCTCAGGTCTGATCCCAGGATCCTGGGATCAAGCCCCACTAGGGCTCCCTGCTAGGCAGGAAGCCTGCTTCTCCCTCTCCCACACCCTCTGTATTCCCTCTCTCGCTGTGTCTCTCTCTGTTAAATCAATAAATAAAATCTTTTTTAAAAAATACATTTACTGAGATGATAGAATAATTTTATCATTTTCTCTGACTTTTAGGTATCTCATAATTCAACTGGAAAGATATAAAGATATAACATAATTAATCAAATAATTGTCATTGACCATAAGTTCACTGACAAGGAAAGGCCAATGCAGGGTTGAGTGGGAAAGGAATCCTAAGCGAGGGAATCTGGGTCTTAACTATATCTAAACCCCTCATGATGGGTAGAATTCTGGTGGAAGGTAAGGAAAAAATAATATTTTAGGGGAGAATAACAGTCTGACCTTAACCTGTATGCCATGAACTTTTATAGATGTTCCATCAAATTGTGAACTACTTATTAAATTCATTATTGCTGCAAAATACAGGCTTTGGTGGTTACTGTTGTATGGGATACTGAGCTGAATAGGACTAAGTGGACAAGATGCTGAACAGTGTATGAAGGATGTCAGAAGTGTGGCTCAAAATTAAGCTAATACCAAGTAAAGACTGCTTTTCCCTCATACTTATAAGAGCTTTGCTTTGTGAAAGTAGAAGAGAGAAAAATCAGGGAAGGAAATGGTTTCATTCAAACAGCAGTGGTGTGCATGACAACTGAGTAAAAGGAAAAAAAAAAAAGGCTATATCTTCTTAAAGATGCACTGAGCCAAGGGTGATTATCTACGCATTACTGTTGCCTCATTTTGTAGTTCTTATAAGAACTCCACCAAAAATACTAATATATAAAACTTGGTTGCAAAAATAAACATTTGCTGGTCTAAGAGGAATGTCCACGATGACTATCAGTAGTCAGTAAAGAGATTTGCCTGGACGAAGTGATGATCCTGAATTAACACAGAGGCAGAAATCAACTACCCCTCAGACGGAGGAGAGACTGTCAAGCATATTCACCGGACTTCGCTGGGATATTTGTTGTTGCTTTCGGTAGAGTTTAAGTTAAAATGGAATTCAGTCTCATTTATTTTCCTAAGTTTCCTTTATAGAGAGAGAGAAGAAGTCAAGAAAACCGAGAATAAATCACTAAATATCTAACACTGAGAGAAATGAGATAGATAGAGATCCTTCCTGGATTGGGATGTTAGCATGATTATAGCTAATCTGACACCTATCTAAATAAAACAGCAATTGCAAATACTGAAAGAACCCTACAGTTTTTTAATACTGTGAATTTTTAGTATATTTGTTAAAAGTATGGACAACAGATAAATGTATCTTTACAGAATTAAGTAACAAAATTTCTACCATTTAGGACATGTTGTAATTAATAGTTCTTTCAGCTGTTCATTTTGCTGAAAATGTTCTTAACAAAATACTTGGCTGGAAAAAGGCTCATAGTCGAATTCTTTTAAATAAACCAAAGGAAAGGGACACCTGGGTGACACTATCGGTCAAGTGTTTGCTTTCGGCTCAGATCATGATCCCAGGGTCCTGGGATCAAGTCTCACATCGAGTCCTTGCTCAACGGGGAGCCTGCTTCTCCTTTTGCCTGCCTCTCTCCCTGCTTGTGCTCTGTCTCTCTCTCTCTCTCAAATAAATTAAAAAATAAATAAAGGAAAGACTTGTGTTTTAAAATAGAATAAATAACTCATATGACAAAATTTTATTGAAAAGAGGTAATAATTTTGAGGTAAAAAAATCGCTGAAAATTTTAATCTGGCTACAACCTAGCAGAAAGAAATAATGGATATTTATGAAGTTGTGACATAAAAATATACAACTAAAATAATAGAAAATGTGTGTCAAGTAAAAATGTAAAGGCAGAAAAGAAAAGAAAGCTACATTTTTATTCCTAAATTGGAGTAAAGGAAATTGGTGGTAGTGGTGGTGGTGATGGTGGTGGTGGGATGTGTGTGTGTGTGTGTGTGTGTGTGAGAGAGAGAGAGAGAGAGAGAGAGAGAGAATACCAAAAGAAAAACAACTAACCAATCAGACTTTATTTAAAATAATTTATTTAAAATAATGGCAAGCTGAACCTTCAACCTCAGTGGTAATAGGGCCATGGGGTTTTAAATGGAAACCCATACTCTGTAGGGTCACATACCTTCTTTCAAATTTAACATTGCACAGTTGTGGATTAGTAGTGCTGTGAAGATTTGGCACTGGATAGCTTATTATAACAGATTCATCAAACTATGAATCGAATCACACCTGTAGTTTTTAAGAATATTATATATTATATAACTTGTAGATGTGATTTGGGGATACTAAGAGATCCAGAGATACACTCAATACTCAAATACTCAAATACACTCAGTAAACACAGTGCACAGTAGTTTTATGGATCTTACATACCCACTTAAAATAGACTGAAGTTAAAAAGGAACTTGAAGAGTAAAAAAATAAGAGGAAAAACAAAGTTAGTAAAATGGAGTCAATAAAATGATGATGATGTAAAAGAATAATGAGAAAAGGAAGAGTCAAAGGCGTATAGGTACATGGGAGACAGAATTCCAAGAGTGTGAGAAGACAGATTTTGAGTGCCAAGCAATGGGACACTGGTGATTGATGTAAACAAAACAAAACAAACAAACAAACAAAACAGACACAACAAAAACAGAGTAGGCTGGTAGATTCAAATGGTTCTTCCCTGAACCTATCTGATTGAAATTAGAACACAGGGTAAGTTTTGGTCAAAAACCATGTGCTTTCCTAAACTGGCATCATGCATAGATTTCTTAAAACCCATTGATCTCAGTCTCTCAGGTTGTTAATTGTGAAAAAGGAAGAGGCAAGAGATGAACAAGAAAAAGAAGTCCCAGAGGGTAGTTACTCCTTCTCCCCCTTTTTGGCATCTAACATCATTCATACCTTAAATTGACCAACTAACTGAGACACTGGGGAGACAGCAGGGTGTCAAACCACATGTGTTAAAAAGAGGGGAAAAGGAACAGGAAATGATTTTCAATATCTCCGTTTTAAGCAACCAGGTCACTTCAAAATAGAATTAAATTTTATGAGCGAAGAAAAACTTTGAAGCTTGACTCCTTGAAACACTTTTCAAATGATTATTCTTGATTCTCTGCCTGAATGGGCAGAGGCTAAAATACTCCCAGCAATTGCTTCAGGCTGCCTGAGATCATTTCTGGCTAGAAGTAGATAAGATTGGTGCAGCAGTTTACTGATATCCTACTTCTATGTTAATAGGGTTATAAACAAGAAAAAAAAAATACTCCCAAAGCCAGTGTTTTCACAGGTTGTAGAACACCAGGCCAATCTCAGTCTAGACACATAACTACTATACTTTCCATTTCAACTTCTGACTCTTCCAATTCAGTTGACTACCGGGTTGTCTTTGAGAAAGTGGTGTTGCTAGGCAACAAGGGTAGTCAGTGCTACTCACTGGCAAGAGAAACTGCCGCTGTGCAAAAAAGCATTTACAAAACCTGTATTTGTCTATAAATACCTAGTACCGATCACTGTCTTCCTGCTGAGGATCACAAATGATAGCAAAGCCCATTAATAATATTTAACAAATGGATGTTGAATTTGGATGAAAATGATTCTGAGGAGGAGTCCAAGGGCTTTGCAGACAATGAAAGAGTCCAGTCCGCAAAAAATTGGTTAATAATCCCTGACCTAGAGGCAATAAAGAATTATATAAAATCAAAATTTAATTTGGAAGTTCAGAAAGTTTAGCTGTCTAAATCAGATGTCATCCACAGAATAAAATTTTGAGGTTTGGCCAATTTTTAAAAATATTATTAGCGTAATGAGAATTCTCCACCTGTCTACCTGAGGGAATGTACCCAAGACCAATGCAGAGTTATAATTCTAGATCGTATCTGCTTGTGCTTTAAAATTTCTGCCAGTGTTTTCCTACCACTGTGCATTGCATTCCTGCTATTTCAGACAAGATTATTATATCATGTACTACCTTCAAACATTTATGTTATTGTATTATCAGATCAAACACTAATATCTCATTACTTCTTTTGCTATCCCTGCCACTTTTTGCACCTGCCAATATCAGCAGTTTGTTTTTTTGTTTGTCTGTCTGTTTTTTTGCGGGGGTATACTTACGGTAGTGTTAAGGGTATTTTTAGAAAACATCGCAAACAAAAATTAAATTCATTACCTTCAGTTCATTGAGATACATTTTAATTGACTTTTTGCTTTTTGCTTTATGAGTCTCATTTCCATATAGTTTAGCTAATTATAGCCCTCACTTCATGACACTATCATTGGTCTGTTTATCTGAGGCTATTAGTTTTCCCACTTCATTCTCTTCCATCTAAAGGAACCCAATCTAATGTGTTTAATGTAGACTTCAGTATGAATGTAATCTTTTTTTTTTTTTTTTAAGATTTTAACTTATTTATTTGACACAGAGAGAGAGAGATCATAAGTAGGCAGAGAGGCAGGCAGAGAGAGGGGGGGAAGCAGGCTCCCTGCTGAGCAGAGAGCCCAATGTGGGGCTTGATCCCAGGACCCTGAGATCATGACCCGAGCCGAAGGCAGAGGCTTAACCCTCTGAGCCACCCAGGTGCCCAGTATGAATGTAATCTTAAAAACTATCTATATGCATGTCTATGTATCTATATAAATGATTATTTCCAGTATGCTACTTCGTTTTTTTAAAAAGTAATGTTGTGCTATATTCTTGTTTTCTTTCTCATTTTCTTCCACATGACAGTGTGCATTTAGCAACCACTCATAGTGAGATATAATATGCACATACATACACACATACACATGCTCACCAACTTCAGTGCTTTGATTGCTGCATAATACACTGTTACATATTTCCACTGTATGAGCTTCCCAACCCCCCAGAAACTGCTCTGATGAACACCCATAACCATGTTCACCCATGGACCTGTGTGTGAGAATCCCTGCGGACACACTAAGAAGTAGGATGCTGGGTCAGAAGAAATATGCTGCTGTGGTTACTTTCCAGAAAGCCTGTACTTATTGATGTTTCCTCTGATCAAGTCTTGTATTTCCCCATATTCTTTTAAAACAGTATTAATGAGCATTTAATTTATATTTATTTATTTATTTTTTAGTTTAATGGAGAAAAATAGGACACCATAGGCATTCTCTTGTTGGCATAAGGGGCTTGTGATGAATACTGGTGTTATATGTAAATGCAGATTCACTAAATTCTCCTGAAACAAATATACACAGTATGTTAACGAACTGGAATTTAAATAAAAAACTTGAAAAAAATCAGTGTATCACGTTATTCCTACATGGAAGCTATTTAGCATCTCCATTTGTAAGTCATCTATACATTTCCTTGGACCCTCTTTCTGTTGTGCTCACCATCATTTTCTTGTTAACTAATGAGAATCCTTTGTTAATTTTAGATATTATTTACTTCTCCACTTAGGCGTCACTAATAACTTCTTCCAGTGGGTCCTGCTTTAACAACTTCATCTTGGTATTCTTCATTGAATAGAAACCATTAATTTTGATATGGTACAATCACATTTTTTTTTCTTTTTGGTTTGTGCTTCTGCATTTTATTGAATAAATTTCTAGTTCAAAATCAAAAGAAATCTACATTATTTTTTACTATTTGTCTTACAGTTTCACCTTCCTATTTAGATTTTTAATTAATCTATATTTGACTCATCTGTGTTTTTGAAAGGTTGAATTTTATTTTTTAGATAGAAAGCCAATAATATAAATTTAATGAATTTTAAAAATCTATCCACTCCACCTCTGATTTGTGTTGTCACCACAATTTACATAAATAGATCTCTTTCTGGGCATTTCTTGTTTTCCTTGTTTCTATGTATCTTTTCCTGTACCAGGAATATACTTTTTTTATTACTATGGTATAGTACACATTAAAAAGTGATGAGGTAAGCTCTCTTCTTTCCTCTTCTTTCTCCAAAATCTCTAGAAGGAAAAAATACTTATTGGCCAGAGTTTTTTCCTTTAATATAAAATTTGTTATATTTGAACGACACTGAAAAACAATATATAAAAAACCTTTAGCACTGGCTTTACTAAATGCCGGTGTGGAATTGGTCTGTGTTAGAACCACTAACACTTGGTCTTTGATATATTTGAGAACTAGAGACTGGCAGTAGTCCTTTCATGTTTCATTCACAGGTTGTCATGTATCTCTCAACTCAGCCAGCGACATATTCCTCAACAGGCTTCATGTTGTCCGTCACGGCTCGAGAACTTAATATGAGATGGAGGGTTCATTAACATGCAGCCCAAATCCTTTTTTAATACCTTATTTCCTCTCTCTGTTGATCTTACTCCTCATTTTTATCTCTACTAGCAAAAAGTACAGATGGTCCTGACTTAACTATGGTTCAGCGTAAGATTTTTTGACTTTGCGATGATGGGAAAAGCCGTATACATTCAGTAGAAAACGTACTTTGAATTTTGAATTTGGATCTGTTTCTGGGCTGGTGACATGGGGTATGATCCTCTCTCAAGATGCTGAGCAGACGCAGCAATTCAGAGCCCCGTCAGCCACGTGATCATGAGGGTGAACACACAATAACTGAACACTCATTCTGCACCCATACAGCCATTGTGTTTTTTGGCTTTCAGTATAGGATTCAATAAATTACATGAGATATTCAATACTGTATTATAAGAAAAAAGCTTTGTATTAGATGATTTTGCTCAACTACAGGCTAAGTGTTCTGAGCACATTTAAGTTGGGCTAGGTTAAGCTATCATGTTCGGTAGGTCAAATGTATTGAATGCATTTTCAATTTATAATGAATTTACCAGAATGTAATCCCTTTGTAAGTCAAGGGCATTCTTTGTATGAAAAAATTTAATAAATATAAATCTGTTATATGTTGTAGATCTTCCAATGTAAAAAAAAAAAAAGCCTGTTTTATAGATAACAATAAAAAGGAACCTTTATATTTGTATAATTTTTTTTTTTAAAGATTTTATTTATTTACTTGAGAGAGAGACTGAGAGAGAGAGCATGAGAGGGGAGTAGCAGGCTCCCGCTGAGCAGGGAGCCCGATGCGGGACTCGATCCCAGGACTCCGGGACCACGACCCGAGCCGAAGGCAGTCGCCCAACCAACTGAGCCACCCAGGCGCCCAGTATATTTGTATAATGTTTTATAAGTTTGTATAGTAGAACTTTATTCCTTGCTTGCTTTTAATGACAAAACTCTGACTTGAGTGGAAGAACTGTCATTATTGCAAATTATAAAGGAATGATCGGAGGCTTAGTGTGTTTTCTTACCATACCTAGACCATACAGCTGAGTGAGAGGCAAAATCAGAATTGGACCTCAATTCTCCCCGCTTTTAGTGTGCTGTGCCACATGACTCAAGCCATGTTCTGATACTGTTTCATTACTTATATTGGCAGAAAAACCTTGTCTACTCTAGAATATCATGTGAGAAACAGCTACAAGCTATAGTTAAATATATCTGAATTTATTATAGGTTGCATTGCACCAGAGCTTTTGAATAAAAAGGTAATCATGCATAATGATTTAAGCTTCATTTATAAAAGAATATACTATGATACTCAGGCAAACTGAATTATGGTAACAAGCACTAACAATCATCTATTAGCAATATTATTCTAATATTACCAAGTATTCATTCTCTGTAAATCCTCTTTCCCCACCATAGCTCAGCTTATATCATTATAAGTTCTCTGTATTTACAATTATGCCAGAACTACTTGGCATTTATAAAAGCTTTCCCTTGTGGACAAAAGTTGGCAAACACATGTTGTGAGACAAATGTAAGAGGTACTATGGCGTTTGTGAGGCTCATAATATTAGAAACATATGATCACTGATGGCAAACAGACTAAGAAAAACTAAAAATGTGCACAACATGCCTCTGATTTTCTAAAACTGTGATGTGGGAAGATTGGAAAGCCTTGATTTGTTGCCTCTACTACAAATATATATATATATAATTATCTCCACATTTTTGAGAAAGGGAAAAGCTTGTATTGTCTGAAACATGCTGGAACACTAGATGAAAGAAAGCTTAAAGGAGTAGATCATGCTACCTGCTCTTTATTTATTTTTTATGACAGTCTATAAATTAAGGGACCCAGCAATATAGGTGGATGACCATGCAAGACAACACGTGCAACCTATTGAGAGAATCTAGCAGTCTTTTTTATCTGTTTCAAATGAACTACATTAAGCACTGCTGGTATCTTGTGAGGATCAGATCATCAGGATTCTGCAAATCACTCAAGCTTGAAACTGTAGTGGTCTCCAAATGGCTCCTTTCTCCGTGTTTATCTCCCAGTGACAAGTCCTGGCTCCTGCATCTCCGCAGTAGTCACTCACTCTCTCCACTATTAGTGTCGTTGTCTTAATAACTCTTACCCATAGTATTTCCGTGTCCTACTAATGTAAGGGATAATGTAGTCTCCTGACAAATCTTACCACAACACCTGCAATTTATTTTATGTATTACTCTCATACTAATTCTATGCAGAACAAGTCCACTGAAGACTTTCCCTTCCCTAATTAAGATTTGTGAGTTTATGAAAAGCTCAAGGATGACTTTTGTGTAGGCTGTTTTTTATGCTGTGCTTCAGGTATGGATGGATGGATTTTAATTGATCACTAGCCTCCACACGATGTGAGGCTTTTAATTTTAATTGTCCTTCCTAGCAAATGCGGTTCTTCAACACTGAGTGTTTCTTTGTGTCCGAAGTGAGATGATCCCATCTACATCTTGGTCAACTTTGCTTCAACTTTTATTATATTTAAGTATTTGAGAGCAGGGCATAGCCCTAGGTATAACAATGGGAAAAAGAGGAATTTGCAGGCATTCTTGTCTTTGCACAGTTCCGGTATGCACAAATTTCAGTAACACCAGTCCTCCTACAACACTGCTCAAATTTCAGTGATCACTGCATTAACTGCCAGTAATTGTATTAGATACAAACTTAGATAGCTCTCAGTCCATAAATCACTATGTAAATAACCAATGCCATCATAATCAGGGACCAATCACTTCACTTCTTTCAAAGTCTGTCAATGAGCGATCACTGCACATTTGTGATTTGGTCCATCCACAGACAGCAAAGGGTATTATTACATTACTTCCCTGTCTCTCAAGTGTAAACCTAGTTGACATTTAC
Source organism: Martes martes (assembly GCF_963455335.1). Classification (NCBI taxonomy): domain Eukaryota; kingdom Metazoa; phylum Chordata; class Mammalia; order Carnivora; family Mustelidae; genus Martes; species Martes martes. The sequence goes on from NC_137893.1 coordinate 19,762,358, forward strand.
AAAAATGAATGATCGAAAAAGGAAAATTGGCCAACCGAGATCAAAGCAGAGCAAACATATGAAGAACAATGGTGCAGGGAGTAAAATGCAAAGTGGGCATAAATGGAGTTATAGAAGAAATGACTGACCATAGGAATGATGACACGACCCCCATTCAAGAGTCTAGATGTGCAGCCAAGAGAAATTAGTAATGGAGAACTTATTGATGTAAACGGAGGAGCTGATTGTGACCAAAAGGATGAAGACATCCTAGAGGATATAATGCTAGCAAAACACTTCATTTTAAAGGTAGTCTTAGAAATACTTCACAATATTGAAAGCACAAAGGAGAAAATGCCAGAAGTATATTCAAACTTGGAAAGAAATATGACAGTTCTCAAGGCTTAGAAAAGATAGTAGCTCTGTATCCTGTTACGTGGCAGGAAAGGAAGCACTGATTAAAGAACAATTCTTGATACATTTTTTTACAAATAAATGAAAAACACTCTAATTCTAAATATTTCTAATTGTTTAAATTACAGTGTGTCAAGTAAATAATAATTTGCCCTTATTTTCATTTTTGAAATACATTTAAAACTTACACAGTGTTTTTAATATTTAGACAAAATTTCTATAGGTCACAGAACAGTTAGAATTTCCCCCTTTGATTGTTACTAAGACCATAGCCAGCACATACATATACATGCATATGAACATACACATATATATGAATTCATTTGTATGTATGTGGTGGTGGCATATGTGTATATTACATCCAAATTATAGATCACTACAAAAAAAGAAATGACATAAAAATCAATACTCTTTAGTAAAAAGATTATACCATCCAAATTTAATTGGAGTTGCTGAGAACTTCCCTTTTTATTCAAATGTTTTTCAGTAGACTTTTAAAGTGGTTATACAGCCAAGTACTTAGCTCACATCTTTCTGGCAAGTTTACCTCACCCTCTCTGGCAAGCACACATGTGATGTGGGAAGATTGGATAGTATAGCTGTGAACACTCTCGGGTCCTCCTGTCAAAAAGAATGTTAAATGGTTCAGCGGACAGTGTAATTCAGCTGCTCATATTAAAATACTTTACGTGTGATCATTGGCCTCCTAGAAATAGGCTCCTAAGCATATTTCTCCTGATGTAATTTTGTATCTTGTTTGTCCTTGTGTCTTATAGATAAACAAGCCATATTCAATAACAGAGTGCATACTGCAATACATAGTGCAACTAAAAGATAAATTTTCCCTTGATATTGAGACTTTGTAGAGCAATATGTTGCCAAAATTTATTTTCAAGGGCAAGGCTACCAAATGTTGTTCGTCTGTGTATGCATAGGCCACTTGAAAAAACAAAACAACAGACAAACATAAATCCTAGTAATCTTGTCCACATATACGGTACTACATACTTGTCCACATATACATGTACTAGTAATCTTGTCCACATATATGGTGAATACTCTTTAATCGATGAATTGGAGAGTAGATATTCAAATTATTCAAATATTCTTGGTAACAGAGTTACTTTACATGTGTCTTCAAAGATTAGCAAGTTTCACAGAAATGCAAACCAATAGCATTGCTTTCAGTATAATTCTTTTTTTTTTATTATTAAATTTTTTATTTATTTTCAGCGTAACAGTATTCATTGTTTTTTCACCACACCCAGTGCTCCATGCAATCTGTGCCCTCCCTAATACCCACCACCTGGTTCCCCCACCCTCCCACCCCGCCCCTTCAAAACCCTCAGGTTGTTTTTCAGAGTCCATAGTCTCTCATGGTTCACCTCCCCTTCCAATTTCCCTCAACTCCCTTCTCCTCTCCTTCTACCCTTGTCCTCTATATTATTTGTTATGCTCCACCAATAAGTGAAACCATATGATACTTGACTTTCTCTGTTTGACTTATTTCACTCAGCATAATCTCTTCCAGTCCTGTCCATGTTGCTACAAAAGTTGGGTATTCGTCCTTTCTGATGGAGGCATAATACTCCATAGTGTATATGGACCACATCTTCCTTATCCATTCGTCCGTTGAAGGGCATCTTGGTTCTTTCCACAGTTTGGCGACCGTGGCCATTGCTGCTATAAACATTGGGGTACAGATGGCCCTTCTTTTCACTACATCTGTATCTTTGGGGTAAATACCCAGCAGTGCAATTGCAGGGTCATAGGGAAGCTCTATTTTTAATTTCCTGAGGAATCTCCACACTGTTCTCCAAAGTGGCTGCACCAGTTTGCATTCCCACCAACAGTGTAAGAGGGTTCCCCTTTCTCCACATCCTCTCCAACACACGTTGTTTCCTGTCTTGCTAATTTTGGCCATTCTAACTGGTGTAAGGTGGTATCTCAACGTGGTTTTGATTTGAATCTCCCTGATGGCTAGTGATGATAAACATTTTTTCATGTGTCTGGTAGCCATTTGTATGTCTTCATTGGAGAAGTGTCTGTTCATATCTTCTGCCCATTTTTTAATATGATTATCTGTTTTGTGTGTGTTGAGTTTGAGGAGTTCTTTATAGATCCTGGATATCAACCTTTTATCTGTACTGTCATTTGCAAATATCTTCTCCCATTCTTTGGGTTGCCTCTTTGTTTTGATGACTGTTTCTTTTGCTATGCAGAAGCTTTTTATCTTGATGAAGTCCCAGAAGTTCATCTTTGCCTTTGTTTCCTTCGCCTTTGGAGACATATCTTGAAAGAAGTTGCTGTGGCTGATATCAAAGAGGTTACTGCCTATGTTCTCCTCGAGGATTCTGATGGATTCCTGTCTCACGTTGAGGTCTTTTATCCATTTCGAGTTTATCTTTGTGTACGGTGTAAGAGAATGGTCAAGTTTCATTCTTCTACATATAGCTGTCCAGTTTTCCCAGCACCATTTATTGAAGAGACTGTCTTTTTTCCACTGGATATTTTTTCCTGTTTTGTCAGAGATTATTTGACCATAGAGTTGAGGATCCATATCTGGGCTCTCTACTCTGTTCCACTGGTCCATGTGTCTGTTTTTATGCCAGTACCATGCTGTCTTGGTGATCACAGCTTTGTAGTAAAGCTTGAAATCAGGTAACGTGATGCCACCAGTTTTATTTTTGTTTTTCAACATTTCCTTAGCAATTCGGGGTCTCTTCTGATTCCATACAAATTTTAGTATTATTTGCTCCAGCTCTTTGAAAAATACTGGTGGAATTTTGATTGGAATGGCATTAAAAGTATAGATTGCTCTGGGCAGTATAGACATTTTAACGATGTTTATTCTTCCGATCCAAGAGCATGGAATGGTCTTCCATCTTTTTGTGTCTTCTTCAATTTCTTTTAGGAGTGTTCTGTAGTTCCTCGATTACAGATCTTTAACCTCTTTGGTTAGGTTTATTCCGAGGTATCTTATGGTTTTTGGTGCTATAGTAAATGGAATCGATTCTCTAATTTGCCTTTCTGTATTTTCATTGTTAGTGTATAAGAAAGCCACTGATTTCTGGACATTGACTTTGTATCCTGCTACATTACTGAATTGCTTGTATGAGTTCTAGTAGTTTGGGGGTGGAGTCTTTCGGGTTTTCCGTATAAAGAATCATGTCATCTGCGAAGAGAGAGAGTTTGACTTCTTCCTTGCCAATTTGGATACCTTTTATTTCTCTTTGTTGTCTGATTGCTGTTGCTAGGACTTCTAATACTATGTTGAACAAGAGTGGTGAGAGTGGGCATCCTTGTCGTGTTCCTGATCTCAACGGGAAGGCTGCAAGCTTTTTCCCATTGAGGATGATATTTGCTGTGGGTTTTTCATAGATAGATTTGATGAAGTTCAGGAATGTTCCCTCTATCAATTCTTAATGATTTAGAAGTTATCTTAAGTTGTTCTTCATGAAGAATGAAAATTGTGGACCTCAGGAAATGCAGTGCTGGTTAATGGGGATTTCTGGCTGAAGGAGAAGATCACCAGATTTCAGAACGTACTGTAAATAAAAAATGTTCTTTAACTTGAAGCAACTGCTATTTCAAAGATTTATGTGGTTTAGGAACTTTTGCCCAACTTTCATGAGAAAAGACAAAAATTACCTAACTGGGTCAGATCCATTCTTAGGCCACATGGGTTTCTAGTGTGCTCTAAAGAGGTTTCCTCTCTAATATCATCCTTAAAAAGTGACATGTTCTCCCCACCCCAGCACTTACTAACTTACTCTTAACCTGTCGTCCCTACAGTTATCATCCAAACATGGTTGAATTTTAGTCTATATCAACACCTGACAGCAAAAAGATCCTTCACTCTATAAAATACATTTTCATAATTTTTATTTACTTTATCTCTTAAGGTTTCAAGGGATAGGCCCTGATTTACATCTTCCAGACTTACTAAAGGAACTTTATGCTTTTTCAAAACATGTCATGGCAGCAATCAAATCCTATTTGACACTTAGTTTAAAAATAAGTGATTTACTAAATTTATGGTTAGCTATTGAAACGTCTTCCCATTTACACTTTTAACATTTGCCTTGGCAAAGCCCAGGAAACGTGAATTTGTTATGAGGCAGTCAAGAATTGTCATATAGAATTGGAGTCAGCAATCCTGACTCCATCGATTAATAGTGGGGTGATAATTGTTAAATTACACGAACTCTGTGCTTTATTATTTTGTTCATAAAATGGGCACTACAGTAATAATTTATATTGTATAGTGTTGTTGAAAGGATTACGTTAGATGACACATCTTTTTATACTTGGTGGCATATGATAAACACTAAAATATTATCAATTGTTATTTGAACAATGGTATAATTTACCAAACCTGGAAGTTTTGTCTAGGACAAATGTTAAACCAGACAGTATATGGGACTTAGAATAAAATTGCCCCAGGAAAACTAGGATGTATAGTAACTCATTATTATAGTGTTGTTTTGATTACGTTTACTTAAGGCAACTGTGATTAACATTTCTACCCACCCATTTTTTTTTGTTTGTGTATCTCAATCTATCCAAGATAATAAATATGAAAACAGTTAGATGGCATTATAAAGTAAAGTGGAATCGCTATAATGTATCCAAAATCTCCCTGGACACTTGGGAAAGCAGTCAGTTACTGGAGTGTGTCACACCAACAGTACTATGGATGCAATGATGACAGTAGCTTAGTCCATGTCTAGTTCAAATATAGACAGCCTGTTTTCTAGACCTGAGTCATTTATTATCAGCCTTCTTATTCTTTTCAAAGCTTTCATTACCATTGCTTTTAATTACACATGTTTAGGGCTATGAAAGTCCAAGTGAAAGTCACGGTATGTGAATTCTGATAGTCATGTGTTTTTCAGCTAAACTCAATGGCTCTCGTGGAAATTATTTTTCAAAGTGAAATAATTATTATCCATAAACCCCATTTGCTCTTCAGATTAAACATGCTCTTATTTTTTATAGCTACAAACCCTAGAAACATGATGGCATTTTTCTTCCTGGAGCTAGAAACTTGTAATAAGAAACCAAGCACGTTTATGCAACAATGGTGCTAGCAGCGTCAAAGTTCCTTCATTATTACTTCAGATTTACCAACAATATGGATTTTTTTAAACCAGCTTTCAGAATTTGAACATATTTTGCTTCTATAATAAGAGTACACTCCAAATAGGTGGACTAAGAAAATGAAACCACACATTCATGAATGACAATTGAGGGCAAATGGGTGTTTAGTACCATGTTTAGGTCCAGTACTATGAGGGTAAATGAATGACAATTGAGGGCCAGTGTGCAAGGTACTAGGGCTGCCTGAAATTTCATCCAATATATAAGGTTTTACAATTGAAGAAGCATGACAGTTGTATTTTTCTGACTAGTGGTAGGAATCATTTTCATTACTGTGGTAGTCCTATCGTCAGACTGAGACAAGGGGAACTTGGACATCAACTAGTGTTTTCATTTAACCTCTCCAGAGTTTAACATTCTCTCCTTAATATAGGAGAAATGAGTAGGTAATCTTCAAGACATGCAGTTCATCTCAAATTCTGTGTTTCTAGGGCCTTCTTCCCAATTTAGGAGAAACTAGTCATACTCAAGACCAAGAAGTCTGTCAGTTGCCTGGTGCGTAAGAGAAAACTGAAGGTAGAGAGAGAAACTCTCTTATAAGAGTCAAAACCAAGGCCGTTTTATATTCATACAGCATCTCCACAAAATTGTACCTATGCTCAGAAATGTTTGCCATAGGGATCCAAGGCATTTATACCTAAGATCAGGGTCAACCGTGGCCACAGTTTGACACTTGTCCTGAGTTCCTTTTAGTACTAAGCTCTCGACGACATAGGTTCTTTTGTGTGTGCATGAGAGTCCTTCCCATCTCAGAAGCCTGGTGCTCCCTAGAGCCACTCAACACTTCTGCCTCTCTTTCTCAGGTTAACTCATTACATAGTTAGGTAGACAGTCTGTTTTTCACTACAAGATGACCAATTTAGCTTTAATGGAAGAACTGATGATGTCTGTTTCACTTCAGATGCAATAAGGTAGGTTGGTCCTGCTGGGTTTTAGAAGACTAAGAAGAAAGGGGACTCCTCTTTCCTTTCCTGATTTCAATATATCCTTTTCTTTAAACCTCTGATCCTAGAGACTAAGCCTTCACTTTATTGTTAAATAATGTCTTATTCTCCAGCTTTTTAATGAAATGCCATCATCCTGACCTGTCTTTCAGAATCACTAGTTGTGTGGCAATTATCCTGAATGTATTTTTGAATTTTATTTAAATGCCACGACAATAGAATTTCTTTTTTTTTTTTTTTAATTTTAATAAACATATAATGTATTTTTATCCCCAGGGGTACAGGTCTGTGAATCGTCTGGTTTACACATTTCACAGCACTCATCATAGCACATACCCTCCCCAATGTCCATTTCCCCACCACCCTCTCCCATCCCCCTTCCCCCCCGCAACCCTCAGTCTGTTTCTTGAGATTGAGTCTTTTATGGTTTGTCTCCCTCCCAATCCCATCTTTTCATTTTTTCTTTTCCTACCTCCCCCCAAACCCCCCCACCTTGCATCTCCACTTCCTCATATCAAAGAGATCATATGATAGTTATATTTCTCCGATTGACTTATTTCGCTAAGCATGATACCCTCTAGTTCCATCCACGTCGTCGCAAATGGCAAGATTTCATGTCTTTTGATGGCTGCATAGTATTCCATTGTGTATATATACCACATCTTCTTTATCCATTCATCTGTTGATGGACATCTAGGCGCTTTCCACAGTTTGGCTATTGTGGACATTGCTGCTATAAACATTCGGGTGCACGTGCCCCTTCAGAGTACCACGTTTGTATCTTTAGGATATATACCCAGGAGTGCAATTGCTGGGTCGTAGGGTAGCTCTATTTTCAGTTTTTTGAGGAACCTCCACACTGTTTTCCAGAGTGGTTGCACCAGCTTGCATTCCCACCAACAGTGTAGGAGGGTTCCCCTCTCTCCGCATCCTCGCCAGCATCTGTCATTTCTTGACTTGTTAATTTTAGCCATTCTGACTGGTGTGAGGTGGTATCTCATTGTGGTTTTGATTTGTATTTCCCTGATGCCGAGTGATGTGGAGCATTTTTTCATGTGTCTGTTGGCCATCTGGATGTCTTCCTTGCAGAAATGTCTGTTCATGTCCTCTGCCCATTTCTTGACTGGATTATTTGTTCTTTGGGTATTGAGTTTGATAAGCTCTTTATAGATTCTGGATACGAGCCCTTTATCTGATATGTCGTTTGCAAATATCTTCTCCCATTCTGTCAGTTGTCTTTTGGTTTTGTTAACTGTTTCCTTTGCTGTGCAAAAGCTTTTGATCTTGATGAAATCCCAATAGTTCATTTTTGCCCTTGCTTCTGTCGCCTTTGGCGATGTTCCTAGGAAGAAGTTGCTGCGGTGGAGGTCAAAGAGGTTGCTGCCTGCATTCTCCTCAAGGATTTTGATAGATTCCTTTCGCACATTGAGGTCCTTCATCCACTTTGAGTCTATTTTCGTGTGTGGTGTAAGGAAATAGTCCAATTTCATTTTTCTGCATGTGGCTGTCCAATTTTCCCAGCACCATTTGTTGAAGAGGCTGTCTTTTTTCCATTGGATATTCTTTCCTGCTTTGTCGAAGATTAGTTGACCATAGAGTTGAGGGTCTATTTCTGGGCTCTCTATTCTGTTCCATTGGTCTATATGTCTGTTTTTGTGCCAGTACCATACTGTCTTGATGATGACAGCTTTGTAATAGAGCTTGAAGTCTGGAATTGTGATACCACCGACTTTGGCTTTCTTTTTCAATATTCCTTTGGCTATTCGAGGTCTTTTCTGGTTCCATATAAATTTTAGGATTATTTGTTCTATTTCTTTAAAAAAAATAGATGGGATTTTGATAGGGATTGCATTAAATGTGTAGATTGCTTTAGGTAAAATAGACATTTTCACAATATTTGTTCTTCCAATCCATGAGCATGGAATATTTTTCCATTTCTTTGTGTCTTCCTCAATTTCTTTCATGAGTACTTTATAGTTTTCTGAGTATAGATTCTTTGCCTCTTTGGTTAGATTTATTCCTAGGTATCTTATGGTTTTGGGTACGATGGTAAATGGGACTGACTCCTCAATTTCTCTTTCTTCTGTCTTGTTGTTAGTGTAAAGAAATGCGACTGATTTCTGTGCATTGACTTTATATCCTGACACTTTACTGAATTCCTGTATAAGTTCTAGCAGTTTTGGAGTGGAGCCTTTTGGGTTTTCCACATATAGTATCATATCATCTGCAAAGAGTGATAGTTTGACTTCTTCTTTGCCGATTTGGATGCCTTTAATTTCTTTTTGTTGTCTGATTGCTGAGGCTAGGACTTCTAGTACTATATTGAACAGCAGTGGTGATAACGGACATCCCTGCCATGTTCCTGACCTTAGCGGAAAAGCTTTCAGTTTTTCTCCATTGAGAATGATATTTGCGGTGGGTTTTTCATAGATGGCTTTGATAATGTTGAGGTATGTGCCTTCTATCCCTACACTTTGAAGAGTTTTAATCAGGAAGGGATGCTGCACTTTGTCAAATGCTTTTTCAGCATCTATTGAGAGTATCATATGGTTCTTACTCTTTCTTTTATTAATGTATTGTATCACATTGATGGATTTGCGGATGTTGAACCAACCTTGCAGCCCTGGAATAAATCCCACTTGGTCGTGGTGAATAATCCTTTTAATGTACTGTTGGATCCTATTGGCCAGTATTTTGGTGAGAATTTTCGCATCTGTGTTCATCAAGGATATTGGTCTGTAATTCTCTTTTTTGGTGGGATCCTTGTCTGGTTTTGGGATCAAGGTGATGCTGGCCTCATAGAATGAGTTTGGAAGTTTTCCTTCCATTTCTATTTTTTGGAACAGTTTCAGGAGAATAGGAATTAATTCTTCTTTAAATGTTTGGTAGAATTCCCCTGGGAAGCCGTCTGGTCCTGGACTTTTGTTTGTTTGGAGATTTTTGATGACTGTTTCAATCTCCTTACTGGTTATGGGTCTGTTCAGGTGATCTATTTCTTCCTGGTTCAGTTGTGGTAGTTTATACATCTCTAGAAATGTATCCATTTCTTCCAGGTTGTCAAATTTGTTGCCATAGAGTTGCTCGTAGTATGTTCTTATAATTGTTTGTATTTCTTTGGTGTTGGTTGTGATCTCTCCTCTTTCATTCATGATTTTATTTATTTGCGTCCTTTCTCTTTTCTTTTTGATAAGTCTGGCCAGGGGCTTATCAATCTTATTAATTCTTTCAAAGAACCAGCTCCTAGTTTTGTTGATTTGTTCTATTGTTTTTTTAGTTTCTATTTCATTGATTTCTGCTCTGATCTTTATGATTTCTCTTCTCCTGCTGGGTTTGGGCTTTCTTTGTTGTTCTCTCTCCAGCTCCTTTAGGTGTAGGGTTAGGTTGTGTATTTGAGACCTTTCTTGTTTCTTGAGAAAGGCTTGCACTGCTATATATTTTCCTCTCAGGACTGCCTTTGTTGTGTCCCACAGATTTTGAACTGTTGTGTTTTCATTATCATTTGTTTCCATGAATTTTTTCAATTCTTCTTTAATTTCCTGGTTGACCCATTCATTTTTTAGAAGGATGCTGTTTAGTCTCCATGTATTTGCGTTCTTTCCAAATTTCCTCTTGTGATTGAGTTCGAGCTTCAGAGCATTGTGGTCTGAAAATATGCAGGGAATGATCTCGATCTTTTGGTACCGATTGAGACCTGATTTATGACCCAGGATGTGGTCTATTCTGGAGAATGTTCCATGTGCACTAGAGAAGAATGTATATTCTGTTGCTTTGGGATGGAATGTTCTGAATATATCTGTGATGTCCATCTGGTCCAGTGTGTCATTTAAGGCCTTTATTTCCTTGTTGATCTTTTGCTTAGATGATCTGTCCATTTCAGTGAGGGGAGTGTTAAAGTCCCCTGCTATTATTGTATTACTGTCGATGTATTTCTTTGATTTTGTTATTAATTGGTTTATATAGTTGGCTGCTCCCATGTTAGGGGCATAGATATTTAAGATTGTTAGATCTTCTTGTTGGACAGACCCTTTGAGTATGATATAGTGTCCTTCCTCATCTCTTATTATAGTCTTTGGCTTAAAATCTAATTGATCTGATATAAGGATTGCCACCCCAGCTTTCTTCTGATGTCCATTAGCATGGTACATTGTTTTCCACCCCCTCACTTTAAATCTGGAGGTGTCTTCGGGTCTAAAATGAGTTTCTTGTAGGCAGCATATGGATGGGTTTTGTTTTTTTATCCATTCTGATACCCTGTGTCTTTTGATTGGGGCATTTAGCCCATTAACATTCAGGGTAACTATTGAGAGATATGAATTGAGTGCCATTGTATTGCCTGTAAGATGATTGTTACTGTATATTGTTTCTGTTTCTTTCTGATCTACTACTTTTAGGGTCTCTCTTTGCTTAGAGGACCCCTTTCAATATTTCCTGTAGAGCTGGTTTGGTGTTTGCAAATTCTTTCAGCTTTTGTTTGTCCTGGAAGCTCTTTATCTCTCCTTCTATTTTCAATGATAGCCTAGCCGGATATAGTATTCTTGGCGGCATGTTTTTCTCGTTTAGTGCTCTGAATATATCATGCCAGTTCTGTCTGGCCTGCCAGGTCTCTGTGGATAAGTACGCTGCCAATCTAATGTTTTTACCCTTGTATGTTACAGACTTCTTTTCCCGGGCTGCTTTCAGGATTTTCTCTTTGTCGCTAAGACTTGTAAATTTTACTATCAGGTGACGAGGTGTGGACCTATTTTTATTGATTTTGAGGGGCGTTCTTAGCATCTCCTGGATTTTGATGTTTGTTCCCTTTGCCATATTAGGGAAATTCTCTCCAATAATTGTCTCCAATATACCTTCTGCTCCCCTCTCTCTTTCTTCTTCTTCTGGAATCCCAATTATTCTAATGTTGTGTCGTCTTATGGTGTCACTTATCTCTCGAATCCTCTCCTCGTGTTCCAGTAGTTGTTTGTCTCTCTTTTGCTCAGCTTCTTTATTCTCTGTCATTTGGTCTTCTATGTCACTAATTCTTTCTTCTGCCTCATTTATCCTGGCAGTGAGAGCTTCCATTTTTGATTGCACCTCATGAATAGCTTTTTTGATTTCAACTTGGTTAGATTTTAGTTCTTTTATTTCTCCAGAAAGGGCTTTTATCTCTCCGGAGAGGGTTTCTCTAATATCTTCTATGCCTTTTTCGAGCCCGGCTAGAACCTTGAGAATTGTCATTCTGAACTCTAGATCTGTCATGCTACCTATGTCTGTATTGATTAGGTCTCCAGCCTTCGGTACGGCCTCTTGTTCTTTTTTTTGAGGTGAGTTTTTCCGCCTTGTCATTTTGTCCAGGTAGGATTTGCTTTCTCCTGCTGTGGAATTCCGCTGTTCTTGGTGACTGAAGTTGGTTTTGGATGGTTTCTTGTTGATCTTCTGGGGGAGGGGCCTGTTGTAGTGATTCTCAAGTGTCTTTGCCGCAGGCGGAATTGCACCGCCCTTGCCAGGGGCGGGGCTAAGTAATCCACTCGGGTTCGCTTTCGGGAGCTTTTGTTCCCTGAGCGCTTTCCGTAGAGTTCCGGAGGACGGGAATGAAGATGGCGGCCTCCCAATCTCTCGGCCCGGAGGAGCCGAGAGCTTGGGGTTCCGCTCCTCAGTGCGCTCTCAGAGCAAAGCGCCCAATAGCCCCGCCTCCCTGGCTTGCGGTCGCGCCTCGAGGAAAGCAGTCAATTGTTGGAGCTGGAGAAAAGCGCCGGGTCGCTTTTGTCTCCGCGGCCTGCGGCCGCGCTCCGAGCCCACCCAGCCTGCGACCGGCACAAGGTAACCCCGGGCTTAGAGCTCACTCCTCGGCTTTGTCGCTATAGCCGGCTTCCCCGCTCTAATACCTGCGAGCTCTGCGGCACTCAGACACCCCCAGTCCTTCTGTGACCCCGCGGGTCCTGGGGTTATGCTGACCCCGCCTGGGTTTCCCCCCAGTTTAGCCTCTGGAGCGATGTCTCCCAGTGGAGCCGACTTTTAAAAGTCCCGGTTTTTTGCTCCGTCGCTCCGCCGCTTGCCTGGTGCCGGCCCCTCCCCCCGGGGTCTATCTTCCCGTCGCTTTGGATTCACTTCTCCGCAGGTCCTACCTTTCAGAAAGTGATCGATTTTCTGTTTCTGGGATTGTTGCTCTTCTTCTCTTCGATTTCCCGTTGGATTTATAGGTGTTCACAATGGTTAGATAAGCTATCTAGCTGATCTCCTGCTACCCGATGTCGTCTCAGCCTGCTACTTCTCCGCCATCTTGACTCCTCAACAATAGAATTTCTTATCACTCTGTCTCTAAGTTTTTGCCAACATCCTTCACAGATCTTCATATTAGTAAAAAAATTAAACAAGCAATCAAAGATCTATTCTTTAGAAATGAGGCCTCAGGTATGTGATTCATGAAAGGAGAAAGTCAAATCACGATCTCATAACCAGATACCTATCAAGGTGAAGAAAAACAGGACCAAGCTGTACTAAGGTCCAGGCAAAGAGATTCTAGAGGAGGTTGCTCTGTGTCTGCCAAGACCACAGAGCTTCATCACACGTTCCACGAGGAATACTTAAAATTCAAACTGAAGGAAATTTTAATGTGTTTGTAGCTACAGAACAAATATTTTATACCTCCAAGAATAATATGCTTTTTTTGGTGAGCTGACATATCCTGGCCTGATTTCCTGCATGAAAAATCTCAAATTTCAGTACATTAAATTTATGATGCCATTTGGGCCTGCCAAAGGAACTTTAAAAACAGACACATGATGTCCTAAGCTGAAATCTTGTTTTTAAAACCAACCCCATTTTATGTAAAACTCAGCCATGTCCTTTGGTTTAAAAAAAGGGGGAAAAAAAAAAAAAAGACTACTCAGCATTTACCTGCTTTCCAGTTCAGGGAGCTGAGGCCCATTTTATAATTGGCTGTGAATATGTAATTTTATCCACTACAAGCTGGACTTCAAGTTTGATGCCCAATTAGATGTTTCATTAGGCTGCATGTCCCATGAATTTGATTCCATGTCTATTTCTTGCCTTCTTGCCAAGTATAGCAACCTTGAAATACTGGCCTACTATAAAATTGTGCTTTGCATAATAATTCCCAAAGCAAACCAAATTTAAACTTGGTCAGTTTTTTTTTTTTTTTTTAAATCTCTCTTTTTACCGAGAATATCATCACCTTGGTAAAAATAATAAATTTCATTTGGGTCACAGTACCAACAGGAAGCCCCAAGACTGGGAAACTGGGAAACTTTCTGTGGTGTATCTGAAGTAAAGGCTGCCAGACTTCCTGGGATCCCTAGTCATACACTATGGAATGTTTTTGTTTCTTCTTGTGTAGTCTCAGGAGCCTTGGGGGTATAAAATTTTTATGTACTGGAAAGCCTTAAGAGCTAGAAAGTATTGCTAAAGTGAAAGTCAGTCACTAGGCCTGGAGGAAAGAAGAGTGACATGGAAAAACAGCCTAAATAAAACATTTTCCTTTTGTTGGCTATTTGGAGGGATTAGGGTAGAAATACGAACACCAAAAGAAAAAAATATGTGCATTAATGCATCAGATTATGGAGAACTCCTGGGTTATCTGAGCTCTCGTGCATTTTTTGGAGGAGAGGTTCTGACTAACTTGGAGGTCTCATAGTTTTACTCTTGTGTTACTAGGTGAGGGCTTAACACAGTGACTGACACAATAGTGAGGGCCCTTACTAAGTGGTTGTTATATCTTTGATATGCTGGCCTTTTATTTATTTTTTAAATGATTTTTATTAATTTATTTATGACAGAGCACAAGTGGTGGAAGGTGCCGAAGGAGACAGACAAGCCGACTCCCCGCTGAGTGGGACTGGACAAGGGACTCTGTCCCAGGACCCTGAGATCATGACCTGAGCCAAAGTCAGATGCTTAACTGGCTGAGCTATCTAGGTGCTCTAATATATGTTGGCCTTTTAATAGTTTATAATATTCTTACTGTTCTTTATGATGTTTTTCACTTCATTTTTTTTTCATTGAAGTAGTGTTGACATACAATGTACATCAGTTTCAGATGTACTGCATAGTGATTTGACAAGTCTATACACCATGCTATGTTCACATCTGTCACCATAAAATACTATTACAATACCATTGATTATATTCTCTATGCTGTTCCTTTATCCCTGTGACTTATTTATTCCATAACTGGAAGCTTGTTTCTCTCACCGCCTTCACCCATTTTGCCCGTTCCGCCACCCCTATCCCCTCTGGCAACTATGTTTGTTCTCTGAATTTAGTCTGTTTCTGCTTTTTGTTTCCTCATTAGTTTTGTTTTTTAGATTCCACATATATGTGAGAGTATATGGCATTTGTCTTTTTCTGACTTATTTCACTTGGCGTAATATCCTCTATATCCATCTGTGTTGTCACAAATAGCAAGGTCTCATCCTTATTTATGGCTGAATAATATTCCTGTGTGTGTGCGTGTGCGTGCGTGCGTGTGTGTGTGTATGTGTGTGTGTGTGTTTATCCTTTCATTTATCAATGGACATTTGGGTTGCTTCCATATCTTGGCTATTGTAAATAACGATGTGATAAAAATAGGGATGCATAGAGCTTCCAAATTAGTGTTTTCATTTTCTTTGAGTAAATACACAACAGTGCAATTATTGGATCATATGAGGTTTCTATTTTTAATTTTTTGAGGAACTTCCATACTGTTTTCCATTTTACATTCCAACGTACCAATTTACATTCCCACCAGCAGTGCATGAGTGTTTCTTTTTCTCCACATTCTTTTTTTTTTTTTTTAAGATTTTATTTATTTATTTGACAGACAGAGATCACAAGTAGGTAGAGAGGCAGGCAGAGAGAGAGAAGAAGCAAGCTCCTGGTGAGCAGAGAGCCTGATGTGGGGCTCGATCCCAGGACCCTGGGATCATGACCTGAGCTGAAGGCAGAGGCTTTAACCCACTGAGCCACCCAGGCGCCCCTTTTCTCCACATTCTTACCAACACTTTTTATTTCTTGTCTGTTTGGTATTAGCCATTCTGACAGTTGTAAGGTGAAAACTCACTGTGCCTTTGATTTGCATTTCCCTGATGATTAGTGATGTTGAGCATCTTTTCATGTGTCTGTTGGCCATCTGTGTGTCTTTTTGGGAAAAATGTCGATTCAGGCTCTCTAATGCTTTCACTTTAAATTCTATTGTATCTTATGTTGGAATTGCTATATTGGCTTTTTTAATTCTTGTATTTTTGATATATATTTGTATTCTTTGATTTTCATACTTTGTTTCCTGTTTTTTCTTTTTCCATTTTATTTTATTTTACTTCTTTTCAGTGTTCCAAAATTCATTGTTTATGCACCACACCCAGTGCTCCATGCAATACATGCCCTCCATAATACCCACCACCTGGCTCACCCCACTCCCCTCCAAAACCCTCAGTTTGTTTCTCAGAGTCTACAGTCTCTCATGGTTCATCTCCCGCTCTGATTTCCCCCAATTCACTTGTCCTCTCCATCTCCCCATGTCCTCTGTGTATTCCTTATGCTCCACAAGTAAGTGAAACCGTATGATAATTGACTCTCTCTGCTTGATTTATTTCACTCAGCATAATCTCCTCCAGTCCCATCCATGTTGATACAAAAGTTGGGTATTCATCCTTTCTGATGGAGACATAATACTCCATTGTATGCATGGACCATATCTTCTTTATCCATTCTTTCGTTGAGGGGCATCTTCGTTCTTTCCACACTCTGACGACTGTGGGCACTGCTGCTATGAACACTAGGGTACAGGTGGCCCTTCTTTTCATTACACCTGTATCCTGTTTTGTTTTTCTTGCAAACAACATACTATGGAATCTTCTTTTTAAATAGATATGAGGCACTTTATCTTTTGATTGTTTTTACCCATTTATATTTAATTAACTCTTACCACTTTATTAGTTCCAATTACTTTTATATCTACCATCTTATTTTGTCATGTGTGTGTGAGAGAGGGAGAGAGAGAGAGAGACAGAGGGAGAAAGAGAGAAAGATAGAGGGATACTGAGTCAGCCAGAAAATACCAATGGAAATTTATGATTACAAAGGAGGAAGCTGTCCTGCTGGCAGTTCTTGGACTGAGCCAACTCAGAGCAATATGAGAAAGAGAACAAAACACAAATAGAATGCTCTCCCACCTAGTCCACTTTATTTGGCTCTTTCTTTGTATCTGGGGACTTGTTTCACTTTCTCACAGCTTTGAAGTTTTTCCTGTGAATGCCTCAGAATCAAGGATTTTCTATCCTGACTGTATATTATAACCACATTGTGAATATTTAATAAATATACCAAGCTGACTTAATTGGTCTAGGATGAGATCTGCAAAATAGTATTTTTTTTAATGTCCCCCACCCCTGAGAATTCTAATATGCAGCCAGGATAGAGAACCACTGCATGACAAACATTACCTTCCATGATACCATCACGTTTGCCTAACACAAACAACAAAAGCTTAGTCCTGAGGGTGTGCTCTTGCTGTTGAGGTTCAGAAGCATCCTACATGTAGAGAGCTGTTTGTGGGGCTATGAGTACCCAGAGTTCCAGACTGAGATAACAGCCCAAACACTATTTGTGAGTACAGTGAAAGAGTGCCTGCCCTGATCAACCTTTTGTTAAGAACTTCAGCTGGATTGTCTTCTCAGCTAAAGCAATATGAAGGGAAGGGGTTTAGTGCAAGAAGAATTTTATACCAGAGCTCATATTCCATATTTTCGTGTCCTAGCCCCCTCCCACTCTAGGCTCTTCTTTTTTTTTTTTTTTTTTTTTTACATGCCCAGTAAAGCTTGAAGTCCTGTCAACCTCTACTATGCTTTCCTTAGTGTTGAATGCTTGGTTTAAGATCACCATTTTCCTTTAGGTTAATTTTCCCTTAGTTCACCTGCTGTCACAGGTTTGCATGTCAAAATGTCTCCTAGACTAAACTAACCTTGAGGGTCAGAGCCTTTGTCTCTGGTACTTATTGTACCAGAGTGAGGCTTTATTGGTGCGTAAAATTATCTTTATGCATTTCTGTTATCTTCAAATATTGAGGCTCTCCATCTTAAACAGCTTTGATTTTACAAGTTTCAATAAAAATATTTAATGAAATATTAAGAAGTAACATATATTAATTCAAAGTCTGTATAGAAAATTTTTTTTAGTCATTTAGTGGGAAGTGTAGCTATAATTTCAATTTTGTTATGGCTTATAAGCAGTTAAAATGAGCTTGTAAATATCAACCTATTCTTAGCATGCTGTGATCACTGTTGACACAAACCAATTTGATGTGTTCTAGAAAATCACATTTTATGAAAGACCATAGACATCTAAAATATTTTAGTTTTTTGGCTTATTACTGCATACTACTTTTATAATAGTTGAACTTCAGGCAGCAAATAGACCCTTATAGAAGAAGTAAGATAGTTGAGCGTGCTTTACTACATCTTGAAATATGGAAAGAGAAAATGAACGCCAAATTTGGAAGGAATAAACCAAGAGCGGGGTACCAGAAGCCTCAGGAAACAGGATCTGATGCCTTCAATGAGTCACAGAGGATGAAGAGGGAAGGTCGTAGAGCACAGTAAACAAACCATCTCGCAGTAGGCTTTAGAGCGAGCCTGGAGTCAGTTTCATGCCTGAAGATGTGGAAGTTGTCCTTGTGGAAAAATCTGCCAGAGAGGAGTCTATGTCTGATAGGAGAAAGGGGAAGAAGAAAAACCTAATTGGGTTTATGAGCAATTTAGTAAACAAACCAAAGGAAGGCAGAAGGGTTGGAGAGAGTCAGAACTACTTTCTAAAACTAAACAATCTTTTGAGAGAGTTTTATGATTTTCCTTTTGAGAAAATGTCACAATTTCAGTGAAATTTGATCAATTTCTAAAGCTTATTCACTTTCCTTTGATTATGGCCACCATACTTTGCAAAGGTAATGGGATAAATATTATCTTTCTTCTATGCTTATCAGTTTATTTACTAAAATATCAGAAAATAGGTCTGAGTGCAAAATAATTTTAATATATAACATCAGCATGAGATATTAATCTCAATTTTCTTTCAGAAAGTGTATAAAGGGCAAACTACATATCTGTAATAATAGCATATGCACTATTTTGTTCTATTAGCTTGAAGCATTAAATATCTTTTCTACATTTAAAGGAGACGTGCTTAAGTGAACAAATTAACTCTAATTTATTCATTAGATTTCTAATAGCCAATAAAACATTGGGATTTAAAGTTTGTTCATAGTCTAAAAGTGAAATAATTAAAGCTTTACATATAATTTTAAGACATTCAAAAATAAAACAATAGTGTGTATCTAACTGGCTGGTGAACGGAGCTAAGGAATTTTAAAGACTGTACAAGTCAATTTAAAAAGGAATTCAGAGATATAAATCACTATGGCCAATGTCCTGGTTCCAATTAGTGAATGAAAAATACTGCAGAAAATCTACAGGCGCCTATTATAGAGAATGCTCTGAAACAACAATTGTTCCCTACTTTATTATTAAACAATAAAACATTATCTTTTCAGTCATATAAAATTTAAATATTTTAAACAAAGTAGAATACCACCCATCTCTTGAACAGCTAGCTATTGCAGCTGTTTTTCCCAGAATAAGGAGTCTATTGTTTTATACACCAGATATGTCTGGAGTTCTCCACAAGACTGAAAAGAATCAGATAGTGAACAGTTCATCTATAATCCCAGCAAGTCAGTTTATTGATGATTCAGTAGTCCCTCAATTCCTTGAATTGAAAAACTGTTTTTGTTTTTTTTTTCCCCAGTTGATAGATCTGTCTGCCTCCAGGCTCAGAATTTGCCTAAAGCTCTTAAAACATAAGTGCACATACTTTATCAGTTAGGGAAAGCATGTTTAAAGTTTCAGACCATTGGCTCTCTGATGGTAGCAACTTCCTTAATTTCTGTTTTAGATTAGTCCTTTAAAAAATGATGAGACAGAGTTTGTATAAATTACACAATAGCTTTCTTCTTTCTCTAAAGTCCTATAGTAGTACCAGGGGATCTCATTCCACAAAAACAGTTACAGAAATTATTCATATTGATCAAAAATTGGACAGAGATATATTGTTCTCAAATTGAGATGCTTCATAAATAGACTGAGCACTAAAATTGTGACTCAAGTAGAGAGTATATCCTTGTCAATTTTCAAAGTCAAGAGTAAAATCAAAAGGTGTCTGGAAAGATGTTGTGATCCCAAAGTCAAAGGTGTTTATATGGACTTGTTGCTATACTTAATGATTAAAAGAAGTAAGCTTTATTATAGATATTAAGCTAAATCCACAATTTAATCAACACAATCAATGCTGTGTTTTGTTGAGATTATAACCATATATAACTTATTGACAAATAATTCCATGGATTGTACTCACTGATCACTCTCGACTATTGGAATGCCATTGCTCGAACTCTTTTCAGGATTCAGCAGCATTGGCCCAGACTAAAGAGCTGCTAGCAAGGTATGCGCTCTGTGAATCAGCTCTCCACGTTTGTGTTATTGTGTTACTACACTTATTCCTAATAATTTAGACACATGAAATATAAGACAACAGACATTTCATCTAGATTTGAACAAGAGTTAAACTCACCTTTTGGTACAAAGATCTCAAATATAGTTTATCTGCTTACCATATTTTCCAGTTTTGATTATTTTCTCAAACTAAAATAATCTGCATAAATAGTATACTAACTCCAAAGAAAACAATTATCTAGAGCCATAAATCTCATGACAAGAATTTTGCTGGCAAAGTTTTGTGAATCCCATTGATATATGAGGACCTTGGGCTATGTATCTGGGTAGGGCTGGCATTCATCAATCACTACAAAAAATAAAGGGAAAATTAAAATGCTAGACATACTCATTGCAAAAATAGCTAGAAGTTATGAAGTGTTTCTAATCTTTAAAATAATTTCTGTCTTTGGAGGATATATTATGGAATCAGTTTTTTATATATTATATTATATAATATATATTATATATATATATATTATATATTATATATTATGGAATATATTATGGAATCAGTTTTTATATCTGTATATTATATATTTTATTATTTATATTTATATTTATATTTATATTATATTTATTTTATATATATTTATATTATATTATATTATATTTATTATATATTTATTTTATATTATATTTTATATATATATTTTATATTTATTTTTATATTATATATTTATTATTATTATATTTATATTTATATTTATATTTATATTTATATTTATATTTATTATTATATATTTTATTTTTATATAAATATGTTATTTTACATTATATATTATATAACAGCATATATAATATGTAAGTATGTATTCATAAAATATATTTTATATATTAAAAAATATAAAATATATTTTATATATCTTTTGCCATGACAGAAAATTTATCTTTTTGCCAGACCTCTAGCTCCCCGCCTCCTCCCCTGTTAGGGATTTTTTTTTTTTTTTCTCATGATTTAGTTCCTTTTTTTAAGATGTCCCTTTGTATCTGTAGATGATACATTACCTTATCATCTTATTTCAAGTTCCTTCAAGTACAGACGGTCTCTTTGATGATCTAGTTTATAAAATACAGATACAATCTTCCCCATCCTATCCCCTGATAGCTCTCTTCATAATTGTGTATAAATATTTTTTTCTTAAAAATCCAGGAGTGCCTATAACTCCATTTCACTTCTGATGCTGCTTTTCTTTTCCCAGAAGTTTTTAATTGTTCCTTCCTATGTACTGTTTATAATAAATATATCCCCTATTTCTTTTCTTAACCTCTCTATCTAATCACATATTTTATTTTTTCAGGGATCTTCCTCCAGAACTCTGTGTTCAATTTTTTTTTTTTCTGTGTTCAATTTTGTTCTAGATCAGTACCTTGTACACAGCCCTTCTTTTCTGTTTCCTGGGTTCCAAGCCTTTTCCTTTCCTTTATTTTTATTTACTTATTCATTCGTTCACTTTGAATTTTGTATTTCTACAAGTCTTTCAGCTGGTTTGGTTTGAGGGCAGAGATTTTGCACTTCCTGGTGATGCTGATGCTATGGTCAGGGAAACACATTTTGAGTAGCATAGTCCCTAGACTAGTGCAGTCCAAATCAAGCCAAAGCTAGAATTTAAATTTCCTGGTAGTCCTATTAAAAACATAAAAGAAGGGGCACCTGTGTGGCTCAGTGGGTTAAAGCCTCTGCCTCTGGCTCAGGTCAGGATCTCAGGGTCCTGGGATCGAGCTGAGCAGGGAGCCTGTTTCCTCCTCTTTCTCTCTCTGCCTGCCTCTCTGACTACTAGTGATCTCTGTCAATCAAATAAATAAATAAAATCTTTAAAATTAAAAAAAATAAAAGAAACAGGTGAATTAATTTTAATAATGTATTTCATAAAACCCAATTTATCCAAATGAGTAACATTTAAGCATGCAGTCAGTACTGTAAAATTATTTAAAATATATTTTCTTTCTCTCTCATATTTATTCTTTGAAATCTGGTACTTCTTTTGTACTTTATAGCATGTCTCAGTTTGGACTAGTCTCATTTCAAAAGCTCAATAGCCGTAAGTGGCAAGGTGCCCCCACATAGGACACATAGTCTAAGGGAGCCTCTTGCATATGGGTATCAGGACACATGTACAAAAATATTTACAATGGCAATGCTCAAGAGAGCAAAACCGTGGCAAGACCTAAATGCCTATTGACAGAAAAAAATGAATAAATTATGATAAGTGAATTATATATGACTATATGGGATTGAAGAACAACTTCATAAAACAAGGATTAAAAAAACATAATTTGAGTTAAAAAACAGTTGCATAAATCTGCACGTTTTATGCTACTGTTTCATAATTCTCAAAGACAGACAAAAGGAAAACAATCTATTCTTTTGCAGTAGATAAATATGTGATAAAACTGTTTAAAGAAACTATGATAAGAGAGTTATGACCCCAAAAAGCTTTGACTGTGGTTCCCTAGCTGGGCTTTCAGGGAAGGTGTGGGGATAGTGGTGGCTGAGGCAGGAGACAGAGAGGAGCACGCTGGTAGCTGCAGGTTATGAGAACACACTAGTTATTGGATTAAGGGGTATACCCAAGGTTATTGTATTTTGTATACTTGTATTTCAAAGCTTTAAACTTGATATCTTACCCAAAGTTCCTCTAGGATAACAGCACCTAATACAAGGGCTGACATCCAGATTGTTTATTTGGGGAAGTGATTCCAAAGAACAGGATTGAGGATTTGGAAGAGTTAGAGAAAAAGGGAAAGCCCGCAGAGTTATCAAGGACAACTGGAACCCAAACCTTCTAGAATCTTTGTGCAACCAAAAGTATATACCTCAGAATTGGAGAGAGAAGCATTTGTCACTGGCTCCTGACTATTTTGGTCAAGGGTAGCCCCATGAAGAATTAACAGTCCATTTCCAGTCTGGGAGTTCTCCCGGGTCCCCCATGTAGAGGCTTTAGGAAAGCCTCACCTCCCAGATGAGAGATGACCTTGCCGCTGAGGCCAGATAGTTGTGGCAGGAATAGCTAGAAATATAAAAGGGCCTAAAGGATGTAAGTCAGGAGAGCAGAGTTCTCCAATATACTTACCTGGGCATATATTCTTGTGTATGCATCAAACACATTTTAAAAGACAATTTAAAAAATTACACACACTTGTCTTTTTCTTCAGATGAAATCATTTCTTGGAAATTTAATACTCAACAGATACTAGAGTGTCCCTTACATGGCATGAAAGCCTTGGCTACTTCTCTAACCTCCTTTTCTAATACTCTCCTTGTTCTTTATAGCAGCCCATCAGCATTGCCTCCTGCGGCTCCTGGAACTCACCTCAGGGTCTTCATTGTCCCTCTGCCTGGGGCACTGTCGCAGTGACTCACCTCTCATTCCATGGATATCACTTTTACCTTCCCGTGAACAACCCTCACTCAGTCTACTATGTGTCACTCCCTATACTCCTGGGCTGTTTTGCTTTCTATAGCATTTATCACAGCTTGGTATTACACCATATAATTACTTTTGCTGTCTGTCTCTCCTAGTAGAGTGACAGCTAGATGAGGTACTGGGCTACTCCTTGTTCAGTTCACACCTCTACCTCAAGGACGTAGAATAATGCCTAACATCTAATAGGTGCTCAACAAACATTTATTGAATGCCCTCATGTTTTTCACAATTAAAAAAAAATCATACTGCTAGCTAGTGTATTTAATTTCAAATTCACGTACACTGAGGGACTCCACTCATTTAGTTTTATAAAATTTTCAATTTTCTCTCTGAAATACATTTGACTGAATCAATCAAGATCTAACAAAATCTTTGACTCTTTTTTGAGAACTCAAACTGAGAACCACTATTTGGAATATATGACCTCTTTGTAAATAGAAACTAAGCCAGTATTTAAGTTTTGATGAAACCTGAAATTGGACAAATTCACATGGCTTCAGGCCTAGCGGAGTGTTCTGCATGGTAATTGCAAGCATTGTATAAAGTGGTCATTCATTAGCACTTCCAGATAACACTTGGCTTCCCTGAAAGGATATTGAGTATGCAAAATTACAGCCCAGTGGTTATGGGATTACTAAGGTGGCATAGTCTAGGTCTCTGTAAATCAAAACTGTGGGCTGCAGAAATGTGCTTCACAGTTTATTATAAACTGAAAAGAATACTAATGTTTGTACATGTTACTTAATTTAGTCCTAAATTAAGATTAAAATATTTTAGTTTTTTAATTTTCATTAAGCAGTTTCGGTACTATCTGTAACTGTTTTTCCTCTAAAAACAGCACATTTAAAATGAAATGAAAATGCTTTCCACATTGAAAATACTTTATATTTGTATATATTTGTTACATAATCCACATGGTCTTATCACAGGGCATATTGGAGTCACAGCACAGGTTAGTGGGGGAGGAGCAACACAAATAACAATAATGACTTTTCTACCAGGCAGTGGTAATGCTGAAAGTAGAGGGCTAAGGAAACTTTAGTATTGGCGCCTAGAGTACCTTTTCGGGTTCCCTTCAGGCTGAGTTAATGTCTAGGAGCCTCCTCTTTGACCTGAGCTATAAATCATGAGTCTCTAAGGAGAAAGGAGAGTGATATTTAGAGCTGGCAAACCTCTACCTGAAGGAAGACAGCAATGACATCTCATTTTTGAGATGGACCTGATACAAGTGTCTGTTGACTGAGTTAATTAATGTTAATTAATGTCCAATAGCAATGATCAGTTAGGTACTAAAAACAAAGCAAAAATACAAATTGAACTTTTTTTATAATTCAAAAAAGTTTGTTTGAAAATACCTTTTTTTTTTTAAATGTACTGATGATTGTGCAGAGATCTTTTATTATTTAGTTAGTTAGTTTCAGGTTTTATTTCAATTTCAGTTAGTTAACATATAATGTAATATAGGTTTCAGGCATAGAATTTAGTGAATTGTCACTTACATACAACACCTAGTGCCCATCACAAGTGCCCTCCTTAATACCCATCATCTATTCAACCCATCTCCCACCCACCTCCCTTCCAGCAACCCTCGGTTTGCTCCATAGATTAAAAGTCTGTTTATTGGTTTGCTTCTGTTTTTGACCCATAGTCTTAGAGCAACACCATCACTATTTAGCCTCAAACTACCAATGAAAAAACAAAAACAAAAAGTGAAACACCAAATTATTTTTTTCATTTGAGGTACTACGTGTGTGTGTGTGTGTGTGTGTTTTGTATATTTGTGTGTATGCACAGTGCAAAGATCTTAGTAAATTTAGCAGTGACAAAAATAGAAAAAGACCTAGAAGCCTGAAAAGTAATTTGAAATTAACAATTTCCTTACCACTCTAATACATATGATTGGGACTTTTTAATTTTTGTGTCTATTTTTTTCATATCTGAAGATTTAATTAATCCACGCATAAGCAACACTCAAAAGAGTATGCATTTAAAATGGCACTTACTTTTTCAAGAAGACTTGCCAGTAGTTGGAACATCTCTATTTACCTAGATAAGAGAGAAAAAAAAATACTCTAGCCTTTTTAAGTTTTAGTGCAACGTTTCACCAAAGACTACAACATGGAACCTAAGAGAACTAGTAAAATCTCAAACTGAAAGCATTTTTAGCTTGTGCTGCAATACGGAGTTGTGCTCTGTAGATACACACTCCTCATTTTCTTTGCTGTTTCATGCCAAGTATTTTGGCTGCGCCATCCTCAAATATCAATTTGGAAAAACATGTCTGTCAGCAGCTCATTTTCCCATCAATTTAAGCTACTAAACTATAAAATTGTTGCAAACTGCAGATGGCTTTAAAGATTGTGTTGACTGTATAGAAAATATGCCGGATGCCTTCTAAATGTATAGCAAAATAAGAAGCTTTTTTCTAAGCCAAGATATTATATCCTTTCCAATGAAAGCCAAGAAAATATTTAGATTATCATTCAAATGCTCTCCATCAGTCTTTTAGGAAAAATATGCTTTCTAATAAAAAAGAAATTCAAGAAAAAATCTCCATGGAAGAACAAAATGTTAGGGTACCCTCTACCTCTGAGAGCTACTTTCCCACTACATGATCCAAGACAGAGTACACAAATAGGCAATATATAGTTTTGAAAATCACATTTCTGCCGTGATAGCAGAGATTTAAAAATTACTTGATTGGCTCACTTACTAAGTACATAAAAGAAATTTCAAAGCAATAAAAGGGCAAATCCTTATTTGTACAGGTATCAAAAGAGAAGCCAGTGTAATCATATAGTAAACCAAGTTACAACCAGTGCAATAACTATTAAAAGCATTTTACCAGCTTTCAGAATATTTACTACTATGTCTTAAAAGTCTTTGCAAAAGTGAACTTTTAAAAATTATATTTTATTGCCTTCAGAGACTTGTTCTGTATACTGGGCTAATCTTCAATGCTGTGCATTGTACTGACATCATGAATAGTGGGAAGTATTATATTTAAATAATGAAATCCTGAAGAAGATAAATTTAAAAAAAATATGTTAGACAATTCTACATCAAATTCCATATGTTCCGTGGAACTGTTAAAGGGGGGAAAAGACCTTACATACCTTTAAGTACACTGAAGATTATAAAAAATAAGGTCTACAGAAGCCTATTCAGAAGTGAATTTATGGTCTAGAGGAGAGACTGCAGGACAGAGGCTAGTAGACTGGTTTCCATTCTCACTTGCTGCAAATCTTTAAACATTTCCAAACTTCCTTAATCTATGAACTGAAGATTTTCGGACAAAATTGTATCTAAATCCCTGTTAGCAAGAACATTCTGATTCTAGTCTGTAAAAGAACAAAGACTTGCTTATTTTTCTTTCAAATTCATATCCCAGATTCTTAAAATGATTTTTCATACTGTTAACTATTATATTCTTATTATTTTTAATGATTTTAGATAATTTTACATGTAAAAATCCCAGCAAACATTCTTTCTTTTTGTGCGTGTATGTGTGTGTCTTTGTGCCTGAAATATAGCTTGCATAATTGTAATTAGTATGTACTTCATAGATTTTGTGTTCTGCTTTGTAACATTATATCATAAACCCCTTTCCAAGTCTGAGGATGAAATAATTGCATGCATCAAAGTAGTTCCAAAGTCAACATATATTTCCGAGTTTAGGTATTTTTCTTTACTTATATGTGAGCCCCTCAAATCCAGAAGTCCTTTGTTATTCATCTCACATCTCTAGAATCTAGCAGTGAGTTAACATGCTGACACTCAGTAAAACATAATAACTAATTATAACTAACATTTATTCAACTATTATATCAGAAGTTGAACTAATTGACTTGCGTAGGCCATTTATTTAGTAATCACAACTAAATTTTCATAAAAATACTATTCTCATCTAATTTTTAAATGAATAAAATGGGGCTCAGGAAATTCCAACAACTTTCCAATTTTACCCAGTTTGTAAGAGGTGGCAAACAACAAGCTCTTAACAATTTCACTATATTTCAGTTCATTTTTTTTATATCTATATATTAAATGACTTTTTATCCTATTGAGAGCCCATAAATTTTTTAGATGGACACGTATTCTCTCTTTTGGCTATCAGCATTGTAAATAATAGTGCTATTAAACACATTCCTTTGTGTAGATATGTGTGGATTATTTTCACACTTGAACTCAAAATAATAAAATGTAATACATATGTCATTATATAATATACATATTATATAACATAAAACATACACATATATATATATAAATGGAATATTATTCACCTTTAAAAAGGAAGAAAACAATACATTCTACAACATGGAGGGAACTTGAGGACAATGAAGTAAGCAAGTCACCAAAAGACAAACACTGTTTAATTTCACTTATTTGAAGTCCATTTGAATAGTCAAATTTATGGAGGCAGAAAGAAGAATGGTAGTTTCCAGGGACTGTGGAGAGAAGAGAAAGGGAGTTAGTGTTTAATGGGTACAGGAGTTCAATTTGGAAAGATTTGAAAAAGTTCTGGAGATGATGAGGATGGTTGCACAATAGCATGAGTGTAAGTAATGACACTGAGCTGTATACTTGAAAATGGTTCAAATGGTAAATTTATGTTAAATTTTATCATATTGAAGAACTGAAATTAAAACTAAGGAATCAAATACGTTTTAAGAATATTGACTACTATTTAATATTTCTAGATATTATTTTTTTTGCTGTTCTTGTTTTATTTAAGGCACCATCACGACAACAAGTTTTCAAAAATTACCTCAGAGTTTCAAAATCAAATGTGTTGATATTTTCACTTACAGAACTGAGTAAATATAGCTCATGTTTTTATGACCTAGCCAGCTTATTCTTGAAACATGGTGACTCTCAGTGACATGAGCAATGGTATTGCGGGGAGATAAGCAGAACAGAGCTGAGTTTTGGGTCCTTCGTTTGTCTCTAGGTCTGATTTCACAGTTGGTAGCCAGTATACCATGCAGTTTCTAAAGAGATGTAGTAAATCAAGGTTTGCTTTAGACCAAAATCAATATGAAAGAGAGCCAAACTTGTGGGTAGGGCATAACCATAGTTGGAAGCTAAAGTCAGACTGAACAAATCATCATGTTCTATTCAAAGAAATAACCAGCAATTGACAGCAAGACAAAGAGTCATTCTCTAGGGGAGGGGAAGAAACTTACAAGCTCTCAAATCCTCACATTTGGGAGGAAATTAAAATGTACTCAGATACTGGGTTGCCCAGAACAATTATGACACACCTAGTGTATGGCTATAAGATACCCAGGGCAGATCTCTAGGGAGTTGGACTTCAAGACAGGAAAACTAATTCCAGATTTACTGAACAAGTAGATATGTACCTACTAACTATTGAGCCAGGTGCAGGGCTTTCTCAGTAACTTGCTCTATAATTTGAAGATAGTATATTAAGCCATCAGTGATGAGAAAGGTATCTCCCAATTAAGTGAACCATCTTCCTTTCAGACTCTCGAAATTTATTGGCATAGTTAAATTTTTTTTAGTTTACGCAACAGAAAAGGCAACAGTGTATAGTTGAAAGAAGTTGGCCATAATGCAACATACATAGCTTTTCTGATAATAACCATGGATGAATTACTCAGCATGAGTTATTGACTATTGGATGAATTAAGGCCTAAAATACTCTTCAGTTCTAAAATTCTGGTGATTTAGAGTTACAAACAAATATAAAATTGTCAGCTTGTTTTTTATCATACTGTTAAATGCAGTATTTTTTTCGAAATATATTCAATTGAAATGAAAATATTAAATATAAACCAGAGGAAATAAAAATTAGTTTCAGTAACAACTAAGCTAGATTTAAACAGAAATAAAATATCTATATTTTAAGAAATAATTTTAATATAATATATAAAAAGAAATTTTAAATTACTGTTTAAATAATAAGTATAGGAATGAATCATACTATTTCACAGGTAAAATCAATACTTCGGGTCAGTAGGTTAAGGACTTCACAGTGTTAATTTCCTTTAATTGAAAACAATGGGAAGGACATGATATGCACCAGACACTCTGATAAATATTGAACATATAATGACAAAGCAAGATATCTTGTTTCTCCAGAAAATCTTATGTTTAGGGAGAAAGAGATACTTCTGTGGGAACACCTAAGACACCGAACACAGCCTTGGCTTGGGGAACCCTTCCTGTGGGAGTGGAGAATGCAAACTTTGCCTGATAGAAAAGGCCTAGGAGAGTCATTCTAGACAAGAGAACAGCATGAAAAAAACTTAGGAATTTAAAAACACACTTCTCCATTAGTGAAATACAAATATTCATGAAATACAAGATTTAAAGGAAGGCATAGTGAAAAATAGGCCAGAAAGTATGTATATCAGATAGGGTAAGGAAGGCCTTGTATACTTGGACTTTATATTTTTTGAAACTAAAAAAAGTAATAGCAAATTATAATAATACTATGAAATATTTCCGTATTTCTTTTGTTGATGCTATGACAAGAGCATAAATGTTGAGACAAATTCCTTGTTCTTTTTTGTTGTTGTTTCTTACAGGTTTTTATTTAAATTCTAGTTAACATACAGTGTAATATTAGTTGCAGGTGTAGAATTTAGTGAATAAATCATTAAGTTCCTTGATTCCTTGTTTTCTAAGAAGCTAGGTAATTACTGGAAAATTCCTTCACCTCCATGAACATGTTATAACATCCGTTTTTGTATCTCTTCCCTCCTCATCTCTATGTTTTAATCTGTTTGACTAGATCATCTTTAGCAATGCTTCTCATCCAAAAAAATTTTGAATTCAGCCCTATTAGAGCTTTACGTAATATAAAAATCTCATATAGTTAGGACACCAAAACCTTGCTCGAAGCAGACATGGAAAAAAATTGTATCTTTCTGATGTCACTGGCTGTGGAAAGTAATTATATTAAAAACAAATGGCAGGAAAGGTACAAATTTTATCTCCTTTTTCATAAGAAAATTTTTTATGCCTTCATAAAACTGTTGTTGAAATTGAAACCAGTATCACAGCAAGAGGCAGTATCCAACAAGAAACCAGCTTGGAGCATTCATGACAGACAACCATCTGGTACCCAAATTTGTTAGTACCCAAATTCCATTTATTAATACCACATCAGTGACTTTTCGGGAAATATATTCCTACTAAGCTCTCAGGAGACTTATTTTAAAGCAGAAAGCCAAATTTATTACTTCAATCATCTTCAATGAAGGATATCTATTTCTCATGACTAATAATTAGATAAGACATTTCTATCCCTTAAACATCATTATTTTCTCACTATTTACATAACAAAAAAGTGGTCACCAAGAAATAGTATTATGGATTCCTATTCATCTTTTGGAACCTTAAATGGTTCTTAAATTCCACTTCTTTAGGTTATATTCCCTGGTACTTAGTTATTTTCCCTGGTGTGAAGCTCCAAATCACCATGCATTGTTCACCCATAGATCTTATAATAAGACCAATTAAATAATTTACATAGTTATATTTAAATGACTACCCTCTCCCCAATGAGTAAGAACTGTGACTGCCTTTCCAAGTTCCATTTCTAGTCCCCTAATGCTGTGTCAGACAACTGAGTAGAGGCTTTGTTATATGGGGAAAAAAAGTCTACTTTATTCAACTAGTATTCCAACTCCATATCCTATCTAAAGCATCTAATGACCACCGGATAAAAATATTTATGGTTTTTTCAATCAATACATATTAAATGTGTTCTACATCAAGTATAATTCTGAGATCAGGGAAGGACTTTGTTTTCATACAACTTACATTTTTAGAGAATAGGTAGAAGAAGTAAAAAAAGTCAGATAATAGTATGCTATGCAGATATTTAAAATAGGGTAATGCACCAAATAATGCATGATTGCTCAGAGAAGGCCTCTTTCAGAAGGTGACATATATGGTAACATTTGAGTGACAAGAAATAATCATCCATGCAAAGATCAGGAAAAATCTTCCAAGTGAAAGAAAAGCAACATCAAATGCCTTGAAATTGGAGTGGGGTTATCATATTTAAAGAACAACAGTGACATAAAATGTCTGTGATGTTGGAAGAAAATTGACAAGGAGAAAGTAGTACAAAATGAAATTGAAGGATTAGGTAGGGGCTAAATCTTACAGGGCTTGTGCTGGCCAGAGCATAACCATGGCTTAAACATACTTGAGTTAGAAATGCGTGGGTTTTAAATAGGGAGGAAATAAGATCTGACTCCTGTGTGAAATCAGATTCCTCCTTCTTTTGAAGAACAGATAATAAATAAACAAAAATGGAAATAGCAATAGGGAGATATATACAGGAGTCAAGAAGGGAGAAGATGATGTTGAGATTAAGCTTAGTGATGGTAGAGAAAAAGAGAAGTGGAATATACACATTCAGGATATGACTTTTAATTAGAGTAAACAGGACTGGTTGGATGTAGTGTGTTGAAGAGGCCAAGAATAACCATGGGAAATTTAGGATTCTAATGTAAGCAACAGACTATATCTGGTATCATTCACTGAGATGGAGGAAATGAAGAGAAGCAGTTTTGGGGGTAAGAATCAAGAATTGACATGTTGAGTTTGAAATTATATGTAGATGTAGGGGCCCCTGAGTGGTTCAGTTGGTTAAATGTCTGCCTTCGGCTCAGGTCATGATCCCAGGGTCCTGGGATTGAGCCCCATGTTGGGATCTCTGCTTGGCAGGAAGCCTTCTTCTCCCTCTCCCACTCCCCCTGCTTGCCTTCCCTCTTTCACTGTGTGTCTCTCTGTCAAATAAATAAATAAAATCTTTAAAAAAAAGTCGATGTCAAGGAAGATTTTGTATATACAAGTCAGTATTTCTTAGGAGAAGCAGAGATTAGAGATGTAGAATTTGGGGTCATCAGCATGTGGAGGATATTTAAGGTGGTAGAACTGAATGAGGACATTTAGGAACTATAGAAAGAGAAGAAGGGGAACCCAAGACTTAAACTGGTCCATTTTTTTTTCTATATCTGGAAAGAGTTATTTTTAATTAACATATAATGTAGTATTTGTTTCAGGGGTACAGGTCTGTGATTCATCAGTCTTCCACAATTCACAGCACTCCCCATAGCACACACCCTCCCCAATAACCACTTAAAAATTAAAGACTCATCAGGAATGGAACAGCCAGCAAAGAAGACTGAAGCATAGCCAGGTAGGTGTAAGGAAATAAGTAAACAAACAAGAAAACGTGGTATTGCAGAAGCAAAGGAAGAGTTTCAAGAAGAAAGCATGACGTTGAATCATTTGGTAATGTATAATTAACTTTCAAAATTCCCTTCCTCCTTAATATCCATGATTCATTGTCTCTTGACTTTCCTGTGAGGTCCCTGGTCATTTCTTAATCATCACCTTTATTGGCATTTCTACTTCTTTCTGTGTTTTGAATATTGGAACAATCTAGAATTCTGCCTTAGACATTTTCTCTTGTAACTTCTTATATCTGCTCTGATGGATTGCATCCTCTTTCCTGGGTAAATACGCTTCTTGATCTGGATGATCCTTAAATGTAATTCCAGCCAGAGTGAGAAGAGTTTCAACAATATGTAGTGGTAATCAGAGGCTTGAATTCTAGCCCTTCCTCTACCAGTTATAAACTGTGTATAATAAGATAAGTGACATCAACCTTCTAGGCCTCAGTTCTTTACATATTTCCTATGTGTACAAAGAGATGAGAATATAATGATTGCCTTGGTCCTTTATAGTCTACACAGGCCTTTGGAAGGACAAAAGGGGGAGGTGGAATTTTGTACCAGTTGTAACAGTGTAATTTTATTTTTTCTCTCCATATGTTCTCCCTCTGGTGCTCTATTTCCAGTGTATGTCTATTTTTTTCCTAGTAGGCATATTTTCTCATAAACACACTTTATTGAAAAAAATATTCTCTATTTTCTTAAGCCTTAATTGAACATACAACCAAGGTATACCTGATGAGGTTAATTCTATAAGCAGATTTGGTGATCAAGCTTTACTAAGCCATTTTATACTTGGACAGGGACTATTAAAGAATAAATCTCATGGGGCACCTGGGTGGCTCAGTGGGTTAAGCCTCTGCCTTCGGCTCAGGTTATGAGCTCAGGGTCCCCACATGGGATCTCTGTTCAGAGGGGAGCCTGCTTCCTCCTCTTTCTCTCTCTGCCTGCCTCTCTGCCTATTTGTGATCTCTTTCTGTCAAATAAATAAATAAAATCTTTAAAAAAAAGAATAAATCTCATTGGAAATGAGAAAGACTTATGATTGGCTGAATTTAAATTATATCTCACAAAAATGATTTGCAATTAAAAAACACTCTATTGCCTATTTTAAAAAAAGGATTACAATAAATGAGAAAGGAAAAGTACATTTTGGATGAAGATAGAGACTACTATATGAAGAAGGAAAATCCCAGTCTGGTAGGATTTTTTTTTTTTTCTGTTTTCAGTGATATGAAGTAAATTTTCTAATTTTTTTTAAGATTATTTATTTATTTATTTATTTGACAGACAGATCTCAAGTAGGCAGAGAGGCAGGCAGAGAGAGAAGGGGAAGCAGGTTCCCCGCTGAGCAGAGAGTCCGATGCGGGGCTCAATCCCAGGACCCTGAGATCATGACCTGAGCCAAAGGCAGAGGCTTTAACCCACTGAGCCACCCAGGTGCCCTAAGTAAATTTTCTAGTTGGGAAGATTGCATTTGTTTATTTTTTTTTCCCAATATGTTATTCCAGAAGAGAGTCCCACTTTCAAAAATATACAGTATATGCCCACTATGTTAAGGGTTCAGTTACAAACACTGGAAGGACTTTCAGATTTCAAAAATAAAACTATGTACATGCCTCCTATTACTTGAAGTCAAAGTATAGTGTAAGGCTAACCATCAGAAGTGGATATAGGATGACAACATCTAACTGGTTCCACTTATGAACCAAATTTCCCAAACTGACCTGTTCCTAATGACCATCAAGTGATCTTAAGCCCAATCACTTGCCCCTTACACAAATCCCTTTCATTGTTTCCATAATAATTACCCTGGTGCTTCTATAATTTGAAACAATGGTTTCAGGGAGGCTTATTTTTCACACTAACAGTAGACGTTCTCCAAGACACCTGGACCATGTTCTCCTTTGATTTTTCTAAGGCATAGTTCTGAGTGGTGAAAGCAAGAGAGTAATTATTCCATGTATGGCAAACTAAAGACACTTATAACCCCTTTGCCACAACATTCCCTGAGGGTTGATGTAAATACATTAATCATTCTGCCAGGAACTGAATTTATATTTTAGTTTGCATAAGCATATCATGACAAGCAAGGTATTTTATGTTTCAAGACATCATACTTAATTAAGGTTTTTTAACAGATCTTCTTTCCTTCTTTGGAAGAAGAATTTAAAACATTTAAATTCTAGCTTCCTAAAGTTTACAGTAATTTGGGCAAATTAAACAAAAAGTAGTATAACTACTTTATAGATTTTAGTTTATTTTTTTAAAGTATAAACCAGAAAGATGAATTGGTTACTCCCTCAATGAAAACTTCTAATACATTTCTATAACTAATACCATTTATTATAACAAAGGTAAATAATACAATGATGTTATTGCAATATTTATTGTAAAATTACTAACACAATTATAGTGCCTATTAATTATTGACTTGTATATTTTTATGTATATGATTAACAACTTCTCAGATACACAATTAACAAGTGTCATAATAAAACTCTTGAGAGAGGAGCATATAGTTTTTGACTAAATAGAGTTGAAACATCTATTTAAGTTTTATTAAAACTTTGTTTCTAATAAATTCAGAATATATACAGTCCTCATACATCTATCTATACACTGAATTTTGTTCTTAGAATGCTGTGTGGTTAGTGTTGCCCCTTATTGATATTCTAAGAATAATTTTTAAAAGATTAAATGCCCAAAAGCAAATATAGTTCATATACACAATTACTATTTCCCTGTCACATGTGTGTCAACATGTATGAATTAAGACACATGGTCTACACCTGATCACATTTGTTTTATTTATTCTTTGGGATAAATTATCAATAACGTATAAAACCTCTGAGCTGATCCTTGGGAAAATATGAACTGGTGCTTATACACAGGAAAATGGCTGGCTGGCTGGGTGGGAGGAAGGTGGCTCACTGGACTCTGAGTGATATTGCCTTGAACCTCTCTTTTTACGGTGAAGGCAAGGTGGGTGAGCGGAAGCAGAAAATTCCTGGGGTGCAGCCACGGCAGTCACTATGCCTGGAGTCGTGATGTATAAAAAGGTCAGACCTCCAGGAACAATGAACTTGGTTTGACCCATGTATCTAGTCTGGGTCTCAATGCTCAGCATATTCAAAGTGGTAAGGCCAGTCCGCGTAGATGGAGTCATCTCTGTAACTGATCCTTTAGTATATAGTGAATGTTTAAGGTATCCAGGGCATCAGTGAGCCACTCAAGTGGCCCTCTTCTCCAGCTGTCAGGATGTCAGACATCTGCATGGGCTGTGGGCTCCAGAAAGTTCTACATCTACCTAAATCCTAGGCCCTCCCAAGCCATGGCCTGAGCCTTGGTTGATGCAGGCCCCAGCAAAAATCTGTACCAGTTTCTTTCCCTGCCTACTCCTCTCCTATCCCTCCCACACAGCTCTGCATAGAATTTTGCCCATAGCCATAAAGCCCTTAACCACTACAGCCTTGGGTTTCATGTTCTGAAGGCCATCAAAAGGCCTCGAGAGGTGGCCTAGATGTCTAATTACTTTTCAATGTAGACTCCTAATTTAGACAGTCTGTGATCAAGTACTGGTTACACCACTAATTAATTAGGGAATCTTGAAGTCAGTCACACAACATCATTAAGACTGAGTTATTAAAATGCATATCTATTTCATGGGTAATAGATATGAGACCATAAATAATGCCTTGTTCCATGCTTGGCACTGAGTAAGCAATGAAAATATGATTGTTGTCTTCTTTCCTTTGTATTACTCAATATAAAACATTGTTTTCCCAGTATTCAACTGATTATGCTTTTAACACATTCACTAGATGTTTGCACATTCATAACTAGTCCGAGAACATGAAAACCATTCTAAGACAAATCTGGGAAAACAGTGAAAAACAATTTCTTATCATCCTCTGCACTGCACTCGGTACTCCCACATTGAGCCTCTGACTTCTCACATGCCTCTTCTATACCACTCTTCTTGCTTTCACCTCTTACCTACCTTGAAACTCTTCACCTTAGCTTCAGCTTAAACATCCACTATGTAAAATAATCACTGACACTTCAGGGAGAGTTAATGTCTCTGATTTGTGCTCCCAGAATTCTAAGAACTCCTCATATGAATATTATTTCCTTCTTCATCTGTGAATTTAAGGAGACATTGCTTTAATGGCTGCTTTTTATATTTTTCTTCTCAGAAATACAAACATTGGGGCATCTGGGTGGCTCAGTCATTAAGTGTCTGTCTTGGGCTCAGGTCATGATCCCAGGGTCCTGGGATCCAGCCCCTCATTACGCTCCCTGCTCAGCGGGAAGCCTGCTTCTCCCTCTCCCACTCCCCCTGCTTGTGTTTGCTCTCTCTCTGTGTCTCTGTCAAATAAATAAATAAAATCTTAAAAAAAAAGAAAAGAAATACAAACATCTTCCTTTGAAAATAAAGAAAAATCAACATTAATGTCATGGGTTTTCAAGTTACAGACTTAAAACATGTACTTTAAAGGTTGTATATATTCTCATCCCACTTTTTATCAACAAAAAGTATTTTCTGAATTGATGCTACTTTTCTTGATTGCTAAATAACTATATTTCATCCAGTCTTATGGATATTTTTGTTCAACTGGATTTTTTCTTTGTCTGAGTTTGGGCAGTATGACCTACAAGTCTTGGGATAATGATGACAAGGTTTATTGACAATAAACGATGATAAATAAAATCTTTTGACCATTTGAGAATGTAATTAAATTAATGAAAAACATTATTTAATTCTGGAATGGTTATTTGTAAGGCCTCCTAGTATCTAATAGTTGATTCATCTCTTAAATGACACCTATAAATTTTGTAAGGATCAGGTGTTGGAATCTGTTAAAAGTTGAATATCAATCTGGTAAATATTAAGCAATATAATGGACTCATTTAGCATTGTTTGAAACTTGTTGAACAAAATAATAGTTACTTTTGAGGGCAATACTCATTCTGTATCTTCATATATTTTTTTTTAATTTGTTTTGAGTTCCCAACCAGAACCTAACCCAATAGTATTTTCTTTTCTTTCTTTTTTTTTTTTTTAAGATTTTATTTATTTATTTGACAGACAGAGATAACAAGTCAGCAGAGAAGCAGGCAGAGAGAGAGGAAGGGAAGCAGGCTCCCTGCTGAGCAGAAAGCCTGATGTGGGGCTTGATCCCAGGACCCTGGGATCACAACCTGAGCCGAAGGCAGAGGCTTTAACCCACTGAGCCACCCAGGCACCCCCCCAATAGTATTTTCTGATGATTCATCTTCATTGAGTGTTTCAAAACATTCAACATTTCTCTCTCTCTCTCACACACACACACACAATTTCAAAGTCATGTTTCATAGGTTCTTGTAATTAACTGTATGATTTTAATATTAAGAAAAACTGGCATGATTAATGTTGGGGAACAAACACGACTGACTCTTGGTAAGTACAACTTGTGGGAGAAGGTTAAGTATAGATAAATGAAAGATAGCTTACAGGTTGACTATAGGCATTCAATGTCCTGTGGGCATCGCTGAGCTGTGTTTTGTACGGTAATAGAGAACTTTATTTGGGACTGAGAATCCATGAATTGTACTTACACTGAGTGAAAACACCTATATGGGGGTAAACTTATTTATTTGTATAATTTCTAAAAAAGTACACAAATAGTTTGTGAACATTGAATCAAGATGTGCCACAAGAATATTAGTCCAGATCATTCTGTTACATGAATAAGCCCAGATGAGAAGCATGAATGGTAAATGACAACTGTCTGAGTGCATCTGATGTAAGAGGAGAAAAATGGTAAAGTGGAGCAAATTCTAGGAGAGGAGTCTGGATTATGGTCCCTGTGTCTTCAGCACAGGCCAAGCCATGCCTCTGAGCCTCTGGTTCCTTAACTAAAAAGTGATGATCCATCCACACAACTAAAAGAGGTGATGAATATGGAAGTCTTATAAAAATGAAAAATGCAATGAAAACAATATATGATCTGTTATATTTTACATGCTGTATTTAATCTATTGAAAAATCAGTTTTTAAAATGGAAAAAGGCATTAGATGGTTTTGTTTAGCTGTCAAAACCTTATTTTAAACAGCATCTTAAATGGAGCTCTGTT
Organism: Martes martes; assembly: GCF_963455335.1. NCBI lineage: Eukaryota > Metazoa > Chordata > Mammalia > Carnivora > Mustelidae > Martes > Martes martes. Next base: position 19,801,147 of record NC_137893.1, read on the forward strand.
ATCCATTGTAGATACTACCAAAGACGTAACATCCAGTCGATTACAGGAGGAAAGTCCAGGCTCCTACTTTCTGAGTCTTTCTCTCATCCTGTCGGGCAGCCATTAAAGCATCTTTCCTTACTCGTGAGTCCACAAAATTCGTTGAACACCAGAGATCCAGGCCAGAACTCACATTTTGCAGATAAAGAGTCTGAGGATCAGAAAGGCCAAACAAGAAATCTGTAGGGACTCAGGGAAGTGGAAAGTCTGTGGTTTTACTGTCAGGAGTTCCTACTTTTTAACAATTTCCTCATGCAGTGCCTTCTGAGAGCTCTACTTAACATGTTACTGTATTTGCTGGTTCACTGAAAGGTTACTGCCAGCATGTGAACAGATGAGGAGAGCAGCGTGGACTGTCAGCGCGGCACCTAACACCAGCTCCGTGGGAAAGGTTATCCATTCACCATGAAACTCTCTGGCATCTGCCATGTGCCAATACGAAACACATTTTGCTCAATTATTTTTAAATAAGCCAAGTTGTTCACATAAAATATCAAGATAATGAAATATCAAATAGTTTCTTCTGGAAATTTTTTGGTGAGTAGAGACAAAACACATAATTTTTTATGTTCACAGACACCTATTGTGTAATTCTAGACACTAAGGCAGTCTCAGTGATCATATCTCCCTTTCTCTCTCTCTCTCTCACACACACACACACACACTTATACGATATAAATACACGCAGCAAAAAAAAAAATTGCTCAAATGAGTAAACATTTTTTTAAAAATATTATACAATATTCTAGTACATCAGTTCTAGAGAGTTAGCAAGCAGGTCTTATATCACAAAACACCCAGACTAGAAAAGGTTATCACATACTCAATGCAGGACATTCTTATGTTTTTATTTTCTATGTTAGCAGATTTTATTGTGAAGACTGTCACTTCTGTCCTAATGAATTTAATAAAAATATTCAAATGTTTGGAATAATAAGAGCTAAATTGGGAACAAGTATTTTAAAATGATTGGTGCAACTGTTCAAACTTCCTGAAATAATATAGTTGGTTCATGTATGAATGTGGGAAAAGTTTGAGTAAAACAAGAGGAGCCCTAAGGGACTGGAACTTAAGCATGCCCAGAAATAATACTTCAAGAAAAGGGGGAATATTTTTGACCCTGTGGGAGAAACTGGGATTAAATTTGTGTTGCAAAATTGTAAACAAAGGATAGAAACCGATGTGGTTAACTAGGATGTAACTGTAGGAAAAGAAATTAGCAGAGGAACTTTAAAGAACAAACAATGTGGTAAAGGGAACAATTTTGAATACATATTATAAAAATAAGCAAAACTGAATAGGAAAGGATAATTAAGAAACAAATGAAAACAAATAATATTAAGGTCAACTAAAATTTTGCCAATGATTGAAAATGAGTTTGACAATATATGGAAGTCAGCAGTCATATCTTTGGCAAAATTTATTTGAAGACTATATTTGTTCATTGTAACTGGAGTATTTTACTGATGAAAATTCCATTTTGAATATTTCCTTTTATTCATGATTGGATTAATGATAACTTCCCATCTAATATTAGACTTAATTAAAGATCTCCTGTTCAGAAACCTTCTTCCAACTTCTTAAGTAGTCCCACCAAATAGATATAATTAAGTGATAATATTTTTCACAGTTTCAGATACCTTTGTCTTGGAATTTGTCAAGGTGATTAATTCTTTCTTCTCTCTCTTCCTCTTCATTTTCTCCAGAATTCACTCTTTAAGATGATAAATCTCCACTGGAATATATGCCCCATGAAGTTCTTCTTTCTCTGCTCTTCCAAATCAAAACAGAGAAGCAGACCTAACTTGGTACACTTGAACATGTAATTGAATGGTTTCTTTTATTCAGTAGAATGTTCCAGATATCAGTTCTGATTTAGATATATTTAGATTCTTCCTGAACAATATAAGAGCTAAGGTAACTGTGTATTAATTTGGGATCAGTTAGAATGTATTGTATCATATTTTCCTTTGAAAAAGTTTTTCGAAAATATGTGTTTAGAGTTTAAGATAGATTAGAAGAATTCCTTTGTTAAATCATTCTCAATTAAACAATATTTATTCAAAACTTAACCATTCAATTATAGTGCTGTAGACAATAAAAGAAGTGTCATACACTTTGTCAAGGGAGACAGATATGAATTCTCACAACTGTATTTTTAAATAAATGTGATACATTTTATAAAATAGATTCAGTTAAAGGGCTATGAAAGGATCTTTGCTCTCTGTGCATGAATTTTTCTCACATTGTGCTATCCTTACTGGATTGAGGCCTTTGTCTCCTGTATTGCTGATGGAGTCTCTCCACAACGGCCCTTGGAAAATAAAAAATTGACTGGATTGGCAGTCTTCCAGCATTTTTCTCCCAGGGGCATTAGTAGTAGGGGCAGGGGTTAGGAGGAGAAGTAAAAATTCTATTCTGTTGCATTTTCAACCAATGACCTCTATTCTCTAGAAACAGCCAAATACATAACCCTAAACTGCTAATTGCCCTTATTCCCTTATGCTATTCATGGGAAGAAATGTTCCGCTCTTTCATAATAAAACAAAAGCTTATATCTCAATTGCTTTCTAACCACTGTAGTTCCAGTATCCAAAGATTTCTATGATTAACTGGATATAAAGTAAATGTGATTTTGAATCTCATCATCACATGTTGACTTCTTGTTTTGCTTTTTTTTTTTTTTCCAATTAAAATACCACACAGAGCAAAGATTTTAATAGTGAAAATATCTGGGGTCACTCCCCATGGCCAGGACTAGGGTGAGATGGAGGAACTTGTCTTGGAATATAAGATATAGGGAGGTGCCAAAAAACTCAGCAATGAAAGATGAAGGTACATAATTTATACAGTAATATTTATTAAAAATGAAAATCAACTTAGAAAATTCATAATGAACAAAACATCACAATTTCAAATAAAGACCAATCAGTGATGTTGATTTTGCCTATTGCCTCAGGCTGTGTCTCAGCACACTATCATCATTTGAACCTTCCATGTCAATGGCCAATGTTGAATTGTCATTCATTTACGATTCATTTGTTCATGTAAAGACATACTAAGTGGGTAGACCTGTAGTATATAGTTATGAAGCAATTTTGTCAGTTTGGTTCCAAATTTATTTTTCCTTAAACTAATAAAATTGACAAATCATTTTAGGGACATACAGAATTCACCATACTAACTTCTCTGTATCTTTTTCAACTTTGCAGTTCTCCTTTTTAATTTTTCCTCTAATGGTCTTATTTATTGTACAAGTTATAATTGACTTTTTTCGGAGCTATGCTTTTTTTTCTGTAAGATATACTGAAAAAAATATTGTTTTGATTTAGGGCTCAAAAGGACTGTGTTCTAATGGTCATTCTCACACCATCTGAATAAGCTCAGTTTCTCCATCTATGAATAAAATGATTATATTTATTTTAAATATTCCTTAAGATTTTGGGATGTTCATATTTTAAAGAAAATGTAATCTTAAAGATTTTTATTCTTAATATCATGGAAGATTTTTCTACTATCAAAATTACTATTCTTTAGTTTCTGTTTTATTTCCTTTTTCTACTTAGCCATGTTGATAATAAGATTGGAACTAGAGAAAGAAATGATAATATATAAGGCCTCTTTCCAAGAAAATTACAGTCTAGTAATGACTCCTACATATACATATATAACACTGTATTATAACATTTGTAAATAGAAAAAAATTGCACATCAAACTCTACTCAAATATTGTTAGTAATATTTGGCTACTGAGGGTAAAACTACTATACATTCTCATCAATACATTATTTATGCATCTCTTAAAAAGTTGTGCTAAGGTTTAGAATATGCATTTTATTTTACTTTTATTGAAGTAGAGATGACAGTCAATGTTACATTAGTTTCCAGTATACTATACAGTGATTTGACCACGTTATACATTATGCTATACTCATCACAAGTTTGTTTACCACCTGTCATCATGCAATACTACTATAATATCACTGACTATATTTCCTATGCTCTGCATTTATTCCCATGACTTGTTCATTCCATAACTGGAAGCCTGTATCTTCCACTCTCCTTTACCCATACTGCCCCTTTTCCCACCGCCTCCCTTCTGGCAACTATCAGTTTTCTACATTTGGGGGTCTGTATCTGCTTTTTGTTTGTTTGTCCATTTGTTATGTTTTTTTCTCAATTCCACATATAAGTGAAATCATATGGTATTTGTCTGTCTGACTTTCTCCACTTAGTATAGTATCTTCTGGGTACATTCACATTGTCACAATAGCAAGATCTCATTCTTTTTTATGCTGAGTAATATTCCATGTGTGTGTGTGTATCTATATTTATCTATCATCTATCTATCATCTATCTATCCATCTATTTACCTATTATCTATCTATATCTTCTTCATTCATCTGTTGATGGACACTTGGGTAGCTTCTATATCTTGGCTATTTTAAATAATGGTGTAATAAATAAAGCGGTGAATGTATCTTTCCAAATTAGTGTTTTCATTTTCCTTGGGCAAATACCTAGTAGTGGAATTACTGGATGATATGGTAATTCTATTTTTAACTTTTTGAGGAAACTCCATGCTGTTTTCCACAGTTGTTATGCCAGTTTGCCTTCCCACCAGCAGTGGGAAACAGCAAAACAGTTTCTTTTTCTTCAGGCACTCACCAAAACTTATTATTTCTTGTCTTTTTGATTCTAGCCATTCTAATAAGTATAAGTTGTTATCTCATTGTGGTTTTGATTTACATTTCCCTGATGATTAGTGATGCTGAGCATCTTTTCATGTGTCTTTTGTCATCTGTATGCCTTTTTCAGAAAAATGTTCAAGACCTCTGCCCATTTTTAATTGTATTAATTGAGGGGACTTTTTTGTGTTAAGCTGTATAAGTTCTGTACATAGTTTGGACATCAACCTCTTATCAGATATGACATTTGCAGGTATCTTCTCCCATTCAGTAGGTTGCTTTTTAATTTTGCTGATGATTTCTTTTGCTGTGCAAAAGTTTTTTTAATTTTATTTTGATATAGGGGGACTATTTTCATTATATATTGTAACAGATTATTTATTGCTTTCCTGGTAAAACTTTGCTGACATATTTACTCCCCAAAACTTTGTAAATTTGCTTAGAAGACGTGGGAAGTAATGGGATAAAATTTTAAAGTTTGACTATAAACCTAAATTTAAATTTTTTCTAAAGATGATTTACTATTATTTCTGAAATTTAGTATTCATTAGCACAACAAAGAGTAACATTTTTTTTCCAGAATGAATGATTGTGCCTTAATTATGAGAGAAATACTCCTAGTAGAGTATAATTGCTGACATTTTTAATGCTAACCATCCTAGACCTACTTCTCTTAAATTTCTGAATGAACCTAAATAACCCAACTCTGAAACTTCAGATGGAGAGTAAGAACTTTGCAATTTTATAGTGTCCATTCCTCCCTCCCATCTTGTGTGTTACTGTAACTTTACAGTTTACTTTTACATATGGTATAAACCCAAAATATATTGCTACTATTTTTTGTTTGAGATAGGCAAATTTTAGAGTAAATAAACAAATAAATCTATGTCTATTATAATTACCTTCATTTTAGCCATTTCCAGAGATCTTCATTTCTTTGTTTATACTTTGTTTATACTTGCTTCTGTCTGATGTGTTGCTTCTGCCTAAAGAATTTAGTTTAAATTTTCTTATAGTTAATAATAATAGGAAATGTAGTAGCACCAATATCTCAAGTGGCTTCTAAATGCTTTCCCCTTGTGCCACTCTAAATTAGGGAACTATGGAGTAATTTACCAACACTTCTCTATACAAACTCACTTAATATATCAGTGCTTTCAGAAAATAGAAGTATATGCTGATTCCTATCATCTTTCATACAAATTCCTCCATATCTGATAGAATTTCCTTTGTGTATATATTTAGCATTATTATTTAGTTTTGAAATCAATGAAGTGTCTGCCCCATTTTTCATTTCTTCTTGATCATTCCCATCAGATTCTGCAAGAAAAGTTTATAAGCCCCTTTGCTTCTTTCCTAGGAATGTGTGTATCTGATGAGAAAGAAAGAAACAAAGAAAGCAAGCTATTTCCCTTAAAAAGAAGCTAATAACACTAGCAAAAAGTAAGACTATGATATCTTTTGTAAAGTTTATAATCTGTGATCATCGAAATAATCAAGATTAATTAATATATTTGTTCTATAGCTTGGACTTTAATTTTTTATATTTGCATATTTATTGAGATAGCATTCTAAATTATAAAAATTAGAAACTATAAGTTAGTAAAAAAAAAAAATAAAGTTACCATCAATCTCAGCATTCAGAGCTAATCATTGTTGACCCATTAGTGTAGTGTTTTTAAACTTTTTAAAAAATCTGTGCATCACCACTACCACTCTAAATTGACAATAGGTTATAAGCATTTTTCTAAATTCATTAGATTTCTTAAAGACATCACATTCCTTATTGTGCTATTAGACATTTTTAAATTATCTGCTTCAGGTATGTTTTGTTTACTTGATTCTACTTTAAGCGCTCCAAAATAGGAACTATTAAAACTTCCGCCATCCCACAAAAATAGTATAGAATTTTGTAAAAGTTTTTCAGCAGATAAAGATCTGCTTGTTTGGACTTGAAGAAAAACAGTGATTTTTTTAAGATTTTTATTTAAACAAAATAAGTCTCATTCATATGGATTCATCACATCTATATGGAGAATCAAAGCCTGAATGTCCACCACTATAGTCAACTCAATTGTTTAAGAGTATTACATCTCCAGGAGATCATATTAAATAAATAAAACAGAAGTTACAGATCAAGACATATACCTCTGTATTAAGAGCTATACTTCCAGAAGGCTCTTTATAAAGGTGATACAAATCTATAAGCTCCAGTATACAAAACCAATTGTCTTCCATAGGCTTATGAACACTAGAGATGATAAAATCTGTATCTGTTGCATAATAGTAAAAATGGAATCCCATTGTTTTAATTTATGTTTTCCTGATCACAAGTGAAAATTGGTATTTTCTAATTATGTGGTACCCAGCCAATTATTGTGTTATTTTTTATTGAGGTATTTATCTCCTTATTAATTGTTTTTTTAACATATGAAGATAAATCTTTGTATTTAAAAACAAATGTATTTTTTGCTTTCTGATTTCTTGCTTCTGTGTCATGCTAAGGAAGTCATTCCACATCCTATAATTAAAAAAACCACACCCTGAAATTTATTTGCATATTTAGTGTTTAGTAGATATTTTATGTCTTTACTACATAAATAATATCCATAAGGAATTTATTCTAAGTAAACAAATTTACGATGCATAATGTTGGGATATGACTATCTGTATTACGGACTGACTCTTCTCAAGTGGGTAGCTTATTTTTCTGGATATTCCTCAACAATTTGAAATATAATTTTCACTATATACTAAATTCAGACTCAATATTCTGCCAATTTTTCTATGCCTCTGCCTGCAATAACACCATACTTAATTTTTTTAAAAGATTTTATTTAATTGTTTGACAAAGAGAGAAAGAGAGAGGCAGCACAAGCAGGGGGAGCAGGAAAGGGAGAAATAGGCTCCCTGTTGTGCAGGGAGCCAGATGTGGGCTCAATCCCAGGACCCAGGGATCATGACCTGAGCTGAAGGCAGACACTTAACTTACTGAGCCACCCAGGTGCCCCAAAATCTTACTTCTTTAATAAATGTAGTTTTATAATACATTTCATATTAAAAACTTCTTAATGTAAATTACAGTTTCACATGTATGAAATTACACAGCAAGATCCCATGTACCATTTACTCTTTTTTCTCTAATAATAACATTTTGCAAATCTATAGTCCATTATCATACCCAGGATACTGAAATGTTTACAATCTATGAATCTTATTCAGATTTCTTCAGTTTTACTTGTATTCATTAGTATATCTGTCTGTGTATATTTACAATGTTATCACATGTATCCATCACAACAACCAAGAAACAGAACAGTTCTATCTCTACAAAGATTCCTTATGTTTCCCTTTTTTTTTTTTAAGATTTTATTTATTTATTTGACAGAGAGAGAGATCACAAGTAGGCAGAGAGGCAGGCAGAGAGAGAGGGGGAAGCAGGCTCCCCGCTGAACAGAGAGCCCAATGTGGGGTTTGATCCCAGGACCCTGAGATCATGACCTGAGCCGAAGGCAGAAGCTTAACCCATTGAGCCACCCAGGCACCCCTCCCTTTTATATACACACCTATTTTTCTACCTCCCTACCCCACTCCTGTCCCTAACCCCTGTCAATCACAATTATGTTTCCCATTTCCTAAATGCAGGTGAGGCCGCAGAGAAACTGCATCACTTAATCACTGCTGGTGGGAATGTAAAATGGATACAGCCAATCCATGAAACATGCGGTTAAATTATATGACCTAGCAATTGCTCTCTTGCTAATCTTCAGGGAAATATGCTGAGTAAAAAAAGCTAATCCTAAAACATTACATACTACACAATTTCATTTATTCAATATTTGGAAATTAAAAAAAAATTGAGATATTACCCATAAAAAAACAGGGAACACCTGGGTGGCACAGTCAGCTACGTATCCAACTCTTGATTTTGGCTCAGGTCATGATCTTAGGGTCCTGAGATTGACCCCCACTTTGGGCTACTTGCTCAGGGTAGGGTCTGCTTGAGGCTCTCTCTCAGTCTGCCCCTCCCCACCCCACTGCTCTCTCTCTCTCTCTCAAATAAAGAAATAAATCTTTAAAGATAAGATAAAAACTTTAGAGATTATGCAATTTAATATGTGAATGCATAACACCATGTTTCTCTAGAACTTTATTGCCTAATCTCACAATTTTTTATTCCTGATTAAATTATAAAATGTCTTGGGGTGCCTGGGTGTCTCAGTGGCTTAAAGCCTCTGCCTTCAGCTCAGATCATGATTTTAGGGTCCTGGGATTGAGCCCCACATCGGGCTCTCTGCTCAGCGGGGAGCCTGCTTCCCCCCCTCTCTCTGCTGGCTTCTCTGCCTACTTGTGATCTCTACCTCTGTCAAATAAATATATAAAATATTTTTAAAAAATAAAAAAAATATAAAATGTCTTTACATATTTCTCAATTATTGAACTGACTTTTTAATTTATATATAGTTTGAAATTTTAACAGGACATGCATTATAGTTATAAAATAAAATGATTTCTTATCAAAAGAAAATTCTAAAATATGTCATAAAATCTACCCATAGTACTTATTTAACATTTAAGCCTTCTTAGGAAGTTATCCTCTGAAATTTTATGAAATCCTAATCATTTAAATATAAGATAACATTTTAAATATATAAGTAGTTTGTAGGAAATTTGAAAACAATAGAGCTACTTTGCTTTCTAATAAAAATATTATGTGTGTCACAAACATCATTTAAATTTGCTAATAGTCACATTAAAAAGAATAAATAAACAGGTAAGCTTATATTTTAATGTATTCTATTTAACCCAATATATCCCAAATATTATCATTTTAATATGCAAACAATATTCAATTATTAACAAGAGATTTTACAACCTATACAAAGTCTTCAAAATGTAGTGAATATTTCATACTTGAGAGTCTTCTTAGTTCAGACCACCCACATATCAACTGGTTAATAGCCACATATGGCCAGTGGCTATCCTGTTGTACAGGAGAACTAAGAAGCAGGGAATTAAGATTTTACAATTATTTGCACTCTCCCAGAAGCTTGGATAAAGTGCTAGTAACCTAAAACTTTAAGAGAATTTTTTTTCAGTTTCAAAATTTTCAGGTAGAATTTGTCAAAATGGTAATTACCTTTTTAAAATTAAAAAAATCTAGTCATGGATTCATTGTTTTAATTGACATTTAACTTTAATATAAAATAAAATTATTATTTAGAAGAAAATTATTAAGGAAGAGTTGCCTTCGAAGACTACTGGGCTAGAGAGTTGGAAGAACTTTCCTCTGACAATATGACCATATAGTAGATAAATTACAAGAAATATATTTGGTAATGAAATGCTGAAAATTATGAAGGACAATAAAGAAAGCAGAGAATGAACATGAAGTCACAGTCATATCAGTCAAAGCTAGGGGACCCAACTAACCTTGGCACTATCTCAGATTTAAAAATGTAATCCTAAGATTTCTTGTTAAGCCAAGATTCTCAATGTACTTTGTAGTCCTGATTCAGTGATACCACTTGGCTTCCAACAAATACAAACACTATTTCTCTTTGGGAAAAATGCATCATCCATTTGGGTTTTCAGCTTACCACAGATAGAGTTTAACAAAACATGAGTGCACAATGAAAAAATAAAAGGCCAAATTAACAAATACAATGATTTTGTGATAACTACAAAGATAAATAATTAATTTGAGTCCCAGGGACTTCGAAGGATGGAATTATTAGATATATAACTTAAGAAAATTTTAAGAAAAAAAAAGATGCAGTTTTTTTTTTTCAAATAAACAAGGAATAAGAACAGCCCCTCCCCCCCGAAAAGGGCAAAAGAAATTTTTTTTTTTTAAAGATTTTATTTATTTATTTATTTGACAGATAGTGAGAGAGATAGCGAGAGAGAGAGAGAGAGAGAGAGAGCACACAAGCAGGGGGAGCTGCAAGCAGCGGGAGAGGGAGAAGCCGACTCCCTGCTGGGATTCTATCCTAGGACCCTGGGATCTTGACCTGAGCCAAAACCAGATGTTTAACCAACTGAGACACCCAGGTGCCCCAAGAAGAAACTTTTTTAATGAAAATATAATTATTGTAATTTTGAATTCCAGCAGCTGAGCAAATGTACTGAAAAACATCAGAAGAAATGATCCTATATTAACATAGAGAAACAAGGAGAAATATATTGTGGTTCAGGTCACCAGTTCTTTAGTATTATGCCAGGATCTGGCACATGGTAGAAACTTATTAAATATTTATTTAATCAGTTAAAAGATACAACTGATAGTTATATATTCAATATATTTAGGTGGTACAAATTTAATATTTGAGAAATTCTCTTCCTCATAATAAACACTACATGTCATTATTAAAATGTGTTCTCAACCTTCTGGATTTTTTTCCCATGATATCTAGCAATTACATCCTTGGAAAATTTAATTAACAAATATTTCCTTAAAAATAGAACACTTTCTATTATATAAAGACCTCATGATTTCTGTAAATAAAAAACAAATATAATAATTTTTTACATAAAAATTTGCAAAATCTCTGGAATAATTAAGCAACAAATATGCTCACATACAAAAAACTAAAGAAAAACATACAGAATAGCATCCAGTTCTTATCTTGTAAATACAACCAGGTGGTAGAAATGAAACATACCATCATTTGAGATTAAGACCTCTGCTTTTAAATGACAGAGTTAGGGGCATCTGGGTGGCTCAGTGGGTTAAAGCCTCTGCCTTCAGCTCAGGTTGTGATCCCAGGATCCTGGGATTGAGCCCCACATTGGGCTCTCTGCTCAGCAGGGAGCCTGCTTCCCTTCCTCTCCCTCTGCCTGTCTCTCTGCCTGCTTGTGATCTCTGTCTTTCAAATAAATAAATAAAATCTTTAATAAATAAATAAATAAATAAAGTAAATGACAGAGTCAGAATTTTATTCTACTGGTAAATTTTGTTGCAGTTTGTATTTAAATAAAATTAGACACCTTCTCAACATTGACACATTTAATGTTAAAGAAAAGAAAAATATGAAATTTACAAATTGTGAGCACAATCTTTTGGGTCACATTTTTACTTATAGAAATACTGATAACAGGAAGATCCAACCTGCCATCCCTCTCTTGCCTCCCTGTGTTTTTATATTTTTTCTTGTTACTATTCAAATAGTGGATATTTGTAAGATGATATGATCATTCCTCAGTACAGTGCTTACTGTGATATATAATTAAATACATATTTTTTAGATTCCCTAATGTTCAGCTGGTTTACCAAAAACCTTGGTAGAGCTAGAATTAAACCCACTTGGGGGAACCTAGAAAGGGAGGGGGTAAATGCAAAGAGCTCCTGAAAAAAATCCAGCTCTGGAGTTCTGCCTTTGCTTTGAAGCAAAGTCAGTGAAATTGAAATCTTATGGTGTGACCTGAATGAAGCCCCATGCTCTGGCCTCGTGTGGAGTGTGAGTGCATTATGGGTTGCACCTCCTGAAGTGGGAAAAGCCCCAGAAATGGAAGCCAGGGCATTTGCATACAGAGCGCAGATTCCATTGTCTGAGGAAAGCCGCTCTTGCTTCCTTTCAATCCTTGTAAGGATCAGTCCAGCCAATTGTTTATATGCCCTTCATTATGTTGGTTTTGGCTAGGAAAAGGCTGTTGCAAAGAGATTTTCTTTCAGCTTACACTCTGAGAAGCCATGGGAGTTCATCAGCTTGACAGACAGTTAGACAAGCCTGCCTTCTCTTTCCAAGAAATAAGAGTGACCTGTGGTCTGTTGAGCTATGTATGAGAGTAAACAAGGATAGATAGACAGCCTGAATCCCATCTCACGAAGTTCAGCTCTCAACTGAGGGAGAGGGCAAAGCAAGAAAGGACAGGAGAAGAGAACAAAGTCACGGCTATGGTATTTAAGGGTGAGGTGCTACAATTACTACTTTGTAGACCAATGGGGCCTCACTGATTTTTTCAAAAGACCTTTCTAGATTCACCATTTTGTTATTAAAATCCACTTCTCTGACCTGTTAGAAGTAGGAAGTCAACAGTTTTGGAAAATAGCATGCTGTGATTTCTGTTGCCTAAAACATTAGCTTGAGTCCATAGCACTGCTGTCACAGAATCAGAAAACGGGGTGCCTGGTTAACTCAGTTGATTATGATACAGATTCAGATCTATCAGGATAAGTCTCATTCTTCAAAATATAAACAACTCAACATAAGAAAGATGCCATGTAGCACCCCTGACACTCTTCCTCTATTCCACATATATGGAATTTATATGATTTTTTTTAAGGTTGGAGTTTGATGGGGTCGACCAGCAGGAAGGCTCAATTATATAACATAAATAAATTTCAGTAGGTCTAAATGTAATTAATACTAATGAGTTTGATAATATCACATTAGCCGTGAAATCTTAAGGTATTTTGTGAATTCATATTTGAGGCCTTGTCTCTTATTTCTATAATCCAACCAAACACAGGGTTTTCTCAGTTTATCAAGAAGTAACTATTCTTAATTAAAATGATTTTGTTGCAAGGAAAACATAAGAATAATAATTTGTTCTTAAAGTTTTACATGACTCATTTTAATATTTTCTACTTGTAAAATTGGAAGTCAAGAGAGAGCTTAGAAATGTATAAGAAATAGGGATGCCTGGGTGGCTTAGTCTGTTAAGCATCTGCCTTGGGCTCAGGTCATGATCTCAGGGTCCTGGGATCAAGTCCTGCATCAGGATCCCTGCTCAGCAGGGAGTCTGCCTTTCCTTCTCCCTCTGTCACTCCCCCTGCTTGTATTCTTTCTCTCTCTGTCAAATAAATAAATTAAATGTTTAAAAAAAAAAAAAAAAAGAAGGATGCCTGTGTGGCTCAGATGGTTAAGTGCCTGCCTTTGGCTCTGGTCATGATCCCACGATCCTGGGATAGAGCCCTGTATTGGGCTCTTTGCTCAGCAGAAAGCCTGCTCCTCCCTCTCCCACCCCCCAACCCCCGGCTTGTGTTCCCTCTCTCGCTGTCTCTCTCTCTCTTTCTGTCAAATAAATAAATAAAATCTTAAAAAAAAAAGAAATGTATAAAAAATAAATTCATCAAATATTCATCAAATGTAAAATAATTAAAACAATAAAATCAAGTAGTGGGTGTTGGTCATATTGACTTAAAAAGTGTGTAAAAGGTTTTTAAGGCTCTGTTAATGATCTCCTTCTTTATATGTGTGCTGGTTTTCCGGGTTGTCTCGTTTTGTATTTAATATTATCAAGTTTCACAAATTATTGTCATACTATTCTGTTACATATACTTCAACGAAATTATTTTAAAAACTCAAACTCCACAAATATCCTTTTCTCCCCCCAAAACCACCCATGAGTATTCCCATTATGAACATTATCATACAGGCTCAGTATCCCCCCCCTTTCTCTTTCTGGAAATCATACCAAAGAGACAGGAAACAAAAATAAGCAAACAAAAATAGCACCACAAACTCCCTTTCTAGCAACATTATGTAGGATTGGCAGTTTGACAATTGTCAGAAATTAGATCTAAGGAAACACAAGCAAAAATACATTGGCAGCTAAAGTTCACCCTGAAGTGTAATAATTACATCCCTTTTTAAAGAACCTTAGTTAGATCTTGGCATAGAGGATTGATTTCTGGCTGAGAATGCAGAGTGACATGGAAAGAGAGGCGGTGGAAAGTCTTAACGGTACCCAGGCGGGGCACAATTCAAAAGGTGCCAGGAAATATACATTTCTGAAATAGAAGGTGCTCATTCTGTGATGCAGAACCAATGTCTCTTGTTGGCACCAGCTAGCTGGAAATCTGGAGGACCACGGTTTATCATGAGAGTAAATTACCATGGCCTGGTATGGTTGAGAAGCGGTTGAGGCAAAACACTACACAGATTCACTGGAACCAAAAATCCCTGGCTCAGGGAAGTCCATCTCATGTAATTATGATTAATAAAAATATCATGGGCAGAGCATTAATACAGTAATACATTTATTTAAAAAAATATAGCAGAAAAAAGAGAAATAAGCAGATAAAGAATGCTTTCCAGAAAATGATGCCGCAAATCAGAGAAAAACAGTTAACAAATACCTATCATAAATTAAAAAATAATGTAATGCAGCAGTCACTTCTCCGATGGAAGAGTAGAAAGTACAAATGCGAGAAGCCAGAAAAAAGATGACAGAAGACACAGTAGACTCTAAAACATAAGGCAGAATTCAGGAAAAGAAAAGAAAGCTATCCCAGAAATAAAGATAAAATCGGAAAAAGGAAGAGGAGAACGGATGATACAGAAAAGAGAGAAAAGCACATAAATACAGAAATAAGAAAAGACAGCACAATGAAATGGAAACAAGGAAAGAATCAAAAAGAATTGACATAAAAATGGTAGCAATAAACAATAAGCAAAAGAGATACAACATAGTTTTCCTTAAAGTTTCAGAAGAAGAGGAAGAAGAAAGAGAAGGAAGAGGAAAAGAAAGAGAGAGAAAGAAGGAAGGACAGAGAAAGAACAAAAGAGTGGAAGAAATAAATATTTTAAAGTGCAATTCAGGAAAACTTGAATCTAACTGTAAGAATGCCAACATGTGCCTATACCCTGTAAACTTTACTCCCAAAAGTCAGTACTGAGACACAAACTTGTAAACATATTGGACATTAAAAGCAGAGAACCTGAGACTCCTGGGTAGCTCAGTCAGTTAAACATCCACTTTCTGCTCAGGTTACGATTCCAGGGTCCTGGGATCAAGCCCAGTATCAGGCTCCCTGCTCAGTGGGGAGCCTGCTTCTCCCTCTGCTCCCCAACTCCCGTCCTCCCTCCTGCTTGTGCATGCTTTTTCTGTCTCTGACACATAAATAACATCCTTAAAAAAAAATAAATAAAATCAGAGAGTAAGTCCTTTGGACAGGCAGGCAAAGAGATTAAGTATTTATGTGTGGGAATAAGGAGGCTGCCCACAGACTTGGCCCTGGTGACATTCGTTACAAAGAGACAGAGGAGCAACACTTACAAGACGCTCGTGGGAAGGAGGTGTGAGATTGACATCCAGTCAGACTCTCATCCCAGCACAAAGACTGTCTTGAACATGCAGTATCTGAGGAAACATTCCTATGAATCCCACGGAAGACTCCTCTAAAGGATGAACTTCAGCTGAGTAAAGGGTTACTGGAAACACCGTGGCAGAATTGGTCCCATTTAATCTCAGACAAGGAAAATGTAACTTTTTTTTTTTTTTCCTATGAGACTCACTTAAAAAAAAATATATTCAGGAATATTCAACTCTTCCTTTTTTTTTTTTTTTTTTAAGGATAGGGAAATGCGTACCAAAAAGTGCAAATATACAAACAGAAAAATGTAGAAGTTGCATTCTTAGTATCAGGCTAAAGGTTACTCCGTAAAGATAAAGGGAACAATTCTCGTTGAAGACATACTGTTCTGCATATTTATGCACCAAATATCAGTAGCAGAATCCATGAAACCAAAATTACAGGAGACACAAGGAGACATACAAATGTACTAGCAGAAGAAAATGTTCATTCACTCTTCTCAGATGGTCACAGCTGGAGTAAACAGTAAATAAAGATACTGAAGATATTTAACACATGTGATGAAGTGATTTTCTATCATCTCTGTGTCTATCCATTTGTCTAAATGTCCATTTACCCACCTCACAAACTTTACTGAGGAAAAAGAAAATTCTCTCTACACTGAACGTGAAACATGTAGATGGTCTTCAAAGCCTTTACAAAAGTTGCCTACGTATAAGTCCATTAAAGTAATCAATGAAATTGAACTTAAAAAAATACAAATATATGAAAATTCAATTCAAAACATAATCGGTGGCCACCTTGGTTAAGCATCTGCCTTTGGCTGAGATCGTGATCTCAGGGGCCTGGCACTGAGCCTGTGTCTGGCTCCCAGCTCAGTGAGGAGCCTGCTTCTCCCTCTGTTCCTCCCCCCAACTCAGGCTCTCTGTCTTTCTCTCTCTCCCCCTCTCTCTCACAAAAATAAATAAATAAAATTTAAAAAAAGAAAAAAAAACCATAAATGGTTTATATAAGGCCGTAGGTGATCTGCTGTCCTCCTCTTCTCCCAACACCCAACACCCTTCTACCTGCCTCTCCGACCTGCTGGGGCCACCACCGTCCTCCCCTCTATTCCTGATGACCTCTGGCAGGTTCTGCCTCAGGGTTTATGTCTTATTCTTTCCTTGGGATGTCCTACCCCCTATGTGACTTGCTTAAACATTTCAGTATGATTTTTATCAAATGCCATTTTGGTGAGGTCTTGCTTGGCTATTCTATCTAAAACTCTGAAAATGTCAGATCATGCTTTGACACTTGTTACCTTCCTCTGTTCCTTTTTCCTTAGAACTTCCTTTTTTTCTAGCATACTTAGACGCAGGTGCGGACATTCTTGTGTTATATTTTCTGTCTCCCCCACATAAACTTCATAGAAGTCAGGGATTACCGCTGACGCCATTCACTTTTGTATCCTGGCTTCTTAGAACAGTGACTAGAACTCAGCCAGTGCTTGATAAATGTTTCTGAAATGGATTTCTAAAAGAACAACCAACCACTTGGGAGAAATGATCAGTCAAAGATCACATTTAAGATAGTGAGAAAAAAGACAAAAATCTAGGGATAAATCAAATAAGCAATAAGATTTAGATTAAATAAAAACACAGATAATAAAACTTGAAATGATTACTGAAGAACTCAAAGGAACATTTGAACAGGTAGTTTTGAGAAGCAGAATCACCATTATAAATACTTCAGTTCTCTGAAGGCAAAGGGATATACTTCACCCATTTCATAATAAAAATATTAATACATTCATTTTTTAAAACCATACCATTCCAAAGTTTATATAGAAAAAAGTAACAACAGACTCTATCAAGGAATAATATAAAAATAATAATAAATAATAATAATAAAATAATAATAATAAAATAATAAATAATAAAATAATAATAAAATTAAAAATAATAAAATAAAAATAATAAAAATAATAAATAGTGGTAGCATTACCCAGATGTTAAAATACAAAGCATCAGTTATCTAAAAAGAGTTCTGTAAAAACTTTATTTGCCACTTAATTCTGCCTATGAATTATTAAGTCTTTTGAATTTTTCTTTGTGATTTTTGTACTTGATTTGAAAAGATTTTTTTTCCAAATTTATTATTTTTCTTTTAACATTTTGAGATTTCCTTTTTTACATTGGACAATTTATTTCTTGTGGTATTTGTTTTAACATTAAGTATTAAAAAAAGATATAGGATGATTTTTTTCTCCAAAGTCTTGCCAATTTCCCAGACACATTTATGAATTCACATATTGACTTATGTGTTTTCTTTGCATACATGAATTATATTGTTTATTGTATATAATATGTAATATATATATATACTATATACATAATTACACACAGAGCTATATCTATAATATCTGTATCTATCTTTCTATCTATGAGATTCTCTTTCTCTCACTGTCTCTCTCTCCACTGGATTCAACTGAGAAGGGTTTTGTCTTTTGAGTACATCTGCTTCATTGAATTCACAGATACCACATTTTTTAATTTACTGTAGCTTCATAATAATTTTTAATATTTGATTACCTTTGGTTAGCCTTCCTTTTCTAATTTTTTGACCATTCTAAACTGTTTATTATTCAATTAAAATATAAAATTATTGTATTAATACAAAATAATACAATGGTATTTTGATGTGGAATTTTCATAAACCTGAGGATGACATCATGTAGTTGATGCTGTTCTGATATCAGTCTTATATTCTAAAAGCATGTTATGTCTCTCTGTTTATTTGAAGCTCCTTTATCTCTCTCAGAAAGAAACTTGTGCTTTTAATAAAGGGCTACACATCTCTTACTAAGTTTACTCTTAGGTTTTATGTTTATTTTGCTACTGTTGAGTTTGCAGAGTCTTTGTTTCAAATATATCTTAATATTTGGGTTTATATCAAAATTGTAAATGATTGTTTAATTCCTTTTTTATACCTCACAACTGTTATTCTTCATATTTCTGTTTTATATTTTATTTTAATGACCAAGAGATTACAAAAAAAAGTTAAATTATTTTCCTTTGCGATCTCTGAATTTAAAGGAAATTGTGATGTTCCCATGTAGTTTGAGAGACACTATTATATCAAATGAATCCTGTTTCTAATTTGATAATTTTTTTTAAGATTTAGATTGGGGTTTAAATTTTATCCACTGGCTTCTCTGTGATATGTTCATATGGCATGTGGTTTGCTTAACTGACTAACTGGTGTTGACTGACTGATAAATATAGTTTATGGTACTAAATCATCTTTTCATTCTCATATAAACCTAGCTGAAGATGAAATTTTTTAAATAAGACATTAATTTTAATTAAATATCCAATTAAATATATTTAATTCAATATTTATTTAATCATTAATTATTTATTAACACTTAAGGGGATTTCACATATATATCCATTAACAAAATGACCCTATATTGTTATTATTGAGTGATCTTAGTATAAAAATGTTTCTGGTTTTATATTATAATTAGAAAATCTTTAAATTTTAAGTGTTATAGACAAACAGTGGTCCATAGATTTAAAATTTCAGAACAAAACTATCACCTAAAATAATTTATTACCTCACCTCCTAGTGAAGATCGTTCAATATTAATTTCCATATCTTAACCATTTTATTTTGTATATTTTTGCTAATTTAAAGTGTTAATGCTGATAATTTTATGATGTTTTATCCCATGTTTATCTCATATTTAGAAACTATAAAGCCTGCAACAATTCTTTTAGAGTTCTATCCAAATCCTTACATATCCTTAGGACTTCTAGGAAATCACTTTATCATTTAATAAACACACTTAACACATGTCTTTCACTAATACAGAATACTTAAAACTATGAAAAGAATACAGACAGAAAATAATATTTCAAAATTAGATTTTGGACCTCCAGCCAAATGATGATAAGTGTAAATAAAGTTGGGGGTATATATATATCTTTCCTAATTAAAAAATATGTGTATGTAAAGAAGAAATGAAAATTGTAACTCTTCATCATCCCTTTTATGTTGCTTATTAAAAAGTTGTATTTAGCTATGGATTTATACACACCTGATTGATGTTTGGTGAGTCATGACCATGGTGGGTGAGTGTGATAGATTATCTAGAATAGAACAAACTGCAGTTACTAGTCTAAATATGCATTTATAGTTATTGTTCTGGGTAAGTTGCCAAATGGGGCATTTTGCTTAGTAAGTTTTGAGAAAGTGACTTTTTGTGTGTATCAAAAGGCAAAATATGGGGCTTCCTAAAATCATAAAGAGCAAAAAGAAAGAATTTTTTTTAAGATCATATTTAATTATTTGAGAGAGAGAGAGAGAGCAGGGAGGAGCAGAGGGGGAAGGAGAGGGACAGACAGACTGCACTGAGTACAAGCCTGACCTGGGGCCCCATCCCAGGACCCTAACATCATGACCTGAGCTGAAAACAAGAGTCAGACATTCAACCAACTGAGTCACCCAGATGCCCCAGAAAGGTGAAATTTTTATTTCACTGCTTCAGGAAACAAAAAAAGACCTTCCTTTAGTATAATATCTTTATGCTCTAAATAAAATTTAAATTTTTCACACCAATAGGACCACTGAAAGACCGCTCTTTGTCTTTTATTTTGTTTTGTTTTTTATTAAGCACTTACCCCTTAAGGTATGAACAGTTTCAGAATAGAATAAACAAAAAAAGATTATTTCAGTGAAATCACTTGACTTTTCACTAGAAATAATTTATAAAATGCTAGTGTGTGCATTTTACTTCTGGAAACCATCAGTTTGATCTCTGTATTTAAGGATCTGTTTCTGCTTTTTGTTCATTTTGTTCTTTAGGTCCCACATATAAGTGAAATCGCACGTTATTTGTCTTTCTTTGCCTTATTTCACTAAACATAATATTCTTCAGTTCCACTCACATTGTCACAAATGGCAAGATTTAATTATTTCTTATGGCTGAGTAATATTCCAATGTGTATATATATTAATACATCGTTATCCATTTATTTACTGATGAACACTTGAGTTGCCTCCATAGTTTGGTAATTGTAAGCAATGCTGCAATAAACATAGGGGTGCATATATCTTTTTGAATAAGTGTTTTCAGCAATGGGAAGTTGAAGTTTTAAAATATTATTTAAGACTGAAAAATAATTTCACATGAGGCTTCCTAAGCAAACAACTCATTTATAAGTTTGCCCATTTATATTTTGCACAAATATTTAATGTTAATAGTCATTACAGAAAAAATATTTTTAATAGGGCATACACATATTGTTTTGTAGCAATGCTGGCAATTTTACATGATTTAATCTAACATACGTGTTGATTGTATATTATTCTTCATTATTTGAATAAGCTATTTTCTGTATGTGTGCATTTCTAGTTAACAAATTTTCTTCAATCTGTATAAGCCATTAATTCATATAAACTGAAAAAAGTGAAATAAAGCTTTTAAAATGGCAAATCACTATAAAATTGTACTTTTGACAAAATCATGTAATTTTCAAGTGATAAGAAAATTTATTTTCAAAAATAATAGATAATACTCAGCTTTTCTGGATCATACAGCTTTGCCTTTTTTTCTAAGTTGAGTAAGAGAAAAAGAATAGTATAAGAATTTGAGCAAAAAAAGCAAAGAAGTAAATGAAAGAAGGCTGGAACACAAAGGAGAAGTTGTGAGTAGAAGAAAAAAGGAAAAATGTATTTTTACCAAAAGTTCAGAAATATTATTGGACCTATTTATGCCCCAATATTACATAGATTATCTGAGATTAAATGAGAGTCAGGAAATAATGCAAAAATCATATTTCCTGTGTTTACAAAGACATGTCAGTGGAAAGACTGACTCTGAAAAAGTTCTTTTCTAAACAATAGTTAAAGCAAAACTACCTCTGAAATTGCTAAAGAACATTTGAAAACATAGGGCTTCTATTTAAATGTTATATTTTATCTCAACGTTGGGATGCTATTTTCCTCTCAAAGAATACCTGTTTGTTCAGTGCAGCAATAAAATATAAGGGTAAAAATTATGACAATATTTTGAGATTTTAAAACCCCTAAATTCAGTCTGAAGAGTCTCTATGTGTATCCAAGAGTGTTATGGTCCCATCTTCTATTTTATTTTTGTTTCCTCGGAATCCTATAATTATATTTAGTGGTAAATTGAGGCAGAGTTAATCCCAAAAAAGCCCCAAACAGTTTTTTGTTTGTTTGTTTTTTGGCAATGATAAAGGTATGATTTGTAGATGTGCCATTGTCCCTTGTGTGGTCATTATTACCAAACACACTATTCTTTCTTTTTCTAAGGAATTAAAACTCGTTCTGGTTTTTCCAGTCATTGTTCTAGAGAACCCTCAAAGTTCAGTAGGGGATCACAATCCATGGGTTAGACGGAGATCTTCTTAGATGGAAACTCCTCGAGAAAAGTAGAGGATTAGGCAGCATGGCCAGGTAGAGAGATCCTCCAAACCACCATAGTAGATGCCACTGTAACTTGATGAGCCAGAGGTCAAAGGTCTTGGCTGCCTTGACCTACTGTTGCTTGTGTTGTGAATATCCTCGGTGAAACTTCAGGAGCTTTTTAACTTTCTAGTCAATAAATATTAGCTATTCTTAATACCTTTTTAGTAATATTATTATTAACCAAGCAGCTGTTATGTCCTGAGGATATAATAGTAAACAAAAAGACATATAATTTCTGCCCCATGGAAGACAAAAATAAATTAGTTTTGCATAATTTGGCATAAATGAAATAAAATTTATACATCTTCAGTTTATTTTTAACTGCCATATCCTAGTTAGTGTGTTTAACTTCATCATAAAGGGATACTTTAGCCCAGACTCTCAATTGATCTCTTAGGGTTGAGAACATAGTCATGTAAATTAAGCCTCCCTGCCTCTTCTTTCTAGGTAACATTAATTTAGTAGCATATGCTAAGTAACACTCAATATATTGACTTATGCTAGTTTTTTAAAATCTTTGCTGTGGTCCTGCAAAGCAATTATATATATATATATATATATATATATATATATATATATAAAATTTATATATATAAGATATATAAAATTTTATTATTTATTTATTCTATTTATTATTTATTCTATTTATTTTTATATTTTATATTATTTATTTATTTATTATTTATGTTATATATATTTTATAGATATAATATATATAAGTTATTATATATATAATATATATATTATATATATAAAATAACTGCTTTGCAGGACTACAGTTATTATATCCACTTATAGATGAGGAAACTGAAGCACTGATTAGCACACTGACTTGTCCAAGGCCACAGAGTAGGCATTCAGACCATAAGCCATGTACATCTAGTTACAAGGAAAGGAATCATACAGCTTCTTCCCATCAAAGGTAGGTGGTACAATTAGTCAAAATGATTCAGAAAATATCATGAAACAGGATTATAATCATTGTATTGTTTATGAGTGTCAAAATTGGAAATAACCCAAATCTCCAAAAATAAGGATAATAAATGAAAATATAGTCTAAATATAAAATACAGTGTACTACATACAAGGATGGTAACCAAAGAATGGCAATAGTAGCCCATCTTAAAGTCCTAGGAAAAGCAGAAAATAAAGTCCTTTATCTTACCAAAGATTAAATAATCTTCCAAAGTGCTAGGAAGATTTATGGATCCCTATAGGATAGAAGTTTTTCCTATGCATTTCTGTTTACTAGAGAGGTTTTGTAATCTATAATCAGACTCTATTTAGTTGCAAAAGGTCTAGCTCATTACTCACTTTTTCAAAATCCAAGACAATTCCCTAAATCCTAGGTAAAAACCCACAGTTGAAAGTTAAAAAATCCTTAGTTCTCCCCCAATATAAACACAGAGTGGGACCTAGAAGAAAAATTCCCTCTGGCCACTGTGGTTTAGTGGCACATGTTCCCACCTATGTTCGTTTCCTAGGCCTGCCACAGCAAATTACCACAAACTAGGTGGCTTGAAACAACAGAAATTTATTCTTCACAGTTCTGGAGGCCAGATGTCTGAAATCAAGGAGTTAGCAGGACCACACTCCCTCCAGAGGCTCTAAGGGACATTCCATTCCCCTATTCCAAACATTTTGCAGAAACCAGAGTTTAGTTGATACCTTTAAGCACATCCACTATGGCTCTGAAATAATATTATATGCAACCATTATTCACTGTTTATAATTAACACCTTTCTAGTTCACTGACAAACAGCACTAAATATATGACGATCCAAACTTGATAGTAACTACAATTTTAAAATGTGTTGACTGAGAAGTGTTATACATTATTTCTCATTGCACTCTCTGAAAACTAATTGAGATTTAGCAGCATCTCATAATATTGGGTTATGTGCAGTCACATATGGACTTTAAATTTGCTCAAGCATTTCTAGAAACAAGAAGATATAATCACATTAAGGAGTTATTTTAATATGGCATTAACTATTAAAGTCACAGCTGAATCTAGTTTGACTACTGTTTAAGTCACCCAGTGGTTAGCATCAGTGGACTGTAGAGTCCGTAATATTTCTAGGCCACATTCTGGGCTTGTATAGCCATTCTCATTTGCTAATATACAACTGTTATGCTTCATTTAACTTTTCTAAAATACATAATGCTTTGATCTATTGGAAACCCAATGACATTTAATCCAGCATTATTATTTTTCTGTAATTGAGGAACTACCTATCTCCAAGGAGATTCTAAAATGATTAATAGTATTAAATGTTTAAGAAGGAGAATCATTATTTATTTTAACAACCAAAAAAAAAAACAAAAAACAAAAAAACCCCCAATCAGGAGCCTATAGATACAGGAGACCTGGGATGATACTATTACTATAGAGCAGCTATATACTCAGTTTTAAGCTTCTTGGGGAAATGACAACCATCAGTTTGTAACAATGATATGTGGTAGCTACTGCTTTTTGTCAGTCTTTCTTCTTTTTGAAGACCCTGTCCTTTGCTCACATATGACCTAGTTTTGGCTCATCACAGCATCCCATCTCTCTAATAACAATGGAAGGATCAAAAAATGGGCATGTGACCCAAGTAAAGCAAATCAGACTTCACCTTTAGAATTGTTACACTGACATTAGGAAATGGAAGTGCTTACTCCCACTCTTTCTCTCTCTTTCTTTCCCCATCAGGTTGTTGAACTGGGGCTTCCAGAAGCATAATCCACAGACGCCCAGGGACAACTATTTTCTTTAGGAGGGTGTTATGTGAACAGGCAAAGACAGGCCAACATTTAAAAAGACAGGGGTGGGGGAGAGAGAGAATACTAGACTAGAAATACTACCTTAAGTCCCTTTTAGAAAGGTTTCTGTGACTCATCTATGGATTTTGCCTTAGCGTCCTCCTTATTAGAACAAACAAATTCCACAGTTGGACTTGTCCAATGTTTTCTCAAAGATTTTTTGCTTTCCTTTCTTTTTTTTTTTCAGTAAATATCACCAAAATGAAGATATATCAGCTAAGACTTAAAAAGCAACTATGACTATGTTGCTTCCTGAAAAGACATTTTAAAACAGTCATTGAAGGGCGCCTCGGTGGCTCAGTCGGTTGAGCATCTGACTCTTGGCAACACTGATTTTTGTCAATGTAGGTCTGTTCCTTTGGGAAAGACTGTCAATCACAAAATATTGCTTTACTTTAAGAAAACTATCTACTGAACTCCATTGTTTTTTCTTCACCGAAGTAAAGCAGGTTATCACCAAGAAGTACTGACTACGGACAAACATAACTGAAGGTTCCCATTAAGAACACTTTGGAGGCACCTGGGTGGCACAGTTGGTTGAGCATCTGAGTCTTAGTTTCAGCGCAGGTCACGAACTCAGGGTCATGAGGTAGGGCCCTGGGTCGAGCTCAGCACAGAGTCTGCTTGAGTTTCTCTCCTTCTGCCCCCACCTCCACTCTCTCATTCTTTCTCTCACTTCCTCAAATAAATAAATCTTAAAAAAATTAATAGTCACACAAGTGAGATTTCATTCACTTTGTGGCCCTAAATGTGTGAAAAGCATTGCTGATATGGTCATAAAGATTTCATAGACATGCTTCCATTTTCTTTAAGTTGCCACCCTGCGGGGCACTTGGATGGTGCAGTTGGTTAAGGTTCTGCTTTGGTCTCAGGTTACGATCCCAGGGTCCTGGGATCCAGCCCCACAAGTCTTCCTGCTCAGCAGGGAGCTTGCTTCTCCCTCTCCCCCTGTCTGCTGCTCCCCCTGCTTGTGTTCTCTGTCTCTCTCTGTGTGCCAAATAAATAAATAAAATCTTAAAAAATAAATAATTAAATAAACGAATAAATAAGTAGACATCCCGCCTAAGGAAGTGGTTCAAAGGGTTGCCTTCAGACAGGGCCATATTATTTTACTTGAAAATTGTGTTTGCATTTATGTAAGCTCTCCTACAGATATTTAGTTAATGTTGCAGTATTTTCTGCCTTAAACTGTGAACAGTTGGGGTCTAAAATTCCTGAGTGTAATCCCTGAGGAATGTGAGACTGAATAGAGCTACACTCTGATAGACACATGAGGAAAACAGCTTGAAAAAAATCCTTCAAAGGGTATTTATTACATCATTCAACACGACTGTAATCTATATTAAGACTCCACTGAAGCCTGAAGACACACAATAGAAAAAAATTATAAAATATGTTTCCCAAATAAATTACTTTAGAAAATATTGTCATTTTGGTAATGTTTAGGAAATTTCTAAAATTCTCTTGTATGCTCAGAATATAAAATTACCTTAGATAATTAGATTAATTATATATGTGAATGTCAGCTACAGAATAATGAGATATGTTTGAGAAGTATGCTAACAGAATAAATCTTATTAATTTATACAAATGTATTTAGTTAACTACCAATGTTGAATGGTAGTCTTAATACTCTCTATCATTTAGGTTTATAAATTCAGGTTGATTATTTTCAAGCAAAGATATTGTTAGTTCAAGAAGTTCCAAATTATCATGAGAATCACATTTTTATTACATGCATGCAAAAAACAAACAAGCAAACAACGTCTTGGTCTTTGCGTCCTTATTGAAACGTATCTGGCATGCATATTGACAGCTGACATATTAGCATCAAAAGTGGGACTAAACTGATTACTAATAATTCTGTTCCCCTAGGGTCATGGACTCCTTGTTGGATGATAAAAGAATATAAAATACTATTCTGATCATTCCTTAAAATGCTTGGTTATGAGAAAAATTGAAGCTCATCCACCATGCATTTTTTTATACAAAAATATTTTTTTTCCTGAGTGATTAAACAACATATGTTGGCAGAGTTAGTTCCTTTTATTAAAATATTTTATGTCAAGGCCATCAAACACAAATTATTCATTAGTAAAATTAAGTTTTCTTACTCTTCAAAAAAATGACACTTTCATGTTACTTAGATTTTCTTATGGATATACCTGTCATTACATCTTATCAGAACACAGAAAAGACTTTTCTATGGTTTATATTTGTCCAGAAAAATCAAGGTTTCTTTCCCCTCTGTTAGGAAATAGCCATATTAGTAACAGTTTAAAATTACAGTCTCAAATGGCCACCAGATGGACATTGAAATTATGGCATCTATTTTGTTTGGGTGCTTAACAGGTGCTATATCATAAGTACAGTGCTTTTACTAAACTATATAGGCAATCACTGAACAGTGTTATTTGTATGTAGAATTTTTCATTCTGGTAAAATAATTTGGTGATTTATATTCCAGTTTGTACTTGACACAGATTTGACTGTGTGCTATTTTTCACTGCCATTTTGTCATACCTTGATCTACTATTGTTTGGAATCAGTTGTCATAAAGTTTATAAGAACTGATTTTTATCTAACACTGTTTCCATCCAAGGCATAAATTAACAATTGGTTTTAAGTTGTCTGATCAAAAAGACAACAACCCCTAAAACTCCCCCTTGAAAGACTTTCAAAAACACAATGGAATTTATGTGGTAATGCAAAAGGCCTGGAAAAAACATATATTCATGACGATTTATTATTTCCACGTGTCATCATCATGTTAGACTCCATTGTTTCCAAGGTAACTTTAAAACTCAATATGTTTTCTGTAAAACATTTTTTGCCTAATGATTAGTGAATGCTTTCTGACAAAAATCAAGTCTTTACTAAGACACGTAAGTTTGTGACTCCTTTCCCTCTCCCTCCCCTTTCCCTTTCTCTCTCTCCCTCTCTGTGGAACTACCGATATCTATCAAATAGAACAATAGAGAAGAAGCTAGGAATGAGTTAAGCATAAAATTTTATCCTTAAGGAGCTGAAAACAAGTCAGGGAAATTAAGAACTTGAATAAATTACACGCAATAACGTAGTGGGAATAATGGGGTATGAGTATAGGAATAAGGGGAGAAACTCATTAAGCAACCCCAAAACAAGAGAATTAAGAAAAATAATAGTGTCAGCCTCTTGCAGATCAATTAAAAAATGGGAATTGAGCCAATGTTTGAGAGGGAAGAATAGTACTATAATTTCTTTGGAAAGCAATGGCAATGGGCCATTTATCATGTTGGTTTTACCTTGGAGTGGTGCCCAGCCTGGACAATTAATAAAATATTCTTGTTACAGCACTGGCAACTTTATCTTGCCACTATTAACGAAGTGTCACTAACAACTATGTGCACAGATCTGATACATATTCTAAGTTCAAATGAAGTGAAAACACAATCAATAAAGAAATTCAATGTAAAGAAACAAATCAGCAAAGGAGACCAGTATCTGCTTTTTCTTGGGGTAAACATGTTGAGTAGAAGCATAAATAAACCTGAATAATTTCATGATAAGGCCCATGTTTGCACCGAAATACGCAGGTGATATCTGAGTATCTGAATGAGTCAGCTGGGTAGATTATTTGTAGGATTCCAAGCAACTAGATATTTGAAGGTCCATATACATTGGTCCTCGTAAACACCCGAGTAAAATAACTTTGCATAAATATGCTTCCTCTTTAATAATAACAAAATGTATAGTGCATTCTATCTTTTCCTAATAACATTTATAAGTTAGAACCTATACTTGATAATTCTCCCTATTTCTCTAAGTATTTTGAAGAGGAACTGACCACAAACACATTAGATTCTTTAAGTTACAAAGGAATTCTGCAGTGCTTTAGCTTTTCTATGGTTTTATCTCAGTTTATGAATTTTTGCCCGTAATAGTTTTTATGAATAGTAATGCTGTCATTTAAAAACAATATATTTTATAATAAAATTCAGATAATTAAATGATTGAATATATTATTTGATGCAACAAATTTTCTTTTTCTTTTTTTTAAAAGTAGTATAGTTGCTTATTTCTGAAAATTTTTATTTCTGAAAATACAATGTTAGCCACAACTGGGTCAATTTAATGTCTGTTAGAATCAGGATCCTATCCAAGTGCAATAAATAACTCTTGTTATTTTAATCATGTTACATAAACACAAGAGAAATGTTGAAAATTCAATCGCTGTCTTTCAGGCAGCTTTCTGTTACCAAAAATAAATAAATACACTGAATGGAGTCTAAACAATATGATAGAAAAATCCTGATAAAGACACATTTGTTCTCCTTATCCTAATCTTACCGTTTTCTTAAAACATGATAGTTCACCAAAAACTAAAGATTTGGTGAGTATGTTGAATTTTAGTGAAAATCTAATATATTTTCTATATTATTTTATATTTGAAAATAATAACTTTAAAATGTTAACTTTACAAATAATACCTTTTGTTGCCTTTTTTTCCAATGGAAAATTAAAATACAATCTCCTGTTATCTATGTAATTTTTATAATGATGGAAAAGATGTTTTGTTTCATTACCAAACTATTTAAAGAAATGTGCATACGTAGTATGCAAATGAGAATACAAAATTTTGAAGATTTCAGTTTATTAACATAACAGGTTAGACTATTCTTTGGAGATTTAGTTATATCAAAAGGACAAGAAACATGCACACATCCCCATATACAGAAAATACTAGAAAGGCAACAATTAACCAACGAGGTATAGCCCCATTATCTAATGATTTGGTAAATTATGTATGCATTAAGATAGCTTAGATAGTACAGATAGTATGGTCTGCCCAAGTGGTGTGTCTTACTTATATACCAACATGGCATTATCATTTCAAAGTAAATTTTTTAAATAAAAGTTTTTTTAAAAATCTGTCATTCATACCAAAGGCTTGAAGATAGGCTGCCAGTTTTCTAAAACTAGCCTCTCTCCCTACTTTACTCTGGTAATTTTAATATCATGTGTTTAAAACAGTCTGAGTAAAATAAATCAGGAAAGATAAATACCATATGATTTAATTTATATGTGTAATCTAAAAAACAAAACAAATGAACAAACAAACCAAAGCACAGAAACAGACTCATAAATATGAAGAATAAGCTGGTGGTTGCTGGAAAAGAAGGGAGGTGTGGGTGGGGGTAAGTGAAATATGTCAAGGGGATTAAGAGGAACAAACTTCCAGTTATAAAATAAATAAGTGATGGAGATGAAGATTATAGTATAGGAAATATAGTTAATGATATTATAATAACATTATATGGTAACAGATGGTGAGCATCACATAATGTATAAAATTGTCCAATCACTATTTTGTACACCTGAAACTAATATAACATTGTATGTCAAGTATACTTCAATTAAAAAAAAAAAGACTAATGACACTTTGCACAAAAGTAACATTCTTGCTAATGTACAATGATAGCAAATCCTCGGAATAGTTGAAGGTGGTTTTTTTTGGCTCCACTCCATTATTTTGTATGATTATTTTATGCACTGTTTATTTTAACCAGAGGTTTTTCATTATTACTGGAGTTGTTCGGAATCATGAAAACACCTTTGATGATTTAAATAAGTAAATTCCCATATACCATTTGATTAACAGTAGTTCTTTAGCAATTGTGTGATGAAACAAAGGACATTTCCTCTATTTACAAAAGCTATGTTTTAATCCACAGATTATTGTTGCTTTCCAAGATATTAGCTACAAATATTCAGCTTATCCTTATAAAATATTCCCACTGAAATTAGGTGGAGTTCTGATTAGTTTAAAGCTGAAAAGCATGGGTCACTGTAATACAGTCAGTTGGAAAATTATGTGAAATAATTGAAATTGGAATGGGACACACCCATAAAGCTCACTAGAAAACAATATAATTAAAACCACACTGATATATCATATGACCTTGACCTAAATGGAATCAGTTTTGGATGAGGCAGCAAGGCTTATTTATCTTTACTTTTTAATATTTTTGCTCATCTTTTTTCGGTACTGAGAAGAAAAGCAAATGGCTTATTTTTGTTGGAAAACATCCAAACATCTGTATGTGCGTTTCTATTCTCCTTAATCATCCAGCTAAAGCATAGGTCACTTCCTTATTATATATGTGAAACTCTATGTACAGACTCTACTAAATAGGGCAGAACCTCACTGAATTTAGAGTGTGGACACATGACTTAATAAAAAAAGGTCATTTCCAAATTTTGTGTATTTGAGTTTAAACCATTTTCCCATAATTTCTAACATTTAATGATAGTGTGTTTTGAATCTAAAATATTTATTTTATATCTGATATTAATAAAGATATTTCAATTGCTCTTATTAAATATTTCCCTACCTTCTCATTCTGTATGGCCACCCTCAGGCCTAGAGGTGCTTCCACTCTAAAGTATGATCTTCCCTCAGAATGTGGATGTAGTGAAGAGGACTGCAAGGTCTCTGGAAGTGGGCCTGGCACCTGTACTGGAGTCCCTGGTTCCTGGAGTACAGATCAGAAACGGTGACAGGAGGCTATAGCCTCTAGATGAGCAGGTTTCCTTGGTCTATCAGTTTTCTCATTCCGCATGAAGAGGTACCTGGAGGAGGACCAGAGGAGACACCTCTAAAATATGGAGGCCCAGGGTAGAGGCACTAATACTGGGAATATAGATATTCAGGACAGCACAGAGTTTCAGACAAAGATGGCAAGCTATGTTGGCCCTTTACAGCATGTGTAGAGGCAGCTTTAGCAAGAGGTGGGGTGAGCCAGAGGTTGCATACTCAGCAGGGACCTAAAGTGAGCAGGACTGAACACTTGTATTTTATAAGTTGGACTCCTTACACTTTTTATATTCTTTGTGTTTATTCTCTGAGGCATTTGTTCTCCTTTGTGTTTAGCAATATGTTGTATTTTCAGCCTATTGTAGCTTTGCTATAGAGAAAGATTATCTATAGTTGGTTCATTTACAGCCATTAGAGGAGATAGCACCTACAAATGTAAGCAAACCATAAGAGGAGTAATCAAAGGAAGGAGGAAGTTTAGGAGAAAAAAATGTTAACTGAAGAGACCAAGACTCAGATCACTCAAACTCTGTACAAGGGTAACCTTGAGTATCTTGAATTTTATTTCATTAAAAGAGACAATTTCGCTTCTCTCCCTTAACTTCTATTTTTTCTTATCACTTAATTAGTCTGTCTAAATTAGTGATACAGCATAAGATTTCTCAATTCAAAAGCTATGCATGACTCCCTATTACTCACTATTTCGTATCTAAAGTTTTATTCACTCATTTAATATTCCTTGATCATCTACCATGTGTCAAGGACTATGTAGCAGGCACGGGGTATAAAGACAAACAGAATGAACGTGGTCTTAACCTCACACAAAACGGAGGAGAGATGGTAATTAAACCATAAAGGAGGAGAATAGGGCATGGAGGGGAAAGCAGTGAAGGAAAGTGGTCACAGAATATTCCATTGAAGTACCTAAGAAGAGAAGGACTCAGATTCACAAAGGAAGAAAAAGAGTGTTCCAGCAAGGGGTAACAGCATGTGCAAAGGCTCTGAGGTGGTAATATTAGCTTTTTACTGGATGGAAAGAAGAGAAGTATACCCACAATGGAAAAAGGAAGAGAGAAATGATGTTGGAGTATTAAACAGGAACCACATGAAGCAGCAATATGCAGGAATTTGATTTTTTTTCCCTTTCAGAAGATTGCCATTGAAGAATTTTACAGAAGGCACTGGCATAATTTATTTTATGTTTTACACAACTTATTTTGCCTGTTTTGTGAAGAGTGAATTAGAATGGATCAAGAGTTGGTCCAAAGATACTATGAGAAGCAGCAGTAGTCTAGTTAGAAGTCACGGGGTTTAGTTTTTATTCACAGTACAGATAGTGTTGGAGAAATCTGAGACATATTCTGGGGGCAGAATCTGACCAGTTAGGTGAAATTTCTCCAGCAAGTCATAGTTTCATGGATGCAAACCTGGAAAATGTGAATGAGATTTTGCTGGAAAGATAGCAAAGGCAATGAAAGTATTTACTGGACAATGGTTATAAAATGGACTATGGGGGGCACCTGGGTGGCTCAGTGGGTTAAAGCCTCTGCCTTCGGCTCAGTTCATGATCTCAGGGTCCTGGGATCGAGCCCCACATGGGGCTCTCTGCTCAGCAGGGAGCCTGCTTCCCTTCCTCTCTCTCTGCCTGCCTCTCTCCTTACTTGTGATCTCTGTCAAACAAATAAATTAAAAAAAAAGAAAAAAGGACTATGGAATCCAAGTTGGAAAAGAAGAGCTGATAAGAGAGGAGAGTGATGGATGAAATGAGTATAATACAATTAATGGATTTGAAATTAAAAATTTATACAGGAAGAGTTACAGTGTTAATAGATATCTATTAGGGTTTTTTTGTTTTGTTTTGTTTTGTTGTTGTTATATTTTGTTTTATTTTGGCTTGGTTTGGTTTTTGTTTCATTTTGTTTTGTTTTGTTTTAGTCTGGTTGCAAACAGAGAAACTAACCCTGACTCCCTTAATCATTGAATAAAACCCTTATGACCAAGCCCCAGAAAATGCAGGGCAGAAATTCATGGAAATTCCTAGGTCCATAAGATGAATCAGTGAAACCACCATTCAGCCCTGTTTATCTTTGATGATTTATATTTTCTGAATTTCCAAGAGAAAGAATTTTTGGATGACTTTAAAGTATATTTATATATTTGTAGTCATTGACCATCTACCTACATTCAGAAGACAGAGCTAATACACTAATTCTATAATGACAGAAGTAACCATTACCTACTAAAGCCCTACCAGCTTGAGTAAGAGACCACAACAGGAAGTTGTGGTCAAGGAATAGAATGTTAGAAATTATGATTTCAAAAATGGTGCCATTTCCAGTGATAACAAGGACCGATGGGGTGGTGGGTGAGAACTGCAGAAAAGTCCTAGTTAAGGACTCAAAGTCACTCATTGCATATTGAACAAAGAAAGAAACAGAATGTTTCTGGTCTGTGGTATTGAAGAATTAAAGCAGCCATAATTACATGGAAGAATTATATGGGTTAAAATGCTGTTTAAGTCCTCAAGTAAATGAACCCTTCTCAAATTATTCCAGCTTGAGTCTATAGTAGATTTCCTATTAGGAGCCTAAGTGATATGTCAGCTAATCTAAAACATTTTGTCTCATTTTTTTCTCTTTTGTATATTACTGTTGGTAATAATGATAAAATTTTGAGTAATCACTAATAACCAACCATTCTGTATGTATGACATAATAATAGACATTACGTTATTTAATATTTTAACAATTCCGTGAGGCAGGTTGTGGTGTTTCCATAACACAGGTGAGAAAAACCAAGACTCTGAGATGTTGTATAATCAATTGAAGAGCCAGTCCGCTCCAAGATTTATAATTTTTTTGTTGTTTTTTAAGGAGGAAGAGGGGTGGGAGATGGGGTAATGGGAGAGGGAGAGAGAAAAAAAAATTAAGATCTTATTTATCTGTTTGACACAGAAAGAGCAAGGGAGAGAGATAGAGAGCAAATACAAACAGGGGGAATGGCAGGCAGGGGAGAATCAGGCTCCCCACAGAGCAGGGAGCCCTATGCAGGGCTTGATCCCAGGACCCTGGGATCATGACCTGAGCCGAAGGCAGATGCTTAACCCACTGAGTCTCTCTCAGGTGCCCAAGAGAGAGAATCTTAAACAGACTCCACACCCAGCAAGGAGCCTGATGCAGAGCTCAATCTCACAACCCTGAGATCATGACGTGAGCCAAAATCAAGTCTGATGTTTAACTGAACCACCCAGGCATCCCCCGTATTTGTAATCTTAGATATAAGTACTGTACGACTCCCACAAAGGGGATACTGAGATGGGTAAACCTGTTCTCTGCACTCAGAGTAGCACGAACACACACACACACACACACACACACACACACACACACGACCTGTGATTATAATAGTAAGTTTCTTGGACAGACATAAATGCTATAAGTTTTAAAAAGTTCATGTTCACCAAGCACCTGGATGGCTCAGTCAGTTGATTTCTGCTCAGGTCATGATCTCGGGGTCGTTAAATTGAATCCCGTGTTGGGCTCTGCGCTGGGCATGGAGCCTGCTTAAGATTCTCTCTCCCTCTCCTGCTGCCCCTTCCCGCCTTAAAAAAAAAAAAAAAAAAAAAAAAATTATGATCACTATAGTCTGAGGAAGCCAAAAGAAGAAATGGTATGCACACTAAAGAAAGGGTGTTATTGTCTTTATCTGTGTACATTATGATTTTCATTCGTTGTACATGTAATTTGCTAAATTTCTGAAACATTTATTTATAAAGAGTGTGTAGGAGTGTTTTCAAACAATCAGCTGATTAGTTGGTATTGAAGAATTCCACTTGAAACCTTCCCTGAAGCCCATCAGAATGGATCATAACTAACTTGGGGAGTTAGCTGGATGAAAACATTCATTTAAGTAGGTGTATATAGTGGGGAATTTAAGCCATTCTCTGCACACAGACAGCCACCGTCAAAAAGAGCTCAGTAAATTCAAAGCATGGAGATCAAAGGTGTTATAATTACATTCTATTTCCATTTCACCTTACTTACTGTGCATACTTATTATTTTATGCTGTTTACCCAGCCCCATTACCTATTCCTTCTAGTTGTGAGGTCAGTGGAATGGCATTTCCCTTTAGAACATTATTACTTCACACCCTGTAATTGGCTCGTGGAATTACAGAGGTTGTGGTTACAGCAACAGAAGATTCCCCCTTTGATAAAAATGCAGAATTGTTATGGTATGATTTACTTTCACCCATTCAAACATTACGCAGACTCAGGGTTGGTTTTTTTTCTTTCTTTCATTTATTAAAAATTTGAGATGTTTGCTATTAAACTGAGCTGGCTAAAAACCATTAGACAGAGATATTTACAACTTGGAGGAATTCCAGACACAATCAATCCAGACACTTTTGTTTAAAAAAAAAAAATCCTTAGACATCATTTACAGTTCACAGGACACATTGTTTTCACAGAGGGAAAGTTGTTATCTACCAAAATTATATCACAGATAACACACAATATCTGACAGGATGGAAAATTGAAGAAGAAATGTTCTTTGAGTTTGGAATCTTCATTTTATTTTTAAAAATGCAAATATGTTTTTGTTAAATATTTCATTTATGATTTGGCATTTCTGTTGCCAATAATTTATAGAAAGTAAGAACAGCAGTTGGCTTATTTAGTTCAGGGAAAATTTTGAATCTTTTCTGAAGACAACAGAACTTGAAAACCAAATTGAAAATGTTACCGTTCCCAAATTGCATCTTTTAGGAACAAAAGACCAGCAATCTAGGTAATCTTAATAGTAACACTTAATCACTGGTGACAAGGGGACTTTTCCATTCAGTACCACCAAAGACAGTTGAAACTAAGGAAAATGAAAATAAAGGAGACTGGTTGAGTGGAGGGCAGCCACTGGGATAATCTAATCCCCATTAAACCAGACACTGATAAAAAAAAAATTGTTTTAGTATTCCTATAAATTGGATAATTCATATTGGTGTTTTGGAGGTCATATGTTGGATTTTTGGAGTTTTTTGTTACTTTTCCTGGTTCTTGTGACTCTGCACAGTGGAAATAGAAATTCCAAGGGTTTGTGGTGTGTATTTTCAAGTCTGTGAATGCTGCAGAGGTGGAGGAAGGAAGGAGAAAGGGAGGGAGGGAGAGGGAGAGAGCATGCATGGTGAGCCTTCCTTGTTCCTCCACCATATGGCCAAGAGGCTTTGATGACTGCCAAAGCCAGAAGATCCTAGAATCCTCCTCAAAGTGATGTACTAGAAGTAACTATCCATTGATTGGAACTTGCGTGTGAAGTGAAACCAATGCACACTACTTGGGGCCAGAATGAGCTTTGACATCTGAATTTATGAATCCAAAAATGTGTGGTACATGTTCTGGATTTTTCTGTATGGCAGGAAAATAATAAAAAAGGGGGGGGGGTCTTAAATTATAGCCCTTTATGAGTAGCTTTGGGTTAAAACTACCTTAAACCAACTGGTTTCTCAATTTTCACAATGTATCAAAATCACCTGAGAAGGCTTTTTCAACTAACAATGCTCAGGCTCTATCCTCAGAAATTCTAATTCGGTTATTATGGGGTAAGACCTAAGTATCCCTTTTTTAAAGCACCTTTAATGAATCTAAGTACAGACAGGGCTGATACCCAATGAACACTAACAGTAACAGTACAAACAGAAACAAAACAGTAGTGTTGAACACCACTCCTCTCAGACAAGCATAGTAAGTAACAGAGAGGGAAATGCCAGTGTAATTTGCTATAGTAAGGCTCCATGAAGGAGGCAAGGATTTTGTTGGACTTTGAGGATTCAGCAGAATCTGAATAAATGTTGAGGAGAGAAGAGAGAAAATTTCAGGTTGGGGAATCAAAATAAATAAAAAGCATAGAAGTATAAAACACTCCTATGAGTAGAGAAGATACAAAGGGGCTCTGTCATGCTGGGGCTATGGGAAATTAGATGGGCTAAATGAACTGAGCTATTGAAATTGACAAGCTTTTATCTTTTGAGTGTTTGTTAAACTGTTTTATATACCTGCAATATGAGTGTTACAAAAGCATTCCATCTATGTATTAGTGACTGAATAAATAACCACTTTACTGCTTTTAAAAACAAAATAATTCAAGTTTTTGACCTAACCAGCAAAGTAGAGAAACCCTTAATCAAGGAGGAAGAGCTTGTAACTTTCTGAAAGTCTCTGCCCATTCTTCTGGCTTACATCTCAAAAAAAAGGTGCACATTTTTTTCTGAAAATGTTTTCTTATAAAAATAGTGCAAGAATTCCACGACCCATGGAAAATAATATAACTTAGCATTAATGTTAATGGAAATGCCTATCATAAGGATCACTTTTCTTCTATATAACAATATTGAACTCACTGGGGCAGAAAATGAAATGGTTTTATACATTACTTCATCATAAAATGCCCCAAATAGAGCTTTGTAGACTCTGGGTACAATAGTCCTCCCTTATCTGAGGTTTTGATTTTCATGGTTTCCGTTACCAGCAGTTAACCATGGTCTGAAAGCAGATGATCCCCTCTGATACACAGTCAGCAATAGCCTAATGCTAAGTCATGATCCTCTCTCATTCTCCTCATTCAGCACATAGGCATTCTCTATCTCATCATGATCATAAGAAGAAGGGTGAGTACAGCACAACATGATATTTTGAAAAAGAAATCACATGTAATTTTTATTAAATATATTTGTTATAATTGTTCCATTTTATTCACTATTGTTCTTGTGCCTATTTGCCATATTAAACTTTATCATAGGTTTGTATGTAGAGGAAAAAACACAGTCTATATACGGTTTGTAGTATTGTTTTGGCCTTTACTGGGGGTCTTGGAACATATCCCCCACAGATAAGGGGGGACTACTGTACTCAGTGCATGTCTAAAATGAACAAACACAACAAGTTTATGGTACTTTTCTTTTGTTTTTGTTTTTCATTTTTTTTTAATTACGTTTAGTTAATCCTTCTTTTTTGTTTTTCTATTATTGCCCTTTTGTTTTCCTGGATCTGGGTTCTTACAGTCTTTCTCCTAATTAACGTCTTTTTGTTTTCTTTATGTTTGCTCAGCACGACACACCCATGTAGCAAGCCTCTTGGTTCAGGATGCATTTCTAAAGTTATATATAAGATAATGGGACCTCCTAAATAACCTGAGAACAAATTCACTTAATGCGAGGAAAAGGTTAATAGATATAACTAGACCATGAAGAAAGAACTTTACGCGCAATTCTTTGCTATTTAACTTTGAGTTTTGTAGGCAGCTAAAAATAACCGAAGCACACCTGTGCTATTAAGTGATCCTTTATACTATAGATTTTAAGCTATGCTGTTTCTACTTCAGTGTTGATAGCTAACTTTCTTAACTTTATCTGATGCATTTGAATGATTTCAAGTTAGCACCATTTTTCCATGATTAGCAAAAATAATAATGATAGTAACTTTTGAAATGTAAAACTCTTCCTTTGGCTCAGTCAATGATAGGTTACTGTTTTTAGTCTTGGCCTTTCTGCTTCTATTAACTGGTAAACAAAAAGAAACTACATTATGTAATAAAAACTAAAAATAATAAAAATAATAACAAATAATCAACACTATGCATAATCATAGAGAAATGATTTGTCAAGCATTTCTCTCCCTTTTATAGATAAGCTGACTATCATTTTTTCCTATTATCTATGAAAATTCATAAAAATCTCTATGTCAGTGAGTGTCTTCAATTATGTATTTTCAAAAATTACATGCCTAGCAACCATAATCAGAGAGGACATCAAATGTTTTGGATTAGATAAGGAGTAGGACCAGGATAGGCTCCCAGACCTGATGTCAGCTTTGAGTCTCTCTAAAAGAAGGCACATTTCAAAAGACAGGGGTTTTGTAGCATAATACTCCCCAGTATTATACTAAACTGAAATTTTCCACTTCTTCTCTAGATTTCCTTAGATTTTGTTTCTAACTCACCTATAATCTTCCTGCCTTATATAACACATTGTATTTTATTATATATTACCTTCAGTCTTTTAATTAATAAAATCTTTTTAGTCATATGCAATATATGTATATTTGAGTATCTTGTATGCACAAAATCACATGTACATATGTATTTCCTTGTGTACTTAAGAAAATTTTTAGTGTCATATCAATATTGTGGAGTCTTAGAATGTCCAGTCCAGTGATCCATCCAATATTAGAGTCCTCTTCTACTACATTGATAGACGCATTGCCTAGGTCAGCTTTGAATATTCAGAGTGGTGATTTACCATCATTGGAAGTCTTTGAATAACTCTAACCTTATTTGAAATTTCTCCCCTACATCACACTGTGCTTTCTGCTTATGATTCACTCTATAGTCTTCAACAGCATACAGATGTAATCTAGTGTGTCTTCCACATGCTGGTTCACATACCAGGTCTATTTCTTGCAGTAATTCCTTAAATGACATAGCTCCCAAATCAATCTCTCATCAAGCAACTTTGTCAAGAGTATTACATTGAGGGGTATTACATTTCCAATTACAGAAAAATGCGTCTGTTACTAGATACGAGTATTAGGGTATGAAATAAGTATGCAAGTAAGGTCAAGCATTAGCCTGATTGTTTTGTTTTGTCTTATCTCATTCCTGTTGATCTGTACCAAAGTTTATCATTGAATAAAATCACAAGGTAGCTAGCCAATTGAACAGACTCTATTCATTGTTCATCACTACTAGTTATGTTCACCACAACTACAATTTATCCTTACCAGGTGAATTTCTAATGTGTTCAGGTAGCTAGCCTCAGGAAAGGTGTCTTTATCTCAAGCTTAAGGTTAAATTTTAAATCTATGTTGATTATGCTTAATTAGAGGTAAAAAACTGATGAATTCTGACAAATATGCAGAGTCTTGTAACAATCCCACCGTCAAGAACAGTTT
The DNA here is from genome assembly GCF_963455335.1 of Martes martes. Classification (NCBI taxonomy): domain Eukaryota; kingdom Metazoa; phylum Chordata; class Mammalia; order Carnivora; family Mustelidae; genus Martes; species Martes martes. The sequence goes on from NC_137893.1 coordinate 19,841,719, forward strand.
CGTTGCCCCCAGAGAGTTCTCATGCATCTTTGTAGGCAGTCACCTTCCTCCACTTCTGGCCCTTGGAAATTGTTGATTTCTTCTCTGTCATAGTTTTGTCTTTCCCAGAAGATCATATAAATGGAATCCTGGAGTATATAACCTTTGACTCTGGCTTTTTTCACTTTGCATAATGGATTTGAGATTCGTCTGTGTCATTACATAAACAGTAGCTTATTTCTTTTTACTGCTGAGTAATGCTCTATTTTATACATGTGCCATGGGAACACTGGTTCTTGATGATTTTCAACCACAGAATTAACCACATTGAAAACCATCCTACTCTGGGACTTATTGAGAGCTAAGATAATTTTTCCCTTTTAAGCTATCTTGGTATTTGTTGTCCAACTCATTCTAGCTGATGTACCAGATTGATCCATCTTAATATTAATGACAGCAAACATCAAGTTCAAACTTAAGATGATATATTTATTCTTACCAAGCATTTCACCTAAAGTACATTCATCCAAAATAAATTTGCCCAAAATTCCATTCTATAGCCCACTCACTTAAATTCTATCTTGTTGGATTAGGTAGACCATAATGGCTGTCAAGCTACATTTTTGCCCTAATTTTTTCAGTTAATATGTGTGTTATTCTGTTTCATTTATGCTGTTACAAATTTGGTAAGCCTACCTTTTATCAGCTAATCAGACGTAATGATATAACAAACGTTCTATATATTGAAATCTGGTCATATTGTCTTTTATTATATTTTTCCTTTTTTCTTTATGTAATTTATCTAACCTTCCAATAGGGATAAGCACATTATTCCAATTGTTTCTAGATTTTCTCTATATCTTTTTCTATTTGAAATATTTGTTTTTAGTAATGTGGAGAATTAATCTAATTAATTCTTATCCATAGTGATGTTCAGTTATTTCAGCAAAATTTATTAATGATGACACCTTTCTACAAAAGAATCATGTTAATCTAGAAACATAATAGATAACATTTATTCAGCATGTATAAAGTCTCTCACACTCTCCTAAATATTTTACTTATATCCTCACATTTCAGGACTTCATGAGTATTATCTCAAATTTACAAATGAAAGAACCAAGTTTAAATCTTAAATCTTAAATGTTAGGACGTAAACTTGTAAAATGTCATAAAAAATAATGTGAAGTAGTGTGTTCCCTTTTTGAAGTGTATTTTTTTGGGCTATAAGGGTAAATTTTCATTTCATTTTATTAATTTCTCAATACTGTTAAAAATAAATATCCCAGACTTCTACATTAAGACTCAATGGCTGCATTCAGTATAAATGTATCCATATGCTTCCTATTTTTGTTTTATAGTTTGAAAATTGGTCTAGCTAAAAAAAAGTAGTAGCAACAACATAACCTATTGCCAATACATATGGGGGCCCCTTAGAACCTAGCAATGTTCTTTAGTAAGAGTGTATCCCTTATCACTCACCTGATATGCAGTTACTTATTTCAATAGACATGATAGTTACATCCCTGCCCCCTGTCATGTGTTTGTCCTCATCTCAAAAAGGATTAATCAAGGATCAGATATTGTGCTAAAAGTATACTGACAAGACTGAGAGTCTTCTGTAAGTATTTTATAAAATTTTATTTCTAACATGGTAAGACTACTGTGAGGTGATTTTCTAAATTGTCTGTGAGTATTTGAGGGAAGACATCAATGCCTTTCTTAGCAAGTCATAAAGCAGGTTGCCCTGGAAGATTTGCTGGTATCCCTGTCCAACGGCCTTTTATTTTTTTTTTCCTCCTAATTTGCTTTTATAGTCAGTGAGTATATTTAGTCATGTCCCCATTAATCATCTCCAGGGGAATCAGCCAACAAAAGTTATAATGTTCTGTTTTAGGATGTCAGTCCTGGTGTTTGCTTGAATACCAAAATCTCCTAGACAATTAGTCATGGCAATTCCAAAGCTGATGCTTAGAGGCCTTCGTTCAATTTAGGAAAGAACCCTGGGAAGCTACAAGAAAGGCCACAAAGTAGGAGAATGTCCCTGTTGAGGTTAGGCTGAGACTAATGTATAAATGTGTGTAATGAATATGCAAGGGGGATTCTTACTACAGGAAGCAATTTCTTCTGCCCCAGGCATCCGTGTCTTTACAGTAATAGTGACTGATGCCTCTGCTGCAGCTTTCTGGGCCAGAGCTGCAATCAACAAAGGGAACCGATCAGTACTAAGGGCTATCAGCCTATCCTCTTACCAGATTGTTTGATTTCTCTCCATCAGCTTCAACAGGCAGGGCACTCAGGAAAGAAGTGTGTGTGGTGTGTAGAACCCTACTTCAGGAGGATTGGGAAATGCCTGCTTGGGGAATTTCACTCTGTTTCACATCCTAGCTCTGTCATATCCTTGTCATATTGGCCAGTTCCCTAGTTTCTCTGTGCCAAAGCTTCCTTAACTTATAGACTAAAAAAATAGTATGCAGCTCATGGGGTTGTGAAGAAGACTAAATAAGCTATTTCATTCTAAGTGCAAAGAACATTGTCTGGCATTTTATAGGACCTCAATTAATGGTAACTATCATCATAATTGTTGTTGTATATATGAATTACAGTTCTACTTTATTTGAGATTTTTATACCTTTTATGTACCAGCATTCATCAAACACTTGAGTTCCACAAATACCAAAACACTTGAATGTCAAAAATCTAAGTTAGTATCTTTATGAACTAACTAAAATTCACCAAAAAGACTCAATCTTAAAATATGTTCAGATACTAAAGATACATAAGTGCTATCATTCTACTCTATGTTACTCAATGTGAATATATAGTTTCTATATGTTTCTTTCAGCTGTTTTCAAGAAACATTTGTTCTCATTTGGAAAGTGCTAATTAAGAAAGAAAAGAAACTTTCGAGGGATACCCGAGTGGCTCAGTAGGTTAAGTGTCTGACTCTTGATTTGGGCTCAGGTCATGATCTCAGTGCTGTGAAATTGAGCCCCGTGTCAGGCTCTGATCTCAGTGTGGAGTCTGCTTGGGATTCTCTTTCTTCCTCTCCCTTGGCTCTTCCCCCCACTCTTTCTCTCTCTCTCAAACAAAGAAATAAAATCTTAAAAAAAAAAAAAAAGAAAGAAAGAAAGAAAAGAAAAGAAAGAAAAGAAACTTTTGAGACCCAGAGCTAAAACGGGTCCTTACGGTTGACATATTTTACTTGAAATCACTGGAGATTCTTTGCTATATGATTTTTCAACTCCTTTCTATTTCTAAATATTTCTTACATCTCTTTGCCTTTGACTAAGAAAGCATAATCCACTATTCATATATAATAGCAATTGTACAAAAGGAAATATATGTAGAGTACACATGAATACTCAACATTGTTGTGAGGTCTTCACATGTGTTATCTCATGAGAGGCTTCACAACTCTATTAGGTCTTACAATTATTACCACTACTTTAGAGATGAAGAAACTAAGGCACAGAGAATGTGAAGGACCTGTTCCAGATCATATAGCTAGTAAGCTAAAGGGCTGGGACTGAAACCCTCTAGAACCTGCCCTTCACTAACTCTAAAGCCAGCCAACCAGAGTAATCATAATCATCCCCCACTAACCATAATCATCCATGGGGCTTGACCGGTCATCCAACAATAATCTTCCTGGTTATTTTATACAGAATTCTGTTTTTCATTGTACTAATCTCTTTCTAAACATGCTATTTTCTTATTAAAAAATGGTAACTATCATAAACACAAAGTAAGAGGCTTAATTATGTTTGATTTCCTTTAGTGAGCAAAACTTCCATGATCAGATGATCAGACAAAAGAACTATTAGGTCCTTAATATGTAGATTTATGAGGTTGGACTATAAAATAATTAAATTAACTTTTAACACAGCTCCAAATGAGTTTTGTTCTATTTAGTTTTGTCACATATTGGTGGGGATGTGATTACCATTTTTTTTTAAGATTTTATTTATTTATTTGACAGACAGAGGTCACAAGTAGGCAGAGAGGCAGGCAGAGAGAGAGGGAGAAGCAGGCTCCCCACTGAGCAGAGAGCCCGATGTGGGGCTCGATCCCAGGACCCTGGGATCATGACCTGAGCTGAAGGCAGAGGCTTTAACCCACTGAGCCTCCCAGGCGCCCCGTGATTACCATTTTAATACCCCCACCACTCTTACGGATTTCCTTTGATGTCTGAAGCACATGTCTTTGTTTTTCTTCCTTTAATTCTGCTTAGTGGTGAATGCTCATGTGTTGAAGGAAGAGGATTAATTTTTGGAAAGACCAAAAATTTGTTTAAACAAAAGTATGGGTGAAAGACTATTTCCATGTTATAGCAAAGAGAGCAAGGGAGGGAGAAAATACTGTTTCTCTGTGTTGTTATAATGGATCCAGATTGAAATTCTGAGAAGTAATCTCTAAGAATATTCTGAGTGGCATTGAGCTATATTCATTGGAATGTATGCGTAGCCCCCACATTTGACAGCTGTAAAGTTAACATCCCTTTTGTTAAAACATTGAGGAAAAAAAAGTTTTTTAATTTTTTTTTTTAATGGGCACTGAGTCAAAACTGAAAATTTTTGGATCTCTGCAGAGGATAGCAGGAGGGTAAAGCAAAGAAGTTGTTGGAATGTGAAATTTCATAAGAACTTATGCTTGTGTCCATTTTTATTGTTTTCTTAAGCAGCCAATGCTCCATTTCTACATACTATTTCTCCTATAACCCACTGCTCTGGAATTTTGGGCTCCAATCCAATTACAACTGTGGAAAGAGAATAGTTTTAATAATAATGGAATCTGGCTGCTATTATTCAAACTTTATATCATCCTGGAACCAAAACATGTTATTTGTAAGATAAGACCTCCCATAAGCCTACGTTACCTATCAGACAATTCCTAGGCTCAAATAGTAAAAGTGCCCACTCTTCTTTCAAGTGCATTTGTTACTTGTCTCAGCCAGGTCACCTTCTGAGTCGTATCCTTCACCATCCTCCCCTTCTCCTTGCCAAATAATTTTTAAAGTCTCAGGAAAGCACTCTTTGAATTGTGTTGTTCATGGCAGAGTCAGCGTTGCTAATTCTTCCTGAGTTTTCTCAAATTGTGGCTTGTCTCCAAATCCAGAAATGCAAAACAATATGATTTCTGCAGTTTCCTACGTGACCCAATTTAAGGCATTTGGGGTGCTCACATTTTACATCACTAAGAGGTCTTTTTAATTTTTTATTTATTGATATGGTCCCCTAGAATTACTTGCATGGTCAGTAATAGATAAAGTATGTGGTCGATTAGTGGTATTATAAACATATGGTTATGTAACCTCTAAACCCAAAGATCTATCATAAATAAATAAGACAGAATATAAATCCTGTGAGAACAAATTACAGGCCTCCAGTGTCCCTTAGGAAACAGCTGTACTGAATCAGATGGATTGATGAAGGCCAACTACATTTGGCCTTGAGAGTTGGCCTTAATTAGGAGCCATGACTCTCACTAAAATTTATAAGGATAAACTTTCCTTGGACATAAAGTTACCTGTTTTTGTTGTTGTTGTTGTTGTTATCTCACGTCATGCTCACTGGCATCCACAAGGCACTTTAATATGTCCAGACTTACATGTAGAACCTTGATAGCGTCTTACTCCTAAGGCTTCTTAGGGTTGTGTGATATTTTCTCTAGATATATTGAACAACAAGTTTCCATGAAACTTACGGATTATTAAATGAGAAGTTTTCTCACCTAGCTAGAGGTAATGTGAGTAAAACCCAACATTAGAAAATTTTTAGGTATGTTTTCACAGACATTTATAGCAGATGCCAGTTGCTAAAGGCCAAGTAATTGTATTTAGCAAAAACATTAAACAGGGTGAGGTCTTTCAGATAGTCACCACTATCTGAAATTTGATATGCTCTGAGGCATTGTGAGGTTTATATGGAAACAGTATCTTTGCAGACAGCTTTAAGAGATGCACAGGGCAGGGGCGCCTGGGTGGCTCAGTGGGTTAAAGCCTCTGCCTTCGGCTCAGGTCATGATCCCAGGGTCCTGGGATCGAGCCCCGCATCGGGCTCTCTGCTCGGCAGGGAGCCTGCTTCCTCCCCTCTATCTCTCTGCCTGCCTCTCTGCCTGCTTGTGATCTATGTCTGTCAGGTGAAGAAATGAAATCTTTAAAAAAAAAAAAAAAAAAAAAAAAAAGAGATGCACAGGGCATCCATGAACCACATTATGTGTCTACTCCCCATCAATTATCCCTACCTAGAAATTGCCAGATGGTGCTTAAGAGATTGGCTAGATCACTTTATAATCTACAGATGGAATATAATCTACAGAGAGCAAATTTTATAGGAACAATTGAGTATTTTTCAGTTATTTAAGAATATTAGGAATAACATTGACTTGTTCAGATAATTTAATATTTAGTTATTATTAAATTAAATTTTGCAAGGAAGTTAGAGATTCTCTGATTTGAGAGGATGCAAGAAACAGAATCAGTCAAACTATACCAAATAAAGCAACATTTAATTAGTCAATTATGTCTTACTTAATACTCCAATCTCATTCACTTATATTTAGGGCAACTTTTGACTCCTATTTAGTGAGAGTAAATGACAGGAATGGGTATTTAATAATGTTAGTTCTTAATTAGTATCCTTTAGCATATTTTTTCATGAAGAACCTTGAAAAAAGGCCTAAATTGTCTTCATCTGTGGATGTTTGATTGGGAGATCAATATTTTGCCATTTGTTAATAAGACTGGGGATAAGCGTACATCTTATTCTGACTAGCTCTGAACAGAGCTGTTAATTATGTTACAAAAATCTATAGAAAAGATTGAAAATACAATTATATGAAAAATTATCCATAACCATTAAGGCATAACCACTCTCATATTTTGATATATATAATCACTTAGGCATTTTACTATGCACATATGATTACATATATAAGTACATATGCATTATAACATATAAATTATAAACTTATCAAAACAATAGGTAATTAAATATATAATATAAAATATGGTATAATAAAGTTTTTTGAGATTAAAAAAATCACAATTCCACAACACTATAATTCTTGCCACTTTTCATTTTATCTTCTTGTCTGTATTCATGTTTCTTCTTAATTGTAATTATAAAATTCATACTTCAATAACTGCTTTGATAAGAAAATTATAACTGCATTTCTATTGTTTTAAGGCAATTCTTTTAACACACATTCATTTCAAATTCTTCCAAGAAGTGAAAAACCATGACATTTACATCTGAGGTGTTTTAGCCTTTTTGGGTGACAACTCAGGAGACATAAAAAAAGCAATAACATGAAAAATTCCAAACATCTTATTTCCATATGGGAAGCAGCTGTTCTTTTTCATGCTGGTAAAGGGAGATTTGCATGCTCTGCGCTCTATCTAGCCTGCTGGGGCCCTGATCATTGAAATCTCACTCCTGCTCAGATGCATCTTTGAGGGCTGGTGGGGATACAGATAACACTCATTGGAATTTATTCTGCGACAAGCACTGTGCTGTGAATTTTACAGTCATTACCTCATTTAATTCTCCGACCACTATTTTAAAGATGAAGGAACTCAGAAAGGTCACATATCTTGCCCAAGGTCATATAAATTATAAGTGGCAAAGCCAGGATTTCATCTGCATGTTGCCAGAGCCCTTGATCATAGCACAGTGTTATCCTCTATGTCTCTGAGGAGCTACATTCCACTGTTGACTAGGAGATTAGTAAGTGGACGTCTTTTGCTGGAACCCTCCATACCCTATCAGTTGTCTTCACATCTTTAAGTAAATACTCTGGCTTTCAGAAGATAGCCTAGCCTTGGAAAATCTATCATTCTAGTCCTGGGAAAATTCCTGATACACTATTCCTTTTCTAGCAATTTTTTTTCTCATTTCTTGACTCAGTACCTTGAATTAATTTCCTAGATAGAGTCAATCATTAGCTACTTCTACTTTATCCCTCTCACCCAGACCTGAAAGCTTTATACCTCCCCCTAAAATCAACTTGCATCTACTTCTCTCGTCTGCAGTTTCTTAGCCATTTGAGACATTTGAGGAATCTCCTAATGTTTCCAAAGCAATTCAGTTCCTCAAAAGCCTTCCTTCTAGTTTCCCACTTGCTCAGATCAAAATGTTTGGAGTCAACTCTGAATCCTCTTTAAATCATGAACATAGTCTATGGGTTCTACTTTCAACATAATTTCAGGATACAACCACTTCTTACTTTTTATCATTGCCATGACTCTGTTTCAAGCCTCTCCTCCCTTCTACCTCTGATTCTTCTCCTTCTACCCTCACCTCCTTATTCTATTATCCACACAGAGGTCAGAGGGATCCTGAAACCTCTGTTAAACTGGGCCTGTCTTCTGCTCAATGCTCTCCAGTGGCTTCCATCTCAGACCAGAAGCCAGATGTCCACAAGGCCCTCCTTGCTCTGATCCCTTCCACCCACTGTCCTGTCCGTCTCTCTCCATTCTATTTGTCTAACCAAACTGGTCACCTTCACTTTCTCAGATAACCCAAGCATCTTTATACTTCGGGAGCTTTGTACTTGTTTTGCTTTTCTCCTCAGACATTTTTCTGAGCAAAAGCCACGTGACGTGATTCTCCATCTTACTTGGCGTCTTTGCTTATAAGTAACTTGTTTTAGAGAGGCCATTCCTGAGCGTCTTATATAAATTAGCAGCTGCCAACCTCAATGTGCCTTATTCTGCCTTTCCTTATTTTATGTTTCACCATAGAAGTTATCCAAGCACAACCTATAATATATGCATTTCCTTAATTGCATATTGCCTCACTACAATGATATAATTTCCATGAGGGAAAGGAGTCTGCTGTGTCTACTGCTATATTGGGCCTATTCACGACAAATATTTGTTGAACACATGAATGGAATTCACCTTACTTTAGAGAAACCTTCGTTTTAGAATGGTACTAGTTACTTTTTAAGTATAGTGCTCAATAATGCAAGTCACTTTTAAAATCATACTTAAAACTTATCACTTATTTTAATAACCCATGTTATATATTGACTCATCAGCCCAGAATTAAATTTATCATAAAATTATGAAATTTACATAATTAAATAGGTATCTAAACAGAAAGGTAAATTAAGTGTTGGTGTATATTTTATTTTACATTAATTTTTAATGTCTATTTATAAATAATACCTGTTTTTGTTCAGTCCAGCTACCTTATTGTCAACATTTCATACTCGGTCTATGTGCCATTTTATAGTATAGAGAATGTTCAGAAGTGCAGTAATGCTATCCCCACTTCTCTTTTTCCCTCAGTTGTTGCTATTTATAAGATTTTTTTAACCACTTTACCCATAGCTCTTCTTTAGAAGACCATGCTAGTTTTTAAAGCTGTGATCACAAGGGAAGAAATTCACTTTCCCAGACGGGATCAAAATCTATTCATTATTTCATGTAATATTTTCTATTTCCTGCTAAACAGTTAACGAAAGCCACCAGGGAGAATAATAAGAGGGAAATAAAATTTCAATCAAAAGAATTACGGCTGTTCTTACAAATTGAAAACTTATTAAAATGAAACTTTCACTAGCCAAGTTGGTCTTGAATGCTATTCTGAATACTATCCGATTTCCTGTAGAAGATGAACCCAAGACCAAATGGGTCTTTACCCAAAAATCCAATGAAAGATGACTTAAGCCAAATACCGATTAATATACAAAGAAAGGAAGGGACATGAGCTAATTTACGGAAAAGAATTTTTTTTTCTTTCTTTCTTTTTCTTTTCTTTTTTTTTTTTTTACTTTTTGCTGGTTTATTATGACCAGGCCGAACCCATCTATTTACAGTTTTCAGGGAAAGAAAGTGTTTTTTTTTTCTGACCACAGCTGAAGAGAGACCGACCCTGACAGAGCTTTCCTACTCCCCATCTCCCATATCATCAGTTTTTTTTCTGGGAGAGGAATCTGAGGTGGTTTTCCAGCTAAGTGCTCACAGCTGTTTCCACAGCATCAGTCAGATGGAGTTTCTGCTCATGTTGACTTTGGCCTCGGTCTTCCCCTGGAGCCCAGCAGCATAAGAGCATTTGCTCTGAGGCCTGGGGCTCTGGACAAACATTCCAGTTTCTGAGTTCTTAACGTTCACATTTGATGAATTCTTCTCTTAATTTCTCCTGGAGAAAAGTCAAAGACACTGGAGAGTCCCCTCTGCCCTGTGACAACTATGGTATTTCCCCCACACAGAACTCTTTCCGAGTTGATATGTAGCTGAAAACCTGGAAAGTAACATGTACAAACTATGCCAATCCATAAAAATATGCATTCTTTTAAATATGTTTCAACACATTTTGACAGTTTTTCTGAAATTCCAGACTCCTGTGAAGACTTTAAAAGTAAAAGAGAAAAATAGACTTTAAAGCGAACCCTGGAACATTTGTGTTAAAGGCACTATGAGAAAAGATGAAATGTTGTTACAGAGTTAATTAAGGGGGTCAGCTGTCATAATTGTGCTGAGGTAGGATAGCACTTCTTAATGTTATTTTGATAACCTTTCAAAAATAGTAAGTCTAATACTTACTTTTGGTTAAAATAATTTTTATGTGGATCCTCACACTAATCATAAGGGGCAAAATTAATGATTGATTCTTCAACATCTGAAAGAGTGTACACAAAAAATTATAACAAAATGGCATTAGGAAATGATCCATTTTTGTTAACTGGCTAGCATCAAGTCGGTCCAAACGTGTAACGGATGAAACCTGCCTGCATTTGGGATAGCAGTAGAGGTATATGACTGTGCTTTCAGTAGAAGGATTCCAATTCTAAATAAGGCAGAACATTATGACAAAGGTTAGGAAAACAATCCTTTGGATAACAAAAGGGACCTTAGAATCTTTTGCCTAGCAAGTTCCAAAAGCATGCATTTTAAAAGTTTTTGTAATAAATCTACCAAAAGAGTCAAAGTAGGCATTAAAGTGGTATTAAATGACATTTCAAAGTTATGCCAAGTCCACTACTATGATATTTATATAATGCTACCCAAAGACATAAAAATGTCGTGTGTCTGGTCAATTTATTTCATATATACACACACACTCACACACATACAGGCAAATTTTATATACGACTCTAGTATTGTATATCTTCTTGTGAGTATGTTATTTAGACAATCAACTCTGTCAGAGCATACCCCTTGCTTCTTACACTGATTCAATAAAGAGTACATAGTAAATAACCTGGAATCCATGACTATGTTAACCGTGTTATTTGTCACATTATCCTAACGGAAACAAATAAAATATACATACATGTTCATATTGTTGTGAGTTGTTTATATCCCATCTATTTATGAACCATTTTAAAGCATGAAATAAAAAATACCTTCACTTTGACAAAAGTGAATCTTTTTTTAAAGATTTTTTTAAAGATTTTTTTTTAAAGATTTTATTTATTTATTTGACAGAGAGAGATCACAAGTAGGCAGAGAGGCAGGCAGAGAGAGAGAGGAGGAAGCAGGCTCCCCGCCAAGCAGAGAGCCCAATGTGGAACTCAATCCCAGGACCCTGAGATCATGACCTGAGCCGAAGGCAGAGGCTTAACCCACTGAGCCACCCACGTGCCCCGACAAAATAGTTTGATGCATCAGAGTGTGGTCTCTGGAGACAGGTTGCCTGGGATTAGATCCTATCTCAATTTCTTGCTAGCTGTTTGACCCTAAGCCAGTGATTGATACTCTGTGCTTCAATTTCCTCATTTGTAAAGTGAAAATAATAAAGTATTAATTGCATATTTGATGTGCCTACGGAGCACCAGGCATATCACTTGCTCTCAATAAAGAAATAACTATTCTTGTTGTTGCCTTTCTATTTTAATGCAACTCATCTCCTAATGGAAAAAATTGTTCTCTATAACATTGTGACTGTGGTCATCTAATATAAGCTTGAATAGTAAAGGACTTGCTTTCTGGAAGGGCCCAGGACTTTGTTGGATAGTCCTATGGGCTATAAGTTTCAATGTTCAATGTAAGCAAAATCTGCTTTCCTGAATTTTCTAGGCGTACAGATGAACTCAGCTCATTTCTACACCTTCCCCATGACAGCCTTCAAATAAAGCTTTAATTCTACTCCTAACATCTACCTATAATTATTCCTATCCAAGACAAACATGCTCTATGCACGCAGATATTTCTTCTGTTACATAATTTTATTGGTCTCTCAAAATCTTTGTGAGAGGTTTGAAAACATCATTTTTTAGTTTCTGAGCCTGACAGATACATTATCTTCTCTGACTCTAACACTTTGGTTATATTGTTTATAGTCAAATAAAATCCATTGGTGTCTTTTGTATACATTTGGTGTTTTTATATACATTTATATTGTTTATAGTAAAATAAAATCCATTGGTGTCTTTTATATACATTTTGTAAATCAGCCTCCTATAATTATTTATTAATATTTTTAGTGTAAATATTGGCTGTAGGATTTCTGATTTTAGCAATTACAGAGTAGTTTGTTCAAACCAGCCCACTGGTCAAGAAAACATATAAATGTCAGGTAAAACAACAAGAAAAATGGCACCATAAGTGCCCCACGTAGCTGCAGTCATTAGCAATCAAACAAGACAGCCATGACCTGAGGGGTCAACATCACTATGAAAAGGAAAATGTCTTGAGATGCATGGGGGTCATTCTGTACCATCTCTTTCTTTCCAAGAAAGTAAGAGTCTGGAGGTTTTAGCAGTCCCACAAAGTTGTGGAAACAAAAAATACAATGAAGAGCTACCAAAGCAGGAGGATCCCACAGACAAGGAAACCACAGAGAAGAGAGCCTCATAATTGGTATGTCTTTTTCTCATCAAGACAGTTGCCTAACCCTAAACTTCAAAGGGAAGAGAAGGGAAGACACCAACTAGAAAATGACTACTGAGACCAGAAAGCCAAGCAAAGTTCTTGACATTTTATAGGACTGTGGGGGAAAAAAATTGTTGTTTGGGTGTACCAAGAAGAAGAAATTTTGGTAAACACTCCAGGCTTTCAGTTAAGACCCCTGAAAGATTATGATGTAGAAGAAAACTCATAAATTAGAAATAAGTCAGTCTTCACAGAACTTGCAACACAGCACCAGTCATTTCAATCTTTGATGGATTCAAGTGATCTATACCCTAACTGTTACTGTTGAAAAAAAAAAATCTGAAGGAACATAATTCAAAGCCAGAGCCTATACAGTTTTTCAACAAAATATCTGAAATTCACTATACACACACACACACACACACACACACATATGTGTGAGTGTGTGTATATGTGTGTGTATCCACACACACACATATATATGTAAATATATATATATATTTTGCCCTTTAAAGAAATTAAGAGAAAGACACATCTTTAATATTTCATGAGTTAACCAAACTCTACCTGTGTCACCTCCATGCTGCTATTTAGCCTATATATTGGATGTTCTTATTTTGTTTTTATAATTGTATTTTTCTTTTCTAAAATGTCCGTTTTTTAAAATTTTCTATTTCTTTCCTGAGACTTTCTATTCTTTCATTTATTTCTAAAATGGTCATAATTAGTTGCTGAAGCATTTGTTCATGGCTGCTTTAAAATCTTATTCATTAATTCTAAAATCTCCATCACTATTGATTATCTTTTGTAATTCATTCATTCGTGGTATGACAAGTGATTTTCAACTGAAGCATGGACATTTTGTGACTCTGGAAGTTATTGAAAGCTTGTTTCAGTTGACATCCTCTGACCCACTCTGCAGAGAATGGGTAACAGCACCACCTTGTTAGTATCATGTGGGGCTAGAAGTCCAGGTTTCCCACTTGATCTCTGTTGTCTAAAAAGGAATGGTTTCCTCATGCTTTCTGAGCAGCAATGTTCATATTCACGTGACTATTCATGTCTGCTTCTTAGATGGACTAGTCAGACTCAATGATCTCATTTTAACTTAATTTAACTTAATTACCTCTTTAAAGATCCGTCTCCAGCGATGCCTGGGTGGCTCAGTTGGTTAAGCATTTGACTTTGGCTCCGGTCATGATCTCAGGGTCCTGGGATTGAGTCCTGTATCAGGCTCCTTGCTCGGCGAGGAAACGGCTTCTCCTTCTGCCTTTTGCTCCCCCTGCTTGTGCTCTCTCTCTCTCTGTCTCTCTCTGACATAATAAATAAATGAAATCTTTAAAAAAATAATAATCCCACTTCTAGATATATACCCTAAAGAAAGTTGTGACCATAAGGAAACCTTCACAAGGATTTTATTACAATATGATTTTTTAAAACAAAACTTTGGAAGTAATATAACTATTTATTAATAGGGTGTTACAGACTCTTTTGGGGGGGAGAATTATATCTCCCCCAAATTGTATGTTGAAGTCCTAACTCCCAGTACTTCAGAATATGAATGTATTTGGAGATAGGTCTTTATTTATTTATTTATTTATTTATTTATTTATTTATGTGTGAGAGAGAGAGTGAGAGCAGGCAAAGGGAGCAGGGAGCCCAATGTGGGACTTAATCCCAGAACCCTAGATCATGACCTGAGCCCAAAATAGATATTTAACCAACTGAGCCACCCAGGTGTCCCTCCATGGCAATTTTCATTTTAAAATTATTTCTTGGAGTTTCTTTTACAATAGGACTTGCATGACTGCAAGTGGTGCTTATTATTGTTTATCATGTCAAAGTCAAAAATAACCACAAGCACCCATCAAATACCTGTAACTATTTCTAAAATGGTAGAATTAGAGCTGCCTGAAAATGCCAAGTAATAAATAATAAATTTAAGTAACAGAAATTTTAAACAAAAAATTCCTCCTTCATCTCTATTTTCAGAACAATATCAGTTCACATATGATTGGTTTTGTATTAATCTTATTTTCTCCCTCTGTTTCAGTAGTATCTATTTTATTTTAAAGGCTTTAACTACCCATTTTTGAGAAAGCAGAAAAATCATTCTTAATTACATCACCATCAGCCTATCAAACAGCCAGGTCAGAAAACTCAATCAGTAATGTGGAAGGAGAAAGAGAAATTGAGACAAATATTAGAAACACCATACTATCTTTTAGATTAGGTACTATAATATAATCAACTTAACAAACTGAGTGTTAGAGAAAAAGTGTATTAAAATTAAAAAGAAAAACAGAAATGAGTCCAAGTTTTTCTCAACATTAGAGAGGTCTATTTTAAAAGGTATTTTCTGATGGGGTCAGACTAGATCATCGAACAGAAAAAGACTCAGACAGTAATTTTTATAGTGCACAGCTGTGGAGCCGTAAGAGGGTATTTTTATTCTCTAGGAAAACCCAGTCTATTAGAAGCTTTGAAATCTGATTTTTAGGATGAATCACACAATGGAGGTAGAGGGAGCCCTGAAAGATAACTTAGTTTAACCCCCTGGATGTAGTGATGAGGAAACTGAGGCACCCTTGAGTTAAGGGTCTTGATCAAAGTAATATAGGGATATGAGGGCAGGGTCAGGAGCAAATTTCATTTGTAATCTATAGTTCAATTTTTTTAAAGCCTATCCATTTAATAGATGTCTCCATTAAAATAGTCAGCTTTTCTTTGCCTTAAAAATGTTTCTGGGAATTCTCAATTGGGATTTCTATGAAATTTCTCTCTGGGTTCCGAATGCAACCTAAGTCTAACGCCAACTGCTGACTCTGTGTACAAGATCACCAGCATTTTTCAGGGCAGGTGCCTTTGAAGGACTCAAGTTTCAGTCTACCACCAAAGGGTCTGGAAAAGTAGAGGCACTAAAAACCACCCTGTTGATTTTGGAGATGTGTCCAAATTTGTGTCCTTTCATACCATAAATAAATAAATAAATAAATAAATAAATAAAATCAGTAGATCATCGGATGTCTGAAGAATTTATTTAAGTGTGGTGAAGAATAAACATCTTTCCTAGACTGATCACTATTTCTACCTTCCGTTCTCGTTCCTTTTTCTCCATTCGTAATATTCTGTACTGCCAGTTTGCTGCTTTGATAATCAAAGGAGCCACACAAATAGGTTTCTAAATCAGTCGAGAAACATTTTTTGAATGCCTACCATATTCTAAGCCGTGTGCTAAATATATTCGAAAGTATCATGAATACAGGAGAATCTGGACAGCCCAGGTCTTTTTCCGGGCTATTTTGACTCGGAAGCTTGGTGATTCTTGTCAGATGTACACAGTCATCATCTTCTTTCATCCTTCATGATTTGTCACACTGGAGGACAGTGATCCAGTGCAGTTAGAGTTATTACAAATTTTTGGAAATAAGCCTGGCTCCTATTGACAATAGGAGACCCTCTCTAGCCTTGATCCAGAGTCATTCTTGGGATATAATCCAGAGCCCTGACACATTTCAGGCCATTTCTGCCACCATCAACATCACTGGAACAGCCCCTGCTGGCCTTTGACAATATTTCCTCAGCTCCAAGCTGAGATCAAAGTAAAATAAGTTGGGTCACAGAAGAGAGAAACCGATGTGGGGTGGAGATAAGAAGGGAAAACAGTTACATTATGTATGACTAGTGCAGGGAGTAAATTTATTTATAGAAATTTTTGTCAAATTTATTTATAGAAAACAATAAAGAATTTTTTTCACTTTTGTTGAAAGAATCCTTTAAGCAGCTGTTAAAAAAATTGACCTATATGTGTTCAAAAATTATCATTTTAGCACAAGCAATGATACCTGTTATGCCACTGTTTTAAATAAGATGAAGTATGAGAATTGCTGGTATTGAAAAGGGAGAGGATTTCTCTCTACAATGAATTAAATCAGCGAAAGTAAGAACTCAGAGATAACTACACCATTTGTGTATTCATTCAGCAAATTATTTAGGACCCATTGGTGAAACTATTTAAAAAATAAATGGATCATGAGCTATATCTTAAATTTTTGCATCTAAATATTACTAATAAGAATTATTAAACTGCTTAATGCATATTCTGTTTAATACATTTTAAATAGAAGGCATAAATACTTTAGAAAACCATTTTGTTTCCATATGGACCTGAGACTTAATTAATAGAACATCAAAATAGTTCTGAGAAATAGTCTACTAAGTGCTCTCATCTCAAGTGGGTATAGTAATTAACTTTCAAACATTAAATACAGCATATGACATAGGATTATGAAAAAGATAAAAAATATCCCAGAAACATCATGGATTTAGAATTTCAATCAGGAATGATTCTTCAAAAATTAGGCATCGACATACACTATGTGGTTCTATGCAAAATTAAACAATGTTTATTATATATTTAACCTTCTCCAAAGCTTGTAGGGTAAGAACTGTCTTTTTAATGGATTTCCTGGAGAAACAGATAACACACAGTTTAAGAACTTGAGCCTTTTGGAATTGGGTGTCAATTTGTTCACTCTAATTCTTGTTGTTCTGGGAGTAGGTCAGAATGGAAGTATTCTGTGTGAGGCTCTGAGGAGTCAGAATGGAATGGGCAAAGAACTATCTCCTTCTTAAAGGATATACTACTTAAAATTAAAATATTCTTTCGAAGGGCTAAACCTAAGCATTTACTTTTGACAATAATCCCTCTTAATCAGATGACAAGATACTGTCCTTCCAGATAAACCAGAGAATTAAAGAAGTTAAGCAGATTGAGGAACAGGTAGGGGATGAGGAAGGGGTGCAGGCAGTCCCGTACGTAGTGGAGTGGGAAAGGATGAATACTTGCTCTGCCACCGGCTAGTTTTGTGACCACAGAGAAGTTACTGTTCCAATCCAAGCCTTGGTTTCTCATCTGTAATATGATTCTAATAGTATTAATGTTGGAATAGTTGTGAGAATCAAAGAAGAAAATAAGTAAAACAATTAACACAGTGCTGGAAGAAAGTATAGACCCATATAAGGGGGTAATTATAAGGTTTAGGAGTCCCAAGTCAGAGGAGAGACCAGAGAGAACAGAATCACTCCACTTTAGCACACTAGGAGGAATTTAGCTATCTTCTGAAATGAAGAGGCAGAGTGATGTCAAAGAAGAAAAAAAAGTGAGAAAGAGAAATCTGCCCAGTGCAAAAATAAACATAATGGCAAATAGAGGAAGTAGATAACTGCAGACAGAAAAGTGTTCTGAGAAAAATACAGTGTCCTAGGAAGAAACGAATATAGACACTTTATCCTGGATGCCTTGGAAAGTTTCGCAAGACCCTAACTGCAAGACAAACTTCATAATTCAAATACACAGGGGAATAGTGTTGCAAGCAAAGGGAGCAGAGTGTGTATAAAATGAACTCAAAAGTTGAAGCAGAAATAAATCAGTAATCCTATAATCCAGAGACTGAAAACAGTAATAGGTGAGGTCTGAAAGGTAGGCTAAAATCACATCATGCAGAGTTTTTAGGGTCTCCTTTAAAAAGGTAAAAGACTTTGAATTTTGCTTTTTAAGACTAAAAGCAAATCACTAGAATCTTTAGTAAAATTTGATATAATCTATATTTTAACATAAACATTCTGGAAGCTCTATGGCATTTTGTCTTAAAAGCAGGAATAGAACAAGACCATTTAAATGGCTTCAGGAGCCTATGCAATGGTTAGTGATTGTTTGATCCAGGATGGAGATGTAGAAATGATTAAAGATGGTCAATCAGTTTCAGAATAGATGGTAAAAGTGGACCTGACACTATAAGAAGATGAGGAAAAATGAGGAATCAACCGTAACTCCCAAGTTTTTGGCTTGAGAAATAGGATGAATAAGGGTGATATTTCCTGAGAGAGAGGGTATTTGGAAATAAGCAATGTGAGGAAGAATGGATTGCTGTAGGCAAAATGGTAAAGATTTGGGGTTTTAGTTATAATTCTAATTTAATAGGCATTAAATTAGAGATGATAATTTGTCACCCAAGAGGAGACATTATTGAAAAATTGATTAATGAGATAGGAATTCAGGGAAGAGATTCAATCTAGAAATATAAATCTGGGAGTTATTAACATATATTCAGTTTGATGTAAATGAATTTTTCAGATTCCCAGGAAGAGAGTGTAGATAGAGAATGGGCCCTAAGTGTGCACTTGGAGTGCTAGTATGTTTGGAGCTCTGGAATAGCAGAAGAAGCCAACAGATTAGACTGAGAAGTCAACATGTGCTATCCTGGAAACCACGTGAAGAAGCTGAGTTTCAAGTCAAGCTTCAAAGAGGAAGTGTTTTTCTGTCAAATGACCTAAAATAGGCAGCTACGTTGAAGACAGAAAATTGAGTATTGGATTTACAGGGATGGAGTTGTTGATGATCTTAACTTAAGTTCAGGAGTGCAGTGATTATGATGGCCTGAGTGTGTGGGATTAAGGGGAAAATGTGTGATAAAATATGTAGACATGAATTTTAATAGCTTTGCTTATTTAAACAAAAATATAAGCAGTTCTTCCAAACATAAATTGAATTGCATCTACATGCAGTATTCTGTCTCCAGGAAAAACATAACAAAACAGAACAAAACACATTTTTATAAGACACCTGCAATATCTTTATGATTAATTTTCAAAATTGATCCCATGGCTTCCTTAATAGTGCACATTTTGTTAACAGTGCTGAAGCTCAATGATGACAGAGCAGAAAATGTTCTTGTTCTCAGATTTTTCAGAATTTTCATTGAATCAGATTAAGGAATAATAATGTGTCTCTTTTTGCATGGTGAATAGAGCTTGAAAGAGCAATAAAATTACTAAAATCATTCCAGAGCACTATCTCAAGAAAATTTTCCCCAAAATATATATAAATATTCAATATGAATTTTTGGCTGAAGTTTCTCAAGCTTATCCATGGCCTGGCTGGATGCTTTTGACCAATCGTGCAAAGTAAAAGGACTCAAAGTACTCTACTTTTAATTCTTTTCAAAATTGGAACCCATCCCA
Organism: Martes martes; assembly: GCF_963455335.1. NCBI lineage: Eukaryota > Metazoa > Chordata > Mammalia > Carnivora > Mustelidae > Martes > Martes martes. The sequence goes on from NC_137893.1 coordinate 19,861,547, forward strand.
GGAAGAGCTGTACAGCTGTTAGTCAGTGGCTCCATGTGAACAGTTCCCAGATGTGTTACCTGCACCAAGGCCAAGACAAAGTGATATCTATCTCATCAAATGGCAAAAATATTCTCTTATATATGGGATTGACTCACATGAATGAATTGTGAATCTTCCATCAATTTCTCCTGGGTATTTCCTCCACATCTGGTTTTAAATGACTAGGGTCCATTGCAATTGGTCTCATCATCTAGCCTCAAAATACGGTGATATAAAAATGTATTTATTGAAAATAGTATGCAGCAATACAACATCCTTCAGAATCTACAGTGGCAGACACCCTGAGCCTTCAGAATCCAACGGTATTCTTCCATAGTTTTAGGCAGTAGTTGTTAGCACTTTGCAAAATTTCCCAAACAAGACTAATGGTTAAAAGTAATAAAAGCCTAATACAGAGGTAGTTGTGGAACTTCTTTATTTTTTTCTTCTCCTTATTTTATTTTATAAGCAGTATTTGTTCAACGTAAAGACGTCTTATTTTTTATAAAGTACAGATAAAGAAGAGAATAAAATTATAATTTTTATTATCATCCTCACTGTTGAAAATAGATTTATCTACCTCTGTCTCAAGAGAGAGATGGAGACGGGGAAAAAAAACTCTAATATATGTACATAAAGAAAAAATAGGAGAAATTTGGGGCAGTTGGCCTGGAAATGCATTCCCCTTAGGGAAAGCACTGTACATTCTTGGGGGAAAGCTCCTTAACTTGCTATTTGTCTGTGAAAATTGAGAGGCTTCTGACTTAAGTCTAGATTGGTAGCATTTAGTAAACATAATTGGCTATATATATATAGAAAGAGAGAGAGAGAGCAGTAATTTTGGCATTGTTTCTGTCAACTGGAAAAACTTCCTGGACTAGGAAGAGGAAATAAAAGGGTCTACATGACTTTACAATCAAGAGATCCTAGGAAAGGGAAATAGGAAATAACTAGGAAGAGGAAATAAAAGGGTCTACATGACTTTACAATCAAGAGATCCTTTGTTAAAACTATTTCACTCTAATTGGTTTTCTTTGAAATCCTATGTATGTTTACCAAGCATTAAAAAATCCTATTCTGAGAAAGGGTTCACAACTTTCACCAGACTGTTAAAGATATTTAAAAAGCATTTTTTAGACATCCTGCTTTAAGGAAAGATGATTCTAAATAACAGCACTATAGAATAATACCCACAGGAGACCATAATAGGGAAAAAGTTCCTTATGGAAAAGAATAAACAGTAAATTTCTAGGTATCATGGAGCTGTCATATTTGAAATAGTTTGTTTCCTCAACTTTAACTACCCTCCATTACTCGCAGATCTTTTATTAAAAACCCATTACATATAAAAGCTTAATTTTAATGCTCTTTAGAGAAGGAAGAGATGGTAGTATTAAAATGGCAGCAAATGAGGCAAAGCCTGGGGGGCTGTAAAGAATGATATGGACACAATCGTGTGGTAAATGTGTTTATCCAAAATGTGCTAGGGAAGGGGCACCCTCGAGGAAGGGTTAGAAGGCAAGGAATTAGATCTTCCTGCTACAGAGGAAGTTGGTCTCAAAAGAAGGACAAATCTAGGATAGAAAAACTATAGATAATCAAGAAGGAGATAATTTCTCTATTTATAAACCAATCTTTCTGTTATCTACCTATGTAAAGGAGATCATATAACATCTTATAAGTTGCTTTCTCCTTTATTTTTTTAAAAGATTTTATTTATTTATTTGACAGAGAGATCACAAGTAGGCAGAGAGACAGGCAGAGAGAGAGAGGGAAGCAGGCTCCCTGCTGAGCAGAGAGCCCGATGCGGGGCTTGATCCCAGGACCCTGAGACCATGATCTGAGCCAAAGGCAGAGGGTTAACCCACTGAGCCACCCAGGTTCCCCTGCTCTCTCCTTTAAAAATATGTTAGGAGACCTTTCATTTTTAACAAATATATTTCTATGCTGTAATCAATCATAGTGACAAAATGTATGACTACAATTTTCTTTATCCAGTAACTTATTTTTATGTATTTTGATTGTTTCCTTTCTTTCTTTTGCTTTTCCAAATAATAAATGCCTTGAGTATTTCTTGAATGAATACATTGAATACTACAGTAAAAATTCTTTAGATTAATTTTGGCAGATTTGTTCAATTACTTCCTTTTGAAAGTGGAATGCTTAGTTATAGTATGCATACTTCTTAATTGCATCAGTTACAACAGATAAAAACCCATTTATCAATTTATTCTGGGTCTCAATGTGTGGTTGACAATTGAGTTGAGTAAATTACTTAATTGGGATATAATGTCACATTCAGAACATCTGTGGTAATTCAGTAACCACATCAGCAGGACTTACTCCTAAAAATTTCATCTTGGTTACATATTTAAAGTAAAATGTCAATTGCTATTCTTTAAACAGTTATGAATAGGGGCCTTTTTTTTTTTAAAGATTTTATTTGTTTTATTTGACAGACAGAGATTACAACCAGGTAGAGAGGCAGGCAGAGAGAGAGAGAGAGAGAGAGAGAGAGAGGAGGTAGCCAGCTCCCCACTGAGCAGAGAGCCCGATGCGGGGCTCAATCCCAGGACCCTGAGATTATGACCTGAGCAGAAGGCAGAAGCTTTAACCCACTGAGCCACCCAGGCACCCCCATGAATAGGGGCCTTAAGTAAATTTCTTTTTGTTTACAGTTTTAGATATGAAATATAGACCCTTTGCTTAAATTGAACAGAAGTTAAAAGCTGAACTGATCTGCATTAAAAGTTTAGCAAATCTTGTTTCAATGTACATAAGCTGCTCTAGACCTACTAACCAACTGTCATCCTAAGATTTCCTTTCACTGAGCCTTTGAGTTTACTCTTTCTTAGAGCCTATATTTTGCCTGGATATGACAATAACAAGAGCAGAAACAGTACATATCAAGTAACCTTTGTTAGTGCTTGTGTGTCTGAAAATGTTATCTAGTCTTTGTGCTTGATCATAGTTTAGCTGGGTATATAATTGAAGGTTCAAAATAGTTTTTTCTTTGAACTTTAAGACATTGTTTTATTGTATTCTACCATTAAGGCATTGCTAATGAAAAGCCTAGTGGCCTTATGATACTTTTCTTTGTAGATGATATTTTTTTTCTAACTAGAAATTTCAAGAACCTTCTTCTTATATTTTATGGAATTTTATAAGAGTACATCTAGATGGGGATCTGTCTTTATTCATCCTATTGATAATTAGTAGAGTGAATCTAATGACTATATCTTTATTAAGTTTTGCTAACTATTCACATATTTCTTTTTTATTTTGATATGCTATTCCCTTCCATTATCTCTTTTTCCCCTCACTTTCCTATTTGTTGAATATTGCACCTACTGTATTAATCCTTTGTGTCTTTTAAATTTTTAACCATTTTTCTCTCCCTTTAGCTATCTGTGTGAACAGCCTTCTCAGTTTTATTTTCAGACCTTTGAAAGTCTTGTGTCAATCGTCGTTTCTTTTTAATTCAAAAAACTCCTGACCTCATGGAATTTTATGGTTTCAATTATTGTTGTATGAATGAAATATCATCTCACATATTTCTATGAATATTAGACATTAATTTTTTTTTCTCAATCACCTCTCCAATAAACATTCACTAAATGCCTCTCAGAGCTTTGTGTGTAATTCCAGTAGAGTACGGCAACAAGCTGCCTCTCCTGAGATATTTGAATGAAGAGAGTCTCCAGTTTGGAGCACCAGCATCCACCGTGGAATCCCACCCATCCTAAAGAACAGCTTTGGATCAACCCAAAATGACATAGTTGTTAAATCAGAGTCAGCACCATGTTCCAGTGATCCTGATTCCTAGCCTGGTATTCTTTCTTGGGTATTTTTGGCTGAGGAACCCAGCAGATAGGATTATGGCCAATTAGTTTTATATCATAAAATTTTAAATATTTCACATAAGGTACTGGTCCTTTATAGTTACCATAATCTTTGGTATGTAATATGAATCATATAAAATTATATCATTTTTGAAGGTATGAGTCATTTACAATAATACATTTCTTCACATTTATAGAAGTTTTCTTGTGTGCAAATAGTTTATATAAGACATTTTAGTTGAGTAAGCTTTACTGTGCCAAGAATGTTGGGTTTTCCTTGAAATGTCAAGGCTTTGAAGTCTAAGGAAAATATTCTACAGCTCCATGGCAGCTGTTTTCAGAGAAAGAGTTATAGTTACTAGTTTATGGTTGCTGTAGAGTCCCAGTTAATACCATAGCAATGAGGCTTAAGTCCTGTCAGGAACACAAAGTCATTGTATTTATATGGATTCCGTGGGTATTTCTGCTCTACAGTTAAGACCCAGTCAGAATTTTCAGCTAGGGAAACTCAGATCTCCTGCCCTTTCAAAACACCTCTCTAAAAAGGAAGAAACAACATCTGACCTATCCACAGGAGCACTTACCTTAAATGTGTCAGGTAAGAGAGGAACCAGGGGATGCTTGTCATCTGGAATCCTTGGAAAGTTCTACAGTTTCAAGGCCTTCCTGAATAGCAAAAGGATTTTAGGAGGAAATCTGAAAGAACTGATTTTTGGTTTAAGTAATGATGGAAAAGACTAAAAACAATACACTTCCTTTGCAACAGTTGATTTTTCAGGACAGGCAACTGCAGAGAACATTTACCCCTACTTCAGCCGCACTGCTCATTCTCCATGAGGACATAGGCGTTTCCTTAAAGAGTAATCAAATATCTGCTTCCTAAGAGACAGAAGTGCTATGATGCCTCTGGGAAATTGACCCACTGGGGAATTATCAAGCACATGTAGAGGCCATCAGTTCTTGCCATCAAGAGGCAAGCAGAAAGGCCAGCAACAACAGTGATTTACAGTGTCATGGCATTCTGTTGTCTCTTGAGGTAACTGAAGTTTTAGCCTCACTTTATTTAGCTATTCATTTCTTGGGAAGAGTTTATGTTGTAAGAACAGAGAACACATTTTAGTAAAGTAGTACTCTGGATGGTAGACTTCTGTTGAATGCTTCTGTGGATTTTATTTTAAGAAATGCAAAATTAAGAGCAAAAACACAGACATTTTTTAGAAGAATAGGACACAAGAGAAAACAGAGAATACAACATGGAACACATTTTTTTAAATGACTCACTAGCTTTAAAAAAGGTCACAAAAACATTCAATAAATGTGTAGTTGTTCAGGCAGGAAATTAAAGGCCTGAAAGAGTTCAACTGCAATTGGACAATAGCAGCATGCCTGTATTGACCACCCTGGAGGTAGGAATGTGCTCTAACTGCCAGTTGTGGCTATGCTCTAATACCTGTGCAGGTGCCACCTGTGCTTAGACTAGCGTCATCTAAAGGGCGATGATTTGCCTGATACATTAAATTTATTCCAGCATGCATGGGTGAAATGACAGGTGGCTTGGGTAGCGAAGTAATTTCAAAACTTAAGGAGAAGTTAGTTGACAGCAATTTCAGTAAGTTCTAATTAGAGGTAATATGTGCACTCCTCTGTGTTTTCTGTAATGCCATGGCTCGTGTTGTTGCCCAGTAAAGTTTAATAGTATTTTACCAAGAGTGACTCCATCCTTAGGTTCAAGGGAATTTTAATTTGAATGAAACTTCCAACATAATACATGGTCTCTCAAGAATTCAAATTCCATTTGCCTGATAAAATAAAAACATATCACTCTACTTTGAGAAAAAAAGTGATACCACTGTACTCAGTGGCAAAGTCCTATAATTATTAAAAGCTTAATAATAATAGCTAATTACATCTAGAAAAGCAATTATCATTGAATTTACCAAAAGATATTTATCATAGTAGCACTTAATTATGTACTTATATATGTACTTAATTCCTTGCTTTTATGTGATCAAAAAGGTGTATTTAGTATCAGATCCGTTGGAACCTTCCAAGATTTTTATTGTTTATTTGGGACTTCTTACATACAATATTTGTTTTCAATATAAATAAAATACAATATCATAAGAAACTGTAAAAGGGACATAAAATAAATAGTAGTTTTCAATCAAAGTGGGGGAAAGAGGAAGAGAGCTGAAGAATATAGCCAGAAACGGCAAAGGAAATGCAGTTGGTGGGGATGGCCGATTCACCTGAGGCTTGTGTGAATATGTCAGAATGGTGTGCTTCAGGACCACATACACACAGCCCTTTGTGACATAGTTGGCACTGCAAACTCAGAAGCAGAGTGATGATTTTGACCCTTAAGCATAAAGGCAGTAAGGTTATTTTTTAAAAAGTCAATGACAGGTTAGGGGCACCTGGGTGGCTCAGTGGGTTAAGCCTCTGCCTTCGGCTCAGGTCATGATCTCAGGGTCCCCGGATCGAGTCCCACATCGGGTTCTCTGCTCAGCGGGAGCCTGCTTCCCCTGCCCTCTCTCTCTGCCTGTCTCTCTGCCTACTTGTGATCTCTCTCTGTCAAATAAATAAATAAAATCTTTAAAAAAAAATAAAAAATAAAAAGTCAATGACAGGTTAAATAGTCATTTCATTGAAGGTGATTTTCTGTTGTGTAGCCATTTTGAAAAATATAGTCCCATATCGTCTTGCTCTCACCCCTAGGGCAGATATTCATAAATTAAAACCATGTCTTAGATGAGCAATAAGTGTGTTTTTCTCTCTTTTCTGAGGGAAAAAAATGCATTAAGTGTCTTTACTACTGCACGTTTTCCAGGGTATAACCAAAAATACGCGTCCCTATTTCACTAGAATTATCATTCAACAAATGTAATATGGAGAAAGTGGGAGGTATTCTAGAGACTGTTTACAGCCTTGTGTTGAACTTTTTCTTTTTTCTTTTTTTTAGTCATATTCTAAGGTGGTCTGTGTCTGAAAGTGTATGTGGTTTTTACTAATATTGTTGCTCTTTGTCTTTTAATATAGATTACCTTGCCAGCTAATAATTTTAAGGTTAAATAGACAAAATAAATGTTAAAGCACATGCATGTACTATGTCTTAACATATAAGTCTATCACCTTATCACTAGAATCAAAGAATAAGTTAAAATTAAGGATTCTGTGAAGCTGTAAATATAAACTTAGAGAACAGAAAAATATGTCCTCAAACTAACAATTTGACCACACGTAGCAGAAAAAATGTATTACAGTGTATGTCATGTTTATGCATTTTTAAAAGCAGATTAAACATCCTTCATATGCACATGGATAGATATTTTGTCTCAGCAGCAGTATTTGCAATAAAACACATAAAATCACAGCACATCTCTTTCTATTCATATAATTGTACAAATTTACTCTTAAAATCGGTCCTATTTTTATGGAAGCCAAGGGAGCCTCGGTGAGATTGAAGAATAGTCACAAAGTCCAGGAATATGTACATTGGCCTTTATTCTGAGAAAGTGTATGTGTGTGCATGTGCAAGTATATGAGACATATAATTTAGCCCACAAAATAATACATGGTACTTCGAAATTAATTATGCATATGTTGTGATTACCAATAGCTCCAGTACAGCTTTCATTTAGAATCTTATCTCCATATTGTGCCACCAAAGGAAATTGCTGCCTTGAATTTTCAGACAAATATCAATTGATTGTTAAATTTGCTAAAGAGTTGCCTGGACTCTGTTGCGCTACCAATGGATTTCTTATGGTACCTTTACTGCACTAGCATTTGTTTTGAGATTGGAAACTAAAGTGATTTTCTGATTCCCTTCTTTTCCACTGTAACTAAATTTGCAGTCTTTTATATTCAAATCCTGTGGTCCTAAGCAAAATTGAGCAAAGTAAAATAGAACAAAATTCACAATTTCTTATTGAGCCTCCTCTTTGCCCAAAGCACTATGGGTGGCTCAAAGCTCTGTAAGACAAGGCCTCTGTCCCCAAGGAGGTTCCTTTTGGGGCTATTGCTCTTGGAAATGTTCTTCCCGAAGACTGTAAGGGCCCTTCCTCTCAGGAGATCCCAGATCCCAAGCTTGTGGGAGGCAACTGGTACAGTGACAACACTTAATCAAGGGAGTACTATTCTTTACTCTCCTATCTTGGACTGTAAAACAGGGAAGCGCATCAGTAAGAAATGGAAACTGGGTATCCATGTTTTTTTCTTAAATCTCTCTCCTCCCCAGGCTCCCACCCCCACCAAAGAAGAGAGGTAGCTGACCTGATTCATGGGATTGGGAGTCTGTTCTACTTAACTCTTCCTGTCAGCCCCATGTTTGGTTCTTTGCTCCAGGCATGCCTTTCAGAGACAGACCTGGAGGACATCTCACTCTGTTCTGCTGCCTGGATCCCTTGAATATGAAGCAGGAATTCTGGATCAGTGTTATCTGCTCTGCAGACACAATTCTCCCTCAGGTGGATTATCTCAAGTTCTAGATGAGATAGGTGATAGGGTGGGGACAGGAGCATCAAATGTCAGATTGTTTCCCCACATCTAAAACAGATTCTCCAGGATAGTCTTATGAGAATTAAAGGCAATACATTTATATGGTTACCACATTTAATTTTAAAATTTTAGTTGGAATTGTAGAGGGTGAAGAAATGTAATATTATTGTTTCTCAACACATGCCACTGAACACCCATTAACAACTTAAAGGTCTTTACATACCCTGCAACTCCTAACAAAGTTACATGAACATGCTAAGTTCCTATTAATAGATTAATCGATTAAATTGACTTTTCAATCAGAAATCTATGTTTGTTTAATTATTTATTGAGTGGGAACAAAGTAATAGACATCACTTCAGTGGCCTTTGAACTTAGAGACATCTGTGTAAGTGCTCCAACTTTGGCCTTATCCTGAAAAATCACATAAGTATAGGACCTATGTAGTATCATTGCTACCACAATACTACATTAACTTTATTGCTCAGAAGACAGCATGATTTTTAGTTGTTAATGTGTTATTAAGAAAATAACCCAGAAAAGCAATGTAGATTATTTGTAGATCAACAAATAGAGGACGTTCAAAACAAAGGAGAGGGAAATGCCCAGAAGGATGAAGCAATAGAAATGTCTCCAACCTAAAACTAGGAACCAGTAATTTGTGACATTCATCTGAAACCTTAACAAGAACAGACTTTCAATGGCACTTGGTTTCAAAGGCACTTAAAGGTCTTTATCAAATCATATAGTAGTGTAATAAAGTTTGTTTGGAATGTGTTCTGACCTCTTTCTCTATAAGTGTTCCTTCTCCCATTGTGCTTCTTTCCCTTGCATTCAGCCATCCCACATCCCCTTTAGCACGTAGAAGTTCCACTTTGATGGATATGACTCACGTATGACTTCCACTCCCAAGAATTCCCTGGAAAACTGGCTCAGAATTACCATGGGACTTTCCTGGATTTCATACTTCAGGGGTTCCACCCCCTTCTCTGTCCGAATTCTCCAATCCTTTACTGATTTTTCCTTAGAACCCTTTTTAGTTTTTCTTCCACATTATTCTTCATTTCAGTGTTTAACTTTGGGAACCCCAACCTAAGATACTGGACTACGTAAATAGAATGCATATAATATAGGAAAAACTTCTAAATAAATCAATGCTTCATTGTTGCCTAAGTTTGAAACCTTAGTACTTTTAAGATTAGAACATTGATCATTTGACTGGTTACTTTTCCTTTAAGATTTCCATCAAGTCAGAAATGTCCTTTATGTACATCCAAGTGTTCACTCGTTTTTATAAAAAGGGGGAAGGGTGGCTTGAGTTAGGAATGTCTGCCTTCTAATTAAATTGTAGCAACTAGTGTGTCAGGAGATGATCTATACTCTCCTAACTGTGTCATTAGTTGTGGCTAGGCAACTTAGATAGGAGGAAATAGAGTTAAAAGGATAAAATAAATGGAAACCAATGCAAACATGAATGAACATAACAGAGTTTTCAGGTACAGTGCATCTCGAAAAATTTTGGAAGGCTACTTAGGAAACGGTCATCACGGGACTTTTGCAGCTGGTAATGGGAGCCTAGGTAATTCAGACCAAATCTGTTACTGAGAGCAACTAGAAAAGCTAGATAAAATATTTTTAAAATGTTTGATGAGATAACCAAGCTGCTGACAAGGCAATGAAGACTTATGGGTCAAGGTACATAATGAGAGGAAATCCTGGAAGACTGAGACTAGCACTGGGGGATACTTTTTCTCTAGGGACATCTTCCCACTCTGGATTAAATCAGAGCTTTAACAGTCTTCTGGGGAAAAAACAACAGAAATAGGATTCCTGAGTTATAGTGAAGACCCTAATAACTTCCCCAGGATGGCTGAGATTCTAAAGGAATAAACTCTCAAATTGAGGATAAACAAAAGTTAACAGTCACCCAAAGGAATGAGATCCAGGTAATAAGCTCAATCCCTGAAACTTAATTAAAGACACAGATAATACCTCTACCTGTCTGCACAAAACATTTTTCTCTTTCTGGGAGAAGACATTATGATAGATCTACATATGATAGACCTATCTCAAGTAAAATCTACAATTTTTATATACAACTTCTGGTAGTTATTCAGAAATTACCTGACACAAAAGGAGATAAGACAATATGATTGCAAATTTATGGGGGCAAACATAGTAGAAACAGACCCATAAAGTACATAGGGAATGGAGGTTGTCAGATACAAATGTTAAAATAAACATGCATGGTATGGTCAAAAAAAAAAAAAAACAACAGAACAAGAATCTAAAAGGGAACTGGAAATGCATATAAAAGAACTAAAAGAATTTGAGAATTAAAAAAAAAACACTAATTAGGAATTAAATGCATGGGTTTGTTAGCTGATTAGACAGATACAGGAAATAGTGAATGGCAGGACTTAAAAGTGAATACCCAAAATGAAGCTGAGAGAGACAAGTGACAAAAGGACAGAAGATAAAAGAAATAGAAAGACTGACATATGAGTATTGAGAATCCCAGGAGAAGGAAAGGAAAGAGAGAGAAAACAGGTGAGAAGCAATATTCAGTGAGATAATGGCTTCATTTCATTTCTAAAGTTAATGAAAGAAATTAAACTATTGATTCAAGATCTAATGTTTTTATAGTAAAATTCCTTAAAATCTTGGACAACAGACAGGTTATATTCAAAAGTTCAATTAGTCTGACAGCTGGCTTCTCAATGGAAAGTTGTAAGTGAAAACAAAATACCATGAGGTTGTATTCAGAAAGTTACAGCAGCAAGAATGAAAAAAATCACTACTCAAGAATTCTATATCCTATGAGAATTTCCTAAAATGAAGCTGTAGCAATGGCATCTTAAAAAACAAGCACAAAATTCTGGGGAAAAAAACTATCCCAATACACTTTCATTGAAAGATATACTTAAAGGTATTCTCTAAAAAAAGAAAAAAAAGGAAAAATTAATGCCAGAAATGCAGAAATACAGGAAAGAATAAAGAGCAAGTAAAAAGGTAAACATGTGGGTAGACATAAATAAAAATTGACTACATAAATATATAACAATATTAATCACAATGCTTTTAAGAGACATAACTTTTAAAATAAACGGACTCAGAATCAGAATTTAGTATGTAGATTGTTGAATAAAGACTTCTCTTAAGGTTAACAGCTGCGGGAAGGAAAGGGAAGATATATGGATTGGAAAGAGGGAGACATTAAACAAGGATCCTGTCCCAACTACAGTCTTGGAAGAGCCTGTGGGGAACTTTGGGTCTAGAATAGTTTGAGTTGAACCAAGGTAGCCAGGATTTTGCACGATTACTATTGATCAGTCATTTGATGTGGCTAGCCTTAAGAAGGAGTAGAATCTTGGTTGAGGAAGCCATCTTCAGCAGTCAATTCTTGAAATGGTTGACATATGAAGGCTATTTGCCAACAGTACTCCCAAAAGCTGGGACAAAGAAATGTTCATTGAAAAAGAATCTGGGGGCACCTGGGTGGCTCAGTGGGTTAAACCTCTGCCTTCAGCTCAGGTCATGATCTCAGGGTCCTGGGATCAAGCCCCACATCGGGCTCTCTGCTCTGAGGGGAGCCTGTTTCCCCCCTCTCTCTGCCTGCCTTTCTGCCTACTTGTGATCTCTCTGTTTCTCTCTGTTAAATAAATCAAAAAAATATTAAAACAAAAAAAAAAAAAAAAGAAAGAAAAAGAATCTGGACAGCACATTACAGCACCCACCACAGTCCACCCATTACGCCACTTCTTCATGTCTGTTCTTCTGACCCACTTCTTCATGTATGTTCTGGAGCTGTTCTAGCAGATTCTGATGGATATCTCTTCCTGAGGCTAAACATAAAAGAAGGATAACAAGAAAAAATAGTTCTCATCAATACAGCATCTCAGGGCCAAGACTGATACTCATTATAGCACTCCTTTACTACCCATTGTAGAGTCCCACTCTGCAGCTAGGATGTCTGGACTCCGTGGCTTATCTAGTTACATAAACCAGACCCTTATCACTGACAGTTCTGTTCCCTTCTTTGGGAACTGGAGTATTTAAACTAGTAGAGCCCATAACTCTATGTACAAATTCCCTCAAGTGGGCCATTCTCACTTCTAATCCTTGGTTTCCATTCCCATGTATTTTTTTTTTTTTTAAACACAATATCATAACGAAACTGCATGCCAGCAGGAGGAAGAGAGAGCATTCCGGACCCTGTCCTTAGTTTTGATGGATGAGAACTATCCAGATTCTCAGAAGAAAGATCATGCTATGAGTAAGTAATGAGGGCCTCAAATAAAGATTAAGAGAGGTAAGGTATCAGAGATAATCTTTCTCCCTGTTGTAATTTTCCTGACTCTCTGCCACTGGGTATGACCTGTCTCTTGTCTCAAGACAGCCTTGTGATATTAGCCTCCTCTAGGACGGCCTCAGCTGCATAGAACCACCTCACACCAGGTTAAACTCCTTTCTGGGGCAGCTCTCATCCAATAACTGATGCAGGACAGTTAGACTTAGCCAACTTGGGGCATTTCTAAAAGCTGGTTTCAACTCTAAAGCTTCCTATGAAGCAAACTATTCCTGTAGTAACCACACTTGTAGTTTTCATTCCAAATGCTTATCTTTGCTAGAACATGACCTCAGGCACATGATTTGGAGCTTCTGAGGAACTTCATTTAACATTTTTTACAAGGCAGGTCTCCTAGCCACAAATTCCTTCAATTTTTGTTTGACTAAGTAAGTCTTTATTACTTTTTTTTACTTTTGAAAAATCATTTCACCATACATGTGGGGTTCTGGGTTGGTAGATTTTCCTTTCAACATTTTAAATATTTCTCTCTATTCCTTGCTTGCATGATATCTGAAGACAATTTCTTTTAGAAGTAAGGTCTGCTTTTTTCTCTGTCTTCTTTCAAGATTTTCTCTTTTCTTCGGCTTTCTGAAGATATGACAACGCATAGATTTTTTTATTTATTTATTTTGCTTGGTGTTCTCTGAGATCTGAATCTGTGGTATGATAGATAAGTAATACTTAAATGGGGGAATAAGACATTTATTCCTTTTATAACTGAAAAGAAGCGAGTCCCATATTTTACTACATATTATGTCTCTGCTTCTACATTCAGACTCTCAAACTTCACATTAAAAAGTCACTAAGAGACTTTTAAAAAATTAAGATTATTTATTTATTTGAGAGAGAGAGGTCGTGGTAGAGGGAGAGAGAGAAGCAGTCTCCCCGCTGAGCAGGGAGCCCGAAGGCTCAATCCCAGGACCCTGGGATCATGACCTGAGCTGAAGACAGGTGCTTAACCAAACTAGCCTCCCAGGTGCCCCCGTAAGAGACATTTTAAAGAGAACTCCATTGATCTTTCATGATTGTTATTTTATGTGCTTTCCTTTTTGCTAAGTGTTGAAATTTGTTTTCTCCCTCCTTTCTTTTTCCCTCCCTTCCTTTTCTCTCTCTGTCTCTCAAAAAGAAAGATGTAAATAAGACTGTGCAATGTGTTTCTCCCTTTCTATACTAGTTGCCATAATTCCTTAGTAAAGTAATCTTTACTAAAATTTATGCTATTGAGAATACTATGTGAAAAATTCTCAGTAGTAACCAGGTAAAATGATTTTATTCTACTGACGTCACCAGCTATAGTCTTTCTAAATAGTTCACATTCTAAGAAAACTTGACAGTGCTCTTTATGAATATAATTTAATGGACACTACAAGAAAAATAAAACCCTATTCTTCACTGAGCACAGCAGAGAAGACTTCTTTTTCAGCTCTCACTTATTAGACGATCAATTAATTTCTCTTTACACTCCAGGACACAACATAAAAAGGACCCAATAACTTCAATCAAACCTAGAGAGCAATGAGATGATCACTTCCCACTGAGGGCTTTAAGTGTTCACAGGCCCCTGCTGTGTTTAATGTAGATCCAGTACCCTATTGGGAGGATGCCCTTTTTGTTTCCATATTAGCTTTTAGATCAATGATCTGTGGGTTCTCTAGTACTATGAACAAAATGAAACACTCACCCACAAGTGCAGGTCTTATAAAATCATGCAAATATTCAGTTAGAAAATTTATATATATATTATATCATTTATTCAGTTAGAAATATATATGTATATATATTATTTTTTCTCTGCCATTTTGGAATTAATGAAAAGGAATTTTTTCCAAGTCTTTACAAAATGCTCTTCTAACCAATAGTCTGCTAACCTGACTTAACTTTGAACAGCTCTAGTCATAGAGGAAAGTTCTCCAAGCTGCACATTCCATGTGGACAGATTTTATAATGTTGAATCTAGATTATTTCATTCTAACTTCCATTCATTACTCTTCTTTAGTTGATCTTTCTCCCAGTATTTTATATGGCAGCTTTTGGGAAAATGAAATTTGTCATATCCAACAACCTTTAGGACAAGGCATCTCTTTTTTAATGCAAACATCCCCAGTAATCTCAATGGTATCTCATACTACGTGGCTTGCTTTATCCATCCTGTTTCCTCTGGAGGTGTGGCACTCAGCAAGAAACTCTGGGATCTGTGGGATCAGGATATAAATTTTAGATTACATACTCTATGCCCTACCTCCTGTTTATATTTGAAATATACTCAAAGACTGATCACTCTCTTGGCTAAATAATACCTAGTGGCAGAGAAGGAAAATTACAACAGGGAGTTGAGATTAACTCTGAAGCCTTACCTTTCAATCTTCTTTATTTGAGGCCCTTGTTCGTTACCCATAGTATGATCTTTCTCATGAGAATCTGGGTATTTCTCATCCATCAAAACTTCCTTTTCTGTGCCCTATCCCAGCAGGAACCCGATCTTCTCTGCAGAAAGAGTATTGGCGTTGAGTTAATTAGAAAAGTTTAATTCCAGGCTTAGCGGGCAATGTTTTTATGTCAGCATCAGCCACAGAGTTGTGCACAAATCCAGCACATTCACAAATTGCTTGTAATAAATGTCTTAACCCACCTAAAATGCAAATGTACCCAGAAAGCACTTAAAGGATGGCTAAAAAGGCCACATTCCATATTTAGAAATACACAGGTCCAAGCTGCCTTTATTTAGGAATGGTATATAGGAAAAACAAATCTTTTCTAAACAAGTGCTGCTCAAGGAGTGGCCCCTTAAATAGTCAGCAATATCTGGGAACCAGTAGAAATGAAGACTCAAGGTGTCACCATACCTACTGAATCAGGATATCTAAGGATAGGGTCCAGAATGCTCTTCCTTCCTTGGAGTTCTGGCTTCCTGTTGATACAGCATCAAATGTGGCAACAGCAAAAAAGTATACAATCTTCAGTATTGAGAGTCTATAGTATTCAAGATTTTCAATTACCTGATTTGTTAGCCTTACCTCCAGCTATCTCCTAAAGAATCTTTTCGAGATTACTGCTCTTGGACACACTTTTGTTTACCATTACTTGACTTGGAACACTAGTAGTGTCTATCATTATCTGTTAGAATTATATTCATTTTTCAAAATAAAACACAAAACCTCTACCACCTTCTTGTCACTTTCCTGACATGCTTAGAAACCACATGTAGAGGGAAAAAAACCCTCCTTTTTTCCATACCTTCATATCACATCATTCACAATCCTCTTGCACTCATTGTCACATTTTCCATGTATAATAATTAAGTATTCTAGAAAATAGAGACTGAAACAAAACTTTATATGCTAATAATTAATTAGTGAATGTGATCACAAAGAAGCAGAAGTAAAGGGAGAAGAGAGCAAGCCATGGATGGAGAAAAGAAATTAAGTTCAAGAGGGTGAATTCTTGACCTGGATACCACTAATTGGATATTCTTGAGAACCATCTTCATGGAGTCCATATGAACACCTGCATTTCAGCACAACCTCTCCAGAGTGAAGAAGGAAGAAATAATTATCTGCTGGCTCTTGTCTTCATTGGTAAAACTTAGTATTCTGGTAGGTTAACTTCCCCTCTCTTCCCAGTTGTACTTGAGCTATCCTGCCTGCAACTTAAGCCTCAGCATGGACAGCAAATCTCTGGGGTGAGAGGTAAGAGAAGAGCAGTGAGGACATGGAGCAAAGCAGCTGTCAAGTTCTGTTCACATGAGGTTGGTCTGAGCCTATTCAGAGTTGGCCAAGCCAGTGGCAACTGGGAATCAGAGGTAAACACAGGTCCTAGAAACAGGTGATACTCAGGGGATCTAAAGTGATTCTTAATGGTATCTAATACAAGTTATGTGTATATGTGATTTACCTGCCTATAGAAACTGCAAGTTCCTTGAAGGTATGACTTTGCATCTTATATTTTCATAACCTCTACTGTTTATCTCAAATACCATAGTTTCTTCCTGAATGTGCAACAGAAGTTAAGAACTTAAAATTGTTTGCTTTAAGAATTGCATTGTAATTAGTAAGTTCTCTTTCTACCAGAAATTTACAGTCTGGAAGTTTACTATATGAGGCAGAATTCTTTGGCCTTGGGCACCTGGGTGTCTCAGTGGGTTAAAGACTCTGCCTTCGGCTCAGGTTATGATCCCAGGGTCCTGGGATCGGCCCCAAGTCGGGCTCTCTGCTCAGCAGGGAGCCTACTTTCCTCTCTCTCTCTGCCTGCCTCTCTGCCTACTTGTGATCTCTCTCTGTCAAATAAATAAATAAAATATTTAAGAAAAAAAAAAGGATTTTTTGGCCATGTATTTTAACTGTGCATTTCAAGGACCTAGGATGGGCTCCGTGCTCAGTGGGGAGACTGCTTCAGTCTCCCTCTGCAGCTCCCCGTGCTTGTGCTCTCTCCCTCTCTCTCTCTGTCAAATAAATAAATAATATCTTAAAAAAAAAAGATTTTGGAAAATATAAATAAATATATAAAGTTGATTATCTCTATAGCACCTTACTAATAAAATGCTAATTCATTTAATAATTAAGATTTTTGTTTTGGGATTCAAATTCCCTCAGACAAATATTCTTCCAAAGCTTTGAAATTCCCATATTATGAATGGTGTATGCGCTGGGCTTTCAACTGTTTATCCCTTTTCTTGAGTTAGATCCCTTTCTTTTTCTACATATCTCTTTAAAACTTATCTTTGAAAATCCCACTTATTCAGTTCACAGATGATTTTTGTGATACATAACTCAGTAACACAAACATTCTTAGAGGCACTGCTCACATGGGTGCACATTTTAAATTCTAACCACATGTTCTTTTCGGGGACCATGTTTTCTTTTAGAAAACTAGAAATAGAAAAATTCTATACAAACATTTCAATAACAGAATATAATTTTAAGAACCACTTATGCTTTGGGGGATTCCTTTTTCTCTCCCCTTCCAGATTCCTCCAACCATAACATTCATCCTTCTTCTACTTCAACTCAATCACCTATATTAAAAAAAAGAAATCTATGGCTAGACTTGTCCAGAGAAGGAGAGAGACTTCTGCTCCTCTCCAAAGGGGAGGCACTAACTCTCCTCATCTTCACTGTTAGGTCACCAAGAGTTCCATTACCTCTAGTGCCAGTCACACGAAGTCTTGGTGACATATAGAACTTAATGTCTAATGTACAGAAACTTTAACAGAGGACCCTAGAGAAAGGGAGGGAAAACTGAATAGGAAGAAATCAGAGAGGGAGACTAATCATGAGAGACTCTGGACTCTGGGAAACCAAATGAGGTTACAGAAGGGAGGGACTGGAGGACGGAGAAACCGAGGGATGGGTATTAAGGAAGGCACATGTTGTGATGAGCACTGGGTGTTGTATGCAACTAATGAATCACTGAACACTACATCAAAAACTAATGATATACTATATGCTGGCTAATTGAACATAATAATAAAAAATTTTAAAAAAATAATTAACATGTAAAAAAAACAAATTATTCTACCTTTAATTCCTCTTCTCATTTGTTTCATGTATTTGGCATTATGCTTCCTATGATGTTAACTTTATACTATCTGTTGCATAATTAGCACTCAGAATATGGATGTGTCATATATTTTTCTTTTAGAAAGAAATATTTAATATATGTATATGGAAAAATTATTGAATTGAACACTTGCTAAAAGGAATATATTTTTCCATGATTGTTTCAGTTGCCATAAACCCTTGGATCACAGTTTTTTCTATTGCAAAAAATGTATTCTGCAAAGAACAATACTATTTTAAGACATATATTCTTATAATATTTGCATGATAACAAGCTTATTTAATAGCTCAATTTACATTGATTTGTTAAAAAGTATTAAAGACATTTCCCTCTGTGTATGGCCATTTAAAAATATTAGAAAAAGTGGAATATCAGGAACACTTTCTTCCATATTAAAACATTGTTTTAGGTGGCATAAGGAGATACATTGTTTTCAGCCTAAAATACTCTCACTTTAGAAAAAGCATCAATGATAGAAAGAAATCATCCTTTCAGCACTGCCTTTTGCTTCCATTCCCCACAGCATCAAGTACAGATTCTGTTTGTATTTCCCTATAGCTTTTTATGTGATTGCCAGGAGCAAGATAAAAATGTATCTTGCAAAGCATGCTTTATTTCAGGTGCTGGGAGAAAAGTGAATGCAGTCATTTTCGCTAGAAATGTTTTCAAATAAATTTAGAATAGACAGCAACTAACATCTCCAAACTATGCACATACAGAAAAGTATCAAATATTTAGGTCTCTAGCTAGAGATCATCACTAGAGGAAAGTAGGTTTAATTTAAAATAAATTGTTTTCATTCATTTAATACTCAAAAATGTTTTCTTCATAAAACTATTGTTAAAACCCAGGTACTATGCTAACATAGGAATTACAAAATTTAAAGACTTAGTTCTGCTTTCAAGGGGATCAAGGTATAGTGGGAGAGGACGATATGTAAGAAAACAAATTATAACTTGTATGGCTGCAAGAGAAGAGAGATGCCTAAGCACATGGAGAAAGCACAATGGATAAGCACAGGAACCTCCCTCAGGTCAAAGCTCTAAGGAGGAACGAGTGACTATAACTTCCAGGAGATCTCCAGGTGGACAAGTCCATGCAGAGGCGAGAAACAATATTGCAGGCAAACGAAATAGCAATTTGTAAAGGAAGGAAAAAGCAATGTGCATATTAACAACTGAATTGAGGGCAACTTGGCTGAAGTTAAAAAGTACAACTATGGGAGGATGTGGCGGTGGTATGAAATGAGGCTGGAAAGGGTGGAAATGACACCAGATCCTGAAAAGCATTACATTTCAAATGATTGATCCCATAGGTAATAAATAGTTCCTGAAGAATTGTGAATATAGAAATTATGCCATCAGTTTGTGTAAGTATAAATGTGTTTTAGAAATATCACCTTAGAGGCAGTTCAGAGGACAGATAGGGGGGCTGCGGGGTGAATCACATCCGAAGATACCCCAGTTATCCAGAAGACAGATGTTAGAGATGTTTAGAAGATTGAATTGGAAGGGTTTAGGATTGCTTGTGAGGGCAGAAAAGGAAGGGGAGTGGGGGGATGAAATGACTCTTAGATTTATTTGTTGGGCAGCTGGATACATGGTGGCATCGTTATAGACAGAATGCAGATGTAGAAGCATTTGGGTATGAGTGTGTATGCATGCACACACTTATTTGGGAGGGTGTAGGAATAACACGTGACATTATATTAAAATGTGGTTCAGTGGTTTCATGATTTCTATTTCTTTTTTGTTTTCTACAGTGTATATGGTTTTGATAGATTGAAATCTCCACGTAAATCCCATCCCAAGAGACATTTCCTCATTATTTCATCCTGTATCTATGATAGCCTGTGTAGTAACACAGAACCACCTGTGTATGGTAAAGTTCTTATTTCTTCCAATCCCCCACATCACTCTGTTGTTTCACCTTTTCTTTTTAGCAGCCATTTTCATGACTGCCAAGTCTAATATCTAAACTCTTTCAAAGAATTAGCTTCAAATTCCTCTCTTCCAGATTTCTTCTGATTCTCCTTTCTTAATAATTCAATATTAATTACGAGAATAGACATCTTCTCCCTATTTCTGATATTCAAACTTTCAGCTACCCATAACACTAACAGACCTCTTTTCTTTATCTCAACGTGTGAAGTCTTCCTCCAAACATTTTCCCCTTGCCTGCCCGTTTTGCTACATGTTTCTTTCAGGAATAAATCTTTTCTCTCTGTTCCTCAATGTCTTTACCCGCAGGAATATGCACAAACTTTTAGTTTCAAATTTAGTCAGTGCTGAGCCTGATTTTTGTTCAAACATTTATCCTGTATGGTATAATATTTAATACCTCAGACCCAAGTTTTCTGCTGCATTTTAACAGGATAACACCTACTCATCGGGTGTTGAGTCAATTAAAGGAAACGCAACATATGTAAAGCACTTAGTATAGTGCTTGGCAAATGGTAGGCATGTTATTTATGATAGTTTCGTTACAATCACTGTCACAAATATTACTGTGCATTTCAAGTCAAATAAATAGGGAAACAAGTTTACTGTTTCAGATACTGTTTAAACTGGCATCCTTAAGAAAGAGCACTTTTCATTTTCATTTGGAGATTAACCTTGGTTTGGGTTTGCTTAAAGTGAGTGACATATTATACTTCTCCAAATAGTGAAAACACTTGTAAAAACAAAACTGTAATAGGTTAATTTGAACCAGTTTTCTAATTCCCATGAGTACATTTATTATGTTTTTATTTCTCATAATCATATGGTCATAGAAAGAACAATTTGAGTGTTAACCAAATTAATGGTACTCATAAAAATTGTTAATTTGATGATGCGCTGATTTTATTATTAATGGCTTTTAATAAAATACTCCCCGATGGATAGTAACTCACAGTCTGTAACTTTATAAAAATAATGCTTTGAAATTATGTGGTGCCTTCAAATTCAACAAAATAGTTTTGTGGAATTTGTGTTTCATATATGTTTAGATGTACAAGAAAGAAAGTGTTGATCCATTACCTACAGCCAATCATATTAATAAATGTCAAAGACAAAATGAAACTACTTTTCTCATATTTTCATTCTATTTCCTATATGAAGAAGAATTGTCTTCATTTTAAAAAGTGGAATGGCAAGCATTAATGAAAAGGAATGGAAGTTCTTAACAGTAAGGATATTAAAAGAAAACAGGCTGTTGAATTACAATGTAGTCTCTGACCAGGACAAGTGATGTCATGGTAAATTACCAAAGTCTCAGGGAAATTCACAGGTGAGATAGAGATTCTTAGCATGATCCAGCTAAGGAAACTATAGAACAAGAAAATCACTATAAATCTTGAAGGCTAGCAATTACAATAAGACTTTTTCTCCATGAAATTGAAATAAACATTGATATATTCTATAAGGTTGCATTCAGAGAATGGGTGTTGAGTTCTTAAAAGAAAAACCTGCGTACTTTCCCAAAAGGCAAGCCATTGCTTACTAGTTTTGGGGCTTTTTTTTTTTTTCTGTTTTTAAAGTAAGATAAAAGCTGGTCATTCAGGGAAATTCTACCAATATTATTTCATATTATCTTGAAATTTAAGAACTCTAGCTATGGCTTTTGAACAGTACAAAATATTATGTTCCTAAAAATAATGCAGTTGGGAACATTAATATAGATTTAAGTTGTATTAATAATAATAATAATGTTAATGAGTCAGTTTAGCAAAGGATATGTCTTCAAATCTGTTTCATTCACTAGTTTATTTTTTTAACTTTTATGCAAGTAATATGTAAATATTTTAAAATCTCATAGTACAGAGTACTGTATGCTTAAAAGCCATGGTCCTTAAAAAAAAAAGCCATGGGCCTTACCTTCTCTTTTCTCACCCCAGTTACACCCACAGAAGCAATCATTAGTGATTTCTGTACTTAGATAAACTTAGTTACCTCCTCTAAATGATATGTTACTATTACTATTTCTTGATTTATCTAGAATAGGCAATAAATAATGCCTATTCTAGATAAATCAAGAAATAATAATACCATGACTTTGAAAAGGTAGCTTACTTAAAAATCTCCTTTATTCTCACCTTTTCTCAGTAGTTATAATACTACTTTTCTCTTTATGTTTTAAAGAATATACTTTATTTTTTTATTTTTTTAAAGATTTTTATTTATTTATTTGACAGAGAGAGAAATCACAAGTAGGCAGAGAGGCAGGCAGAGAGAGAGGGGAAGCAGACTCCCTGCTGAGCAGAGAACCCGATGTGGGACTTGATCCCAGGACCCTGAGATCATGACCTGAGCCGGAAGACAGAGACTTAACTCACTGAGCCACGCAGGCGTCCCTAAAGAATATACTTTAAACCAGGGATTGACACACTGTGGTCTGTAGACCAAACCCAAATTGCCACGTTTTAAAATAATTAATTATTTATTTATTTCAAATTTGTATTTGAATTCTAGTTAGTTAACATATAGGGTAACATTGGTTTCAGGAATAGAATTTAGTGATTCACCACTTACATATAACACCCAGTGCTCATCACAAGTGCCCTTCTTAATACCCATCACCCATTTAATCCATTCCCTGCCTACCTCCCCTTTGGCAACTCTCAGTTTGTTCTCTATCATTAAGAGTCTCACCACCTTGGGGCTCCTGGGTGGCTCAGTGGGTTAAAGCCTCTGCCTTCGGCTCAGGTCATGATCCCAGGGTCCTGGGATCGAGCCCCACATCGGGCTCTCTCTCTCTCTGCCTGCCTCTCTGCCTACTTGTGATCTCTGTCTGTCAAATAAATAAATAAAATCTTTAAAAAAAAAAAAAAGAGTCTCACCACCTTTTTTTGTAAATACAGTTTTTCTGGAACACAGCCATATCCATTTCTTTATGATTGTGGTTGCTTTCATAACACAATACCCTATGAATAGTTTCAAGAGAGCATATGACCTACGGTCTATTTACTATGTCCCCTAAAGAAAACAAAATTTCCAACCCATGGTTTAAACTGCTTATTTGTTTATTTCTCATAGACAGTATGAACTGAACTCCTTTATTGTTAGAGAAGTATATCAACACCCATAATCATTCCTTTACCTCTCATCCCTCTTCCATCCACCAACTTGTATGAGCTATACTTCGACATTTACATTTTCAAGACGATGATATTTAAATTTGATTCTGCCATCATGACAGAGCTTCCATGTTTTATCTGTGAATTGAGCCTAAAAATTGAAAATCAAAGTTTTCACATTACTATGATCCTGTGCATAGTGCCCCATGCATATCTCAATAGCTCAATTAGATTTCTACTCTGCTATTCAAGAAGCATGCTCCAATGGATTCTCTTACCACATCCCAACACCTGGTCAAATATGTCACTTATTTTAAATTTAGTCCATGAGTGCAGTAGGCAGAATTCTATGATGGCCCTCCCATATCTTCGTCCTGGTATACAGACCTTGCTTAATCCCTATAGTGTGAATATGATGGATTCTAGTCCTATGAATAGGTTATATTATATGGCACTTGACTTTAAGAAAGTGAAATTACTTGTGTAAACCTAACTTTGTCACATGAGCCCTTTAAATCTGGTACTAATTTTAGATACAGAAGAAGCAGAGCATGAAGTCAGAGAGAGGCAGTCCTGCTGACTTGGAAAAAAGTAAACACCTACATTGTGAAATGCTAATGGTGGGGGCAGGGAGGATATGCTGTAGGAATTGACAGCAGTCCCGTGCTGGCAGATAGCAAGACAAGAGCGACCTCAGTCCTATAGGCACAGGGAACAAACCCAGCCAAAGTCCAGAATGAGCTTAGAAAGGGATTCTTTCCCACATCCTTCAGATAAAAACTTAGTCCTGCCAACACCTGAAATTTGGATCTCAGCCTCATGAGACCCTGGGCAGAGAACCCATTCATAGTGTGCCAGACTTCTAACCTAACTGACTGTGAGATAATAAATGTTGAGCTAATAAGTTGCTATTGTTTTAAGCAGCTAAGTTTGTGATAATTTGTTAAATGACAATAGAAAATGAATGCAACATCTATCAACTGAATTTTGAGAGTCAATAAATCCCCAAGGGCAGTTTTTCTGTATTATTTTGAGGTAGTTTTGCAGCATGCCCATACACACTGTGACACTCCTACAAAATGTGTAGTTTAATTCTCTCCACTTGAATATGGCTGATGACTTACTTTTAATGGATAGGATATATATAGAATATGTCATGCTGTATGACTTCCCAGGCTAGGTTGAGAAAAGTGATAAATGTCCCAAACTGGAAACATCCAAGATGTTCTTCAGTAGGATAATGAATAAACAAATTGACACTACAGAATATTATTCAGTGATTAAAAGACACAAGCTATGAATCCACACAACAACATGGATGAATCTTAAACACAAATTCCTGAGTGAAAGAAATCAGTCTTATAAGACTGCCTGCTGCCTGGTTGCGTCATAGGATATTCTGGGAAAGGAAAAACGACAGAGATAGGAAATAGACCCATGGTTCCAGGGCTTGTAGTTGGGGATGGGGGTGTAGTGTGTGACTAGGACTAAGTAAAGGACCCAAGATATTTTAGAGCTGAGAAACTATTCTTGGGAGATTGTTTGACACTATTCACTTGTCAAATCCCATTGAACTTTATAGCATAAAGAGTAAATATCAAATATATGGAAATTTAAAAAAATCAGCCAGGAAGGCAAGGAATCTCGGAATTGAATGCAGACTGTGACAAAAGAATCTAGTACAAATATATGATGTAACCAAATATATGATGTAACAAATATATGATGTAAGGGTGGAGAAAAAAGAATCTTGATCTAAATAACTCGGGAAATGACTGGATGATGTAAGACTAAAGACAAAGGAACTATATGTAAGTGTCGTACTCTGGGTGGTAAACGTGTTTCTCATGGAAGTACAGGTTAACAACTCTGAAAGTAGGGCACATGTTTACTCAAACAATGGGTGAATAGTTGGTAGGCAGTAGGAGTCAGGATTCTCAAGAGGTGGGAGTGGGAAGTTACAGAGAAGCAAGAGGGGAAGGCTAGAATGAATCATGAGATACTTTACTACAATTAGAGGTATCAGTTTGAAGTCAAGGTCAGCTTAGTATAAACACAGATGGCTATCTGAACTCATCAAGAGAGGTATACATGTATATATTAGCATACATACATGTAGTTCTTTTCTCTAGCTGCTGAGAGGACCTAAAAGCAGTGAGGATTCCCAGAGTCCAGATCTTAGTTTCTAACCCCATTTTCCAATGAAAGTAAGCAAGGCTCTTTTGAGAAACGGCTGATTCTAGGACTGTGGCGGGAAATTTAAGAAGGGCCTAGAGCATCTTGTAGTATCAGAAGGAATGTGGAACCAACTGAAAAGACTCTTGATAGTCAAAGCTGAAACAATTTGAGCAATAAAATAAATAATGCAGTATTGAATTATAACCCAAAGTATAAAATAAATATTCATGAGTTCAGACTGAAATGGTTGAAAATTACATAGGAGAGAAGAGACAGATCTTCCACACAGAAGAATTCCATATAATGTATATAGTTACTGTTCCCTCAAGGGGGTAGAGCATAACTTCTCACCCTTCATGTATGGAGTGTGCTCAGTAACTTGCTTCCAAATAATACAGAAAAGAGGGAAGTAAAATGCATTTATGTTGGGGTTAGTGTAGGGTATGAACTCAGCCATAGTACCTGACTTGCTAAAATGTAATGCAGAGGCTGCTGGGGCAATGGAAGGTTTGGGAGAAGGGTGTGGGCCTTCGGAATGCCAAGGCCTGGGTGACCACTCTGCTGCCGGAATGCCATGGGGAGTTGCCTTACCGAAAGCTTTCTTAGCCCAAACAGCCACCGTGGGATCTAAGAGATGTATGCATTGTCCTATAGGCTATGTTTAGCAGACCTCATAGAACACGCAGGTTAACATATCATATCTTTCTCATAAACAGATCCCCCTAGTTTCAGTAAGACCCCTTGTCATACATCATGTGCTTGGGAAACAGTGATAAGGATTTGTGAGTATCCTGAAGGACCAATAAAAGCAGGAGCAAAGAAAAGCAAAGTGTCTTTTTCTCTGAGCCATTGACCCCCTGGCCTTCTCCTCTATTTCACAGCAAAGTCTGGAGTAATCTTTCATCTGTTGCTACAGAAATTGCTGGGCCATCCCCGGTACATTTACTGTAGAGCAACCGGACACACATTACCTTACACAGGGGAATGAGGCTAACCTCACTAGAGATGTCACATTCCCTTGCTCTGTTGTATTGAGAATGGCTCTTCCTCTCAGTAATCTTCCACCTCCAACGAACGTAATCCCAGTCCTACCGTGACAAAAACATCAGCCAAATTTAAATTAAAGGTCATACCTGCCCCATAATCCTCAAAAGATATTAAGGAAAATGAATGAAATCTGAAGAACGTATGGAGTTTTGTTGATCATAATATGTCAATATTGTTTGATGAGTTATGACAAATGTAACAGATTGATGCAAGATGTTAACAATATGGGAGACTGGCTGCAGGGAATATGGGGCTCTCCTTACTATCTTCGCAACTTTTATGTAAATCTACATACTGGAATAAAACATTTGTTGGGCAAAAGATCAATAGAGTTTCTGCCTCTCTTTCTCAGGACAGGCCTTGGGAACCCTGCACTACCATGGAAACATAATCGTCCCAAAGCCACTCTGCTGGAAGGATAAAGTGGAAAGATAGACACAGAGAGAGATGCCCCAGGAGACCCAAATGTTTCAGCCCAGATGTCTGTCTTCCTACTCTTTTGGGCATATGAATGGGTGGCCTTTTAAACAAGTACAGTTCTGGTCTTTGAGCAGCTCCCATAGGTAAGTAAAACAGAGATGAGCTATGCCCTGCCCAGACTCAGATTTATGAATAAATCAGTGTTGTAGTCGTTCAAAGCTACTAAGTTTCGAGATGGTTTATCATGTACCATTAGATGTATGGCACAGTCATACTTGCTAAAATTTTACCGTGGTAGACGTAAAAAAGATTTTTAAAATTATTATTAATTTTACTCAATATTTGTCAAACTCTCTTAGTTTGAACGCATCTCCCTTAGCTCTGGAAATAATCTAGCATTTTTTAAAAATAATTTCTCTCCAAAATTCCTCTGAGCTTCCTTCTCAGAACTCTAATTAGTTCAATACGATTTCAAATAGATACTGCATAATTATCTTTTCTCTCCTATTTCCTATGATTATGTGTTTTAATATATGGTTGAGGAATTGCCTTGACTTTATCTTTTTTCTAACTTTAGATTCTTTGTCTTTTGTCAGAAGTATTTTAAACTTTGAATGATAATTTCTTTTCCTGTGATCTTTACTTTGACAATTCATGATACCATGAGATCATTTTATGAATGATATATGTGTGTATATTATACACCCATATACACAAATCTTGCTGAGGATAAATTACCTTTCCATGTCTTGCCTTACCTCTGTTTCTTTTCATATTTCAAAATGATGCAGTACAATGGTTAGCTGATACCACTCTATTCAAAAATGGATTTTATTAACAAACAGCTTTTGCCAAATGGTAAATAGAATTGGGTGTCAGTCATTGTGTGCAGACTTCTCTACAATGCCAAAATACACCAGTTTCTCCATTTCTCTCTGGGAAGATTAATTTGCTTAGATAATAAATGACCTTTGTTTATTTTATTGTGTGCACTTGCTTGGGGTGTTACCACCTAGCTTCTGGGTAAAGGGGTAAAGGAAGATGACTGCAGATATAGGAACTCAATCATTCTTTCTCTTTCAGTCCCTCTTCTCCCTCCAACTCTCCGAAGTTACTTGCCTTGTTGTCAGGGGCAGCTTTATCTCCTCCTTGGCTGCAGCCCCTTCTGGGTTCATCGACCCATCTGCTTTCCATCTTCCAGTGGTGTTTTAGAAACCTTGCTCAGCTGATATCCCACTTTCTATTAGGTTTATGGTTGTAAAATTATATCACTATAATCCTATAATGTAGGACAATATATTTAACATTATTTTAATCGGTACCCAGGGATAGGAGATAAAAGTATTTGTTCTTAAATTAGAAGTTAAAAACTTTATTAATGACCTAGAAAAAAATATTAATGAGATACCGTTCAAATGTTCATTGTGGGGGCGCCTGGGTGGCTCAGTGGGTTAAAGCCTCTGCCTTCGGCTCAGGCCATGATTCCAGGGTCCTGGAATCGAGCCCCGCATCGGGCTCTCTGCTCAGCAGGGAGCCTGCTTCCCTTCCTCTATCTCTGCCTGCCTCTCTGCCTACTTGTGATCTGTCTGTCAACTAAATAAATAAAATCTTAAAAAAAAAATTCATTGTGCATAAGCTGAAAGGGAGAGATGAAGTATAAAAAGCTAAATTCTAAAGGCTAAACTGGTTGTTAAGTATTATCATTACTATTAATATTAAAACTTCTATTACTATCATCACTATTATCGTTCCAGGTACTCTGCCGCAAGTTCTACACAAATGTTTGGCTCATAAAACAATCTAACCACTTCTCTCCTTATCCTCTGCTGGCATTCTGGTCTACAGTCACTATCAAGATGTGATATGATGGCAAATAATATGATGTGAGATTATGGCAAATGCCTAGTCAGGGCTTCCATGCTTTCTCCATAATCCAATTACCACAGGGTCATCAAAATGATCTTTTAAAAAATAAAAATTGTATAGTACAGTTGCCTTCCTTAAAATACTCCAGTCAGCTTGCAAAACCCTTAGAATAAAACTGAAGTCTTACGATGAGCTATAAGCCAAATAAAACCTGGTCCTTCCCTGAATGTTTATTTCATTCCATATTATTTCTCTTTATTTTTACTCCCTGTGCTCCACATACATGACCTTTTGCTCTAGCCTGGTGATAGGTGTTTGCAGCACTGGGTGTGATGCATAAACAATGAATTTTGGAACACTGAAAAGAAATAAAATAAAATGGAAAAAAATTAAAAAAATAAAGATACATACTCAGAATCATTATGTAGGTCAGATTGGATAAATATAAGTACATCTTTTTAATAATGTTAAACACGTGTCATTTACTAGTAATTACATTCCTAGCTTAGAAGGGTTTGGGGTGTGTATATGTGCGTGTGTGTGTGTGTGTGTGTTGGCCAGTTGGTTTTTAGCAAGCGTGCCCACATATTTGAATTGTCCATGTCTGCATTTTCCTGAGAGCAGTTATTCATTGCACTTGTGGCTTATCAAAGGCATAACAGAGGCTAAACTAACCAAGCCACAAGTTAGCCTAGAGCTGTCTCCTGGTTTATTCTCTGCATCGATTTAGCGAGGAATCTTCTGAAGAATATTTTCCAGGTACCACTAGAATAACAATTTTTCTGTATAGAAGAGAAAGTATCAGTTGTTAGGTCAACACTCCAAAGTACTAGAGGGAAAGGAGGCTACAGTGGCACGATTAAGCAGATTTAAGTAGAAAATGCCAATCTAGATGTACCCCTACTTACTGCTCATTTAAGGAGATATTAAAGAAATTGAAGGAATGTAAGTGAGTTTGAAGTTTTTGCATTTTGTTTCTTTATCATTGCATTTCTTTTGGGGCAGTTTTCCAGTTAAACCCTCCTGTGCCTTTCCTTGGTTTGTGCAAAATCCCCAGAAAAGAATATCCCTTTGTATTTCATTAGGCCATTGTATGGTTTATTCATCCCTGAGGATGGGGGTGAAAGTGTCCATGGTATTCACAAGACCACACTTCATCTCCTTTATACATTTACACATGGCACCATTTTCATTCCAGGGCATCTTAGTTAAATCCAGGGAGCAGAATCATTTAGTGGGACCATTATTACGGCTGCAGGCCATATGCTGGCATTTGAAACTACATTTCCGCATTTTCATCTAACTAGGTTGATATAAGTCATTATTTTTAATGACCGGTGACTACTCTGAATGTTTACAGTTGTTTGTTTAGAAATGGCATATTCTCTACTTAAGAACTAGGCCAATGATGATAATGGAGCTTTGGTCTAGGTCCACCCAGGAAAGTAGAAACTATTTAAAACAGAAAGAATTTAATGTAGTAAACTGATAACAGAAGAACTAATAGGTCAGTTTGGTGAGGCAACACAGAGATTAGGAATAACAAGAAACCTCCGCTCCTATAGGCTAGAAGAAATAAGAGATTTTATGAAGTCCAGGAGCTGGAATTACCCAAACGAAGTTGGAATTGTGATAAACTTTTTTTTTGTCCTAATAGTAGATGGAGTCACAAAGAAAATATGGCTTTTGGAAATGCTGCCTGAGACAGGAAGGTAAGAGAAGAAATTTCTAGTTTCTCCTTTTCTACCATCGGCCAATCTCCCACCAGTAACTTCTGTTGGGCAAACACAAGAAAAAGCTAGCTACATCAGGAGGCTGGGAGGCACAGTTTGCAGCATTCTATAACACAGAGCTTAACAGAGGAAGACAGAGAATGGACCTGAAAGCAAGGAAGACCAGGAGTGGCAAAAATTATTTTTCGAATGGATCCAACAATCAAATGTATTTATTCAAAACGTCATTGTATATCCATGCTGAAGTGGGCAGGTTCTTATAAAAATGTTTTTGTTTTTTAAGAACTTTCTTGTTAAATGAGAACTATAAACTAAAATCTTAGCAGGAAAATTTAACATTTAGTTTTATCACAAGGAGGAATATCCAAGGCAAGCAAAACTGTTGTATTTAGGAACTCATTCATCTTTATATGGCACCTTAAGATAATATATTTCTCTCAACTAATGGTAAGTCAGGTATTAAAAGTTGATATTTATAGAGCTCCCGCCACAGTGGCAATCTTCGTTTTTGCCAGTCGGTAGCCTCATTGTTCCTCCGTGGGAGCCATCTTGCAATGTACACTCTTCGCCACGGAGGCCCTTGGGTAGAGCAACATAAATTAATCCCAACTTTGTAGAACTCTTTATGGTGTATATTCGCAACACATGATATCTTTATATCCAAGAGCAAAACAAACTTTTTGGGTTCTGCTTAGCTGAAACCATAGCATCACAAGAGAGAAATTAAAACAAAAATTCCTTTTAGATATTCATTATAGATTGCTGCTGCTTAATCTCAAAGCTTTTTGGTGAGAATATATGGATGTTTTGCCTCCAAGATGACACATAGCCAGATGTTTGGGAATATCCAGCAGTTTCTCTGAACATTTTTTAACTTTCATCACTGTGTTTCAGTGTCACCAACACAGCTAACATAGGGGACTTCAAGCTTGGATGGCAATATGTAGCTAAGACCAAATACAACTTTTTTTTTTTTTCCATTTTGTAATTTTCTAGGTCTGTGAATGTGTGGAAGATACTCTAATTATGCAGATGATTAAAAATGTAGATGAACAGAAGATTGAGTGCCATGGCCATTGTATTTAACTTTGAAGGAATAATATCACAAAGCCCATCATTTGACCATCAAGGCTTGGCATTCTTTTTTTTTTTTTTTTGCCCTGGACTTCTAGTAGGATTTCCTTTCCTTCTCCTTTCACTTATCAAAGCATTAGAGCTTTATGAGTACTGTTTATTGAAGGTCCGACACATGCCTTGCTCTGTGCTAAGCACAATCCCTAAAATAATCTTATGATGTAAGTATTCTTTGTTTATCCATGCATCTATTCAATTATTTATCCAATGTTTTGTGAGTGCCTATGCTGTGCTAAGTGCCAGGAATCCTGATATTACCCTTTTACAGTAAAGACATACAGATTTTAAAGACTATGCACATTTCAAAGAAGGGGAAACTGAGCTTTAGGAAGTTTAAGAAAGTTGCCCAAGATCACAAAATCTAGTACATGTAGCCTTACAATTCCAGTATAAGAAATCTGACTTCAGCTTCAACAGATTTAACTAATATATAGTCTGAATCTCGTGCTGTTTATGCTCTCTCTCTTCCTCTTGTGATGAACCCTCTCCGTGGGTCAGTGGATTGAGCATAAGATCTATGCCTAATCATCTCAGTCAATCATGGTAAATCATAATCCAGATAATAGTTATTGGCCCATGGAGAGTGTATGTGACTCAAATCAAGTAAATTATATTACTTCCCTGGGATTAATATATGAATAAAAGAAAACAAATCACGCTCAAAAAAAAAAAAAAGGAAGAAAAGAAAATAAAACCAATCACTCTTTCATGAATGTTGCTGGCTGAGGTTACTAGAGGAGAGGTTGGGAAGACCAGTTTGCATGAGAGCATGAGACAACATTCAAATGAAATGAGAGATAAATGAATAGAGAGAAAACAGGGGGGTGCGTGGAGAGCAAAAGAGAAAATATCCTGATAGCACTGAATCCCAGTTCCAGTCCTTGGTGCTGCTTGTAAGTCTTTTATCTCTTCTTCCAGTTTTTTGTTCTGTGAATTCCTAAAGAGTCTATAAGACCAAAAAAAAAAAAAAAAAAAAAAATCCTTTTTATTTTTTTATGGGAATTTTAATTGGACCTCCTACAGTTCAGGGAATCATGACTAATTTTGTAGTTCAATATTATTTATATTTGTATAAGACATTAAGCCTTCAGCAAATGAACCTCCAATGTGGGAAATCTAAAGGTATACCCTAGTGTGAGAGAACTTGCTTTACACCATATATCATATGTTTGCACACCCTTCCAAGAGATTTTTTCTATCGTTTAGTTCTCCCTTACTTCAGAGTCTCAGTCTCTGGAGCAGGAGCCTCACAATGGGCATTCGAGGCTGCTTTATTTGGCTGATATAATCTATCGAACTGGAATGGCTTTAAGTGAGGTGGGAACACTTTAGTTATTCAGTTTCTACCATTACTTGTTTTATATTTTTTTCACACCTTGCCTACATGACTTTCTCCTGGCTCTGAAGACATTTACATTTATAATTCCTGTATTATAAATTTCCTTGGCACCCCCTGCATCAAAAAGTGATTCATTTCTTGGGGTGCCTGGGTGGCTCAGTGGGTTAAAGCCTCTGCCTTCAGCTCAGGTCATGATCCCAGGGTCCTGGGATCAAACCCCACATCGGGCTCTCTGCTCAGCAGGGAGCCTGCTTTCCCCTCTCACTCTCTGCCTGCCTCTCTGTCTACTTGTGATCTCTGTCTGTCAAATAGATAAATAAAATCTTTTTTAAAAAGTGATTCATTTCTTATTTATCATTTTATAATCTGATAACTCCTATTTACATACCTGGTTCTCATGGAGAGAAGAAAGCTTAAATTTTGTCATAATAATTAGGAAATCTGATGACCCAGAAAAAACTACACATAAATCCTATCAAATAGGATTCATTTTATAATTTTAAGGTATCCTACTGATCAAGTTAAGTGGCATATTACCGATGCAATTGATTCTAATCCCAAAATCAAATGACTTATCTATATATAAAACTGACTTACCAACTATAGTTTTAAAAATAATTGGATATTGGACATATAAATCTTGAGAGTCAATAGCTATGGAAATAGGTGGGATGGGAGTTGACCCTTTTAGTTCAATGAAGTGACGTTTAGTGGCTCAACGAAGTAGAATGGAAATGAGTACTTAATTTTATACTGTCTCCATGCAAGTGAATGCAACGTAAAGACCAAGGAAAACAGCATTTTAGGATATTGGCAAGGGTATAATTGAAACGATAAATCCTAAATTCTAAACTGGATTATGAGTGAAATTAAATAAGACAAGGTTTAATTGGTTGAGAAACGTAAAATCATATGAATAAAGACATGGATGGATGGATGCGTAGATGCACGGATGGAGTAATTAATCATCTAGAACAAATGCAGACACTTGTCAATTAACATTATATATGTCATTGAAAAAACTGAGATTTTTGTAGTAGAAGTTTGAGAGAAAACTAAGAATATTCTATCCTCTTAAATGTTAAGAATTCCTTTCTGTCAGTGTCCTAAATATTCAATATAAATCCTTGGCCAAGAATATTTTCATCACTTCCTGTAGAGAAACCCTTGGAGAATTATATTGAATACCTTAATGATATGATGTTTTCATAATGAAATTTAATTTCAGCTCATCTGTTTCTAGTCAGTTTTAAATGGGAACACTTCCTAGATCTGCTGCATGTAGAGCAAAAAGTGGTATGAACCTAAGAACCCATCCCAAGTGGACAGAAAACTGACATTGATGGCATCTAAAGAGATTTTTTTTAATGAGGTTATCCCCTCCACTTATATGAAAATAATATCTATTAAGCTTATAATTTATGAGGCTCTATGGCAGATATTGGGAATAGAGATCTTCATAGATTGTCTCTTCCCTTTAGAAACATGAAGTCTAGTAAGGGAATCAGACATGCAGACATTATAATGATGTAGGTATTAGTGGAGTACCCCTAGATCACAGAAACGGGAAAATCTAACTACTTACTGAATTGGGGAAGGTAAATATTTGTGATTGATTTTGATGGGTAGTTCAGCAAGAGAGAGTGTGACAGACAGGAGTTGATCAGAAAATATTCACTGTTCTACATCACTCTTTTTGGATGGAGCATATCTCTGCACCATATTGATATTGGGATTGATCAGGTGTATTGCCTTAGCCAGAGGAAGTTAGTGGTCATGATGCATGCAGAGTCCTTAAATGCGCTAGTATGATCTGGTGGGGCCACTTGTATTCACTTATCTGCCCGAGAAAGAACATACTGTAGATAGCTGCTGATCCAAGGAAAATGAAGAAGCACATGGAGCAGATCTAATGCCAACTTACAGTCTGGAACCAAGGCCAGCGATCCAAGCCAGGCCTTGCCTGAAACAGAGCTGTTCTACACAATGGATAAGATGAAAACTAAAATGTGTGTTGCTTTAAGCCACTGCACTGGTTTTTAAAACAGAACTTGTTATGCCTTATTACTGACACATAGCTGAATGACAGGAAGGAAAAGTCTTGCTCAGTAAGGGGAATACTGTGTGAAGATCATGGCTATTCCTTTGCTATGATCAGGCACTGGGTGACTATAAGAGAAACACTGGAACTGAAAGACACAGTTTAAGCCTCAATAATGAAACTAAAGAGTTGAACAAAATTTCATAGATGATGGGATATCATTAAAGTATTTTTCAAAGAGGGAATGATATAATTGTACTCCACAATTAATCCTGCAACTTTATCTGGGAGGATATCTCCTAGCAAATTTGCTAATTCAGCAGATATTAATAAGTACAAGCTAGGTGCCAGATATTTGGGA
Organism: Martes martes; assembly: GCF_963455335.1. Lineage (NCBI taxonomy): Eukaryota > Metazoa > Chordata > Mammalia > Carnivora > Mustelidae > Martes > Martes martes. The sequence goes on from NC_137893.1 coordinate 19,896,992, forward strand.
TATGTTAGTGAACAAAAATGAGATCTCTGTTCTTACCTTAGTGGAGGGAAATAGACAATTAAAAATAAATGTGATAAGCAATGTATATGGTATATTAGAAAGTGATAAGTGACGTGAAAAATAAGAAAAAGCAGAGCATCAAACAGAGGGCTGGCTGCAATTTTGAAAAGGTTAGACAGAGTAGGTCTTGTTGAGAAGGCAACATCGTCTCAGCATTTACAGTAGTCGGGGATTTTTTCAAGAATGGCAGCTATCATGTCCATATAAGCACCTACTCAAAATCCCATAAATAACTTGATAATTAAAGGAATAAAATATTAACTAGGGTATGAAATTAAGGTTTTAAGAAAGCATATCATTCACACAACTTGTAAAGCATCACATTGAAGAATATCATGATTCTTAGTAATTACGAATTATGGCATAATTACAGCAAAGAAGCCTTCATCAATATGTACATCATTCTGTTCTGTGATAAACTGGTTCATGAACAGGCACTAACAGTTGCTCCCGGGCCACTTGGCATTTTGTGACAAAACCTACTTAAAGCACCATGATCTGATTTTTCACTGGTGAGAAGTGGTGGTTTATGTTCATCAAAGCATACAGCAGAACCTTGGCAATCAACTCCCAACTTGGCATTCTAGAAGGTATCTTCGTGCTAGAGAATTCAAACATTGTGCCAGACCTCTCTCCAGGAAACAGTTGAACCAACTCAGTTACAGTTTCATTTTATGGGAAGTTACATTTTATGGGAAGGACAATATCATGACATTGTTTGAATGATGCAAAAATAATTTGCAGTCCTTTCTTTGCTTTACAGTGGACACAGCGTGTATCACGTAACTTAGTGTTGTAAGTGGAACTATGCTGATAGCAGCTGTGCAATATAGATATGTGAAGGAAGGTGCTGTCCAATATTACTCATCTTCTGTTTGCTATCAGAAGTAGCATAGGTTTGTGGAAGTCTTTCTGCAAGACAATTCCTGGTCCTAAGACTTGATACCTCCCTCTCCCTCTCCTTCACTCTCCGTATACTGCTCTATCAAGTTGGTCTCACCACTGCTATTTCCCTTTGTCTCCTCACATACCAGCCTAGTACACAACTGTTTGCGTCTCAGAAACCTCCCAGTGTACATTTTTGCACACCTACCACCTGGGCTCCCTGTTGCAATCTGAGTGATTGTTGAAAAATGCAAATGGGATCGTCACTAACCCACTTAAATCTCTTCACTAGCTTCCCACTCCTGTTTTGCTTTCCTCTTTTCCATCTCTTATTTTTAAGAAAAATTTGTCTTTGCTTTCCAGATTTACGTGTTATACATTCTATTTCTAGCCTTTTTAAAAAGTTACTCTTAAATTTTGATATGCACATGTAACAAAGTCTACCCTTCAGATACAGATTGAAAAGTCATTTCTTCAAAGAAAATATTCTGACATAGGCCCTCAGAGTACCCTGCTTCATTATTTCATAGAACTCAGAGTAATGATACATAAAATTAATTATGTAATTATTTTATTTCATGTGTATCTCTTTCCTTCCACCTCTGCCCTACTACCAACAAAAGCCATAAGCACAGAGATCTATCAAGTTGCCACCAAATTCTTAATGTCAATCATAGTGCCTGGCATTTAACAAATACTTCTTGAAGGAGTGCATGGATACATGAATGAATGAATCAATCAATCAAACAATCAATCAAGATATCATTCATATACTGAAAGCATAAAACACATAAGAAAACTCTAGCAGAGATGTCTCGTTATGAAAAGTAAAAGTTATATAGAGATAATATCTTCCACATACTGCCTATGTACAATGGAAACTAGAAATAATTCTCTTTCTGAAAGAAAGAAAAAAAAAAGGAAGAGAGAGACAGAGACACAGAAAGAAGAAAAGAAAACAAAAAGGGAAAGGAATTCAGGGAAGTCTATGGAACTCATCTCAATAACACTGCCGAAAAGACTCCGAGCTGAGAAAAAGACACAGTTAAAGTTGTAGGATGTGAGATAATATTTTGATATAATCACTAATGTGTTTTTTGTTCTAAATTATACCCTTTCCCTTTTTTAATCTCATGGCCCCTTATCCATGAAAACCAGACTATACAATTGAGGTGTTTGAAACATATTGGCTCTGGCATGGCCAACTCTGATAAATACAGGACATTGGTGACAACTGGAGGAGGATTCAAGTTTGGGTAAATTTCTGAGAAAGAGATCCTATAATCTCTCTTCTATCCTGGAAGTGAGTTTGAAGGGAGGGGCAGCGAAAGCAACTCTAGATAAATGTTAGTGGTTCTGAAAAGAGAAACTGTGTTCTCTTCCCAACAGGATTTAGGAAATAACATTCTCAAGAAAGGGTCTACTACCATAGTAGGGTAAGGAGAAGAGATGGTCATGGAATATCTTGGACATAAAAAAAAACAACAACGGAGAAGTGCCACTAACTCTCCATGACCCTAGAATGCCATGAGAAAGCAGACATGGAGGGGCTTCATAGCCAGCTGGGCAAGATGCAGACGCCCACCCCACACCCATGGGAACACAGGCCTTTTGACAGAAGTTTGGATGAAGACCACACCCAAGGGTGGATAGCATAAGTTACAGCTCAGTAGATGCTACTGTGATAGAAGATGGCCATGGTAAAGCCAGTATCTTCCCTGTGCCATGATATGAAGGCACCTAGAATATTCCCCTAAGAATAAGACACAGGGAAAGGGAAATCTGAAGTTGAGTGAACTTAAGCCTGAAATGATGGATGATACTCTTGGGTGAGTAAGTCTACCTAGAGTTGAAAAAATGAAAGTTTTCTGTGTCAAATATAATAATAGCTCAAAGTAAAGATTCAACTGAGCTAAAGAAAAAAGAGAAGGTAGATATATTTTTGCACACCTGAATTTGTAGCTGTATGAGCAGGGCAGCACTCCAGTTTCCTCTGACTCCTTCCTCTGCCTTTCTTCAGGTCCCCTTTGGAGATAGTGTTGCCCATAATTTTTTTTTAACCTTTATCCCTTCTTTATTCATTTAAATCTCAAGGTTGTTAGATATTTCCTTACTTGTATTTAGATAATATAAAAATCCCCATCAGATGTCTCTTGCTCAAGAAATGACTGGTTGTGGGGGGGCACCTGGCGAGCTCAGTCAGTAGAGCATGTGAATTTTGATTTTTTGGTTGTGCTTTTGAGCCCCACATTGGATGTAGAGATTACTTAAAATCTTAATAGCAACAAAAAAAGGAAATGACAAACTGGAATAAGACAAGATTACCTTGTAGTAAATAAACCTCTGTGGCTTTGTTTTTCTATTAGTAACAAGAACACTGAGGCCAGTTTTTATCCTTCTTCAAACTATATATGTGTTTTCTCCTTCTTACCCTCTCTTCTTTACATATAAGTATATATATATGTAAATGCATAAATACATATATATAAATACATGTATATAATTTTCTTGAGAAGGCAAAGTAAGATTTTCTTCTATTTTCCTGGGAAAATATTCTTCCAAAATATGCTTGTCAGTAGTTTTCTTATGCTATATTTTCTTAATGTTAGGTGCTGAATTTGGATGTTAATCCCTTTTGTAGCTCCAATTGGCTTCAAAATAAGGTGGACACATTCTGCTTAAATTCGCTCCTTCCACACACATAGACATTGTTTTATTTCTTTCTTTAACACTTGAGTGGAAAGATGTGATATCAATATTATCTATTTAGCCATTCAGGTCCCTGAGAGGGAAGAGAAAATGCCGAGGTTATGAACATTTGCCATTTAGGAAGTTAGCCTCGGCATGGTTCCTGACTGTGTTTGTCGCGTGCTCTTTTTCAAGGGTTAGTTTTGCTGAAGATGGAATATGTTCTTTTTCAATTGTGAGGGTAACCTTCGGTCATCATTCTTTGTCTAGAGTAAACCAATTACTCTGAAGAAAAGTCAGGGAGCAAAGAGAGATTTTCTGTTTGGTGTGACGACTACAGTTGCTGATAAAATCAGTTGCCAAAAAAAAAAAAAAATTATTCCTTGAACTTTTGTCTCCTTCTTTACTCCTTCCCTTACCTCTTTCCATCCTCCATTCTCCTCCTCTTCCTTTTTTCTTTTCTCAGGTACTCATGCCTAACTTTTCCAGGTCAGGGGCTTCCTTCAACAGGGGAAATATACTGGACGCCTACAAGAAAGCCAATTTCAAGATAACTTTCCATCCAGCTCTCTGGCTCCAGCTTTGGAGTACTGATAAGCAGTAATGAAAGAGCTCTAAATAACCATTTTTCAGTTTTCTGATGTTGTACCCATCCTTTGACATTCACATTAAGCTACATTAATGGAAACTCTTAGGTGTTATTCTTTTAATTACCTCTTTGAGGAGAAATATTATGCATTAGCTTTCAGGGTCTTATTTCACTTTATCCAAATAGCATCACATCTGAGGGATGGTCTTTCAAGTTTGTTGTCTGAGGCTACACTCTTCCCTAGTCTCAATAATAAGAATATTTTCCTCAAAAAATTTTGGGACCTTCTAAAATAGTTTTTGCTATTTGCAAACCATACTTTTCCCAACTTCTCTGAATGTAAATTAAAATTTTTTAAATTGTAAGCTCAACTAATATTTTTATAACAATAATCATTTCTAGAAGGTGCTTGAAATGAGACAGATCTGAGTTTTAAATTCTGTTTATGCCACTTGTATCAAGTAGCCTTGAACAAGTTCTCAACGCAATAAGCCTAAGTTTTCCCACGTATAAAATGGAGATAATCTGGAAAAGTTGCTTTGAAGATTAGATATGACATATATACATCATTTAGGGCAGTGCTTGATATATATATAAGGTACACAAACAAATAAATACATTATTTGAAGCTACTTATTTAAGTTAGTTATAATTTTTAGGTTCCATTTTAAGCCACTGGGTATTTGGATATCACGATTCTTAAAGTAGAATTCTATTTATAGATGGTTGTTGCTACATGTCCTCAATAACCATATCAGACGATGCTGAGTAAAGTGGGAACTATTTCTCTAAAGCCTTTTAAGGATACAACACTTCCTTCTTCTTAAAAGGTTTCTGTGAAAATAATCAAGATGTCATTCTCAACTATTTCTCAGGCTTTTCCTTACCTTCTATATTCTTCATGAACCTGTGGGAAATACTGAATGAAAATGTTCTATGATAATCTCTATAATTGTTCTCTCACTTTTGCATTATAAATAATCGTTCTGCATACTCAGCAACTCCAGTAGGCAGGTCTAATTATAGGGTATACTGTAGAAATAAGTCACTTTCTTAAGAAAGGGAATTGAAAGAGATTCATCACTTTAATCTTGCAACTTGGTATTTATAAGCTATGAAATCTACTAGCTATGTAAACTAGATATGACTAAAGCATACTAAAACTAATAGGTTAGCAAAAAGGTTTAACGCAAGGTTTAAATTTCTTTTGATTATTATTTTAATGCAAATAGGAAAACCTAATTCTTGTCTGGGTGTTACCAAGTAGACAGGTCTGCCTGTTCCTGCTTTGCAACATACTGTCCAAAAGTTCATTCCAACTCTAACCAAGAAAGGGCTGAATCACAAGCTTGAGACAGTTTTTCTGATAACATGTATTCTTTTCTTAACAGAGATCTTGCTTTTAATGAGTCAGTGTTACCTTTGACCGAGGTCCACCAAGAGAAATGGTTGTATTTTTCATAAAGTAGCCAGGCAACGTGAAACTGTTTGTATACCTCCTTGTATCTCCTGGGCAGAGAAAGGGTGCTTTGTCATTTCCTATGCGGATCTTTAATTTGGTTTGACAGTGAAACTGTCTGAGAAATGGCACTCCCCCAGGATCTGACTGGGCTGGACCCTGGCTGGGACCGGAAGTCATGGTCTGCGTCTGAAAGGAACTGAAAGGAGACAAAGCTGTGTGCTGACTCCTGTGTTGACCAGTGAATGTCAGTTCAAGTAAGATGACCTTATTTAGCACTTACTGCTTTTAACCAAAGTTTCAGAGACCTCATTTCAAACCCATAGCATGAGAAGGGGTAGAAGTCTGTTCGTGATCTTTGTAGTTCTTAACTTGCTTTCACAGGTCAGGGAACACGGAGCGTGAAAGAGAACTGGGAAATACTGAGCTTCAACCGTCTGTTGACCTAGCTGGTGGTGACGTTCTTTCTTCCCCTTTTTCTGTCCTAAGAAAATCCCTGTAATTTATTGTGAAATGTAAAAGCCACCTGTAGCTTTCAGGCCTATTTTGTGTAGACACATTTCATGGGACGTCTATGTGACTTTTACCTTAAGGTTCAGAAGTGGAATAGAATAGTTGTCAAGAGAAAAAAATTAAATCAGACAGTCTGAGTTCAAATTCCAGCTCTACCTCTCATTAGCTGTGTGACCGCTGATCAGCTACTCAATTTCTCTGTTTCTATATTTTCTTGCCTACAAATTAGTAGTAAAGTATAGTACTTAATAATAAGATTGTTGCAAGGCTTAAATTAACTAATGTATTTTAAGTACTTTTATAGATAATAATACATGCCATCTATTATTAATTAAAATATCCCAACACTGACTTAAGGTAACATATATTTAAGGGTCCATCTTCCAAACAGAATTGAGGTTTCTAAACTCATATTACATGACTTGAAAGAAGATATCTTGGACTATTCAATGTCAAGCCATGAGCCAGAGAACACCTGAATGTCAGCCTTTTTTTTTTTTTTTGAGTTGAAATTCTTAAATAAGTGTCTCTTATCATTTTTTTTTTTTGGTACATGTTCATAAGGAAAAAAGAAGTATATTGGGCCTCTGACCAATGTATAGGAAATCTTATACTGCTCCTATGGAGAGGGTCTTATGAAATACAGATTATGTGACTTGTTTAAAATAATATTTCCTGATAAAATGCAGGACATCAGGTTAAATTTGAATTTTAGATTAAAAAACACAAATTATTTTTTAGTGTGTGTCCTGTGAAATATTTGGAATACATTTATGTGAAAAAAAAATAGTTTATCTGAAATTCCAAATTAACTTCATTTGACATTTTATTTGCTGAATCTGAGAAACGTAACCTAAGAAGACAACAAGACCAAGATTCTTCTGTCCCATTCAGCATCAGGATAAAATACAAGAAGAATATCCAATATTCTTATGGATCACTTAAAATAATAAATTACAGATGATATTTTAAGATGATAATCAGGATATGAAAGGCAACTACACAACAGCCTTCAACTGGCTGACCTTCTCCAGGTAATAGAGTAAAGGGAAAGGGGCAGGAAAGTCAGAGTCAAACCTTGTGTCCTGCATATAGTTCCCAGTGGTATCCTCATAGCATTTACCTGGCCTAGGAGCTGGGACACAGCAAGATCTGTCTCTTAGGATCAACTGTACTCAACAATACGCTGTGGGTAATTTGTCTTTGGGGATTTCTAATCTTCTTTGTTAGGTTTCTTTCTTTTTTACCCCCCACCCCTGCCACTGTGCATTAGTTATAGAGCATCCCTCTTGTTTTTGTAGGCATCTGGATATAGTAATACTTGCTTCTTCTTTTCTGCAAGTAATAGTGATCCCCTTTGACCATATACATTGCCTTTACAATTTTATTTCACTTCTCAGATTAAAAAGAACTATCACTTCACTTTTTCAGAATTTGATCTTTGAAAGAATACTCTTGTTAGGTAATAGTGTCCCTATTTTATAGGTGAATAACTTTAAAGGGAAACTGCATAAAATCAAATGATTGTGTATTTACTCTGTACCAGGAACTATACTAAACATTACATGCATTTTATCTTATTTAGTCCTCATAAAGATAACAAAGGTAAAAGAAAATAGGATAACAAGTGTGGTAAAACCTTGTTGAATTTAGGTGATAGCAATATATAGATTTATTATACTATCATGAATTTTATGTATATTTAAAATTTTTCAGAAAAATTTGGAAACCAATTGTGAAGCCCATGTTTCCTGTTTTAAAAATGAGGAAACCAAAACTCAGAAGTCAAATAACTTGACCATGGGTATTCAATGAAAAGCTACAGTTGGAACCCACCATTGGTTAAAAGACCACTTTTAATCACTACATCACATGGGCTATGTGCCAAGGACACTGATGCTATGACTAATGCACCTCATTTAGAGTTTCCACGGTAGTTTTACATGAAGTGTATGACTATAGCTGCAGCACAAGGAGTTCAACTTGCTGAAGTTTGTCTAAACAGTGGCAGTCTAGTCCAGTCTTGATATCAACCATCTGGTTCTAAGACCAGTTTCCTTCCTCACTGAAGAAACCATAGCACCTAGAAAGTTTATTCCAACCTGGATCCAACCCCTTAATCTTCCAAACGGAGCTCTTTGCCCTATAAATAATGTCCCTCTGTTTTCTCACCATTGATTTCATAACATCACTTTGCAAAAACACAAAATATTAATGACAAAATTCTACACATACTTCTATACTACTTCTATACTTCTATTCTACAAGCTCTGACATGGGTTCCTATACTCAGGGTATGAATTTTTATTATGTTCCAGGATATAAGGAATTATAATAAGTACTTCAAAAGTTTCCAGCAATACAAAACAGCTGGTAAATCATAGATAAGCCTAAGACACACCAGTCCTTATGGGGTGTGTGTGTGTGTGTGTGTGCGTGTGTGCTGTTTGAATTGGGTGAAGTTGGTCAAAATTGGTTAAATCAGATATGCTTTATCTTATTCTTTATCTTATTTCACATGACTCTGGAGGGTATAATTAAAACCAGTGATGGGAAGAGACAGGAGAAGATATTCTGTCTGCTTATGGGAAACCACTTCTTGACAATTCAGAATTGCCAAGCAATAAAACATACTATTATAAGATGGGGTCAAATCCCAACTCAGTTACTATTTGCAGCAATATTGCAGAAGAGAATTATACATGAACAGGCTAAAGGGCTTGATTTAAATACTTTCTGAAGTTCCTTCAGATTCCAAAGTTTTGGGATTCCTCAGAATTAAACCCACACCAAGTGAGCTGATATGGAAAGAGAAACAGGATATGTGTGAGGAAGATAGGACATGATGGAAGAGGTGCCTGGACTTTAAGATTCTTCTCTTTGCGGATCTCCTTGTCAATTTTAAAGCTCCTCTCCTAAGAATTTGATAACAATTCTATGATATTAAACATATAACATATACCATTTGGGAGCAAAATAAAATTGTAATAATAATCATGTCATAAGAGCGCAATAATATAATTGAAAATTAGTAAGTATAGAAGGGGGAAAACTGTAATTGGATACTGGTGGCAAATACAGAGCAATGATTCTAGCCACTACTAATTACATATCGAAGTGTATTTATGTCATGGTAAAAATGTACTGTTTAATATTACAATTAAATACAATTAAATTACAATTTAATGTTTCTTATTTTAGAGTTAGCCATCTGATAGTTTCTCTGCACTGATTTATTTTAAGAATGATTATGCTTATGGAAACATGTACAGATGTTAAGATTGATGAATTTTTATTAGCTACTGGCATAGTCTTCCTAATTTATTTCAAAGAAACATTTTTTTTCCTCATTTAATTGGAAAGAATAATCATGAACATTTGGGCTCTGGGTATATCTTTTTTTTTTCCATTTTCTTTTTTTGTTTGCAGGGGTGCGGGGAGGGTGATTGTTTTTTTTCCTCCTTTAAGTAAATATTAATTTTTAAATTCAGTGGGAAGGAATGAAAGGGAGACTCAATGACTTTTAGTGGTAAAAGGAGGGAAAAAAAAACCCAACTCATTTGTTGCTAGTACCTTTATTTAGAAAGACAAGGAGGCATTATGCATTTGCATTTTGTACGGCAAAAAATCCAAGTCTAGGTGTAAAATCAGGGAAATATAAAATGAGTTAAATTTGAGTCAATATTTAATTGACTATGACATCATGGCTATATTATGACTCTTTTCACAGCCATCAAAAAGTCGCTTGGCCAGCACAGGAAAGGAGAGTGCCAAATAAGTGACATTTAAGAACCTTGAATTGTATGAATTTGGTACATTTTTAATCTCTCTAACTACTGATGCATTGAAATATCATTCTATATTTTTGAATGTTAAATTCACACAAAATACAATAATTACGGGCCATAATGCACATTGGATTCTGGTAGACCTAATGTCAAACTTTTTGTTTTCTAAGGCCATAAGTTAAAATAAATGAAGAGTGTATTGGTAATGATGATTTAAGATGTATGTTAGGCACAAATTTATTCATTTACTCAGTTTGTATGTATCATGTGTATTAAATTATTAGACAGCTCTGTCAATGATTCTGACATGTGCCCAGGTTTGGACATCTCTGGCCTATATAAAATAACACTGCTTGTATTAGCTAATTATATTTGCTGTCAAAAGAAACATAAAACAAAAATAGAGGTCCCTAATATTTTTCTGTTCCCTCCCATTTCTTCTGTCATGATGCCACATCTGACTGTCATGGGCACCTGCCCTTTCATAGGAGCCTCCTGACCCATTCCCTTTTCTCCACTTTCTCTATTTGGCTATTAAAATACCCAGGATAGAGGCACCTGGGTGGCTCAGTGGGTTAAGCCTCTGCCTTCCGCTCAGGTCATGATCTCGGGGCCCTGGGATCCAGCCCCTCATCGCGCTCTCTGCTCGACGGGGAGCTTGCTTCTGCCTCTCTCTCTGCCTGTTGCTCTGCCTACTTCTGATCTCTCTCTGTCAAATAAATAAGATCTTTAAAAAAATATATATACATTTCATTAAAATACCCAGGCTAGTAAAGCCACAGTCCTTGATCTACATTGACTACACAGACAATCTCACCCATTCCGGTGATTTCAATTACCACCTTTACAAAGACAGCACACATTTTTTTCTTCTTGTTGTAAGTTTAAGTTTTGAATATAATGGATACACTTCATCTTCTACTTTCTTAAGCGATTATAAGTTGATTGGTACTATTCATTGAAAAAGAAAAGAAATGTCACTACATGTGGGACATACTCTGTTAAGAATCAAAACTTTCCCCTTTTCCAATTTCTCATTTCACTCAAGATTATTATAATCTTATCAGGAAGGGTCTCATAGGTGGCTCAGTTGATGAAAAGACCAACTCTTGATTTTGGCTCAGGTCACGATCTCAGGGTGGGTTGTGAGCTGGAGCCCTGCTCTGGGCTCTGTGCTCAGCAGAGAGTTGGTTTGAGATCCTCTCCCTCTGAGGCCCCTCCCTGCTTGTGCTCTCTCTCTCGAAATACAGAAATGAAATCTTTTCAAAAACATGTCAGAGAGGGGCGCCTGGGTGGCTCAGTGGGTTAAAGCCTCTGCCTTTGGCTCAGGTCATGGTTCCAGGGTCCTGGGATCGAGCCCCACATCGGGCTCTCTGCTCAGCGGGGAGCCTGCTTCCCCCCTCTCTCTCTGCCTGCCTCTCTGCCTACTTGTGATCTCTGTCTCTGTCAAATAAATAAATAAAATCTTTATTAAAAAAAAACATGTCAGAGAAAGAAAATTACAATTTATAGTTTATGTTCTAGAAATTTTCCTCTAATGTACAGTTTCTTCTAAATGCCTACTATCTACAAGTATTAAATAGCATATGCAAAACATATTGACGAAAGAGAGGTACATAAGCCCTCCAATAGTATTTCAATTATCGTTAGCAAATGTGATAAACACACACACATACACATGAACGCCTGTGTTCATAAAGGTCTTCATACAGTAATAACTTTCTACCAAAGTTGAACTGCTCATGTCTTGTAAAATGAATCTTGAAAAAGAAATGCCTTGGAATACATATTCAGTATTCCAGATGTCTTGACAGAGAAACATGTTTAAAATACTTTACCTAGGTTTTATAGACTAATTCTTGGCATCTAGAAAAGTAAGGAGAAAGAAAAGAAAAATTTACAAAGGACAGTGAAAATTTGATACAAAAACAATATAAAATATTAAAAAATATAATTAGATGAGTGAAAAATATAATTAGGTGAAACCTAATTGCTTCATTGCAAATGACAAGATTTCATTTTTTAATGGCTGAATACTATTCTATTTTATATGTGTATATAAAATCATATGTATATGTGTAAAATGTACAATGTATATAATATCATATATATGTCTAATGTATATGTACAATATCACATCTTTTTTAATCCATTGGTCTATTGATAGACACTTGGCCTACTTCCATAGTCTGGCTATTGTAAATAGTGCTGCAATGAACATAGAGGTTCATGTATCCTTTTGAATTAGTGTTTTTGTATTTTTGGAGTCAATGCCCATTAGTGTGATTCTCGGATCATAGCGTAGTTCTATTTTTAATTTTTTTGAGGAACCACCATACTGTTTTCCAACGTGGCCACATCAGTTTGCATTCCCACTAACAGTGCAAGAGGGTTACTTTTTCTTTACATCCTCACCAACGTCTGTTGTTTCTAGTGTTTTTGATTCTAGCCATTCTGACAAGTGTGAGTTGATACCTCATTGTAGTTTGGTTTACATTTCCCTGGTGATAAATGATCTTTTCATGTGTCTGTTGGCCATCTGTATGTCTTCTTCGAAGAAATGTCTATTCATATCTTCTTCCATTTTTTAATTGTATTATTTTCTTTTTGGGTGTTGAGTTTTATAAGTTCTTTATATATATTTTGGATACTAACCCTTTATTAGATATGTCATTTGCAAATATCTTCTCCCATTCTTTAGTTTTGTTGATTGTTTCCTTTACAGTGCAGAAGCTTTTTATTTTGATGTAGTCCCAAAGTTTATTTTTGCTTTATCTCCCTTGTCTCAGGAGACATATCTAGAAAAATGTTGCTATAGCTGATGTCAGAGAAATTGCTCCCTGTAATCTCTTGAAAAATTGTTATGGTCTGATGTCTTACACTTAGGTATTGATCTATTTTGAGTTTATTTTTGCATGTGGTGAAAAAAAGTGACCTAGTTTCATTTTTTGGCATGCAGTTGTCCAGCGTTCCCAACACCATTTATTGAAGAGACTGTCTTTTCCCCATTGAATATTCATTCCTTCTTTGTCAAAGATTAATTGACCATAAAATTGTGGGTTTACTTCAGGGTTTTTAATTCCATCCTGTTGTTTTATGCCAGTACCATACTGTTTTACTTATTACTACTTTGTAATATAACTAGAAGTCTGGAATTGAGATACCTCCAGTTTTGTTTTTTTCCTTTTTCAAATTGTTTTGACTATTCAAGGTCTTTTGTAGTCCCATACAAATTTTAGGATTGTTAGTTCTAGTTCTGTAAAGAAAACTCACATTTTATGTGCAGCCCGAATCTCTTTTCTTCATACTCATCTCTTTCACAATTTAAAGCACATGTCTCGAATGAAATACAAAGATACTCAAACCCAGATTTTTAAAAACTACATGTATTACCTCCCCAACTCAGGTCATCCCCTTTCTAACTGGTCATCTTCTATCACATGAAAATTCTTCAGTAATCCTAGGTTTACTCCCTAGGTGACTCTTCTAGCGACTCCGTAAGTAGGGCCCATGGATCTTCCCATGTTTTTCATTTATTGAACTCTTTTAAAAAAATATGTCCTGTTCCACATGAATCTCTCTACTTCTCTTTCCCGAAAGAGTTCCATGTCTGTCAGCCTGGTCCCCTTTCTGGATGTTGTTCTCTTGATCTGTCTTCCTCTCACACTCAACATGTTTGTGGGTCTTGATGGTCATTCCCATGAAATACTCTCTAATCTCCCCTCAGTCAATAACTTTCCCATCTCTCCATCTCACAGTCTTCATAATAATTTACAACGTTCCATTTTTAATTACATTTCATTGTAAACACGACTAATATAGTTAAGAGTAAAAACTAGATTTCATTTCTTTTTGAAAACCTGACACATCCTGCAGCAGTTATAGGAACATATACAACTCTAAATAAGTAGTTATGAAAGAAATTAATCACTGTACTCTCTGCAGCTTTATCTTGCAATTAAAGGCAATTTATTTTCTCATTGCTCAGTGGCTTTCTGGATATTTTCTTTTTAATGTAAAAATAAGTACATGCATATTTTATAGAAATTGGAAATACTGAAAAATATAAAGAAAATTAAAATTGCCTATTGCCCTGTCGCCCTTGCATAAACACTTTTAACATTTTGCACAATTCCTTCTAAATTCTTTTCCTATGCCTATGGGTAGGTATTTGTTGTAATCCTTATGATTAACAATGTTTTTGATGGTTTTAAAATGTTTATTAATAAACATCTAAAACACTTTAAAATATTACACAGTAAATGCGGATAAGGGCTCCAGGAAAAAAAGAACTAAGATGACTCTTTATAGTCTTATGAATCTGTGTGTGTGATTCAAGCTTAGAACCCAAAGGGTTTGAGAAATTTGTATGTGTTTCCAAGAATACAAAACAAGAGAAAACAATAGTTGTGAAATAAGTATGTTCTTTCATTCGTTAACTTAAAAAAATTGCTGAACACTCAGTTCTGAATTAAATCCACTGTGAACAAGATATTCCAGATGATTCTGCTTAAAGAATTTCCATCCTAATTAGAGAAACAGACAATACATAGTTAAGCAAATAACCTGTATCAGTGCAGCTTCCAGCAAGTGCCAAGAGGGAACTCGAAAGGTTGCTGTCAAAGGAATGACTGGAGGGACCTACTTTAGAAAGGATCATCAGGGAAAGGACAAGCCACAGAAAGATCAGAGGAACAGTCTTGCCAGAGGAATAGAAAGTACATGGTGCAGAGACAGGGCGCGCATGCTCTAGGGAAGGACAGAAGGCTGGCCAGCATTGCTAAAGCTAATAATCAACTGAAGACCATTTTGGAGACAGGTAGGATTTGGATCATAACGGCCATATATTTGACCTTAGCTATTGTGCAAGAGCATAATATATTAGATCTGCAATGCATCTAAATATAGAAACTATTACACTTTGCAATGCCTCCCATTTCTTTGTGTGTTTGCCTACATATGTACACTTTAAAGATAGCAGTGAATATCTATCTACAAGACTGATTACAAATAAGTACATTTTCTAATTCGATCATTTAGATAGCTCATTATAAAACTATAAATGTATATATTTTTTTAAGTTTGGGTAAAACTGAATGCATTTAACGCAACGGTGCACACAGAAATGTTGGTTGAGTCAGAACTGCTGTTACTACAAAGATAAGATTGTGAAATTCAAACATCTTGGAGGAAAATTAGACCTGATATTACTGCTTGGTTGTGTTTTATTTTCTTTAAATAAAAATAATTGAAATAGGAATCTATGGAAATGGAATATAAATCTATCACTTCAGTAAATTACTTTGTTGATTGTTTTATTCCATTAACATCTCATATTAAATCATATAGATGATTCTAAAACATGAATTGTTTGTAGTTAGTTTTTAGTCTGTAGGCTGTTTCTTGCCACTAAGACACTCCTTGGCTTCCTTTTGCTCCCCTATATTTCAGCTGAATTCTGAACCTACCTGAAGCTCAATAAACCTGGTCCAAATGTACTTTACACTAGTACTATGGTATGTCACATGGCATATTCTCCACCACCTCCCTCCCTCTTAATGGTGTTTTCAGCTTGCATTTTCACCTTCTTTCTTCTCATCAATTTCTCATTCATTCAGCATGTTCAAATTCACAACCTGATATTCTGGCTTCTGGCCTCTGACTTTCTGGTGGCCAGAGCGGGTAGCAGCCCAGAGGCAGGACGGGCCAGGAATTTTTACATTTTATCCTTTGAGGTTTTTTGTTTTTGTTTTTGTTTTTGTTTTCCCCCAAAGCTATGTGGCTTATTGCGGGATGGGGCCAGTTAGGTTACGGTGTGTAGGGGTATCAAGACAGGTGTATGTCCGCTTCTGGGTGGCAGCCATGATGATAAGGCAGGGCTCCATGATGTCTTGGCCAAGGAAGCTGTCATCTGCACACAGTCTCTGACCAGTGAGCTGGGAGACCAGATCACATGGGCTTCAGCTGAGCTTCCCTCCAACTCTGCAGGTGGCAGTTTCATCTTCTCAATGACCAGATTCCAGAATTTAAGCTGTCATGGATTGTAGTTCTGCATACCATCATGGACCGTCATGACATTCTCATAGGGCAACATAGTGTCAGCTGTGGAATTCCCTTCCTATGAATATATAAAGAAGGGAGGCATAAACATTTTCTTCCAGGTCAGTATTTCATTAAAAATTGATACCCAGGGATACAGGCTTCCAAAACCATTTCTTGGACTCAACTTAGACCTACTGAATCAAACTTTCTGGGGCCCAGAAACTAGAATTTGCTTTTTTTTTTTTAAAGATTTTATTTATTTATGACAGACAGAGATCACAAGTAGGCAGAGAGGCAGGCAGAGAGAGAGGAGGTGAAGCAGGCTCTCCGCTGAGCAGAGAGCCCGATGCGGGGCTCGATCCCAGGATCCTGGGATCATGATCTGAGCCGAAGGCAGAGGCTTTAACCCACTGAGCCGCCCAGGAGCCCCTAGAATTTGCTTTTTTAACAATAGCCTTGATATTGTTAATATTTCTTCACCCTAAGATTTGGAACTCCAATTGTTTAGAGTTCATTTGTTTACCTTCACTTGTATCTGATATCCCCTTAAAAATCAAGAAAAGTCAAAATAGGAGCACCTGGGTGGCTTAGTCATTAAGTGTCTTCCTTCGGCTCAAGTCCTGATCCTGGGATCGAGCCCTGCATCAGGCTCCCTGCTTGGTGGGAAGCCTGCTTCCCTCTCTTCCACTACCCTTGCTTGTGTTCCCTCTCTCCCCATGTCTCTCTCTGTCAAATAAACAAAATCTTTTTTAAAAAAGTCAAAATATGTGAGAAAAAGTTAATATAAGGAGACTATGGAAAGTACAAAAGTATGTTTATTTGTTTAGTTTCTTTTTTAAACTTGTATAATACGTTGGTACCTGAGAAATAGGGAAATTGCTTCAAGCTAGATTTTTTTTTTTTTCAAGAAAAGATAGGAATTGGAGCCAGCACTCAAAAGATTCACATTTTTGAACGAGGAAGAGTAAAGAAGAGAGAGACATTATGGTTCCAGAATTTTAAAAGCCTACAGGTATATGTAAATAGAGGAAAAATTTAATAAATATCTAGGAAGAGAGAGTGAAAGTTATCTCCAAAAATTCTTTGGGATCTGGAAATGAAAGACCACTTTCTAAGTAGCCCAGCATAACCGTAATTCCTAGGGAATATTTGGGGATGCATCAAAAAATGTTTCCAGCTTTTTATGCCTCCAAAGTGAAGCGACAGAGACCTAAGGAATATGCCTGCCTTCCAAAAATCCTTACCTATAGACAAGTGGAGAATATAGTAGGCTGGATGGTGCAAGTCTGCTTTGTCTAGGAAGTAATGCAAATATTGCTGGGAAGTGACTCTAAGAGCAGTTTTTAAAAAGAAAGGGCCCGCCCCACTTCTGTGTGGAGGAGATGCTGATAAGTGCGTGCTCTGAAGGACTGAGCCATCATCCATACAAGAACCTCACAAAAGAGGAAAAAGATTTGCCTCAAGTCTCCAGGTAGTTGAATGAAGTGAAGAATTTTAAAAGATTATTTTAATTTTTAAAAATTCACATGTTTTACTGTACTCTGCTATTCCAAAATGTCCCTCATGTCTCAACGACCATGTTTGATATCATGTACAGACAACCACAAGGCGATGACAACACTGGAATTGGCTAAGCCAACTATTTGAGAGAAAATGGGTTCAAAGCATCCTGATGGCCTAAAGGTCCTCAAAGCTGAGCCCCTCTGTCCTTTGGCCCCAAAGACCAGAGACTAAGTGCAGGGTCATGCTCTTGAATGAGCTCTCAACCCCAAGCCTTGTCTCCTGCTGCTGGCTATGCAATCGTAGGCAAGTCCTTTACCCTCTCTATTAATGGATCTCTTCATCTCAAAAGAAGAAGAAGAATACATATTGAATAGGGTTGATCAAATATATGTGTACAAGCCACATAATGCTGTTGATTTTTAAGGACCTACACAATTAATGCACTATTAAATTACATTTAATATGTTGAAGCAATTCTTGGTTTTTCAAATGGCTGCCAGGCACTACAGTATTAAAAAGTACATATTCTCTTGTGCAGCACTCCTTTATATTTATATTTTGGGGCAAGCACTTAAGAAGTGTGATACTTGAACCTTTATGTTCAGTCTCTCTGTTACACATGATACAGCATTTTTTATTACTAACACATACAGGTGGAAAGCACACTACATACTCAAAATATCTTCTCTTATGGATTGTATTTGCAAGCAAAAAAATTGAATTATTCCTCTGTAGTATATAGTAGCTTATTTGTTTGCTACTTTTTCATTAATACTCCAATAACACACAGATTTTGTGCCACACTCGAGCATGACTTTGCACATTCTTTGCAGTCTAGAAGCGCTTAAGCACACTTCCTTCCCACCGCCAACCCTGAACCTAGCGGCCATTTTTCAGAGTCAGCCAGAAGTGTGATGAGTTTGCAACAAACAGGATTTAAAGAGCTAGAATCAATGAGTACACTCAGCATTACTGCACTGCATACCCCAAAGGAATGGCAAAATGACACATGAGCAGGAACTAATGGCTGATATCTTATGGAGCATGACGCTAATTTTTCCAACAGTTGGCTGCGTGGGTTTGGAGGCTATTCTTTGGGAGACACAGCACATCCATCCACAGAAATTATAATTACTGCGTATTCCAGGCTGAAATTATTTTAACCAACTTTATTGATGTATCATTTGTTTTACCTTTCCTCTGAGAGTTGATACAATAGATATCGTAGATTACTGCACATACACATAAACACGCACAGAATTATAACCATTTTCAGATTCTATTTTTACACTTGTCAATACGTGTATCCAACACGAACGGTTTTTCAGTCTCAGGGTCAGAACAAATTTTTGATACTGAATTTAAAGCCCAAGCATGTTTTCTCTATTGTGATGGCACCTGTGGGAGCACACACAAGCCTTCCTTAGCAAGAACAGAGGCAGGAGGATTCGCTAAAGCACTCTTTTACAAAACTGGACGTAGTTTGAACATTTCGCAAAATTGCTATTACCAGATTTATGGCTTAACTTCACTGAGCTTAATAAGCACCTTAATTCCTTTTTAACCGGGAAAACATTTGCTAAGTTAGGCCGATGCCTCTGTGGACATTATCTCCTTCATCTCCCTAAGGTTTCTAGGTTACATATGCATTTTTCTTTTCTAACAGGTAGGGCAACATAAAATGATGCTGGTAGTGTTTGCTTGTTACTAAGCAAGAATTGTAGAGAAAGTGAAAATCAACATAATTACAAAACAGGAGAGGGGAGGTAAAGGTTACTGTATACCCTGTTATTTTAGCTTCTGTTTTTCTAGCATTCCCTTTCTGCCCCCAACCAGCTTAAGAATTAGTTTCAGTCTCTCACTGTCTCAGAAAAAAACAAAAACAAAAACAAAAAACATACTATCCTCTTCCTATGTTGAGGATTTCATTTTTTTTCTACCTAATTTGAAAGATCCAGTCCTCCAAGGCTAAATAATACTTTTACATGAACTGATGATAGTATTCCTCACCTGATTCCTATTTTTAATGGGGAAATGTGGGCAAATCACAAGTTTCAAGTTCCTCCTTTATGAGGCAATTTTAGCAACTCTTTGGCTTAATTATATATTTTGAACTCTAATAGATTTGTAAAATATAATATATATAAATTATACATATCCATAAGCTATATGTATAATTTATATTTACACATATATATAAATTCCAATTATATATAAATAAGTTCCACATATAGCATCAAATTTGTTAACAGGCATGAATTATTATCACTTTGACTAATATCGTTACTTTCATTTAAAAACACTTTTCCATTTTGGAAATGTTAAACCATATGACAAAAATTTCTGAAAAGACAGAAAGGAATTACTTATAATTTGAACTAACTACTATTATTATCATTTGTATGTTTCTCTAGTCTAGGATAAAACTCAGATCTCAGTGTGTCTCCAAGCTGTATTTATTATTCTGGGCCTGCATCTGCATTTCCTAAGATTTTAGCCCAATTTCAATTTCTGAAGCCTTCCCAACTTATCTTTGGATACCATTCAGAAGATCTCACAAATATTCTCAGACTCAGAACTTAGGTAACCAGGGGGATCCCATAGACTCAGTGGTTCCTTCTCTGACCTGTGCTGTCATGCTGCTTTAGAGATACCGTCTTTCCTCCCTACCTTGATGTTATTACCATTGAGCTAGCGATAACCGAAACAGACTATAGCCTCCTTATACAGCTGACAATGCCACGCCCTATCGTTCTCGGTTTCTGGCACCACCTTTGCTAAATTCACCAAGGCCGACCTACATTTTCAATCTCTCCAAGATTTTAGTAAAATGGCTAGGATTTTAGATTCTTCTTTCAAGATTAAGTGTAAATCCAGAAGGTAATAGTGTTGGCAATGACACTGGGGACCATGGTAGTTATCATCACTACCTGTTTTATAGTCTAAAGTATACCCTTCATTGCACCTTGGCCCATTGTCTTTGAACCTCTTCTGTGCCAGTTTAGGGAACTGTTGTCAGGCAATCTTTCACAAGAGATAAGGCCAATCGAACGTCACCAGTAAGACCGATGTAGGTTTACGCTATGGCACTAGTATGGGTATATTTCCCTCCATTCTATTGTTTTCCATTCAGGAGTACCATATGCACTGTGCCTAGAGCAAAGCATACCAAAGTAAATAAATCAGTTATAGCTCTACTCACATGGAGCTTAGAGTCTATCATGCAGGGGAGAGCCAGATGGTAGGCAAATGTTTGCAGTATTAATGATTATTATAAAAAATGAATTATAGGCTGTTATGTGAGGCTAGAGAAAAGGAATCTAATGTCAGGCAAGGACTTCAAATTAGCATAGTTGTGTGTGTGTGTGTGTGTAGGTATTCACCTATGTCCCTATTTTGTCCCAGCTGTGACTACTCCATTGTATCACATAACATGGCTTCACACATTTAAATTGCTTACTTGGTTCCTGAAGGCAACTGAGTTGGGACCCTGGAGCTTACAAGTCAAAGAAAACATCCCAGGTGTAAGACTCAAAGAATGAGATAGAATTAGTCATAAAATATGGGTGTGGGATATTGAAAAAGAGCATTCTAATTTTTTATAAAACCTGTATTTATAGCAAATAAATATATTATGAAAAATTATAGCAATAACAGTCATTTTCATATCACAGGAATTGTTCTAAGAACTTTATACTTATTATGTCATTTAGTCTTTATATCAAAAACATAAAGAAAATTCTGTTTGAATCCATCTTGCTCGAGATGAAGAAACTGATATTTGGAAATACAATATTGTGGCAAAGTTTACCCCTCAGCCAATGGTCAACTCAAAATATGAATCCATTTTTGTCAACTTTAAATCATGAAACCTTAACTGCTCTGTGAGCATTTTTCAAACCGTGGATGCTGATCCAATAAATGGCCATTAAGTTAATTTAATGAATCAATTGCCCAGAACTTTTTTTTGCTATAGAAAAAGGATAGAAAAAACTAAGGTAGAAAAAAAGGACAGAAAACATTACAACATGTCATAGCTAAAAGGGGTGTGTTATTTGTTAAAAAATAAACTGTCTCGGGGCGCCTGGGTGGCTCAGTGGGTTAAAGCCTCTGCCTTCGGCTCAGGTCATGATCCCAGGGTCCTGGGATCGAGCCCCGCATCAGGCTCTCTGCTCAGCAGGGAGCCTGCTTCCTCCTCTCTTTCTGCCTGCCTCTCTGCCTACTTGTGATCTCTCTCTCTCTGTCAAATAAATAAATAAAAATAAAAATATTTAAAAAAAAATAAAAAAAAATAAACTGTCTCAGTAAAATAGGTGTATGTGTATAAATTAGTTATAATGTGAAATCTAATTTTATTTTGTAGGGTCAAGAATATTTGAGAAAGAAAACATTATTCTCTCCAGCTCTGAAACAGGAAAATCAAACAATGCCCGGTATGATTGTTGCATAGAGAGCGAGCAGAAGATTATTAGAGAAGTGGGTAGAAATGGAACGATAGATTTTTCAGTGCTACAAATTTGAACTTTAAGGGTATTGAAAAACGACCAAAAATGTAATTAAGAAGATGATACAAGGGGCCCCTGGATGGTTCAGTTGGTTAAGCATCCGACTCTTGATGGCAGCTTAGGTTATGGTTTCAGGGTTATGAGATCAAACCCCGTGTGGGGTTCCATGCCTTAAGATTTTCTCTCTCCCTCTCCCCATGCATCTCCTCCCCACACCCTCTCTTTATCTCTCTTAAAAAAATAAGTAAATAAGGAGGGTGATAAGGTATATATTTTTCCTAAGATCATGTTGGAGTAAATTGAGACAAAGAAATCCCAGAGATATTGGTCAGGAGAATACTGTGATTATCCGGGGAAGCAAAGATGGGAGCTTTGATAAAGGCATGGCAATGAGTATAGAGAAACCTAGAAACGGATTATTGGTATTTTGGGGAAAGAACTGACAAAATGAACACATGATTTTTTTCCCTTTCTTTTATTTGCATACTATTAATTAGAGTATAGATCCAATTTTTAACCTGCCTTTCAAGTTTAATTTTCACCATGAACACTATTTGATATGATTACAAAATATTATTTAAAATTATTTTAATATGTAATATTCAAACTGTTAGTTGCAATTTTTATAACAAAAGTAATGCATACTAATTTTAGAAACAAAATCTGCATTAAACTATTTTTATAGCAAAGAAATGGAATCCACCCTAAAGAAAAACAATTGCATAAATATTTTTATTAACTATATGCATACTATCCCTTTCTCAAAATATATTTCATGAAGGCTATAAAGTTGTTCTGCATTATAGAAAAATTATATAAACCTAGTGTTCACGGGTGCAAATATTTTTTAATGGATATACCATAAGTAATGTAATCAGAAGTCAAAATTACAATTCTGTCTGGTTGTATCTTATATTACATTAACTTTGATTTAAAATAAAACTCACTTTCTAAAACAAAAAGTAGCAAAGCAAGAGAGAAAGAGAGAGACAGAAAGAGAGAAAGAAAGGGAAGGAAAGAAGGAGGGAGGAAGAGAGGAAGGAAAGAAGTTTTGTAAACAAGTCTGTTATTTTAAGACAAAAAAAGAAAGTACAGGGACATTATGAGGGAACTTTTTTTTGTAGATGACATTTGTCTATATGGAATCAAAGAGCTTCTCAGAATCATAAGCAATTTATACTTCCTTTAAAAATTTAGTTACTATGTTTTACCCAAAATAATTAAGACAAAAAACAAAAACTATGCGGTCTCTCAAATAAAGATTATATTACCTATGTCGTAAGCTTGTGTTTAAGATTGTGTAAGTTTGTCCTTGCAAAATAGTTGGTACATAATAAGCATTATGTAGGCATTTGAGAAAGGAAGGAAGGAAGACAGGGAGGGAGGATGGTCATTCACTGATAATTCTATTTCAAGAAATGCCTTCAGAAAAAAAACCACATGCCATTTTAAGTTTGTTTACTTAAAGGGTGTATTAACAATTGGAAAGGACCGATCGGTATCATTTTGTGTCCACAGTTATGAAAATGTTTTTACTAAAGAGACTGATAGAAGAATGTTGGCACTGCTTCTTCGTTCTTAAAGAATAAGCCAGCACCTGTTATCACTAGAGGCAACATTGCTTTTACCACCCATTTAACATGCTGATAATTGCTCCTGAAGATTGGGATACTAGGGATACAGTCCACATGCTTTGAATGGTCCTTAAGTGTCTGGAGTGTTTGACTAAGTCAAATATTTTGAGTTACAACATCATTATATGCATTAAATGATCACATTTAGCACATTTACTTAGACTTCATGTAAGTTATCCGCCTTTATATCTCTAAATTATTACAAAAACAAATAAATTTCCCCCTTCCTTTTATTTATATCACAAGGTAAGAAATCATACTAAAGTTAAGATCAGGTAGAGAACATGTCCATCAAAAAGAAATTTTCATATATACGTCTGAACAGAAGTAATTAGTTTAATGCAGTTTAACGGCTTTAATATTGAAGAAAGAGAATAAGTAAATAAGTTCATCTATATGTATAAGTATTTTACATATGTATATAGACCCACATATGGGTACATATACATGTGAATTTGTGTTAGTATTAATCACTCTTAATCTCGCATTAATCTGGACACACATATAACAATTTTATTTTCAAAATTATACACGTTAATAATAAAAGTATTCATTTACAGAGTAGTAGCCATTCCCAGGTATTTCACCAGAAATTCCCAATATATTATCACCCAATTATTTCTGAAAACAATTCAGTGATGTAAGTATTATTATTTCTTTTTTAAAGGTAAGCTATAGAAACTGAGGAAATAGTGATGCTTGGTAAATTACAACCAAGGTACATGCTTCTCACTTTAATGTTGACATATCCTATGATTTAGCATCAAAGTAGAAATGCATTTCTTGGACAGAGTTATTTGAAAATCCGAATTTATTTTCATTTCATAACTATTTACTCCTGTTGTTGATGAAAATATCCTTTTATTGCACTTTATTTGCACTTTGTAATTGTACTACATTTATCATTCTATCTCTTGCAGTTCTGCTCTCTATTTTTCCATGCCAAATAATGTATCATACCTTTACCTTGGGTACCAAATATACTTTTGGGTATCTCTCCCATATATAACGATGTTTCCATGTGTATATATGTTGCCTCACCAAATGGACTTGAACTTCACTGTGGGCAGCGACTATTAGCTATGCGGGAACTCTATAGTATCTTGGTCAGTGCAGAGTGCAGAGGTATTCATTTAATATCCATTGTCTCCTAAGGTTATTTGTTAAGAATGTTGCTAGAGCTATGTAATAGTTTACCAACTGCCCAGCTTTTTAACATGAAAAACTTAGAAACATTGAAGTATGTTTATTTCCTTAAAGTCAATCTCTCTTTCCTTCAGTGTTGACATTCTTTTTCTGCTTGGAGGTTATGCAAGAGTAATGGTAATATTTTTAACATCCATTAGTTTACCAGCAAACCTCATGAAGATCATAGAATTGTTGATCTCCCACTCCCTTAACACACTTCTCCACCCAAGTGCCAAATTACACAGATGGCATATGTAAATAAAGAAACTTAATATAAAATATGCACCAAAAACATTGCACTTCTTGGCATGATTAGAAAGAAAAAAAAACTACCACTCCACAGTTGGAAAAATTCAGTGCCTAATGAGGAACAATTTGTCACTAATAATTTTTTAAAGTTATATAATATGGGAATAGCTTAACAGAAATACTACTTTTAATGAGTATTAGAACCTTGTTTATGTGCATTCACATATATAATATAGATATTACTTAAACATGTTCATTTGGCTGAGAGGCCATAAAGCATATTTTTCTAAATCCAAGGAATTTAAAAATCATGTTTTTAGGTGAATGTCAAGTTTAGATAAATGAGAAGTACAATATGAAGTAATTTACTTTGAGAATAACTTTCATTTTTGTGTGGCTCTAAAATCTCAGAGATTTTCTGATGATGAAGAGGCCCTTTAAGACACTGCTGCCTCTTCTAGAATGTTAAATGCTTGGACATGACCCGAAATAGTCCACATACCTGTAAACTGAGAACAGGATTCATCATACACTAGGAATGCAGGAAAATGAAGCACAGGGAAGGAAAACATACATGGCATTTCACATGGCAGATCATGAGACTAAGTTGCTCTTTATATTTAAAGTTAAGATAAAAAATCCAGAGCTTATAAAATCAAAAGGCCTAAAATAATAATAAAACCACCAAGGGTTTCCCAAGCCTCTCCCAATTCCAATATGTTGAATCAGTTCAGATGGAGCATATGAATATTTAATTGGTTAATCCGTGGACCAAATTTCACTTCTTTGCTGCTCAAATTCTAAATACAGAAGGGAAAAGGAAAGAAAGGGGAAAAAGCTAAATTTTAATAGGATGCACGATTAAAGAACTCACGAAAACAAAGAGTGCAGCTTTATGGATTCTTCATGCAAAATAAGGCAATGATGCACAAACACATGTGTACGTGTACACTGATAGTGTTAGCCTTTTTCTCTTTTTCTAATTACCTACATGATGAATCTTAGGACTATTTAAACTACATAGCTTTCAGGCAAATTGATTCAAGTGCCAAGCATTACTGCCTGGAACTTGCACACCTATTTCAAGTGCCAATAATTTTTTCCCTCTTGTTTGTTTTGGGGACTGTTACAGAGGGTTGGGTTTGGTAGAAATTTGAACTTCAGATAAAACTTTACTGTTATAAACTACTCTGTTCAGTGTACCAATTCCCAGAACTGAAATACAGGCTTACTCTAATGTCTTTCTGCAAAAGTCCATTTACAAAATTCAACTGGATCTAACAATAATTTATCATATCTTCCTGGATGCAATTAAATATATAAGGGGGAAAAAAGCCCCTCTTGGAGAATTGCACTGCTAATTTCACTTTTTAAAGGAATTTTAGAAGAAAGATGTTGATGATTATTCTTTTTTTTTTTTTTTTAAGACTCTACTTATTTATTTGACAGACAGAGATCACAAGCAGGCAGAGAGGCAGGCAGAGAGAGAGGAGGAAGCAGGCTCCCCGCCTAGCAGAGAGCCCGATGCAGGGCTTGATCCCAGGACCCTGAGATCATGACCCGAGCCAAAGGCAGAGGCTTAACCCACTGAGCCACCCAGGCACCCCTTGATGATTATTCTTAAAAGTATACTTAAAATATTTCGTTCCATTGTATGATAAGAAATTACTTGTGCCTTTCTTACTCCTCCTTTTATTTTTGAGTCTAAATAGAAATTACATAAAAACTCAAAAGATTCATTCAAATATTAGCCTGTTATGAATTACAACTTATTTTTTATGTTAAGATATAATAATTTTGCAGTTTGCTTGCTCAGCATAATATTGTTAATTATATATTTTCTCTGGGGGGCTATAAAGAAGGAAACATTTATCCTACCAATAAATACCAAAAAAATAAAGTAGGTTAAACCCCTACAATTCTTTTCTCTAACATTCCCTTACTATGTCTTTTGAATTCTATCCCATAGTTTCATCTCAAAGTAATTTCCTCCTTGCATTTCATTCATTTGTTCATTCATAGAATACTTTTTCGAGTGTCTCCCATGTTTCTAGTGCTAGACAATGCTCTTGAAGCACAGAGATTAAAACAGGTTATAGGGGCACCTGGGTGGCTCAGTCGGTTAAGTGTCTGCCTTCGCCTCGGGTCATGATCCCGGGGTCCTGGAATGGAGTCCTGCGTCAGGCTCCCTGCTCAGTGGAGAGCCTGCTTCTCCCTCTCCCCATGCTGCTGCTCTGCCTGCTTGTGCTCTCTCTGTCAAATAGATAAATAAATAAATAAATAAATAAATAAATAAATAAAAACAGGTTATAGAGCCCACCCCCAAAGAACTTCCAGCAACTGTTGGAGCCATTCAGGAATTAACAATAACAACATAACTGGGCAAGTGTGCATGGCAGATGCTCACAGTCACAAAATTTCTGAAGGCACCTGACCTGATCCAAATAAAAGGTAATATTTGAAAAGTCTTTATAACAAGCATTATTTAAGAAGGTGGACAAGATCCGTAAAGATGTTACAGGTAGAGGAAACACCATATGAAAGTATAAGAGAGCATGCCTCACTTACAAACTGCAAGAATTTCTGTAAAGCTGGATAAGAATTATCTCCTGTGGTTGTAGCAAGAGATCAAGATGAAAACGTATAAGGACAAATTATAAGCATCCTTGGAAACATATCTACAAAGTTCTTCCTGCAGCTGTAGGCTGAGATCCCCATTTTCCTACTATCCAATGACGACTGCTCTCAGGTGCTGGTCACGTGGCTCCCTCCTTCTTCAAAGCTCACAACAGAACATTTGTTGTGCATTGAATTGCTCTCATTTTGAGTCTCTGGTTATCATTCTTACACCTCTAGACCCAGGTGCCACATGATTACATCCAAGCCAGCCAGGTTATGCTCCTTTTTAAAAATCAGCTGTGCCATGTAACAACCCTAATCATAGGAGTGAAATCCTGTACTTTCATAGGATGTGGACACTAGGGGGCAGAGAATCCCCTAGAGCATCTTAGAATTCTGCCTACCACACTAGCTAACCCATAAAATATCCCACAGGACCTTCTACTCACTTTCTCTTCCCTATCTGCAGCAAGATGAAGATATCCAGTTGAAGACTCCGAGGCCTTGAAAGATAGTGGGGCCACCAGATAGAAGGACCATAGGTCCTGGTATGAGTATAACATCACTTACTCTTACCAATCCCCGCCTTCTTGCATTGTCCTGGGAAGTGAGCAAAAAATGAATCTTTATTGTCGTAGATTTTTGGAGCTCTCTATTCAGTTGATAACCTGTTTTGGTTAACGTAGAAATTCGTATCAAATAACAATAAAAATAATATTGTGATATGAGAGCTTACTGTTTTCTAGCTCTTTCCTTTCCCTAATAATTCAGGTAGCTTCTCTCCCTTTCTGTGTTGGTGGCCTTGAACAAAAAGCTATATTTGAAACACCAAGTAGATTTTGTAACTCTTACTATGTGCCCATATCAATTTGAAAGCTAATGTGCTTTTGATGTGCAATATGCAGGCTTTACTGAAAAAAACAAACAAACAAACATATTTCTCTTGGAATTATGAAAACCTGTCCTTTGCATCTCAAGAGCAAAGTTTTAAGGTTTAGGATATATACTATGTACAATATATCATACAGCAGTGAAAGATGCATGAAAATATGCTATCATTTTCTTGCCTAAAAAGAGAAAAAGTATGATGGCTGAAGGAAGGAGGAGGATGGAGGGCTTGTGAGGAGATACTGCCTCCGTCAATGAGAAGTAGAGAGATATACAATCTTGAGGGATCTGGGAGCCACAGAGAGAAGCCCCAGCGCAGCAAGAGATTGAAATGGTGGGAGAACGATACTGGTGGAGGTGCTTAGGGCATTCATGTTGGAAAAGCATCTGTGGGTTCTAAAGTATTGGGTGGGCTGACAAGTCTGTAGGGGCTGAGAGCAAGGACAAGGACCTCATAGCAGGCATGAACTTGTCCACTGGAGGCAAAAGCTGGGCCAGTGAGAATAGAAGCCTATGCAAAGCAGGGACACTGCTGTGAAGCTGCTGAAAATGGAAGATGATCCTCATTGCTGACAACCTTCTCCTGATACTAGCATATACTTATTACATGATTCCCTCCTCCACATCCCTATTAGATTACTTTCAGGGAGAAGGGAGGAAAATAGAGAAGAAGGGGAAGATTTAATGTATTTGGAATGCTTCAGGGGAGGGACTGCATTTATGAACTGGTGATATTAGGCTTTCCATCACCAGCTGAAATAGAGGCCCAAACTGAAGTTTTTTTAGAGAAATATGTAAAATTACATCTATGAAGATAAGATGTAACATCCTTCCTAAATCACTCAGTGGAATACTTTTTAATTTAAATATTAATAGCTGCTGATGTTTAAAAAGGTAGGAAACACACGCATGGACACACACACACACACACACACACAACTTCTCAAATGAAAACCTACTTAATTTCATGAAGAGAGTTTACTGAGGCATACTGTGCATTTTAATGGGCTTCTCTTCTTTTGCCTAACTCTTAAATGTTCCCTTGAATTTTTTCCTCTGCCATTTTTGTTTCATGCTCAAAATACCACCCTCAAAAACTCCCAGGCACATCATGTCAAACAGAGTTGACTACCTAATCTTTACCTTTGGCCCGATCTTGCTTCAGAGTTACACACTATATTTTTAATTCCTTATAAGATGCCTTGTTGAGCACTTCTTTACCTTGTGGGAAGCTCCAAACCAACATGTGTCCCTAGCCCCATCTGCAACCCTTCTTACATGGTCTATCTTCATTACTGACATTAAAAATCTGAACATTGTCTGAGATTTTTTCCATCTTTGTAGAGGAGCCATTACACATACACCTATATTTCATGAATTTTACTTCCTAATTCATTCTCCTACTATATATATTTTGTTATTCAAATATTCATATATATATACACATACACATATATGTACATATATGTATATATATATGTTCTTTTTTTAAAATTTCCACATTTTGGATTTTTCTCCATAGTACCTGCATGTTTTCATTAAAATTTCTCTCTTGTTTCATGTTTTAAAATTTTCCCCTACCTGTTGAATATATTTATAATATTCAGTTTAAACATCTGTCATTCTTTTGCATTAGTTTTGCTTTTTGAGGTAATGATTTTTCCATTAATGATTTTTATTGCATAGTGTTTGAGGTTCTCAGTAACTGAGAATTTGTATTTTAATGGATATGTCCATTACTTTCATTAATATTGGTTACTAGAGAACAGTTACAAAAACTTGGTCTCTAACTTGAGTCCACCTTGGTTTATGACTGGAAATTCTATTACTCATTCTAGACTGATAGCTCTTCCAGCCCTGATCTATGTCTAGGAAACTTCTAGTAACCCTGTCCCACCATTGATTTCATCCTAGACCCTTACCTCCCGTTCTAATCAGTTCATGCAGCGGGAATGAAGGTGGAGATACAGGAAAGTTCAGATGCTCCCCAGGCTATGTACACTAGTTGATAGAGCAGCCCCACCACAGACAGACTCCAATTCCCCTCCTTATTACTCTACCCTATGTAGGTGACAGTGGAGTTGGTGCTTCTATATTCCTGCCCCATGCAAATGAAGGCTTGGGAAAAGGAAGGGACATAAATAGGAAATCTAGTTCAACTTATGCCTCATCTAAGGCTCCTGGCCTCTAATTTGCAACCTTCCCCACCTCTCACTACCCTTGTTCCATCAAGATCCAACCATCTTTGGTCTCTCCAAAAAAAAAAAAAATTTTTTTTTTTTTAGTTTTGTTTGTTTGTTTGATTTATTAGTGATTGAATAGAGTTTCTCGTGACTGATGCTTACACATTCCAGAGAGCATCATTCCTATTGCACTGTGTCCTCCAGTGAGATGTCCCTCCCTGAGAATATAATGTGGAACAGTGCTCACCAGAATTTTGCAATGATTCTGAATTAATTAACCTCCCTCACTGTTCTGTAGTTGGTTCTGTGAAGGAATACAGAGGACTGTGGTAGTTCACCATGTTGTCTAGAAGCAGAAGAAACTATCAGTTTTTAATATATGACACCCTTTAGCTACTGACAGTTCCTTTAGAATAAACACTATTTCAGTCATCAATCTGTACCCAGCATGAGATTCAGTACTTGGTTCATACTAGAAACTTATTAACAAAGTTTGAATCAATTTCTTAAATGAAATAAGAAAAAAAGGAAAGGCGGTTTTCTTAAGAGATATCAGAGAGAGTAATGGAGATAAAGACAGACAAAGAGAATAAAGAAGGAAATATAAAACATAATTGAAAATTTTCAGGTGAATAACACTGTTGATGAGTTATACTCTTGGCTTTACTACCATTTAAAGAACCTCATAAGATGTCATTTTGCTCAAATATAACCACAGGCCATGTGTTTGTTACACCTGTCAGCCAGAACAAGTAGCATCTCAGATCATTATCTATCTAATTGCAAAGAACCAAAAACAAATCCACAATTTGTCTCATTACTGACTTCTTATAAAAAGATTTAAAAATAAGACTCACATTGTCAAAAGCTATTGGCTTCAGCATGAATATACTCACAGATTTTTCCTCAGAACACAATTTAATTAATCCAGGGATGTGCACATCACTGAAAAATCTTAACTAAAAATTAAATTTCTACTACTTTCTTGCATATATTGCAAAAATCAAAAGCTTTATCTGTCTTAGGTAAATACTCTTCATACTATAGATATGGACTCCCAACCATCACCAGCCATGCTCTGAATCCATAACCATACAGAGACCATAATTTAGAGGATTATTGACGGAGCCAATTTCTTGTCACAGAAAATCATAGAGCTGGTGGTTAGTATGCATATTTTGATTCTTCAGGTGTATACAGCTGTCCTACTGTATTTCTGATTACTCTAAGAAATTATTTTAAGTAAATATCTGTCACAGGTATTCTATTAAGATCATCTTTTTTGAGTTGAAACTCATAAAGCATAAGCAGGCTTTTTTTTTTTTTTTTGCTTTGGCTCATAGAAAACCATAAGTTTTTAATTGAAAATTTGGATTAGCTTTAGAGGCATAAGGAAAACATGCCCCATAACATTTTCAGGGGAGTTTTATTTCCAAAAGAACCTCATTATAAAGAAACCTTATCTAGAATATGGGCTCCAAGAAAAGTACGTCAAATAGCAATGTACAAGGTTCAAGGTAAGTGTTAATGACATGGATATAAATGGCTTCATGAAAATTTAAGGAGACAATTTGGATCATAGCCTTTAGTAGGAAAGTAGGGGAATGAGAGTTTCATAGAGATGCATCTGCTTTAAATATCCAGCACTTTTGAATCAGGGGAAAAAATGGAATCAAAACTACGCATGGGGAAAAGAAAAATGTTCCCTAAATAGAGTATTAGTTTGAGTTAAGGAATAGGAGAAAAAGGGGTTTTGGCAGTAAAGACTAGTTTTGTTCTTTATTTTATAAACTACTGGTCATTTGGTCATTTCCTCTTAATTATTTTTAATATTCCCTTTTATATACATATTTTTTTCCAGTAAGAAAAGAGTACAACCAGGCTACTTATATTTTATTCAGAATTTTCAGACAGATTTAATGTTTTTGTTCTTATGTGACAAGTCCATTTATTGAAATTGTGGTTTGTATTTCAGGTAAATACAGTACAGAGACATAGGAAAGCAATGTCAGCATTAATCAATTTTCTGTTCTGTATTAGTTGGAATAAAACATTCCTGGGTGACATGACAAAACCACACTTTATAAAAGGGAGACAAGATCCAGATAGCTTTTGGTTTTTCTCTTCAAATCCTTGTCATATTTTTCTAGCTCAAAAGTCTTTCTTTAAACTAAAACAGGTATAGAATCCTAGTACATATATTTAAATTTTGATAGCTTTATCAAAGCATGATTTCCTTTTCTTTTTTCATTGATACGGAGTCTCAGGCCTTCTTTAAATCTGCTTTCTTCTTTGATTTATTAAAAAATGATTTCCATCATATTGTGCTCATAATTTCTTTAAAAGCAAGTAGCAATTGACTGCATGCTATAAGTGAGAGTATCACAGTGTGAAATCTAGATTTGGTCACAAAATACTTACCACATACAGCCCTAAGGTTGGAAGACTTTCTTTCCAGTCTTTTCTACCTATGCCATAAGATATATGAATATATATGTATATACAGTTTTACCTTTTATTATTTATTTGTATTTATTTCACCATTTTATCTCCTCTAGCTGTCCTACAAAGTGATGGACATAATATTGGCTTAAATTGAAAGATTATAAAGAAGTTAAGTAATCTATCACAATTCAAGCCTTCTAAACAATTTTATATTAATTTTTAAGCTTAGGCAGAAAAATCTTTAAGTAGAGAAGTTTGGGAGCTTAGAAGTTTACACTCTCATTGTGTGTATGAGCCTGTATGTTTATGTGTTTGAATTAATTTCTCCAAAGCGTTCATGTTTTAAATATAAAATTATGCAAGGCTAATATAAATATAAGTTATTGAATTTGAGTTCACTAGTGAACCAGAAGGGACTGTAAAAATTACAACCATGTTTGCATGAAGAAGTACATAATTTCATGTGATTATTTGCTCAATGCTTTAACTTTTAAAAATAAATTAAATTGGGGCACCTGGGTGGCTCAGTGGGTTAAGCCTCTGCCTTCGGCTCAGGTCATAATCTCAGGGTCCTGGGATCCAGCCCCGCATGGGGCTTTCTGCTCAGCGGGGAGCCTGCTTCCTCCTCTCTCTGCCTGTCTCTCTATTTACTTGTCATCTCTGTCTGTCAAATAAATAAATAAGTAATCTTTTTTTAAAAGTAAATTAATTAATTAATTAAGTAAATTATGAATATAAACACTTCTAACAAAATTAAAAGCAAATAAAATTTAGAAAATGTCACATACATGAAAGAAAAAGTTACTGTCATATTGATGTCTTATTCATGTTCAATATATAGGATTAATTTTTAATATTAGTAGAAAAAATAGTCAAAGGATATCTTTAAAGAAGACTCAAAATTTAAAATTTAAAAACAATTACTGAATTGTAATAAAACAGTACTATAATGCTGATGTGCCTATCAATATTTTCTCTTTCTCTTGTTCTTTTTTTAATGATTAAATATTCATATTCAGTGTAGTCTGATGAGACAGTTTCCAGCACAGTTGGAGGGACTGTGATTTGTGCCACACTACTTGGAAAGCAATCAAGAGTCTCAGAAATATTCACACATTTCAAATGATAATTCTACTTTTAGAAAATTTACTGTCAGCATAATTATAAATATGGACCAAATTGTGTTTTATAAAACACTCCTGACAGCCTTATTTATATTAACCAATTTTCAACAGGTAAAAATCCAATTACAGAGGAATTATTGACTAAATTTTAACACATCTAAATGACAGAATTTATGAGACCCATTCAACTCATATTTTTGAAACAACTTTAATGACACAGAAAGAGTGTTTCTATGTACTCCCAAGTAAAAGAGCAAATAAAATAATATCAACTATAGAACATGTGAAAAAAAAATGTTAATCAGATGTAGGTTAACTTAAACCCTGTACAGAGGTTTTCTATCTACAAAATGAGAAAATACTAGTATCTAGCTCACAGACTTACAATGTAAATTAACTGAGACACTACATGTGAAATAACTGATTCTAGAACTGGTATGTGGTAAGCGTTATATGCATTTATATAGGGTTAGTTCTTATGGGAGAATTGGGTCAGAAACGGGAGGGAAATTTTGTTCTTATTAAACAGTTCGTAGAAGTCTTTTCTTTCTCTGTGCGTGAAGAAAGTAATGATAATAAACAATTTCAAAATTCGTAAAGGAAAGGTAAAAAGCTTATCTTCCTGTTTCAAGGTAATTGAACGGACACCATGGGCATGGCAAGGACCATCAAACGTCAGATACTAACTGTCTGTCAGGTCTCAAATGAAGTAACCGCTGAAAACCGCATCCAGTGACCAGAAGTAAAGAGTGACAAAAGCCAGTTATCCATACACTTTGTCTGTGCCCCCAGCCCCTGAGAGTGACCTGCTTATTCTCCAGAGGGTGGGGTCCTTGGTGTCTGCTACAAGAGCAGGATCTTTTCTTTCCAGGCCCCTGGAGAAGGGAAATTGTGGTGAAGGGTCCTGTCAGTGACGGAAAAGTTACTTATGATGAGGTAAACCTGTAGAAAGGACCCACAGTTCTATTTTTGAGACATGGATCATTCTATCAATGAATTAATATAAAGAACTCTATTCTTCCTACTGGCTTCATACACACATGCTACACATGAGATGGGCTATATTCAGCATACATGTGAGTCCTCTAGCAAGTCTTATATTTTCAACATTTTGTTTGTTTACAAACAAATTTGTCAGGCAAATATACTATTCCCTCTTTACATATATGGAAATCAATGTTCAGTGAGTTTAAAGGACCCACCCAATGACTCAGCAAGTAAATGCAGGAGCGATGATTCAAAAGAATGTGTTGCGTCTTCCGATCTTCTCCAGACCCTGTCTCACCAGAAATAGAGGTCGTCTTCACTGGGCTCACGGATTGCAATTCAGCTCCTTAGTTCACATTTGGAAGAGATCTCCACACCCTTCTTTGTCTAAAAAAGCCAATGTCCTGGGGCACCTGGATGGCTCAATTGGTTAAACGTCTGCCTTGAGCTCAGGTCATGATCCTAGGTTCCTCATCGGACCCCCTGCTCAGTGGGGAGCCGGCTTCTCCCTCCCCTCCCCGCTAGTGTTCTCTCTTGCAATCAAGTCTTTTTCTTTCAAATATATAAATAAAAACTTTAAAATAAAAAGAAAGTAATAAAGAAGCCAATGTCCAGCTTTCCATTGTGACAGTCCCATAGAGAAAGACATAGATGTCTCTTCTCTATTGTAAGATCTTTATAACACCGCACTTGACACAGAGCCTTCTTTGTCATAGCCATCCTGGGGAAAGAAATCTTAAATTGCTTTCTTTTAGGAGTGGGATACATGGGAGCATAAAATGAGATCACAAGGTTTAAAAACAATCCTGGTCTAAAACCAATAAATGAAGAAGACAAGCTCTGCAAAGTCATGGCTCTGATTCTGACCACAAACAGCTTAGTTTCTTCTTCAATCACTTCAGTTTTCTTCAAGAATATTGGTGGGTATTTGTTTTTTGTTTGTTCAACTTCTGAAACATTTTAGGATTTTCTCCCAAATTAATAGAAGGTAACTTCCAAGTTTCTATTTCTTGAAAAATCACTCACTGTTAAAGAGCAGCTTTTCAGCTCCCACTCATTGAAGTTACAGTAAGGTTTTTCCAGCCTCTGGATCATTATATCTAGTACCATGACACATATAGGATAGGAGTTATTTAACTCTGATTTGAAAAAATATATATATTTTGACTGATCTAAGTGTTTTCAAATTGAAAGCAGAATTGTGGTATTAGAATTAGAAGTAGTATTGAAGAGTATTGTACCTGGTCATTTCATCTTTCAAAAATATTTTTCAATCTCTTCCTACATTTCAAAATGATACATACCATGTTTTCAAGTTTTCAATGATCCCTTTTCCTATCATCTAATTAAGCTCATTTGGCACACATATATAACATTTGAAGCTGAGTTTGTATGAGCTTTATACAAGGAAAGTCAAATACTTTTAGTTGAATATTTTGAGAAGAGTGAAAAAGGGATGGTTTTAATGGGTGGACGATTTAAAGGATGATTTCAATGATCAGATCTAGTTGTATCATTCCTTATAAAAGGTGGGGAGATTGCTACTAGAATAATTCACCCCAGGCTGAGGTTTGGGAACTCCTTTAGAGGTGTGCGGCATCTTTACAATAAATTTTTTATTTGTTTATTTTTTATTTATTTATTTACTTTTTTATTTGTGTTTGATGATCATCTAAAAAATAATTCACTCTTTCTGGATTACCTGGTGGTCCTATTTGTTAATGAAATACTGCAGGTGGATTCCATCCAGCACTTACATTTTTTTTTTTTTAAATAATAGAAGCCAAATCTGGGCAAACAAATGTTTCCAAAACTTTGACTTAGGAAAGAAATTAAGGTAGTGGGGCAATTGAGTGATCACACATGATAAGCGTGAACGGCAACAGCAATAAAACAAAGGCAAAGGCAGGTGTTGTAGTTCTGTTTGAGGTACTCTACTGCACCCCTCCTGTGTTTATGTTGACAGACAACAACAATTTATTAACAATAAGTGTGGAAACAAATATGCAACAAAAGTCATCTTTTCCTTAAAATAGTAACACCAGATATTCATGTAATGCAACTTTCAGTAATACTATAGCATGCAAGTGAGCAGGACAGCTTTAAGGAATTATCTCATTAAAGAAATAATCAAGAATTTGTTCGTTTTATTTAAGAAAGAAGTCTAATGGTCCTGAACTGAGAAGTAGGGTCTTAATGTTTTCAACAGTATATGGACAATATACACAGGCAAGCCAACTTTCTCTGAAGTTATGTCGTTAAATTCAAAATATAGGAATAGGTTAAATGTAGAACTGGGATTGAGGTGCCATCCTCCCACTGCTGGCATGATGTAGTGGGGAGGCCACTGGAGGGACCCTTGGGACCCTGGTCCTGGCACTCTCCCGCATTGTATTATTTTGAGTATAAAACCGAACCTCCCTAAGCCTCAGTTTCTATACCATTCAAGAGATAAGACCTAAGACTCTTTCTAAGATCTCTTCTAATTCTGACATTCTAGTTAAAGGATGCCCCAGGCATCTGATATAAATTTGTGTCATATTTTTAGTTATTTAAAATAACTCGACTTCAAGAATAGTGTATTTTTGTCACATTCCATCAGAGTATCCTTCAACTTCAAACTGAAGAAGAGAGTGCATGATTCCAATGTTTTTCTAAACAAAATGCCTTTAAGAAAGAGATCCTAGCAAATTCATTATTTGAGAGCTCTCTCATAAGTTATCTTCTAAAAGAGCACAATTTGTTAAACTGTAATATTTTTGTAGAATGGGAACTCTGTTAACCATTTAATTGTCTGATAAGCCTTTAAAGCGTAATATGCTTTGTTTCAAGCAGAGAAACATCATTCGTTTAAATTTCATGGAGACAATGTAGGAATATGTGCAGGTTTGGCCGAATTCAGGTGGTAGAGATGAATTACCATGTCTCTGATGACAAAGGCACAGGGTTTCTAAGTGTTCTGAGACACTAATTATTTAGAAAACCAAATCATATCTCCTATTTTTATAAATAGCTAATAATCAGGGTATTCCACAACTTATTTTTCCTTATGTGTATTAAAAAAAAACACAAACAAACAAACAAAAAAAACCCACTTGATTCTACTCAATCAGGGCTGATTTTGTCATGCAAGGAACATTTGGGAATGTCTGGAAACATTTTTAGTTGTCACAGATTTGGGGGTGGGCACAGTGTAGGAGAAGTTCTACTGGCATCTCATGAGTAGAGGTCAGGGATGCTACTGAATGTCCTACCATGCACAGGACAGCGCCCCCTCCCTCCCCAGGACAAAGAATAATCCTACCCCAAATGGCGGTAATTCCAAGACTCAGAAAACCTTCTGGAAAGTGCACATGCAAGTTGTCATTTGCTTCAGTATCGGGTCTATGATAAAGTTAAAGGGTGCTTTTCTCTACATCCTCTCCCTACAAATTATGAACTTAAAACTTTTATCCAACTAGTATAATTCCTTTTTTTTTTTTTTCGCATTTTATTATTTTGCATTCTATCAGTCTTGGTTTTTCTAGAGATTTTAATTATTTATTTGTTTGACAGAGCAAGAGAGAAAGAGAAGGGACAAAAGTAGAACATGAGAGGGAGAGACAGACTCCCTGCTGAGCAGGGAGCCCAATGTGGGACTCATTCCCAGGACCCTGAGATCATGACCTGAGCCCAAGGCAGATGCTTAACCAACGGAGCCACCCAGGTGCCCCATATATCAGTCTTGAATACATAAAGAACTGAAAATCTTTAAGGTGATAACTTGGGGAACTTGTTTCTGCTTCTTTGCCAATACAATAATTTCACTGCAAGGTCTGTTTAGTGACTTGTTTTGAAAGGCTTCATTTTTTTATATTACTGCCAAATAATTACTGCTTTTGAAAATTTGGTTGAGGAGGTTAACACAGTCTTTTGATTCTACTGTTGTTTTTCAATGGTACCCAAGAGTTCTAGAAAGGATAAATTGGGTAGGGATAGGGGGAGAATTTAGTGTTGATATTTAAAATGTGTTGTACATGCTTCTCTCTATTTCCAAGTTTGTTTAACATAACTTCTTCTTTTTTTCCTGAAATCGAACAAGCCACTGCTACTAATTTTTTATTAGCATTTCCATTTTCTGAAGGAATCCCAAATCAATGTCTGGGTAAACCATAATGGAGGGCTGTTGATGGCTTTCTTATTATTCTCACAGGATTGCAGCGCCACCTACAGGAGTCCTTGTGCATGCCACTAGTGCTCCTAGCAAACATTCCTATTGCCTGCCTATAGGACAAAGGAGAATTGAACACGTTTGGAATGCAAAATACAGCAAGACAACAAACAAAAACCCAAGGGAAATACTTATATTGTATCATATGTCTTTCAGGTATGAACTTACCTGAACAGTTTGAAAGCCAGTAATTTCTAGATTTTCAACTCTCTAGGGAAATATTACTTTCAAAAATCTGGGTTCTTTTAGCAAATAAGAATCTTTAAAATAAGAAAACCATACTTTTTTCGTTAATGTGTTGAAAAGAAATGAGTGGTGAATGTTTGACGAGTTTTAAAATGTTTACTGAGTTTTAAAAAATCAATACCAAAGTTTATAACTAATCTGGAAATTACAAAAATTAAACAAATTCATAATAATGTAAAAATAAAAAGTAAACTGAAAGATGCTTTCATTTTCCTTTTCCCATTCTCTTCAAAACACGGGTTTATTCAATTGAAAGCCCACTTTCTATTTTTGGTGAAAGCCAGAGTTTCTAGGTTTAGAACTCAAACCAGATTTTTTATGATGACAACAGATACCAAGTTAGTGTTCTTGTCCTCGTGCTTCTCTTCCTCGTGCATGTGAACTTTACTAATGAAAAACTGTTATGCAGACATATCATAAAATAGTATCTGTGAGAACCTTTGCAAGAGTCAAACAAGGGTTTAGACTATGTCAGTAAACATCTAGTTGCCCAGTAAGGAAAAGGCTGGTTTTCAAAAATCCACCACTTATCTCCTGTAGAAAGGACATTTAACTCTTAACAATCCAGTTTTTACACTAGCCAGAGCGGGAAACTTTGGTGATTACATCATTAAAATCTGTCTGCCCACTCTGCATGTGCCAAGCAATCATGCGCTTTGATGCGGTGGAAGGGGAAATTACCATAAATCTTTTTCACTACTAGAATGTTCATTGGTTCCTTTCGGTAATTTTATGTAGTGTGGATTAAAACCAGACTTTGTCTGTTCCTATCAGAGAAGGAAATGTAGGAGGAGCAGGAGATATTTTTAGAGTAAAGACCAGCCAAGCAAATTAAATCAGACCATTAAGCTTAATGGAGTTTGAGAGAGAAGGGCAATTATTAGTTCAAAATAATGACCTTCAACCCAACTTCAAGGAAATGTAGAATAGCAGAATTCCTTCAGCTAGTCATTCAGGGAGTCTCCCTCTCTCTCTGTCCTCGCTCGTTCTGTCTCTCTCGCTTCCCCCATCTCTGTCTCCTGAGCATAACCACAGGGAATGGAGGTAGCAGAAGTCAATAACCAACCAAACTGACCATGAGATA
Source organism: Martes martes (assembly GCF_963455335.1). Classification (NCBI taxonomy): domain Eukaryota; kingdom Metazoa; phylum Chordata; class Mammalia; order Carnivora; family Mustelidae; genus Martes; species Martes martes. The sequence goes on from NC_137893.1 coordinate 19,937,881, forward strand.
TAATTATATAAGCTTAAATACATTTTTCCCAGTAATATTAATTTCCTCTGATAGACTTAAAATAGTTCATCAAAAGATAGCCATATGGAACCTGCTAAGAATTCAGGTAGAAAAATTCTTTTAAAACTTGGCCCTGAAGGAATTTATGGTTATTTATAGCCTGAAAGTGGCACACTAGCCATAAAAGAATAAAAGCAGTTGGAGGTAGTATCATGAAAATAATGAGAAGAACCAAATGGTTTTTATGGGATGACATCAGTCTTAAATGTGTTGAGAGAAACCTTATTCTTTCTCTATTCTGTGATGCTGAAATAAGGTATATAAGGCAGATTAGGTTTCCTAGTGCAGGGAATTTTAAATTGCCTGAAGGCAAGCAGGTTGGAGGTAAAATTATGGCCTCATCTTTGTGAGTTTGAGATCTGCTCATATGTATTTGGGGGGGGGTATTTTTATATAGTAAAGCCTTACTCAAATATAGTGAATAATAATATCAAACCTTTGAATGAAACCCTCTTCTTATCATGCAAAATGGCTTTAGTAACCTTAATATCTAGTTTATGTTATGATGAACTATGGTTTACAATACAGATTTAATGTAGCATACTTACGTCATGCTTTTGCTATATAACTCTTGTAACATACAAGCAGAAAGATCTCTCTACACTTTAGATCAATTTCAGAACTAAAATCATATACCTATTGCATATTAAGTGAGAGACTGTAGCATTAATTTCTTTATATTTTATTTAAAATAGTCAAATCTATAAATATTTTATAGGACCCCAGAAGCTCCTTGTTGATAAGTGAACAGTCCAAAGGATTCTGCAATTTGAAAAAGCAAAATCTCTTTTAAAAAATATGTATATAAATCAAGAAGAAAATTAACACACGAAAAAGTATGTATTCAGTCTTTGCTTAAGATCAAATTGTATTTTTCACATAATTTAAACAAAATTCACAAAGACTAAGATGCCAAGTTGATACATGACTTGGAATATATTGGCAGTTATAACATAAATTCTGGAACACTGTTGAAAGGAGAAAGAAAATGCTGTTAAATATTTGATGCTACAAATGGGAATGCTTTACTATCGTTTAACGTCTTAACCTAAAAAGTACAATTTAATAAAGATAAGTATGTTTCAATCATTTTTCTGGATCTCTTCTTTAAGATAGATTTCAAAAATCCATAGTCTTGTGTTATTTGACTAAAATACATAAAATATATTTTAGTAAAATATATTTTCTTTCATTTCTCTAAAAATGGATTTTCAAATATCTTTTCTGTAAACATGCTGAGTACTGTACGTTGCTTTAAATGAAACAACAGGAGGAGCTCTTATTTACTGAGTAACAAAATCACTTCCTATCAGAAGGAAGATTTCATTTGTATCAATCTAAATAAGAATACAAAGACTAAAGGCAGGGGCGCCTGGGTGGCTCAGTGGGTTAAGCCTCTGCCTTCCGCTCAGGTCATGATCTCAGGGTCTTGGGATCGAGTCCCGCATCGGGCTCTTTGCTCAGCAGGGAGCCTGCTTCTTTCTTTCTCTCTCTCTGCCTGCCTCTCTGCCTACTTGTGATCTCTGTCTGTCAAATAAATAAAATAAAATCTTAAAAAAAAAAAAAAAAGACTAAAGGCAGCATAGACTAGTGACTGAGCTTCAGTCTTGGCAATGAGATCTATTAATGGGTGAAGGTTATTTATCTTCTTTGAGTTTCTGTTCCTCTGTCTGAAAAATAGTAAAAATAAGAACAGCAATATCTACCTCATGGGTAGTTTTTGTGTATGCAGTGACAATTGTGGGAAGGCCTGGTGTGCCCTCTAACGTGATACTTTTCAAAAAATTTTCTAATTTATTTCTTTAATTCTCCATTTTTTAATATTTTTATTTTTTTATTAACACATAATGATTATTTGGTTCAGGGGTACCGGTTAATTGTAAAACTAGTACAAATATTTCCCATTCACTACTTAATGGAAGCAGTCCCTCAACTCAATTCTAGTTCTTCTCTATGAATTACGTATTTTTGGATAGATCTTTGTAAAGCCTTTCTCTGTAAAATATAGATAACAATGTGGAGGAGTACACGTGAAAAGTCCTAATGCATTAGTAAACAAACCAGTGGTTCCTTGTTTAACCAATGTGTTGGTTAGAATAGGCTGTACAATGCTATGATGGCAAACCCCAAAATCATAGCGACACACTACATAAGAATGTATTTGTCATTTGAAATCATCGTGGACCTGGTGACTCTCCAGAGAAGCTCCCTTCCAAGGGCTGAAACAGGGATCCACACAGTTTCCATCGTCCGCTATACACTTTGAAGCACCTGACCTTCAAAATCGAAGGAGAGGAACAGGGTGGGGAGACCTCACACATGCCTCGAAGTATTTTGGACTGAACATATCACTCTGTTTCTAGAACTAGTGGTATGGCCCCAGCCAAACTTCAAGGGAAGTTGGGAAAGGTATGGTAGCATAAGAAATATTCCATGAGCTCTATTGTCTGCTGTTTCTGCATTACAGGAAAAAAAAAATATATTAGCAAAGCTATTTAATATATATTACTCACTTTAATAGTTATGGCTTAAAAAATGTATTTGATGCTGCTTTTAAATCTTTACTAAAGCTATGAGGAGTGAAAAAATTTTTTCATTGTTTTGTATTTGTTTAAAATATTTTACCTTTCATAATATTTTTACACATTCCTGTTTTAAAATAGGGGTATAAATTAAAATATGTTCTATGTCAGTATCAAATTTTGGCTACTTGTCCCAAAGTAGCTTTTATCCTTTATAGTAGATAGACACATCAGGATTACAGGTAATCTGGACTAGAACATTGCATAAGCATATTAAAAGAACCCAATGACCATGGTGAAGCTGCATTTTATCAGAGAATGATCATATGCATCATTTATATAAATCTAAGAAACACTGTTTTTCATGAAACAGAGAGAAGGCTATTTTTCTAATTAGAAATCTGTTTGCAAAAAAAAAAAAAAAAATGTCAAGCTAGGTAACTGAGGCTTACATAGCCCCAGTGATTCTTTGGTGATGGAGGAAAATATATTAAATCTGCATTACTCTTATCAAAACAAAATAAAAATCTCAGGAATGCACCTACACAGTGCCCTAATACATGGATTAGAGATGTGATGGCACATTTTTTTTTCATGATGCAGTAATATAATTTCAGGTAATTATCCCCTGTGGTTTATCTACTAGGCAGAATTTGAGAATATGAGTTGTTTCCATTGAAAATGCATGGGAAGAGTCCATCACAGTCATTGCGACCAAAACTCTTCTGTGAATTCTTCAAACTGTCTGCCATCATGCTAGTATTACATCCTTAATCAGGAAGACACTTCTCATGGTAAAAGCTTGAAAGTACTACTTCACATGTGTTATTTACTCTGGCAGTTTGTCAGAGGAACACTTCCAATGGAGAAACTAGTTAATCAACTTTATTTATTTTCATTGACAGAATATCTAGCTCAGCTTAACTTCCTAACTGACAGATTTTTTTTTAAAAGATCTTATTTATTTATTTGACAGAGAGATCACAAGTAGGCAGAGAGGCAGGGGGAAGCAGGCTCCCCGCTGAGCAGAGAGCCTGATGCGGGGCTCCATCCCAGGACCCTGAGATCATGACCTGAGCCGAAGGCAGAGGCTTAACCCACTGAACCACCCAGGCGCCCCACCTAACTGACAAGCGTTTTAAACTCCATTTGTCTTTTAACCATCTTCACGTGTGTTATAAGCTTCTCAAACCCAAACATACGGATGCTTCCATCTCCAAGTACAGGCTTACCCCCCTAAAGAAGTAGGACATGTACAAAATATAATTTCTACTTTAATGTCTGTAAGGTAAGTAAGGTGCACAGGACTAGTCTCTATGAAAAAGGACCTCATCTTACTGAAGAGGCGATTAGGGATACTGTTGGAACCTAGTGCATGACAAATATTTCTTATTTTCCACTTGGCTGTTCTTTGATTATGCCAAGGTTCTTGCTCATAAGCATCCAAAAGGCCCTCTTATTCCTATCTTCTCCTTTTTTTAATGATACCCTTTCTGGCCTTTTCCTCTCCAATTCACCCACAAGCACACATCTACCTGGATTCTTGACAAGAGCAAGTCCTCTTTTGCTGTGGTGTATATTTTGCTTTTCAATGGAATATGTAGAAGATGGGCCTTGGGTTTCACTAATCTGCATGAATTCTCCAGGAGTATTCTAATGTATTAGTACATCAAAATCTATTCTGATATTGCAGAGGACTGAACAGATCACTTGAATACATCCAGGTCCTTTAAACAAAATGATCAAGAGAAACAAGGTGAAGAAGAAAGGAAACTCTCCCACTACCATACTCCTCCCACTAATTACTAAAGACTTTAGCCTTAAAATCAAGTACCTTTTCCAAATCCAAAAGCTATTGGCCCAAACACTTGGCAGTTAATATTAACACTTTTGTTTTGTCATCAGTTTTAAAGTTCAGTCTTCCTAAAATGCCAAAATGATTAGTGATGAATCAGTGAAAATGTGTTTAAATTATCAAAAATTTGAATTTTACACATTTTTTATTAATAGAGAAGTGGAGGCTAAGCAAATATTTCTTATACGGACACTAAAATCTGGCTATTTAGAAGTATTCATTTAAAGAGAGAAATGATTATTTTTCAAAAAAGAATTGCATATCAAATCCAAAATAATCAATTTGCTCATTTTCTCCCCTGTTTCCTGTTCTCCATTTTAATTACTCTTATTTGGGATTCTGAGTTTACTCATAACTCTTAGCTATCAGGAGATAAAAGAAATGGGAAAACAAGTCTGACATCCTATGCTTCAAAGTTAGAAACAGCATGCTAAATCTATTTTCTAGGTCCTCCCAAAGGATTTAATAAATAATTCTGTAAATTATTCCAGGGTTATTGACAGGGGCATGGCTTTAATGGTCAGCTCTTAGCCATAGCCTAGATAGAGGAACTTATTGGTATGTAGCTAACTCTTCAAAAGCTCTAACTGAAGGGGGTGGCTGGAAACAAAATTGAATAAAGAGTATCTCCTAGTACATTCATCTCCTGGTTTTCCATTTAGAGGTTCACAATGGATAATGTGCAGAATAAATTTCTCTGTTGGGAGTTTTAATTAGTTGAGGAAAAAAGTCTGCAGAGCGGTACTGGTGTTTGAAACATAGTATGATGGCAAGTCCATAATTGACTCTACCAATTCCATGTCCTCACACTTTACATTACATTGATTCCATTTCTTCACACACACACACACACACACACACACACACACACACAATCCTTTCGTTTTTTAAAGTGTTCTATATTCCCAAAAGTCAATGGAAAAGGTCTTTCAAATTTTATAAAGCTATAACTTTTGAATATTGCTAACAGTAAAAAAAAATGAACAGATAAATTAAAGGAGCAGAATAGTTAGAAATAGCTTCATTTACAGAAAAGACATATATGATCAAGGACTTGACAAATGGGGAAGGACAGGATTATTCAATAAATGATGTTGAAAAACTGCCTATCTTTTTGAGATCTTCACCTCAGTTTTGGCAAATAAACATGAATTGATTAAAGAGGAAAATGGAAAAATTACAGAAGTAGAAGAAAATGGAAATAAAAAACATATATCAAGAATGGCACGATGTATAAATATATAAATACTGTACATACATGAGATAAAGAGATCATATGCATACACAAATAATAAAAGTTACCCCACAGTAACTCAAAAAAATAATTATGGATGTAGATAATAATGGAAGCAAGGCGATCATTACAAGGTTTTTGCCAGTCAAGCAAGCGAGAATGGTGGCTGAGACTAGGCTTAGAGCAGATTCTAGTCATATCCTGAAGGTTTAGTATGAAAGACAAGTGCTAAACACAGCATTGGACATGTAGCATGTGAAAGAAAAAAAAACAAAAAACTGAGATTTTGATGTTAACAGCTTACTTTAGCATACCTAAACTATCTTCTCTTTTACAGTAAACTTATTTATAATTCACCTGTAATAATTTTTTTCCACATCTTGTTTTTATGCCTTTGAAATTACTATGTATCTATGTATCTCTCAATATATAGATATATTTAATTTGAAATTATTTGTATGCCACTTTAAGTGAGTATGTGTATTTTAATGAAGGATGTATCGTTATCAGATTCTTTTTTTTTTTCATTATCAGATTCTTAAAAAGGCTTGTGTCCTTACAAAAGTTTAAGAATGTAGGTTTAAAGAGTCCCTATCTGAAATTACTAGGGTAGGGTATAGACTAGAGTCATTAAACTCTTTGGTAATGTTCTTGAGTGGAACTTTGATTTCCAGGAGTAAAAAATTGTTGGTAGCTTCTGAGTTAGAGAAATATTGAATGTCATTGTTAAACAGCATTTATCAAGGCAGGAGAACAGGGAGAGGAGGTTTGGACAAAGACAAGAGTATTGAGACAAAGAATCTGGAGTTCTGCTCTGAGCATTCTAAATTTGAAAAGCTTTTATGCTTCTAGGCAGAGTCCAAGTGGTTTGATATAAAAGTCTGGAACTCAAGGGAAAGATCAGTGTGGAGCCATAAATCTTAGAGTTTTCAGCTTACGGGTGATATTTAAAGCCATGAGACTAGAAGACACGTGATTCAGTAGCGTGTTTAAATAAGGAACTGAAAGCAGTTCAGCACCAAGACATTCCAAGAGTTGAAGCTTTGAAACAGGAGGCAAAATTAGCAAAGGAAACTGGAAAGGAATGGATAGAGGGGTCAGAGGAAAATCAGGAAACAGCATATTTTGAAAACCAAGACAAGAGAGGATTTCAAGGCAAGAGCTTGGGTGTGGGAGATGCTGGGGAAGGAAGAAGTAAAATGAAGGACATGTAGTGGCAGAGGGCAGGCTGGAGGCTCAGAGGGAGCTAAGTCAGCGTTGCCTCTGCAGAGGGAGAGGGACGGACATTGCACTGAAGCAGGCTGGGGAGCGATCTGAGGCTAGGAAAGTCAGATAGGAAGTGAAGACAGTTGAGCAAGCACATGAATAATTAACACATGCATATTACCAGTATGACTTAATAGAAATCCAATTCCCTTTCATTAAAGATCTTAAAATTTTCTCAAAGGACAGTCTCAACTGAAACATCAGGGTGTGTGTGTGTGTGTGTGTGTGTGTGTGTGTAAAACTCCTTTGCTTCTGTTCTTGCCATCTATGTCTGAGGTCCCCAATACCACCACAGGTCTGGTGATTTACCAGGAGGACTCAGAGGGTTCAATGTACAGTCACAGTCAGGTGGACGATATATTACAGAGAAAGGTTGCAAAGCAGTATCAGCAAAGGGAAAAAGCATAAGGGACAAAGCCAGGAGGAAACCAGGCACACGTTTCCAACAGCCCTCTTCCAGTGGAGTCACGCAAGACATGCTTAATTCTGCTGGCAGAGAGTTATGACAACACATGTGAAATATCGTCCACCAAGGAAGCTTATTAGAGACTCATTACCGAAGGCTTTTTTTTTTTTGGAAGCTTGTCGCATAAGCATCTTCTTGCTGAGCACATACCAAAATTCCACACTCCCAGAAGGAAAGCAGTGTTCAGCATAAACCACATTATTTGTTCCAAACTGTCCAGGTACAATGATCTTCCCTCATCACCTAGGGATTGGTGGAAACCCTCCCAAAACCTAAGTTCTCAGACATCAGCCAGGGGTCTACCTTGCAAGCAGGCCTTTGCAAGGAGAGCAGTCTCAGGACTGCTATGGTATTTTCTATACACCCTCTGTTATGGACTGAATGTCTGTATCCTTCCCTCCAACATTCATATGTTAAAGCCTTACCTCCAGAGTGACGCTATTTAGATTAGGTCGTGAGTTCATTACCCTCATGATGAGACTAGAAGTACCCTTACGAGAGGAAGAAGGAGAAATGTTCCTGCACACTCACCTAGGAAAGACTATGTGAGCACATAGCAAGGAGGCTGTCTGCAAGCCAGGAAGAAAATTCTCATCAGAACCCAACTCTGCTACCACCCTGATTTCAGACTTCCAGACTCCAGAAATGTGGGAAATAATTGTCTGCTTTACAAGCTAGCCAGTCTATTGATTTTGTCATAGCAGCTCAAACAAACTAAGACAGCATCTAAAGTTGATTCTCTGCTTCTCTGTTGTCATGTTTTTTAGCAATATTCTGGCTTTGGTGCATACCCATCAAAGAGGCCTAGCAAAGGAAAAGCTAATTAGGGAGTGGAGATTATGGGAGAGTGTAGCCAGATTATCCACGTGTCTGGGAGCAGCAAAGCAAACCCAGACACCGTTTTGAGGGCCAAAGTCATAGCTATAACTTAAGGAGAACTGATAAGGGCATGAGAGGGTGAGAAATCAAAGCAAATAGAACATCAAACAATAACATTTTTAAATTTTAAAAATTATTTTTAGAGAGGTATTAGTTTATTCCAGCTCCTACCTTTTTACCTAGCTACTAGTATTTCCAATTTTTGGAAATAAGGCTAGCCACTCCCAGACAATAGGTCAAAAGTGGGAGAGTTAAGGTGTCATTCACACAAACAGACTTGCCCTGCTTCACAACCAGTTCTGGTTTCCAGTAGAGAAGTCGGCCCCAGTCATCTATCACTATGTGACAAAAGACCCCATAGCCACAACCATATTATTATATCTTATGATTTCTGTGAGCCAAATATTTGGGCAGGGCTGAGTGATTCTGCTATTCCACTCTATATTCATAAGCATCACTTGGTAATATTCAGTTGGTAGGACCAACTGGTAGGACCATTCTGGAGGGTCCGAGACAGTTTGACTCACATGCCAGGCATCTCGGTGGAGATGATGGGAAGCCAGGCTCAGCTGAGACTATCAACTGAAGCCCCCGCACATGACCTCTTCAGGGTGGTGGTCTCAGGGTACCTGAACTTCTTACAGACAACCCCAGATTCCCGGAGAAAACCCTAGAAGACCAAGGAAGAAGATTTAAACCTTCTTACATAGCTACAGAAGCCCCAGAACATTATATCTGCTCCATTCTATTGGTCAGAGAAATCAAACTAAAGCCAACTCAGTTTCAAGAGGAAGACAAGCAGATTTCACTTCTGGGTGGGAAAAGCAGCAAAGAATATGCAGCTATACCTGCCGCATTCACTGTTTTCACACTTCTTCTCAATTATGGTACAGTATGGCTTCTTCTTGCCCTATTTTCATCCTCTTTTCATTTATAAAGTGTAGGCACCATTTTTCAAAGAAGGAAACATTTTATCTCTCTAAGAAGCTGGTAAGAAGTTGTCTGACTTTAATTTGTTTTAATTCACATCCAAGAGATATTGATATTTATTTTGAAAACCAAAGAATTGGGTTCCTTGGTGGCTCAGTCAGTTAAGCATCTGTCTTCAGCTCAGGTCATGATCCCAGGGTCCTGGGATAGAGCCCCGCCTTGGGCTTCTTCCTTAGCTGGGAGCCTGCTTCTCCTTCTCCCTCTGCTCCTCCTGCTTGTGCTCTCTCTCTCAAATAAATAAAATCTTAAAAAAAAAAAAGAAAGAAAGAAAGAAAGAAAGAAAAAGAAAAAAGAAAAAAGAAAACCAAACCAATTTCCAAAAACCAAAAGAAAACCAAAGAATTTCCAAAAACTCCTCTTGGGTCTATGTATGAATGATAAAAATGAATTCATCTGACATATAAACAATGAGATATGATAGAGCTGAGTCTGTTCTCTCAATAGAATAGGGAATTACTTTTTTTTTTTTTACCATTAAACACAACAACCTGGAGTTTGATTTATTATAAGGTTACATGGCAAAACAAGACAAAAGATGATTCCTATAAGGGGAATAACAATGCCAAAAATACTTAAGGAAGGTGTTTAAAGTGATTCAAATTCATGATCAGTAGTCATAACAAATGAATATGTATAAGCACACAGCCATTAGTGGTTGGTTAGATTTTTGTTTTAGGATTGAGATACCACACATTCAGTTGTATACATTATTAAACATTTTTTTTTTTACATATTAAAAGTCACAATTTTCTTCTGTTAAAGAAAACTCAATTTAATTCAATTTAACTCTTAAATCATTGACAAGATGTAATAAGAACAAGTTTGCAACTAGAAAGTACTCCTCTATTTCCAAATGTCAAAGCAAAATAAAGGGCACTCTCTTTCAATATCATTTGCAATACGCTCTATTATGTAAAAGGTAATATTGCCAGGTAAAGCATTGCAGAATTTTGTTTTTGTTTTTAATTTATAGGCAGCAATCTCTTGGGCACTAGCCTTAGCAATATTTTTCTGGATCTATCTCTTCAGGCAAGAGAAACAAAAGCAAAAATAAATAACTGGGACTACATCAACCTAAAAAGGTTTTGCAGAGTGAAAACAAAAATAGCCAATAGAGGGGCAACTGGGTGGCTCAGTGGGTTAAAGCCTCTGCCTTCGGCTCAGGTTATGATCCTGGGGTCCTGGGATCGAGCCCCACATTGGGCTCTCTGCTCAGCAGGGAGCCTGCTTCCTCCTCTCTCTCTCTCTGCCTGCTTCTCTGCCTACTTGTAATCTCTGTCTGTCAAATAAATAAATACAATCTTAAAAAAAAATAGCCAATAGAACAAAAAGGCAACCTACTGAATAGGAGAAAATATTTGCAAATGATGTATCTGATAAAGGGTTAATATCCAAAATAGATAAATAACTCATATAACTCAACACCAAAAAAAAAAAAAATCTGATTAAAAATGAGCGGAGGACCTGAATAGACATCTCTCCAAAGAACACATACAGATCGTCCAAAAACACATGTAAAGATGCTCAACATCACTAATCATCAGGAAAATGCAAGTCAAAACCACAATGAGATATCACCTCATACCCGTCAGAAGAGCCAGTGTTAAAAAGACAAGAAATAATCATTGGAATGGATGTGGAGAAACAGGAACCCTTGTGCACTGCTGCTAGGAATGTGAATTGGTGCCACCACAATGGAAAACAGTATGGCAGTTCCTCAAAAAGCTAAAAATATAAATACCATACCCAGTAATTTCACGTGTGGGTATTTACCTAAAGGAAACAAAACAGTAATTCAAAAAAAAACCCAAAAAGCAAAAAACTATATGCACCCCTATGATTCTTGCAGCGGTATTTACAACAGACAAGATATGGAAGCAACTTGAGTGTCCACCGAGGTATGAATGGATAAAGAAGGGGTATAGATATACAATAGAATATTACTCAGCCATAAAAAAGAATGCAATCTTGCCATTTGCAGCAACACGGATGGACCTCTAAGGGACTATGCTAAGTGAAGTAAGTCAGAAAGAGAAAGACAAATGTGATATGATTTTACTTATATGTGGAATCTAAAAAGGCATCTGACTTTTAAACATCATGCTAATTACATAGGTACCACTTTAATAATCACTTTCAGTAATCACTGGATCGATCACAAACATCACAGGGTTTATTTGAAAGTTCATGCGGGAAAAGTCAGTTGTCCCTTAAGATGGATTTACCTCTTCTCTCTTCCCTTTAGAATAAAACTGGAAAATGGAGGAAGTGATGTGCTCATATCATAGAGCACACGTCTTTCAAGATGGCTTTGACTTGAGCTGTTTCATTTTCAACTCTCAGTCAACACTAGGATGAATTTTAACACTGGGTTTCAGTTCAGGAGTGTAAATCACTGTCCTATGTGAATAAGGACTGCTGTCTGTGGTGGGGTTTTTAATTTCCAAGTTTAACTCTGACAGCTGCCATAGAAAATGTCCTTCTCTTTGACTCCTAATCACCAGGAAGGCTGCTTGGCAGATACCGCATCCATGTATGAATATTCATTCTAAAGTCTCTATTGACCGATTGTAGTTGATCTGACTTTATCCTTTCTGGACCCAGAAAATATTACCAAGAAAACTATAGTTATGCCACCTTGGTCCAGAGCTACCTCAGGATTACCCAAGGGTCAGAACAGGCTGGTGGCACCATCCTCAGGGCTTCTCCACATCAGATTCAGGTCTGTGTCCCCATCCCCCAGCCTGGAGCTGTGTGGCTGGAGTGAAGTTCCTATGGCTGCTAGAGGCACCTGTCACTGATAAAGTGACTCTGCTTATATCCACCTGACAACCTCCAGTCTTCAGCAAAATCTTTATGTAAGGGTGAAAAGCAAGAAAAACAGAAAAGGGAAAAAAAAAGAAGCCTTTTACTGGATGTTTTGTGTAGACTTTAATATTTTAAAAATCACTTCTGCTCACATACCTTTCTCCTAATTAGAATTTAATGATCTAGTTAATGAGAACTCTGGTCATTTTTACTGAAATCAACCAGCCTTTGAGATAACTAAATGAGAAATATGTCCTAACATTTTAGGGGCAATATCTCTCCTCATTTATTTTATTCTGTAGGTTGAAATACTAGAGACCAGTTTTATAGAGGTACTGTGACACATTTAGCAAATTTAAAAAGGGGGGGATGCCCAATTAAACTTGAACTTCCATAAACAATAGGACCAATTTATTGTATAGGTCTATATCATGAAATACCTAAGACACATTTATACTAAAAAAAAAATTATTCATTGCTTATCAGAAATTTCAATTTAACTGGGCATCCTTTATTTTATTCAATATCTCCAGTTTTATATATGCATTGCATTTCCATAATTAAACTTGGAAATCTCACTTAATCAAATAGGAGACAAACATCCAAATGGAGAATATATTTTAAATGACAATGAGAGTTGCCATATAACAGAAGTCCTTGTAAATACATTAAAACAGCTAAACATCGTATTGATTTGATTATCCCTTTGACTCTCTTTCAATAAATTTAACGTTGGTTAGAATGTAAAAGGCAGCTGAGTGGCCTGAGAACTTCATAACACTCTTGAGAAATGAAGCAGTAAATTAGCAAGAAATAACACCTTGCCAGAAAATGTCTCAGTTTTACTGATATCATTATTTATTCTAAATTAACAGAAGGGTGCTTTGAAAATATGACAGGTATTAGAGAAGCAGAAGACCCATGGGATATGGGGTTCCTTTTGTTCTTATACATACCAGTGATTAGGAAAGTCAGACTTTGCGCTAATTTACTGTTTCAGTATTGTCACATGATACTGAAGAGAGGCTAATCCTAAACCACAACTCTCATATCCATACCTTGCATTAAAATACACATTTTGTTTCTTATGATAAGTGGTTAACTGAAGCAGTAGTAGACTATTGTATGTGTTTTATATACATATAGGTATTGTGTGTGTATGGATGTCTGTGTATGTGTATGGATGGACAGATGGATATATATGTGTATATATGTATATGCTTATATATGTATGGTTACAAAAACACACACACAAACACATACACATGAAGTCACCTTCCAGAAGCAAACATGGCAGCAATTTTTTATCTATCAATCTTTTTCGTCATTTTTAAATTTATATTCAATTAATTAACATATATTGTATTATTAGTTTCAGAGGTAAAGGTCAGTGATTCATCATTGTATATAATATGCAGTGCTCATTACATCAAGTGCTCTCCTTAATGTGCATCACCCAGTTACCCCACCCCCCTTCCCTCCAGCAACTCCAGCAACCCTTAGTTTGTTTCCTATGATTAAGAGTCTTTTATGATTTTTCTCCCTCTCTGATTTTATTTTTCCCTCCCTTCCCTTATAATCCTCTCTTTTGTTTCTTAAATTCCACATATGAGTGAGATCATATGGTAATTATCTTTCTCTGAAAAATGGCAACATTTTGTCATAAATTTTTTATGGATCTACATTTGCTGTTGACAAACACAAAAGAAAAAGCAAGATAAACCATAAACTTCATTATACATGTAAAAGAACCACAATTCCATATATATATATTTGCTCTTTAAATATTTATATATTTAATCAGTAGTTCAAGTATTTTCTATGATCAAGTACTATGCCTCCTTACCTACAAAATAAGAAGTTGATAGTGCTTCTTTCCTTCTTCTTTTGTTCTATTTTACAGAGTATTACTTTTCTTTCTTTAGCAATCCTACCCATTTCTTGGAGAAAATAAATCACATTTTAACAAAATACAGCATAAAAGCTCTTTTAAAAGGACTTATGTTACTGTGGAAATAGTCAAGAGAGCTCACTAGAAGCAAAAGCCTTTCATGTTATCAGAATAGCTTTATTAAAAATAAAATACATTAGACAAATTAATAGTATTAATAATACTATAAAAATAAACTATAATACTATAATACTATACTCAAGGCAATACCTACTTACAATACTATAAAAGGATGCACAGTCTTAGAAGCAACCACTTGAAAATCGGAAGAACAAAAGTATTCTCTGGAGTCTAAAGAAGTCTATCATATCACAGTGTTAAGTTAATTTGCATTCTTGTTATGGATTAAGTTAATGAATCCACGGACACCTGGGTGGCTTAGTCGGTTAAGCATCCGATTCTTGATTTTGGCTCAGGTCATGATCTCAGTGTTGTGAAATTGAGCCCTGCGCCATGCCCCCTCTCCAGTCAGACTCTGTGCTGGTCATGGAACCTGCTTAAGATTCTCTCTCTCCCTCTCTCTCTTCTCCTCCTCACTCTTAAAAATTAATTAATTAATGAATCCAATTTTATTATGAGACTCTTCTGTAATTGTAACTACATTAACTGAAGGGAAATTTTCCTACAACTAGAATGAATTAGTGAAAATTTTATTTATATGTGTGTGTTTGTGTATGTATGGGTGTGAATGTGAAATACCTTTACACACAAATTACAATGGTTATAGTAGTCCTATTTGTATGTTTGACTGAAGGAATTTGTGTATTAGTAATATTTTTACAGTAAAAAGGAAGAAATGTGTTGTCTTGCTTTTTAGGGAGTAACTTTCAGTCACTTTAATTACACCTTTTGCTTTTAAAAGTATCCAGTTGTTTATTTCTGCCACCTTTACCTTTCAGCTATAGGGTGACAAGCTATTTCATATGCATTGAATTTTAAAGAGGATAATCATTAGGTGAGTAGGTATTGCCTTGAGTATTATGGTTTTAGAAAAATTACAATGAAAGCAGTGGAGATGGGGTATGAGAAGAGGTGATATTGGATTAAGTGTTAATTTATTTTGTTGAAAACTCAAACCCCATTAGAGATTTCCATAAAGTTTCATACTACTAAAGATCCCAACTTTTTATGCTGAGGAAATAAGTTCCTATTTAGGTATTTGACAGTAGAGTGTTGAAAGTTCATTTGTCAGCAGGGTCACTAAGTTGTAGAACTTGTTAGGAAAGCTTGATATTGCTTGGTCCCACATTGTTGCTGTCTAAAATCTCATGGGTAGTTAACAAGAGCAATTATGCAAACTCTGGTATAGCTGAGATTGACCCCTTTCAGTATTTTGAAACACACGTAAGTGTCCGTCAAAGTGCGTCAATAACTCTGAATTTAAAGATAAGAGGAGATGCTACTGTGAAGGATTTCTACTTCTTGCAGAGAACTGAGATTTAAGGCCAACCCACCCTCCTACTAAAGCCTTGCCAGAAAAAAGGTTATTGAAGGAGGTGGCAGATTGATGTTGGAAAGTCTGCTACTCAACTACATATTATACACACCTCTGCATTTACTCTACTCTATGTGTCCTATGTTCTTTAAAGTCATAGATCAGAAAGTACTCTAATGTCCTTCTATACTGAGCTCTTTATATGCTATCTCATATATTTTAATGTATTTTAGTTTAAAATGTAAAATCAAAATTAAGTAGCGAAGTGTAATCGTTGAAAGTGAGTAATTTCACATTTATTTTAATATTGCTTTGTATTGCCAAATATTTCATATGGGGATGAAAGAGTGTGCAAGTGTGATCTGACTTTTGTAATATCTTTCAAAAGAGATAATCAGATATTTATAGTATCCCTGATTCTTTAGAAAGTCAGTCCTAATTTTCAGGTAAAATTTGAAAATATATAATAATTAAGGTTCTATAAACTTAAGATCATTTATACTCTGAGAAGTTCTTAGCTCTTAGATTGCATCCCTAAGTCTCTATAAGCCAAACTTAAAAAAAAAAAGTACTAACATATATGTCTCTATTATTCATTTATTCACCAAATATTTGCTGAAGGCCTACTTGTTCTAGACACAATCCACAAAAATCTGTAAAATCTATAAAAATATTGAACAAAACAGAATGGGTCCCTGACCCCCTAGAATTTAAAATCTAGTGAGTAAATCTTAGTGTTAGCGGATTGATCCTGAATAACTCAATATGTAAGCAGAACATTTTCCTTTGGGTGAATCACCCCTATTTAAAAACGATATTCTTTATTATCAGTGTATTGAAAGAAGTCTAAGCTATAATAATATAACAAATGTCAACTTGTTTTTAAGGAACTATGTTGTTAATGACTAAAAAACGTACTCAACTGAAACAGTTTCAGAAAGTGTACATGTACATAAACACCTAGACTCATACACACAGTTCAATATAAAGCCTGAAGTCACCAAAATGGTTAATGCTAACTGGCTTTGACTAGTGTGTTATTTTTTTTTTATAAAAACAATCATTTGGACTTTTTGTTAAAAATTATATCCTTGGACTACCTCCCAGATATTCTGATTCAGTATGTTAAATATCCATCCCAGGAATACACATTATCAATTAGTCTAATCTGATTCAAATGCTCCATGGCTTGCAGTTTGAGAAACATTGCCTTAAATAATAAATAGACTGTCTTTATGAGTCAGCAAATTAGACGAGGCTATAGGAGTTCCATTCCTGTCCATAAAGAATTACCTGCTAAGGAACTTGCTCTCCTATCATAAAAGAATGAAAACAAAATTGAAAACAACAACAAACAGCCTCCCTGTCCCAGAAAATATATAAAACAATGACTTTCAGGGGCACCTGAGTGGCTCAGTGGGTTAAGCCTCTGCCTTCGGCTCAGGTCATGATCCCAGGGTCCTGGGGTGGAGCCCGGCATCTGGCTCTCTGCTCAGCAGGGAGTCTGCTTCCTCCCCTCTCTCTCTCTACCTGCCTCTCTGCCTACTTGTGATCTCTGTCAAATAAATAAAATCTTAAAAAAAAAAAAAAGATTTTCAGATATCTCACAGAGCAGTAGAGGATTATGATTCTTCAATAAATAAATAAATAAATAAACAAACAAATGAGATGAGCCATATATATGGTTGCTCCAGCTTGATTCATGGAAGTCATTCTCAGAACTTTGAGCATGTAAGAGGAGCTTAAACATCCCTGAGATGAGAATACAGAAATTGGACTTAATAAAACTGAGATAGATAGACATTGTGGGCTATATTACAAGAGGACAGGGAGCTGGAAAGAGACAGAGACAGAGAGATGGATACATATAGAGGGCCTTTGAGTATTTAAACACATGTAAGGTAAAACACAATAATACAGGGGGACAAAACAGGAATTACACTGAATAGTTCCCCATACTCACAGAGGACTGAAAACATTTTACCTTCTTCAGTTAGAATGGAAAATATTCAGTGTTTTGTACTTAGCAGAGAAGGTCCCTTGCTGTGATCTACTGAAAGTCAGCCCTCTACACAAGGGTTTGTCAGATGTCCCACGGTCCCACTGCCCCTGCTGGGGGGGGAGCTCTACTGTGGGGGGAGGCATGGTTGGGGGGGCTCATAGCCTTCCCCGTAGTCTGTGGGTCGCTCTCCTTCCTCTCCTGGGCCCACTTCCCTGTCCTTGCCCCCTCTCGGCCACTCAGCTCCCAACCCCTGGCCAGGAGAGTGGTCAGCATCAGTGGTTACCACCTGCCTCCCCCAGCAAGCCAGTGAGGGTGGCACCCATCCTGCCCTCAGGGGTGCAGGGGAGGCCAGGTCGACCAGAATGGCGGGGGAGGGGAGCAGTGGAGAAAATACCTCGTAATATACTCACAGATATTGAGTAGAATCAGAGAAGAGTATCATCTTAGTAAGGAGCTAAAAGAGCCCAAGACCAAAAGCTGTTTTGGTTAGCCCTAACAAAGTTTCAGAGAAAATGTCAAAAAGATAAACTTGGTCTCAAATAGCTCATCTGAATGTTAGAGAAAGTTCAGCATTCTTTAAAGCCATACAACAAAATCCAGTTACCAGAAAATAAAAATCATTAGGTAGGATATTCAAAAATTCCAAGGCATTCAAAAAAGCAGGAAAATAAGATATAAATATTCAGAAGCAGAAGTGGACCTAAATGAAAGATTATAGAAGTACAAGCCAAAGACTATACAACAGAAATTGCAAATCTTATAAATATGTTCAGAAGTGTAAAGGAAAACTTAAAAATGATGAAGAGAGAAACAGAAGATATTAAAAAAAATAGACTGCTAGCAATAACAAATATAATACATGAAGTGAAAATACACCAAAGAGGATTAAGAACAGATTAAGCACTGCAGAAGAAAAGATCTGTGAACCTGAATACATAATAATAGAGACTAGTCAAGATGAAGTTCAGAGAGAAACCCAATGAAAAAATAAACAGAACATCAGCAACTTGTGGGGCAATATCAAGCTGTCTAACAAATGTATAACTGGAACCCAGAAGCATGAAGAGTAAGAGAAAATGGAAAAAGGTATGAGGAAGGCCGAAAAACTTTTAAAAAAATAATCAAAAGTGGTGAGAAGTACCTTCAGATCCAAAAGGTTCAAACAACTCCAAGCAGAGTAAGCATACAGAAAAATACCCTACAACACTAAAGACATCCTAAAAATAATGGGAAAAAAAAAAAGAAATTTTAAAACCAGCCAGAGAAAGACACATTATATACAGAAAACCAAAGATACAATGATAACAGATTTCTTGTCAGAAGCTATGAAAGCCAGAAGACAAGAAATGGCACCTCTAAATTACTGAAAGAAAAAAAAATCTGCCAACACTTAATTTTATATGCAATAAAAATGAAAATATTCTTTCACAAAATAAAGAAGGCAAAATAAAGACTTTTTTAGGAATGAAAAGAGATAAGTCATTTTATTGACATTAAACTCTACAGCCAGGAGGATAATATCAGATGGGAATTTGAATTTTCTCAAAGGAATGAGTAGTGTTAGATGACTAGCTGTTTAAGGTCCAAATAATAACAGTGTGTTGTGGGCTTCAACCATATGTAGAACTAAAATGTATGACTATTAATTTAGCATCAAGACAGGAAAGTAGAAACAGAAGCTTTTTTTAACACCAGATGGGAAGTGATATAATGCTAGTCAAAGTGATAGTGGTAAGTTAAATGTGTATATTGCAAATCTTAAAGGGAAAGCTAAAATATAAAATAATGTATGCCAATAAGCCAATAGTGGATCTAAAATGTCATAATCATAAAATAATCTTAATGCAAAAGAAGGGGAGAAAAGAGAATTACCAAAAAATAGATGAAATACTTAGTAAGATGATAGATTTAAAACTAAGCATAACAATAATCATACTAGACTTGAGTGGCCTACACACTTCAATTAAAACATAGATATTATCAGGTTGGATAAACAAGTTTCAAATATATGTTGAAACCCAAATTAAGTCTGCATTAAACCCAGATTAAGTAAAAAGATACAAATAAATTAAAAAGTAAAAGGATGCAGAAATATGTGCCATGCAAAACACAATTTTAAAAAGCTCCAGGATAAGGAATATTACTAGACAAAGAAGTGTCATCTCATAATGGTAGAGAAATCAGTTAATCAAGAAGATCCTAAATGTGCTTGTACCTAATAACAGATTTTTTTAAATGGGTGAAACAAAAACTATAAAAGAAATAACAAAAGTATAATTATAGTTGAAGATTCCAACATGCAGATTTCAACACTCTTCTCTCATGGATAAAGTGATGGAAAAATTCGACCAAAAAAAGGAATGAGGTTGTGGAAGACTTAAACACTCTCAACCAACTTTATCTAATTGACACATAGAACATTCTAACCAAGAACAATTAAAACTACATATTCTTTTTAAGTTCACAGAGAATATTGACCAAAATACTATATTTTGATCCATAAAGCCAATTTGAATAAATTAAAATAAATTAAAATAATATATATGATGTTATTGGTCCACAATATTAAACCAGAAATTAATAAGTCTATAATAAAAAGTATATATCCATGTACTTAGGAATTTTTAAATGTGCAACTAAATAACCCTTGAATAAAAAGGATCACAATGAAAATTAGAATATATTTCAAATGGTATCAAAATGATACCACTCACATCAAGAACAGTGCTTAAAGAAAAATGCATAAAATTAAATGCTTATGTTAGAAAATTTAAAAAAGGATGTCACATAAATAGCTTCCACTTAAGAAAATGAAAAAAAGTAGAGAAAAACACAAAGCAAGTAGAAGGAAATAAGTAGTAAAGATAATGCAAATCAGTAAAACAGAAAGCAAAAAAAAAAAAAAAAAAGGAAAATTAATGAAAGCAAAAGTTGGCTCTTTAAAAGTGTCATTAACTTGTTAAACATCTAGCCAAACTGATTGAGAAACAGGACACAAATTAGCAATACCTGGAAAGAATGGGAAGTACTGAACGTACTTCTTAAGTTGAAAAGTTAATAAGAAAGGAATATCATGGACATCGTTATGCTTATAAATTTGAAAATGTATATGAAGTGGCCAAAGACCTTTAAAGACACAAATTAGTTCAAAACATATGCGAAGTGGCCAAAGACCTTTAGAGACACAAATCAGAAGTTCACTGAATAATAAGTAGTAATGTGAAAAAAACTATACATATAAAAAATTGAATTCTTATCTAAAACCTTCTTACAGAGAAAAATCCAAGTCTGAGGTAATGCAATGATGAAACTCTGAGGTAATGCACTATTTTCAGTAAATAGTAAAGCAAATGGAAGGCATGCAAAAAAAGAGGAGATATGAATTTTGATCCTTACTTCACATCATATGCAAATATTAACTTTATCATACTCCTAAATATAGGGTAACATTTATAAAATTTCTAGAACAAAATAGAGCTGAGTATCTTTCTAAGAGTATGTTTTTTAAAAGATTTATTTATTTATTTGACAGAGAGATAGAGACCACAAGTAGGCAGAGCAACGGGCAGAGTGAGAGGGAGAACCAGGCTCTCCACTGAGCAGGGAGCGTGATGTGGGGTTCGATCCCCGGACCCTGTGATCATGACCTGAGCCGAAGTCAGCTGCCCAACCAACTGAGCCATGCAGGTGTCCTCTAAGGTTGCATTAAAAAAAAAAAAAAGAAGAAAAAGAAGAAGAAGAAGAAGAAGAGGAAGAAGAAGAAGAATTAACAAATTGGATTTCATAAATTTTGTTCAAATGATCTTCAAAACACACTATTAGCAACATGGAAAGATATGCCATGGATTGGGAGAAAATATTTACACAGCATATCTGATAAAGGTCTTGTAAGGAGAACACAGGCAGCAACCTCTATGACCTCTAGTAAGAAGTTCTTCTACTAGACACATCTCCAGAAGCAAGGGAAACAAAAGCAAAAATAAACTATTGGGACTTCACCAAGACAAAAAGCTTCTGCACAGTGAAGGAAACAATCAACAAAACTAAAGATAGCCTATAAGATATACGTATATATTAGAATCTTACTCAGCCATCAAAAAGAATGAAATCTTGCTGTCTGCAACGGTGAGGTTGGAACTAGAGTATATTATGCTAAGTGAAATAAGTCAGTCAGAGAAAGACAAATACCATATATCTTCACTTGTGGAATCTAAGAAACAAAACACATGAGCATAGGGGAAGGAAGAAATTGAAAGGACTTGTATACAGAACACTTAAAGAATTCTTACATGTCAATACTTAGAAGACAAATTAATTTTTAAACTAGGCAGAAAATTGAACACATGCTTTACAGATAAGATATGTAAATGGAAAATAAGTACATGAAAAGATACTCAACATCATCAGTCATTAGGGAATGCAAATTAAAATTGCAGTGGGATACTACCATATATCCAACAGAATGGTTAAAGTTAAATATAATGATGGTACTAATTGTTGGCAAAGATGTGGAATAACTCAAACACATAGGTGTTAGCAGAAATGCAAAATGGTAAATATTTTAGAAAAGTTTGACTTTTTCAAGTTTAAATCGTTATATGACTATTTTAATTTGCCATCTACTGTACTTTAAATTGGTAAATGTTCATGTATGTACATTGCACCTTACTACATTTGTTTTAAAAAAGTGACATGCTAGAATTCATCATATATGAATATTTTTGTAGTCATTAAAATATACATCTGAAGGAAAACAGCCTGTAAGTACACATAGCTCTTTCATTCAAAATAAAGTAACAGGATTTTCTCTATCAACTTCACTGAATTTTGCAGTCCCATACGGTACAATGTTATTGAAAATTTTGTTCCAAGAAAATGATTGTAAAGATTCTCATCTACTTATTCAATAAATAAACCACAACTGGTCAAAAGCAGGAATAATTTGTATTCAAATTAAGGAAACCCCCCAAACATAAAGTCTTTCTTATAACATGTTTTTTTTTCTAATTTGAAATTATTTCTGGAGGCCATGGTATAGTGCAAGGCAGATCTGAAAACACAAAAAATAGAGCCTATAGTAAAAACTATAGAGAAAAATGATCCAAAGATGCCAAAACCTACTGGGAAATTATACCATTAGAACTTGAATCTAGCTGAGAGGGTGGGAGGTTCCCACTTCAGACCTTTATAATGGATTGTTACACAACATGGCTATTTCACCAGTCAGTTATTTAGAGTATGTTCCCTAAAGAACAGAAGGTACAGGCTTTATAAATCAGGAATTCAAGACAGTAGTTGTTATGTTGATGAAAATTGCATGGAGATGGGATTTTACATGTTCATAAAATGAAAATGACAGTATTTGCTCTCACCTCTTATGAAATCCCAGTCATTCTCTCTGTAAGTATTGTAAAAGAAAATTCAGTTAAACCTTTCATTTCAAAGGTCAAGCGTGGTAAATTAGACCCTCAAAGATTTCTTACCTGAAAGTATACAGAGGAAAGAAGGCATTAAATACAGAGTTATTTTAAGTCACTATATTAAAACCTTGCGCTTTATTCTTTAGATCTTTCTCAGAAGAAATTTAGGGAAATGAACAGCATGTCAGCTTTTGAGGGAAATCAATCTGTGCTGGATTTGCAGTTTTGCTGCTTCCTATCTATAACCTTTGGAAAGATAGTATGAATTTCAATTTACTTTTCTATGAAGCTGGGAAAGAATTCCTGCTTTGCAATGCCCTTGAGATGAACAGATAAAATATATATGGTATTTAAAATTGTTAGATAATATATTTGCTTCTTATCTAATCTAGACACCTATTTAGTCCAAAACTTCACCCATAGCAGATTGGAAGCAACAAATAAGAAAACAAGGTATGGGCAGAAAAAGGGAAATTTCAAGTAGAATCTATGTGATTATATAATAAAGAAAATGATAATCAGAGACAAATAGCAGCATTAAATCATCATATTTCATATATGTCCAAAACTGCCTTATATGCTCAAAATGATGATGTACTAGAACTTACTGAGAAAATTACATTGCATTTCCTGTCCTCTGCATAGTTAGATATGAGACTTGTATAAGAGTGGGGTAGAGGGCTGATGGAGGCTGACCTTGATGCCCCTGAACAGTCAGGAAAATCAAAAGCAACTCATCAATTAACACCACCTCTGTGGAAAAAAAAAAAAAAAAAGAATGCATATATACAATACAGTACATAAACCAAAGCTATCTATAATTCAACTACTTATATCATGGATTAAGATGCATATTTGTGTAGGTCATACTATGAGCTGAAACAAAGAAAGTATACATAAATATTAAGCAAGAACTGAAAAAATAAGGAAGAAGAGGAGGAAGAGAAGAAGAAAAGAAAGAAGAAGAAAATGAACAATAATAAGGAAAGAAAGTTCACAGATAGTTTTAAACCATTCCTGTATAATTACTGGGTCAAGTAGAAAATTTAAAATAATATTTCTTATTATTTATAAAAGATGACAAAATGTCAAATCTTATGGGATGTCACAGAAGTTATATCAAGAAATAAATACACTGGGGCACTTTGGTGGTTCAGTCAGTTAAGCATCTCCCTTCAGCTCAGGTCATGATCCCAGTTTCCTGGGATCGAGCCCCACAACAGGCTCTTTGATCAGCAGGAGAGTCTGCTTCTCCCTCTCCCTTTACCCCTCCCCAGGCTTATGCTTTCTTTCTCACTCACTCTCAAATAAATAAATAAAATATTTTTTTAAAAAACAGAAAGAAATAGATCATTTTAAAATGATTTTATTACTAAACATGAGAAAAGTTAAGTCTTCAAATAAGATTACAGGGAAAGAAAGTAATCTTAATGAGAACAAGAGGAAGGAGTTAGTGAAAAAGCAGAATAAATTGATTATTAAACATCAAATATTATAAAATTTATGTGGCAATATCAATTTTTGTGAAAAATCAATAAAATTTCAGACAAATGGAATTAAGGGTAAGAGAGAAACCACAAAATAGGGAAACAAAAGAAAAAACAAGAGCAAATATTTAAAATATGAAATATTTTCAATATGAATATATTTTAAGGTCTCAAAAATGGATTATGAGAAGATAAAATTCTTAAGGATTGGAAAAAGAGCATAGCAAAAAAACACAAAAGAAACAAACATTTATTTGGCAAAATACACCTCCAAAAAGGCATCTGGGTGAGATGTTTTATATATTACTTCTTTCATACTTAAGAAAAATATAAACAACAACAACAACAAATCAGGCAATTCCTATTTTGATTATCTATTCCAGAGCATACAAAGGTATAAGCAGTTTCTTTTAGAGCTTTACAATCCCAGATACCCTACCCAACAATTTCACATTAAACATTACAATCTAAATACATGAATTAAAAGACAGAGTTTGCAAAACCGGATTAAGAAATAATATCCAATTGTTTTCTATAAGAAATGTATAATTTAAATATATACTTGTAAAATGTGTGTTTAAAAGACTCATATGGATTAAAAGTAAAGGAATGGAGAAAAGTAAACCATGCTAACACAAATCAAAAGGAAGATGCAACACTTATGTTAATTTCAGAAGAGGAAGACTTCAGATCAATTATCAGGGATAATGAATTATATTACATAATGATAAAGGAGTCGATATTCCAAGAAGTCATCTTAAACATGTATAAACCTAACAACAAAGCATCAAAATATGAGGTTAAAACTGATAGACCTGCAAGGAGAAATGGAAAAATCCACAGTTATCCTTGGAATCTTCAACACAGTAATTGATAGATCAGGTAGACAGAAAGTCAGTAAGCGTATAAATGAACTGAACAAGCACTGTCAAACAACTTGATCTAACTGACATCTGTAGAACATTCCACACAACAACAGAATGCCACTCTGTCTAAATGCACGACTAGTCTAAATCATTGTCAGAAGCAGCCAGCCATCTATTCCAACTCCCTTGTTCTCCAAGCCCTAACTATTTCCTTTTTGTCAGGAAAAATTAAAAAGTGACCCTTGGAACCTCTTTATCCATATGTGTTGAAGATGTTCCCTTAAATCACTAAGGTATGTTTAGGAAAAACAGAAATTTGACATTGAATGTACACAGTGCTGTTGTTCAGAAGAAAAATAAAATCTAAATAGGTTAATGAGATTTAAAACATCTCAACTCTTTAGGAATAGCTCAGTAGATTTAGTAGAGCAAAGGCTAATAAGATGACCTAAGAGCTCTACTCACTAATGGCACAAGCAGAAAAATTTTCTGAAAAACTACATACATACAGATAATTAAACTTGCTTATTTAATATGCATTTGTTCCTCTACATTTTATTGCAAAAAACACAGGCATACTTCAACAATAGTACAGTTTTGGTTCCAGACTCCTATAATAAAGCAAATATTGTAATAAAGCAAGTCAAAGGGATTATTTTGTTTTCCAGTGTTTATAAAAGTTATGTTTACACTATAGCATAGTCTAGCAAGTGTGCAATAGCATTACATCTAAAAAAGTCCCAATATACATACCTTAACTAAAAATACTTTATTTCTAAAAAAATGCTAACCATACTATGGTGAGTGCTGTGAAGTATGTAAACCTGCCGATTCACAGACCTGTACCCCTGGGGCTAATAATACATTATATGTTAATTTAAAAATAAAAAATTTAAAAAATGCTAGCCATAATCTGAGTTTTCGCTAGTTGTAGTCTCTGATCACAGATCTCCATAAGAAATATAATAAAAATGAAAAAGTTCAAAAAATTGTAAGAATTACCAAATGACACAAAGATATGATGTGAGCAAATGCTGTTGGAGAAATTATGCCCATAGACTTGGTCAATGCAGGGTTGCCACAAAACTTCAATTTAAAAAAAAGTGATTTAAAAAAATGCAATATCTGCAAAGCACAATAAAAGAAAGTGAAATAAAACAAAGTATGACTGTATCCGATTACATTATTTTTCATTATCAAATATATTCCTGTATAAGACACAGGGATCTCCTGCACAGTTTTAGGAGATATATGCTCTACCCAAAACACTTAAGGAATGTACCTTAGGTGCTAAGCCTAAGGTACGTAGGCGCTGAGACTATCCTATGTTGTCTATTCTAAGGCATAGTGCTCTGTTGCTCAAGGCATTCAATTCTCATCCTTGCCTGCAGGAAAAAATGTCAGCATGGCTCCGAAGACAGCAGCATTTGAGTTTAAGTTACCCCCATGTCCATGTTGATGCACACTTTCCTTCTCTTGAATAATCCAACTCCTTTCCTCTAAGAGTAAGGACAAGAGAAGTATCCTTGTACTTTTCTGGAACAAAAAACATGGTGTCAGCATGCAGTGTCTTTGTCCTTTTTCTGGAGTGAGGTGAAAATAACCTCTTATTCATGATGATGAACCTACAGAGGAAAAAAAAATGAGTTATTCTGCCACATTCAAATGAATCAAATTCTAAACAGAGAATAAGGATGTTTTGTAAAATTGTAAAAAAAATTTTTCCCAAAGTATTCGACTTTAGTATTTGACTGAATTAGCTAACCAGGATCCTTCTACCAAGTTCCAGGTGTCAGTGCAGTGGGTGATAAATCACCGACAAGTTACAAGTGGAATGAATGTAATGCTATATATATAATAGCTTTACATATTATACATATAGCATTGTATGTATACACACACACACACATATCCACACACACTGTGTATATACATATATGTGTATATATACACACATATATGTGTATATGTGTATATATGTGTATATATACACATATATGTATACACACTGTGTATACATATATACACACACACATATGTGTATACACACTGTGTATACATATATATATACACACACATATGTGTATACACACATAGTAAACAATATGTAAAATATTGCATATTTTTCAAAATAGGAGTGTTCGGCTATTATTTTGAAAATTGGTATTTTAAATTGCACATATTAATTTCTTTCTTTCAACTATGTAGTAGACATTACTGTTGCTTACCAGTAGGTGAATGAGTGTCACCGCTACATGGAAGCATTTTCAAGCCCGTGTGTGATCTCTCTCCAGAGCAGTTTGACTGGTGAACAGTTCCAGATCTTGCAGCTTTAGAAAGGTGCAGCCTCTCTTGGCCTGGATCATGAAATTGCCCCATGGAGTTCAATTGCCTGCAGTCTACTAGACCAACAGTCCATGTTGCTTAAATGAGAGAAAAATGTAATTTGGGGTTGATATGTTTTTGGTTTTGTTTTTAATTATTGTTTCTGATGTTTGGCTTAGTTATTTGTTGTTATTTTTAGTTACCCCAGCATAAACTAGTTTAATCTTACCAAGATGATACTGCTAACATACTAAACTGCGGTACCTCAGTCCTCTAGAAGAATAAAGAGCAGCAAGTTAGAGCGCCAACCTGAGAAAGCTGATTAGTCTCTTAGGCAGGATGCTACAGCTTAGCAAAATGACGACAATCAAAGGTTCATGCTCAGAGGTGGTAAGTTTCAGAAAACACCAAACTCATTTTTAGTTACAAATTCTGACTTATGTATTTGTAGACATATCAAGGAAACTGGTCAGTCAAGTCAAAGTCCACTGGTAAGACTTATCCTTCTATTTAAGAGCAAGTTGAATTATAATGAAAACTTTGGTTATGAAACATAAAAGCAGAAATATAGAGATATGGTTGTCTAATCTTAATTCCTGCAGAAGAAATGCCTATTTAGGGGAGAGGAAGTTTCTGGTCAGACCATTTCTCACCTGAAGGGAAATAAAACACTGTGACAAATTCTTATGCTCTAGACTTCCTTTTCCTCAATTCCACATATAAATATCCTTTGTTCAGATGTTAATGTCATTGATAAAGCTACAAATTCCACTTATTATCAAAGTGGTCTTAGGTTATCTTGCCCTTTTATCAACATGAAATTATGAAGCCACTTAAATTCCTGTGGAGAATTTATATCATCCATTATTTGTTAATTTTGTTATCCCAACTCTTGCTGATTGAGTATTCCCTCAGAGTTTCCTCATTCAATCAATGTTTACTGGATACCCACTATGTATTAGGTCTGATTCAAAGTGAATAGGCTGAATGTCTTACTCATGAGACATAGTCTATGAGGGACACAGACAATAAATAAACACGTAATGGAAAGTGCCAGAGAACACTTTAGTAAATAATCTTTCACCATCACAATTATTTTATTTGCAATGGACATTAGCTTCCTTAATACAGTCCTTTAAAGAAAAATGAAAGATACATTCATAAAGTTTAGTAATATTAACACACTAAGGAGAGTAGTTCATGTTTACACTTTAAAATAGCTATGTCAAAGGAAATCTTCAACAAAATGAAAAGACAACCTACTGAATGATGGAAAACATTTGCAAATCAGGTATTTGACAAATAATTGATATCCAAAGTATACAGAGAACTCATAGAACTCAATAGCAAAAACACAAAAGTCTTATTAAATTTTTCCAAAGAAGACATATAGATGGCTAACAGGCACATGACAAGACGCTCAATCTCATTAATCAGCAGGGAAATTCGTATCAAAACCACATGGAGATATTACCTCACACCTTTTAGAATGGCTATTATCCAAAAGACAAGAAATAACAAATGTTGGCAAGGATGTAGAGAAAAAGAACCCTTGTGCACTGTTGGTAGGAATGTAAATTGGTGCAGCCACATGGAAAACAGTATGGAGGTTCCTCAGAAAATTAAAAATAGAACTGCCATATGATCCAACAATTCTATTTCTGAATATTTATCTTAAGAAAATGAAAACACTAACTCAAAAAGTTATGTGACTCTCATGTTCACTGAAGCATTATTTACAATAGCTAAGATATGGAAACAACCTAAGTGTGCCTCAACAGATGAATGAAGAAGATGTGGTGTGTGTGTGTGTGTGTAACAGAATATTATTTAGCCATTAAAAAGAAAGAAATCTTGCCATTCATTTGTAACAATATAGGTGGAACTTGAGGGCTTTGAAACTGATGAGTGAAACGAGTAGACAAAGACAAATACCATATGAGCTCACTTATACACAGAATCTAAAAAGTGGGAAGAAAAAAAAAAAAGCCAAGCTCACAGATATGAACAGATTGGTGCCTGTCAGAGGTGGGGAGTGGGAGGGAGGTGAGCAAAATGAGTGAAGGGAGTAAAAAGGTACAAACTTCTAGTTATAAAGTAAAGTAAGTAATGAAAATGTAATATACAACATAGTGACTGTAATTAATAACATTTTACCACATATTTGAAAGTTGCTAAGAAAATTTTTTAAAGTTCTCATCACAAGAAAAAATATTCTATAACAATATATAGTGAAGAGTGTTAACTAGATTATTGTGGTGATCATTTTGCAATATACACAAGTATCAAATCACCATGTTGTATACCTGAAACTAATGTAGTGTTGAGTATCGGTTATACTTCAACAAAAAAAAACTGGTTGTACCACAAAAATTGATCCACTATCTAATAGTAGATCATTTACATCATTAGTGGATCATTTAGATCATTTTTTATATATATATATATCTATATATATAAATATACTTATATATGTTGAGATGAGAAATTCATTGTATATATGTGTGTGTATGTGTTTGTGTGTGTATATATATATATGTATATATATATATATTTCTCTTTCTCCTCAAATGCATGTGAGCCAAGAAAACATTCTATAAATAGGGTAATAATTAACACATTGCACAAAATTAAATTCAAGACACTTACAGAAGTGCTTTCACAGCTCCAAAGCTGTTCCTGTGGATGAAACACCTAAGGAAGATGCTACAGAGTGTAGCCATATTGCTTCTTATTTCTAGTTTTACTGTGCTATAGATAGATTCAAAAAGAGCTTACAAATAGCAAAGCTGCGATGCCATACTGATTTTTTCAGGAAACAAGATTCATTTTAATTAAGCATTACTCTCAGACAGGCAGTGTCTGGATGTTAAGAAATCATATACTAAAATATCTGCTAGAAAATCATAGGCTTGTAAGTAGTCCTATATCAAATGGCAGTGGTGAATCTTAAATCACAAAGAAACAACAAGGAGGGATCCCTAGGCATCCTAGGAGAGCTCTGGAATCACTATTACACTGATTTTCTCTTCTCGAAGTATCTTGCAAGGGGTAACTTTTGACATCTCTGAAGCAAACAAAACTATGTAGTAACTGACAAAGATGTTCTGCATAGGTTACAAAACAAGAAATTGAGAGGAGAAATGTTTCACTGTTTCCTTGAAGGGAGAAATAGAAAAGGTCACAAGAGCTCAAGTGTGACTGGGAGTGTCTAAGTCTGGACATATATTTAAATCTCAACTCCGATTCTATGGTCCACAAAAAAAGCAAAGGGGCTCTGGTAGTCTTTCTTTTTTTTACACTTTTTTTTTTTTTTGACAGAACAACAAGAATGAACATGAACCAACTCAGGGAAAATACATCTAAGGAGGAAAAGATAATCTCATCAAGAAGTTAGAACACCAAAGAAAAGATGGCACCCAAATTGGCATCCAGATTGGGAAACTGCATGAGTCAGTGTCAGGCAGTTTTTAGTGTCAGCTATAAATAAAGGAGTTCACTATTCCACAGATTGCCAGAAATTTTCTGTGAAGGACCAGTAGTAAATATTTTAGATTTTGAAGACCATATGGTGTAAGTTGCAACCAATCAACTTTCATTATAGTGTGAAAGCAAATATATAAATGATACCTAAATGAATGTGCATAGGTATGTTCCAATAAAACTTTATCTATAGACACTAAACTTGAATGTCATAAAATTTCCATGTGCAATAAAATAGGATTTTTCTTTTGTTCCCCCAATTTTAAGAAATGTAATAACTATTCTTAGCTCACAAGCCATACACAAATGTGTCATGGAGCAGATTTAGTCCATACTTTGCCAACACTTACACTATTCTAAGAACATAAGCATAATAAGGTCTATATGAAAATTTATTTTTATTTTATTATGCTCTGAATGTTTTATTTTAAATAAATGTGTATGAGGGATGCCTGGGAGGCTCAGTCTGTTAAGCAGCTGCCTTCGGCTCAGGTCATGATCCCAGCACCCTGGGATCAAGTCCCACATTGGGCTCCTTGTTCTGCAGGAGCCTGCTTCTCCCTCTGCCTCTGCCTGCCACTCTGCCTGCCTGTACTCTCTGTCCTTTGACAAATAAATAAATAAAATCTTAAAGAATAAGTAAGTTAATTAAAATAAATTTAAAAAAAAATAAAAATAAATGTGTATGATACATTAATAGTTTTTTAAAAATGTGTGACTAGGAAAAGAAAACCCTATTTCTTACATAGTTCGTGTGGTATGTATGTCTAAAATCTTTTATGCCTTACGGTATTAGATCCATAATGGAAGAAGAGTATCTAACTAATAACTTAAGTCCTAGAGAGTCAAACCAAACATCTGGGTCAGAGTGGTAAAATCTTCAAAACACTGCCAAAATGTGCATGAGAGGGAGAAATGGCCATTGTTGATATATTTTGACTATATTTGTTCTTCAACAACAAATTAAAAGAATCTTCAAATCCTCAATACATACACATAAGTTTATTCACTTAAGATCTCCTAGTTTTCTACCTCTAAGCCATTGTTTCCTCCAGAAACAGCAGTGCTAGAGAAGAAGATCTTTGTGGTCATTCCTGTCCAACCAAGTATAATCTGGGAACCTGGGTCCTGGGGCTTCATGTTTCTCTCCATTATCTAGTAATAGGATGTTGTTAGAGGATCACACAGTGAAGGGGGCTTGTAAGAAATATCGATGGCTCTTTTGTCCAGGAAGATATTGTCTAAAGTTGGTACTTTTAATTTATTTGTAGGGGAAAAGCATTTCTGGAGGTTTCACTGTGCTGCAGAGTAAGCAACAGCAAAAGAAAGCAAAAACCTCATCTGCAAGAACTACTAGTTGTATGACTGGAGGGCGCAAACCTACCTGAAAATTAATTTATTTGCACCAGTTTTTCTGTATTCATAATTTTAATGTTGAATTCATTGGTTTTCAAACTTTTTTGTTAGTTTTTTTTTTTTTTTTTTTTTTTTAAGCAGCAGTTCCATTATTTTAAGAGTCTAACAGAAAATCTCAAGGTATAAATCAGTCCATAGTTGGGCTGCTCAGGTTAATTCTGGGTCAGACTATTGCTTGTAATTCTCTCCTCTCATTCAGTGTCTCCTGGGGTTCCTTAGAATATAATTGGCCAGCTACTGGTCTTTATTGTTTTACTTACCATTTTACCTTGGCTCTGCTTTGCAAAAGTAAAAATATTTTTCCTAGCCATATACAGAAATGACAATCTATCAAAAAGGTTCTCTTTCAGAGACCTCAATGTGAGACAGGAATCCATCAAAATCCTTGAGGAGAACACAGGCAGCAACCTCTTTGACCTTAGCCACAACAACTTCTTCCTGGAAACATCACCAAAGGTAAGGGAAGCAAGGACAAAAATGAACTATTGGGACTTCCTCAAGATCAAAAGCCTTTGCGCAAGGGAAACGGTCAACAAAACCAAAAGACAACTGACAGAATGGGAAAAGATATTCACAAATGATAAAGGGCTAGTGTCCAACATCTATAAAGAACTTATCAAACTCAACACCCAAAGAATGAATAATCCAATCAAGAAATGGGCAGAAGACATGAACAGACACTTATGCAAAGAAAACATCCAGATGGCCAACAGACACATGAGAAAGTGTTCAACATCACTTGGCATCAGGGAAATATGAATCAGAACCACAATGAGATACCACCTCACACCACTCAGAATGGATAAAATTAGCAAGTCAGGAAACAACAGATGTTAGCAAGGATGCAGGGAAAGGGGAACTCTCCTACATTGCTGGTGGGAATGCAAGCTGGTGCAGCAACTCTGGAAAACAGTATGGAGGTTCCTCAAAAAGTTGAAAATAGAGCTACCTTATCACCCAGCAATTGCACTACTAGATGTTTACCCTAAAGATACAAATGTAGTGACCTGAAGGGGCACATGCACCCAAATGTTTATAGCAGCAATGTCCATAATAGCCAAACTATGGAAAGAACCTAGATGTCCATCAACAGATGAATGGATAAAGAAGCTGTGGTATATATGTACAATGCAATACTATGGAGCCATCAAAAGAAATGAAATCCTGCCATTTGCAACAACATGGATGGAACTAGAAGGTATTATGCTGATTGAAATAAGTCAATCAGAGAAAGACAATTATCATATGATCTCTTTGATATGAGGAATTTGAGAAGCAGGGAAGGGGGTGGTGGGAGGTAGGAAATACAAAAAGGAAACAAGATGGGATCGGGAGGGACACAAACTATAAGAGACTCTTAATCTCATAAAACAAACTGAGAGTTGCTGGGGGGTAGGGGGGTAGGGATAGGGTGGTGGGGTTATGGACATTGGGGAGGGTACGTGCTATGGTGAGCGCTGTGAAATGTGTAAGCCTGATGATTTAGAGACCTGTACCCCAGGGCAAATAATACATTATATGTTAATTTAAATAAATAAGTTAATAAATAAAATTTTTTTAAGAAGGTCCTCTTTCAGGATAAAAATATACACAAACTTGTTATAAAGTTATGAAGGATTTCAAATTAAGACCTGTCCAAGTCCCTTTACACTTTTCCCACAACAGATGAGAATCCCATTGTAAATTCCTGTGTGGTCTAGTTCCTTTTGGTTGCTTTTGGATACAAAGTCCACTTTATTTCAAAACACTCAATTTTGGGAGTATCCATATAGTATATTTTTCATGCACAGCACATACAAATATTCCTACCGAAGGCAGAAGCTTCAGGGTGGGGGAAAGAGAGAGAGAGTTCTTAGTAACAGGAAGTGTCTCAATG
Source organism: Martes martes (assembly GCF_963455335.1). Taxonomy (NCBI): domain Eukaryota; kingdom Metazoa; phylum Chordata; class Mammalia; order Carnivora; family Mustelidae; genus Martes; species Martes martes. The sequence goes on from NC_137893.1 coordinate 19,972,222, forward strand.
ATTCAACTGGAAAGATTTCTAGAAAAGGCAATGAAACCAGGGATAGAAAGTAACCCCCAACTGTGAACAGTCATGGGAAATTGAAAGATAGGAGGACATGCATAATTTAGCCTGGCTGACAAATTAGCATTCATTCCAGTCTATGAATACACTGCTTTGGCCTGCCCACAATTAAAGTGCCAGCTTAGCTTTTAATTCAAGGGGCATTATAAGATCAGAAGAAAAAAATAACAGTTTCTAAAGTCTTTTATTCAGGGTACTGAAAACATCTTGAATTAAGCTGAAAGAACAGCTCATTTACTTTCAACTACTTTTGCCACTTGTTTCCATAGACCAAGAGAAATGCAACATGGAGATAGCTTGGGACTGTTTTTGGGACTCCAAGAATTATTGGTACCTGTTCCTGCTGCTGCTGATTATTTAGCCTAAATTTTTAAAATATAATTAGGACGCCAATTAAAATTTAGCCTATCACCATTAAACATCCTTGAATTTAGCTATTTTAAAAACCACAAACTTTGAATTTGAGAAATGTGGCACAAAATATAATTTAGTAGTTATTTGTATAAATAACCTTTTCAAAATTAGATACCTGGTCTAAAAATGCAAGAGAAGGCACATCTGGAGATGAAGTTGTATGTTAATTTGCTTCTTGATCTCAAGCTGCTTCCTCAAGTATGTAAGGATTTCATTTATTATAGATTATTTGGACTTCTTTCCAAGCTTTGTTTTCTCGACCTGGGAGGTCAGTTCTGGGGGGCGGGGTGGGGGGAATGAACAATAGTAGTCAGTTAGGGAATTGTTATTCTTTAAATAGGAAACTTCTGAGGTTGTATTTTTATCCCAAATGTGTGTGTTCGTGTGTGTGTGTGTGTGTGTGTGTGTGTGTGTATGGTGTATAATGTGAATTCACATTTCCAAGATATATTTTTTTCTAAAACCATATAATAGCATCTCCTGAGGATACATTTAGGAGTAGAAAAAAGGAAGATTTATAAATTTATTCAAAGTTTCTTAAACAAAATCCAGTTTCCATTTATCCAATAAGCTCTCAATGTATTAAATATACATTTTACATGTATCTATACATACACACACACACACACACCACAACTGTGTGCTATCTGTGCACTTTTTAAAGCTCAGTTCTATGTGAAGGTCACTGAAAAAGCATAAAATCTTCATGTAGCCTGTGGCATGATAAAGTATACCAGATAATGAGGTAAAAACATATTTGGCTGTGATTATGAAGGATCAGAGCAAATTTGCTGAAGGGCCACAAAAATGAAATTAATTCAGAAATAAAAGCAGGATTTTCATTGTACTGAAACAGCCAAATGAAAAGTAAAAATCAAGTCAATCACCAAAGCAATCTAACAATACTTTCCAAGCATAGTGCTGTTTATCCAAAATTCACAGCATACACATCAAAGGAAAAGGCACATCTCAAGCAAGTGGAACTTTTTGTGATAGTCTAGAAGATTGCTAAATGCTTTAGAGGAAAAAAATACACACGTTTTACTGTAAGAATCAAGCAAATTCTTTTTTTTTTTTTTTAAACCAAAGAACAGTGATAAAAAGGAAGAGGGAAAGAGCCTGTACTCTGGACCATGGGTTTTCTTTCAACAGTTTAATTTAATTTCAGTGAGGAAATGATGATTTGAGCCTCTTTCCAAGACATCCCTTATTTACTTATCCTTATCCCTGATCTCCAAGAATCCTGCAGCTCTAATAGACAGAAGAGGAGTTGGCAGGAGAGATTGATATATTGGTAGGGAAGAAGGCAATTTTAATTTAACTTTTCACTTTTAAACCCCCCAAATATAATTGTGTTGTAAGTAAATATAGATTCAGTGCTAATATGCCAAGCGACTATGTTTGACATCACGAGAGAGCAAGGGTAAGGCATGCTCTCTGTTGTGAGAAGCTTGCTGTCTAGGGTCAAGCTTTCAGGCAATGGGCCACACATGGAGGCTTGGGATACTGAGCCTCTCAGCAGTGGGGCAGCCCAGTAGGCCTTGGAGAAGATGAGGCCTATGGCCCAAACCTCCAGCTGTGTGCTGTCTTTATTTTGATTTCCTTGGAGATCATCCTAAGCTGGTTGGTACTTCCTATGGTCCTCATGACCTGCTGAATGATATTGAAGAAGTTTTCTACCAAATAGATATCTGTTTCTGAAACCAGCAAATGTTTATAGGCTGCTTGGAAGGGTTCATAATTCAGTTATTTCATAGATGACCCTTATCAGATGGAGGGATTCTCACTTTTTTTGTGCCTTTTTGAGTTTTTACCATAAATGAACAATAAATTTTGTCAAATGCTTTTTCTGCCTCTACTTAGAAAATCATATAGTTTTCCTTACAAATCCTCTTAATAATTCTGTTAATATATTAATATCGCTTAGCACACATTGACCTTCAAGTATTGAACTTGCATTTTCTGAATAAACCCCACTTGGTCATGACGTATTAACTCTTTCACATATTGTTTGATTCTCTTTGCTAAAATTTGGTTTAGAATTTTTACTTCTACAATCATGAATGATAATTGCATATAGGTTTTGATTTTATAATATCTTTATCTGTTTTTAGTATTAAGGTAATATGGTTCTGAAAAAAATGACTTGGGATGTATTCACTCTTCCATAATTGTCTAGAAGAGTTGAGTTCAATTGATGTTATTTCTTCTTTAAATATTTGGTAGACTCCTGGGGTGCCTGGGTGTCTCAGTGGGTTAAAACCTCTGCCTTCAGCTTAGGTCATGGTTCCAGGGTCCTGGGATCGAGCCCCACGTCAGGCTCCCTGCTCGGCAGGGAAATTGCTTCCCTTCCTCTCTCTCTGCCTGCCTGTTTGCCTACTTGTGATCTCTCTCTGTCAAATAAATAAATAAATAAATAAATAAATAAATAAAATTAAAAATAAATAAATATTTGGTAGACTCCTACAGTGAAGTGCTCATTTTCTTTGAGAAAAATTTTAACTACAGATTCAGTTAGGGATACTCAGATTATTTGTTTCTTGGGTGAAATTTGGTAATTTTGTAGTTTGTGTCTGAAAGGGATTTGACCATTTTATATGAACTATTGTATTTATTAGCATAAAGTTGTCCATAAATATTTCCCATTCTTACAAGATCTTTAGGATCTATTATCTTCTCTTTTCCCTAATATCAGTGATTTGGGTGTCTTTTATTTTCCCAGTTAGTTTGGTGAGAGGTTTACCAATTCAAATGGCTATCTTAAAGATTGATATTTTCACTTTATTGACTTTCTCTATTGTTTTCCTTTACATCTGCTCTTTACAAATATTTTATTATTATTTCATTTTATATCTGATCTTTAGGAATTATTATTATATCTCTACTTATTGTTTATCATTTCTTCTACTTTTGTTGGATCCAATTTGCTGGGGGTTTTTTGTTTCTTTTAAGTGGAAGTTAAGGTCATTAGTTGAGACCTTTTACCTTTTCTAATATAAGTGTGTAATTAATATAAAGTATTTAAATTTTTTCTAAGCACTGCTTAAACTACATTTCACAAATTTTTATATGCTGGGTTTTCATTTTCATTCGATTCAAAATATATTTTTAAATTTCCTTGTGATTTCTTTGCCGTGTTATTTAGAGGTATGTTATTTAGTTTTCAAATATTCATAAATTTTCTAGATATCACTCTGTTGTTTATTACTTATTTAATTCCATTTTGTTTGGACGATATGCTTGAATTATTTTAAATTTATTGAGACTTCTGTTATGGCTCAGAAAGTGATCTATCTTCATAAATATTCTATTTTCATTTGAAAAGAATTCGTATTCTTGCTGTTTTATGGCGGTATGGCCTATAAATGTCAATTATGTCAAGTTGTTTACACTATTTTTCATATCTTCTATATCCCTATTGATTTTCTGTGTAGTTGTTCCATCAATTATTGAGAGAAGAGTGTTGAAATATCTGATTGCAATTGTAAATTTGTCCATTTTGCTTTTCGGTTCTATCAAGTTTTGCTTCCTATAATTTAAAGTTATGTTGTTATGTGCATAAACATTGAGATTGTTATGATTTTTTGATGAATTAATCCTTTTATTATCAGAAAATGTCCATCTTCATCTGATATAGTATTTCTTGCTCTGAATCTATATTTTATAAGACTACAGTCATTCTAGCTTTCTACTGATTAACGCAAGCCTGAAAGCCTTTACATTTAACATATTTATACATTTTATTTAAAATGGATATATTATACACAGCTTAATGTCAGCTTTTTAAAAATACAATATGATAATATATGCCTTTTAATTGGTCTAATTAGAATATTTATGATAGTATGCCTTCAAATAATATCATTCTATCTCATATACATTACAACTCCTTTACAACAGAATTCTCCCACTTCCCCTCTCCTACTCTTTGTTCCTTTGTTTTCTTATATTTTACTTCCCTTTTTGTTATTAACTCTATTGTAGTTATGTATGTAGTGAAGACATCCAAACCTGGCATTTAATTTGTGAGGATTTCTACCTAAAAATTCAATTAGTACTATTAAGGAAATGAAAAGGTTAGCCACAAACTGGGAGAAAATATTGACAAAACATATACCCAGCAAGTGACTTAGATGTGGAATATGTGAAGAACACATATAGCTTGATAATAGCTGAACCAAGAGTCCAATAAAAATGTGTACAATATTTGAACAGACATTTCAGCAAAGAAGATATACATATGACAGATAAATATATGAAAAGATTCTCAATATCACTAGTCATTAGGGAGTTTCAAATTAAAACTGCAATGAATATTATACACTTATGAGAATAGTTAAAATTAAAAAGACTTGATATACCAAATATTAGATTGGATGTGGAGGATTGGATGTGCTGCTTGTAGAAATGAAAAATAGTACAACCACTTTTAAGCACACACCTACCATATAATTTAGCTATTTACCCATAACTATGCTCAGTGGAAGAAAAATGCATAATTTTACATAGAAAAGTCTTGAAAATGCAAACTAATATATAGTGACAGAAAACAAATCAGTGGTTCCCTGAGGACATTGTGGAAATAAAGGGAGGGATGGATTATAAAGGGATATAAACAGGGTATGTATATGACTGATATGTCTTTGTTCTTGACAGTGGTGAAGGCTTCACTGGTACATACCTATATAATACTTCATCAAATTATACACTTCAGGTATGTGCAGTTTATTGTACACGAGGTGTATCTCAATAAAAGATAGACAAAGTACTTTAAGTTTTAAAATAAGTTATTGAATTTGGAATCCATTTGTATTGTGATAAATTTGAACATTATTTTTATCAGTTAAAAATGGAGAGCCTAATATATTTTAAGTGTGTTTCCAGTAGCTGTAAATTATTCAATGCTTTTAATAAATGTTTTTATGGTTTTTATCATCTCTTACTCTTAACAATATGACTCATCAGTGGTGGTCACTTAGCATTTTAAGAGAGCAGAATTAAGAAAAGTCCTGATTAGATATTGTATGTAGTCATTTCACAAAAAGGTGATTATAAAAAGTCACAGAAAGTTTTTATTTGAAAGTCATATAAAAATATAGTATGTAATATCTCCCTACTTTTTTATTATTAATTTGCTTGCCAAAATTATTTAATGTAAACTCCAATGTGGTCTGTCTGAATTCTTCTTCCAAAACTAGCTATCCTTGGCTACTATCTCTCTCTTTCTATCTTTATAGTTACTCTCTAATCACTGCTTAAGAATTTTGTTGTTGTTGTTGTTGTTAAATATTCCCTGTTTAAATTACCATGTGGCTGTGTCTCCTAATTGGGCCAAGGCTGATACATGGTACTGTAAATAGTCTGTTTGTATTTTAATATACATTGTTTTAGGTTCCTCTGTATAGCTTTCAAGTAAGATAATGCTTGAACAAAATGTAGTACTTTCCAATAACCGAGATGATTACAATATTTTTCTCATTATGTTCATTTGTATGTCTCATGAGATATGATGTGAATATATTACAAAGTAAGAAGGCTGATAATAAATCAGAGTATAATAATATGGCATGTGGCAAAGTCAACAAAATAAATATATAGGTAATAGCAGGCATTAAAAGAGACTGGAACTTTCAGTATCATATAAAAGGAATTTAACAGAAGAAACTTAGCAGTTATTCTTGTAATAATTTAATAATCGTGCTTCAAAATGTTTATTCCAATGCTCTAATTGCATTATAAAAAAGATATTGATGAAGATCTACCTTCCGCTAAGGTAGTCTAAAAACGAGCAGGAAATTCTAGGAACTTTTAAATTATTAGCATAGTAAACCCAACTTAGCATGTTAACATAACACGGTTATATTATTTCTAGATAATCTGTGTATTACTAGGCATATTTTTTAAAAAATTCATAAAAGTGTACTAAATTATATTTTTCAAAAGGCTAATTTCAATTGGAAAACTAAAAAACAAACAAACAATGTAGAAAAATGCAATGGCAATACCAACACCTATTATCTATATCTTAGGAAGAGTTGTTATAAATAATGTGAAATAATGTTCCACCAATTGATAAACTTAATGTTTTATAAGCAGAAATAAAAACTTAGAGTAAGTTTGAAAACATTTATAAGTGAGTTTACTTGTTATGCATAAATTTGTGTTATTATGTTTTAACACTTACTAATTTAAACCTAAAAGTTGAATTGGGTTTTAACCCTAAAAGATACAATTCTCTGTTTCATATTTTGGATTTCCTTACAGTGTGGGTTGTCATTTTACTTGTTATTTTGTTTTCGATGTGTGTGCTCAATTAAAGTCTGAACCCCAAATTTTAGCAATATAGGCCACTAAAACAGAGATCAATCATTCATGTTGCACCTTGTTTGGGGTACTGCTTTTGCATTCTCTGGCCATTGGAATCTTATCTCTGAAAATTCATTTGGGTCTATTGAGTGCAAAAGGTGGTCCCAAACAACACCTAGAGGGGCTGGTGGTATAAATATTTTGAAGTATGATTGTATTATATTCTCGAGCCATTATAATATGAGAACCCTTGCAGGATCGAGGCACCAGCCTTGTTTTGTTTTCCCAGGGCGCTGGGTTGACTTGCAAAATATGAATTTGAAAATATCATGATTACATCTCATTTGAAATATTTAATAGCTCAGATCTTTCACTTTCAATTTCTTTGTCAATAGTTTAAATTGTGTGGTTTAATTTTGCAATTATCAATAGAAGTATTCTAACTCATTTAAAGTATGATAACATAGAAATATGATATTTGTGATATATTAATATTATATTATTATTAACAACATTTTCATGCTGTTTACCTTAGGCAAAAACAATCAACCTGGTTCCAGAATGTGAACATTACCTTCAATATTGGTAAAAGGAAAAAATAATATGAATGGGAACTTACAATAATGTATATTAATATCTCAGATCATTGACATTTCCACAGTCAAGAAATGACTTTGTCCCCAACCCAAATCTTTTTTGCTTATTAATTCTGAAGAATTTTAGAAATACCAGACTGTCCATTTGTTCAACAAATAATACAGTAGGTCTTCATTTGACAGATGATTTATCTTGTAATTTAGAACTAAGGTTGAGAAAAAAGTTTAAAATTTTTCAAAATCTTAAAATGACTTAAAATGTTTCTCTTTTTTTTTTCATTGACATTTTAATTCCATAACTGGGATTAAATAGAAACTCTAAACCTTATAATTGTCAAGGACTGTAAGCTATTTGTCTGTAGTAGTTGTTTTATTTGATAGCTCGTCAGCAAAATGAGGTAATGAAAACAACTTACAAAGTAAGAGGGTATTAACGTACACAGTAAGTGAGAAGTAAGTTAGTAATGGGCACATGAAAGTGCCTGTCACATGGTAGATGCCCAATAAACACGAATTCCCTACTCTTTGTCCACAGTAGCACAAATAATAAATGCCAGATCATGACTCGTATCTGTTTTTCTGGATTCCAAAACCAACTACTATATTCCACATGGTTGACCCATCTTCTATTCACATATTTAGCTAAACTGAAATGCATACTAGTTTCAATCAGAGCCTATCATACCAAAGGGTAGCAGTGTATTGCCATGTTGTATGATTAAAGTCTATCTGTGCAAGAAGCTACATGTGAAAAAGCTGTCACTTCTTGACTTCTGGATCACAGGAAACTGGCTATATTTTACTTATTTTTCTTTCCATTCTTTTTGGTAGTATATTGCCCTTTTATGACACACAGGCTCTTATAAACACCACACATGTAGTGAGCTGTCAGGGTGCTTACCTACAGTCTTCTCCTCTCTTTATTCCCATAGCATATCAGGCTTAGATTTCAGGGTCCACTTTTTTTCATGAACACTCTTGCTTTTACCCTAAATTCCCTTGACCATCTGTCCTTTCGGCACATGGGTCTGCAAAACCACAGTTCTATATCAACCCTATAACCCTCTTTTTCTGTGCTGGAGAAAATCATAGGAAGCAGGAAGAGTAATTCCATTAAAATTCATGAACACCAATATCAAATAGATCCTTAACAACTCACCCAACTTTCCACAACATGATTTCAACCTCATTTCTCCTGACTCCTTTCATCCAGCTGTCCTCTCAGTAATCTTTGAACAATCTAAAACAATTTTCAAATACAACAGTTGTATTTGAAAACGTGGGAGTTTTTATCATCTGGCTTATATTCTCAACCTTTAATTTCAGTGATTTTCTAATGATCAATGATCAAATGGGCAGATATATTTGTAAATGAGCTCATGAACTGCAAATCTCTCCACACATTTTGGCGATGTATTGTTATCATTATTACATTTTCTGCTTTGCAGAATTAATGGCTGATTGGGCTTTTTACTGAGACAGGGAAGAGTAAAACTGAGTTTGGGAGAAAAGGTAGGAAATCTTAAACCTTGAATGAGTTCTACAATTATATTATACATCTACCCCCAAAATTTAGAAATCTTTCATCTCTAAAATTCATTTAGCTAAATGACAGAATACCAAAGACTATTTTGACAGAGGCATTGACAATATTTATAGCAAAATCTCTGATCTTTCCTTTTATCACTCAAATCGAAAGGATTTTGACCACAACTTAGATTGGAAAAGGATATATTTCATTTTCACTAAATATCAATGTAATGATTGGTCAATGCTCTAATTTGTTTTGACAGTAACTAGGCAGGGTGTTATTTTTTCCTAAGATCTGTGAAAGCATTATATTAATGATCCATTCACCCATAACACTTGAAGACTATTTCCCTTCAAAGATACTCAAAATGCTTAACATACATTTTTCCTCTTAGGAGCATGAATTGAGAGAGAGAGAGGGAGAGCAAGCACTGTTGGTAATATTCAAAATATAGGAAATTTAAGCATAAAGGATTTGGATTTGATTTATTCAAAGATGCAAGAGAAGCAATTGATGGAACTCAAAGTACCTAGCTTCCCAGGTTCCTAGCCACCTCTAAGAAATATCTCCCCCCACCCCACCAATCACATTTCCTTTCACTGGAACTGCCATTCATGACAATGACATCTGGTTTCACATATCTTCTATTTTTTGTACATGTATATTCTATTAAATGCTACCAAAGGAGACATCCCATTCTTGAATAACAACAAACACTGATTTTGACCTATCACTCCTCTGCAGAAGGTAAAATTTCTATTTTCAGGCAAAAAAAAAAATTACTTATTGAGCACATATTATGGAAGATCAATGTTTATGTTTGCAACACATTGTCTTTAAATACTTACCAAAATATCCATCAGGTGCTCTTCCCACCAAACGTAAGTATAAAACATGGCAACCATAGACCAGTTCTGAGAGTCAGGTAGTCTTTTTCCTGACGATTTCAGATAGCTACAAATACCAGAAAACTGCTTAGCAGGAACTCAGACACTGTGTCATATATTCATTTCGTACAAGAAGTTGAAGGAAAGACACTACTTTGGCTCCTTCTTACTTTCTTGCTGTACCATTTTCGTAATGACTGCTGACAGACACCAGCTCTCCCTTCTAAGTACAAAGGAAAAAAAGGGTTGGTGGGGGGGGGGGGGAAGAATGCATTGGTGGACAGTGGGCAGAACCTGGTTACTTGTAGCTGCAAGGGACACTGGGAATTTGATGTTTCACTTTTACTTGAGAGACAGGCAAAGAAGGGGAATGGAACAGGTAATAAGTAGCAAACCTAGAGTTTCTGCTCCACGATCTCTCCAACTCTGCTCAATTCTATCTTGGCTAGTCAAATAGAACAGACAGCCACTGATTCAGAGAGGAAATCAGGAGGCTGCTCTGGGAGTATAACCGAGAAAGCTTTCCAAAATTAGTTCTCCTTAATTAATGGCTCTACAAATTCCCTAGTTCCCAGGATCATAAATTGATTTTTCTCACAAAATAAGCATCCACAGATGCTGAAAGAATTAATAAAAGAGTTATACAAGTCATACTAAAAACACAGTTCTTATAATGGAATATCCAAGATATACTTGATAAGGGATATATTAAGCAGCTACTTTGCTGCATTTTTCACACTCTCAGCTCACCTGTAGGGTATGTATTTAACAATATGAAGACCTGTAAGTAGCAAGGCCACCAAGCCACCTTCACAGGGATATTTTTACCCACATTTTAAAAAATGACTTACTCCTCTACTCCACTCAGAATTACCCTGCCTCCAGGAAAAAGACAGGTCAGAATCATCTAGCATGCTTAGAATAATACAAGATGAAGTTTGTAGCACTTGTCATGTGGCTTTGAGCAAGAAATTAAACCTTTCTGAACCCTGCTTGTATCATCTATAAATGAGGTCTTTATAAATATACTGGAAAAAGGCTATGATTGTCAAATAAAACATTTGTCACTGTACATGTAAGGAATTATTACTAAGACATTGTTTCATTCCCAGACAACATTTCTAGGAACTTAAAAATTCTGATGCATGATAAAGGAAAACCAACCATAGTACCTATTATTATTATTAACATAATTTCTGTGTTTTCCCATGTGTCCAATACTTTGCTAAGAATATTAGATATTTTGTTCCTCTTAAAAACAAACAAACAAACAAACAAACAAACAAAAACCACGGGTACCTGGGTGGCTCAGTGGGTTAAAGCCTCTGCCTTCGGCTCAGGTCATGATTCCAGGGTCCTGGGATCGAGCCCATGTTGGGCTCTCTGCTCGGCGGGGAGCCTGCTTCCCCTCTCTCTCTCTGCCTGTCTCTCTGCCTACTTGTGATCTCTGTCTGTCAAATAAATGAACAAAATCTTTAAAAAAAAAAAAAAAACTTTACAGATGGGGAAACGATTTGTGAGATCAAGTGACAAGCCCAAGATCACCTTACCATTAAGTGGTGGCCCTAGATTCATGCCTACATTCTTTTAATTGAGTTCAAATGATTTCCTAGTACCCAGTATATTAGGTACTCAGTAAAAGAATCTGAAGTAATTCCATCCTGTTGTTTGTCTATAAATTGTGCATCTCCTTAAGTGGAATATGAGTTCCTCAACAGCATACAACATGTGAATCTGGTTCCTTACTCTATCTCTACAAGTTAGGATGGTGGTCTCAGTGAATGAGCCGAATGGTTGAATGGTTGAATGAATGTCTTATTATTAGAATCAACATGCTTGGTTATAGGAGGCCTTACTTCTGTTCTGGAAAATATACAATTTTTCACAATTCTTTCAATTAGTAGGAAAGATATTCACATATTGAATCATAGGAATAGAAACATTTATAGATTATTTCCTACCTTTAAAAATAGTTTTTTGAGGGGTATGTGGATGGTTCAGACATGAAGCGTCTGCCTTCAGCTCAGGTCATGATCCCAGGGTCCTGGGATTGATCCCTGCATTGGGCTCCCTGCTCAGCTGCAAACCTGCTTCTCCATCTCCCACTCCCCCGTGCTTGTGTTCCCTCTCTCACTGCGTCTCTCTCTGTCAAATAAATAAATATTTATTTAAAAAGTAGTTTTTTGGGGGTGCCTGGGTGGCTCAGTGGGTTAAAGCCTCTGCCTTCGGCTCAGGTCATGATCCCAGCGTCCTGGGATCGAGCCCTGCATCGGGCTCTCTGCTCAGCAGGGAGCCTGCTTCCTCCCTTCTCTCTCTGCCTGCCTCTCTGCCTACTTGTGATCTGTCTGTTCAAATAAAAAAATAAATAAATTTTTTAAAAAAGTAGTTTTTTGAAAAATCTAAAGTATCCTTCGTGGTATTAGTGCTTATAACCAATATGATGCTATATTACATGCTTTAGAAATTAACAAAATATTTGACTCTAATAAAAAATAAATAGGATATAAAACTGTCTGTACAGAATAAACTCAAACATGTAAAATACTTAAATATATGCACAGGGGGGAAAAAAAGCTGGAAAGGACTTTTCCCAGGCCACAAAAGCATGCTTATAATGAAAGACGATGAAAGACGATATTTGAAATGCTACTTGCAGTCAAATAGAGTTATGTGAATGCCAGCCCCCAAATACAGAATTTTTCTTTAAGAAGTCTTGGAAGATGTTGGGAGAAGATGGCCATAGCATTTTTGGTTAGACTAGGTTTGAAGACATTCAGGAGGAGATAGCAAATGGCAGTTGTAAACATGGATTTAAAACTCATTGAAGAGATTTGCACTGAAGAGAGAAACGTGTGTACCATCAGTCTCTAAGTGGACATGATGCCCCAGGGAGGCAGTATAGAGTGAGAAGACTGGAAGCCTAGAGTTGAGTCTTGTAGAACCCTAGACTTGAGTCTTGTAGAAGCTAATGGCCAAGTGCAGTGAAGCTCAAAGGAAACCACTTATGAAGCTGATTAGTAATTCACACAGTGCAAGTGGAAACCTGATCTGGCGTGATGATAATAGAATTAGAAGGGAAGGGAAGAATAAAAGGACACTTCTGTTACTGTATTTTATATACAAAGGAAGACTGACTGGTATGTGAATAACCAAATGGATATGCCTTTAGTAATGCAACTCCTAACCTTAATTTTTCCCCAATCTTACCACCTCAAATCTGATTCAGTTGGGTTTTGATGGGATCCCAGAGTTCGTAATTTTACAAAGCTCTGCAGTTGATATCAATGAGCAGCTGGGTGTGAGAAATGCTGGTCTGGACAGCCCCTTTCCACTCCATTCCAGCCTAGCAATCTAAATGACCTTAACAGAATGAATAGTGGAAAGCTGACTTGATAAGGCACCCTATATAGCCTGCCTTCTTTTTCCAGTCTCATTTTGTCTTTTCCTTACGATGTTACCTTCACTTTACAAATAAATGACTTTCACTCCAATCTTTGACTCAGGGCCCCATTTCTGGAAATCCAAACTATGTCACCTGGTTTTGAAATACAGAAATAGTGTTTTGGGCCAGAGTGTGAAAAAAAGCAATGGACAGCACAGTCTAGAGGTTCGTGGCAACAGATACAGTGATGGGGCCAGAAAAGTACCATAATCAACAGTGGGGACTCCGAGATACCAAGTGACTCTGTTGGCAAAACTTCAAGTAGATACTTCAGGTCTACGTTTGAATCCCCCCACCCTTGCCAATATGACTTCATGCACAAACAGGGAGACATGCATAGAGACACACTCACAATCCTAATGATTTCTAGAATAACTAGAGAATGAGAGACCAAGGGAGGACTAGATTTTCGTTAATCAAGTGAGAATTAGATTTTTGTGTGATATCTTAAAAAATTCAATATATTTTGCTCTCCCCATTGTTAAGACATGAAAATTACATGTTACGTATGTAAAATGTATATGCATATGGTCAGAGGTCAACATAAAATATGCTAAAAGCTTTGTTCTGTTGATTTATTTTTTTATTCAAAATTTCTTAACCATATAATAACAATAAAATCAGACCTACAGATGACTACATGCACAATTCTTTACATAGAAGGGAGAAAGGCATGTCTGTTGTTCATATCTGAGAAGAGATAGCAACTTCCTGAAATCTGTCAATTTCTTGATCCAGGATAGAACTGGGTGAAGCAGACATAGTCACTCTGTGGGTTGAGTGAATTTTCTCCTTCCTTCCTTAGGCACATGCACAGTTCCACCAGTGTGAAATGAGCTCCAATAATTATAAATGCCAAAAGCAAGGTTTTTGGACCTGAGGGCAGGGGAGATTACATCTTCTAGGTAATGATCTCCTATAGTGCTGGTTTCCTGAGCATGCAACCTGGGACCCAAAGATTATGTAGCTGGTCCTCAACACCAGTAGACAATTATGAATGTTCCCAATTATTGGTACACTGGTTGTTGCAAGAACAGAGTTGTCTATTAGAAAGAAGAAGCCCAAAGAAGAGGTCAGCAGAAACTAATAGGAGGGGAACTAGAGCAAAGTAAGAGGTATAGATTTTAAATACTATGTATACATTCCTCTACTTCATAATGTGAAGGCTCTGATCCACTGTCTCCATGACTGCAGCAAGCCTGATGTCATCATGTGGGACATGAGAGAAGTTATAGCATCAACAAAATCTGTAAGAGACCAAGTTGTACTGGTCATGAAATAGATTTCCAGCTGTGTTTGGATCAAGTAAAAGGCAAATGAGCTTTTGTTTGCTTACCCATTTTTCAAAGATTATTCTCTCTTCAGTCTTACGCACTCTTTCTTTTGAAAGGAAAGTTATGTAGATTTCATGACAAATTCATTATGCAACATGCTTGCCTCCGTCTCCCTGTGCAGGATAGAATTTAAAAGTCTTATGGAGATTGATCATAGACTCATTCATCCATCCATCCTCCATCTGTCCATCCACAAATCCTTATGGAATACCCTACTAAGTTTTCAAACACCTTTCTAGAATGAAAATTTCACTTTTTTTTTTTTTTTTTTTTTAGGATTTCGGTAAAGTGAATTAGAATTTAATCAAGAACTGGAAAAAATAATATAAATAAAAATTTAAAAATAAATAAATGTATATAAATAATATATATAAATAAATATAAATATAAATATTTATTTATAAAATAAATATAAAAATAAATAAATAAAATAATAATTAACGTAACATTTTAATAATGATTGTATTATTTTACCAGTTACTAGGCAAATATACATTCCAAAGATTCTTGGCATTTACTGTTGATTAACATAATCTAAACTGGAATGGTTTAATTAAAATTAATGCTAGTTTTGATTTCAGTGGCTTTATATTTCTTGTATAGTTATTTGAAACTGATAATTTTGTTCATCATGCAAAATTATGTAGATTAGCGATTAAATCTTCCTTTCTATGTGGACATAATTTTACCTTAGGTCACTAAATTAAAAACAGATAAAAAAATAAAAGTGAAATTAACCTCTTTATAAACTAGTTATTGGGGCTCCTGGGTGGCTGAGTGGGCTAAAGCCTCTGCCTTTGGCTCAGGTCATGATCCCAGGGTTCTGGGATCGAGCCCCACGTCGGGCTCCCTGCTGCTCAGCAGGGAGCCTGCTTCCTCCTCTCTCTCTCTGCCTGCCTCTCTGCCTACTTGTGATCTCTATCTGTCAAATAAATAAATAAAATCTTTAAAAAAAATAAACTAGTTATTATTTTATTCAACTGTAAATTTATTGATTAAATAAATCATAGGCTACTTGCATTTCTCATAGAGGCAGTTATAAGCAGGTCTTCATTATTGCAAATTAAGAGAAAATTATGCTGCTGGAATACTTTACTTCCACAAATTTGTGTATACCTCTAACATTGAAAATAGAAGCTCTAACAGTAAAATATTTGTTTTTATATGAAATAAAACAAATATAGTTTCAAATATTTATTTAATTTGTATTCCCATGCTAATTCCCCCAAATAAATTGTGTTTGCAGTAGAATCCCTTTAGAGATTGTTTTGTAGAAAGTGTTTAGGTTCTAAGTACAAGCAAAATATGTATTATGCAAGTGACATCTGGAAGTCTCTGTAAACTACAGTTTGGCTGGAAGCAAAACATAAATGACCCTTAATGCAAGAAGGCCCAGTCTAATGTCACTGTATCACTTGATAAAAAAGTGAGCTTGGCAAGATATTTCATTTTCGCAATCCTAGTTTCTTCACCCATAAAATAGGAATAAGCATATCTACTGTAAAGTCTGTTTCAGTGTTCATAGATGCTATTTAGAGAATGAATTTTAATTATCAGTAACCTCTGGAATTAGTGATGTATGTATAAATTCCAATGCTAAGAATAAAATGAAATAATGAACAGAATAATGGCTACTAAACCACTATACGTGGTGCTGATGCTGCTGATATTATATTCATGTAGTTAGATTTTACCACCTTTTAAAAAGAAAAATAGAAATATCTTCAGTCTCCAGACTAATTAATACATGTGTGCATTTTGTTGCTGTATTATTTCTGAGATATTTGTAGCATAAGACACAGAAGTCCATTTCTGGCGAAGGCCTGGCAACAATAGCGGGGCTCCTCTTATTCCATTTTCTCCCATGAGCATTACATTTTTTAAAGGGTCGCCTTTCTGTAGAAAGTGACATTCAAATTCATCAATCTGGGTCACAGTTTAAGGTATGGACAGGGGCTGAATTACTATTAGGCTCGTTTGAACACCATAGATTAACATTTGTCCGAGAAATGTTTATTGAATTGTAGCTTGCCACTTGATCATTCCAGAACCTGAGTTTCTCATGTAAAACATTTCTTCCCAATAGTTGTTTCTAAATAATCACAGGTGGAAAAGAAGCTGAACAATTTATTTGACATCCCAACCCCCAAGAACATTATTTGTCTTTATGCAGTCTAGATAATTAAATAGTCTGGTTGCTCAGAGTAAATTAATTTTCATCTATATCCACCTCTACATATTTTGGAGAATAATGATATTCAAAGAGATTGAGTACTAAGGCTATAATTCAATTCAGCCCAGCCTTAAGATCTATACAATAATAGGTTTTCCGCATGGTTGATAGAGTAATTCAGAGAGGATTTGATCAGACCCTCCAATCACTCTTCCTTTTCCATTACACTTCTCCTAATACCAGGGAAAGTGGATTACAGTAAAACAAATATCATAAGATGGTGAATCTGCCCAAATATATGCCCTCCTCCAACACTTTGTTAATCATTGCAGTGCTTTAAATATCAAAGATTCATTACTTCCTCATAGTACATTGCTTAAATGCAAATCAGATTTTAAGAAGCAGTCGATTATTTCCTTAAAACAAAGACTGTTTCATTATATATTGTATTTCAGTATTTTGTGCAACATTTTCATGAAGTCAAAAATTCTAATACTTTGGTTATATTGCTGTATATCACAAATGAGAACGGAATATATTTCAGATAACTCGAAATAGTTTAAAGACAACATATATTCAGCCCTTTCCATTAGTACCATAATACTGATGGTGCAAAACAAAGCATGCAGAATTCAAAGTATAAAACCATCTCTCTAAGAAATTATTGTGATATCTCATTTTTAAAATAATTCATTATAATTCTACCAAAAAACACACTTTTTTAAAAAGCAATTTAAACACCGTGCTGAGATCTAAATGAAATGTAAATATGTATAGACAATGTAGGTGAAGTACTAGATAATTAGAAATATATAAAACAAATATACAAAGCAAATATTTGGGTATCAGTAATGTCCACAGTTTAATCAGTTTATTCTAGTACAAATATTTGGAATAATTTAGATTATTCACTCTAAATTGAGTAGATTTTACAGTTTATAGTTAGACATACAACACCACATTGTTAAAAACCCTGGGGGCAAAAGTACTAGCTCACATTTAGAGTCATACTAATATTGAAACTGTAGAATTCAAAATGATTGTCCTTTCTGAAGGAGGAAGAAAGAAATACTATTGAATTTTTATCTTAAATTGGAAGACATGATAGCGAATGTGGGGAAATTTGAAATAAATAATTCAAAATACCGTATTTGTTTTGTTCAGGTTTGATTTTTCAAAAAACTTTGCTTCCATCTGGCTGCTAGCATCATATAGTCATAGTTTTGAATTAGTTCTGCTATAGATAAATACCCTGTAAGCTTTTGTCAACTCTTCTTTTGTGTACATGCATTAATCAACATCTCATCACCAGATAATAAGCTAATGAATAAATGTAAGTTTATGGCAAACTTTATTGTTTTAAATATATTATTATTTATCAAACCTGGAAAATAAAATACAGATAGTAGAATAAAAAATGTCATTTTTCTGTAGTCTGCAGTGTTCAAATCAATATTTTCTTATCACATTAGCCCATATGTGCATATTAACCAGTTTCAATTAGAAGAGTAGTTCTGTTCCCATTTTATTGCAAAACCAATATAGATACTCAAGGAGTACTTTGTTAAATAAATATGGTCTTTCAGGTAATTATAGAGGACATATCTACAAATATGTTAGCGGCTTTGCTGTTTTTCATTTTCTTTTGTGGCCTTGATTTATCTACCTTTTTTTTTTTTTTTTAACTTTCTGTACCATTAGGGGAAAAAAAAGAAGTTTGCCATAAATCAAGACATTCTAAGTTAAAGTTTCAGATTCAAGTTTGTAGTTTGTTATTCAGGATCAACGTTATTTCTAAGTGAGGAATGTTAGCATTCTGGATGCCTAAGAAATCCTCTCAGGTCCATACCTCCAATTTAAAATTGAGTCCCCTCAAGTTCAAATCACATGCAGATGTAGGTGTGTAGTAAAGGAAGTAGCAGAGGGAAGGCCTGAAGGGCTTACTCCCACCAGATGATTTGCTGGAGCCACTTGACCTCCTCTCCTTTCAGTCCCTCTCATGGAATAGATGTGTAAGGCTGAGCGTTTGGCTACTTTTTCCTCCCTCCTGTATCCTGCCCTCTCTCCTTTGTTCTACCCTGACAACCAGACCCCTACCCATACTATCCCCATCTCATGTTCCTGAAGCCATAATCAAATTCTTCTGGATTGGCTTTGAAGGAGGGGGGGTGGTATTTATTCAGGTCCCACAAAGATTAAATCAGGTCATGTTGTGACATAGTCTCAAGGTCCTACAATGTGGGTGGTAAAGATGCATTCCATGTCAACAAGCCTTGTATCTCTAGTAAGCAGTAACATCCAGGAAAATATGGCAACATGAAGTTCGAAGAGGAGCAAATCTTTCGGTTGAAGAGTTAATGGATTTACTTGGAGAGCCCCTTCTGCAATGTTTCATGTTCAATAATGTGGTTTTACATGCAGAATAACACAAGAAAATATAAAATTTTAATATTATTTTATAAGACTTTGGGTATTTACCACCTAAGAATACAACAATAAAACATACACCCATATTATTTTACAGCTACTCCCCAACACACACATACCCACATGCCATTCTGATCTCAGACATGGTATCCATTAGAAAAAAGTAGTAGCAGTTGGCTAATCTCTTTCATCTCTATTTATTAGTCAAATGAAGTGGAAACACATTTGTTGTTGGACCAGTAGATTAAGGAACATTGTAGTGTCTGATGTCTTCTGACTTCATGTCACCAAGCCATTCATTTAGGAAAAAAAAAAAAAAAAACCATGAACAAGCCTGGAAATCAAGCAACTTCCATAGTTTTCATTGTGATTCATCAGGATCAGGTTTGAATTTCCCGAGCAAGAGTTGCTCTAGGTCCTTTAATTAATGTTTAATATTCACTTGATTATGGTTTCTCTCTTGAGGGATTTATGCTGCCATACAGGTCATTTCATCATTGGTACCATCCAAGTATATCCTTTTCTTAGGTGGTACATTTCCCTACGGTCATCTGCTTCTCTTTAAAATGGAATTTATCTGTATCTTTGCTTAACTTCTTGTGAAAGACTTCTCCAAGCTCCTTACGTCCATGTTCAGGCACTGAGTAAATGTGTGCTGAATGTTATGTCTTATAACTCAATTTAAATTAACTTTTGCTAAGGCCAAGTCTTTAAAATATCAAGGTAGTTAAAGCAATTAAGCAATGCTATCTGAGCCATGGCTCAGCATCTTGGTTTTCAGATAATGAGATAAAATCTACCTGTTTGGTCTCTTGCCTTTGCAAAAATATAAAGCCATCTGATATTCATTTTAACAGTGCATAAATCATGGTAATGTACATAAATCAAAGCAATGCTTTCAATTTCAGATCCCAAGAGCCAAGAGAGATAAGCTGATCTTAAAAGATCCAAGTAAACGAGGGAAACAGATGTCAGAGACTTTGCATTTCAGAGTTTTTTTCCCCTATAAGAATGTTAATTTCTCCTCTTGTTCATAAAGCCCCAAGAAAAGAAAAAGCTGCATGCCATACCCTGTCATACTAAGTGCCCCTATCACCTGGAATTAAAGCCCAAGGAAGTAGAGCTAACCTGAGAATGCTCCAGGCTGAATGAGGGATCAGAAACATTACACTCCAATGTTTCATTAGTAGAAAATGCCCAAGAATATGGACCTACTTCATGTGGGATTCTTTTGAGGACTACTTGATCAAGTGCGTTAGAAAACAGACTAGGAACACTATTTAAAAATTGACTACATGTATTATATATCAAAGATGAGGGTATCCATCTTGAGATAGCAATCATAGTATATTATAAAAAACACTGATGTCTAAATCAGAAAATGTGTGTTTTAGGTTTTTTAAAGATTTTATTATTTATTTATTTGATAGAGAGAGAAATCACAAGTAGGCAGAGAGGCAAGAAGAGAGAGGGGGGGATGTAGGCTCCCCACTGAGCAAAGAGCCTGAGGCGGGGCTCGATCTGATCCACGGACCCTGAGACCTTGACCCGAGCCAAAGGCAGAGGCTTAACCCACTAAGCGACCAGGCACCCCTGGGGAACATGGGTTTTAATCTTTACTCTTCCTCTGTGTTAACCCATGGTCCTCAGACAAGTCACGTAAGACTTCTTTTATATTCCTTTAGTGCTTAAATTAGGATAATAATATTTCTACTAACTAGTTAGGATGAATTTTGTGAAAATCAAACAAGGTAATTATTTAAAAGTGTTTAGGAAACATAAAATAGACATGACAAATATTTTAATATGAATTCATTTTGTGGTTACCAACAGCAATTGTATGGACCAATAATTTAGTTTATTCATCCATTTGTTCCTTCAACAAAAATGTATTTTTCCCTCCTGTGTTGCAAGCACAATATATAATTTAAAATAATAATAGGCAGATAGGCATACAAGTCACTGTGTTACAGTTCAGTAATTCGCGTTCTATTCCACACTTCTATGAGAGTATGGATGCAGGATCCATGGTGTACTTTCATCAAAGAGGAGATATTTAAGAAAGATGAGACATCTGGAAAGATGAGGAGGCATCTCTCACACAGAGAAATCAGAGATCACTTCAGGTACAGAAACAACATGAGTTGAAAGTGAGAGCTAAGTGAAAAACATCTTAGAGAACTTTAAGAATTTCAGTACAGATGAGACATAAGATTGAAGGCTGAAAGTGTCGCTGGTTTGAGGAAAGGGGTGAATACTGGACATGTTGAATTCAGGGTGCTTATGGAACAGTCAGATGGCTATGTGGTCTAGAGCCCAGCAGGGGATGTCTGAGTGAAACAGGGTTCCCAGGTCCTCAATGTAGCTGCAGTGGTTTACACCATCAGAGTAGGTATGATGATCCAAGAAGACGGATGGCATACCTACTGTATTTATCATACAAAACAAAGAGTTTTTTAACTTTTTATTTTGAAACAACTACAGATTCAAACGAAGCTGGGAAGATAGTACAAAGAAGTCTCTGGTATCCATTATGTAGTTTCTCCCAATGGTTAGATTTTATATAACTGTGGTATGATATCAAAACCAGCCAATTGACATTGGTACATTGAATGTATATAGTGGTATGTCAATTTATCACATGTGGACATTGATATCACTACCACCAAAATCAGGATAAGGAACTATCCCATAACCAGACCTATCCCATTTGTGCTTCTATTTGACAGCCATATAACCACATTATCCTCTTCTTTATCAGTAGGTTAATCAACCAGTGAGCATTTACTTCTTCTGCAATAGAGGTGAGTCTACCACAAACTCTGAAAGGTTGTCAGTGAGGTTAATAAGTTGAGATTTCTTTCAAAGAGATGAAACTGATGGCACTTTGTGAAGATTTATCATACATGACCTATCATAAGCCTCTTAAGTGAGAATCCAATCCAGAAATTTGAATCTTAAGGGGAAAACTTTAAAACCAAAATTCAGGTTAACTTTATAAAGAGGAAAGAAAGAAGAATTAAATTCTCTTTCTCCCTCTCTCTGTCACTCACTGCATGCATGTGTATCATATTAAAACCACAGTTATGAGCAGTTTCTTACTTCAGCAATTCTCAGGAAAGACTGAGTGAAAGAACATTCAATTAAATCATATTAACTCTCTTATTAAGCCTGATATTACTAAATCTGAACAAACATTGTTTCCTTTGATTTATCTCAATCTAACGACTTTCGGTCATCAAGATAAAATACCAGTGGGCAAATCTGACTGACCCTTTCGCTTTCATACAAATACTATACTTTGTTTCCCTGATTCTACTACTGTATTCTATACTCTTCAAAAGACAATCAGAGCTATACTATGAAAATATAAATCAGACTATAATACCTCATTTTGAAAAGTCTTCAGTGGCTTCCCATTGTGCTTGAAATAAAATCCATATGCTTAAATCTCCCTTCAGCAACAAAGAACTTATTTCATGAGCTGCTGGGAATTTGGCCAAGTCAGCCCTCAGGTATCAGCCTTCCTTGTAGATGGCCTTGGCTGAAGAAAACTATTTCTTCCAAAGTGGTGTCTCCTTTTAGGAGCAGCCCACATCCAGTGGCTGATCGATGTTGCAGTACGGTTTGGGACAACTCTAAGGGGCCGTCTCAGCTCCGGTGCTCTGGTGGAGTTGGCAGATACCTTTGTTGGAATTACAGTGCTGCTCATGGTCTCCCTTCACCCTACCCCCAGTCATCTCTGCCTTCCAAAATTGATCCTAAGATGGCTTCTAATAAAGGCCCTCATGCCGATTTTTGTCTTAGAGACCACTCCCGGGAACTCAACCTGGGACCCTGACCATAGTCTCTAGGGATCTACTACATAAGCTGGGCTCTGCCTACCTGTGCAATTTACCTCACTTCACTGACACTTTGCTTGCTGCTAGATAGAACACCTTCTTTTGCTTCCTTTGGCTGTACCACACCTTGAAAACTTCTTCATTTTCATTTCCTTGGCTGGAGCGCTCTCATGGCTCTCTAAGTGGATGGTCATTTCTCATTTTTCAGGCATCCATTTTTCAAACTTCTTCCCAAACCATCTTATCTCTAGTAACCCCTGGAAACTTCTCCTTCCCTTTCTTTTTTTCCTTCATTTTATTTGTAACTTTGAAATGATCTCGTCTCGTTCCTCTTGACTAGAAGCTCCCAGAAAGTAAACATCAGGTCTGTTTGGTTCACCATTGTGTCGTTAATACCTAATACCTTAATAATACCTTAACGGTACTTAACACATGAATGATCAGTAAATATCTACCAAATGAATGAAAAACTCAAAAATGCCTCAGGAATAAATTTTATTTTTATGCTCTCTTAAGGCTTTATTTCCAATTTTAAGTTTTTTTTTTTTTTTAAATTTATTTATTTGACAGACAGAGATCACAAGTAGGTAGAGAGGCAGGCAGAGAGAGAGGAGGAAGCAGGCTCTCCGCTGAGCAGAAAGCCCGATGCGGGGCTCGATCCCAGGACCCCGGGATCATGACCTGAGCCGAAAGCAGAGGCTTTAACCCACTGAGCCACCCAGGCGCCCCCCAATTTTAAGTTTTATAAGTGGTATAATATCAGAGTCAGTAACACATAACACACACACACACACACACACACATACTGTCTACACAAACCATTTTGATATCAATCTACCGCATACAAATCCCCTTCAAAATGAGAGAGTATTTTAAGAGGCATATTTTAATTTGACTCATTAAACTTGTCACGTATTTAGCCTTCTTTGGCAGTTACTGGACTTTTGCAAAGACCCTGCAATTATTTCAAATTATGAAGATATTATTTCTCTTGATTGTGCCATGTGGAAAACGATGTCCTTAAAAAGGTATAACCCAGGTGGTCTCCACCCACTTGTCTCACAGGAATGGATTGTGCAAGCACGTGACAGACAAGCACACCCTCTGACTCAGAAAGAATATGACAACTCTGGAGGGGCAGAGGACACAGAAGAATGCTTCAGAATAAAATAGGTAAGGGACTCCAAACATCCACATGAGAATTCACTTAACAGAAATTAATCTTCTGATGAACCAGAGCAATCACTATGAGATACTCAGATTTAGAGTGAAGGGTAGAGCCTGCCCATAAATTCTCCGGAATTATGCATCTTAGAACTTTCCCGGGGCCTGGGACCAAGGAGCAAAAACCTACCTGTCAGATGACGACGGCTCTATCTTGCTATCTGGAACCTAACAAGCAAATGCACTTTGAAGTTCCTGAGACTCGTTTGTGTCCACATGTTCTCTCATCTCGTGCTCCCATTTTTGTGTGTGCCATCACCTGGCTCTGGGAGGGAAACAGAAATAATATTCAAAGCAGTGCTGTGCCATCAGTGCTGAGTACAAAAGCTTAGTGATAGATATTTTACTTATGTTACTCCAAGTTTGACTTGCAAAAGGCTGAATAAATCATCCCAACATCAATACACTGACATCCTTCAAGATGACTAATTTACTTTGCAACAGAAGCATCTTCCTGAAAAGAAAGCACCTTTTGATGGAAAATAAATTCTCTCTAGGCACATATTTCTGAAACATGAGTATTAATCATTTTGGAACAGGGAGAAAATATGAACATTTTTTGATGAGGATCTAGTTTTATTAATAGAGACACACATAACTCAATTTTGGCTTTATTCTAGCTCTTCTTTGGCAATTAGTTTTTCTAACAGTGACAGGATATTGTTTTTTTCTAGGGTTCTAACATGGAAAGAACTCTGTTTTGTACAGATCCTATCATATTAAAAATACATACACACACACACAATTTTTAATTCAACTTAGATTATTAAAGACTATTACCAGCAAGAGATCTATTTTTAAATTAGATCTCCTTTAGTTTTATATACTTGGAATTATGTGATAAATATTTTCATTACATGCTTTGAAAAGTGTGGCTCTTTTTTAACTATACTAAATAGATATATGTCCTCAACCAATATTTTCGCATTTTTGCATAAAAGCCACTCATTGAACAATGAGAGGGAAAAAAATAACCCAATGGTTAAGATACCAAGTGCTTTAAAAAACAAAAAGGTGGTCTTACCCCAAGATTTTTATAGTTATAAATAATAAGCTATCAAAATATATAATGCAAATGGTCAGCGTCTCATGGATAAAGTCCAGGCTTTTCCATACCCCCCATTTTTATTTTTTTAAAGGTTTTAATTATTTATTTGACAGAGGGAGACAGCGAGAGAGGGAAGACATGCAGGAGGAGCGGGAGAGGGAGAAGCAGGATCCCTGCTCAGCGGGGCTCGATCCCAGGACCCTGGATCATGACCTGTGTTGAAGGCAGAGGCTTACTGACTGTGCCACCCAGGCGCCCCAATACCCCCCACTTTTTTTAAAAGATTTTATTTATTTATTTGACAGAGATCACAAGTAGGCAGAGAGGCAGGCAGAGAGAAAGGGGGGAAGCAGTCTCCCTGCTGAGCAGAGAGCCCGATGCGGGGCTCGATCCCAGGACCCTGAGATTATGACCTGAAGCGAAGGCAGAGGCTTAACCCACTGAGCCACTCAGGTGCCCCAGTACCCCCCATTTTTAATTAGTGCCTTCTGCAAATGCAAATAGTTATTCAGAGATCTTTTCTATATACCTAGCTCGTGAAGCTCAGCTTGTACTAAATTTTGTTTTTGTCTATGCTTCATGGAGGGACCTCAGACTTCAAACTATACTGGGAGCGAAAACAAGGATGAAAGATGAAGCTGAAATGTATACTCTTATCCGTCAATAATGGAATGATAAATATATCCATATACAAATGAATCACTACCCACTCAATATATTGAAATAAATAGTTTAAGAAAAACCAGTAGTGTATGTGGAAAGGGGCCATGCACAGACACAGGAAATGTTTAAGAAACTGCCATTTCCTGGTGTGTATTGGATACCAAGGAAATACGCGTGTGCATCATCATGGTCTAACAGGGATCTTGGAGATTTGGAGTGGAGTTCATAATTCGAGTCTCCAGACTGGGCTTTAATGCTTCCTGAGCAGAGGCTGTTGTGGTGGTGCTAAGTAATGTGTTTGATGTTTAATGTAGGGTAACTCTTTAATCTATGGTCCAAACCGGTATACGAGGTGGCCCCATAATAATTACACTGGTACAGTAGTGAAAGCTAGGGCTGTCTCAGGTACCCTGGAATGGTGGGGATCCAACTCACTGGAATAAACCAGAGAATCATCATGACAGCTCGTCCACTTCTGGATTATTAGAGTGACTGCAGTCTATAGCTTCAAGTATCTTGAAGAAGAGATACGCCCAGTTATGTAGAAAATAATAACTTTTAGTTAAATTAAAAATTACTTATTTTAGGACACTAAAGGAGTCTCTGTTTAAAAGATATTAAAGATATTGCTAGATATCCAGAAAAATGTATTCTTCCCTTTTTCCATAATAGTAATTGTTGCTGGGACCTGCCCAACCCCAAGGGCCCATCTAGGGCAGTGATCCCGGGTCCTCTGCAGCTGATTATAGCCACATGACTAGCTCTGATAAATAAAATGTGAGCCGGTGCCAAGTGTGTGATTTCTGATTGACCTGATTTTGATGTTCCCTCTTTAGTGTATAGAAAGGCAATGATTGGAACAACTGAAACCAACCAACAAAGGTAGCACATCCACTGTCAGACAGGGTCTCTGGATTACTATATGGGGCAGAGTGTCCACTCACCTGAAAAGTTCACTTCAGAACTATTACATGAGAGAGAAGTAAATTCTAGGTTCTTAAACCACAATATTTGTTCGGTATCTTTGTTAGGCTGCCAAGCCTTTAACCCCATCTCATGTAAGGCAAGAGCTTACATTAATCACCTCTTTTTTTATTAGGAGCAACTGACTCAAAGTCAAAGGGTTGGAAACAGGAGGTTCTTTTGGAGAACATCTCTGTAGTTTTAACAACTGAAGTGTATACTTAGTCTATTGCTATGAGAGTCACATGAATGAGACTAAAGATGAGATTGCATAATTTTGGAAAATATCTTTCGTATCACAGTCTAGGTGAATAGTGCCTCCTGGAATTATTCACTGTACTACCTGGATAGACATATGCAGAGGCCCAGCTCTGCCAGGCTTTTCAAAGGACAGCTACAGTAACACCATGTTGTCGATTCTAATTTGTCTCCTGGGAATACCAAGTCACTCTTGATCCCTGGTATTTTTTGCTGCTCCTTGACTGTACATCCATAATCTATCACTTGTTTCATTCATTCTTGTTTTGCAGCTTTTAGCACTAATTAGCATATCCTTCAATCTATCTTCACAACTGTCACTCCTGTGCTTTTTGTCCCAGCATTCGCTTCCCGACTGATCCAGTACCTGGGCAGGATCCCACCCCAAGTTGCTTTCCCTAGCACACTTTGACTGTGGAAGATACCCTGAGATAATTAAGCTGTAAGAAGCTGGAGGAACTGGGGAAGCAGACTATCAGAGTAGGTGTTCTCTTGTGTTGAACTAGAAGAAAAGAAGACCTACCTGGAAGCTCTCAGGGTCTCTTCTAGTGCTACATAGCACCTAAGAAGAGATGTTGATGATCCCTGATAGCCTAGAGACCTGCTATGGGTCCTAACTGTGGGCCAGCAGCATTGGCATCACCTGGAGTCTACTAGAAATACAGAATCTCAGGCCCCAGAACTCCAAAATCAGAACCTCCCTTCTCACGGGGTTTGTATTTTAACAGGATTTGTATGCACGTTAAAGTTTGCAAAGCACTGGTTGAGAAACCAGTCTGACTGGGATGAGACATGGAGGCAGAAGATGGACACAAAGCATTGACCCGTGAAAACATTGCCAACTCAACACTAAATCTGTCAAGCAGTGACATTAAAGAAGCAAGTCTGTCATGCATAAGCTTTCCAGCTGCAAATGGTATGTTGCAGGATCATTGATAACACTTCTTTAAACACTGTAAAGACATAGTCAGACTTAGGTTCTTGAATTTTTATTTGCTAAGTAACATATTTTTGCTTCTTAATAAGTGATATTTTGAGGATGTATGGGTATGCATGCTCCCAAAATGGGAAACAATTTGAAGGAATGATTTCTCCTGTTTATTCTAAAAAGAGCCTTAAGCCAATTGAAGAATAAAGCCTGAAGCTTAGCATAGGACTGATTGTCCTATATGCCTCTAACAAGAAATAGAAGAGACTTTTTTTTTTTTTTTTTACTGTCTTAATACTCATAGTAAAATACTACCCCTGTAGATACACTGTTGGACTACAACCTATTACATATATATAAAGGAAGGCAGGAGCTGTACCTCTCAGTTTTGGTGAGGAAAATAATTCAATCTGGACTAATTTCTGACAAAACCACTGTTTATCTGCCTGAGAGAAACAGGTACAGTCCTAAGAAGTCTACTTAAAAAGTCATTAGTTTCAAGTTTTAAATACATTTACTAGGGCTTAGAAATTTTCCAGTAAGGGTAGGGTTGTACCAGTATGGTTAACATAAAGAAAGAATATCACACAAAATGTGAGGGATCCAGAGGACTATGAAAAATATTACACTGTAACCAAGAACTCCTGCTTCTCCTATGTTTATTACACACACAAAAACAAATTTGAGAAGCTCTGAAACCAAATCAACCAAACTTCCTTTCAACCGCAGCTAGACCAATTCCAGAAGAGCAGGCTCTGTTGGAAGGGTTGGCAGAGACACAGAACATAGAAACAAAAGAGGGGCGTTAGGGATCACTTCAAGTGACCATAAATCAAAGGAGCGGGAGCTGGAGAAATGCCTTTAAAGTAAAGCCAGTGAGAAAAACAGCAGGCCCACCAAAAGGGCTCTTGTGTGCTTTTTTTTTTTTTGTTATTCCTCCCTTTCTTGCAAAAAGGATGACTAATATTACTTTGTTTCAAGTAGCAGTAATTTTTAAATATCTTATGCAATGCTATCCATGCTACAGATACAACTCCATAAAAAGCCATGGAAAGCTCATTCCTACTCCATTGGGAGGAGGAAGTTACTTTCTTGGCTGGCGTAGAGAATAGAGGATGTGAAAAGGTTTTATAGATAATTAATGTCACCCAGCTTCCAATCCAGAGGTCAGAGAATCAGGCTCATTAATTTAATCATATACTAGTTGAAGCGTCAAGCACTTTCTTCTTAAATGTATCTACTATCTTTGAAAAACTCTCCAATGAGTGCCAATTCCAAGAATAAAGAAAATTTCAACACACATCACAGTCCTGCCAACGAGGCTTGTGGGATGCTATTTTGATCATTTCTCTGCCTTTTAAGTGGAATCCAAAAGAAAATTTTCAAACAAAGAGTCTTGTTTTGAAGCTTTTATCCTCTAATGCAAACACCAAAACAAGAATCCCAGACAACTGGCTCATCCTTCCAACACACATTCAAATGTGCACAATGGGATAATGGATCTGCCCTAATGAAGGATAAGGGAATTCACGGAAAAGTCTTAGAGAAATGAGTGAAATGATGTGGTAAATTCTAAATCCCAATGTTTTGATGATTAGCACTTCCTGCTGGAGACAAGGAAACAGTTTGGTGAGACATGTTAATGATGAAATATCAGAGTGAGAATGAGGAAATGCCATAGTCATAGACAAACGTACACATGCTACTATTATTACTCATCTTATTAGTGTGACTATATCTTTTACAAATTATCTGGAAAATACAATAACATTAAAGAAAAAAACTAAAGCAAAGACAGTAAATGAATTTTTCAACTAGACAAATACAACTGTTTGGTCAGTAATGTTCCTTTACATGTGCACATATTTTCATAGTTCAACACAGAATGCAACTATTATTTTGTATTTTATATTTTCTTTTTTTTTAAGATTTTATTTATTGATTTGAGAGAGAGAAAGAGAATGAGAGAGAGAGAGAACATGAGAGGAGAGAGGTCAGTGGGAGAAGCAGACTCCCTGCCGAGCAGGGAGTCCAATGTGAGACTCGATCCCAGGACTTCAGGATCATGACCTGAGCCGAAGGCAGTCATTTAACCAACTGAGCCACCCAGGTGCCTTGTATTTGATATTTTCATCTGACATCGTGAGCATAACTTTTACTTCTGTTAATTTTTATAGTTATAATAGGAATATAATACTCTCATTGTCAGAATATAACATGCTAAATAAGCCAAGTAAACCGTATCTTCTTTTTCTCTATATACTATAAATAATAGTCATATTTATAGCTCCTTGATTTTTTTTGCTTATTCAAAATTATTTCCTTAGTATGAATACTTCAATCTTGAATTTCCTCATCAAGAGATTTATTTATGGTTCCTTTTACAAAATGTCTACGTTGCTTTTCTAGTTTTTCCCAATTACACTCTTTATCAAACAATCAATAAGGGTAGCTCACTCGCCAGAATGATAACTATCCTAAACAATTTGCCTTTTATACACTTTTAAAAATTATTTATGTGTACAAATAACAATGAATGAAATAAAATATTATTGGAATTATGATTATTGGGTGTATAGGATTATGCATGTTTCTTTTTTATGATTGCTGAAACTCAACTCCTCTTATAATGAGTATTAAATTTTATTTGTAATCAAAAAGAATTATCATTATATTGTGGTATTTATTATCTATAATATTAAATGAGAATACTTTTTCCTGATTTGTTTTTTTAGTTTTCATTGAATTTTAAATAGTTTTGTTCATTGTCTTTATTTAGAAAATCTAAAGTTCATGCACACTAGTTTGTTAATATATTTCATAGGGAATGCCTTTTAAACTTAAAGGTAATACAAAGAATATATTGCATTCTTCTGCGTGTCAAAACGTACAGTTCAAAGGCCAACAAAAAAGTGGAATAACAATCACAAGAAATTACTTGATAAAGCATTAATATCTTTTCAGTGTCACAGTTTTACATAAATTGAAACTGAAAACTATAGTAGATAAAAGACAGAGGAAAAAAAATTCAAAAGGGTAAATGAATACAAGCCAACAAGCAGAAATATCTTTATTTGTGCCAATAATAAAAAATGCAAAGTTGAAACAGAATTAGAGATCGTCCATTGCCTACCCACAACCTAGATGGGACAGGGCATCTGAGCACTCCAGGTCCACATGGCCTTCCCCTCCCCCTTCTGCCTCCAGCTGTGCTATAGTGGACACTGCTGGCCAGAGCCAGAAGGCAAGACAAACAGACTAGGTATGTAACCATTCACTCCTGCTATGTGGGAACCAACATATCTAAACCCTGTGAAATTCAAGTGGCAACCAGAGGAAAGGGAAGGGAAAATCTGGCAGAAAAAGTAAGGAAGCTCTGAGATGGAGAATCATATTGGATAAAGAGCAGAAGTTTCGCAACTGAGCTGAATTAAAGACTGTTCACCTGTTCTGAGTTTCCAGATTAAACTAAGCATAGTCTTCCCATGTCCAAGAAGGAATAAAGATGTCAAGAAACATTAAGCGGTTATAAGAATAAAGCATACCTTATCAGAGCGGCAGCTGGTGGATTACATCCTATTTTTATATAGTATTACCCAAGATTTTATCTCTTATTGTGAATAGTCAATACTGCCAAGGCACAGTGAGAATGGGGCTCACCTACACTGTTGGAGAGAATGAGGTGGCTGCCAGGGTGCTAACATTCCCAACTTCTCCATCCCCAGTTGGGCTCCGTGGCCCCTGACTTCCTAGCTGTGGTAAGGTTATTTTTTCTCCCATCTCAGATTCCATCATCTCTTGACATCCATCCTATCTTCCCCCAGTGGGATTGCCCATAAACGTCTTTCTAGTCCCTAACCTCCTATACCTCTAAAAGGAGATGACGCTCTCATTTTTCCAATAAGTCCTTAATTTTCTGCTCTTTCAGCATCACTGACAATGAATCTATCCATTCTCTGGGTGAAACCCTCATATCCCTATATTAGGGACTGGACTTTCTTTAGGCTTCCACTATGAAACTGACCCCAAGGACAAAATACCTCAATATAATAATATTTCACATCTTCTCTGAAGCAGCTGCGTTTTGGCTTACTCACCATCCTTAGGACTTCCCAAGATCAGCACGTAGGTGACTGTCTCAAAACAGCATACTCAAATAACATCCCTCCAAAGAGATAAATTCCTCCCCAAAAGTGAAATAATCTCTTTATCCTAGAAAATCAAACTTTTTGCAATTTATTAAGTGATAATCAAACTTTCTGCAATTTATTAAGTGATCAGTCCATTCTCTCCCAATTGTAAAGGTCCAGTCTCTTCTAGGTACCCCACAACATAATTTCACAAACAATAATGAAAACAGCTACCGTTTATCTTGAATGCTCATTTTCTAACAGGCAGAATGTTAACCAATTTTTTTAATGTATTTTCGCATTTCACTTGGCAAGAATTGAGCTTTGGATAAGTTCATACGTTATATTTCTATTTTGCAATTATTATTTCAAAAACTAAATGACTTATCTAAATTTCATAACATAAGTCTGTGAGTTGGTAAGAAAGATGTAAGTATCCACATCATATAGATAAAGACACAGAGGTTAATAAGGATTTCGAAAGTCCAGATGTTCCCTAACTAGTAAGTGGCCCAAGTCAGGATTTAAATGATCTCACTGCAAAGCCCTTACTCTTTTCTGTCTGTATAGAAGTAGATTATTTTTTGGCACCATGCCTGTGATGATTCTTTTGAGGAAGATATGTCATGTTTCTTGAAGTTTCAACAGTGGTTAATATTAATTAATTTTGTTAGCGGGATTGCCAAGAAAGGGGAAGTTCTAGAGTATGACTTTATTGTAGCAGGAGAAGCTATAGAATCCACCATTGGAGGATTCTTGCTGAAAACTCAAGTCAATGATTTTGCTAACGATAGTGGTGATGCCAAGCAACAAATACAATGTGTGGACAATTTTCCCTTTGTTGAAAATAGATCTTTTAGAATCTGAGTATGGAAAATATGCTCAGTGTTTTTTAAGAGTCTACTTCTGTTTGATAGATCATTTCTCTTTCATAAACATAATTTCTTTTTGAAATCAGATATTTTCCTTTGCACTAGAATCCTGTGTTCACATTCCTAGGCCTCTGGAGTGCCAAAAATATTCTCTGAGCAAAGAAACAATCCTACATAAATAATTCACCGCACTGCTTTCAAGAACACTAGATTTTAATTAGCTGTTTATTCATTTGTTTACTTGTTTGTTTATTTCTCTGCTTGCTCTTTGGAGGAGAGCCCAGCGCAAACAAGGGTTAATGTAAAGCCTTTAATTTTTTTGCAAAAGGAGCTTTCTTCCTTGGATCTGAATAACAACATATCTGTCCTGCAAAATAAACCATTTAACTGTCTCACATATTTGGGAATGAGTGCTTATCCACTAATTGGCTTCAGCTGTTTTTTCTCTTCATTATTTGAACTGAGAAAACAGCTGTTTTGGCAAATGGTTGAGCTCCAAGTCACATGGTTAGTGATTTATGCACTTCAACGTGCTAATGGATGCTTTGTAGATCTGGTTTTGTTTATTTGATTGTTACAGGTCATAGTTAATGAATCATGACCTTCTTTAAACGCACAGCGAACCCAATCTCATACAGCAGTTCTTAATTCTGGGGAGGGGGGGTTTCGTTTTCGATCATTTTTTTCCCAGCTCTTTTTTTTTAAAGATTTTATTTATTTATTTGACAGACGGAGATCACAAGTAAGCAAAGAAGCAGGCAGAGAGAGAGGAAGAAGCAGGCTCCCTGCTGAGCAGAGAGCCCGATGCTGGGCTCGATCCCAGGACCCTGGGCCGAAGGCAGAGTCTTTAACCTACTGAGCCACCCAGGTGCCCCCCCAGCTCATTTTAATTTGCTTGATTTTACCTCTCCAAAATAACAGGAAGACGGGGAGAAATTAGAGATAAAGACTTATGTTTTTATGAAACCTGATGTACTTGCAAGTGAGTGGGGAGTCAATTATAACAGAACACACTAGCAGTGGGGAAAAGAAAAGAGAACAATTGGTCTTTGAATTATTTGAACTAGCCATACTTCTTGTGGTTTTTACTTTGAGCAAGCTCATTAACATCAAGAGCATTGGCATTTGGTTACATTCACCTTTTAGGGCAATAACTGACTGATGAAATCACTACTTATCCAAAAAGGTATTTTCTTACTACCATGATCAGAAGAGGTCAATCACAAATGCTGATGGTCTTCTATAATTAATTTCTGTCATCCCAATAATAGTAATAATAATAATAATGATGATGATAATAATAAATATATTTGACTAGATTTGACGAGCCATAACCACATCCACAGTCAAATGAGATTAAAGCAATGAGCAAGATAGCAAACTTTAAGATTAGAGATTTTATTTTTAAAACCAGGTGTCTTCAAGTAGTCTTCTCCTTCAATCATACTGTGACACTTGATATGATACTTTTCAAGGATCAGTCTCTGCAAGTGGGTCAGTCTCTGCAAGTAATTCTAGACTTTAATCCTCGGTGTCAGAAAATTATTATCTTACTTAACAAGATTCATCTGATTTTTGAGCTGTTCTCTCATAGGATGATACCATGCTACTATTTGACAGAATATTAGAACTCTAATACCTCTAATAACAGAATATTAGAACTCTAATAATCTTTCATCCTACAGGTAAGGAAACGAAGTTTCGGGGAGGTTAAGTGTGTTGTCCACACATAGAAGCAGACAAATTCACTGAAAATTGCATATTCCCAAGTTTGTAGGACATTTTTAAGGTTTTGGTTTTGCTTGTAATCCATGGCCCTGCCCTGCCCTTGCTTTTGCCTCTGCTGTAGCTATACTTTGCCCTGTCAGAACCGTGGCTGGGATGAACTTGCAGGTATATAGGACAACAGCTAAAAGAACGAGGATGAGAAGAGTTGAGAGCCAGAGTTCACAGAAAGGGCTGAAAATCACAACCTAAAAAACAAAATCACCAGATGGTGACTCGATTGTTTTATCTAAATATTAATGGCAAGAATGAGTCTTGGAGGTTTAGGGGTTGGGGGTGCTAAAATTCCATGACAACCATACATGGAGCAAAGATGAAATAAGGATGAATGTGAACATTTTGAAGAATAGAATTGATTTTCACTAATGTCTTGATGGAGATGAATGTCAAGGTGCATTTTTGAATCTCATGTGTACATAGGAGTGTGTACATAGGAATCTCATGTGTACATTTGAGCTCTTCTCATCATCTTTTATCTACCCAGAATGGAAATCCAAGTGTGCCATGGGACTCAAAGTAAAAAATACAGACAGAAGTAAGTACAATAGGTCTTAGGAAGCTTAATGAAAGAATAAAACATTTTTGGAAGCAAAAGAAGAAACACATCATCTGATGCTTTTCATACGGTATGTACTGTGTTGAATAGTGAATCCCCCAAATTCATGTCATTCCTGGACCCTCAGAATGTGACTTTCCTTGGAAATAAGTACTTCGCAGATGTAATTAACTAAGATAAGATCATACCAGTTTTAGGTGGGCTCTAAATTGAGTATGACTGGTGTCCTTAGAAAAAGAGAAGTAATACAGAAACGGACACACACACAAAGAAGCTGGCCATGTGACCACAGTGGCAGAGATTGAAATGATGTATCCATAAGCCAAGGAATGCCAAACATTGCTGGCGACCACCCGAAGCCAGAAGAGGTATGAAAGGACCCTCCTGTAGAGCCTTCATAGAGAGCGCAGCCCTGTCTCTGCCTTGATTTTAGACTGCTAGCCTCCAAAACAATGAGACAGTAAATTTCTGTTGTTTTAAGGCACCCAATTTGTAGTAGGTTCTTACAGCTGCCCTGGGAAATTAATTCACTGGGAATTGCATTAGGTGTGGACTTTCATCAAAGTAAGTGATTCTTTGGGTTAGGCAGAGAGCCCAAAAGCATGAATAGTAAATGATAAATCCTTATAGCAAAAGACCTAGACTCTACTGGGCTCCTTAACATCAGAGACGTATAAACAAAAGAAAGGAGAAATTACAAAGAGGAAAATGTTTTTAATATACAAGAGAGACATAGTGATAATATCCTCAACGTATAAGTATCTCTTAGGATTATAAGAAAAAGTGAGCTCTCTAATAGAAACTAATTTAAAAAAAGAAACTCATTAAAATGCAATATATTTTGTCTGCTTAACTGGTCGGCAAAGATAAGAAAAATTGTCAAACCTATTATTAATAAGAATATAAGGAAACAGATACTCTTCATTGCTATTCAGAGTATGATTCCCCAGCACTTTGTTGCCGATCCACAACTAGAGAGTTAAGCATTTAAACATGTTTATAACAAATCAATCTTGCTATGAAATCCCAAGGAATGATTGGTAGATTGTCTGTTTGAGAGAGGTTTAGCAAGCGTGGCTGATGGAAGTGAGGTGGTGAGTCTCACATCTTCTGAATGGCATATGAATCAGAAAAACAGGACCATGGTTCAAGCAATATTTTTTTCCAGCTTCATTGAGATATTACAGAAAACTAGCATGTGTCAGTTTAAGGTATAAAATGTGATGATTTGATACATGTATGTATTGTGAAATGATTATCACCATAAGGTTAGTTAATAAGCACATCCCCTCACGTAATTACTTTTTTTTTTTTTTTATGGTGGTGATAACTTTTAAGATTTACTCTCAGTAACTTCCAAGTATATAATATAGTTAATTATAGTCCCTATGCTGTGTGTTAGATCCCAGTTTTTTTTCCTCTTATAGCTGGGAGTTTGTACCCTTTGACCAACATGTCCCAGTTTCCCCCCACCCCCACCCTCAGCCCCTCAAACCACCATTCTACCCTATTTTTTTGTTTGCCTGTTTTAGATTCTATAGATAAATGAGAATATAGAGTATTTGCATTTCTTTGACTTATTTCACTTAGCAAAATAAGATCTATCCACGTTGTTACAAAAAGCAGGATTTTTTTCTTTTTAATAGCTGAATAATATTCCATTGTATATATGCATGTATCTATATATCACTGTATGTATATCAATGAGATAGATAGATATAAACACACACACACACACGTGTGTATATATATGCCTTATTTTCTGTATCCAATCATCTGTTGATGAACACTTAGGTTGTTTCCATATTTTGGCTACTGTGAGTAATGCTGCAGTGAACACAGGGCAGCAGTTATCTTTTTGAAATAGTGATTTTATCTCCTTCAGATAAATACCCAGATGTAGAATTGGTGGATCATATGATAGTTCTATTTTCAATTTTTTTCAGTAAGAGATATTTTAAGTTTAGTTTCCCAGGTATAGCTCAGAAATATGTAAAAATATTAAAAATGTAAGCATTCATGGGGCACCTGGGTGGCTCAGTGGGTTAAAGCCTCTACCTTTGGCTCAGGTCATGATCCCAGGGTTCTGGGATCGAGCCCCACATCAGGCTCTCTGCTCAGCAGGGAGCCTGCTTCCTCCTTTCTCCCTGCCTGCCTCTCTGTCTACTTCTGATCTCTGTCTGCCAAATAAATAAATTAAATCTTTAAAAAAAAAAAAAATGTAAGCATGGGGCGCCTGGGTGGCTCAGTGGGTTAAAGCCTCTGCCTTCGGCTCAGGTCATGATCTCAGGGTTCTGGGATCGAGCCCCGCATCCGGCTCTCTGCTCAGCAGGGAGCTTGCTTCCCTTCCTCTCTCTCTGCCTGCCTCTCTGCCTATCTGTGATCTCTGTCTGTCAAATAAATAAATAAAAATCTTTAAAAAAAAATGTAAGCATTCATATAGTAAAACTTGTATATTTTACAATTAGGTTTTTTTGAGAAATACTTACATCTTTCTTTTCCCTTTTTCTTTTATTTAAATTCCAGTTAGTTAACATACAGTGTAATATTAATTTTAAGCGTAGGATCTAGTGATTCAACACTTCCATAAAACAGTACAATCAGTTTATTTTAAATCAAATCTGTTTTTTAATTTGTAGCTCAACATTATTAGCTAAATTAGGGATATTAGTAAGTTTTAACTCTTGTGGTAAAATGGTTTTCATTTACTATTTTGTAAAGAAAAGTACCTATTGGGATGCCTGGGTAGCTCAGTGGGTTAAGCGTCTGCCTTGGGCTTCTGTCATAATCCCAGAGTCCTGGGATCAAGTCCCGCATCAGACTCCTTGCTCAGTTGGGAGCCTGCTTCTTCCTCGGCCTGCCACTCCCCCTGCTTGTGGTCTCTCTCTCTCTCTGACAAATAAATAAAATCTTTTAAAAGGGGGTGGGGCTTAAAAATACCTTTTACTGGATGTGAAAGGAGTCATAAATCAAATATTAATGGTATACATAATTCTAAACAAACAAAAATTTTACTCAGATGTATATTCCTTCATATACATGTTCAACTTTGTAGCTTTATTTGATGATGAATGCTAACACAATGGTATGTTTTTCATGGCAGTGTACTGGCTAATAAAGCAATGCAATCCTCAAAACTTAAGAAGATTTATATGTAAAATGAAATAAGTTTGAAAATAAAGAATTCTTCAAAATGAAGAATATTGATTAATATTTTTTAAAGATTTATTTATTTATTTATTTTAGAGAGAGAGTGTGTGAGCACTGGGTTGGTGTAGGGGCAGAAGGAGAAGGAGAGAAAGTCTTGGTGTCTTTGCTGAGCTCAGAGACTGACCTCTGGCTCAACTCCATGACCCTGAGATCATGACCCGAGCTGAAACCAAGAGTCAAAGGTCAAACCGACACCACCACCCAGGTGCTCCAATACTGAGTAATAATTTTACTAAAGCAGATGTTTAGTACTTCACATATAAATATTAGTCACTTTTTAGGCTCCTTTTGTTTATGTATTTTTTTTTCATCAAGATAAGTGCACTCTTTAATCCCCATCACCTATTTCACCCATCCCCCCACATTTCCCCTTTGGTAACCCTCAATTTGTTCTGTGTAGTTAACAGTCTGTTTTTTGTATTTTGTTTTTCTTCGTTCATTTGTTTGTTTTCTTAAATTCCACATATGAGTGAGATCACATGGTATTTGCCTTTCTCTGATCTATTTCTCCTAGCATTATACTTTCTAGCACTATCTGTGTTGTTATAAATGGCAAAATTTCATTCTTTGAATGTCTGAATAATATTTCATTGTGTATTTATACCACATCTTCTTTATCTGTTCATCTATCAATGGACACTTGAGCTGCTTCCATAATTTGGTTATTGTAAATAATGCTGCAATAAACACAGGAGTGCATGTATACCTTTGAACTAGTGCTTTTGGTTTGGTTTTTTTGTTTG
The DNA here is from genome assembly GCF_963455335.1 of Martes martes. Lineage (NCBI taxonomy): Eukaryota > Metazoa > Chordata > Mammalia > Carnivora > Mustelidae > Martes > Martes martes. The sequence goes on from NC_137893.1 coordinate 20,011,617, forward strand.
TTTGTGGTTTTTGTTTGTTTGTTTGTTTGTTTGTTTTTGCTAAATACCCAGTGGTTCAATTACTGGATCATAAGGTAGTTCTATTTTTAATTTTTTTAGGAACTTCCATATTGTTTTCCACAGTGGCTGCATCAGTTTACATTCCCACCAACAGTGCAAGGGGGTTCATTTTTCTCCAAATGCACACCAACACTAGTATGTCTTGTGTTTTTTATTTTAGCCATTCTGACAGATATGAGATAACATCTCATTATAGTTTTGATTTGCATTTCCCTGGTGATGAGTGATGTTGAGCATATTTTCATGTGTCTGATGGCCATCTGTATTTCTTCTTTGGAGAAACGTCTGTTCATGTCTTTTGTCCATTTTTCATTGGATTACCTGTTTCTTGGATGTTGAGTGGTATCAGTTCTTTGTATATTTTGGATACTAACCCTTTACTGGATATATCATGTGCAAATATTTTCTCCCATTCAGTAGATACCCTTTAGTTTGTTGAGTGTTTTCTTCACTGTACAGAATTTTTTTTTTTTTTAATTTTTACATGGTCCCAATAGTTTGGGTTTTTTGTTTGTTTGTTTGTTTTGCATTTTTTCCCTTGCCTCGGGAGACATATCTAGAAAAAATGTTACTATGGCTGATGTCAGAGAAATTACTGCTTATGCTCTTTTCAAGGATTTTTATTGTGTCAGGTCTCATATTTACATCTTTAATTCATTTTGAGTTTATTTTTGAGTATGGTGAAAGAAAGTACTCCAGTTTCATTCCTTTGCATGTAGTTGTCCAGTTTTCTTAACACCGTTTCCAAAGCAGCATTAAAATTTGCTAAGATTAAATAGCCATATGAAATAGCTGACTCTAATGTTAAAAATTACATTAGTAAGAGTTTATTTGTTTGTACATGTTGGGTAAATCTGGACAAAGAATTAACCTTAAACACCATTTTCCAAAGACGCTGTCACTCTATCTATTCTGGAACTAATTAGTTATATAGCAAACTGGTTCATGAAACTCATAGGCTAGCAAAGCATTTTTCAGAGTCACTTGACAAATACATAGATACTGCAAACATGGCAATTGTTTTTAATATATGGGTAACCTGACCATATTAACCTTATGAAGGAAAAAAATTCTGTTGATTGTTAATAAATATAAATTGATCTGAATTTTTTGGACTGCAAAGGATTGCACTGTCAAATAATATTTTTAATTTTGAGTAGGAGTACGTTCTGATGACACAGTTGCAAAGACAAGAAAATATTCTGTAGTAGCAACCAGATAAAGATTTGAATGTAAATTACTATACTACTTCCTTCGTTTTGAGAAATTTTTGTATAAAAATGATGTCAGTTGAACTGAACAATATGCCTTGTAATGTGATAAAATTTATGAAATAGATAAAAAGTGTGTTGAGTTCAAGGTTTTTCTTTCTATGAAACTACTAGTCTATTAATCATAAACAACTGATATTCTATCCTGAGGTATAATGATTACCAAGGGGAAAAGCTCTTTGAGGAATCAGGATAAAAAAACACAGTTTGATCTCAACATTTTAGATTCATGAAGTATTCAACCAGATTGACTTGTCCATCAGTATTTTTAATGATCTTAATATTTCCATACAAGAAGGTATGCAAAACATTTTTCAGTGGCAGATAGAAAGTCAAATGCAAAATGTAGAAATTTTTGTAAGAACAGAATTTATATATAATATGATGATGTGCTGTACAATTTCACAATTATCAACGAAATAGGTAATGATCTTGATATTGCACATCTGCCAGAAGTTATCTTCAAACAACTTGATATAAATAACCTTAAAATTCAATTTTCCATTAGAGAGAAAATTAAAGTCTTTCAACCATAGACACTTCAAGATTAATTACAAAGTTAAGGTAAAATGACTAAAAGTAAAGATATAAATAAAATAATCAATAATGTAGCTGTTATATCAATCTACATATTCTGAACACAGAGACTATATGTTCTTATAAGTGATGTTTATTATCTATCTATCCACACACACACACATCTATACATACGTGCTAGAAATTTTAAAAAAAGATAAAACAATTCCATGATCTTTAAATTTTGAAATATTTCATTAATTCACTCTCACACACAAGGGGAAAATCAAAACCAAATTTACAGCATGGCTAGAAAATTATGATCATGAAAACCCTATATAGTAGAATGTATGCCATATAGCTAAAGTTGTAGTCAAAAATTTAAAATTCAGTTTATAATAATTAATTCTTTGCTCATTAGTAAATTGATTATTAATACATTGTTAATAAAAGTGAAGAATGAAAACATTGATTCCCATTCAATTTGAAAAGATGGAAATATAAAAAAAGCATAATCCAAAGGAAAAATATGAAAAAGTAAAATACCTTAAAACCAAAAATATTTTTCCCTCCCTTCCCATATGATCTTCTGTTTTGTTTCTTAAATTCCACATCTGAGTGAGATCATATGATAATTGTCTTCCTCTGATTGATTTATATTGCTTAGTTTAATACTCTCTAGTTCCAAATGAGTTGTTACAAATGACAATTCTCATTTTTTGATGGCTGAGATATATAGATTTATAGGACCTATAGATCTATATATCCATATATATATAGATATATATATATCACATCTTCTTTACCCATTCATTTGTAAATAAAACAAAATAAAATCAGAGTGGGAGACAACCATAAGAAACTCTTAATCATAGGAAACAAACTGAGGGTTGCTGGAGTGGGGAGAGGTGGGAGGATGGGGTAACTGGGTGTTGGACATTAAGAAAGGCATGTGATGTAGTGAGCACTGGGTGCAATATAAGACTGATTAATCACTGACCTCTACCTTTGAAATTAATAATACACTGTATGTTAATTAATTCAATTTAAATTTAAAAAATAAAATAAAATAAAAAAATTAACTAGAAAGCAGGAAGAATGTGAAATAATCAAAGAACTGAAAGTTTAAGAGAAAAAGTAAAATAAATAAGATGTTAACTAGCCTAACCATGAGATAAGGCAAACAAGTTCAAATATACAAAATAAGAAAAGAGAAACTAATTACAGACATTTAAAAAAAATCTTAAATATATAAAACTGCTTTTTTCAACTATAAATAAATGTGAAAAACTTGATGTACTGGATGAGTTCTCAGGCATATAAATTATCAAATTTAAGCAGACACACCAAAACCCATAAGATACCTTGGAATAAACCTAACTAAAGAGGTAAAGGATCTATACTCTAGGAACTACAAAACACTCAAGAAAGAAATTGAAGAAGACACAGAAAGATGAGAAAACATTCCATGCTCATGGATTGAAAGAATAGACATTGTTAAAATGTCTATACTGCCCAGAGCAATCTATACTTTCAACACCATCTCAATCAAATACTAATGACATTTTTCAAAATGCTGGAACAAACAATCCTAAAATTTATATGGAACCAGAAAAGACTCTGAATCGCCAAGGAAATGTTGAAAAAGAAAAACAAAGTTGGAGGCATCATTGCCTGATTTCAAGCTATATTACAAAGCTGTGATCACCAAGACAGCATGGTACTGGCACAAAAACAGACACATAGATCAATGAAACAGAATAGAGACCCCAAATATGGACTCTCAACTCTATGCTCAATTAATCTTTGACAAATCAGGAAAAAATATCCAATGGAAAAAAGACAGTCTCTTCAATAAATGGTGCTGGGAAAATTGGACAACTATATGCAGAAGAATGAAACTAGACCATTCTCTTACACCAAACACAAAGATAAAGTCAAAATGGATGAAAGACCTCAATGCGAGACAGTAATCCATTGAAGTCCTAGAGGAAAACATAGGCAGTAACCTCCTTGACATCACCCATAGCAACTTCTTTCAAGACACTTCTCCAAAGGCAAGGGGAACAAAAGCAAAAGTGAACTTTTGGGACTTCATCAAGATAAAAACTTCTGTAAAGTAATGGAAACAGTCAACAAAACAAAGAGGCAACTCACAGAATGTGAGATGATATTTGCAAATGGTACTACAGACAAAGGGTTGATATCCAAGATCTATAAAGAATTTCTCAAACTCAACTCCCAGAAAAACAATGATCAAGTCAAAAATGGGCAGAAGACATGAGCAGACACTTCTCCAAAGAAGACATACAAATGGCTAACAGAGGGGTGCCTGGGTGGCTCAGTGGGTTGGGCCTCTGCCTTTGGCTCAGGTCATGATCTCAGGGTCCTGGGATTGAGCCCCACATTGGGCTCTCTGCTCAGTGGGGAGCCTGCTTTCCCCTCCCTCTCTGCCTGCCTCTCTGTCTACTTGTGATCTCTGTCTGTCAAATAAATAAAATTTTAAAATAAATAAATAAATAAAAGCAAATGGCTAACAGACACTTGAAAAAGTGTTCACCATCATTAACCATTAGGGAAGTCCAAATCAAAACCACATTGAGATACCACCTTACACCAGTTAGAATGGCAAAAATCAAGAAGGCAATAAACAACGAATGTAGGAGAAGTTATGGAGAAAGGGGAACCCTCTTAAACTGTCTTACACTGGTGGGAATGCAAGTTGGTGCAGCAACTTTGGAAAGCAGTGTGGAGGTTCCTCAAAAAATTAAAAGTAGAGCTACCCTATGACCCAGCAATAACTCTACTGGGTATTGACCCCAAAGATACAGATGTAGTGAAAAGAAGGGCCATCTGTACCCCCAATGTTCATAGCAGCATTGGCCACAGTCGCCAAACTGTGGAGAGAGCCAAAATACTCTTCAACAGATGAATGGATAAAGAAGATGTGGTCCATATATACAATGGACTATTACTCAGCCATCAGAAAGGATGAATACCCAACTTTTGCATCAACATGGATGGGACTGGGGGAGATTATGCTAAGTGAAGTAACTCAAGCAAAGAAAGTCAATTATCATATGGTTTCACTTATTTGTGGAACATAAGGAATAGCATGGAGGACATTAGGAGAAGGAAAGGAAAAATGAAGAGGGAGAAATCAGAGGGGGAGATGAACCATAAGAGACTATGGACTCCGGGAAACAAACTGAGGGTTTTGGAAGGGATGGGGTTAGGGGGATGGGCGAGCCTGGCGATGGGTATTAAGGAGGCACAGACCGCATGGAGCACTGGGTGTTGTACATAAACAGTGAACTGTGGAACACTACATCAAAACCTAATAATGTACTGTATGGTGACTAATATAACTCAGTAAAAAAAGAAAAAAAAAAGGAAAAAATTTAAACAGACACAAGAACTAGATAGTTTCATGCTTATATTATACCAATTTTGACACAGCAGCCACCACATTATTAAACTGTGATTAGAGAAAAGAAAGGGTTCCTGGGTGGCTCATTCAGTTAAGCCCCAGATTTTCAGTTTTGGCTCAGGTCATGCTCTCAGGATCATCATCTCAGGGACCTGAGATCAAGCCCAGAGTCCAGCTGTGCACTCAGAGAGAGCCTGCCTAAGATTTTTTCTCTCACTCTGCCCCTGTCCCCATGCACACACTCACAGTCTCCTCTCTCTCTCTCTCTCTTTCTCTCAAAAAAAAAAGGACTTTATAAGAAAAAAGAGTAACCTACATTTTTGAGGTTCCCAGCTTATATCAACACTAAAAAAGAAGTCAAAACAGAGAACTACAGAGCAGCCCTACTTATTGAATATAAACACAAAAGTCTTAAATGAAATATTAACAGATAGGCCCTAGTGGAATATTAAAAGAACACTACACAATGATTAAGTGGGTTCTTAAACAGAAACAGTCAAAAATACTCCAATATTACAAAATCTAATAATAGTCACCATTTATTTGCTCAAGTGAGACATTTCATGTTTGATGAAAAGATATTTGAAAAACAAACAAACAAACAAACAAAGATGTTTGAAAAGAGTCAGTATCTATTTTTGAAAAATATTTTGAAATAAAATTTGGCATAAATAGAAAATTCTTTAGTGCAAATTCTTTTATCTCCCCATTTAAAAACCAGATAAATGTTTAACTGAAAGGAATAAAAAACAATCCTACTAAAAACAGAAACAGGCAAGAATGCCTATCACTATTGTACAGTATTTGGACGCTTAAGCTTATGCAATTAGATGATAAATATATGTATATATACATATATATATAAAATATTAGAAAAAGAGCAAAATGATTTATATTTTTAGGAAATTAAAAAAGAAGTAATTCAAAAACTTCTATGAAAATAAGAAAATTCAGATGGCATATGGATAGAAATATAATATAGAATGGTAAGGATTCTATGCATTTGAAGCACAAATTAGAAAACATCCTAAAAGATCTACTTTACAAAATCATCAAAAATTTCAAAATTAATAAGAAATATGAAAAAATCAGGAAATCTTTCCACTGCTATTGACAGATGTAAAAGAAGATACTTTTTTTTCACATTAGGAAGATTTAATGTCATAAACATCTCACTTCCAGCATTAATTCACATTTTATGTAATAAACCATATTTATAATCATAATATAATAAATATATTTTTAGAATTAACCATACAATTTTTGAAATTCCTATGGACTTAAGATATTCTTTCAGTTTCAAAGTCAGCACCCAATCAAAATTATTATAACGAGAAACATAAAAATAAAACTCACATGGAAATAAACAAATAAGAATATCCAGAAATATTCCAAGAAAGATAATGAAGAACTAGTCATGTCATTTATCAAAATTAAAGCCTTAGTTTTATAAAGAATAAGGAGAAAATCTTTGGTACAAATAGAGTTCAAAAATCAATGAAAATGTATTGGAACGTTAGTATTGATAAAATCAGTACAGTATATTATTGGGTGAAAATGGATTAGTCAAAAAACAACTGAGGAGAATTTATTTTCTCTGGAAAATGGCTGTTGAATACCTAGTTCCCTCCTTATAACAGAGAAAATTCTTAGTGGATTAATGATATAAATTAAAAATAGTAATATCAAATTACTATGATAAAAAAATGAAAGATCATTTTATAATATGAGCATGGGAAAAGCCTCTGTATATCTGGTATATAATCAAAGAAGCCATAAAAGGAAAGATCAACAAATTTGGATATATAAAGCTAAAACTTTTTTAAATTTCTACAATTTGAAAGAAAAGCTATATATAAATGTGATTATTTAGAAGTCATATTACAAGCAAGGGCAAAATTTCTTAAATACACACAGAGTTCTTAAAAATCAGCAACCCCTCAAAAAACTCTCAAAAAGCAGCAACCCCTCAACAAACAAAGGGCTTGAAGAGATAGTTCCAAGAAAGAAAATTTAAAAATATAATTTAAAACATATAAAATGTTATTTATAAGAGTGTAAATTAAATCAAAGATTAAAATACTCTTAAAACACTAACATATAAATGTAAATTATTATAATCACTACATAGAAATGTTCGACAACATCTCTCAGAACTTAAATGGCTACCCACTTCTAAAAAAAAGTAACTTGTAGGCAGAGTTGCATGTGTGTTAATGTATGTAGAATACTATTTAATTCAGCATTATTTATAATGCCAAAAATATTGGAAGGAACTACATTGTTTATCACTAGGGGAGAGATTAAATAAATTATGGTATATATACATTTATACATAAATACACACATACATTATACATACATATATACAAATAAATTATGGTATACATACATAAATTATGGTATACATACATATATTTGCAGCCATTTAAAAGTGTGCTTTACTATAGAATCACCTCTGAATTTTGATACTAAATTGAAAAATCAAGATGTATAACAGTGTGCATGATATATTATCATTTGCATGTGGAAGTAGAAATATGTAGATACCTAGAGGCTTTCTATATTCAGAGAATATTTCCATGAGGACATATAAGAATGACTACTTCTTCTTGAAAAAGCATGGCGTTGGAAGCTGAGAATGGTACTTATTTCTCAACACATTTTCTTGTATGTTTAAAATTTTGAACACATTTGCGTATAAGCTAGTCAAAAATATTAAAGATAAAAGCAACTAATAAAGCATATGTGTTAAATAAATCTTAGAATCTGTGACTTAAATCAGTATGGAAAAAATATTACATTTGCTCATTCTCTTATTCACTTTAATACAAAGATATCAAGTAATTTTTACAGAATCTATCATTTATTGGCTTTCTCTGAAATCCATCCATTCAAAATGTTGAACTTTTTCAAACTTCAGGCTCATAGCCTTCCAGTGGGATGATACCAAATCAGTTGTAACAGTGCCTAGGAGTATATCAGGAGCCCCATTTTGACCAGAAGGTAGGCATTGGGATGCAGTGCTCTCCCCAACCCTAGTATCCACCAAGTCTAGGGCCAGTTCATGCATACACACATACTCCAAACTAGCCTGTACTCCTACCCAAATAATTCCTTATAACTAGAAATCTGTTAAGCATAGATGTATACTAAATAAAGTAAGTAGAGATATTTAATTTTATTGATATATATTATATATATTGATATTCATATATTCCAGTTCCTTTTGTTGGGCCTGAAATCCTGCCTTGAAAGACAATCAAATTAGACAGTAACTGCCAGCAGCAGATGCTGCCAGAATGGCTAGACTTTTCTCCTGAGACTTGATTTCCAAACACTGACAATTTGATGTTCTCAGTAACTTATTGATGTGTGGTTTCCATTCCAGGATTCTGTGAATGAGCTGTTCCCCCAGAAGAGTTCCCATGAGAAAATCATCCACAGTTTGGCAACTGTGACTGCAGAGTGCCTAAGCTGGGAATGACAGAGACCAACCTTGAGCCCCCTCTATGGCAAGATCCCCAAAGGGAGAAAGGTGTCATTCAATCCTTAGTTAATCACATTGTACCCCTTCCATCATAATGGAAGAAAATATTTGTCTTCACTCAAATGAATAAGGCTTCTGGATATGGATCTGCCTCCCTTGACCATAATACTTCTACCACAACCAGCACCCATAAACTTAAGAAATGTGTATTTGCCATCTTGCTATTACATATAATACTGTTTCCGAGCAAAGAACTCATTTCACAGACCAGAAGCAACTGGCTTGTTGGAAAGGTGAGAGTGGCCTACTCAGTTATTGTTGGATTTTGTCTTATAGGATGCAATGTATCGAAGATCAATAAGTGGTCTGTCTTCCACTAGCCAGAATAAACATACTCAGGTATAAAGGAATGGAAGAGTGGCTACTCTCACTATAAAAACTCATAACCCATTTGCAGAATTTTTGTTTCCCTGAAATTTTGAGCTCTGATGGTTTGGAGATCTTGATCCCCAATGGAGGATTCTTGCCAACATGAGATGCAACAATTGTTCTATTGAATTGGAGGATTAGACAACCCCTTGGTCATTTGGGGTTCCCCATGCCACTGAACCAACAGACAAAGGAGTGGTGACTATGCTGACTAGGGTGCTTGATCCTGATGACCAAGGGGAAGTGTTTTCTCCTATGTGATGGAGGCAAGGAGGGCAGTGTCCGATATCTGGGAATGCTCTCCAAATTTCCTCATAGCACTTCCCCACACAATAACAAAAATTAATGTTAAAGTATAGCATCCAAAAAGGTTCATTGAGGACTAAGACTCTTCAGGAATAATTTTTTTTTTTTATCTCATCAGAGAGTGAACTCTGAGTAGCTGACAGCAAAGAAAACATAAATGCCTAGTAGAAAAAGTGATTTATAATTGTCAGCCATGGCCCCATGACCAGTAACAGAAATAAGGACTGTCATAGCAGTATGTGTGATATGCATATACAACTCATTATTTTATACAAATTTTGTTGGAAGTTAACTTTACAATTTGGTCTTCAGATAACAGAATGTTCTGATGGGTTTGTGACTGAATTTGAGGAGAAATTAACAAAGCACAGAGATGAACACAATGACTGCTAGGACTGTGCCTCTTCTCATTTTGGGAAAAGGGAAGAACATCTTCATTTGTATAAGGAATAGTTGCAATTGTTAAGCAGAAACAGAGAACTGCTTTTCTTGTGTGAAAGTTCGGTTTGCGAGAAGAACGAGTAGAGATGATATGTAGCTGAAGAGGTAGGCTGTACCATTAGTGAGTGTTTATCTCATAGCTTCACCCCACCCTTCTCTTCTGGCTTGTCACACTGAAGCAGGAGCTCCACATTTTTCCACATTTCTCCTCAGCTAGCTGGCAACAATGTCAAACTCTATCAGCAGGAAGATCTACAGGGGTATACCAACACTGGAAGAGGAAGAAAGAACTTGCTTCTGCTTCTAAACCTAGTCTAGTTTAAGGTTCAGGTGCATGGCACAAAGCACCACTTCTTCAGCCCACGCAGTAGCAATTTGTACCTACAGCAGCATTTAAATCCAGTTTGTAGTTTTTCCAAACTGGAAACTACCAGAATACCAAATGCCAGTCAAGCTGCGTCCCCTTCCCAGATGTCTGAGTTTCAGCTCAATAGAGGCTCTCCTACAAGCCTCTAAGTTATAATCATTTTAACCTGTTGCATTTCTTTCTCTTGGCCCTAAGTGGCAGATGCTTCCTCAGTTGCTGCCTCTATAATAGCTCAGTTTTCTTTTCCCCTCATAGTTCCCTAGCTTGAAAATGCATAACTAGTTATAAACTACAGGATTTTGTTCAAATAATTGATCTAGTTCCTAAAAGGAACTGTATCCTAAAAGGATTTTGCTGAAATGACAGTACAGACAGAAGGTTGATATCCAGGATCTATAAAGAACTTCTCAAACTCAACACACACAAAATAGATAATCATGTCAAAAAACGGACAGAAGACATGAACAGACACTTCTCCAATGAAGACATACAAATGGCTATCAGACACATGAAAAAATGTTCACCATCACTAGCCATCAGGGAGATTCAAATTAAAACCACATTGAGATACCACCTTACACCAGTTAGAATGGCCAAAATTAGCAAGACAGGAAACAACATGTGTTGGAGAGGTTGTAGAGAAAGGGGAACCCTCTTACACTGTTGGTGGGAATGCAAGTTGGTGCAGCCACTTAGGAGAACAGTGTGGAGATTCCCTAAGAAATTAAAAATACAGCTTCCCTATGACCCTGCAATTGCACTACTAGGTATTTACCCCAAAGATACAGATGTAGTGAAAAGAAGGGCCATCTGTACCCCAATGTTTATAGCAGCAATGGCCACGGTCGCCAAACTGTGGAAAGAACCAAGATGCCCTTCAACGGACGAATGGATAAGGAAGATGTGGTCCATATACACTATGGAGTACTATGCCTCCATCAGAAAGGATGAATACCCAACTTTTGTGCCAACATGGACGGGACTGGAAGATTATGCTGAGTGAAATAAGTCAAGCAGAGAGAGTCAAGTATCATATGGTTTCACTTATTTGTGGAGCATAACAAATAACATGGAGGACATAGGGAGATGGAGAGGAGAAGGGAGTTGAGGGAAATTGGAAGGGGAGATGAACCATGAGAGACTATGGACTCTGAAAAACAATCTGAGGTTTTTGAAGGGGCGGGGGGTGGGAGGTTGGGGGAGCCAGGTGGTGGGTATTATGGAGGACACATATTGCATGGAGCACTGGGTGTGGTGCATAAACAATGAATTCTGTTATGCTGAAAAGAAATTAAAAAAAAAAAGGATTTTGCTGATACATTGTATAATCATGTAATTAGAAAACAACATTTCAGTGCAAAGCTAATCATAATGGTCACTAAAACTTATTGACCTGTCGCCATGTGACTGACAGCTTCTAAATTCATTATATTAGGATCTGATTGCAAATGGCCTTAACCAACAAGTTCAGAAATTCAGATTTATCTTGTAGAGAGTGAAACTCCCTCCCAAAGGTTTAGAAAAAAATGAAGGAAATGAACAGATTTGTTTTTTAAAGGGCTATTTCTGGTATCTGGTATCATAGTTCGAAGTATATGAATTTTAGGAAGAAGATAATGGAAATATTAAGATAATAATTTGACAATTATGTCAGCTGAGCAATGATAAAGGACTAACCAGAAAAGGAGGGAAGGGCCTTCATGAGAAGGATTTTCTAAGTATCAACATAGGGGTTAAAGGTTGACATCATGTGATGGGGGAAAACAGAAGGGTGACTGATGTTCTCACAGAAGGGTGACTGATGTTCTCAGACTGAGTTGCTGCCAAAGAGGATAACCAATACCAATAACGAACATAAGAAGAAAGGGGTTTTCAGGGAGTGGAGCCAGGAGTTCCTAGGCTAAAGGACCCATGAAGAGAGTTAATGTGACTGACCATCTCCGATGAGCCACAGGCCGGGATGATCTAGCTGCAGACCTAGTTCTTTAACATCGGATCCCCAATCTGTCATCTGAGCAGCCCCAGTGTGCTCTCAGTTGTAAAAGTTCACAGACTGCTACTGTACTTCATAAATCATTAATTTTTTTGGTAAGGTATCCCATTACTTTATGGTCACTAAAAGATATAAGTTGTATATTAAAATATGATACAATGTGTTTTTTAATCACATTGATTATATGAATCATCCTTATTTCAGAGAGAAAATACAATCATGTGAAAGCACTAGAATAAAGGTGACTTTTGCAAAGAGACCACTGTCCTAGGAAACTACCTCAAGTTACATTATCCACTCAATTTGAAATCTGACAGTCGGACCAAATTTTGACAATATTTCTAAAGGCATCTAGCACAATCAACTCTCAAACAATGTGGGTTTGAAATGTGTGGGTCCACTTATACAGATTTTTTCATATAAACCTAGTACAGTACTATAAATGTCTTTTATGATTTTCTTAATAAAATTTTTTTCTCTAGCTTCTTTTACTATGAGAACACAACATGTAATACATATAATATACAAAATATGTGTTGGACTGTTTATGTTATGGGTAAGGCTTCTGGTCAACAGTAGGCTATGAATAGTTAAGTATACTCAGATTTTTAACTGTGGGGGTCAGCACCCCTAACTCTCACATTTTTCAAAGGTCACCTATGTTAAGAAATAGGAAACAAATAACTACTGTGTTGAGGTATAATGGTTCAAGCAGATGCTTATAGATAGAACTGAAGATACACTACTTTATATATATATAAATGTACATTTATAAGATCAATAATATTTTTTTAATTATCAAACATGAGTAAAACATTAAGAAAAGCTGGCAAAATATCTCAGGATACTTTCTACAAAATACTGCAATTATGAAAAGGAATAGACCAAAACATTTGTTAAAGGATTTAGGAAAAAGCTCTCAAGTAAACAGCGGGCATTTTATTTTGAGAGTCGATTTATAGAATAAAACATTTCCATTGAAAAACTAGAAAGTCACTAGCTTACTACAAATAGGAAACTAAGGTGCTAATTTAGATATGTCTATCATGGCTTCACAAACTATGCATCATAGGCCACCCTTGTTTTTGTAAATGAAATTATATTGGATTATATCCATAAGTTACTAAACTTACCTAGTCTATGGCTCCTTTTATACAACAATGCAGAATTGACTAGTTGCAAGAGAGACCATAAAACCTAAGCTATTTACTATATGGCCCTTCATAAAAAACATTTCCTGACCCTGGCCTAGGTTCAGTTTTTAAATTCTTGTGCTATTTCATGCATTTTTAATGCTATATATTGATAATGTCACAGAAAGCTATTCTCTCATTATACATCATGAGATAATATGCTGATCCATACTGCTTATCAAAAAAAAAATCTATAATAAAAAAGTGGACTGAAAAATATTTTGTATGTATCCTTATATCATCAACATGACCTTTGATGTGGATGTGTTTTCCTATCCTATACTTACATGTATTAAATAACACATTTATTGAAAATTCAAGATATTTTGAAAATAAAACCACTGTAAGATAGATTCATGAACAAATACATACTTATATGTTTTTTTCTTCATCATCACCATTATCATCAGCATTATATCATCACACGAGAAGTTGGACTCTGATTTTTTGAAGTCCCTTTTAGCCCCCTAAGACTCTACTATTCACAGATTGCCTTCAATAAACAAATCTCTTCACTAGGCAATGGATGCACAAAAATTTATAAGTTGCTGCCTAGGCCCTGCAATGCTTTGCTTCTGACTTAAAACATGAAATATACATTTAAAAAATAAGCAGTAAGAGAGGGCAGCCATGCTGAATGACACATATGGTGCAACAGAAGGAATAGCTCACCACAAGCTGGGATGGTCGGGAGAAATTCTCAGCAGAGGCAGAACTAAGACTTATACAGGAACACAAAAAGGTGGAAGATTCAGACAATGGGAATAGCACAGAAGCAACATACACATTATTTACCAAGAATAAGCAAAATGAAAAACACGTTGGTATTGTTCCAGAATATTACCTATTTTTAATATCTCATTAAAAATTTCAAGTGCTACATATATTAGCAGAGAAACTGATGCTCAAATAGAATAAAGATGGGGCAATACCACATGGTTAGTCAGTGAAGAAACGTGATAAGAAAGATGAGAAGCTTGCCAACTATAAGGTTCATTATATTAAATAAGACCGATTCTGCTGCAGGAGAGGGGAGTACTTGGAAATGGGTTTGGGTGCCTGGGTGGCTCAGTTAGTTAAGCATCTGCCTTTGGGTCAGGTCAGGATCCCAGGGTCCTAGATCGAGTCCCGCATCCTTCTCCCTGCTCAGTGAGGAGCCTGGTTCTCCCTCATCCCCGCCCCCCTCCACTCATCCACTCATGCTTACTCTCTCTCTCTCTCTCTCTCTCTCTCTCTCAAAAATAAACAAATAAAATCTTAGAAAGAAGGAAAGAAAGAAGGAAGGAAGGAAGGAGTGGGTTTGGAAAAGTCAGAAGCCTTGGGTCAGAAGAATCGGAAGGATCTGAAGATTACGACACAGGGATGGGAAAGCGATAGACAAATCCTGGAGCAAGAGAATGGTCCATCCGTTCCAGGAGTGGATATTCAGGCTGCTACTGGAGAAAGGATAGTCCTGTCTGAAAATCCTTAAATCCACATGCAGCCTTTGTGAAAGGAAAATGAAGTTTCATGGTAATTCTCTAAGGAAAGTTTCTGTTTGGTGAGCTCATACCAATACCATGATCACTAAGCGCGGTGCAGACATCACCTCCTGTCCTATTCTGTCTTGAAAACCTGCTAGCATATTCATTTCGCCCTAAGTTCGCTATTCAGTGGCTTAGGTCCTGTGGGTATGTTTCCAGTCCCCTCAAACTCCATCTCGAAAAGACGCTTTCAGCTTCTGTCAGCTTATCCTGAGAATCATTCATGTCGAAGCCCCCCTGGCCTCTGATGCCAGACCCTGCCTGTTCCCGACCCATCCCCCTCCAGGATCCGGGACCCCTGACCAAGCTTCACAGTAAAAGGAAAAATTTAAAGGAGAAGCACCTCAGCCACTCAGGAACTCAGCAAACCGTTAGTCTCGCGGCGAATTTTCCTCCGATCTTCCACTCCATTTGTCGTCTCTGCTTCTTTATTTGCTCTGCTCTGATGGGAACTCCAGTCCTGAGAATCTGTACAAGACCCGAGTCCTTTTGAATGCGGACCCTCCAGTCTCATGCTCTAGTCTGGCCCTTGCAAGGATGAACAGTCAGCGCCCGTAACTGTCCCTCGGGCAAGAGCTCCCCACACTACACTTCTCAGGGTGATGACGTCGCTGCTAAGGTCTTATTCCCACCGCTGGGTGAACTGCAAATGTGTCCCCTGACATTTTGCTCTTAAATTTAATTCATGGTGCCTTGTATTAGTAATCTGCTCCTGTTATAATTACATGTAAAGAAACAAGCCCCAACTTTTAGGCTTAAAACAACACTTATTTCTCATTCATATATTTAGGGATCGGCTTCAGTGAGTCTGTTCCAGGCTGTAGGTTGGGGAAAGGTGGGCTCCACGTGTCTTTTCACATTAGGACCTTGTGAAAGAATAGCCCCCACCTATGACAGGATGATGTCATGGCAGAAGTGTGAGAAAGAGGGGAGCCTGTGTGGCTCAGTGGGTTAAAGCTTCTGCCTTCGGCTCAGGTCATAATCCCAGGGTCCTGGGAGGGAGCCCCCCGCATAGGGCTCTCTGCTCAGCAGGGAGCCTGCTTCCCTTCCTCTCTGTCTCTCTTTGCCTGCCCCTCTGCCTACTTGTGATCTCTGTCAAATAAATAAAAATAAAATCTTAAAGAAAAAGAAGTGTGAGACAGAGGAGCAGAAGCATACACGGCCTTATAATGCCATGCTTAGAAAGCACATTATCAACTGGATAACCTCCATTTGTCACAGCGAGTTGTAAGACCAAGCGACCAGCCAGCCGAGTAAGGAAATGCACTGTGTCCCTGGGGAACCCTATGAAGGGCAGAGAAGGAAGGAGAACCGGGAGTAAGTAGCACAGTCTACCACGACACACGTAAACTAGCTAAGTTCTCTAAAACCAGAGGATGATTTGTTGACCTAACTTTAGAATAAATTCTTCTTGCTTTGCTTTGCACGCGGCTAAACAATCTGCTTTTTCATGTATTTTGCAAATAAGCTTAACTGGGAGATGCACCATGCCATTTTACATGCTGGATCTTTCCATGAGAATTTGTTGAATGTGAGTACAAGTCTGAGACTGTAGGTAGTATTAATGAAACAATGATATGACTGGTTGTGTGTGTGTGTGTGTGTGCGCATGTGTTAGTATTGTTAGAGTTTTGCCTGTGTCTCCTGCCTTGCTTGCTATTGAACTACATACATCATTGTTTCTCAGTTTGATATGCATTTCCTTAGTAAAAAAGGGTAAATGTAAAAAAGTAAATATTTCTGGGATACTTTCTGTTTTTTTTTTTAATTAATAACATGATACTTTTTCT
Organism: Martes martes; assembly: GCF_963455335.1. Taxonomy (NCBI): domain Eukaryota; kingdom Metazoa; phylum Chordata; class Mammalia; order Carnivora; family Mustelidae; genus Martes; species Martes martes. The sequence goes on from NC_137893.1 coordinate 20,028,426, forward strand.
CCCATTTATTTATTTTTAACTAAATTCTTTTGTTAATTTCATTAGTTTAATTCTAAGAAATCAAGCTTTGCCTTTTAGCACTTTCTACCAAGATGAAGTGCAAGGAAATAACCCCTTTGTATTTGCACTTTTTAAATTTATTTATTTTTTTCATAATCTCTACACTTAATGTGGGGTTCAAATTTGTGACCCCCTCATCATGACCCTTAGATCAAGAGTCCCATGCTCTTCCTATTGGGTCAACAAGGAGCCCTGCATTGCATTTTTTTAGCTTAATTCTTCTTTTTGTAAGCTGGGGGAATTAAGGGGCAACTGTTACTTAAAGAATAATTTCATATAAATCCATACAAATGGACCCCAAAAGAACCTTAAGAGTTCACTAAGCAACATCAAGCTCGCCTCCCCACCACAATCATCATGATCTCTTCTTCCCTGAGACAGAGTTCACATCCTTTTTGTGTTAGTGGAGACATTCCCCAATTTGCCAGCATTTAATTTTAATCTAACTAAATAAAATAAAAGAGAAGAACATAAAAAGAAATGCTTTTGTTAAAAAAAAACCCACATGTCTATTGGCCAGCAGGATTTTTTGCTTTTTAAGTAATTTGGCTGTTGGACAAGAATATTTCTTAAAAGCAAAGGAAAAAGACCTAAGCATGTATGCATAAATTTGTGTATTTTCACATTTACCATCAGAATCCTATAGAAACGGTTATTCTGGGAAAACATAAGAAGAACGAGAAAAATGTATTTCATTACCCGAAAATACATAAACTTGGGATCTCAGGATATAACAAAAAAACCTTTGAAACTGAATTAAAACCAAGGGAAATTTTCATTTAAGGTGAAAATTATAGAAATTGGCTTTGTGGAATGGTTACCATCAGATTTACTACAAAAATACTATACCTTAGTAGTATATGCTGCTTCTAATATTCAAGAGATGCTTTTTTTTTGTTTCTTATCTGCTAAGGAGAAAGAGACCTTTTATTCAAAATTAATTCAACTGCAGAAAATATTGATGCCATATTTAAGAATACACACACACACAAGGAAACAGTTAACAAAACCAAAAGACAACTGACAGAATGGGAGAAGATATTTGCAAACGACATATCAGATAAAGGGCTAGTATCCAAAATCTATAAAGAACTTATCAAACTCAACACCCAAAGAACAAATAATCCAATCAAGAAATGGGCAGAGGACATGAACAGACATTTCTGCAAAGAAGACATCCAGATGGCCAACAGACACATGAAAAAGTGCTCCACATCAGTTGGCATCAGGGAAATACAAATCAAAACCACAATGAGATACCACCTCACACCAGTCAGAATAGCTAAAATTAACAAGTCAGGAAATGACAGATGCCGGTGAGGATGCAGAGAAAGGGGAACCCTCTTACACTGTTGGTGGGAATGCAATCTGGTGCAACCACTCTGGAAAACATCATGGAGGTTCCTCAAAAAGTTGAAAATAGAGCTACCCTATGACCCGGCAATTGCACTACTGGGCATTTACCCTAAAGATACAAATGTAGTGATCCGAAGGAGCACGTGCATCCGAATGTTTATAGCATCAATGTCCACAATAGCCAAACTATGGGAAGAACCTAGATGTCCATCAACAGATGTGGTATATATATACAATGGTATATATATACAATGGAATGCTATGCAGCCATCAAAAGACATGAAATCCTGCCATTTGCGATGGCATGGATAGAACTAGAGGGTATTATGCTTAGCGAAATAAGTTAATCGGAGAAAGACAACTATCATATGATCTCCCTGATATGAGGAAGTGGAGATGCAACATGGGGGGCTTGGGGGGTAGGAAATGAATAAATGAAAGAAGATGGGATCAGGAGGGAGACAAACCATAAGAGACTCTTAATCTCACAAAATAAACTGAGGGTTGCTGGGGGGTGGGGAGTCAGGAGAGGGTGGTGGGATTATGGACATTGGGGAGGGTATGTGTTATGGTGAGTGCTGTGAAGTGTGTAAACCTGGTGATTCACAGACCTGTACCCCTGGGGCTAATAATACATTATATGTTTATAAAAAAATAAAAAATTTAAATAAATAAATAAATAAAAGAATACACACACACACACACACACACACACACGCATGCACACATGCACACACACACATTGAAAAGCTAAAACTAAGTCCCAAACTCAAGGGGTACAAATTTCTTGAATGACAATAATTGTGATATTATTTTTCAGAGACAAATGAAGGTAAAAGGAAAGTTATATCCTAGATTCTATAATTTAAAACAAGGATATAAATAAGTAACTAATAATTGTTCAAAAAGCATTATTTTTTTCTTTTATTTATTGGATTTCATTTGACTTTATATTTGAAATTTTTTAAATGAGAAGTGGAATATGGACAATTTCCCTTCTATCTCTGCCAAAGCAGTGAACTTAATAAGATGGCTACAAAATTTATCAACATGGCAAATGAGAGTTGCTTAAATAAGAAGGATTGGTAATCATTTGAGTGTTTAAAAATTCACACATAATGATGATGAAACTCCCATTTGTTGATCATCTATTATAAGAAGACACTGGGCTAGATATTTTTTTCAGATCACTTGTAATCCTTCCAATAATCCAGTAGGTAAATATTATTTATACCCATTTTATGGATGGGAAAGCTAGAATAAAATGAGTGGTTTCCCCAAATCTTTCAATTGATTAGTGTCCTGTGTTGTTACTCATTGGGGCACCTGGGTAGCTCAGTGGGTTAAAGCCTCTGCCTTCAGCTCAGGTCATGATCTCAGGGTTCTGGGATCTGAGCCCCACATAGGGCTCTCTGCTCAGCAGGGAACCTGTTTCCGCCTCCCGCCCCCCACCTGCCTCTCAGCTTCCTTGTGATCTCTGTCTGTCAAATAAAGAAATAAAATCTTTAAAAAAAGAAATATTACTCATAGATTATTATTATGGCAGTTTATAGGTATTTTTGAGATTTGGCACTTCTCCTAAAAGTGCCCATAAGCTCCCTTTTCTTGTTACCATCGTATGTTAGGTTTTTCTGCCACAAGTCTAGTGTTAACCTTGAACGATGAAAAAATCATAAATTAAAGTAACAGATAAGATGACAATTGCAGTTTTACCTCCCTAGCTGTGAAAAAATGCTGTATGTCAGTGTCAACCACTAATCCTATTAATTAAAAACAAGAAGCAGCTACCATATTTCATTTCAAATCATATCAAGTGTGCAAGATGCCCTTTACATTACCTCGTCTATAAATAAAATGTGAAGATGTTTATATTGACTTGTTTCCATAGTGATGAAAGAGTCTTCCCTTGAGTTGTCAAGGCGATGTGCAGTAGCCTAGCAAATTGGACAAGCACAGGAGCCATTTGTCAAGTAATAGGTTTAAGAAAAGTCAGAATAATCCAATATGAGATGGTCCAGCTATAAATAGAACTATGAATCTCAAAATGTGAACATTTGGTTTGAATGACCTGTTAGTGTCATTTCTTTCTGTGAAACAAACATGCAGCCATAGTAAGAAATCCTAAGACAACATGCACATCCAGGTAGCCAAGTTATCTTGACATGAACAATGACATTGTTTCTCCAGGACAGCCAAGCTTTTATCATAAAAGAGCACTCAGAATTCTCCTAGCTCTTAGGCTTAGCTGGCATGGGTATAAGATTGACCAACAAATTTGATATGTGTTTAAAAGGATTTATGTTGAAATCAACAGAATCCTCAAGTATGAAAATAAGTTAAGAAAAATTCTTCCGGTGAGTTGTGGCAGAAAAATTATTGAGGAAAACAAGATGTATCATCTCTGTTTTGATAGAAGTGTGAAATAAATAATGCACAATTCATTTTTGTGTTTGTTGGCACATAGATGCCTGTTATAACTGCCAGGGTTGTTGGGATCTGACACAAGAAAAAGAATTGCAACAACAACATCGCAAATCACATATCCTTCCTTAAGTTCTTCTAGTACCTTCGTTTTGGTATTAACAGACAAATGAAACTATAAGTCCAAAAAAGGAAGAACAGCTTTTTTTTTTTTCCCCCAAACCAACAGGTATAGCAATTTAGTCCTGTCTGAATATGACAAAATAGATGACAGTCACTCTTGAAGCAGGTGTTATGGAAAGATGTCTGTAGTTCCCATTAGCACAGAAATAGCAGAGTAAGGAGATTACTCAGTTATAGGCTATGAAAAACAGGCAGCAAAAACTGTCCAGCTAAAGCTAAATCTAAAGCATTAAGCTGCCTCCTAACAGAAGAAGAAAAGAAAAAAAAAAAAAAGAGAGAGAGGAAAAATGTCATTGGCAAAGCCTTAAACAACAACAATTACTATAACTCTTGTTCAGCTTATCATACCAGCACAGCCTGAAGTCATGAAGGCTTTTCTGAAATATTTTCTTCAAGAATGTACAATAATTTAAATAACTTTTTACTGGCCAATTTCCTTTAGTTGTCTACTTATGCCAGTGGTTTGGCATTGACATGATTAACTAGTCTGGTAATTTACAGTTAAAATTGGAACAGATTTGCAAATGCATACAATGGAAATGTAGTGGGAATGTACTGTGTTCATCTGTCCTACTGTCTGCATCCTGTTCATTGGATAACAGCAGGCACCCTGTCCTCATTTCTTTTGGAGAACTACTTGACACCAGACAATTCTGGTGGACTGCCACAGTTTCCTACAGTTTCTTATTTGCCACAATTGCCAAAGAAGTGTTGCAGCCATGACCCAAACCAGACCAATGAGAATCTTCTGGAGTTTTACATATGATCACTGGAAGAGAAGCTCTCTCTCACGGCTCTGTTGACACTAACTAAAGTCATGCTAACCACCACTGTGTCACCCACTTGTCCTCTCCTGGAGCGAGCCATCTGCAGTAGGAGAGAATGAGCCAATACTTAATAAGAACCAGAGCTGAGATGGGAGGCAGATGGGGTCCGAAGAAGACCCAATACCAGCGCTTGAGTCCCTGGGTGGATTACGTTGAACTCTTTTCTTGGATAACAAAGAAAATGAATTCAATCATTTCATTGTTGAAATGATTGAATTGTTTAAGTGGGGTTTCTCTCATTTGTGGAGCCTTATTATAAAATATAAAAACTCCTTTTTAAATTCTAAATACTCAAGGTAAAATCCATAAAAATTATGCTTACATGACAGCATATAATTTCCCTTGGATACATCACCCTTGCTTACTTTTATTTTATTCTGCACACAAAAATTTTCCTAGCTCTATCTTCAGTCCTTAAATAAGGTCAAGAAATACTCTTGGCAATTGTCCTTAAGTACATCAATGTTCTGTCTCCTTCGATTAAGCATTTGAAGATATTTGAACTAACTTGGCAAGGTGATAGGCTGTTGTTATTTTTACCCACAGATTAGTTCTAAGTACAGATATTAAAGTGACTTTTCTTTGTCAAAATAATTTTGGGCTTCATAGAAGACAGTGACTTCAAGGGACAGGAATTTTTAATTAAATATTCAAGGTTTTCAAAGATGGGGAGGGGTGGGAAGAGGGGGAAGAAGCAGGCATGAAAGGAGAGCGTGAAGGGAAGGAGGGAAGGATAGGAAAGGGGGAAAAGAGAAGGGAAGGGAAGGGAAGGGAAGGGATCTAACATAATGATTGTATTTGGTTTGTCCTCTGACGTTCTCTGTCTCAAACAAACAACACAATCCCAACCCATGTTCTCAAGTCAGAAACCAGAACACCATTTTGGAGACCTCCTTCACCTGCTCAGTGTCCCCACTTAATCAAGTGCCAAGTCCTATAGCACTGACTTCAAAATATCTTTCACATCCAATCACTCACTTTCACTGAGGCTGCACTAATCCAGGCTGCGACCATCTTTTCCATGAACTACTAAAGAATCTCCCTGCCATTCCCACTATCTCCTTCTTGATTTCTAGTAGCATCACTCAATCCATTTCCTATTCCCAAACCAAATGAGGATTATACAATGCAAATCTGATCTTGAATGTTTGAAGCCCTGCAATGACATACTTAATGGTATGTGCCTTCAAATTTGTTCTTTCCTTTTTTTCTTTCTACCCCTCTCAATGAGTCTGCTTAGAGTCACTTATTTCAGGAAATCTTCTTTTAACAGTCTAAGCATGGTCTAGGTGCTTTTCTGATTTGCTAATCTTCTAAATAACTTATCACAATTTATTATAATTGTCTGATTAATTGTCTCTCAGCATACTATAATCTACAAAATATTAGAGCAATTGTTTATTTTGCTTACCATTGTATTTCCGGTAGTACTACAATTCCTAGGATATGTTGGATTCTCAGCAATATTTGGTAAGTGAATGAATGAATAAATAAATTGCTTAGTTCTCCTTTTGTCATTTATCTATTGAAATGGACAGTGTCCATTTCATTAACAATAACATTAAGCTGAAACAAGATATTTGTATTTGTGTTGAACACCCTTGCTAATATGATGTTCCTACATACTAAACCAAAAAACTATTTCATTATTTATGTGTCACTCAACAAGAGTATAATGACTTAGTAGAGGTTAGTATTTGGTATTAATCACTTTTAATTTAATTTTATATTATATATATAATTTATTTATTTTAATTACCTAATCAACTAGAAGGAATATATATCTTTGGAGAAAGAAAAAGAAAAATATATTCTAGAACATTGCTTGACAACTTTCTTTTCACACCCAAATCTAGAAATGTAGAGAAATGTTGATGGTGTCTATGCAGAGACAGCTATAAAAAGTTTGGAAGAAACTTTGATGCTGCCTTAGGAAACATTACAATTAAAAATGCCTCTGAGCAGGGTGCCTGGGTGGCTCAGTTGGTTAAGCGTCTGCCTTCCGCCCAGGTCATGATCTTGAAATCCTGGGGTCATGATCTCTTGGTCCTGGGATGGAGGCCCCTGAGTCCTGGGACTCCCTGCTCATCAGGAAGTCTGTTTCTCATTCTCCCTCTGCCCCTCCACCACTTATGTACATGTTCTCTCTTAAATTAAAAAAAAAAAAAAATCTTAAAAAAAAAAGTGTCTCTGAGCAAGCCTGGTTTAAAGCTTGTGATTTTCAAATTCTCCTTTTTTTAGTGACCACTTGACAAATAAGATAGACTGGATTTAGAATCTTTGATATAGGGCTGCATTATTGGCACCTGATCTACATTTCCCTGGAAGTTCGGTTGGTTAATTTTCTTCATACATTTTTTTTAGGAGAATTAGTCAAGTGCTTATTAAATCCAAATCTGCTCTTTGCTGGTCACTGTGTCCAGTTACAAGCTGCATTACAAATACTTGTCTGTACTTATATACAGATTCTGAATGTGTGGTAAAATGAAGGTAAACATGGGGCATGGTCCTCCCATTAGGTTCCTCTCTCCCCCAGATGTCCTGACACCCAGCTCACATGTCAGACTCATTGACCTAGAGTGCCACTTTGGTCATATCCATCCCTGCCCTGAGCAGTACTGGATGGTGTCGTCTCAGGGTAAACCCAAATTTCCTCTCAGAGTAAACCTAAATTACTTGTTTCCTGAAAAAAAGAAAGACTGGTGGAAGTTCAAAGATGAATACAAGATCATAACATAAATTCATGAAAAGAAGGTCACTAAGGGAAAATTCCCAGAAATCCAGAAAGAACCACTCAACAGCTTATACAGTATCTTCTCCAGAAAGAACGGTTTTGAAGCTGAAGAAGACAAAAAGAAGAAAGAGGGAATTGAAATCCAAGCAGGTGAGAAGAATGTAAGCAAACACATAACTACATTAAATGAGTTTAAGTTTCCATCTCTGGGAAAACGTGGTCTCAGGTTACAGTAGTAATTTAAAGGCTTTATCTCAAAGGAACTTTGAGTAATATGGAGAAATCATGAAATAGGGGAAAGCTTCCAGAAAAACTAAAAAGGAACACAATTGCTGGATAAGCAGAAGAATCACAGAAATAGCACACAAGTAATCCTGATGTTAACGCTTGGTTGCAAAAAAAAGAGAATGAAGGAAAATTGGCTGATCAGATCTCTAGTTTTTTGTGGACTCATTTAACATCAATCATCAGTGTTTCCTGGCAGGTAAAAAGCTTATATAATCTTAGTCAATATCACAATTTTTATGACTACATATCAAAAACTATGTTCCTAACTTCATAACTTAGTAACCTTTCCCCTTTCACTTCTCATGTAGGAGAAATGGCATTTTCTATGTGAAATTTTGTAGTAGACGGTTAGAGTGACTTTATTTCTCCTTAATCTTCTCAAAATACTTTCTTTCCACTTTTGTTTTGTTTTGTCATTGGTTCTAAATCCTTTACAAACATAACTGCCTTATCTATGCACATTCATACTTACAAATTACTTAAGAAAATTTAAATTTCACATTAAACATGCTATTTCTTCTACATGAGAAGAGAGCAGAGAAATGAGAAGGAGGAGGGGTAAAGGGGAGGGGCAACGGAAAGGAGAGGAAAGAAGGAGGGGAAAGGGGAGGAGAGCAGAGGAGAGAGGGGAAGGGGCAGGGTGGTGGGGGAGGGGGATGGGGGGAGGGGGACAGGGGGAGGGAGAAGTGAAGAAACTACTTTCTTTCAAGAAAAAGCCTAAGAAAGGAAGGAAGGAAGGAAGGGGGAAAAAAAAAAAAAAAACCTTAGTGAACTCTCCTACCAGAAAGCACCCTATGCCCTGTCCATTAGCAAAGATAGTGCTATGCCCTGAAATTTTGCCAGTTAGATTAACACTGCCCTATCTTTAGAAAAGACCGAAAGAGAATATGAGAAGATTGAGAGCTTTCAACTGGATGTCACTTTTATTATCACTTAGCATTTGCAGAATAAAGTGAGATCGTCGTGGACTACTAATGAGCTATTCATTTGACATATTAGTTTTCTGAGAAGACATACATCTTCATTCTGTCTTGGCTGCAAAGAACGTGTTAAACGGCGCTTAGATTGGCATATTTATGTTTTCTTCATACTCTATGTTCTTTTACATTTGATTTGTTGAATTTGTAAGGTTAGAAATCTAAAAAGAACTGAACCAGGAAGATCATGGTTCCACACTAGTAGGAATCATAGACAAGCCGGAACGAAAAACCACCTGGCAGAGTTACAAAGAAATGATTTCAGAATGACATGAGTCCAAAAGGTGAACCAAGGTTTTCTCAGACTGTAAATAAGACTCTGCCATGGCTGTATATCTCAGCTGGAAACACTTTGGCTGGACAGCAAATGCAGAGATCTGATTGTGTAACCATCCTGAAAGACACTGCCTGCTATGAAGAAGCAGACACTTTATATTTGAAATCTCAGTTCCCTCTTGTATAAAGCCCCTGGTCTTTACCATCCAACTACCTGTAAATACGATTTGAAAACAATCAAGTTCAGGCATTCTAATTTTAGTTAACATTGGAAAATCATCTTGTTGTACTACCTGGACCATGTGATTAAGTATAGACAAACGAGCAAACAAGCATGAGGTCCTTGAACTTCATTCTGCTTTCTAGTGAGATCAAACTAATTTATCTCAATACGTACTGTACCCATAAGAAGCACCATGATACATCATGTTCAGCCCCAATTTGCTGGCCTCTTCAACACTACATTCTGCAGTTACTTGTACTAAATAACTTTGAGAAACACAAATTCTAAGCAATCAGTAATAGTTCTTCATAAGCCGTTTGTGTATCTGAACTTCAACTATAACATTTAAAGATATCACCCTGGTGTAGAAAGACATTATTTTTTCCAGAACTAGCATTATACTGAAAAGCCAGATCCCCTGCTGAAGCAAGACAGAAATAATTCTCTGTTGATATCACCATCACCAAAAAAGAAAAGGGGGGGGAGGACAGAAAACTTATCTTTCAGAATTTAACATGGAAGTCACCCAAATTAATTTTTAAATATTACATTATTCTTCCATCTGTTGATGGTATAAGTCGCCTGAACTGGTTTTAACACTGAATTGCGATCTAACTCAATCTAACTTGAAAACTTTCTCTCCCATTTTTCCTCTTCATGAGCTTGCTAATTCATCCACACGGTAGTACATCAAAACAGTGAGGGAGATTTTTCTTGTTGCCCTGGTATCTATGACTAGGGCTCATAGCTGGGAACAAGAAACATCAAGTTCTTTACCTTAAAAGGAAACCCAGACATGAACTGCCCCACTCATAGTCTCCATAACCTACCCCCACCACACACACACAGAAACACACACACACATACAAATATATGCATAAACACACACATTTGTAAATCCAATTAAGCAGAAATTTGGGGAAAGAAGAAGGAATTGCCAGACCTTTGATTGCCCAATTTTGCAGGATATTTAGTGGGTTTTCCTCCAATTTTCAAGCCAATGGAAGGGATACATATCCGTATCCATAGAGACCTTTAGAAGGTGACATCAGCATCTTGTTCTTTGGTGGGATATCAGCTGAAGGGGTAGTTTTCCTTGTCCGTCCCCTGTGCCTTATACCAATATCTGGACTTGAGCTGACCTGTTGGTACCTCACCCAAAAGAGCAAATTCCTGGGTAAGGAGTCTGGCAGCAAAAGGCTGAGCAGGATAATATTGGGTGTATGTGTGTGCAAAGGTGAAATGGTTTTGAGACAGAGTTGTAGGAGATCTCCCACCACACACTTGGGAACACCTCATATCCATAACTACCACCTCCCCCCATACACTGAAAAACTCCCTTATGTGCCCCAAGAGAGTTAGCATTTGAATGTCTGTCTTCAGAGCCCCTCAGATACTGCCACTCAGCAGTATCCAGAGAAAAAGCAGCAACCAAGAGGCAATTCACATCAAGCCCCTGGAACCAGGCTGGACACGGAGTAAGCAGTCAATAAACATTAACTATTACTATTTTTTCCTTAGAATTCTTCACGCTTCTTTCTGAATTGAGTCAGAAAGTGTCAAAAAGGTAACATTAAATATAATTAATAGACAATAGGTAATGACTTAAAAGATCTGATACATACAGTGAGATACATAAGGAAATGACAACTCCTAAAGTATGAGATTTACTATTTCTGCTTGAAATTATGAAGAATATATGTTGTCACCACAAAGTAGAGATCACAGCATATAACATATTAACATTATTAAATGTAAGTTCAATCAGAGTACTTAAAATCACTCTTTGAGTATTACTCCCTGACTTAAGAAGTCTTCAGGAAAAGTTATCTTATTTTTCTCCTAAACATAAATAGATATTTTGAACAAGCTTGCGGCAAAACTTCAGTCGAATCAAATTAGTATGTGCCATAGCAAATTTCACTAATTTGAAAGCTAAAACTTAAGAAAAAAAGTTATAATACACTTAGAAATTTTTGAAGAGGTACTTGATTAACAAAATATATCTTTTTAGATCACAAAGAATTGTTTTTGTTTAATTTTACAAATAAAAATCAATAAAGATGCATTTTAAATCACCTAACTCATTTCCCCCTATTGCTTTGATACTTATGTGTAGGCAAACTAATTTAAATTTTCTTAAATAATGAAGTTAAAATAAAAGAGTATTTGAAAACTAGAAAGTAGACATTTTTTCATGTCATATATTTAACAATGTTATTTTTTAAATATGTTATGAAGAAGAAACATATTAATTCTCTCAGGAGTATGTAATAATTTTAATCATCTTTTAATTAAAGTCTGGTCTCACTTAGCTTTTCTAGCCCCATGAGTTTTATGTTATTAATTGCTAGCTGAAAGGGTTGTCAATCAATTGGTCTAAATTTCATCATGACACAACACCAAGCAGAGTTGGATCCACTGTCGAATGTCTTAAAATGTGTATAAAAGAGTGAAGTCTTTGCTCTAAAATATGGAGTATGACTCATGGCAGCACATCTGAATTGTGGAAGGCACTGAAGATGGGGAGAACAGATAGAGACTCCACTCTGTTAAATCAAATAAGGTTTACTTACTAAAGGAATTTGGGGAGAGAATGGAAGTTGAAACTTGAGTACCACAAGACTCTCCAGGGAGATACATGGTTATAGATCCTAGCTTCTGAATAAGGGTTGCATCAGAACCTTTGGAAGCTCCATTGCCCTTGTTAAGCCCTGTCTTACAATTTTAAGTTTCTAGTAGTTCTGCATGAACACCAGGCTGAATATACTGAAGGAGCACTTCATCTGAGCCAGGTGCAGCCCATAAATCTCGGTGTTATACAATGTTCCTGGACGCAGTACAATGGATCAGCATGAATCCGTCCTCATTTATTATCCTCACCCTCCCCAGGATAACACACCCTAGGCCTTACACTTTCCTGAATTTAGAGATTCAGAATGAGAATAAGGATTGTCTATGTCTGGGAGATATGCTAACAGACTCTTAGACCCACAATAAAGCTCATAAGCTCCCAAAGAATGTTAATAAATATTTCCCTGGGAATTTTTCCATACACTCCTCATGCTCTGTCTTCCTGGTTGGCTGGGAGAAACTCTGATATACACTGATATTCTAAGACCGATGAGTTCATCATCATTTCTTCTACTCATTTATAATTAATAGGGTTTTAAAAATAAATTCTGTTTACATTCTTTCAGAAGCATGACGGTGAAGAAAACCGAAGTGCTGTAAAAATATAAATGACCAGTATTCTGTTTCATTTTTTAAAAGACCTAAATAGGCCAAATTTTTCTTGCCAAATGAAGACACAGGCAATGAAAATGAAATTACTTTTCACAGAACCATAAATAACACACATATAATACAAGGAATTATTTCATTTCAATTGTTATTCTTGAATTTTAAGGATCTGAGACATCCTTAAAAATAGATGCATAGGGGCGCCTGGGTGGCTCAGTGGGTTAAAGCCTCTGCCTTCAGCTCAGGTCATGATTCCAGGGTCCTGGGATCGAGCCCTGCATCGGGCTCTCTGCTCAGCAGGGAGCCTGCTTCCTCCTCTCTCTCTGCCTGCTTCTCTGTAATCTCCATCTGTCAAATAAGTAAATAAAAAAAAATCTTTAAAAAAAATTTTAAAAAAATAAAAAAAAAATAGATGCATATACATTTTAAAGAACTGCCTGTGTGAAACCTCTGTGTGGTAAAACTTCTCATAAGTCATTCACAATTATAAACATTATTGAGAATATTCCTAAATTTTCATCCTGCAGGACAAAAGTATTAAGCACCTCCTACATCAGAAGTCACATGAAATATGATGCATTCACTGTAATTCTCTGTGTAGTCACAGTTCAAGAGTGGTATATTTTTCATACAAATTCTATCTACCAGAGTTCATCTGATACCATTGTTTGCCACAAGGTTATTACTGGTATCAGTATTCTATCATTTTTTTCATTTGTTTCCATCTTAATTTTTATAAAGAAGATCCCCTTTGGTCTTTGAAGAAGTTCCATCCTGTAGGTCTTCATGACCTGCCTTGTGACTGGTCAAAGATTCTGAGGTATAGAACCTTCACGGCCACCACATCCATAATCCCATTATACAAATGCAGCAACACTAAGACAATGGCAGGTGAAAGGCAGAAACATCACTTTACAAGCAAATCTCAAATGGTGAAAGAATGAAAACATGGGAGAAGATAAACTCAGTGGAAACATAGTATTTTCCCCTTATCGCCTCACAATGTCCTAAAAAAGCTTCTGACAGTCAGCTGATTAACACAAGCTTTGATAATAACTGCCATAGTCATGTGACCCCAGGGAACAGTAACAAGGCTACATATCTAATGAGAAAAGACTAAAAATTGTATCATCTCTTCCTGTTTAGAAACAAAAATAATAGAAATCTCTTCCTTTTCAAAGTCTTCCTAGACATTTTTTTTTTTTTTGCCATTGAGATAAATTCTACATAAGTAAATTATTTATATACATTTTGGGACTGGGTCAGGATTGAGTGAAGAAATTTGAGATAGAACTAGCTCTGTGAAAAATTAAGACAACTGTCTAGATGATTAATGTATCATACTTAAACTCATTTTGGCTATTTAATCTGGTATGATAAAAGGAGGTGTTCCATGCACAATTGACCAGCATCACTAGAGTTTAAATATTGGCAATCTTAATCAGATTTTATTGGTTCAACCTTAGGACACTCTTAAAGTATTAAGAACCTGATTCTACACAAAAATAAGGGGAAAAAAGGGGGAGGAGGTTTCCTTTTTCCTAGATTAGAATTCTTGATAAGGTAATTTTTAAATTCATTTCTACTAAAATCATGTAATTTTATATTAACATAAATTATCTTATTCAAAAAGTAATTCATGGTGAACTTTCAGTCCACACAACATATAACATATAACATATGTTATATGTTATATAACATATAACATAGGATCAGTTCCCCCAGCTCTACCCTGCTAACTACAACTCTACACCCTGAAAATAATGCAGAGGAAATCAAAGAAGAAGCCAGAAGGGTAGAAAGAACTGATTAGAGACAGCACAAGCAACAGGTCGTCCTATGACCCCTCACCCATAGAAGAAGGCTATCTCAGTCTATCCAAGCCTTGTGTACCCTGACTCGCAGCCCAGAAACAGAAGAGCCCAGGTAGGCTTATTCCTCTCCTGGATGGAACAGGAGATCTGCTGGAGACACCAAACAAGACTGGCAGGACAAGCAGAGGTATTCATCAGGTGCTTTACTGACAAGAAGCACCAACCAAGGGCAGTGCTGTCCTTCCTCATAAGCCTGAGCACAGCCCACTCCAACCCAGAGAGGCTGAGCAGCTGCAGGGCAATGACAAGAGGAATCCTGCCACAACAGGCAGCAGTACAAGGAGCCTCTTCACCATCACTGGCTTTATTTCCCCCACCTAGAAATATGAGGTAGCCATGTGGCCTCTGCAAGGAGGATCTTGTCATAATACACAGTCCAGCCCAGAAAGCATACTTTTCTCCCCTCATAGGCCAGAGACTCTCTTCTCCAGCTAGAGACTCCAGGCAGCTGGGCCTAGAGCACTATTTCTTCCTTGCCAGGCGACACCAGTGAGAACAGTAGGAGCCTCTATGCCACCAGATATACCAAGAAGATCAGAATAATACCATAAAGCCTCTGAAAGTTAAACTGTTGAACCACAGTCCACAAATGTAGGACAAGACCCATATACCACGCTTAAACAGGGTGACTCTGCTAAAATAAAAGATTTAAATGGGAACCAGAGTATCCTTTCATCCAACTCCTTCCATAGTTCACCATGTATCCACTTCGATGGCTTCATCCTTCCAGAATGTTCTAAGAAGTTCTCAATAAGAAGACCCTTTCAAAGAAGCCACTTCACTCTATATGGTCTGCACAGATCAGAGAATGTCAGTCTGATGGAAGTTTGAGGGTGGTATACTGAGATCAGCAGAGAAAGGGAAAAAAGGAGGAAAAATCCTTGTCATAAGCCATAGAAAGGGAGATTTTTCTTTCTTATTGTAAGATCATTTTTCAAATTGACTCTGTCTTGCTGTCTAGTCACCATGCACAAGAGACACCTGGTTTACCTAATTGTGGTAAATTGTATTTTCTTCTTTTTTCTCTTTTCAATAACTTTTGAATAAATGATTCTATTTTTGTGGCTTAAAATTTTATGATTGAAAATCTAGAATCTGTCTATCTCTAAATGATCTCTTTCTGAATTTAATATTTCCCTATTTCTGAGATATTTTACACATAAAACCTATTGTGAAGCAAATACATTTAGCCTATTGAAACATCACTCACAACACACATAATAGAACATCAATCAGTGTATAGGGAACACCTGATTTCAACAAAGCCAACACATTGTATCATCCAAGAGCAAACTAAGAAGATTTTTATAAGATCTCGTAATTTTTCACAGGATGAATTAATTTGAATAGAAGCTTTATCACATCAAGCCAAATAGTATTTTTTTTCTTTAATGTGTCATGACATTTAATATTTGGTGATTAATTCATTCATCAAAGTGTAGGATAAGCCATTAGCCTCTGTAAACAGTGAGTCATTACACTCCCTTTCACTAGGAATATATACCACCCTGAATTCTAAAAACTCAGTTTTGTGCTCAAAACACTCGATCCCTTCCTTCTTTATCTTAATAAATTATCAAGTTACAGGAAATAAGTGTACAAAATTTCTACCAAGATGGGAAAATCTCATCTTGAATTTCATATTGAGATTACTATGAGAACTTAACCTTGTACAAGCATACAAGAATTTGACGGGTGGCAAGATGCCCTAAACACTTTACCTGAACAGTGATCTGTATGAGAAAAAGATGCTTCCCTTTATGTAATTTAATTCACTATGAAATGTGTTATAAAGGAATGCTTAGCAAGATAAAAGCCTTTAAAATCCCTGAAAAGTTTGCCTCACTGAATGGAAGCTAAGACACCACTTGCTCTATTAATTTATTTCATTTGGAATGTATGATTCAAGAGCAATTGAATCTTCCATAAATGTTATAGCTTCAACTTATAACCTAAATGACTGTATTAACTCCACTACGTGTGTGTGTGTGTGTGCGCGCGCGCGCGCGTGTGTGTATGTCTTTGTGTTGGGGTGGGAGAAAAGATCTAGCAATAACACCACCCACAAGCAGTTGTAACTACACAATAAAACATTAAAGTCTGCTGCCATAGTGAGTGTGTCTATGTGAGGTGGCCACCTGTCTTGACAGAGTACTATTCACAGTCATAAGGTCACACGCCTGTAATTCAAGTTCATGGAGGCTTTGGTCCGAAGATAGAAAGATAAAGCATGGCAAAGGCATGTCTCCACTTTACCCATGGACAGATAGGTGAAGTTTGTGGTTCTAGATCTGGGTTGGCAAGGGCCTTGGCCATTGCCATAAATAAGCAGCATGCCCCTGAACTACCTTAGATTTATTTCACAAAATCCCTGGCACCCTTATGAAATAAAAACTGCACGTGTATTTTATATTTTGTAATGGTGTCCCGAATGGGTGTACAATATTTTTTTCTTCGTCCTCCACACTGCCTTTGACGGGGACAGGTTGTTGGACAGTTGTTTCTCTTACACGTAGAGAGTAAAGATCTTGCCTTTACTCACGGAATATAAGAGGAGGCCATGGAGCACTCCCACTCTACCAGGATAGGACCACAGCCCAGTGCATAAACCATGACATTTGGACGTATGCTTGCTATAATTCCAGACCTTGTGAGTCAGCTTCGGGAGCTCAGTTCTTCATGAGAACGGACCATGTAAAATTGCTTTATACCTATTTCATCCACAATTTTTCTTCTTAACTGTATCTTCTGGGATACTTTTACTTCTTTTAACAAGAGCAAATAAGCTAATCTTTAGATGTCTGGGTTCATATCCCAGCCTTCACCACTCACAGGCTATTTGATCACAGGTAAGCGACTTCACCAATTTGTGCTTCAATTTTCTGTTTTGTAAAGTGGGAATAAAATAGTAATCACCTTATAGATTTTTCTCATGAGAATTAAACCAGGTAAATTATGAGAAATCCTTAGGATTAATCTCACAATAATCAATAACCATTATTATTATAATTTAAATAGGGTCTCAAATCTGACCAATACTGTAAATATTTTGGTGCAAATTAAATAGAGAACCCATAAGGCAAGAGGTTTGCAATCCTAAGTTTAATTTTCCTATGATAGTTTACTGAAAGATCTTATCATTTCCCATGGATCCAATGCTTTAAAAATATTTAAACAATTATTATTTTTTAAGGTGGCAAGATAAGTGTCTAATAGTATGAGAATTCTGCATTTTTCCCTCTATCATAAAACCAAAACAATTAAGCATATGCTATGTTGTTTGAAATAGTTCCTTTAAAAAGAATTATTAAAATTTGATTCACAGTACATGTGAAAAGAAATAGCAATCACTAAAAACAGCATGATTTTATTAAAAGTAAACAAGTCTGAAAAACAGAACAAGTATGAGGAAACTCAAGCTCAAAAATAACTGAATGTGGTAAATTATATTGTTCAGGAAATTTCTTTTAAAAGGTTGAGGTCTTGTGTCCCAAATAAATCCTGCCACAGAGCACCATGAAGCCTCACAGACTGTACACCTTCTTGGTGGTCTCAAGGTATGTGTACACCAAAGTGGGGGTGAATCAGACAACAGCAACACAAATTTTAACAAACACTTGGTCTGTGTTCCCACTGTTACTTAATCCTGAGAGAAACACTATGATGGAAATGATGATCCTAATTGAGAGTTGAAGAAACCTAAATGGTTTGTTCAAGAGCATACAGCAGGAACTTGGAAGTCAAGTCTATCTTTATTTAAAGCCTTTCATTTTTTTTCTTTTTTCTTTATTTTTCATTACAATGTGATGCTGTTTATATATCATGTTGTATGGGAAGATTCTATGAATCTTGGAACACTGAAAAAATTTGTAAAAATTTAAAAAAATAAAATCAATAAAAATTTTAAAAAACTGTTTTCCACCAAAAAAAAAAAAAAAGATTGTAGAATAAATGATTTAAAAAATGTTTCTTGGCATTTGGAATAAAGACCCACTGATCATTAGAAGTCAGTTTGTTGATTCCAAACAACTATTACTTGCTTGCCTCTCAAGGATGCTGAAGAGATAGAGCAGAAGAACACTTAGAAATCATGAACCTGAATACCAAAAAGGCATCATCTTTCATTATAGTCATTAAAAGGGACGTATGTAAGTGACCTAATGGTATAAATTTGTGAATCTGGAATTGTTTGAATACTATAAACAAAGGATGCTTAATAAGAATTGATGCAGGATGCCTGGGTGGCTCAGTTGGTTGAGCGACTGTCTTCAGCTCAGGTCAAGATGCTGGAGTCCTGGGATCGAGTCTGCATCAGGGTCTCTGCTCAGTGAGGTGTCTGCTTCTCCCTCTGTCCTTCCCCCTCTCGTGCTCATTCATTCTCTCTCTCTCTCTCAAATAAAAAAATAAAATCTTTAAAAAATATATGGATTGAACCAAATCTTAAGAAAATTATTTAGATGAATCAAAGGTTTATCTTTGTAGCACCCAGAGTATATAGTACTTTTATTGATGATTTTGATAAGTATGTTTGTGGTGTCCTGATTATGTATGAAGATGGTATGACACTGAATGGTGCAAGAACTATATTGTGTGAAATAATTAGAATCCTGAAAATAACTCAACCCATTGGAACATTATAATAGATCTCTTTAAATAAGGCTTGGTAAGATAAATGTAAAGGTTCACTAATTGCCCGAAGAAACTGACTTAAAAATTAGAATTTGGCAGACATGACAATTCAAATATAATAATTGAAAATAATTTCAAAAATTTAAGATTATTTATTTATTTATTCGACAGACAGAGATCACAAGTAGGCAGAGAGGCAGGCAGAGAGAGAGAGGAGAAAGCAGGCTCTCTGCTGAGCAGAGAGCCCGATGCGGGGCTCGATCCCAGGTCCCTGGGATCATGACCTGAGCCAAAGGCAGAGGC
This sequence comes from Martes martes, assembly GCF_963455335.1. Classification (NCBI taxonomy): domain Eukaryota; kingdom Metazoa; phylum Chordata; class Mammalia; order Carnivora; family Mustelidae; genus Martes; species Martes martes. The sequence continues at coordinate 20,047,820 of NC_137893.1, forward strand.
TTTAAACCATTGAGCCACCCAGGCACCCCAATAATTTCAAAAATTTAAAAGGAACTATGCAGCTGAGAGAAATCTGATGTGATCATAGGTTACATTGAAAATATACTAGGTACAATAAGTGGTGATAGTTCTAGTCTTCATATTGACCAAACCATACCTGTATTACTCAATTATTTGTTTGCTTGTCTTGGAATTATTATCCCAACATTCTCAGGAGCAAGACCAGTTATTTAAGGAGGCGTGTGCTATATGACAAACACTTGAAAGAACTTAGGTAGCTTATACTGGATGAGGAAACCTAAGAAAAACTACAGTTTTTCTATTTGGGTGTGGGTCTTGCAAGGAGGACGAGTGATTAGAAGTTGTGGAGAGATGGTCTTATTTCCATACAAGACTGAACTATTTACCAATGAAAGCTATTAGAGTGATTAAATGGGCTTATTATGATCATAGAACATCCCACTTCAATGGAAATATTTAGGAATAGGAGAGTGAGTAAGCAACGCATACCATATTCATTAAGCAGAATTCCACTCAATAACTTAAAAGAATGATTTGCTGGCACATACAGCCAAATGAATGAATCTCAAGAACATTATGTTGAGTGAAATAAGCAAGACCTAAAATAGGACACACCATGTGATTCCGTTGACATTAACTCTGGATGAGGCAAACATATTCTAACGTGACAAACATCAGAATGGTGGTTGTGTCATGGGGTTTGATAAGGGTGAGAGGAATGGTAAATGTGCCTAATCAGAATGGGCACAGGGGACATTCTGGGATGACAGCACTGTTCTATATCTGTGTTAGGAGCCTGTGTCCCATGGGAATGCACATTTACCAAAATTGAGTAAATCTCAATTTTAAGATCTGTGCACTTCATAATGTTTAAATTCTATCTCAATTTTTGAAACTATGAAGTAAACTTTCTTAGGCATATTTTCCACTCCAGCTGCCACCTGTTTCTCAGAATCCCTTTAGACTAAAAGTGAATTTGCTCTTGTCTTCAATTCTTCCCTCTCCTTGTCTCTTGAGCATTCTCCAGTCACGCTTGCACCTTCATCAGTCCACTGAAACTTCTCTTTTCAAAGTCACTGATGACCTCCACTTGAAAAATCCATGGGTCAATCCTCACTCCTTGCTTACTTGATCCACCCACTGGTGGATCACTCTCTCCTCCTTGAGATTCTCTTTCACTTCACTCTCAGGACAGGTTTTATTTGGTTGGTTTTCCTTCCATCTCACTGGCCACTCTTTCCTGGCATTTCTTCCTGGATCTGCCTCTTCTCCCTGATGTTTAAGTTTTGGGATGTTCGATTCTCAGACTTTGATTTAACTACATTTGTGCTCTAAGTGGAAACTGAATACTATGACTTCAAAAGCCAATTTTATAGGCCAATAATTTCCTAATTTATACTTTTAGCCCTCATCTTTCCCATGAATATCTGACTCTATTACAAAACTGCTTATACAATATTTCTTCATAAAATTGCCTCTACAATCTTAAAATTACCAAACAGAATTAATGCTTTCCTATACTCTACCAAGATCTGTTCCCTTTCAATTTCCTCCATCCTTATTACATCTTAACCATTTACCAGATTGCTCAACCATATATCACTGGGATTCTTGTGTGGACTTATATTAACCATACACTAGTGATTAAAGAATGTTTGCCTGATCTCTGAAAGTTATCTTCTTTGACTGAATAGGTTGAACATGTGAAGCTGTAAGGAAAGAAGGGAAGCTATATTAAATCAGTCAGATTCACTCTATCAAACCAGGTCAACAATGGGGAAGCTATATCTCAGCAATAGTTCTCTTCTACATTACCAAAAAGTCAAATACACACACACACACACACACACACACACACACACACACATACATTTTATTCTATAGGTGAGATTAATCATCTTAATTTCTAAACTTGATTTAGCTTCATGAAACCCCAAAATTCTCCAGTTAGTGATAGATGACTGACTTGGAGGGAGGAAGGGGGATACCATTTCACTCTCATAGTTGGGATTCTTTTGCCTCATCTTCATTGAAATAAATATATATATATATATATATATATATATATATATATCTCCATTCTCAAATGCTCATTTACTGTTGGGCAACATGCTAAATGGTCATGAGCACTGATGATACAGAATTGAAAGAAATCATTCATTTAAGTAATATTAATGGGAAATATACTATTTATGAGGTATTGTTTAGAGTCAGGTATTTTTACTAATATTCTATAGTTTTTGTTCTATGGTTCAAGATAGAATGAGTGTTTGGAACTGCTTTTTTGAGTTGCAACTGGAGGTCCAAGTGGAGAAACCAAGTAGACTATTGGATATTGAATATATAGTTTGGAACTCAGAATTACAAATTTGGGAGTGTCTTAGTGTGAAGCCCCTGAAATATAAGCCTGAAGCGAAAGCATGTCTCAATATACTTCACTGGAGAAAAAAAATCCTAAAAAATGACTTGAAACAAAAAAAGGAAATGAAACAATAAAATCAGAAGAGTTTATCTTACTGAGAAAGATACAGAGAGACATAAGAATGATAAAGAAAATGAAACTGTAGCTTTAACATTCATGAAACAAGAGAGAGGGAGGAACTGGAGTGGAAGTAAGGGAGAATTTGCAAGAAGCCTGCTGACTGAGATGCTAAAATCAGTTAGGAGAATGCTTTGAGTTAGAATTTAAAAAGAGTGCACTGAGCTTGCAAGCTGGAGATTATCTTGGTTCCATCTTCTGCTCTGATTCTTCTGACCTTCAGATGAACTACTCTATCTATAGTGTCACTTCTGCCCATTAAAAACAAATAAAAAATAAAGCAAAGAAAAACAAAGTAAACCCAAAACTGCCCTTAATAATGGCAGGTCTTAATCTTTTGGTAGCTTTTATGAGTAGACTTAAATTTCTGGAAATTTTAACTGCTCGGCTTGGGTCTTCAATTTGTCACTGTTGTTTGACCCCACCAACAGTGGCAACATGGCCAGAGAGAACAGGATGGGGGACAGTCATATCTAGCTAGCCTAGATATAACAGTGAACAAAACATAGCTTCTGACCACATGGACTTTATGGTCTAGCTGGGAATATAAAAATTGGTCAAATAATCAAAAGCATGCTGAGTGCTACAAAGGACAAGTTTGGGATACATGGAAATTAATCCCTAATATAAATTGGAAGCTCATCAAAGTCTTCTCAAAGAAATTAGCATAAAATCTATGCTTGAAAGAACTGAAAGAATTTTCCAGGTTACTGTGATAAGGAATAACCATTCCAGCATGTGTGAAGGTGCTGAGGTGGGAAAGAGTATATTTGAATGAGAAAAGGAAAGAAGTTTGGTGTGATTGGAAATATAGACAGCAAGAATAACAGGAGTGTAAGATGAGACTGAGGCTCTATGCAGAGGCCATGGTATACATAGAGGGTCGGGTACGCCATAATAAAGATTCATTGCATTCTAGGACAAGGGGAAGCTAATGAAGGCTTGACAATAGGAGATTCACATTTATAAAAGTATTTGTGTTAACATTTTAGGGATGAATTGAAGGACACAAGCATGGATACAGGGAGACTAGCTGAGAACCTATTATGATAGTCTAGGTAAAAGCTTGTGGTACATGAACTATTGTGGCTCCAGTGGAGATAAAAATATATGGGCAGATGAGAAAGAAATTTAACAAATACAATGACTAGCAATTAAGGACCAATCATATCTAAGTATTATTAATGGAAGGACAAAACATTAATGACTCCCAGTCTGCAGGCTTGAGCGATTAGGCGTTTGAAGATATAATTGATTAAGACAACGACACTGAAAAAAGAAGTATTTATGGGTGTATGGAGGGTAGAAGTGTTTTGGATCTGCTGGTTTGAGTTGCAACTAGAAGTCCAAGTGGAGAAATCAAGTCAAAGAAATCAAAGCTGGATAGTTGATGACTCAGGATGTCTCCAGAGAGCTCTCTACCAACAGTACTCAGGACAGACCAACCAGGGGAAAATATTTATTTGCTGGATCTCTATGTTTCATGGCTTCCATGGATCAAATTTCTCATACCATGGTCGTATGGTACTCCTCCGCACTTCTGATGATAAATGACATCTGTATTCTCAAGGAACGTGGTAGGGAAGCCGAAGGCCCGGCAGGTCACTACGGCCAGTGAGCAGGCCTGCAGGTGTGCCTTTGCCATGTGGCATTCTGTGCAGAGCTTCTCAACCCTTAGCAATTGCCACAACAGCAGCAATGCCTGGTTCCAAAAACCCACCTGCAGCACAAGCAGATCTGGGGGTACAGAAACTGGGTCTGTTGCAGAGAACCTGGTGAGTGGACAGACGGCAGACCCGAGAACAGTGAACTTGGCTGGTAAAACAAATAGATAGGAAGAGAAGTGCCATCCTCCTCTACCCAGGGTCCTCTATCCTCTATCCAGGGTCTCAGTGTATCCTTTGTAGTGCCATCCTCCTCTATCCAGGGTCCTGGCACTACAAAGGATGCACTGGGAAATAAAATGATGGAGAATGGCATTGAGAATATAATATATTGGTGCCTTCTAATTCAACTAGTATTTTAGAAATAAGTAGATTTAATTTTAGACAAACAGACTGGACGAAAAAAAAACAAGAACAAATGCACAAATAGGGCAAAAGCAGATCTGTTTAATGTGAGCTATATGTGTAACATATCATAGAAACTAAAAATGTTCGTCTATTTATGGAATGTAGGTGACAAAAGCACTGAAGTTCTCAAATATTAAGAGCAAAGTTAACCGGTCTTAAGAGTTTTCATTAAGGAAAACTTCAGAGTGAAATTAAGTCATCAAGAGACAAAACCTCCCAGTATTTTAATTTCACAAAAATTTAATTTCACAAAATTTTAATTTAATTTAATTTAATTTCACAAAAATTCAAAGAGGTCACAAAAGTAAGCAGTAGGTGGGATCACTCAGATTGCTTCCCTAGGAAGACCTAGGTGGAAACGTGGCCAATATCAAGGAAAGGCAGGCCTTGTGTGACTCCTAAATTCAGGCCTTGTGTGACTCCTGAATTTAGGGTCATCAGTCTACTGTGTTTTTCCAGGACTGTGGTTTTTAAATTATTTTGGCAGCACCTGATTGGGAAAATGGGTAAAAGTGATACTCCTCTAGTTGGGAAGGGGTGAGGTCCCCAGGGAGCTTGAGATGGTGGTATCATAAAGGAGTCTGCCCTATTTTTTGATTTAAGTTTCCAAATTCTATGCTCATGCAGAACAGAGCCCAGATTAGATGAATTCGCAGGAAGTCAATGTTGCTAGTTCTTGGGAAGACGTTTTCTTAAAAAGATTTGTTCAAAAATAAAATTTATTCATATTCAAAGTTGGCTTTAATTCTCCCGGAAGCTTCCAACCTGATGTGCTGATTGAGAAAATACAGTTGATTGTGATATAAACAGATAATGTAACCAAAATAAAATTCAAGACCATTGTGGTCTTCAAATGAATAGTGCTTAAGCTGAAAGTAAATGGATGGTACTCTCCAGCTTCTTAAAACAAACAAACAAACAAACAAAATAAAACAACAACAAAATAACCCAAAAAACTGGAAGACACTTTCACTAGAAGATTTGCTAAGGGAGCAGGCTTCACAAAACACCACAGTGCTAAGCCACTGCATAGAATACCAACAGGTTTCCTACTGAGCTAAATCAATTCAAACAACTGTTAGCGTTTCAGAAATACTATTCACTCCAAAGGAGACACTCCTGGAGGCAGGGTGTAACATTGCAGATGGGAAATGTGTTTTTCTTCAATCCCTAACAAACTACAGCTCTCTTCTTTAAAAAAACCAGTTTCGGCTTCCTATCTGATGGGTGTACCTGCTGTTCAACAGAATATTCTGACACTTCTGTCAAAGGTGACTTTTAAGTATGCTCAAAATAAATCCTTTAACTAATCAATGGGAACTCACTTTTAAAGCTCTGTTTAATCCTCTATTTAGTGAAGGTGGCAGGTTTTTGAGGTTTAATTCCCTGTGATAGAAATTGTTCAATTTGATGTCTCAGCATCAAGGCAGGGTTCCTCATCAAGGACCTGTTAATGGCCGGCCAACAACTGAATAGCAGGTAAGTGGAATAATGCAGAGGGGATGGCCAATAAACCTGCTTCTCATTAAGAAAAAAGCAAACTGGTTGATACATCACAGCCTCCTAGATAAAGATCTGTGCCTTTTGCTTTCTGTAATAAAAAGATGTCTTAACGGGAGTATTTGACAAATCAAAACCTAGTTTGTGAGTCGGCAGGGGGGGTGGGGTAGAGTCCACAATTAATAGAATATGTATACTCTTTGTGTACTTTGTGGTATTATCTATTCCTTATGCTGTCTTGAGAGCTGCTGGCATTAAATTTCTTTTCTTTCTTTCTTTCTTTCTTTCTTTCTTTCTTTCTTTCTTTCTTTCTTCCTTCCTTCCTTCCTTCCTTCCTTCCTTCCTTCCTCCCTTCCTTCCTTCCTTTCTTTTGTAATGAAAAAATAAGTGAATTGTTGAGAGGTTACTTCTGTTGTCTATTCAGGTCTTAGAAACATGAAAATTGGAAATCTGGTAGTGAAGGATGAGGAAACTGAGACCAAAATAAATAACAGTACTTACCCAGCATCAGGCGCCTACACTGAATGTCCACTTGATTGTGCTTTGGGTAATACAGGTTTCAGGAAGATTTGTTGATTAAAGTATGTCCAAAAATTAGAAATAAATAAACCACGAAAAGCAAACAGGTGATTTTTTTGATGGTGCACTTTGAATTAGACACATGTAAGAAGGGTAATTCCACAACCTTTCAAATGTCTCCCTCCTGTACACACCAGAATCTTCTACTCAGGACTATTAAAGAAAAAGGTGTCGCTCTCTGGCTCTGTCTGAAGGTGCCTCAGGGAATCTCACTGTGCCCAGGCTGAACCTCCTCTCAGCCCCGCCTTCCATTTCCTCTGTCCCTAGGCTACACTGCTGGTGTGTGTGGGTTCTCAGCTTCAGGATTTTGCTCTTGAGCTTTTCTGGCTCTTTCAATAAATGGGTCCATCTCATAATTCAGAGTTCAGATTAAATGTCAGTCTCCTCAAAGAAAGAAGCCTTCCCTGACCACCCTCTGAAGCAGCCATTCTCTATCTCCCTACTCTTCTTTACTTTAGTTAATACTCCCTACTTTCTGCAATGATGCTGTCTGTCTGCTTACTGCCTGTCTCCGGCACTTATTTGTGCCAGGAAGCCATAGACCCTTCTACTGGGCTTTGTGTTTTCCCTCTCAGCGTGACACTTAGCCTCTAAAAGGAAACTCATTCATGTGCTAAATGAGTAATTGAATGAATCCATGAATGGACTTTCTCCTACCACTCAAAATCCAGAACCTACCTGATCCCTTGGGGTCATTGCAATCCAAGACATTCCTCAAGGCTCAGGTTTTTCCTCTCTGCACCTCTTCGGATGTGTGTAAAGGCAGGATATCTTAGTTGTTAAGCACAGATTCTGAGGTCAGTGCACTTTGGGTATGTTTCCTATCTACCGCTTGATACCTGTGAGATAAGTTCATCTTTCTTGCTCAGTTTTCTCCTTCAAACAGTTCTACTCACCTGATGAGATTTTTGTGAGGATTAAATGAGAACATGCATTTGACTCAACAGTTGTTGGCACATGGGCACACGATGTCATTATTTCAAATGCGATTAATGTTATTGACTATCTCACAGTTTTCTGTTTCTACTACATTTGATTCCTTTGGTTATTCCACGCTCCACAGTCAGTGCCACTCCCTTGTCCTCCCAAGGCTCCCAAAATGGCAACATCTTGCCTCTACTCCAGCCTTTCATTCTTAATCTGGTAGAAGAGCTTGAATACTACCTCAATAAGCCTTGAAATTAATCCTTTGATATGGGTATTTCCATTATACCTATAGTCGTACTGATGAAGTTCTAGAACCTAGGTGAGGTTCGGTGGGCTGAGGTCTGGAGCCGATGACCAAGAAAGAATTCTTGAGACATCTTTGGTGCAAAATGGTGGTTTATTAAAGCACGGGGACAGGACCCGTGGGCAGGAAGAGCTGCTGCCCTGGGGATGTGAGGAGTGGCTGGTTATATACACAGGAGTTGGGTAGGTGAGAACAAAGGGATGATGTTAGTCTCTAAGGAATTTTGGAAGCAAGGTCTCCAGGACTTTGAGGGGCTAGCTATTGTTGGGAGAAAGGTTATTTATTACTAGTAGTAAAAATCTTCTTATGAGACCCTTTAGATGTATATCAGTGGGCCATATGCTTGGGAATGATTCTCGACACTATCTTGGAGATCCAGAGATAAAGTTTCACATCTATCCTATCAAGTGTCCTTGTTAGTGAGATTTGGGTTTAGAAGAAATTTAACTTTATTTAGGGATTGAGGAACTGAGTTATTTGCCTCTGGAAATTGTGCTATTGATAAGGTAACTTCTTTGTTTGTAGATCTCTAGGACATTGGTAAACCACGGGAGACTCCTGTCTTACAGGATTGTGATCTCTGCAAGTTAACTATTTGTTTCTCTTTTAGGGCAGTTAGAGGTGCCTGAGGAATGTCACATATATTACCGAGGGGAGGGGAGCGGGTGGAGAGGGGGTGCAAGGTGCCAGCTTTTGCTTTGTCCTCAGCCAGCCTCCTGCTCCCTCATCAGTACTAGAAAATTGAAGTTTGAGAGAAGGTAAACCAAACTCTCAAGATTACACAGAAAGTAAGTATCTGAAGTATCTGAACTGTGATTCAAATCAGATCTTATAACTTAATTTTAATTACACTTTCCTTTGAAGTCCAGTCTCTTTACAATATGACCCTGTCCCTTTAATATCACCAGCACTGAACACACCACCTCTGATGTTTCTGCTCTGCTTACCAGTGAGCTTGCAAAGATTTTTCTGAGTAAAATGACCCACATAAATCAGTATTGCTCTCCAGAGGAAAAGAAAATTAGGGTTCTACAGGAAAATTTGCATATATAAAATAGAAATGATTTTACATAAGGGACAAGGTTTAGGAAGGCCAGTTATTTGTTCAGGCTAACACAAATTTATAGAATTAATTGGATCTGCCAAAACATGACTGACACCAAATGCTCATTACTGATACCTTTCGAGGAACTGATCTTTATTTTTGGCTTGTGCAACAGATAGAAAAAGACCACCAATGTGCAACTTGAGCAGTTCTTAACAAAATTTTTAGAGTAAATTTTCATTTCCCTGAAGGTTTTTCTCTTATGCCAATAAGTTAAAAGTTCTTACAATTATGAATAATATCATTATATAAAAATAAAATGCAATACTTACACTCTGTAACTGAGTGTCTCCATTCTTTTTTTTTTTTAATTTCATTTATTTATTTAAGAGAGAGAGAGATGACAAATAGGCAGAGAGGCAGGCAGCGGGGGGGGGGGGAGGCTCCCCGCTGAGCAGAGACCCCGATGCGGGGCTCAATCCCAGGACCCTGAGATCATGACCTGGGCCGAAGGCAGAGGCTTAACCCACTGAGCCACCCAGGTGCCCGAGTGTCTCCATTCTAACCATCTTTTTGTATTATAGCATTTAAGATTTTCTGGAGAAAGCTTTTGTGCAAGGATCTAATCAGAGGAAAAGCTCAACCTTATGCTTCCTATGCAAATTTTGGGAGATGGAATTCATTTTGTATTGTAAGAATTTCTCAATTTCTATTAAACTATGCAGAATAATTGCCTACAGGTAAATTACCGCATGCCTGGGCTGTTTTTCCAGTGGTCCTCATTATCAAACTGCAATGTATTTCCATGTAAAGTATGTGCTTCTCTAGGAGAATAAAAATCATATCTAAAAAGGCATAAAAAATTACAGTTATCATTAATAAAATACTGCAAACACTGAAACTACAAATACAAGAAATGATGATTAGAGATGTTACAAGTTTAATAAAATGTGAACACTACATTTTCTAACCTTTGTGGCATTAAAATCTGCAATGTAGGCTCTCTTATTTTTGGAGGAATAGTAATGAGAAAGAAATGATTAGATCAAGTTGACTATTCCTGCTCTTTCCTTTTTTTCTTCACTTCTCTAGAGAAATCACGTAAAGAGTTAAGCAAATTTCATACCATTTTCTTTTCCATAGCTCTCTTCATTCTCTAAATATAGGACAAATGACTCTTCGCTTATAAATCAGTTACCTATTGCTGCAATAATGCTGTGTAACAAAACACCCAAAATTTCATGGGCTTAAGACAATAGCAATTTATTTAGCCCATAAGTCTCAGGTCAGCATTTGAGGCTGTGGTTAGCTGGGAAGTTCTTCTAGTCTAGGCTAGGTTTTCTCCTGCATCTGAGGTCACCTTAGGTCAGCTGGGATAGGAGGACCTTGACTATGCAACTGAGTTTTACTTTCTACCTAATTTTACTTTGAACATATTGCCCTCCAGCTGGCTATCTTGGGGATATTTGCAGTATAGAACTCCAGACATCTTCTTATGGGGATTTCAGAGATGTAAGAGAAAGTAAAGATAGATAAGCAAACCACCTAAAAACTTAGTGGCTTAAAATAACATCTATTCACTATTGTTTAGGGATCTACTGGGTAGTTTTACTGATCTTGTCTGGGCTTGCTCATGAGTGTTTAGTCTGATGCAGACCGAGTGGTATGGTCTTAATTGGAAGACCTGAGCTCTCTTCCATGTGTCTCATGTTCCAGCAAGCTGGCATTCTTTCCTGGTGATCATGGAGAGAAAAGAAAAGTGAAAACATGCAAACTTTTTTTTCCAGGTTTTGCTTCCATCATATTTTCTAATATCCCATCAGCCAAAGCATTTCAAATGTTTGAGCTTCAAGTCACATGTATTGTATAGCAGAAACTAAAAAGAGAAGAGCAAATTAAATACAAAGACAGAAGAAAGACAAAAATAACAAATAAATAATAAAAAGAATAGCAGAACATAATGAAAGTGAAAATAGAAAAATAAGAAAATTGTGTCTCTCTTGAACACAGATATAAATTTTCAATAAAATATTAGCAAATTGAATCCAAACATGTTTAAAAAATATAATACTTAATAACTAAGTGGAATTTATTCTAAGAATATAAATTTGGTTCAAAATTCAAAAATCAATGAATATGCCTCACCGTATCAACAGACTTACACAAAAGACCATATCATCTCAATAGATGAAGAAAAAACATTTGACAAAATCAATATTAATTCATTATAAAAGGGGGAAAAGTCAAGCAAACTAGAAATTAATTGGTACTTCCTCAACTTAACTAAATTTGTCATCTGTGCAAAATCTACAGCTAACCTTATGCTTAAAAGTGAAAGAATGACAAAGCTGGGATGTTTTTTCTTACTTCTTTTATTCATCATCATACTAGAGGTACTAGCCAGTATGGGAAGGAAAGGGAAAGAAATAGAAGGCACACAGATAAGAAAAAGATAAATAAAAGTTTCTCTATTATCAGATGACATAATTGCCTACATAGAAAATCTTGGAAAAACCCTCAAAAAAGTAATGAGAAATTAAAAGTCAGTTCATCATGGCTTAATGCTAATATAGGAAAATAAGTCATATTTTAAGATAATAGCAATGAATAGTTGGAAATTTAGGAAAAACATAGCCATGGTAGCACCAAAACCATCAAGTTCCTAAAAAATTATTTTTAAAAACTCATATACTGTAGATTATGAGAGATCAAAAACAGCTAAATAAAGGAAGAGATGTACCCTGTTCATGAGTAGAAGATTCAATATTGTCAAGTCTTACAAAATGACTTTTTATATTTAATACAATTACAATAGAAATTCTATAAGATTTGTATTGAAAATGACAAGCTAATCTAAAATTCATATAAAAAAGCAAAGGCATTTGAAAGTTAAAATAATTTTTTGGGAAAAGAAGAGTTAGAGAACTCACTCTAGCTGATTTCAGGGTTTGCTCTGAAGCTACAGAGATGAAGAAAGGGTGCTATTGGTGAAAGAGCAGACACACAGATGAATTGAAGAGCATAGATAGTCTAGAAATAGACCCACACATGTGGACAATTAATTTTTGACAAAAGTTTCCAGGCTATTCAAAGAAGAAAGATTCTCAGTTCAACAAATTGTTCTGGGGGGAAAAAAAAAAAAAATATATATATATATATATATATATGTGTGTGTGTGTGTGTGTGTGTGTGTGTCTCCATATTTCTCCTGACCCCCCCCCAAAAAAAGGAATTTTAACACATATTTTAAATTACACATTTCACTCTAAATATAGACTGAAAACTAAAAACCTTCTAGAGGAAAACCATAAGAGAAAATCTTTGTGGCTTTGGATCACACAGTGATTTCTTAGATATAAGGCAAAAAAAAAAAAAAAAAAGAACGATATTTTAAAATCGTTTTTATTAAAACTTTAAACTTCCATTCTTTCAAAAATGTTGTTTGGAAAATGACAAGACAAGCTACAAACTAAAAGAAAACTTTTTTTTTTTTTAAGATTTTATTTATTTATTTGACAAACAGAGATCACAAGCAGGCAGAGAGGTAGGCAGAGAGAGAGGAGGAAGCAGTCTCCCTGCTGAGCAGAGAGCCCAATGTGGGGTTCCATCCCAGAACCCTGAGATCATGGCCTGAGCCGAAGACAGAGGCCTTAACCCACTGAGTCATCCAGGCGCCCCCTAAAAGAAAACATTTGAAAAAAAAAAAAAAAACCATATCTGAGAGAGGACTGGAATTCAGATCAAATAAAAAGCTCTCAAAACTCAATAATGATAAATAACTCTTCCTTTAAAAATAGATTTTTGGCCAAAAGATTTGGTCAGACCCCTCACCAAAGGTATACAGATGACAATTACACACGTAGAAAGATGTTTGACATCACTAGTCATTCTGGGAAATGAAAAATAAAATCACAACTAGATACTACTACATATCTATTGGAATGCTAACATTTTAAAAATAACAAAATAGTGAATAAGAGGGAAAGAAACTAGATCATTGTTAACATTGCTATGGAAAGAGGGTTGGTATTTTTTAAAACAGTTTGAGCGATTTTCATAAAGTTAAGTATCCACTGCCATACAACCCAACAATTCCTGTCCTAGGTATTTTTAGCCCAGAGAAATGGAAACATAGTCACATAAAATCTTGAATGCGAATATTTATAAAATCATTTTATTTAGAACTCTCTAAAGCTGGGGGCAATATATATGTCCATCAACTAGTATATGGATAAACAATTTGTGATACATCCTTACAATGTAATACAACTCAGCAAGAAAAAGGAGTAAGGTATGGACACATGCAATAACATGGATGAATCTTTATGCATTGCGCTAAGTGAACGCAGCCAGACTCAAAATGCTATGGATGTGTATTTCCACTTCATATAACATTCTCAAAGGGCCAAATCCCAGAAAGACAACGGTGGTTGCCAGTGGGCATAGGGGAAGGGGAATGGCTACAACAGGCGAGGTGGGAACTCTTTGGAGCAATGGAAATGATCTATATCTTTGATGTGATGTTGGGTATATGACTCTACATTTGTCAGAATGAATGGGATTATGAATCTCAAAGGAGTGAATTTTACTCTATGTAAATTATACCTCCACGAACCTGACTTATAAAAAAAAAATCTATCAAAAGTTTTGCACTATGAAGCTGCATATGTCATTTGAAAGAAAATGCTGTTACTGTGCTAGGATCACCTTGTAACTAAAATGGTATACTCCAAGATATATTGCAACTGTTTATTTCAATTTGACTAAAAGTTAATCTTCAAAGAGAAAATCTTTTATTTACCGAGATCAATTAAATGTAAGGCTGCTCTTTTCTTATAATTCATCAACAAGTAAGTAACTTTTTTCTTCAGTGACTAAATGGGTCCTGTGGCCGTTTTTCTCATGGGCATACAACAGAGGCAAAGAAGAATAGAGTAAACCTGCTTTGTAATAAATTGTACAGTAACCAATAAACTCATAAAAAAATAGGTGATTGCCATCCAACCCCACGATTGGTTAAAGAAGGAATTAATAGAGTATCAAAGTTATTATGTCTGTTAATTTGAGAAATGTTTAGCCATTTCCCCAGTTTATTCTTAAGGATCTGATATCTGTCAGTACTCACTTGGAAATATTCAAGCTCAGTGCTCTCCCTGCATTCATTGCTGAGGATAATGACCTATCTCATTCCTTTACATTTCTTGGTTTTGTAACATATAGTCAGAATCAAGTGTATAAAACTTAGAAAATCACACTAGGGAAATAACAGAACAATCATCTGTAAAAACCTAGTTTGGAATTTTAGCAACGAATTACTTTAAACTATTAAGCATTTTAAATAGAAACTTAAATATATGTAGATAGTTGAAATAATATGTTACTGAAAAAAGCACTTTTAATTTTAATTGTGGATATTAAAATTTGGGTTGAAGTACGACTTTCTACACTTGAACTCAGGTAAATACAGAGAACATAAGATTATTGCTAGCAAAATACAGGATAGTAATAGATCACAGGATATTCTCAAAATTTTGTCAGCCTGCTCAAATTGGTCGTGAGATGGCAAAAATCAGTAAGTAATAGAGTAAGTTGGCATGACTGATCCGCACAGCAAAACTGTACAAAATGATAACAAAAAAGGCTTGTTCTACTCTTGCCAGGGCTTTGATAATCCGTGCAGAACCAGGACAAGCATATTTGCAGGTTTTGAATCTGATTTACCACTGCCTTCCAGATCAAGCTGCCCAAATGAGATTCGTATAACCACAAGACCATCTGTAAATGTGAGCTTACATTCCAGTTATCCCCTGGTGAGACACACTCCATGAACCTCACCGCCCTAGGCAGATGATTAATCTCATTATAATCTTTTGGTTAGTTTAAGAATCTGTCCTTTGCTTTCAAAACTTCTCTCAAGAAATGTGGAAAGTATTTCCATCTGCTTATGTAAAAGCAAATATTTTTACCATCAGACTTACCTTTATTAAAATATATAACTTTTCTAAGAAAATGTAGCAAAGATCACATTTGACTTATTTGGCTTTTCCAATAGCAATGTCTCCACAATTTACTTTCCTTCAACATTTTAAAATAAACCACGTTATGATAAGGGAGATATCCAAGTAAAGCAATGGTCTTTAATAAAACTTTCAGTGATAAGTCTGGTGACTCTCACTCCACAGAAATTCTGACACAATTCTAATGCTTACAGGAGTACAGATGTGGAGTCCCTACTCCAGTGGAATAAGGGGAGTGGACTATCAGGGGGCTGGCTAAATGCATAATTTCCTAATTCATAGCAATCTTTAAATATTTTTTCTGGCATGACCAAAGGACAATGACTGAAAAATTCATCAGAATGTTCTTTTTGTTTCTTAAATATAATAATTTGAGTTTCCCATATGCATGATAAAATTCATATGTAGTATACAGACCCAAAAAGCCTGCAAGCATCTTTGAGAACAGTAAGTTAGAAAAAAAAAATAAATGCAAGGAAATAGTTTTTAAAATAAACTGGAAAGGTTCCAGTCTTAACTTTTTAAAAAATATGTAAGACTTATTAATACTAAAATGTGGCTGGAGATGCACGAAAAAATATAGAAAACATGCTATAATTTATGACTAATTTATCACCATACATACTATATTAATTGCATACCATTAATTGCATACATGCATTTTAAGTAACTCAAAAAGTCAGCATCAAACTATCATAATGGGCATTAGCATATTTATTAACATGCATTTGCATACTTATTCTGTAAGTCATAAAGACAACTATAAAAACAGGATCTATGCAGAATCTGGAAAAACAATAAACCGTTGGGGAGCAAGGGTGTTGTTTTAATATACATATCATTAGTGGATTTAGCTACAAGGCATGTTCACTTAAAACATCTGTTTCTCAGTGTGTTCAATGCTATGATTATTAGTGGTCTTGTTACTTCCAAAAATATAAAGTTTGCTATTAACTTTGATAAGTATATAATTTCACTTTGCTCTTTCCACATGTGTTACTGACATAAGAGTATTGTTTGTTTCCATCTCAATTTGGCACTGCTTACTATTGTTTTTGGTGAACAATTGAGTTCACATTTTGAATGTTTCCCATGTGGATTATGAAGTACACAATTGGAGCTAAAGTAGACCTCCAGCAGATTTTTGTCATATTGTAGAGTCCATGAAGTCATCGCTAAATACAAAGTAGCGGCTCTGAAGAAAATATAGAAGATTTTTACCTTAAACAAAAGTATGAAATAATTTTTTAAACATTAGTTTGTTATAAAATATGTAGATGAATCATAATGTGGTTGGAGTGCATTCATATGATTTGAGGAGTTGTGATAAGAAAATCTGAGTGATCCTTACCATTACTCATACAATTCTCAACCTGAAATACTCAATAAGCACCAGGGAGAGTATATGGTTCCTTGAGAAATGGGTTACAGTTGTTATCAACTTATTTTAAAGTATTTTGTTATTTTAAAATAATACATAGAAATATTTATTAAATATGTCCTTTACTGATTGCCTATGTACTGAGGAGATAATAATGTGGTCTAGGGACTGAAACAAACAGTACACATTAAATTCAAAGGGTTCACTGATCCTGGGCTGTTAGGAATGTTGCTCTGATAACGTGTTATGTACCCTAAGATAAGGAAATGACTGAATTAGCCAAACAAGGAAGAGTGGAGGAGAAACTAAAATAGTATGTGGAAGAAAGAGTAATTCTGAGCTTGGAAGTGAGAAGAGCACCGCACACCAGAGGAGCTGAAATAGAACATTCAAGGCTGTGGTGCAGAGTGAGATGAGCCAGTGGTAAAAGGTGATGCTGGGTAGAATGGGGGCCATAATATGCGGTGCCTCTCAGATCAGTGAAATATTTAGAATGTAGCTAACAGTGTTTTACCTGCAGGGAGATGAAGGCATTGAGGAGAGCATAATGTGATCAAGGGTTGCTTTGTGGAGAATGGATTAAATTAAGGCAGGCATGAATTGGGAGCAACAGATTAAGGGCGTATTTCAGAGGTTCATTCAAGACACAATAACGACTAGACTAGAATGGTGGCAGGGAAGTAGATAAAAGTGGATGGATTCAAATATATGACAGAGAATCTACAAAACTCATTGACTGAATTTATAAATAAGAAAAAAGATAATAGGGGTGCCTGGGTGGCTCAGTGGGTTAAGCCTCTGCCTTCGGCTCAGGTCATGATCTCAGGGTCCTGGGACTGAGTCCCGCAGAAGGCTCTCTGCTCAGCAGGGAGCCTGCTTCCCCCTCTCTCTCTGCCTGCCTCTCTGCCTACTTGTGACTCTCTCTCTCTCTCTGTCAAATAAAAACAAAAATAAAAAAGAATAAAGAGAGTAGTCATGATTTCTGGGATTCTTTGACTCTCAACACTCAGATAGATGCTTTATTAGTTCTTTACTGCTGCACAACAAGTCACTAAAATATAGTAACTTAAAACAACAACCACTTATTAATTTATAGGTTTACAAGTTAGAAGTCAGGCATGGCATGACCGTGATCTCTTCTCAGCATATCACAAAGCTGAAACCAAGTTTACTCTTATTGGTGAATTCACTTTTTTGTGGTTGTAGGACTGAGGTCTTTTTTCTTGCTGCTCTCAGCTACTAGAAGCCACCCATATTCCTTGTCATATGGCCTTCTCTATCTTCAAGCCAGCAATGGTGTGACAAATCCCTCCTGTGCTTCCAAACTTTGACTCTTCTCTTTCAAAGGGCTCATGTGATTAGGTTAGTTCCATCTGGATTGTCCCCTTTACTGAAAGTCAACTGAGCCAGATAACTGTAACTCAATCATGGGAGTGAAACCCATCAAGTTCACAGGGAGTGTGGGAGACACCTTAGAACTCTAACACAGAAGGGTGTTACAAAGGAAGTGATGGATATGGATTGGGAAGAGGCTAGGGAAAAGAAGCTGGGCTCAGGTTTAGAAAAGATGAGTCAAGGAACCAGTGAATAATCAAGTAGAAGTGAGTACGCCACTGGATATGCGCCTCTGGAGTTCAGGAGAATGGTCTGCACTAGAAAAAGAGAAATGAGAGTGGTTGACATCTAGTAAAAAACTGAAGCCATGAAAATAGATTATGTCACCTATGGAGAGATCTAGACATTCTAGGACCAAGCTCTGAGAAACTGTGATATTGATGGGATGAGTAGAAACTAAAAATTCTTGTCCAAGAGGAAAACCAGCACCAATATGTTGAGATGATTCCAAGAGGAGACATAACTAAAGGAAATAGGATTTGTTTTTGTGTTAAATCTTGCTTAGAAATCTAGTATGAAAAACACTCCAATATACTTCTGGGGGTGTGGTGACATGGAGTTAGGGGTTACTGTGAATAAAACCATCTCTGTAAAGTGGTGGGTTCAGAAGCCAGGCTGAAGAGTGAGAGTGGGGTGAAGCCCAGAATTGGAATCAATTAATTTTAGATAATTAATTAATTTGTCTATCAAGGAAATATAAGTATTTCATTTTGTTCCTTTCTTTCAAGATATGAGACATTAGCAAATTAAAGCTCAAATGAAATGAAAGGAATTCAGCTGAAGAGAAAAACCAGGAGATAGATAATTAGAAGCCATTTGGGAAAGCAAATGTTCTAGAAATACCTCTATTGTAATAATTTGAGCAAGAAAGGGAAGGATGGGTGTTGAAACAGTAAAAATTAAGATTTTTTGGGTGGAATAATGAGGATACTCCCCTCTATTTTCTAAGTAAAGTTTCTGAGAGTGAATAAGAAAGGGCTGAAGCAAAGGACTGGAAGTTTGAAGAGAAGACAGTTTAAATTTGCCTCTGTGGTGAACTGGAGAGGAAGCTGAAAAAGTAGAAAAAGCACCAGATTGCCTGATAGGCATTCGGACCTGAATAAAGTCTTATTAACAGAAGACTCAATCAGTTTGTTCGCACATTTTCTCCTGTAACACACAGCTACAATTCCTAGAGCTGTCAATGGAAGCTAAAACCAATTATATTTATTTATCTAGGGCTGGTACTTTTGCTAAGGGGACAAGATGGAAAGACAGTGGAGAAAAAAGGTTTCAGAAATTCCCAAGAAAATTGTTGAAAGGATGGATCATGAAATCTATAACAAACAACGGAGAAGATATGATGGGGATAGAGAATATGTAATGCACGGGGAGAAAATGGAATTTATTCACCAAGAGCAAAGGGCTAGTATAAGAATAGCTGATAATTCTAGCTAAAAGAATGGAGCGTCTGTGATTTCAGAGAAATATTTGCTTTCTATCATGTCATGACATTTAAGCTTCATTGACACCTCTTTCTATGTTTATATGATGTCAGTGCTTACTGCAAGTCCTTTTATACTGTAATTTTCCTTTTTTGAATTAGCAATTCTGTTTCATTTCTCGATTGAAGTATACATTCTAGTCATGTTTAAATTAATTATATATATACACATATATAATATCCAGACATGTATCTTACAACATTTCAGGCACTTTGTTAAATATGTGCATTTTTTCATTTCATCTTCACAACAAAGAGATGAGTGCATTAATTTTACTGATTAAGGAAATAATGAGCTAGGAAAGTTAAGTAACTTACCTTAAATTAGTCTGTAGAGCTTGTAGTATTAAAAGAGAACCTCAGATAGATTTGTCCAAATTCTAACTTCAAATTTTGTTCTTAAATACCAAATTGAAATTGGCTATATAGTTTTGAACTTTTACATAAATGAGTATCTTTCCGGTTTTTATACACGAATTACAGATTGACTGATATATAATCTGGGAATATACTTAAGCATTTTTCAATAAGCATGTCGAAGTAATTGGTAATGATTCCTACAAACATGATTTCTTATTTTGAGGTCTTTGAAAAACGATGACAAAGGAGTATTTGGAAAACAAGTTGGAAAATCGACAAGAGTCAGTAACAAATTGGTTATATCTAGAGAGAAGTAATAACTCAAAGACAAACTCAGGATTTCAAGTCATATCAAAATGGATGTGTGATATAGTTAATCACTCCCAGGTTCATCAAAACTCTTGGTTCTCTTCTGTGGTTCTTCGAAGATCCCTGGTCAGATGACCTTCCCAGAACCCAGGGTTGCTGTTCCTCTGCATATTCACTTCCCTTTTTAAACCCCTAATCCTTGCCTCACCCACACTCTCCTTCTCACTGTCAGTGTGTAGCCCTGGTCTTATTTCAGAAAAGGAAGGTAAAAGGACAGTTTCTTTCTGCTTCTTTCTGTATCACTTTTAGATTTACTTACTTTAGTACCTGTTCCTCTCTCTTCCTTTCTGCCTCAAGTCAGGAAATAGCAATGCTGTGCAACATTCTTCTCTCAAAGGAGCTTTGGAGCTCATCTCCTACTGTAGTTTGGATTAATCGTACTCTATGAATTATCCCTGCCTTCTCACCATCAGCATTCCACAAATCCCCAATTCCTTGCTGTCAGCCTACAAAAACAAACAAACAAAAAAATATTTACAGTGTCTCCCAGCCTCCTCGTTGCACTATCACCTTGTCCTTCTGTCACATCTCTGTGGCATAGGGGAAATGAAAAGGTTTTGGAAACAGACCAGAACATATTGTTGGTGACCATTCTCCCAGTGTACCTTTATTTTCCACTTTATCACTTCACTTTCCCTAAGACTCAATTTCCTGATCTTCAAAATGGGAAATATAGCTACTGTTCAATAGCATCCTCTGCAAAGCCTAGTAGAAAATCTATTACTGTCTTTTCCAGTAAGAGTAGAAGGTGGTTAGGGGAAACAGATTAGTAATGGCATTTGCATAGCCAACCTCCTACATTCCCATGGCCAAAATTTTTGTTTTCATTTCTAATTCTTTCACTCCTACTCATTCCTTAGTTTGATTCATTACACTTTGACTTCAGGCTTCACCACTCAGCAGAAATCATCGGAACCATCTGATATTTAAATCTATGATCTCTTTAACAGTCTTTTAACCCTCCCTTGGCTTTTGTGTATCCCCTGTGTTCCATCCTTTGTCCTCTCATAAGTTTATTTGGAGGACCTGTGGCATCTCTTTACCTCTAACAGTTTGAATAACCATATCTCCAATTCAAATCTCTTCTCTATCAAACTAGAAATTCATGTTACAAATTGCCTACCAAGTATCAAACAGGAATTTAAAACTATCCAAAGGGGCATTTCCCATAAAGCCAAGTTCTTCTGAATTCTTGAATTTTTTGCTTAATGTTGTCCCAAGTCACCATTCCCTAAGCAGGAAACCTTGAATTCACTGTCAGCCTCCCCACTCATCACGTCCTTTTGCCAATTGCAATTTAGAACAATGTTCTTACAAAGTCACATTCAAAAATGTAAATTAAGTTTGTAAATTTATTAAGTTCTCGTACCTTGAAACTTTGTCCAAGGCAAGGATCGCTGTTTACTGGTTTTGCAATACAAGCCACTAGGACAATACCTACAACATAATAAATAAATGCCTCCATGAACCAAATCAATTGTGATATATATTATAGTTATCATTAACCAACAAAAAATTACTGAGCACTCCCAGGATTTCTACCACTATTAGATACTAATACAATTTTATACTGAAATCAATCCTTGATTTAATGTTTATTTTTTATGAGAAATGCAAATTAGTCATACTTATATGCTTGTTAACATTTACTATTAACATATTAAATAATATTAACATTAATAAAATATAGACCTTCCTGAAATTAACAAAATCTATTTTTGTTTTTCTTTCATGGATTATAAATAGGATATTTCTCATACATAAATGAAGACATTTGTGCCAAACTGACATTTAAAATCAATTGACACAAAAGAAATCATATTACTACTTGAGTAAAAGTGAATTCTTTGTTCACTGATTACCACTCAAATGTTTGGGAAAGTTCATGATTATTCATACATCCAACTTCATTTATAGATAGCTGTCTGTTAAGCCATTTCAGAAATTGTTAAACTTGAATACCTTCTTTATTTTTTATAAAAGAAAGCTTGTATATAGAATGTCTTAAATTAATGCACAGTAACTTTATCCTTTAAATTTCAATTTCCCTGTTTACATGAGAAAGCAAATAATCTTTATGAATTCCAAATACTGAATCTAGAATTTTACATATAAAATTTACAGTCTTTATAGCATAATGAGCAAAGCAAAGAAAGCAAGATCAAAACTTTGGAAAATTTGCCAAATTTAATACCAGCTAGTTTTATATCTGTAGAAAAGTCATTTTCCACTCTGGACTTGTGCTTTTTCATTATTAGCTCTGGTATACAGAATTCTGTTAGAAGCTTCGCACATCTAGAGCAGCTTGTCAGAGTTCTGCCCTCCATATAATTTGTTACCTGAGGTTTTTAGTTCTAATCTCATAATGAAAATGTAGATTTCTCCTTCTTCAACAATCACCCAAAACTGAAAGTAAAAATGAATAACAGAAGCTCCATGGGATTGCTAAGACCTCAATACAAATATCAAGGAAGTGGCTTCCAGAAGATCTGAAGGTCTAAAGTGGTATAAGAAGACATAGTTCAAGGAGGCACGTAGCTACAAATCTCATAAAAATCAGACCAAGTGCACTTGTCCAAGCAAGCATCACAAAGATGTGCATTCCAGCGAAACCTAGCAGTTTAAAACAGCAACCATTTTATTATACCTCATGAATTTGTTGGTCAACAACTTGAGCAGTCTACATCTGAGTTATTCTTCTTTTCATTTGAACTTGACAGAGGTTAATCAATGGTAACCAACCGGTGAATGGTCTGGCATGTCTGAAAATAGTTTCACTCTCATGTCTGGTGCCTTTGTGATGAGCTGGGACTGTCTACACTTGTGCCTGGGACAGCCTCTCCACTGTGATGACCTCAGAGGAGCTGGACTTCTTCCATCTCACTTCAGAGTTCTATGAACAAGTGTCCCAGCAAGCGCGGCAGAAGACACGTGGCCTTTTTGACCAGGCCTCAGGAGTCATACAGCATCACTTTGTCTGAACTCTGTAAGTCAAAACAGTCACACACCTGCCCAGATTTAAGTGAAACCTCAAAGTCTTGATGAGAGGAGTATCAAAGAATGTGCAGCCATGTTTTAAAACTGCTACAGTACAAAACCAATAAAATCTAATTGGCCACATGGAAAACATGTGAGGAGGCTGCTGCTGTTGAGAGCCTCACCACATCTGGTTTGGCTATGAGGAAAAGCTGAGTCGGAGCTGAGCAGGAAAACACACAGACAGCTCTTACTTAAGCAGAGATGATGGAGGAGGCAGACACAGCAATATGAGTAGGCCTGGAGCCACTAGTCCCAGTTGGCTAGTGAGGAATAAACTGGAAATAGTGCACTAAGACCAGTTGCTGTAAGGAAACTCTCTATTTGTCCATAAGATGGTCTTTATCCTTCCTCAAATAGCTAGTCCAGGAAGTATGAACCTCATTTAAAGACAACAAATCAAAAGAGCCAAAGCAGCATACTAATAACAAATTAAAAAAAAAAAAAAAGACACAGAAAAAGTCAAATGGTAAATAATAAATGTTAACATTTTTTTTTTAAGTTGCTAAAATTGGTATGGTACAGAAGAAAACTGTACCTGAACATAGAGCTTTGAAATTATGTTTTTAAAACTTATTGGAACAGTCACTTCCATAATACAATAATTAAAGATCAAACTAAGAGTGATCAGGGCAGCATGGTGAGGTTATTGGAAAGCAAAATATATAATTTGGCTGAACTCTTTAAAGAAATGGAAGAGAAAAACAAAAGAGAGAAGAAGCCCACACTGGAATCTATTCTGAAGAAAGATGTCTTGCTGGCAACATAGGAAGAGACATGCAGGCCAGCATTTCACTACAGTAAATGACAAGAAATGAAGCAAGTTTTTAAGTGGATTATGGTGAAATTATTATATATGGAATATAAGCCCAAGAAATGCAAAAAGTTCAGTAATTAGAGTCCTAGAATGAAGTCGAAAATAATAGAACAGAAGAAAATTATTCAAATATATAATTCAAGAAAGTATTCCAGAAAAAAACAAACAAAAAGAACTTGAATCTAAAGATTGAAAGGGTATACTATATCTCAAAAATATAGAATGATCACTATCAAGACGTATCTTAGAATATTTACTGGATATCACAGATAATAAAGAAATGTTTTCGCTGAACAGACAGATGATTATGGTATGTGTCTGTTGTAGAAAATACTGTCAAACTGGTTGGGGTGTCTGGTTTCTCCATGAAACAGTCAACTTTGAAGAAAATGAAGTAATATGTTGTAAAACCAACAAGAAAAGAAAACAAAACCCAAGAATTTTTTGCCCAGAAAAAAAAAAAAATATGTTTAAGATTGGAGTCAAAAGGAAAACATATATAAATAGGCAAAAGCTCATGTGTCGCAGATTCCATGTGTCCTTTCAAAGAAAGTACTGAAAAATACACTTCAAAAACTGATAATTCTAAAAGGAGTGATTTAATTCTAGGATTAAGACAGAAACATAGGTGATTATGATGACAGAACAGACTGTAAATAACATAAAATCTTCGTAGAATTGAAACAGCTGATGGAAGTCAAGAAGGAAAGAAGCAAGAAAGTAATAAGCATACCAATTCCATAATTTTTTATACCAAAAAGAGGATCAAAAGAGATTATTTAAAAGTATTAAGAAAACAATAGAAGTAGGTTTAAAATAGGAAATAAGTATGAAATATATGAATTAATGAAAATATTCTGGGAAAGGGAAAGAAGGGGAAGAGTAAGAATGGAAAATATACCAACTTCATCATTGTTCAGCAAAGTTTCAGTAGGAAACCAATAGTTTCATGACTAAAAAGTAAAAATGATAACAAAACCATTAGACAAAGATATAAACTTCGAGATTATTTTTGAAAACTCCTCTACAACTTACGTACAAGCTGGGAAAATAGAAAGCATGGTATAAACTATAATAATGGAACTAAAACCAAGCCTCTTAGTCATATAAAAATATACAGACATTAACAACCAGTAGTAAAAGAAAAAATAAAATCTCAACTACAGTTTACATACAAGTAGGCAGCAAAGCAATTTTACTTAGATGTTTCTTATACCACTATGGAGCTGAAGAAGCCAGTTACTTGGAAAGATTGAAAACTAAGGAACTGGAAAGACATACTAGACAAAAATAAACAGAAATCAGATTGTGATTTTAACAGATGAGACTGAATTCAGGGGAAAAACCATCAAACAAGATGGAGGTTAGACTCCAGTTTCAAACCTCATGAATATGTAACAGTATGAATGTATCTATACAAAATAGCACTGTTAGTATACATGAAAAAATAAAGGGTGGAAACACAAGGAGAAATTGAACTATATTAATACTAGAAAACTTTAATTAACTTCTGACAGTCGTTGATACTACAAGTGAACACAAAATTAGTAGGAAAATAGAAGATATAAATAGCATGATGATTTTTAAGGTAGATCTAACTGACATATATCATACTTTTTATCTTGGAAACAGAAATGACAATTTTTTTTAAGGGCACATGGAATATTCACAGAGATAATTATTTATAATTGGTAAAAAAATAAATACATATGTGTATAAATATGTGTGTTTTACATATATGTGATATTATATAAACATATGCATCATAAATGTGTGTGTGTACATATATATCAGCTTTCACAATTGCAGTGTAAAAAGACTAGAATTTTAAGATGAAAAACCAACTAAAAAATAAAACCTACTACCTACAAAGTTTATTATCATCACTCTCCACCCACCTACAAAAGTCTTCTCTTGAGTAACTCCAGTGTCCAAGAGAAAATAAAAAATGAAATAATACTATATGTTTTAGTTAAAACAAGACTACAAAGAAAATCCAATCCCTTTAAATAAATACATTAAACATCTAAATAAAGAGCTTAGAGCGTGAACAATCAAACAAACTTATAAAAAGAAGATTTTAGGTGGCACCTGGGTGGCTCAGTCAGTTAAGCGTCTGACTCTTGATTTTGGCTCAGGTCATGATCTCAAGGTCATGGGATCTAGCCGGCATCAGGGGCTCTGCCCTCAGCAGGGAGTCTGCTTGAGATTCTCTCCCTCTCCTCCCTCTCCCTCTTCTCCGCCCTCTGCTGGCAAGAGCTCATGTGTGCCCACATGCATGCACAAGTGCACCCTCTCTCTCTCAAATAAATCTTTTTGAAAAAGGAAAGAAGAATTTAGAAAGCAGTTAATTGGCAGCATTAAAATGTAGAATTATTTTTAAAACCAAGTAATGTTTAATTTTAAGAATAACGAAGCAATCAAGTTGTCTCAACCAACTGAGATAAAAAGGGGGAAAAAAGGCCAACTTGCTATAAAAACGGTAAAAAGGAAATATCAATAATGAAAGAATTAATAGAATCTTCAGTGTCCACTTTTACTATGAAAAAAATTTACAAGAGGGGAGAAACTGAATAAAATGGTTTTCTAGGAAAGTATATATTACTTGAAGAAACCCCATAAGAATTAGAAAATATAAAGATATCACTTGCTCTGGAAAAAAGCAGAGACAGTCATCATAAAATGACATCTTTCCCAAAGACAGTAGGAAGAGGGGTTTTATAGGTGTTTCCTCCTAACCTTTTAAGTACAGATTTCAGTGCTCTTCAAAGTGGTCCAGAACATAGGAAAGAAAGGAAAGTTTCTAAAATCTCTTATTAATATACCACTGATTGCAAAGTCCAACCAAAGGACACCAAAAAGGAAACCTAGTAGTTAGCAAAATGTCAGCAAATCTCCAGAGTCCCCCATGACACTTCCAGGGAGTCTGGATGGTCAAAACTATTTTCATGATAATCCAATGACATTGTCACTTTGACCATGTTGACACTTGCACTGATGGTGAAAACCATGCTGGCAGCTTAGTATGAATACAACCAACTGTATTCTTCACAGCTATGCACTTGAGTTAAAAAATAAGCCAGTTTCACTTAAAAGTATCCTTGAGGAGAGATTATTAATTTTATTAAATCTCAAACCTTGAGCATGGTCTTTAATATTCTGTGTGAGAAAATGGGAAGGATGCATAAAGAAATTTGGCTGCAGTCAAAGCACAAGTCTGTTTAGAGGAAAAGGACTTGCATGATTGAATTGAGAGCTGAACTTGACAATTTTTTTCACGGAAAATGCTTCATACCTGTAAGGGCATGAAATACCATATACTGCCTCACCTTGAGTTATTCCTCTGGAATGTGAATAAAGAACAGGAAACTAAGAAAAAGAACTCTATGGTTACACATACTTATTGATGCAGTAGCTAAATGTGTGCTTTCACGGAGTCACTTGGCAGGGCATAAGAATATTTCTGTAGATTTCTAAATAAATCCTATCTCTTAAAATTTGTTAACAATAACAGACATAGTCAAATGCAGAAGAAGGACATTTTAACAATTTTCAGAAATTTTATTCTGTATTTATATGATAGCCACTATGCGCGACAGCCTGGCCTCGGGATTTCTTCCACATATTCTTAATTTTCAAAATATGTTCTAAATACCAGAAGTGTTTGGTTTTCAATAAAAATATTCCCTAGGCATTCTCTAATAAAATTAAAAGTTAATATGTTCAAATATCTACATGTCAGCGTTTATACCCCAATATGTTGCCAACAATCCAGACACACAAGTGTTTCTCTTAAATTTCCTAGATATCAAAGAATGTGTTGCTTTGAGATTAGACAGAGAGTGGCAAAGTACAAACTACCCTCACGTGGGAGGTTGCCCATGAAGGGGTTGAAAAAGAGTGTTGTTATCTGTTGGGATTTTGCTTCATGTCTTTGTAGTCTCAGACCTCCAGGTATAAAGCAAATGATTCCATCAACTTGTTATCAAGATTCTCTGCCTTTATAGTTCTAACTTTTCAGATATATAAAAATAGATCACTTAGTGATTTGACTCAAAATTAATACCAATCCAACCCCACCACTTCATAAATGGGAGCTTGAAATTTTCAAGGAGTCGAAGCACTGCCCGACAGGTATAGGCAAGTAACTGGCCAAACAGAAACCAGAATTTAAGTTCTCACATCCTGAAATCCAGGTGGTTGGAACAAATAATCATAAACATTCGTATCCTGCCTCTCCTTCCACCGTCTTGGGAAAGCAAGTGTTTGTATCCCTAGAATACTCAATTTGGGCGGGGGGAATTATATATGCATAGTGTGTATGCATTTTTTACTGGAGAAGCCTGCAATTAAAAATTGAAGTGATTATAAACCTCTTGGAAGGAAAATTGCAGCTTATATAAATGCAAATACTGTATGACAGCAAGGTCTGCCAGAGGCCTCTGTGTGATGATTAATCTTGACTTGAGAATAAGCCCTCTCCCCTTTGCAATTTAAAGCAAACTGCTCAGTGGTTTTATATAAGTTGGAGTTACATTTCAATGCTCCAGTTTCTATCATGTCTTTGAGATAACAGAAGGACAAGGACCATATATATATATATATATATATATATATATATATATATATAATAAGCAGTTCAACAGCTGAGAAAGATCGCATATGGCAGTGGAAACGAAAGTGTTGCTTTCATTTTGGAAAGAGAAGTGAGAAGTATTCCTGAGTCAAAGCTTAGTGCCACCTGAATGAGATGATTTATTTTTGTGCAGCCGAATGAACTTTGCGTGGGTACAGATTTATGGCAAATACACAAACACCTACACAGATTTCATTAGGGGTTTGAAGAAACACCATTTTCCCATGACAGAAATGATTATAGGTGCAATAATAATAGCATTTTCATTTAATGAAAGTGGGTTTCTTTAAGTTCCTGAAAGCATAAAGCATTTGTTAAAATGAATTAGCTTATTTTCAATAAACTTTTCAGCAAAAGACAGGATGGATAAGTGACAAGTAAGGTTGAACTGACGAGCTTAAGCTATAAAGATAATAGAACTCTTAAGTAAGCTAATTTTAAGTCAAGCAATCAAATGAAATCATGCCAATAGTCCTCTTTCAATACCTTTTCAGAAGTTTTCTATCAGACCACCTATTTTTTTTTCAAGTTTGTAAAGTAAGATTTGAAATACAGTCTCTGGGACTTCTCCAGCACACCTCAACTGACTTTGAAGTTTTTAACTCTTGCTTAGAGACATTCTTTCCCGTCCAGCTCTCAAGAGAAAGGGAGATACTATCATCAACATTTGTGTGTTTGGCATTGTTACTTGTTCAGTCTTGCTTCATTTTAAGGCTCTAAAATTGTGCATGTGAACCTTTACTATCTCATGAATAGCCACCAACCTGAATGGATCAGCAGAGTTAGTAGGTTACTTTCATGGCTACTCTGGAGGAGAGATGTCTGTCTACTGCAACCCAGAGAATGAGCACGCAACTCTACTAGGGAAAATGACTGCACCAGCATCATACACCAGAATCCAGCAAAGGTGTCTATCATTGAGCGTCTGACAATAATATTATCCTCACCTGTGGCATCACAGCACACTGAAGTGTCAGGATTCATCACAACCTGGTCACAAGAATAATCCACAGACCACCTTGCCTTACAAACCTGTGGGTGTGAATGAAGTGACCTTAACACTTCATAACACTAATAGTCAATACTCAATACTCAACACTTAGTAACGCATCCGTTCCTGCTCTTGCCTATAAGAGCCTCAGTCATCTCCACTGCATAGTCACCCCACTATGAAGTCATTGAGTATTTCCAAGAAACACTAAGGGGACCTCACGTGTGTTCCTAGGCTTTATGCCATAGGTATGGCATGGCATCTGCCATATCTGTTTTGCCTGCCTCCTTGATGTCAACTGCCCATAAGGCCACGAGGAAACTTCATCATTGCTGTTGCTGACAGTACCCCGCAGAACAATGCCAGAGCCATTGCCAGAAGTGCTTCCAAATGCACAGGCTTCAAGGTCCACAGCAGTATGCATTCAGTCCATTTTATTCTCCATCCTAGATTCAGCAACAACCACCTTCCTTCCAGCACCTGCCAGAAAGCAGACGATATCCAATGAATAAAAGAGAAAGATTCTCAAAATTAGGTGCTTTTCTTAAGTCACCTACATTTTTGAGGAACTACAAAATTCTCAAGTGAACTTAACTTGGCCTTTCATATGACCCACTGAGAATTTATTTTCCGTTACAGTAAGAAGGGCTAATTCACTAACCCTTGGTAAATGCGGTGATGCACAAAATCATTTCTAGAGGAGCACCAGCACAATCATTTGGAGGAGTAGGGTTTGCTTATTGCATGCATCCTCATGGTCTGTTACACAAATATACAGCTGTTCTTAAACGTCTCTAAGCAATCTTGGAATCGTTTCCCTCTTTTTATACATATTTGGATCACTGGCCCCTTTCATCAGTCGCCCCCTTGATGAACTAACCTGTAGCCTCCTGCAAAGTTATTTATCTTGGACTTCACATTCTCACAGAAGTCTTTGTAACCTTTTATGCCTTGCCAATGTGCTCTCATAGCACGCTCTATTCAGCAATTTCTTAGCACCCAGCACATGGTTTACCTCTGTTTTCATGATATAGATCCTCTTCTGGACTCTAGACACTAGACTATGTTCTTTGAGGAAGCAAATGCTTCTTAGCTCTTCACTGCATTCCCAGTGTCTTGAATGTAGCCCAGCAGGTACTTAGTGTTCCATGAGTGTTGAGAGAATGACCTATTGTGCATTATGGAGAGAACATCTTAAACATATTAAATGTCTACAAGACTCTTAATTTTAAAAATTAATTTAATTGGTCAAAAGGAACCATATTGATTGCACCCCATTTAGCTAGAGAGCAGCTTGTTATTACCTTTGACTGGTCAATGTAAAGTAAATTATACTCTTGAACTACTTTGCAAAGACTTACTTAAACAGCTATTATAACTCATTTTATATCCCTGCTATTTTCTCTTAGGTCTGGTGTAATTCAACTAAATAGATTTCATGCTATTCAGTCACTATTGCTTCCTTATTATTCATTCTTTAGAAATATAGTTATTGATTACGTATGATGTGCCAGACATTCAAGGTACTGGTTAATACAACAATAAACATGATGGTCAAGGTCTTTGTTTACTTAGTACTTACATTCATGTGGGTGGAAATAGATAAAAAATAAATACATCAGCAGGAATATAACACATAGTGATAAGTCCTAAAGTGGGAAGTGCTCTGATAAGGTAACATTAAGGGACTTTAGGCAATCAAAGAGGTTTCAGTGAAGAGGTGACATTTACTGTGAGGCTTTCCAGCTAGGGAAGCAACAAATGCAGGTACTCTAAGGTCCGCCCCAGCTTGGCACACTCCCAGAAGGAAAGTGTCTTCCTTCCCCTCATTCTCACATGTTTAAGGTGTAGGTGTGCTTTTCCCTTGCATTTAAATATCAGTGTGTGTCATGAAAATAATACAGAAATGGTCTCCTGTAGAAAACAGAACTTGAAATGTTATGAGTTAAATCTTAAAGAGAGTTTTGAGGAAAAAGCCTTACAAAAACCTGAGGGTTTGGACAAGCGGCCTCAATTCTTACCCCATCCTCCTTTAATATAGTGGAGACAAGCCGACAGAGGTGTAAGTGTTCCCAGAATGTTGGCGTCATCCCCAGACACCTGGCTGGCCTCTCTGACCCAGACTGCCTCTGGCCAAAGTTTATCCTTTCTGGTCCCCATCTGATCTAAGGTTATGTCTTGTCTCATTACCAACAGATTAAAAACATTCATCTTTCTAAAGTTTTCATATTTTCCCGATTTGAAATTACCAGTGAGTGCTTTCCTCTAAATCAGTATAATCTGTCCGAGAGACAGCTTTATTCAGGACTGATGAACAGGACTTTGCTAAAGTCACAACAGCTCGTTTCTACCCACTTTCTAATGCCCAGGGGGTGGGACACGCCCCATTCAGACATTTCTTATGAGGGAGTTAAAGAAGTATTTTCTCCACTCTTCTTAGTGAAGAAGTCAAAGTAGCCTAAACACATCCTGAATAGTCAAAATGCTTTCTTATAAGATCTTATAAGATCTACTTTTAACCAATTGATCTCTTCCTACACCTTTGTCCTATTAACTTCTTCGGTCAAACCAATCAGAGTAAATATAAGGGTGAGGAGGAACTACACTTGGAAAAGAATATTATGAACCATCTGACCTCGTTATATTATTATTGTTCTGGTGGTGGTAGTGGTTGTTTTCATTCCCCCAAAAAATCAAAATTTGAATAGAATGTGAGTGGAGAAAATAAAAACAAATAAAACAGTGGCAGAGAAACAGAGGCTTCCCATTTTGTAAGAACATGAGATTACGCCAGGCTGAAAGGCACCTGTGACATAATCGGCACAAACCCAGGGAGAACTCCTGGGAGTGGAGGAAGGGAACTGAGAAAGCACCCAGAGTTATAGGTCTCCCTCCTCTTCTTCCCCTTCTGCTCTCCTTCCCTTTCTCTTCCTTTCCTCTCCTTTCTGTTGATTTCATTCACTTCCTAAACAATTTAGTCCTCTAAGCATTAGGTGAGGCAGGGCAAGGTAGACACTGGAGAGAGGAGGGAGAACAACTCAGATGAAGTAACAGAGTTTGAAGAGTGTGGAAGCTCAAATAGAAGCAGGCTAGCGCAGGAGCCCACAGGGCTAAGGAGGCTATTAGAGTGAGAGAGTGGCCCAATATGCAGCATCTGGGCCCAAACAGGGTAAGGAGAGCCTCTGTGTAGGGTGGGTATTGTCTCAGATTGGTTACCTACAAGGGGACTGATCAGGAAGTAAATATATCAAGAATGTTTGGAGCCAAGTGTCTCACTGTTGGAGATGGGAGTTGAAATTATGGAAAGGAAGAGAACTAGAGTAAGCCTGTGACTTTGGATTGAAATTGGAGGCACTGGTATGAACATGTGGTTTTCAATAGTTGATAGATGGATAGATAGATAGAAAAAGTATAAATATAGTTGTAGGTGTGTGTGCAGAAATGCATATATCCACAGGTACACATGTATACATGTATTATTTTTAGTCAAGTCAGGATGCGGTAACAAAGTGCTGTAGATTTGAGTGGCTTATAAATCATGGAAATTTATTTCTTACAGTTCTAAAAGTTCCAGAAGTCTGAGACCAGGATGCCAGCATGGTTGAGTTCTGGTGACTTCTTGGTTCATGACTGAGTTGCAATTCTCATTGTATCTTCACATGAGCACAGAGAAGCAAGCTCTGTGGTGACTCTTCTAAGGGCACAAGTCCCATTCATGGAGGCTCTGCTCTCATGACCTCATCTAATCCTAATTACCTCCAAAAGCCCCACCTCCTAATACCATCACCTTGGGGGGCAGGGTTTCAACATAAGAGTTTCGGAGTGACACAGTCAGTTTGCAACACTTACTTAGCTCTAGTCCCCAAGAGATCCTGGGAACAGTAATTTCCAAGTAACAAGAAAGCACAGTGAATGATGTCATCAAAGTTTCCAAACAACTTTCAACTTAAAAACACTGGGACTTGTGAAAGAAAGGGCAGATTCTACGACTGGGGCAAGGAAAATACAAGATGATTCCAGAACATGTTTTATTGTTTGTTTGTTTGTTTGTTTCCCCAGAAAGTAAAAAAACTTGAGACATCTTCGAAGAATGATGAAGTCATATCCAAAGGTCACAGGAACCAACCTGAAAAGTTTCCCACTGGCCTAATATAGGACAATTGACACATTAACTGCAAAATGATAATAATGGATTATAGCCCTTTGGATGAAATAGAAAAATATACTTACATAAATAAATGAAATACACAGAAAATTTGATGAGAAATGGGTTACACACATGGTCTCAAACTACCTTCCCCCAAATATTCATTAGCTCAATACTCTAAGTCAAAGGAAGAAAGAGTAACTTTATAGTGGAGAAGCTTGTCAGATTCCACTTTGATCAAG
This sequence comes from Martes martes, assembly GCF_963455335.1. NCBI lineage: Eukaryota > Metazoa > Chordata > Mammalia > Carnivora > Mustelidae > Martes > Martes martes. Next base: position 20,081,681 of record NC_137893.1, read on the forward strand.
TTCACCCGCCTTCATGTCGCTGGTATCACTATAATGATACAGATCAGAATTATAGAAGTGAAAACATTTCTGAGGTATTTCTGTCAAAAATGCATAACCTGAATCTAATCATGGGGAAGCATCAGACAACATCAAATTGAGGAATGTTCTACAAAATAACAGGCCTATAATCTTCAAAAGTGCTAAGGTCATAAAAGTCAAGGACAGCCAGAGGAACTGCTCCACACTGAAGTCAATTAACAAGTCATGAAAACTGAATACAGCTTGGAATACTGGACTGGATCTCTCAACTATAAAGGATGTTATTGGGACAACTGATAAATCTCTAACGGAATCTGACAAGAAAATGGTAGTGATGTGTCCTGTGTTAATTCCCTAATTAGGATGGTCAGACAGTGGTACATAGAACAATGTCCTTATTTGTAGGAAATACATACTAAGGTATTCAGAGATGATGGGGCCTCATCTTAGCAAGTTACTCTCCAATGCTCCAGGGGAAGGAAAAGGTTTTTGTACTACACTTGCAACTATTCTGTGGACTTGAGATTTTTTTCAAAATAAGAAAAAAATAAGTAAATAAAAGGACACATGCAGCTAGATCCTACTTTTTTCACTGTCCTCTTCTTTCTTCGAAGGGTAAGAATGCCCAGAACTAGAGAATTGTTTTGCAACCGAAACAAGATGCCAACCCGCCAACCACAGTGGTGGTTGCATAAAAATAGAGGTGCTATCTGGTTTGAGCTGCTATGCCGAGCCTATCCTGAGCTCTTAGCTTGGGTAAAAATAAGATGACATCGATTACAGAAATAAAGAAAAAAGAAAGCAAGGAGAAATAAAGATAGAAACAAATATTTGGTTGGCCAAGCATATGTTTTCTTATCCAGTCTTCTCAGCAACCGTTATCACTACTATGTCTTAAATCATTAAACTGGGGTTCAAGTAAGCATTTTGGTAAAAAGCCACACACAATATGCTGCTAATTCAGCCTGGTTCTGCCTGTTGGTGGACAGGGCCACTTGAAAGGCACGTGGTATGTATTTATAAATGTGGATTTCCCATGAAAGTAATGGGAATCTCCCAGCTCTGAGAGAAGAGAGAATACTACATAAGAAATGGCCAGAGACACCTGCTAAAAAGCATGATCCCACCTTGATATTTGAAATGATGTGCTGTTACTGTTGATGTGATGGGGGAAGCAACCTAGAGGAAGAACTAAAGAAGAGAAGGCAACAAATTAATAGATGCATTTGAAACACACAGGTGCTAGCTACCCCCTGGAAAAAGATTTGCAAAAGAAATTTTTAGTGCAAAAATGAAGACTAAAGGTAGGACAAAAATAAGAAGTTTTTCATTTTTATTTATCCAAAGATTAAAAATCCTTAAAAATGATTTTATTTTAAGTGGAAAACACTATGCTTTTGAGCAGAGTAAGCAAAAAAAAAAAAAAAGGAAACTACACCTTCTTTCATTTAATCAATATTAAAATTGACTCATCAGCCATAGAATGCAGGTAATTAGAACCAAAACATCTTTCATTTCAACACAATAATCACGGTTTCCATCATCAGTGGGTTGGGGAGGCAAAAAGTGTGTTTGAAGATAAAGGTGGGTATGTATACAAAAGTGCTTCAACTTGGCATTGCTACCGTGTTACAGAGAAATAGTAGTGTTTACATAGTTAACGAATATATGAACTAATTTAACTCAGAGTTCAGTATGTTTCCAGCAGAATGTAATTCAACCTACTCTGATTTACTGATAGCAAGTGCCCCCGCCTGGATGCATTCTCCGTTTTTATCTATTTATAAACACTCATATGCACCTATATCTGTTTATTTGTTTGTTTGATAGACAGCTTGGTTCAAGTTGAGAAGCCTTGTACAGAAAAGAGTCCTAACTGACTTGGTCTTTTCAACCATGTTCAATGTAAAGGGCATTATACTCTTAGACCCTTGGATGCTTTGTGAAACACAGCTTTAGAGCCCTTTAAAACTATAAAGAACTAACTTCTCTTTCAATGGGTTGTCAAATATTACTACTTTGATTCATAGCAACAAATACTGAAATTTTCATAAATTACACAATACTCTATTCTCTATAATATAAAGAGAGTAAGGAGACTGAGGTTTAGAGAGGTAAGGGGGAAAAATCAGCTACTCAAAAGGGTTTTGTTTTTTTTTTTCCCCCCCACCATGTTTTAGACTATTTTGAATTCCAATGCATCTGTCATTCTAACAAAGGAGTCTAAATTTTCAGTTTTAGAGGGGTGACTAAAAATAGCACCTTGCTTTAATAAGTATGAATTTGCAATTAGTTAGCAAGTAGATTTATGCTTTAGCATTTTCTAAACCAAAAACCACTGGTGGTGTGTGTGTGTGTGTGTGTGTTTTTAATCCCAGTGGCTATCGTCATCAAAGAAGCAGCCACGAACCCTGTCCCAGCATCACTGTCAAGCAAATCACATCTTTCTCACCATCATTTTTCAGTAAAGTACTTCAAGGAAAGTGATATTATATTTCACTGCAAGTTCATAAAGATCTGACAGCCATTAATTTCCCAGCAGTTGTTTTTAATGGTTATGAATTTTGTGCCAGAATGTACAGTGCCAGGACATCAAGCCTTTCTGGGCAGAACCCCCCCACCCCTCAGCTGCAGGGCAGTATACCCCTGCACTTTGTAACTGCTAGGTTCATCCCCATGAACCTGTTAGCAAGGATGGCCAGAACCATCGTGTCGTAGGTAAATCTCTTCCCAGCCCCCAATATCAAACAGGTTGAAAAGGAGAGTGGTGGGCCGTGGCAGCCCGGCATGAGGAACCCAGCCCAGCCCAGCCCAGCCCAGCAACTGGGAGCTTCCTCCTGGCCGACTCTGGACTAATTTTAAAATGAAGTGCTTCAACTCTTTAATCAGCATCATACCACTCTGAGGAGCAACTCTAAAAATTGGGTTTCCATGGTAACAGCTGGAGACTGACTCACAAGTCCTCATATTGCCTACATAACCTATTTAATTATACAGGAACCATTAAACCCTGTGTGTGTGGATGTGTTAAAGTTATATATATATATTCCTGCATGGAATTAATTGTGAGGCCTTATTTTAATAGGATTTAAAATCACATATGTCTAGAAAAATCTTCAACATTTATGAAAAAAGACAGCAGAGGACGAAATCCCAAATATTTGTTTTGGGGTCATCTTAATTGACTTACAAACTCTACATAAGTTAAAACTTGTGTTATAAAAATTACTTTGGAAGGCTTGTTGTCAATATCCCTAGAAATATTAAATTATTTACCTGAAACATGAAGACCGATTATACCCCCTTTCAATTCACCTGATTTTAACACTAAAAAAAATAAATAAATAATAAATAAACAAATACATGAATAGATAAGACAGGTAGGGCAGGAGGAGTGACAGGTTATCCATATCTCTTTCCCTTTGTCTCCAAAACATGCATTTATTCTTTCAGCACACATCAATGGCTGATCAATCAATCAAAGTACAGATATCAATGAGTCTCAGGTTCCGTACACAGCTCTAGGGATAAGGCATAAAAGACAAACAAGCAAATAGTTCACACTAAAATTGATGAACACACCATGGACAGTCTGTGGGGGCAAGCCATGAAGCCTTTCGGAGGAGGAGAAATCTGAGCTTGATTTTGATGGATGGGGAAGACTCTGCCTAGTGAAGTGGGATGAGGGAAGGATTAAAGGCACCTTCAGGGACGCCTGGGTGGCTCAGCTGGTTAAGCAGCTGCCTTCGGCTCAGGTCATGATCCCAGCGTCCTGGGATCGAGTCCCACATTGGGCTCCTTCCTCGGCAGGGAGCCTGCTTCTCCCTCTGCCTGCCACTCTGTCTGCTTGTGCTCACTCTCGCTCCTCTCTCTCTCTCTCTGACAAATAAATAAATAAATAAATAAATCTTTAAAAAAATAAATAAATAAAGGCACCTTCAGAAAATAGACAGAACAAGTCAAGCAAAGAAGACACTTAAAGGAAGTTCAAGTAGTGTGCTAGAATGTGTGGTGCACCAGGGGTAGCAGGCAGGCAGGCTGGAGAGATGGGCAACCCTCAGTGAGGGCAAGGGGAAACATGAAAGGGTTGTGAGTTTTCAATTTTAGAAAGGTCACGCGGGTGACTGTTGAACAATGTACTGGAAGAGGGCTGCAGGGGAGAAGTATCACATAAAAATCAAGGGAGGTAGAGATAGTGAGGACAGATCTGGAAAAGAAGAGATAACGCTGCCAGATTTCGGTGATTGATTTTCCTTGGTCAGTGAGTGAGAGGAATAGCTTTTGGTGGCATCCAAGTTTTGTGTTTGACTTAATGACTTCTTCAAAGAAATATCTGCCATTACTGTCTCTGTTTTCTCATATTGGCCCAATTTCTCAACCCACTTAATTCTGGATTCTGCCTCCACCAGTCTACTAAAATAACTCACACTAAAAACATCCAACTTCAATGTTGCTAAAGCCAAAGGATCCTCACTCTATTGGCAAAATAGCCAATAATGCAGCGTGGGGGTAGGTTCCCCACATGCAGGCTTCAGAGTGTGTGTATGCTGTCCCTTGCAAGCGCACTTTTCAGGATCAGACCACGTTTGCAGTCTACATTCTCTCCTGCCTCGGTGAGAGTCCCAGCTTCCAATTTTCCATGACCCTCATCCCTGGGCAGCTTCACCGGTCCCGCAATCCAGCTGGCACTCTGGCCTAGACAACATGCAGGGGACAATTAAGGTCACCCATCCCATAATCGGTGCCACGGAATGCAGAGCTCAGCAGCCAAAGAAGAAATGAACACCAAGACTGTATCTGAAGAAAGACTAATGAGCAATATGTTGTCTGAAAATAAAGACTAGCCGTGCATTTAAAGAGGCAGCTCCAGCCTGAATTACAAAGTAACTTGACACCAAACCCCAGAGCATATGGCTAGTGCTCCAAGCAGGGAGTTCTCAGTCTGAATGATCTAATCCACTTTCTATTTCGTATCCCCCTAGATGGAGAAGAGTCCTTCACCAAACATAATTCTCGTATATAGGTAAGTGTTGATTTAATGAATTACTTAAATTATTTTCTTTTCTAAATCAACATTCAAGGGAAGTGTCTGCAAATTTATTATGTGTTGAAGGTTTCCTAATTCTTACTTTTATGCCTGTATTGTTTCTAGCAATCACATTCAACCCTTGACAGCTGGAGAGCCACTTACCCATCTAGAAGAGCTACAGAAAAGTGACGTCCTAATGTTGTCTACATAAACTTCCACTGATATGCTAAAATCATGATAATAAGGTTTCCAAATGAAGAGATGACAACGGGTTCTTATGGACTCTGTAAATTAGGTGATTGTTTCTTACATTTTACATTTCATATTCAGCTATATAAAATAAGTAGCCAGTACCAAAAAGGAATTTAACACTATTTTTTAGTAACAGAATAACAGATTACTCACTCTCCTGTTCCAGATGTGTCGTATTTTCACACTAATCTCTGCATGCGAAGATTTTACAGTTATGGCTCCAAGGTATTGGCACATCCTGTTCAATTTAAGGCCTGGCATTATGATGGGAATAAAGTCTTCTTAATTCTCTTTCTAATCACATAGCTCAGGAGAAAGAGTTATAGGACGAAAGCCACTGCTGCCACATAAGATTAATATATCCACATGCAAATTAGATTCAGAACATAGACCTCTCATATGCTCTAGGCTGTACCAAAAAAAGGAAAAAAAAAAAAAAAAAACTCCCCAGTGGCCAGATAACTGGACATTACACAAAATAGGTTACAGAGAAGATATATGAAAACAAGTCATTGTGACAGATGTTAATGGAAGAATAAGACTGTAAAAAAAAAAAGGCATAAAAATGTCATACAGACATTCCTTTTTTTTATTATGCTTCACAGATATGGCATATTTTACAAATTCAAGGTTCATGGTAACTTTGTATCAAGCAAGCTCCATTTTCTAACAGTATTTGCTCACTTTGTGTCTGTCACATTTTGGTAATTCTTTGGTAATTCTTGCAATATTTCTCTTTTTTTTTTTACATCTTTAGTTTTGATATAACGGTCAATGATTCATTAAGTATGCATAACACCCCGTGCTTATCACATCACGTGTCCTCCTCATTGCCCATCACCAAGTTACCCCATCCCCCCACCCACCTCCCTTTCCACTACATAGCCATCTTGCAATGTTTCAAATGTTTTCATTTTTATTTTATTTCTTATGGTGACTGGTGATTAGTCACCTTTGATGTTACTATTACGATTGTTTTGCAGCACCATGAACTGTACCTATATCAGACAGAGAACTTTATTGATGCATGTTGTGTGTCTTCTGATCGCTCCATGGACTGGCTGTTACCCCTCAAAGAAAGAAAGTCTCCCCTGGAAAGAAAGTCATCTCTCTTCCTCTCCTTGGGAAGATGAACAGAAGACGAGGGTGATCGGAAGTTGGCTAAGGGAGAGGATACGGGACCTCTAACTGAAAAGGAGAATCACTGAAGGAACAGAAAAATAGATAAAAGATAGGTTTAGGATGCTTTGCCATGGAAAATGACCTCTATCATAAAACACAAATAATGAACCTGTCACTTTTAGACCTGTTAATATTTAAAGAGGAAAGTATCATGTTAGGAGTAATGTAACTCATTCACAAGGAAAATTCTAGTTGGCTAGCCCTACTTCAAGTATCTTTAAGTTTGGGTATGCAGCCCCAAATATAGGGGCATGGAAAGAGGAAAAAATTGAAAACCATTAATGATGTGATATGGGCCAGCAGCAAAAGGTTACTAATAATTGAAAGCAAACTTCAGTGTAAAAAGGGTAATGTATTTTGCTACTTTTCTGATATGACTGAGAGGAATGGGCACTTAATGAATTCCTATGATGCTGTGTTTTTTCACATGGCATTATCTCAGTTACTGAAAGGGGAGAAGGATAAATTGAGACAGAATTTGAGGTAAGGCTTTAGTTCATTTAAGTTTCGATATCTGGAGCAAGAATTTTTTTTTTCTATTTAAATTTACCATCACAGACCAAACAATGGAAATTCTGAAGAGGTACCACTAGAGATGATGTTTGTATGACTGGAGAAACCTTAAAAATGTATTAAATGCTGACCTGATACAGTTGAAATTGTACTTTCCCAATAAAACATTTGAGGTGAGAAACTTTGAAGACTCCTTGTCAAAATGGATCTATAAATTCAAACTTTGGTCTAATTTTCTTTGTTGTTGTCATAGTGATGATGGATATAAAATAGGAATTCCAGACTCAAAACTTCTCCAATGTCCAGAATAGAACAAAAACCTAAAATGATGAGCAGAACAGAAGGCAGAGACCAATTTGGCTTCTCATCAAGAAGTAGGCTGTTGGGGCCAGGCATTTGGCTTTCCTGGATAGAAAAAGTTGAAGGTGTTCTGGGTAGGTGGAGTTTGAAGTGGTAGGAAACCAGAGCCCAAATCTGCTTGAAGCCAGGACCTCAAGAGTTACTGGAAATAATATGCTGTGGTTTGTAGAAAAACACTGACCCCCCAAAATGCAAAAAGCATAGTTTCAGGAGATAAACTCAGTTGCCCATTTGTTTGATACCAGGATCATCACAATCCCATTATCCATGACAGTGGAGGATCACAGATGTACTTACAGGACCTGATTCTGGACTAGCAGCCTGGGGGGCTGGAGGGATGCAATCATAAAACTCAAAGCCAGAGAAATGTCAACAGAGGACAAGAATGAGCAAGAAAAATAAGAAATAGAAGAAAATGGAAAAAGCAAACACATTGCAACTTTTTTACTCAAAACAAGACTTGAAAACTAATATTTCAAAATATCTGATGCTTATTTTTTAAATCAACAAGTAGCTTACAAAATTACTTTATGAAAGTCTGAAAAAAATCATAAAATTAATTTGTGTTAGATATTTAAAGACAGAATAAAGCTCAAAATTCCTTTAAAGTAGAACTTCAGTTTTTAAGAAAAAGCAGAAGTGAAAACAAGAACAAATAGATATGAATCTTGGAAGTAAAAAATATTGTCATTAAAGTTTTATTTGTAATGTAGTAGATGAGATCAAATCTAGACCAGTGTTTCTCAAATTGTTTTTGTTAAAGAATCACTTTTTTCCAATCTGACACTTTCATAAAGTAAAATAAAAATGAATTACTAGAAAGTTAGATACAAATCCAAACGTGTCAAATACAAGCACGATTTTTGTAATATATGATAGTCATAAAATTAAGTTTTAATCAGAACAAACAAAAAATAGGAAAAAAGAAGATCATTTCAAAAATTATACATCTACTTTATAAGGTTGTATCTTGGCAATTAAAACACAGAACCCCTATTACACTAGCAACTTTTTGAAATTCTGCAAAGTTATTAGTTAAATAGCAATTTCTCTTTCCTAAATATTTTCATATCAATGTATATCAATAAATATTTGAAGTTCTGGATATGACAAATGGACTTGCTGCTTGCATATTAACTTATCGAGTTTAGAATGGATGGACAAAAATATTCCTTACAGGGGGTAAGGCAATGAACTTCTAAAAAGTTTTGTGTATTTTGTTTTAATACCACTAGTATTAGAGAAATTAAATTCACAAGAGATCTCAGGACATTTATTAGCTTATATCCAAAATCAAGCAAATGAATGAATTTTCAAATGTCATCTTCAATTCTTGGTTACTATCCAGATCAAACAATTTACACTGAAGAGTTATAATTAGTTTTAAATTAAACTCTGATGAAAGAAAAGGACCTAGAGCCATGATATTATTTCTATATATAGTTTATTACGATAAAAAAAATAAAATCAAAATATTCTATCACCTAACTGCAGTCTAATCATGAGAAAACATTAGGTGAACTCAAGTCGAGGGATGTTGTACAAAATACCTGCCTTAAACAATATTTCTCAGAATTATCAGGGACCTGCAGGAAGAAAGGAGAGAAGGAAGGAGGGAAGGAGAGAAGGAGGGAAAGAGGGAGAGAAGGAAGGAAGGAGAAGGGAAGCGAGAAAAATAATTCAAGACTGAGAGACTGCCACCAACAGAAGGAGACTAAGGAGGCATGAACCTGAATGCAACATGGTTTCTTGGATTAGATCCTGGAACAGAAAAGGGACATTGGTGGAAAAGCTGACAAAATCTGAATGAAGTCTGGAATTTAAGTCTAAAAACTTGGGACGCCTGGGTGGCTCATTGGGTTAAGCCACTGCCTTCAGCTCGGGTCATGATCTCAGGGTCCTGGGATCGAGCCCCACTTTGGGCTCTCTGCTTAGCGGGGAGCCTGCTTCCCCCTCTCTCTCTGCCTGCCTCTCTGCCTACTTGTGATCTCTCTCTCTGTCAAATAAAAAAATAAAATTAAATTAAAAAAAAAAAAAACTATACCTAATCCACAGATGTTTGGTGATAACTTTTTACAAATGAGCAGTAGCAAGACAACACCTTGTTCGATAAATGATATTAAATCCATGAAATTTATCATATGAATTATGTAATACATATTATATAATACTCAGATATATATTATATAATACATATATGATACATGATATAAATTATAAAACAACATAAAGTCTTCTAAATTACGAAATTTATAATAACCTGTAGAAACTTGTTTTTGCCTTCTATTTTACTTGCAAAAACATGTATGTTCCTTCCTTTGCATGGAGGTATTGAGATAATTAAAAATAGTAGATCATGAGATAATTAAGCAGGACTGACTGTCTAATTCACATGTGTAAAAAATTAAGGCCAAATAAGTTTCTAATGTTTTGGAAACACCAAGAGTTCATGCCACGTTTCTAACATTGTTAACAGAGTACTTCCCCTGAAAAACGACCATCATTAGCCAGCACAATGGTTATGTATAACTGGTTGCCATATTGTCATACAATAAAGAGAACAATTTTATTTATTTTATTTTTTTAAAGATGTATTTACTTACTTGGGTGGAGAGGAGCAGAGGGATAGAGAGAGAATCCCAAGCAGATTCCCTGCTGAGCGTGGAGCCTGAGGCAGGGCCCCATCTCACAACCCTGAGATCATGACCTAAGGCAAATTCAAGAGTCAGACGCTTTGCTGACTGAGCCACTCAGGTGCCCCTAAAGAGAATAATTTTAATTAACACATTAGTATTTACCTAACTCATAATTGTGTGGCATCAAGCACATAACTCCCAGATTTTAACCTCTCATAACCATTGAATCTAGTATGCAATATCGCTAATCCACAATAGTTCTTTTTGAAAGCACATATGGTTGAGAACTTAAATGCACAAATCTGAGTAAGTTGCTTGATAAAGGTCAAATCATATTGGTCATGAAAAAGCATTTAAAATCGAATTTAAACCTATAAACCTATAAAATCATGTACTTATATTGAAAGCAGTCCAAATAGAACATATTTATCTTTAAGTATATATTTTTTAATTAAGAAAGATTTAAAAAATGATTTCAACATTTAACTCAAGCAGCTAGCAAAAGAACAATAGAGATAACAAAGAAACAAAAATAAGAACAAAAATTAATAAATAACGATTGATTCAACAAATTTGATATTATCTTTTAAAAACTAACAGAGACAAATATTATAGATACTGATCAAGGAAAAATGACAAAACATCAATGAAAGGAAGACACAATTTTTAAAATTTTTAAAGATTAAAAAATTTGTGTGTAATTTGAAAATGAGGGCAAAATAATTATCTATAAAAATGCAAATTGTGAAACCTGCTCAAGAAAAATCAGAAACCCGGGACGCCTGGGTGGCTCAGTTGGTTAAGCAGCTGCCTTCGGCTCAGGTCATGATCCCGGCGTCCTGGGATCGAGTCCCACATTGGGCTCCTTGCTGGTCAGGGAGCCTGCTTCTCCCTCTGCCTCCATCTGCCAGTGCTTGCTCTCTCTCTCTGTCTCTCTCTGACAAATAAATAAATAAAATCTTTAAAAAAAAAAAAAAAAGAAAAATCAGAAACCCAAACTAATAACCATTGAATCAATTAAATTGATAACCAAATCTCTTGTCCCCAATGACCTCATTCTCCCCTGCAAAACCTCTAGGCTCTCCCTGTTTCTACACATTTCTTTTGTCAAGCAGCAAAGAAAAAAATAATACTTCCTATCACAACAAACTGTTTCAAAGAATTTTAAAAATAGTTTAAGTGCCTCATTTTGTAGGACTAGAATAACTTGAAGCTAGAAGCAGAGAATGCACAAGATAAAAATCATACAGGCCAATCTCACTTGTGAACAGAAGCAAACATGCTATATAAAACTTGAATATAAAAGTTAAAAAGAGCAAGATGAATCTTAAGCAGCTTGGTTGTAACCCAGGAATGCAGGGCACAACATCAAAAAATTTAATAACATAAAACACAACATGATGGTGGCAAAAGAAAAAATCCACAGGATCATCTCAGAAGATGTTGCTAAGTGTACAATACTGCACAACACTCACTCATGAAGAAAACCCTGTAAACAGTGACTAGAGATGGCTCTATAAAGATAAAAAATCACCTATGAAACACCTAAATTTAAAGTAAAAGTTAATGATGAAATTTTGGAAGCACTCCTTTTAAAACGAAAAAATAAACAATGTTTCTATTTAATATTATACTGGAAATGTTAGCTATTACAATAAGACAAGAAATTTAAAGTAAAAGAATTGATAAATGAAATTAGGCGCAAAAAAAGGGGGGGGAGGGTTTACCCTGAAGGTGATATAAATTCACCGAGAAGATAGGAAACAATCTATGGACAAATTGTTAGAACCGACAAAGCTCAACACAGTTTGCAGATACAAAATGAACATTTAGATCAAGAGTGTTCTAACATATCCGCAATAAAGCTTTAGAAACAGCCAAAGAAAATAAAATAAAGCTTTAGAAACAATAAAGCTTTAGAAACAGCCAAAGAAAATAAAATCCCCGGGACTCCATCCCAGGACACTAGGATCCTGATATAAGCCGAAGGCAGACACTTAACAAACTGAGCCACCAACGCACTCTTAAATAGTTTCATTTTGATGAAAAATTATCAGGGAGGGAGATTTGGTTTACTAGGGATTAGTTCTCGCTATAAAGATAGAGTAATAAGCCAATGGAATGGAATAACGTGGCAGAGTCCAAGACGTGCCATGCAATCTGCCTTTTTCCAGAAGCCACGCCTCCCTTCACTTCCAACGCTGCGGGCAGACATCTTCCAGGGTCAGTTGCTTCAGGATTTGCCTCAGCAGAGGCCTGCCTTCCCCGAGTGGCCCACATCCAAGGTCTGATCATGGAGGATATAAAAATCAGAGCTTTTCAGCCATGGGACAATTTTTAGAGCTTTGGATATCCGGAGCCCCCGTAGGGTTGGCTGAGGCTTTCCTGGCTCTGTATCGCAGATTGACTTGCCATCTGCTTCATCTTACTTTCTCCTCCTCCTTCCACAGGTGCCCATCCCTAATAAATATCCTGCAGACTGAACTCCATCTCAGCACTGCTTCGGGACATCCCAACCTGTTACATAGATGGCCAGAAGAAATTCACTCAGGGAGGAATCCTGATAAATGATAAGCATTGCATTGCCAATCAGCGGAGAAATATTTCGTTCAGTGTACAGTGCTGGGACAATCAACTACATGGGAAAAGTTAATTATATCTCACATTGTACACATTGCACACAACAATCTATTCATTCATGAACAAAATTTGAAAAGGAAAAACTTAAAATTTTAGAAGACCGTACAGAATGTTTCTAAAACCTTGGACACAATTTGTATATGACAAAAGGCCCTGTAAAGAAGATTGAAAGAGAAACCTCAAGCTGAAACAATTTATTCAATGCACATATAAGTAAGAAACCTCAGTACCTGAAATTTATAAATAACTTCCACAAATCATTAGGAAAAAGCAATCAAATAAACAAATGAGGAAAGGCTGAGAAGAGTCAATGCACAGGGGAAGAAATTCAAATTGTCAGTGACTGTGGAGAAAGAGGTTCTAATTCACGAGCAATCCGGAGGAAGAAAATTAAAACAAAAGAAGACATCATTTCTCTCCTGCTAGTTTGGTAAAAATTTAAACATCTGATAGCATCTAATTATGGAGCAATTGGCTTTCACAGACACTGCTGGTGGGATCATCTTTATTGACCTTTGGAGAGTGATTTACCAATAATTCCCCATTAAAGTACATGCCCTAGTGATATTCTCCTGCATTTTCACAAAGAAATCCAACTAAACTATTCATTTAGCACCATTTAGAAAGAAAAAGAAAGAAAATTTGAAACAATCTACAGCTGACCCTTAAACAAGGGTTATAGCTATGTGGGTTCACTTACAGGTAGACTTGTGTTTGTTTGTTTTTTTTAATAAATGCAGTAAAGTACTGTAAATGTATTTTCTCTTCTTTGTCATTTTCTTTTTTTTTTTTTAATTTTTTATTTTAATAAACATATAATGTATTTTTATCCCCAGGGGTACAGGTCTGTGAATCATCTGGTTTACACATTTCACAGCACTCATCATAGCCCATACCCTCCCCAATGTCCATTTCCCCACCACCCTCTCCCGTCCCCCTTCCCCCCCGCAACCCTCAGTCTGTTTCTTGAGATTGAGTCTTTTATGGTTTGTCTCCCTCCCAATCCCATCTTTTCATTTTTTCTTTTCCTACCTCCCCCCAAACCCCCCCACCTTGCATCTCCCCTTCCTCATATCAAAGAGATCATATGATAGTTATATTTCTCCGATTGACTTATTTCGCTAAGCATGATACCCTCTAGTTCCATCCACGTCGTCGCAAATGGCAAGATTTCATGTCTTTTGATGGCTGCATAGTATTCCATTGTGTATATATACCACATCTTCTTTATCCATTCATCTGTTGATGGACATCTAGGCGCTTTCCACAGTTGGGCTATTGTGGACATTGCTGCTATAAACATTCGGGTGCACGTGCCCCTTCGGAACACCACGTTTGTATCTTTAGGATATATACCCAGGAGTGCAATTGCTGGGTCGTAGGGTAGCTCTATTTTCAGTTTTTTGAGGAACCTCCACACTGTTTTCCAGAGTGGTTGCACCAGCTTGCATTCCCACCAACAGTGTAGGAGGGTTCCCCTCTCTCCGCATCCTCGCCAGCATCTGTCATTTCTTGACTTGTTAATTTTAGCCATTCTGACTGGTGTGAGGTGGTATCTCATTGTGGTTTTGATTTGTATTTCCCTGATGCCGAGTGATGTGGAGCATTTTTTCATGTGTCTGTTGGCCATCTGGATGTCTTCCTTGCAGAAATGTCTGTTCATGTCCTCTGCCCATTTCTTGACTGGATTATTTGTTCTTTGGGTATTGAGTTTGATAAGCTCTTTATAGATTTTGGATACGAGCCCTTTATCTGATATGTCGTTTGCAAATATCTTCTCCCATTCTGTCAGTTGTCTTTTGGTTTTGTTTACTGTTTCCTTTGCTGTGCAAAAGCTTTTGATCTTGATGAAATCCCAATAGTTCATTTTTGCCCTTGCTTCTGTTGCCTTTGGCGATGTTCCTAGGAAGAAGTTGCTGCGGTTGAGGTCAAAGAGGTTGCTGCCTGCATTGTCCTCAAGGATTTTGATAGATTCCTTTCGCACATTGAGGTCCTTCATCCACTTTGAGTCTATTTTCGTGTGTGGTGTAAGGAAATAGTCCAATTTCATTTTTCTGCATGTGGCTGTCCAATTTTCCCAGCACCATTTGTTGAAGAGGCTGTCTTTTTTCCATTGGATATTCTTTCCTGCTTTGTCGAAGATTAGTTGACCATAGAGTTGAGGGTCTATTTCTGGGCTCTCTATTCTGTTCCATTGATCTATATGTCCGTTTTTGTGCCAGTACCATACTGTCTTGATGATGACAGCTTTGTAATAGAGCTTGAAGTCTGGAATTGTGATGCCACCGACTTTGGCTTTCTTTTTCAATATTCCTTTGGCTATTCGAGGTCTTTTCTGGTTCCATATAAATTTTAGGATTATTTGTTCTATTTCTTTAAAAAAAATGGATGGGATTTTGATAGGGATTGCATTAAATGTGTAGATTGCTTTAGGTAGAATAGACATTTTCACAATATTTGTTCTTCCAATCCATGAGCATGGAATATTTTTCCATTTCTTTGTGTCTTCCTCAATTTCTTTCATGAGTACTTTATAGTTTTCTGAGTATAGATTCTTTGCCTCTTTGGTTAGATTTATTCCTAGGTATCTTATGGTTTTGGGTACGATTGTAAATGGGACTGACTCCTCAATTTCTCTTTCTTCTGTCTTGTTGTTAGTGTAAAGAAATGCGACTGATTTCTGTGCATTGACTTTATATCCTGACACTTTACTGAATTCCTGTATAAGTTCTAGCAGTTTTGGAGTGGAGCCTTTTGGGTTTTCCACATATAGTATCATATCATCTGCAAAGAGTGATAGTTTGACTTCTTCTTTGCCGATTTGGATGCCTTTAATTTCTTTTTGTTGTCTGATTGCTGAGGCTAGGACTTCTAGTACTATATTGAACAGCAGTGGTGATAACGGACATCCCTGCCGTGCTCCTGACCTTAGCGGAAAAGCTTTCAGTTTTTCTCCATTGAGAATGATATTTGCGGTGGGTTTTTCATAGATGGCTTTGATAATATTGAGGTATGTGCCTTCTATCCCTACACTTTGAAGAGTTTTAATCAGGAAGGGATGCTGCACTTTGTCAAACACATTTCAGCATCTATTGAGAGTATCATATGGTTCTTACTCTTTCTTTTATTAATGTATTGTATCACATTGATGGATTTGCGGATGTTGAACCAACCTTGCATCCCTGGAATAAATCCCACTTGGTCGTGGTGAATAATCCTTTTAATGTACTGTTGGATCCTATTGGCCAGTATTTTGGTGAGAATTTTCGCATCTGTGTTCATCAAGGATATTGGTCTGTAATTCTCTTTTTTGGTGGGATCCTTGTCTGGTTTTGGGATCAAGGTGATGCTGGCCTCATAGAATGAGTTTGGAAGTTTTCCTTCCATTTCTATTTTTTGGAACAGTTTCAGGAGAATAGGAATTAATTCTTCTTTAAATGTTTGGTAGAATTTCCCTGGGAAGCCGTCTGGTCCTGGACTTTTGTTTGTTTGAAGATTTTTGATGACTGTTTCAATCTCCTTACTGGTTATGGGTCTGTTCAGGTTATCTATTTCTTCCTGGTTCAGTTGTGGTAGTTTATACATCTCTAGAAATGTATCCATTTCTTCCAGGTTGTCAAATTTGTTGCCATAGAGTTGCTCGTAGTATGTTCTTATAATTGTTTGTATTTCTTTGGTGTCGGTTGTGATCTCTCCTCTTTCATTCATGATTTTATTTATTTGCGTCCTTTCTCTTTTCTTTTTGATAAGTCTGGCCAGGGGCTTATCAATCTTATTAATTCTTTCAAAGAACCAGCTCCTAGTTTTGTTGATTTGTTCTATTGTTTTTTTAGTTTCTATTTCATTGATTTCTGCTCTGATCTTTATGATTTCTCTTCTCCTGCTGGGTTTAGGCTTTCTTTGTTGTTCTCTCTCCAGCTCCTTTAGGTGTAGGGTTAGGTTGTGTATTTGAGACCTTTCTTGTTTCTTGAGAAAGGCTTGCACTGCTATATATTTTCCTCTCAGGACTGCCTTTGTTGTGTCCCACAGATTTTGAACTGTTGTGTTTTCATTATCATTTGTTTCCATGAATTTTTTCAATTCTTCTTTAATTTCCTGGTTGACCCATTCATTTTTTAGAAGGATGCTGTTTAGTCTCCATGTATTTGCGTTCTTTCCAAATTTCCTCTTGTGATTGAGTTCGAGCTTCAGAGCATTGTGGTCTGAAAATATGCAGGGAATGATCTCGATCTTTTGGTACCGATTGAGACCTGATTTATGACCCAGGATGTGGTCTATTCTGGAGAATGTTCCATGTGCACTAGAGAAGAATGTATATTCTGTTGCTTTGGGATGGAATGTTCTGAAGATATCTGTGATGTCCATCTGGTCCAGTGTGTCATTTAAGGCCTTTATTTCCTTGTTGATCTTTTGCTTAGATGATCTGTCCATTTCAGTGAGGGGAGTGTTAAAGTCCCCTGCTATTATTGTATTACTGTCGATGTATTTCTTTGATTTTGTTATTAATTGGTTTATATAGTTGGCTGCTCCCATGTTAGGGGCATAGATATTTAAGATTGTTAGATCTTCTTGTTGGACAGACCCTTTGAGTATGATATAGTGTCCTTCCTCATCTCTTATTATAGTCTTTGGCTTAAAATCTAATTGATCTGATATAAGGATTGCCACCCCAGCTTTCTTCTGATGTCCATTAGCATGGTACATTGTTTTCCACCCCCTCACTTTAAATCTGGAGGTGTCTTCGGGTCTAAAATGAGTTTCTTGTAGGCAGCATATTGATGGGTTTTGTTTTTTTATCCATTCTGATACCCTGTGTCTTTTGATTGGGGCATTTAGCCCATTAACATTCAGGGTAACTATTGAGAGATATGAATTTAGTGCCATTGTATTGCCTGTAAGGTGATTGTTACTGTATATTGTTTCTGCTTCTTTCTGATCTACTACTTTTAGGGTCTCTCTTTGCTTAGAGGACCCCTTTCAATATTTCCTGTAGAGCTGGTTTGGTGTTTGCAAATTCTTTCAGCTTTTGTTTGTCCTGGAAGCTCTTTATCTCTCCTTCTATTTTCAATGATAGCCTAGCCGGATATAGTATTCTTGGCTGCATGTTTTTCTCGTTTAGTGCTCTGAATATGTCATGCCAGTTCTTTCTGGCCTGCCAGGTCTCTGTGGATAAGTACGCTGCCAATCTAATGTTTTTACCCTTGTATGTTACAGACTTCTTTTCCCGGGCTGCTTTCAGGATTTTCTCTTTGTCGCTAAGACTTGTAAATTTTACTATCAGGTGACGAGGTGTGGACCTATTTTTATTGATTTTGAGGGGCGTTCTTAGCATCTCCTGGATTCTGATGTTTGTTCCCTTTGCCATATTAGGGAAATTCTCTCCAATAATTGTCTCCAATATACCTTCTGCTCCCCTCTCTCTTTCTTCTTCTTCTGGAATCCCAATTATTCTAATGTTGTGTCGTCTTATGGTGTCACTTATCTCTCGAATCCTCTCCTCGTGGTCCAGTAGTTGTTTGTCTCTCTTTTGCTCAGCTTCTTTATTCTCTGTCATTTGGTCTTCTATGTCACTAATTCTTTCTTCTGCCTCATTTATCCTGGCAGTGAGAGCTTCCATTTTTGATTGCACCTCATGAATAGCTTTTTTGATTTCAACTTGGTTAGATTTTAGTTCTTTTATTTCTCCAGAAAGGGCTTTTATCTCTCCGGAGAGGGTTTCTCTAATATCTTCTATGCCTTTTTCGAGCCCGGCTAGAACCTTGAGAATTGTCATTCTGAACTCTAGATCTGTCATGCTACCTATGTCTGTATTGATTAGGTCTCCAGCCTTCGGTACGGCCTCTTGTTCTTTTTTTTGAGGTGAGTTTTTCCGCCTTGTCATTTTGTCCAGGTAGGATTTGCTTTCTCCTGCTGTGGAATTCCGCTGTTCTTGGTGACTGAAGTTGGTTTTGGATCGGTTTCTTGTTGATCTTCTGGGGGAGGGGCCTGTTGTAGTGATTTTCAAGTGTCCTTGCCGCAGGCGGAATTGCACCGCCCTTGCCAGGGGCCGGGCTAAGGAATCCGCTCGGGTTTGCTTTCGGGAGCTTTTGTTCCCTGAGCGCTTTCCGTAGAGTTCCGGAGGACGGGAATGAAGATGGCGGCCTCCCAATCTCTCGGCCCGGAGGAGCCGAGAGCTTGGGGTTCCGCTCCTCAGTGCGCTCTCAGAGCAAAGCGCCCAACAGTCCCGCCTCCCTGGCTTGCGGTCGCGCCTCGAGGAAAGCAGTCAATTGTTGGAGCTGGAGAAAAGCGCCGGGTCGCTTTTGTCTCTGTGGCCTCCGGCCGCGCTCCGAGCCCACCCAGCCTGCGGCCGGCACAAGGTAACCCTGGGCTTAGAGCTCACTCCTCGGCTTTGTCGCTATAGCCGGCTTCCCCGCTCCAATACCTGCGAGCTCTGCGGCACTCAGACACCCCCGGTCCTTCTGTGACCCTGCGGGTCCTGGGGTTATGCTGACCCCGCCTGGGTTTCCCCCCAGTTTAGCCTCTGGAGCGATGTCTCCCAGTGGAGCCGACTTTTAAAAGTCCCGATTTTGTGCTCCGTCGCTCCGCCGCTTGCCGGGTGCCGGCCCCTCCCCCCGGGGTCTATCTTCCCGTCGCTTTGGATTCACTTCTCCGCAGGTCCTACCTTTCAGAAAGTGATCGATTTTCTGTTTCTGGGATTGTTGCTCTTCTTCTCTTTGATTTCCCGTTGGATTTGTAGGTGTTCACAATGGTTAGATAAGCTATCTAGCTGATCTCCTGCTACCCGATGTCGTCTCAGCCTGCTACTTCTCCGCCATCTTGACTCCTCCCCCTCTTCTTTGTCATTTTCTAATAACATTCTCTTCTAACTTACTTTATTGTAAGAATACACGATATTAATACATATAACATAAAAAATATGTATTAATTAACTGTTTCTGTTATCAGTAAGCCTCCCAGGCAACAGTAGGCTGTTCAGAGTTAAGCTTTTGGGAGTCAAAAGTTATGCTGGGGTCGGGATTGTCAATGTCCCCAACGCTCGTGTGGTTTAAAGGTCAGCTGTACATAGCATTTAATAGGAGATGGATAACTATATTTGGTATGTTCACAAAGGAATATTATATGGTAATGACTATTCGTGAAATAAAATCACTTATATCATTGAGAAAAAGATCATAAAAATAATGTGGAGGAAAAAACGTTGCATAAATAACTGTACAGTATAGTACTATTCATTGAATGTTTTAAAATAATCCAAACAACAATGTATACTTCTTATGTGTGTACATATAAAAAGTAGTACAAAGACATAATATAAATAACAAGCCCCAAGTTCAGAGTGCCCGTTACTTTTGAGTAGGCAGAGGAGGGGGTGGGATCAGAGAAGAGTATACAGTGGCTTCAACTCTATCAAAATGACTTATTGTTATTCTTTCAAAATCTAAAGCTGATGCCATTTTTTAAGCTAAGTACAATGCTGACATGTACATTTTAATCTGAAGTTTATATGGCAGAAAAAAACAAAAAACATTTAAGAAACTAAGTTGAGAGTTAAATGAGTATCAAGTTATTCACCAGAGTTCTTTGTTTCTGTTTAATGAGAAATACAATCTCTAAAAAAGGTAAAGAAAATAAGTTTAACAATTACAACCTAATTTAAAGTTGATTAAAGCATCCTTAACAGTCCTGAGGCGAGTCTGTGCTGAATCATGTATTATCTTTAATTTTCAACAGTCTATAACTATTATTCCATGTACCACTGGTTCACTCCAATGATAGTTTTAATTATTCTTACCTCCTAAAAATGTTCTACACTGGGCTGAGTCTTATTTATATGCAAAACAATATTCTGTGTTTTCTTTTTCTTTCTCTTTCTTTCTTTCTCTCTCTCCCTTCCTTCCTTCCTTCCTTCCTACCTTCCTTCCTTCCTTTTTAGATTTTATTTCTTTATTTGACAGAGAAACAATGAGAGCAGGGGGAGTAGGAGAGGGAATGCAGGCTTCCTGCCAGGCAGGGAGCCTGATGTGGGGCTCGATCCCAGGACCCTGGGATCATGACCTGAACAGAAGGCAGACGTCCAATGACTGAGCCACCCAGATGCTCTGTACAATATTCTCTGTTTTCAAACCTGGGGACCTTTTGACTCTAATGACCTTGGTTAATGGAACTTATTAGGTCAATAAAGCAACAAACACTAAAAAAAAAAAAAAAAAAAAGGCTCAAATGTTGGGAAAGAGCATACTGGCTGCATGCATATAGCTCAAAATAAAATTTTATACCCTTTTACATACTGTTGATGTGGATTCAGTCTTCATTTTAATTCCAAATACTTTTCTTATCTTTCTTAAAGTAAATGGTATCTACCAATTATCTGGCATTAAAACAGAGCAAGATAAGATACTGGGTATGTTTATAATTCTCTAATTTCTTAAGTACACGCAATGAAAATGCTTTTTCATTTCTTGGTAAATTACTCAATGAAAAAGAGTCCTCAGGACATATTCTTGGATGAGTTGTATTTTGGGTTTAGAATGAAATGTTTCTCGGACTCTGGTGATATTCTATAAATATATGGCAAACATTAACTCAAGCAACCCTTTTAGTTTATTTATTCTGAACTATATTTTTCCTCTTCTCATTACAAAAAGAAAGGAATAATAGAAAAATAGAGTACAAGAAAAAAGGTATTCATAATTATATTATTTCAATAAATCAAACCATTGTTAATGTCTCGTCTTCCATTCTAGCACTTGAGCATGATTGTATATAGCACGTTGCACACATAATCAGAAACAGATCCATCAGGCACTGTTGCTTAAAGCAATTTGCCAGCTTAGCCAGCCCAGCTTCGTGTCCCAATATTTAACTTTAATTCTCTGTTTGCTTCTCCTTCATCCAAGGTTTCTATGGGGCCAAGACTCATCGTGTTTACTCAGATGCATGTTTTCTTCTCCTCTATGAGCTAAACCCTCTCGCATCCGGAAAGAATCTGGTGACTTGTTCTTGCCAGCAGATGTGGGGGAGGGCGCCAAGCCAACACAGTATAGCACATCTGTACTTTCCCCACAGGCATTCTCTCATCTCCTGGGCTGGCCCAATGAGGACGATTCAGGGAGAGGCAGGGGTCTGAGCAGTTAAGACACTGGAGTTCATTCTTAGCCTTTTTTATTGTATTAGGTCTTCAGCTGATTGGATGAGAGTCACCCACATTAGGGAGGAAAATCTGCTTGGCTCGGTCTACTGATTCAAATGTCCATCTCACCCAAACAGCCTCACAGACATGCCAGAATAATATTTGACCAAATGTCCATGCATTCTGAGGTCCAGTCAAGTTGACACGAATAATTAATCACTGCAGTCTTTAAAAAAAAAAAAAATGCAAGTTGTCATAATGCAAATATCTTCACTACAAATAAAAGGGAGTATAGGTCAAATGTCAATATCCAGTCTGTCCTCAGTATGAAAATGATAATGTACTTTGCCAGAAATGTCTGAGAAATACATCTTTGCCTTATTCCTCCCTAAATTCTCATCATTTATCCTACTTCTGTGTAGTATGTGATCCCCTTTCCTGGGCTAGTTGATCTCGGCTTCCTTGTAACGGACCTTATATGCCTCCTTCTGAAAATGCTCAGTAAACGGTGTTCAGATTTTGAGCATTAAGTCTGCATACAGATATCCTTCTACAACCCTCATAAGCCCTACTCTTTATTTGCATTGCACAAATCTTTGCAACCCTAGAACTTAAGGGAAGCTTGTTGCTGTTACTGAGTTCTGAAAAATGCCCAGAGCAAGCCTCCACTTGCCAGCAACTGCTGTTATCCCTTGTATAATGTCTAAGTAAATGGTTTTGGAATCACACAGTCCTGGCTTCAGACACCGGCTCTGCCACTAACAATTTGCATCACTTTGGGAAATAAAATTAATCACTCTGATCTTCAGTTGTCTCACCTAAAAAATGGAGTAGTTAAGCCCTTATAAATTTATGGTGACAATGAAAGAAGGTGATGAATATTAAATATTGAGCACAGTGGTTGACAGAGTAGAATTTTAAGGGCTGTCAGATATTATTGTTATTTTTATTGGTTGTTGTTGTTACGTATGTCTTTGCCTCACCAGCTCTGGAAGAGTGTTAATATAGGCCACTTTAATTTTGGCAAGATGAAAAAGAAATTATAACTCAGCATATTAAATAATTATTCATGAGTAGTACTGATATAAACGAACAAACAAATGGAAAAGAGACAAATCTGCCATGCAGAAGAATTCCAAATAATCTATGTAGATACTCTGCTTTCAATGAAGGGGAGCCTTCAAGTGTGAGCTGCATATAGACTTTCTTCCAAAGAGTACAGTATAGAAAGGGGAGGAGGAGAGGATAACTACATAGGAGAAACCTGTATGTATAACCTTACCCAGGTTACCAAGGAGTATAAATCATCGATAGCAGGTACCTTGATATGATATGATGAACACGACACTTCATCTTTGTGTTCTTTGTCCCCAAAACACGTAACTGTAACCTAACCATGAGAAAAACACAAGGCAAATTCTGGCTAGACAAGTATCCTACAAAATATATCACCAGTATTCTTCAGAACTGTTATGGTCACTAAAACCCAGGAAAGTCTGGGAAACTGTCACAACCAACAGACACCTAAAGAGACTTGAAAACAAAACATAATGTGGTATCCTGGATAGGGTCCTAGAACAAAAAAAAAAAAAAAAAAAAAGAGAGAGAGAGAAACGGTACATCAGGTTAAAAACTGAGAAAATATGAATAAAGTATGGACTGTACAAAACAATAATATATCAGCGTTGGTTCCTTGATTGTGACATATGTCTCCTACTAATGTCAAGATGTCAATAATAAGGGAAACTGGTACAGAATACATGGGAACTCTTTTTATTATGTTTCCAATTTTTACTGTAAATCATAAACTGTTCTAAAAGATCATCAACTAAAAAAATATCTGAAGCAAATATAAAAGAAATTGATTAGAATCGAGCTGTTGGCATAAGCCTCTTCATTGTATTATTTCTGTACTTATAAATGTACTTGAAATATTTTCTAGTAAATATAATTTTAGAGAATATTTTTATTAGAAATTCCCAAAAAGGAAGTCAATTAACTAAAAGTCAGTTGATTGAAAGAAAACAGAACTCTTAGACTCACAAATACTAGCAATAAGAATTGTTAGAAATTTCTGGATGTAATTTTTAAAATAAAAACAAAAAATTTATAAGAAAAAATATTGAGGACTCCAAAGAGCTTTTATATATGATATGTGAATTATATTTACCACTAATTACCTTATTATAACTTAAAACCAAGGAAATTTTAAAACACAAGAACACATACACACAAATTTCATGAGCTATCAAAACTACCTTATTATCACACATCATGTAGTCACTGGAAAACTCTACTGAATAGTCACAAAAGAATAAAGTGGAAAAAAAAACAACAAACTTTATAATTTTGGGATAAAGCCCAATTGGTTTGGAAGTATTTTTTATTTTATAATTGATAGGTTTGAATTGCTAATAATTTGATTCTTTATTTTGGCATTGCCAGAAGTACTGCAACGATCACCCTTACACATATATCCATACATGCAGGTACTTTTATTCTGATGAATGGTTTCCCAAAAGTGGACTGAATGGTGTGAACATTTTGATTATCAATGGGTACTGCCAGATTTCAAACCCAAAAAGTTATACCAATTCATTCTTTCTCTGGTCTATGAAGTATTTTTTCATAATCTTAACAACACTAAAGGTTATCAGTACTTTTATCAATTCTTATAAAAGAAAATTAAATCAGGAAACTCTAGTTTTGACATAAGTGATGTTAATATATTTTTGTAGGACAGTGTGTAAATATCTCATGCTTAAAGCCCTTACACAACTATAAAAAAAATCAAGATTACAAATTAACTATAAACTAAAACCCCAACACAATTAAAACATTAATTCAATGTGACAGATGACACTGATGTGCTAAAACAGATACCAGACGTTGGAGTTAGTATTAGAGAAATGTAGCCTCAGGTCTGTTTCTACATTTAATCTGTTTCCTTGTTTTCACTTCAATTATACTAATGTAGAGAATGAATGCTTGTTCACATTAGCATGCTTTACAAAATGACATTCATAACTTGAAGGTTTTGTTGCTGGTTTATGATAATCAGACTCCACACTGAACTAAAATTCTGCTAATAAGCCATTCGCAAAAGCAAGTTTTCTTGTAGTATCATTTAACTCTTTAAAACTCTCATGTGAAGATAAGGTTGTCATGAGGTTCCTTTGAAGCCTACATGAAGTATTACCAGTTTGTAATACTTGGTTATGTGCCTTTTTCTTATTTATTTAGTTGTTTGTTTTCTGATTCTTCTCACTCTCACAATAAAATGTAAGCTCCCTGTTTATTGTTATAGCTTCCTACCTACCGAATCCCTGGCCAAATAAATACTTGAATGAATAAATACGCAATTTAATTATTGCTGAAATGAGATGCAGAAATGACTTCATTGCTTATTTACTTGCACAGAGGTAATGGATTAAGTAAGCGGTATAAACACAAACACTATCCATATAATGTCCTGTTTTCAAATTTTAGTTGTAGCACCAATGACTTCAGCACCTATAGCAAATTTCACTTGGCAAATTCAATTTTGGATGAATATAAACAGAAAAACTGATATTGCCTAGTATTGCTCAATTTTAAGGTGATTATTTAACTCACCAAGAATTAACTTATATTAAGGTTTTATTAGGGCTGAACATTGAAACGAAAGCTAAAACAAACAAACAAAAAATTCTCAAAGACAGTATATTTAAGAATTTTCTAAAGGTTATTCATTCTGGGAAATAGTTGTGTACAAGGTATCTATGTATGGTCCTTTGGTCTCCATTGGACAAATTTTTTGTCTCCAGGAAATTTACAGTTTCCATATTCAGAACCAGCTGTATTAGAACTATGGAGAGGGCTTGTGAGGTCAAATTAATTTGAGAAATTATGGACGGTACAACTCAGGTAGAGACAAAGGGCAATGGTGACAACCCCAGAATTCAGAGCTACACATAGAAGGTCAAGGGGAACTCAGTCTTGCAAACCTGCTGCTGGGAGTCAAAATCCTAAAGGAAGATTTGTAGACATAGGGATTAAAAATAGGTGGCTTCTGAGGAATATCTTCTTCTTCTTTTCATATCTGTGGAAATTAAATTTCTTGACCTGTGAAAGGTGGCTGGACTTGATAAACCCTCAAGGTCTTCCCTATTTCTATGGAGTTTATACATAATTCTAAGTCTATGTATAGACAAAATTAATAAGAACTGTCACTTGTTCAGTCCTAAGTTATTTTGCTACCCATATCATATTAGAGTGACAAAGTCTCAAAATTATGCAGAAGGACCTAAAAAATATTTGGTAGGGATTCATTTTATTTGAATGCTTATAGAGAGTGTATTTCTTTTAAGCTTTACATGTTCTTTATTAGCAAAATCTTAAGTATTTTCTTCAAGAATTCTAAAGAGATTTTTTAAATAATCATTACTAACAAGTGTTAGTAATGGAAGACAATTTACTCTGTAATACCTTTATACTTGAACAATGTAAATAGACCTGAACTCCAATACGTTTTAATAAAATTGCTTTTAATTTTCCTGTATGTTTTGAAGAAAATGTATATCCTTGCTAACATTTTTAAAATTAGTACCTTCTGATACCTATAAGCTACCTCTTATTTTTTTTAAAGATTTTATTTATTTATTTGACAGAAAGAGAGATCACAAGTAGACAGAGAGGCAGGCAGAGAAAGGGGGGGAAGCAGGCTCCCTGTTGAGCAGAGATCCCAATGTGGGGCTTGATCCCAGGACCCTGAGATCATGACCTGAGCTGAAGGCAGAGGCTTAACCCACTGAGCCACCCAGGTATCCCTAGTTACCTCTTATTTATACAATATTCTAATATTCCAATTTTTATGACACTTCAATTAAATATACATTCTGGGGGAGGGAAGGGTGGGAAGGGGGGAGAGAGCCTTTTCTGCTTTCCATGAACAATTCAAACCCTCCTGTGGGCGATTACAGCAACACCGACTTGCCAGCACAGAGGAGAATAAGGCAAGGTCTTTGCCAGGGGAGTTGTGATTAAGGAGTTCAAAAGTAGAGGACCAAAGCAGGAAGCTGAGAGTTCAAGACTGGAGAATCGATCAATTACTTTGGTCCGCGCCGCCTCTCCAAACCGTCTCTCTACAGAAATCTCTCTGGAGACCCTGGTTTCCATCTCGGCTCTAGAGCAGCCTGTGCTTTGATTTCAGACACACCATTTCTCCAGATCTAGAGGCAGAAATCATGGACCAGCCCTTTTGCCACTGTGTGAAGCAGGCTTGGGATTCAGTGGAGGTGGTGCTGGAACCCCAGCTGCCTGTGTCTCTGAGCTCAAAAGATTTGGGGCCATGGCCACTCCCTTTCTACCCCAAGCTGGGGGAGCCCTGGTGGGACAGTCTGTATTTCAACTGGGAGCTGCTTTCCAGTCTGTGTGGACCACTGAGCCGCACCTGCCCTCAACACAGACACTCGTCTAGAGCCCAGAACACTTTGGAG
This sequence comes from Martes martes, assembly GCF_963455335.1. Classification (NCBI taxonomy): domain Eukaryota; kingdom Metazoa; phylum Chordata; class Mammalia; order Carnivora; family Mustelidae; genus Martes; species Martes martes. The sequence goes on from NC_137893.1 coordinate 20,108,921, forward strand.
CCAGTCTTAGACCTGTCTGCCTAGGAGTCATCACCCACGAGCCAGAAAGAGTCGGTCAGCCCCCGGAGAACGGGGCACTGCAGAACACTGGGGCAGCTACCTGCCATGGCTGGCTCTTAGCCAGATCCATCCAACTCAGGACACACCCCTGGAGACCGAGATCTATGGCGGCAGGGACTTCCAGAATGATGCAGTCCTCCCCCACTCCAGAAACATGCTACTTCTGAACCATGAGCCATGACCATATGGCCTTAGGAAACTAAGGGGTCAGCCAGGGAACTTTTTTGCTCATCCTCTTCTAGAGAGGCTTTTCAGTTATGAAAGTCTCTTCATTTAGTCATTAATAATACAATAAATGTTGTTTTTATAGGCTTTAAAAAAAATATATATATACATTCTGTACTTATCATTGTCACCAAACTAAATAAAGCTATTAGCTATCAATGACTCTTCATTAATTAGAGAACATGTATTCCAAGGTATTGTTTGATCATCGATGCAGAAATATTCAACTCTGGTTCTGCTTTTTGTCCTCCAAATGGATATAAGGACACATTTTCCAAGTCAAAAATTAAAATACCTGATCTGAAATGAACATTTGTTTCTCTCAAGTTTGTAAAGGAAATCTTGGATTACACTGAAATTTTGACAATTTCTAGGACATTTTAATGTTTTGAGAGTAATAAAATAAGTTACATTAAGTTAAAGACCATGACTGGAATGTTTTCCACTATATCGCTAATGGGTGTATATTACAGGGTCTCAATCTATTTGAAAAGAATAAATTGATTAATAAATGAGTGAATGGCAATGACAACAATAAGAAAGAGCACCAAGGCTCAGAAACTATGTGGCTTTCAGGAATTGTGTACAGAAGATAGAGACTCAATTTCAATGGCTCTCCGAATGGCAAAATAGTACCCTGTGATTAGCCAAGTGTGGACAGGGCTTGAGGGCTGGTCAAGAATTCACAGATGCCCAGCCTGGCTCCACCAAAAATTTCTCAGATAAAGGTGCAGATGGGGATCCACTGTGATGGCTCATCTGCAATTCAACCACTGAGCCTGGAAGACAGAAGTAGAACCAATAGTACTGGCTGACTCAAGAAGAGCAAATAGCATGAAGAGAAGAAAGGGGGATAAACAGAAAGGCGATGCAGTTCTTGTCAAGAGAGATTTTACATTATGCCTGTGTAAAAGAATTTTGGAAGGTTTGAAAACGTGGTTGTATTATACCACTTGAATATTTCCCACTGAATAATAAGTTCTATCTTTCTCCCTGCCTGGCAGGATGATCCATTTGGAAAACATCTACATGGTCCCTTGCTCTCCAGCTTTCACTTGTCTTTGGCCAATGGAGAGCCCAGGATGACTGAGGGAGGAGAGTGAGGTCAGGGTGTTTCTCTCCTTGCTGCCCTCCCTGCAAAGCCTCCTAGAGCAATCAGCATGATGCTCCTTTCAAGCTACTCTCCTCTACCTGATGCCCCCTTTCCAGGTTAAATTGTGCCTTTTTGTCCTTAATGTTGGATTGTGATTCTGATACACTTGATCTGTAAATGAGAATTTTGGCAAAACTTTCCTCAAATTATCCTATTTCAGGTGAGCCTGTGTTTCCTTACTGGTACCAGATTGACAGAGCAACACATTGCTTTTTTCTGACTTTAGCCAGTTTCTATCTACAAAGTTCCGCCTCTTCTCCATCTCCTCCATCTCTAATTTCTAAGAGAAGACAAAATAGTCCTTGCAGCCTGCACCCCAGGAAGTCTCATAGTAGGAGTTATCACTTAGGTCACAGATTTCTTAGGTGACACTGGACTCAGAAAGCTCAGGTTTGAATACTTTTCTGGGTTGAGAAACAAATATATTTGCTGAGAAAATTCACTTTCTCTTCAAACGTACATATTTTTTTTAATTGAACTGAAATCCATCTTCTTATAGCTTCTCTATAGTGGTTTAAGACCCAATCCAAAGGGACTGGAGACAATATGCACATTGCATTCTCATATCCTCTTAATTACAGAAAAAGTCAGCATTGGTTGAAGACCTACTAGTTGTCATATGCTTGCTCTCCATTCACCACCAAGCACAGGCATGCTACTGATGAACCACTCATTAGGTCATAGCCCCTGTGTATACCCAAAAGTCATCTGCAGTCACAGCTTTTCTGCCTTCAAATCACACACTTCTGCCCAGAAGCCATACTGGTTCTCTTCAAATACCTGAAAATAATGACCTTGCTTTCGACCTCATAGTTTTCTCCTTTCAGCTAAAAGTGTACAGATGCTTAACCATTTCTGTGTGACACCATTTTTAATTGCCCTTCCATTTGGCCACTATCTCATCACTATACAAAATAATATCTTTTAATTTTGCATTCAGATGGGAATGCAGTCCACCTGGGACCACCACCCTTTTGTCGTACGCAATACCACCTGAGTATGCTGCTCGCACGTTACCTGTGCTTTGAAACTCACCTCAGACCTGTAACTCATGTTAATGAAAACCTTCAATTCTTTCTGATATTTAACACAACCCATGATTTTTCACTTGGGAGTTTGAAACTGAACTCTAAGCAATATGTTATTTTTTTTTCCTATTAGCAATTCCTGTAACTATCCAGCCTGTCCTTGTGGCTTCCTGAGATGCTTCTACATTCTGAGTCCATGTTCTATGAATGTCATGAAGCCAAACAGATTTATTATCATCTGAATATATCACCAAATTCAAATAAGCATCTGTATGATCCCCAAGGGCCTTGAAGGAAAAGTATTATATAGGAATACTTCTCGAAAATCATTAATAAATACATCTCTCTTTCCCCAAAATATCACCCCTATGGCAAGAGAAGAAGTCTTACCCTTTATATCTTAAGAATTTGTTCCTGGCCCTCAAACCTCTATGATTCACTTTCTGAAGCTCCCACTCTCTCCCCACAAAGTTCTTTACCCCTGACAGTCCTCTGAAGCCCATCACCTGTTATGGAACCTTGACTTATTTCCACTCTACTTTCTTCCCACTGGCAGGTCTCTGGAAATCTGAGGAATTAATGCTCTCTTTCTATCCAGCATCATCCTAAATACTGCAGTGTTCTTATCTAGCCTCTTCTCCTATACAAACTGAATGAGTACACCTTTCATATCTTTATCCAACTCAGAGATAAAAATCTTTGTCTAGTTGTTTACACCCATGACATTCCAAAAAAGCTCAAGAGTTTAACCTTATAATAATATCTATCCCTTAATAACAAGCATATAAAGTCAAGGCCATACAAAGGAAAGGAAGCAATTAAAGCTTATGTAATTATAGTCTATGAATGGTACACTTGGTGCTAAGCATTCTGGCAGCAAAAGCAAACAAGAGGAAGATTCTAAATACTATAATTTCCAATATCTGACAAAAGAAAACATACCAATTCTTTGGGTGAAATAAACATTTTCCTCACAAAGTGAGGCTTAATAAATGCATTCTTTGTGACAGCCAAATGGATTTTAAGCTCCTTAAAAAATGGGGACTATTTTTAGTTCCCTCCTCTATCCTCATCTCTCTTTGACTTCTGCTGTGCTGAAGAAGAGCATGATGGTGGTAATATGCATTCTTTAAGGAGAACATTAGGCAACTGGCTCTTTCCCATATGTGGTATAAACAAGGGAAGAAGTGGTTGCGGTTTATGGATATGGCAGTTGTGAGAGAAGTAAACAAAATGACTAGGTCCATGAGATATTCCAGAGACGCAAAAATGATAGGGGAAGCATCAGTCAGTGCCAGAGATACAAAAAGAAGGAGCAAAGGGGAAAGATGGAAAGCCAAAGTGAGAGGGGAAGGGAAATGGATGCTGTCAAGTTTGGAGCATTGCAGAAGTTATACAGGGCAGGAGCAAGTTCAACTGTAATGCCTTACATGGATACACATGGCCAGCATCCATTCATTTGCTGGTAGCTCCTGTTTAAAGAGTTAATTTGACCCAGTTACCATGGTGTTCGACTTTGTCCGACTTCCCACACCTAGTTGAAATTCTTTTCTTTCTGAAAGCTATGATGGTGGACAAAACAACACATCCTTGTAGGGTAGTCATTGGATTTTAATGAGCATCTGGGCAGATCCTGGGAGAGAACTGTGTTCTCACAGTGCAAGGGCAGGCTTGATGCTTTCAGCTGTTGGCACTTCTCACAGTAGATAGTGTTCTCAGGAGAAAGGGTGTTAGTAAAACTTCATTTGTGTGTGTGTGTGGCTGAGGAGAATTGGCTGCAAAAAGAGAAGTTCAATTCTCTTGTTTCTGAAAGCAGTAAAGAGATTTCCAAATGACTTCCTCTAATGCATTTGGTAAGTTGCCCTCAAAGACTAATGCTTGAACATCTCAAAATACAGGCTTAAAAAAAAAAAAAAAAAAAAAAACCCAAGGTCTATCATTTCAAATAATCTGTTTAATATTTGCAAGATGAATTTGTTAACAAATCTCACCACTGTCCATATTTGGGAATAATCCATTATTCCCAATAATATTCTCAATAATATTTTCCATTATTGGGAATAATGATCACTTGAGAAATCCTGGAAGAAGAATATGAAGAATGGGGAGTTTCAGTGAGAGTTGGTGTAATCTATCCAATATAAGAGCTATCCAGAAAAATTCCTTTGATGACTCCACCACTGCAATGGTGGAGGTGCTGATCGTGTCCATAGTGCCTCCTCAGGAGGAGAAGAATCAAATATAGCTAGAGGTAACTACAAGTATGGAGTAGCTCACTCTGTAGCTTCATCTAATCTATTCCTTTTACCCAGAATAAGTTTTCGTCCTTAGCCTAGTCCCTGTTTTTTTTTCAAACTCATTCATCCCTCAAATTCCAGCTCAGTTTGTACTTCCTTTGTAAAGCTTTATCTAGGTATCTTAGGCAAAACCTCCTCTGTAAAGCTGTACCCAGGCACCTCCCATTCTTTGTACTAAGTCCTATGCGTTCCCAAGATATTTTTATCATACCTCAGTTGAAGGCCATATATCTTTCACTCTTCTGCTTAAAGATCTTCCCTCTATCAGGTCATGAATTATTTTAGAATATTTCATTTCTTATTCTCATTTGCAGGACAGTACCTAATATGGCTGAACGAATGAGTCAATGAAGAATGAATGAATAAATGACTTAATTAATTTGTAAAAAGTCAGGGCAGGGAAAGGCAAGACAAATAAAGCTGAAGAGAATGGACAAAACAGGAGAAATAAGCAAACAGCATAGGCCAAAAGTATGTTAGTCTGGAGAACCAGACCAAGTTTAGAAAGGGCAGAAAGAACATGTGGTATGAGGATAGGTGTTAAAGGTCAGTCTGCATCATAAACATAAAAAGCAGGAAAGACAAGGAAATTTCCTGAAGACCAGAAACTGAGAGGCATGGGATAGGGCAAGGCAGATCCAAAATGTGAGAAGACCTTAGCTCCTTTTAGGAAGCCAGATTGGTGACCTACCAGCTGGAGCATCAGCCTCAGATCCTAAACCACTGTTCTTCTCCAGGAAGTAAAAAGATGAAGACCCTGGCAAAGGAATTGCATTTGTTGCACGTAGAATAGCTCAACCCGACACTGAAAGGAAAATGAGACCTATAATAGGAAAGCAGTTACTTCCAAGGACAAGAAGAAATGTGCATCAAATCAGCATTCCATGCCTATTTGGATTTAAATAAAGGATGGAGTGACCAATGAGAGTGTTGCTGCCTTCCTAAGTACTGACCTGCCACAGGGAATTTCGCCCAGCTCTGAAAGGGTATTGAAGCCATGTGGTTTATGGACCAAGCCCTGATTTACCTGGGGTCTCCTTTAAATCTGGGGGGGGCCAAGAGTTCTATTTCTACCTTGATTTTCTATCAAATTATAATTTTCTCAGTAAAAGAGACTAAGAGTCTGTTTCTGGTATCAATCCTGGCATGAAATTAAGAGCCATTTTAAAAATTGATTGGTTCAACATTGTGATGGTTTTGTTATTGTTCTAATTTGACCATGAAAGTTAACATTAGATGACAAGATTTTAGCCCTCTGAGACCTCTTATCCCCATTGCTTAGTCTCTATCTCTATTGGAGTATTCCATACTCCAATTAAGGGAGGGGTGACCATAAAATTTTGTGCCTATTTCATCCTTCTCATTTTTTTTCCAAACTTTCCGTGCTACTGTTAATTTTATGGAGCCCCATTTTCTTCCTCAGAGACCTACTACTACGCAGAGCACTTCCAACCTTCTCTTGACTGTGAGACGTCTGGACCAGTCATGCAAGTTCTTCTACCCTTTCACTGCTTTCTGGTGTAGAAATTGTTTCCTAAGTCATTCTTTCTTTTAATCAACACCATTATTTTGTTAATGTGCATCCCCAGATTTCTGAAGAAAGAGTTTTTGGCATATTAACTTTCTTAATTTTATAGTGGCCACACTTTGCCACTATGCTTGAATGGTATTCTGGCTACATTTAGGATTCCCCATGGGAAATGATGTGCCTTCATTCTTTGGAGACATCATTCATCTATTTTCTATCACAATAATGTGAATGAAAAATCTTAGACCAGTCTTATTGTCATTCCTTTGTAGTGTAACTGCTCCCTAAAAGTTTCTTTTTTTTTTTTAAGATTTTATTTATTTATTTGATAGAGAGAGGGGGAAAAGAGTGCACAAGAAGAGGGGGCTGCAGGCAGAGGGTGAACAAGGAGTCTGACATGGGGCTTGATCCCCGACCCCTGGATCATGACCTGAGCCCAAGGCAGGTTAACTAATTGAGCCACTCAGGTGTTCCCCTCCCTAAAATTTTCTAAATATCTTATTTTTATCATTGATGTTCCAAAATTTCATATTGATATGTCTTGGTATGGGTCTTTTGCAATTTAGCATGTTCGGTGGTACACAAGCCCTTTTGGATATATTTCTTTTCACTCTGATAAATGGCTTTGCACTGTTTCTTTCATAGTTTCCTTTCTCAGTTTTCTGAGTTTGCACAGTTTCTCAGTTTGCTCTTACTATTCAGCTATTGGATCCTAGACTGAGATTTTATGTCTTTTATATTTTCTTTTATTTTTATACTACATTCTAGTTGACTTCCCAAATGTTATCTTCCATTTCTTTTTTTTTTTTCCTTTTCAATTCCAGCAAGCAAATTTTTAAATTACCAATGGCTCCTCTTGTTCTCCAAAAGTTCTTTTTCATAACACCTTGTTCTTTTTTTGAGGATACAAAATCTTCTTAAATCTCTCTAATTCTACTAATAAGGATACATGTATATTAGTGTCAACCAAGAAAAAATTCACTGAAAATTTAAGCAAACAGGCATTTATTTGGACAATCCAAAATTTGGGAGACACAGATTCAGGTAGAAACCTGACTCATGTTCTCAGGAAGACAAAGAAGGGGCAGAGTTTTATAGACAAAACGTTGCGAGTATAGTTCTCATTTAGGTCCTCTATGCAAAACAGAGATTGAAACTAAATTAACTGGGCTTGGTTGGATTAATATGCAAACAAAGGATTGCAACTTGTCAAATCCCACTGGACAGTGAAGAATTCTAGCCATTCAGTTTCATGGAAAGATTATCCAGGCTGAAGGCTTGAAGCTGCCATAAAGTTCATAGTTGAAGAAATGAGGATGTGCATAAATTCCTCCTCCTTTATGGCCTTCTGACCCTATGTAAAAACCTCCCAACCCTCCTGTTGGGGCCCTGGATGGTTCTGTCCCTTAACCAAAGGACCCTTGGTTTTGGCTCAGGTCATGATCTCAGGGTCATGAGATCAAGCCCCACATTGGGCTCTATATTCATCGGGAAGATGGCATCTTTCCCTCAAACTCTGCCTCTGCCCCTCTCCCATTCACACTCTCTTTCTCTCTGTCACTCTAAAATAAATTTAAAAATCTTTAAGAAAAAGAGAGAGATTCTCCTAGCTAAGCTTGCTTGTTTCATTTTAAAATTTCCTTTTATATTAGTTTGTTGTTTTAAGTTCTTTTGCATAGCTTGAATTTTCTTTTTCTACTGAAACCCATTTTTTTTTTCAAAATTTTAGAGCTTCATCTTTCTTTTTTATATGGCACAGTTTCCTTGAGGGTTAGATGAACCTTAGTTGACTACACATTTAAAAATTAGGAAGGGGGGGCGGCTGGGTGGCTCAGTGGGTTAAAGCCTCTGCCTTCAGCTCAGGTCATGATCCTGGGGTCCTGGGATCGAGCCCCATATCGGGCTTTCTGCTCAGCAGCGAGCCTGCTTCCCCTTCTCTCTCTCTGCCTGCCTCTCTGCCTACTTGTGATCTCTGTCTGTCAAATAAATAAATAAATAAAATCTTAAAAAAAAAAAAAATTAGGAAGGGTACTAGAAGAACTAGATGATGGGACAGACTTCCCTTTAACATGAAACATCAGGGGGCTACTTCCAACACTGCAGGGATCCCAACTGCCAGAATGAAAAGGACATAGGTAAACCTCAATTACTATAGGCAAGTCTTATGAGGAAGGGGTTTGGTGTGGTTGTCTCTTCTCGCCACAAATCTTCAACAAACAATAGAGACTGATCACCAGCATCAGGGCACCAGAAAGATGGAGGAAAGAGGAAAAATAGTGTCTAGGAAGCCAAGTGAAGGATGAGTTTCAAAAAGAAAGAAATGGTCACTCCTGCTGCTGATAAACCAAGTATGTTGTTGCATGACCCTGTCTCATGGCCAGTACCGATTGTTCCATGGGTGGGTCATTTGACAAAACTGGGCCAATGAGTAGTTCCTTCTCCTCTTTTTGATTTTTTTGTTTCTTTGTTTTAGATTAAAGAAAAAAGAGTTAATGCAATATTTCTCTACTGGCTTTGTCCATAACAGACAGCATTTAGATGCTGTCATTGTTCAGGTTTCAACTGTGTGACTAAAGCAGGTCTTCAGTGAGAAAGAAGCATGGAGCCAAAGAGCAGGGACATACAGAGATGAGTGGCACAGAGCATCCAGGCATTATCTGAGATCTTCATTACATTTTCTCTTCTCATCATGTTGCTATTTTCACCTCTAGGTTCTGTGGGTACCCAAGCTAGCCCATAATACAAATTTCCCTCTGCATAATCAAGCTTGCACTGTGTTTGTGTCATTTGCAATCAAAAGAATCCTGATCCAAACAACAGTATGTCATCTATCCCTTGTCTCAACTTTAGAATTTCTTAATACACTAGAATATCTTTTTTAAAAATGTCTAAGTGAAGAAGGAAAGAAGCTTGAAAATGGCAAAGGAAATATATAGGGTTTTCTCCTAAATATGGAACATGAGATGTAAAAGCAAATTTTCAGAAAGGTATTACCCCTTCCAAGATGATAGAAACATTATAAATAAGTTATAGGTGAGTACATGTTGGGGTTCCATATTTGTTATAATTCTAAACTAATAAAAACCTCATTCTTTCAGCTTCCAATATTATATAAGACATGCTGTGTGCTTAAAATGGACAGAATTTTGCTAGGAAAAAAATCTGAGGTCTATTCGTTAAGTTTTAAGAAGCTCATAAATAATAGTTCTCCACGTTGACCACTTGTTTTTAAAAAAATGTGATTCACTGCCTTTTTCGAAAAACTGTGTTTGTCAGATACCTACAAGAGCAGAGGAAAGGCATTCTTTAGTTGCTGTAGCAACAGCAGAATGAGTAAAGCAACATGAAAGTTAAATACTTAAGCTTCATCAGGAGCCAAAGGAGTGGAGGAGGAGGGGTGTTTCATTTATATTCTGATGCACACATCAGCTAAGTGGTGATTTCTGCTAACATTTTGTCTCCTTTAGGATACCTATTTATGGACCTCATCAGTTACTATAGAAAAAAACCCAAGAGGAAACCCCACAGCTTCATTGTTTACTAGCTAAAACTAGATTAAATCTATGTTTATGTCTCTCTCTTTCTCTCTCTCCCATTTATCTATCTTCTTTATTTCTCTCCAGATTCATACAGGAAAAGACACAGTACCTATATATTAATAACCCCTCTGTGCCTGTGTTTCCTCTGGTGCAACCTAGAGACAAAATAATACTCCTTCATAGGGTTGTTATAGAGATTACATTTGTTAACAGATGTAAAGCACTTAGAATGGTGTCTGTGACATAGTAATTCCTGTGCATTAACTCTTTTATCAGTAGCACATCAGACCATAGACATTCACAATGTCAAAGAATATAAAGAAAGAAAGAAAAAAAAAAGAATATAAATAAAGAGTATGAGGAGAGAAGGAGGGCTGGCAGCAAGTAGCCTGACCCTGAGAAGACATTGCGGACTACTGAAAGCTTCTGGGGGTTACTGTGCATTCATCCAACAAATATATATGAAACACATGTCATAGCAACAATACTATGTGCTGGAGAGGAAGTATGAAGATGAATGTGACATGGTTCAAATATCTTTTAGGAAAAGAATAAGAAAAAAATTGAAAACATAAAAGAAAATGGAGGATAAATGGTGGCATATAAGAAAAAGCAGGAATATACAGTATGAAGAACACAGATGGGAAAGATGGCCTTGAACAGAAGAATAGACATTTAATCACTGGCACCCAGGCACAAGGCATTAAGGATGATAATAGGCTTTGCCAAAATTGTAGGTTGGCTGGACAAGACAAAAAAATGGAAATGAGATCCCACCTGATGGGCCCAATTTTCCCAATGATGCTTGTCGGATGAGTAAATTATCTGCAAGGGGAATGAGTGGAAGAGAGTCTTGTGGTGACTTGAAGACAAAGGTAAAAGTTTGAAATAGACAATGAAGGGAATGGAAGCGAAAGTTGAAGCAGGAGAAATAAAAATGCTGAGAAGCCCTGGAGATCCAGATGATGGGAAGGCCTTGATTTTACAGGAACACGAGTCAACAGACTTACATCTTATTCCCAGCAGTTTTCCACTGCTTGGATAGAGGAAAGGTAAAGTGGATAATCACACTGACCCAGGGTTGGGAATTTGCCTGGTACCAGGAAACACGAGCAATAACACTTACGGAGAATTTGCCATATGCCAAACATTAAATGCTAGATGTTTCCCCCCCTTAATCTTGTCTCCAAACCTGTACCCCTTTCTAGGTAAGAGGCTCATTGACCTGCGACCAGAGTGCCTCCTCTAAATACGTAGCTTTCTCAGACCAGTGGAACGTGAAAAGTGGCAGTGTGCCAGCTCTGAGCAGAAGCTTCAAAGGGGGTCCTGATTCCACTAGAGCCCTTGCTTATTTTCCATCTCGACACGGGATTGGTTCCTTCAGTATGAGTCCCAGGATGAAAAGACACATGGAGCAGATCCATGGCAGCTGACCCACAGCTGCTAATGTGTAGCCTGTGTGTGTGTGCATGTGCACATACTCACACACACACACACACACAAAAGTTTTTAAGAAGCCACTGAGACTTGAGAGGGGAGAGGTCATTTATTACCCAACTATTTTACGTAGATCCTAGCCATCCCTATTTTACATACAGCCTCCCAACCAAACTGAAAGATGAGGGTACTTTTTGACAGCATGCCAATAAACACTTTGGGCACTTATGTAACATGATAGGAAGTATAACTAAGATCAGTGCAGCTTAGTGCCTTGGAGAAGAGAGCCTGACACCACTTAGGAGACTGTCTCAATTCACTGAACAGCAGGTGCAGGGTGGAGGGATTAGTGGGGAGGAGGGGAGTCCTGGACTCTGGCACTAGCAGAACAATGGAGAGAAGAAAAGAAATTAAAATGACTACAAGAACAGCTTTGATATTTCAGAACGAATAATATAATCAATTTAAAATATTCTCAGAGTAAAAATTGTATCAAGAGGATATTTAAAAATATTATTAGATCTCTTGCCCAATTAAAGTTAGTGCTGTGCCATTACATCTCAGTTGTGGAATTTATAGCTTTAGAGTTATTTTGAATTCATTTCTCTGCTGATGCTTTCACCAAATCATTAATTCTTACTTTTCAAGAACTGCAGCCCTATAGAAGCTGGGTGCAAAACTAGATTAGGTGGTGAAGAGAAGATTCCATGTTTTCTCCTAAACTCAAAGTAATCCAGTAAAAATTTGACTTCGTACCATAGAATCAGAGCGTTTTCTAGCATATGGAGAGGGGTCCAAACTGTGTGTTTAGGGGAAAGTTGGCCTTTTAGCCTGAAACCAGCCTGAAAGGCAGTACTGGGAGGATGTGGGACTCAAGCAGAGACTGAGGAAGGAAGGAAAGTATGGCACCTTCTTATCATGTGGGGCTCAAGGCTCATTTCATTTATTTTTTTTTTAAAGATTTTATTTATTTATTTGACAGAGAGAGATCACAAGTAGGCAGAGAGTCAGGCAGAGAGAGAGAGGAGGAAGCAGGCTCCCCGCTGAGCAGAGAGCCTGTTGCGGGGCTCGATCCCAGGACCCTGAGATCATGACCTGAGCCGAAGGCAGAGGCTTTAAACCACTGAGCCACCCAGGCGCCCCTCATTTATTTATTTTATAGGAAGTATTACAAATACCCAGATGCAGCCAGCTTCAAGCATAAATGTTAAGTAATTCTAATATTAAATAAATAACTGAATACAACGTAAGGATTCTCGTTATACCGTTTCATTGCCTGGAACATTCCTTCCCAGATATTTCTGTGGCTCCATGTCACCTAATAGGACCCTCCCCATGCCACCCCTTGTTCTCCTCTCTTAACTCCCTCCACTGCAAGAGCTTTCTTTTCCCCTAGAGTTCTCTCAACCTGACATATATTTTTTCCTTGTTATTTATCCTTTGCTCCCTGAGAGTGTCAGCTTTGTGGGGGCAGGAACTTGGTTTTATTCACTGCTGTATTCCCCATCGAGAACAGCGTTGGGCATTTGTTGGGCACTTAACACATATTTGTTGAATGAATGAATAAAAATATCCATAAACTGAACCCTATAAACTTTGAGAATCATTCTGGAGAAAAATGCCTTATTCTATGTTAAAGACAGACACAAAAAGAAAATAAAACAAAACAAAAAATTTGAACTCCTGTGTGAAAGTCCCCATGGGGGATATAGGGAATCTAAAATGTATTAATATAACCTTTTAAAAAATTCTAACTCTGGTGACAAGTCATAATTTTGGGTCTACTTTTTTTTTTTAAAGATTTTATTTATTTATTTGACAGACAGAGATCACAAGTAGGCAGAGAGGCAGGCAGAGAGAGAGGAGGAAGCAGGCTCCCTGCCAAGCAGAGAGCCCGATGTGGAGCTCGATCCCAGGACCCTGGGATCATGACCTGAGCCGAAGGCAGAGGCTTTAAACCACTGAGCCACCCAGGTGCCCCTCGGGTCTACTTTTGAGTCAACCTTTGTTTTTTACAAGTGAACTTTCCTGCATAGTTTTTGTATGCATTTACTTTGTTTTTGCCAATTCAACTGGACCAAGACCAATCTTTCTCGTGTTCATCATCATGCCTTGAACCCTTATTCTGTAGAAAGGTTGTTTGAAAACATGAAGGTTAAAGCAAAATGCTCTTTTCTCTTCTGTATTATATCATCCCTGAAGTAGAATTGTAAGAATTTTCTGAATTCTGAAAAGAATTGTTTTTATTTTGAAATAAGTACTATTTCTACAGCTAGAAATTTTGGCTGAAAATATAAAAGATATGCTTCTGTTTTTAGGGTGAGTCTGTGCTATAATTAAGCTGTTCCACAGAATCAGTGAATTCTAATAGCAAAGACTTACTAAATTCTTTTCCTCATGCATGAATTTGGTACTTACAAGGAATTGGGTATTAAACGAGTAAAATAAAATTCTTCACTAAATCCACCACCTCTTTTCTCAAAACCGCTCCTTCTCCGCATCAATCCACATCCAATCCACCCCCCAGCTGAGGCCATTTCAGATGCCTTCTCATCACTAAACCCACATGAACTCCATCAGATGCCTCACCTGTCAATGGGTCCTCTTCTTCATTTCCCCCATATGTCCCCCATCTCCATCCCTACTTCCAAGATGTTAATTCACCTATAGCCATTTCTCCCCTGGATTTGTGCCACAGCCCCCTGACTGGCATTAGCCTCTCGTCTTGCTCTCCATAGATCGAATCCCTTTTTGACACCAGAGCCAGATGATCTTTCTAAAAGATCAAAAGATCAAACCTCATGATACACCATTTACTTGCTGCAAATTCTTTGGTGATTTTTTCATATGTTTGAGGATACAGTTCACAGTCTGGTTGTGTATGGAAGATCTCTGTGATTCCTACAGAAGTTTCTAACTCTAGAATCAACAAGTATGATGGCCTGCACATTCTCACCTTTAAGTCTACTCATGAAAAATGACCGGTGCGTTCTCGTTACAGAACACCTGTCGTGTTATTTATTCTTACTTGCCTCACAAATTTCAGGGGAATTATTTACATGTTACTGTCTTTCTTCCCATAGCATCATGTAAAACCAATCATTGTACCTATGGCAGGAACAGCTAAAGCCTCCACAAGCTTAGAAACCACAAGTAGTCCTAGGTCAGTGGCCAACGATACTAACTTTGCTGAGAGAGAGCGGCGAGATGAGGGGAAGAAGAAGACTGCTTGGGACAACATAAAAAATGGTGAGAAAACAGTTTTTACAGATTCTTTGGGGAAAGGAGTTAGAAAGAAGATACTTTTAAGAAGCTGTCAGATTAGAAAAATATCAGAGATATTTAAAGATGATTTACAAAGAAGCTGTGGTATGGAAATGATGAAATTACAATCACCTCACAAAAATCCCTTACCAATAATATTATCTTGTGCTTTAGACCGTGTTTTTAAAACATTTTATCTGATACATTATGTGTGTGTGTACATGCATATACATGTGCTCTGAGGAAGAGCTAGGACTGTCTGATGCCCACTGCCTGAGACTCAACCCTTTTATGGGGCATTCCTAATAAGCAAAGCCCAAGGGGTGGGATAAACATGTTCCGAGATGACCCCCCAACTTTGCTTCTAGTGAGGAATCTGGAATCTGGCAGTCACCCTGGTGCCTCACAGGCTCTAGGACAGAAGGCTAATCCCATGTCAAGAGGAAGCCAGAACAGATCAAGCCATCCACCTGAAACATCTCCTGTGGTCATTAGTCTAATTAGCTGCCTCGCTGCATATATTATAAGTAGCTTCAATTCAGAGCCAGGATTACAGTCATTTGATATCTAAGACTTCAGTACAAATAAATATGTGTTAAATGAATAAAGATCTAACCTTGCCTGACAACTGTCATTAGTAATATCAGACCTAGTTTATGGAGAATGGAATTTCTGTAATGTCTAAGATTATAAAAACTTTACCTAAGGAATGACAAGTATAATATAACCATTGCTGGGTCCCCTTTCACAGGCTCAAGGTTTAGAAAATGTAACTATTTTGTGTTAAATATCCAGACAGAATAAATATGGGTTTCTTTAAATTTCATGAGGCACCAATGTCAGGGTTCCTAATGTGAAAGGCCTTTGTTGTTGCCTCCATTAAAACTCTGAAATGATTGTCAGGTGTTCTTTATTCATGCAATACCCCAAAGAGGGGAGAGGAAACATGCTTAACCCTGAAAAGAAGAGAAGAAATTGTATGACACTCCTGCGAGTTAGTACTACTTCAGACATGGAAACAAAGGACCTCTTTGAAATCACTTTGACGTTGAGAACCAAACTTTAGTTTCAGAACTGAGATTGAACATTAAGCTCTTGCCTCCCATTTTCTGGTTTGATCCAAAATTCAAGTTTATCTGTAATCTATTATCATAGTTAACCTGAGTATTACATCATACTATAAGTTCTATGAAAGAACACTCAAACTGTATTCACTTTCCACTTTCATATCTTTTTTTTTTTAAACTTTTGATGACATTTAACATATCTATCCCATTCTTAACCTGGGGAAGATTTTGTGGCTAATTCTTACATTAAAAAGTGAACATGGTGTTTTCAAAACTTCCATTACATCTTTGTGATTTTTGGCATATCAGCATGCATGTGGTGTTTGCTTACAGTTCTCCATGATTGAAATTACTTTTGCCACATTTATTTTAAAAAAAATTATTGCTGTATAAGTGAAAAATCACTCTTATTATATAATAGAAGATAAATATAAAAATAAATGAGATTAAAATGTTATCAAATAGGAATTAAATTTAAAGTATAAAATAAAAATGCACATAGTACTGAGTATTATTAATTTTAAAACATAATTGAAAATGTTTTTCTCAATAATAAGAATAAAACAATTTAAGATTAGTCAGTAATGGAAGGATAACAGCTAGATATCATTCAGTTTTAGATGAAAATAAGCTTTGATATTAATGGAACAATTCCATCTTTTGTTTTCTTGTTACTTATCACTGAGAATTTCATCTCATATGTGTGCATTCTAAAGTGGTAGAAAGCATTTCACGCAGTTTTTTGATAGGATTGGACACTGAGAAGTCTTTCCTACCCAAAATGGTGCGACTGTCATTCAACAAACTGAAATGGTATCTTGAATGTATCTTATGAATGTGTCAAGCTTGGTTTAAAAAGGAAATGGTGAAAACAAACTGCTTAGCCGCTCACAGATGTCGTCTTATTAAGGAGAATGATTAGAAAGTTTATTTATTGTGTGTTTTTAGTACTTCATCAAACTCAGTAAGTATTTTGAAAAACCTCCACGGGCTTTTCAGTGAGGAAGAGCTCCCTTATGCATACAGGATTGAGTGGAATTTGTTCTCAGTGTGCCCTCTTGAATATAGAGAAATGTCCCCTGAGCAGAAGACTCAAATCACCTACAATCTACCATCTATGTTGTAATTCATCACAGACTTACCGATGGGTTAAAATTCTTTTCTTCAGCTGTATGAATTATCAAGTTTGGCAAAACAACAAATTTTAATGGATGCTCTTATATTCAGCTTGTATTTGAAAGAAAAATATTACATAGAAGGTCGAGTTCAAAAATACATGGATACATCAGTCAATGATGACTTTATGGCATAAAAATTTATATTTGGGGACACCTGGGTGGCTCAGTGGGTTAAGCCTCTGCCTTTGACTCAGGTCATGATCTCAGGGTCCTGGGATCAAGCCCCGCATCGGGCTCTCTGCTTGGCAGGGAGCCTGCTTCCCCCTTTCTCTCTGCCTGCCTCTCTGCCTCCTTGTGACCTCTCTCTCTGTTCAAATAAATAAAAATTTTTTAAAAAAATTTATATTTGGCAAGAATTGCAAGACCATCACAATCTATGTTTGTTTTATAAAATTCCCAAATCATCTTTTGGACATTTATTTTCTAGTTTTATTAAGCATCCACCAATATTATTTGTAAATGGAGATCAAGCAGTAGTTTTAAACAATTGCTTTTGAAGGGTATGCTAGTGTTTAATAATCTGCAGTTTCCCTCTCCCACCAACACAAACCATCAACAACAACAAAATACCTATAACAACATATAGTACATCATTAGTTTTTGATGTAGTGTTCAATTCATTATTTGCATATATGCTAGCTAACTGAACATAATAAATACATAAACAAACAAACCTATAACAGGACAGAGACTATATTTCCAGTTTTTGTGGGATTTATGACCTGAGTTAGTGGCTCTTGCCTTAATTTGTATGTAACACTATGAATAAGGCTGCTATGGATTTTTCCCTTCTATCCTCTTCATATTGTTCGTTACTGATCAGGAGGTCAGAGGCTTAACTATCTGTCCTTCTGCTTTGCTAAGAAAAATTCTATAGGTTTTCTTGGTGGTCGTTGTGTGTTTCAAAGTTGCATTTGGGTTTGGGTGGATTTATACTAGAATTTAAGAATGTCTCCAAACATAATGGAATATGTTTACTCTGTTAACAGTTAATAAGCCTTCTCATTTCAAATAACTTTTTATAATAAATTAATTAATAAATAAAATAATTTTCAAATAATTTTTAGCATATTTGTCATATTTTCCACTTGATATTTTACAGCAATTAATAAGACTCAGCCTAGGTCATTCATTTTGTCCTCACCTGTGTCTGAGGGTACTTGCTGATTTCATCACATATGCCACTAGTTCTAACACTCGCATCACAAATGTCATCTTTTCCAAACTTAAAAACATCTTCTCTCTAATGGATAATAAAAAATTATCATTGAACTCTAATTTAAAGTCATGTATATTAATACATTCTTCCCAATACCTAGTAATTTTCAACATGTGGAAATATGGTGTTAATGAGCTACAGAGGTGTAAACCTGGGTGTGCCTCGCTATGGCCACACGAAAAGGCACACAGAGCCATCCTGCACACAGAGATTTGAGAACAGACTAGGTTTACAGATACAGTGTTTTGGTGGAAGAGTTTGAGACAGTAAGTGCCTTGAATGCAGACAACTCTAGTTTCCAGGCCTCATCTTGCCTGAGACTTGATAGCATTTTTGTCCTTGGGTTCTAAGTGATAATTTCATATCCTAACAACAAATTCCCCAGTTTTACTTAAAATAGCTCTAGCAGATTACTCTTACTATAATCAAATGAACCTCTTCTAAAGTAATTGTTGGCTGACCTTCATGTTTGTTTAGGTTAACTGAACAGCCATAAACTCCCAATCCAAAACTAAATTTGCTTTTGTATACTCAGAGTATGAAGGCTTTTAGGAATTGTTGGTATGAAATTACAGTATTTCTAATAATGAAATATTTTGATACAGGCAGTAGTACTCCCCACTCCCACCTAACACCTTCCCCCCAAAAAGCTAATGGCAAAGTAAAACATGTTTTTCATAATTGTATTAGATTTGAGACTGAGTCAAAATTGAGAAAACAGACATGTAAAATGAATATAGACAACATTTGGGTTACTGAAGTTTCTATGGAGATGTGGCTTAAAGGAGTCTCAAGAATCCTCTGATAATTTTGAAAGACTGATGTAGATTTATTATCTAAAAAATCCTAAATTCACAAGAAAATTGAAAGCCAAGGCATCAATTCTTATAATCAATGCAAGATTTCACTATAAATTCCTTAAGGCCCTGGCAGACTTTACAAACTGCCTGTGGCCGTGCGTCCCTCTGACTATCCAAGAAATGGAGGTAGATGTGCACCATATGTGCAGCTCATTACAAAATCAGGCCTACAAGTCTGTTTTGAAAGCATATCACTAACCGCTGGATACATTTTTTTTTTAATCATAGCAAATGTCTAATACAAAGAAGGAATTCTAAAGTAATGGAATATACAATGTGTTGGCTTAATTTCAATAAAACTAAAGAAAATATAACCAGCAAAAAGCCTAATCATATTAATATTTAAGGGCAGAAATCAATGTCCACATCCATTCTCAGAGCTAATAATGATGTTATATAAAACTTCTATATTAAATAAAGTGTTCTCAAATAACCTACACATGTTAGACTCAAATAAATGTTACTTTATTTTCTTTCCCTCAACTTTTGGATGAAAGATTAA
Source organism: Martes martes (assembly GCF_963455335.1). NCBI lineage: Eukaryota > Metazoa > Chordata > Mammalia > Carnivora > Mustelidae > Martes > Martes martes. Next base: position 20,128,278 of record NC_137893.1, read on the forward strand.
CAAAATTCTTTAGAGGATAAAGGTTAGAATTTAAATTTTCCCCATATGAAATATATACTTGAATGGTGAAAGAATTGGCAAAATTAAAAAATGAAACGCCAAATTTATAAACATGGGCTTTGTAATTAAACTCCTTTCTTAAAGTAATCAGATTGTTTTACTTTTATGCCCTCATATGCAGACTTAACTGATTTTCATCTTTATGGAAACTGAACTGAACACCAAAACTTCAGCTTAGGACTGTACATTTGCATGTTTACTTCCAATAGTACTAATCCCTTATTCTTAGTAATCATCTTTAATGATAGTTGGAGGAATCTCTCCAAAACATAGCCTTAGGTATTACTTAAGGAAATTATGTTAACTCACAGTTCTGATTTTAATGTAATTATTTTTATCTATAATCACATTACTCATTTGAAGTTAAATTAATTCCAAGTATGTGACTTTGAGAAAACCTCTGACTGCATATAGGGAGAAAAGATTTCTTTAATTCAATATTGAAGAGCTCAATCTCCCACATTTATATCTCAAAAGCAGTAAACCTTTTCTTCCCTGGGATTTTAGCTGTGAAGATATATGGCATAGTACTCATTTAGGCCAGGCATATATTTTGTAATATAAAAATAATCATGGATAGAAGAGTCCAAGTCCAGGAAATAAAGTAAACTCTAATGGCCCCAAATACATATTTCAAGCAATACCAAGGATTTGGACACAATGCCTATATTTTTTGCATGAAGGGCTCACCTGGCCATTCTACCAAGTATAAAGAATCGCTTAGTCGTTCCGAGCAGACCCACCCAAAGGATGTCCTGTCTCCTGGTTTGCAGTATCATCTGGACAAGGGAGTAAATGGAACAGGGCTGATGAATTAGCTGAATGAAATTTCGTCAAATTCAGTTCAATGACAACTCAGAAATTCTGAACACTGACACCATCCCAAGCCAGCCCCTCTTTGCTCTGTTTTGGCCCTCATTCAGTGGGCCTGTTTCTGCTCAGAAAGTGTAGATATCCTAGAAGCCCTACACATCAGAACCCACTACAACTACATCAGATTTCACAAAGCTTCTTGGATCCCTGAACCTATATCTGTATGTTACCTAAGAGCAGACCCTATGCTAGTCTCAGGCCTCTGAAAACACCCTGCACACTAAATCAGTAACTAACATCATCTCCAATAATTTCATTTATCTTAACAATTTGTTTATAAAATAGGTATCAAACTTAATATGCTGTTCATATTTATAAATACACTAGGGACACAAATGAAGAAACTTGCTAGTTCTTGTCATCTAAATTATAGTCACACAAGTTCTAGCATCCTTTCTTACACTCAAGACATCTTCATTTTTTTCTGATTCAGAACAAAATTATTTCTGGTCTTCATATGTAGTTGAAACCATATCTCACATTGGTTGTATGTGACCCCACAAAGAGAGATCTGTTTTTATAAAATGCAATTTAAACAATGACCCAGGGGTGCCTGGGTGGCTCAGTGGGTTAAAGCCTCTGCCTTTGGCTCTGTCATGATCCCAGGGTCCTGGGATCGAGCCCCACATCGGGTTCTCTGCTCAGCAGGGAACCTGCTTCCTCCTCTCTCTCTGCTTGCCTCTCTGCCTACTTGTGATCTCTGTCTGTCAAATAAATAAATAAAATCTTTAAAAAAAAATGACCCAAATTATACCCTCCCCTGACTCCCTACAATGTACAATGAGTCTTTGAGTTGTCCAGGGTACTTGCCTTATTTTAAAAATTGAAAAAAACAAAACAAAACTAGTTCCATGTTACACAATTTAATATACTTTTATGAAAAACCGACTTTATTGAAATCAGCATTTATCTAAACCACTATGTTCATTTTCAATTAGTCTTTCTTTTTTTCCTTATGAAAAATGAAATCATAATTTGGGGCTCATTGTGGTGTTTCTTCCAGGAATTCATATATTAAGTATTAAGAGACAAGGGCCCAAAGGTTTTCATTCACTCAGGCAAGGCATGTATTACAGTCAGATGATTTTTGCTATAGTTTACTATTAAGTATTGCCTGTTGGAGTCAAGTGCATATCCTGGGTGATTTCATGCCACTCATCAAAGAATGTGAATAATACTCATATAGAATGTTAATGATGGTCATAACAAAGTAGCTCTACTCAGTTACTGAGTGCCAATTTTGTGATGAATGCTGTAAAAAATGAATTTTTAATTATTTGAAGCTGATCCTATTGTATGATTTATTTGGCTGAACATTGAGACTATTTCCTTGGTAGTTCAAGTTGTTAGAATTCCACACTAATATTATTTTATTTTAACTTGGTTTCTTTGGGGATACAGATCTGTGGAAGTTAATTACACTAGTAGAAAGTCAACCTGTGTTGAGATATATCAGTTCTTGAATTTGAATGTTCATCAGAAGCACCTAAAGGGCCTGTCAAAAAAAATATTGCTGAAGCAAGAGTTTTTACAATAGGTCTGGGGTGGAAACTGAAAGTTCTCAGGGACCGCACCTTGAGAATCATTGAGATAGAGGGTACATATTATAAACTTCTAAGAAAAACCCTTAAGAGAAGATAGTGAATTTTTTTTTAGAATAGAATTTAAGTAACTTACCTAAATTTTAGGGTTGCCAGATAAAATACAAGATGCCCAGTTAAATTTGAATTTCAGATAAATAACTAATAAATATATTTCATGGGACATACTCATAAAAAGAAATAGTCATTGTCTATCTGGAATTCAGATTTAACTGGATGACCTATATTTTTTCTCCTAAATCTGGCAACCTGAAACTGTACAGGGGTATTAGCAATTTGGGTCTTGGTTGTGTAGACATACACCTCCAAACTGTTAAGATCTCATACTGTTTTTCCCCATTGTCTTAGTGTATATCTTAATTGTGCTCTTATTTTTCCATAGGATCCAATAACAGAGCATTTGAAGCCCCAGAGAAATCTAAGGCTTCTTTAGCTTCTACTCATAAGGGAGGCCTTGGGCAAAAGGACTTAACACTCTTTGAGTGAGAGGTATTTATACACTCCTTGGAAAATGCTCGGGGACACATATTTATGCCTCAAAACTCTGTAGAATGTAGAAGAAACAGAAATCTATAGATGGAGAATTCTATTCACCAAAAATGTTCCACAAGAATTTTATACCCCCCCCCCCCACACACACACAGAAGACTCCATTTCTAAATGAACACCAAGACACTGTCATGAAGGGGGAAGGGGGATTGATGACTAACAGGTAACAGAAATCCACTTCAAGAAGTGTTCGCATCCACAGAAACGCCACCTGATATTTTCCAAGTAAAGAAAAGGAAGGAGCCATTTGCTGTCTCAGTAATACATTTGACCCTATACATGTTCTGCATCATTTGATAAAAGTGCCTTGTTGACAAGTTTACACTCCATAGATTTCATGTTTCTCTGCATTCTAATGTAATCGTGCTAGTCCTCTCCAACTCAGATGCAGTGGTGTCAGTTTGCTAGATGCCTTTCTCCTTGATGAATCAGGAATGGAAAGGTTTTGGAAGCTCATTTGATGTTTTTCCCAAGTATAGTTATTTATTTATAATGTACCTTTCCCTGGTTATAGCAACACTAATATTATCTGATAGGTAGCCCCAAATGAGAATTGTACTATCTTAAGGATTCAGGCAAAGTTTACTAACCTCACTGCATATTAATATATGGCAATCTTATTCTGCAGGAAACTTTATAGTAACTCACCTGTGTGACATTAATACCAATTTAAAATATCTCCATTGTGATTGCAGGGAAACATTAAGAGCAAGTTGTTCTATCAACTATGTTCATGAACGTTATCATGCCAAAACATTTTAAGATAAGCTGAAATGACATTTATTGATAGTTTATAGTTTGAGGATGCTCACAGTAAAAGTTTATTTTTCATAGATATTTTGTATATGACCAAACATAATGCCCTTGAGGCAAATACTGCTGTAAGTACTAACTTGTGTCCTGAATCCTTAAGCTTTCTACAGGTATTAAGTTGGTAAGTAGCGTTATGTTTATTTATTTTCTTTTTTTTAACTGATGACTACATAAATCAAGAAGACACTTCTTTGTTAACACAACTGAATAAAAATAATAACCAATAATTCCAATCAGTATATTATAAAAGACTATGCAAATAGAACCCCATTAGGGAAATTCAAGTAGCTGTTGTTTTTTGTTTTTCTCCTTTTAATCAATCTTCAATGGTCAGAAGTCACGGCTTACTTAAAATTTTGTTTTCCCCCACACTTGAGTGTTTTAATAAAATTGCCCAGAATATTTATTTTTCTTTTCAAGGATCTCTTCAGAAATATATACAACTTCAGTATTTTATTCTCTTTGAATATAATTTGGCTTTTACTCCTTGGTACTTTGTTTTGGGCTTTCTCATTTAGAGAGTGTTGTTGGAGACAATGACTAATCAGCCATTTTCTTCCTGTATTTTAGCAAAAGAAAGAAATCGTCTTTTAAGCCAGTTTGCAGATAAAAGGAAGGACTCTGATAAATATCTATATTGGCCTCAGGAACTAGTAGATTTGTATCCAAGCCACATGTGACTGTACATAATGAGTGGAAGCCAAGAATATGATAGTTGGAATTACAGAGATTGATCATTTTAAGACCAGAATTTCTTTAGAAAGCATATGGTAGAGACATATAATGAAATTTTAAAAAATTAAAATAGTGATGCATAGCTTTATTTGTTAATCTACAGAATATCCAGGACATATCAAGTAAAATAACAAACTTTAAAGAAGTATGTAGAAAATGACTCTGTTCTTATGTAAACTCACACATATTTTTGTAAAAATATTTTAATAGCATTTATCTGGAGTTGATTACAGGTGATTTTTGTTTTCTTCTTTATACTTTTCTATATTTTCTGAATTTTTAAAAAGAGCAAGTATTAATTTTCCTTCCAAAAAAGGTAATAATTCTATTTTATTTTCTAAGTACAGTTTAAAGCTTTTAAACAGGAACAGATATAAAGTGATTTCAGCAAATTAATTATGAAATCAATTACATGCTGTTGCTCTCCCCTCAACCTACCTTATTAACAGTAGATATTAGTGTCTTTTTGCCCGGTATCAAAGCATAACCACTTCTCTGGGCAGCAACTCTATATCATACAGCAATATGTCTGTAATGCTTTTCTATCCTTGAATTAAAATCATCCTTAGTTAGCCTCAAGCTGCCTTTCAAATGGAAAGATGTGTTCTTTACCTAATGTGTGGACTGTTATTTTCCAGAAGACTGACTTTCCTGATGGGTCAACTGACCTTGCTTTTTCAGCGGCTGCACTCAGTCTCTTTCTTTCAGATGTAGCATGCCCGCCTCAACATCAGGATCAAGTGGAGGAAAGAGCTTCAGTTTTCTATGCCTGTGACTCTTCAACCATGGGTTCTCCAGAGGTTTCCAGCTTTCAACTCTTTCCCTTAATTTATTTTCTCCCTAGGAGTGGTAGGTGAACCTATAACATTGAGTAACTCTTTCTAATTTTTGAAACGCCCACAGTAAACCAAACTTCTAGTGCTCCTGCTAAAAAAATAAATAAATGTTTTGCTACATTTTTTTTTTAGTTAATGTTATATTCCTTTGGTCAATATTTCATTTCTTTTCTTTCATTTATATTTTTTAGCTAATAGGTTAAAAGCATTGGCATTAACACTCCTGTTAATATGCCTTGCAAGACAGAGCAGCTCAACTCTACAAAGGCAAACTGTATCCACAAATAAGTCTAGAGTTAGATTGTCTCAGGACCCTAAAGACTTTCCTGTGTAGTGTAAAGTCCTGTTTAGTGAAAAGACAATCACTGCTCTAGGGAATTCAGTAGGGCTTCAGGTTAAGAAGCTCTACCCAAGTGCCTTGGTGACTCAGCGGTTAAGTGTCTGCCATCAGCACAGTTGATGATCTCAGGGTCCTGGGATCAAGTCCCATGTAGGCCTCTCTGCCCAGCGGGGAGTCTGCTTTGTCCTCTCACTCCCCCTTTCTGTTGTCTCTCTCAAATAAATAAATTAATAAAATCCTTAAAAAAGGATTTTTTTTAAAAAATCTACTCAACACGATAAAAAACTAAATCCTAATATAGCTTAGAAGGGCTACCAAAACATTGATTTTGCATCTCCTTCTTTACCAGAAAGTATATAGGCTACTAGGCAATTACCCTATAATATGGACTGAGAAGTAAACAGAATACATCACAATGAAAATCCTCAATGTACTCACCTCTTCAGTTTTAATGATGATTAAAGTAAGATTCTTAAAATATTTCACAATAATTTTTGAGAGATATTACCAGTTATTTAAGATACTAGACTAGAAACAAATATTGCACTGTATGATCACTAAAATTTAAAGAAATAAAAAGGACCATACTGGAATATATCTTATAATGAACAGCTTTTTAGAAAAAAACTTAACTAGTATTCAACTTTCTGTCAGTTTAGTTTTCCAAAGGATTTTTCATGTGTACAGATATTCTCAATTCCCTTCCTCATCAGTAAAAGTCACAATGAAGCTAATAAAAGTGGGAATTGTTTTACCATCTTCAGAATTGAGGTGGTCATAATATACTCAGTTTTGTCGACATCTTTAAGCTGACAGAACCCCAAACTTTCTAGTCATGCCTAAAACTTCAAGTGTCAGTCAAGAGTAGAGACCTTGTAATACAACTGTATTATGAAAAACTCCAAACTTCCATAAAGAACTTTCCTTTAACTATTTCCCTTAGAATAAACAGAGGACTGAGAAGAGAAAGGGGTCTTAAATGAAATGTAAGGTGAGGTCAAGAGGCTCATTGATCACTGGCAGAGCACAGCTCCTTAAAAATTAGAGGACAGATCAATTTCTGATAAGGAATGAGCAGATGGCTAGAGTTCATTGGACGATGGATGAGGAAGGGAAAGATGGTAGAGATGGAAAATCCATTGTGTAGAACGAAAGCCAGATGAGCTGCCATTGTTTCCATCCCTGCCCTCAGCACAGGGGCTGACCCATTCAGCCGTAAGTGTGGACCTAGAGGGAGAAGGATCGTCATTACACATCAGCCCAGAAAGTAAGGGTGAGGCCTGAGCCTATCCCTGAAGGTATGCCAGAAGGTAGGAGCAGCTGAATGGGTTCCTCTCTAACTCAGAAGTTAAGTGGGAGCTATGTGGGGGAAGGAGCTAGGAATGAGAGAGCAGTTTTCTGAGACACCCCAGGAAGTAGTGTGTTTAATGGTACCTTATTCTCTAATGTAATCTGAGTATTATATAAAAATTCTGGCTGGCCTTTGTTTCTGGTTCTTGGGAGGGAGCCTCAAAACCTTTGAAATTTTTTAAGGGACAAGAATATCTTTGTTAATCATGATCCCCCCCACCCCAGGCGGGACCTCAAGGGTTTATGCTAATGAGATGACTCCTAGTCTTAGGATCGGGTGGATGTAATGGAAGGACCAACTACGTGATTAGAAAGTTGCAATTTTTGTGTAGTCCAACCTCTGGGAACCAGATGGGTGCTGGAAATTGAGTTCAATCACATAATCAATGATTCAGTCCCATCTGTATTAGGAACCCCGATAAAAACTCTGGACACCTGAAGCTTCAGAGAACTTCCAGGTTGGTGATCAGGAAAGCGATGCATCCTGAGGACATACATCTTAGCATTTAGGAACCTCCCAGGGCAAGGTCTGCATCTCTTCTTTTGGCTGGTTCTGATTTGCTGCCTTTTTTAATAAAATTGTGATGATAAGTATAACACTTGCCTGAGTTCTCACAGAACTGGCAAATTATCAAACCAGAGGGTCAGTGGAAACCTCCAAATTTACAGCCAATTGGTCAGAAGTACAGATGGCCTGGAGACCCCAAAGCTTGCAGCCGGCATCTGAAATAAAGGGAGATTTGTTGGGGTTACGCCCTTAACCTACGAAATCTGACCTAACTCCAGGTACAGTCAAAATTGTTTTACCAAATTTCTCAGTATCCAATTTTCACTTGAGCATTCACAAATTAAACTCGGCCTCCTTCCACGGTAACAAACTTACACCCCTTGCAGGCTAACAAACAATTCATCTTGCTCACCCCACCCTCTAACATCCATTCTTCCTCCCATTTATGTTCAAATATTTCCAAAGGGGGAAAAAACGTGAAACTTTCTTCTGTATTTACCTAAGCTATGATCAAACCTCTGCTCATGTTGTTAATGCAGAGAGACAGACTAATAGGGCTATCCTCACTTTTGCCCTGATGTACCAGCCCTTCATTCTGTCCATCATGTCAGGAAGGACAGGCAACAACAGGCCATGACTCAGAAATGAGTCTTAACCAGAAATGACTCTTACTTTTTCACATACCCTCAGGGCCCAGGGGTTGTGTCAAACATTTCCTTGTGTTGTCCATTGAGTAAGCTCTCAGTTTTAGGGGCCTCTTTCAGATGGTTGTTTAGAAATCCCTTCTTTCCCTGATCTCCCCAACCGTTTCTCTTCTCACCATCTCCTCAGCATACTCTACGCCCCTCTCAGACTCCTTGGAGAGAGTCCAGAGGAATCCACTCAGTCTTCCATTCCATGGAAGGTGACTTTACGTCTTTCAGTTTCCTCAGAGGTAAACACCTACAAGAAAAACACATGTCCCTTGCCACTAACAAAGCCCTTCCGTAGGAGAATGACTTAAGTTAACAGAATCAGTGTCTCTTTTCCTCTTTTACCAAAAGATATCCTCCAAGGAGTGGAGAGGAAGAAAAGGAAAGAAAGCAGTTTAGTGAGTAAGAAAACCCTGTAGACAGGTCAGTAGTCATTGTACTCACAGCTTCTGACCCTGGTCTTATCATAAAGACTGCACTTCACTAGCTAAAACCCTCCAGGATGTAGTAGAATGGTAAACCATGCACTGAAACCTCTTCTTTCTAAGGCTTTAAAGACTTGGCTTGGTAACAGAAAGGGGCAAGGAGCTGTGCAGCCACAGGCAAATTCAGTAACTATCTGAATCTTAGTTCTCAGCTATAACAGGGAAATAATAATAATAAACTCTCAGTATTACTGTAAGGATAAAATGAGATATATATATATAAAGGATATGATGCATAGTGGGCTTGCAAAAAGGATTAGCTCTTATTATTGCTATTATTATTTACTTTGTAAAAAATCTTATTGCCATAGTTAAAATTTTCAGTAGAGTGTTGAATAGAAACAGTTTGATTTCAAAAAATTCTTGATTTGTATATTTAGAAAAAAATGCTAGATGTGTAAATTTAGAATATTATTATTATAGGGGTACCTGGGTGGCTCAGTCAGCTGAGCATCCAACTCGTGATTTCGTCTCATGTCATGATCTCAGGGTCATGAGATCAAGCCCTGCATCAGGCTCCACACTCAGCAGGGAGTCTGCACGAGATCCTCTCTCTCCTTCTGCCCCTCCCCCGACTCATGTGCTCTCTCTTTCTAAAATAAATAAACCTTTTTAAAAAGAATATTATTATAATATATTAAATATCATTATACAGTTATGTCATATTAAAGTTTTATGTAGTAAATTTGCAGCTGTTCAGAAGTGAGGTTCGTCCATACATTTCTTATCATGTACTATCTCTGACTCTAGTTTCAAATTCTTTTAGGTCTATAAAATGAGGCACTGCACCCATTTGTAAAATTCTTTGAGACAGTTTGCTATGAAGCTTGGCAAAAGAAATATATAAAAACAGTGGGAGCCTGGAGATTTGGCCGGGGGAGGGGGGAGTGAGGCCACTGGGGGTAAGCTCTTTGATTATCAATTCAACTGATTCACTGGTTATTAGTTTACTCAAGTTTAAAGTTTTCTTGACCAGATGCTCAATGGTTATAAATGATAGCAGAATGCTTAATAGTTATAAACAGACTGTTCTTGAATCTGGCAGCACAAGTTTGAAGACTGTCTTGCCCATTCACTAGCTATTGACATTGACCAATTTTCTAAGCCTCTCTAATCTCTGATTTCCTCATCCATTAAGGGAAGATAATAAATATTGCCTACTTCACACAGTTGTTTTAAGCATCAAGTGAAATAATGCGTATAAAATGCTCACCACAGTGCTTGGAAGACTGTGGGCATTCAGTCAATGTTAGCTATTATTAGCTGTGGCTGTGGTGTAGAAAAGTGTGGATTTTAGAAAATAAATTCCTTTTGATCAAAAACTCATACATTTTGCACATACAGCCATTTAGCTGGGTAATTTTGGGGAAGGCAGGTGCTGGCTAGACGAGTCAACTTCTAACTGAAGATATTCTGCTTCTGAACTGCTTGCTTCACATTTAAAAAATAGTTTTGCGGGGCACCTGGGTGGCTCAGTGGGTTAAGCCTCTGCCTTAAGCTTAGGTCATGATCCCAGGGTCCTGGGATCGAGCCCCACATCGGGCTCTCTGTTCCACAGGGAGCCTGCTTCCCCCTCTCTCTCTGCCTGCCTCTCTGCCTACTTGTGATCTCTATCTGTCAAATAGATAAATAAAATCTTAAAAAAAAAAAAAAAAAGGTTTTGTCCTTCTGATTCTGAGTGGTCTTCTTGGCTATCGCAAAGACATAGTTACCCTGTATTCATGTACCTCCAAATTCAAGTATATGCAAGATAAGACTACATGAGTCTTCATAGGATTTTTCTTTCCTCTGCATTGAGGTCCCCAGTTATACAGAATGAGTTTCAGGTGGCTTTAAGTCTACACCCAATGAGGACAACTGGCTAAGGCAGATTCCGCAGTTGATTTTAGTGTTCCCTGGATTCACACAGAGCTAGGTCTGGCTCTACTACCTACTACTCAGCCTGGGGCAGGTTAATAAAGTCTTTAAACATCTGTTTTCATTTGTGGAGAATTTGAGTACAGGTTGTAATCCCTTATTGTCTAATATATTCTGAAACTGAGACTTTCCCAGATTTAAAGACATTAATAGGGCACACGTACCATGGATTATGGATCATTCTAACTAGGGTCTTAAACATTTCCCCATAATCACATTGTTATTTCAGAAGAGAAGTGTAGGATTATTCACAATAAATCAAATAAAGATTACAAACACTTTGCTATTAATTCCATTCAGGGCTGGATAGAGTTTGCTACCAAATGTGTAAGGAGGGATGCCTGGGTGGCACAGTTGGTTAAGCACCAGACTCTTGGTTTCCACTCAGGTTGTGATCTCAGGATTGTGAGATTGAGCCCATCAGCAGGCTCTCCACTCAGCTCAGAGTCTGATTAAGACCCTTCTCCTTCACCTTCTTCCCTTACCTGCCCCCATGCTCACTCCCTCTCTTTCACTCTCTCTCAAATAAATAAATCTTAAAAATTATGAATTAGGAAAAAATTTTCAATGTTCAGTGCTTTTTTCAATTTCAGTACTGTGGGAAAGAAACTGTGAACCTGGAGTATCAGTACCTGCCCCATGGTGTTTTTGTACACATTGAATTAAATTGTACACAACAAAGTGATCCTAAACCATATTCCTGCCACTGAGTAGTGCTCTTCAAAGAGTATTTTTTTTTTCCTTTTTTTAAGTAGCTCCATGCCCAGCGTGGAGCCCACTGCAGGGCTTGAACTCACGACCTGGAGATCAAGATCTGTGCTGCGCGATCAAGAGCCTGGTGCTTACCCATCTGAGCTACTCAGATGCCCCCACACAAAGAGTATTTTTTTAATCAACATGTAATGTATTATTAGCCCCAGGGGTACAGGACAAAGAGTATTTTTAACTCCAGTGGCATTCAACGTCAGAGAAACAAATACAACACATCTTCCTATGCTCGATTTTCATATAATTATCTTTTTATACTCTTTCTCTCTATATATAGATATAAATATATAGATATGTATCTATAAATATACATATATCTATACATATCTATATAGGTATATAGATATATATATTCTTTTCCTAGCATTCTACCTTGACCATGAGTAAAGGGGAGCATCAGTGTTCCATCTTCTATAGACTGGCATTCTAATCTCCCCTTTCCTTAAAAAGGACTAAAGAGGGAGCTCCCAAAAAAAGTGTGTTCCATGAAAATGTTTCTTGTGCCTTCACACCACCATTGGTGGAAATGAAAAAAAAAAACCTTCAAATTTTACGTGCATCTAACAAGACCACCCCTGGCCTGCCTCCCTAGGACACAGAGTCTTACCACTGCCTGCCTTGGCACTTTCAGAACTAATCTTACAATGCCCTACATCTCTATTTACACCAAATTCTAGAAAGAACTCCAATACTCCCAGGCCATCTCTCAGTTCCAAGACTCTGAACTCCATATACGACTCCATCTCCCAACCTCTGTTTCAACTCCTGAAACTCAACCACTGTACACTCTGACACTTCTGGTCAGTTACCCACAATATTCCTTTCATCCTAAACATCTCCTTCCTATGTTTTCTGGCTCCAACTGGAATAACAACATTGCTTCTCTTGTCATTTCTTAGAAGGTGATTTTCACTCCCACAAACCTTATATCTCATTGCAGCTTCCATACCATCCCCATTCTCTCCTTTCTAAAAATCCCCAGTTTTGAATCCCATACTGTCAGACTATAGCACTCATTCATTCTTGTTATGGTCATGCTCAGAGGTACAAGTCCTTCTAACACAGGCCATCAGGATATTAGCTCCCAGATCACTTTTTCTCTCTCATTTAATTCTCATCATAATTTATGGTGATTTCAAAATTTACATGTGTAATGTCTCTCATATCCTGTCATCTCCATATCGTGACCATTTACCCTCTAAAGATTTGTTCTTTACTCTATGAAGCCATAGACTTCTATCATTCCCTCTTGGACCATTTCATGATCAATAACTGCAAACCCTCCAAAATTCAATTGCAAGCAACACACTTCTTGTATAAACAGAATAGTTCAACAATTCTCCAACCTGCTGGAACCTAAAACCCATTTACTGAACTATCTTTTCACTATCTGTTGCTACCTTGACATCTAATGCTTCTTTACCCAGCTCAAATTCCATGGTTCTCCGTAATAATCACTTCTTTGAATTCTCCCATCTGCTTTCCCCTTCCTTCCTTCAACATTCTCATCTGTCAAAAGCACATTCCTGTTAAATCTGACTTCCTACTCTCTTTGTAATTTTACTCACACAGCTGAGCATTGCTGGAATAAGCAATACAACCACACTGAATGGCTCCATGTTAAATGTATGACCTTGAATTCTTATTCAACAAAACTTTTGGCTGTACCACTCTGGTCCCACTACCATCTCACTATTCTAGATGACTCTTTCCTACATCTCTTCTCTCAAAACTTCCTCTGTTTCTACCAACATCAATCTCAGATGATGACCATGCTTCTTACTTCACTAAGAAACAAAAGTACTCAGGAAGATTTAATAAACTCCCCCACCACATCTACCTAACTATCCACATCTGTGCCTAAATTCTCTGTGGTCCTCTGGTTATCGAGGAGGTGGAGTGCCACTGGACTCAGATCTTGGAACATCTGTTTTCTCTACTGTGGTTCACTCCCTAAATGAGTATAAATGGCTTCTCAGCACCTCCACATGGAAATCTAACAGGAATCTTAAACTCGAACCATCTGAAATCCCAACCTTTCTTTCCCCACCTCAATAAACTGGCTCTTCCTTTAGTGTCCCTCCTCACAGTAAATAGCAGCCCCATTATTACGGTTGTTCAAACTAAAAAGTTTGTATAATCCTTAACTTTTTTCTTATCTCTCCTAACACAGATCTGAATCCATCAGCAAATCATGTGAATTCAACCTTCAGTGTGCATTCAGACAAGAAGCACTTGGTCCCAATTCTAAAGCCCTACTGATGTTAATAGTGTCAATTCTGAAATACTGAGGAGGATTGAAATGAGGGTCAACAGATTCTTTTTTTTTTTTTTTTCCAAATCCAAATTTCAAACCTTTACTTTTGTATAACTGCTTTATTGAGATATAGTTCATATAGCATACAATTCATCCACTGATGTATATAAATCAATGTTTTTTAGTATATTTAAAGAGTTGTGTAACCATAACCACAATCTAGTTTTAGGACATTTTCATGACCCCACAATGAAACCCCTATACTCATTAAAATTGTTCTCACTTTCTTTCCAATGCTTATGAACTTCAAAAGCTCCTGGCTGTAGTCTGGACATGAGATGCAATGAAAATTTGCCAAAACAGAAAGATGGAATTTATTGAAAAGATATGTTACCCAAATGCATGTACTGTATAATCTCATTTTGCTATTTTGTTTAAAAAATGTTTGTGTATGTGTGTAAGTAGGTAGACAGAAGGGTGGCAGGATAGATGAACAGATAGATCTAGGAAGATGCACAGTGGGGATTTCTGGAATTGTGTCTTTTTTTTTTTTTAACTTTTGCTTGTCTAATTTTCCTCAGTGTAATTGTACTTCTTGTGTAATAATAACAGACAATGTAAAATAAAAGAAAAATGGAGAAATTCCCAGAAATCAGTCAATCTATAAACAATGTTTTTGATCCTAAATAGGCTGGTTCAAGATGGCAGATGAGGAAAGCTTACTAAAATTAGAGCAAAGTAATTTTTAAAATATATGTTTGAAGATAAGCCTAAAAATGAGGAAAGTATGAGGGAGACCATTTCCACATTAAAACAATATGTATATATTTAAAGTGGGAGAGAGAGGGAAATTATGGAGTATTTGGTAAATGAGGCAAGGCAGAGAAACCTGAAGACTTGAAAACATACTTAGTGCCTAAAGCTGAGAAAGGAGATCTTTCCAGCAGAAATTTAGCTTTTCTACAGCTTCAGAATTAACTAGTATAGAGTATGGAGAAGAAGTGCGGCTAAAAACTGGAATTAATTAGAGGTTTTGGAACAAGATAATACCTCTTTATACTAAAAGTAGGGTCACTCAAGAACTTACCCCTAGGCAAAAATGCATAATAAATACATACAGAAGAACACAAATTTGAGAGAGAAGATCAGAGCCTTAGAGAATCCATTCAGAACACCCCACATCCAATTATTAGGATTTTCAAACAGAGAAAACAAAGAAAAAAGAGAGGAGAAAATTAAACAAAAAGACAATAGAAGAAAAGTTCACAGATGTAAAGACATGAGCCTTCAAACTGAAAGTGCCCACCAAATACATGATTAATTTTAAAAGATTTGTTACATATAATATCCAAGTAACATTGGAAATTTTTAATACTATTTAAGCAAAAGTCTTACAATTCTTATGCATGAGTTACCTTCCCACTTCTTCAGACTATCAGGCATCAAAAGCAAGTTGTTCATTATAATTATTTATATAACTATGCTCTCAAAAAGAAGTGGTAGGTAGAAGATTCAATTTTAAAATTGAAATTCTTAGGCTAGAAGAAACAAAGAAATCATCTTTAATTAGAATTTTTAGAAAAGGCAAAATTTAGGAACATGAAAATTAATATTTTATTTATTGTTTTAAAGATTTTATTTATTTATTTGAGATAGAGAAAGTGTGCACAAGCATGGGGAGGGGCAAGTAGAGAGGGAGAACCAAGCTCTCCAATGAGCTGGGAGCCCTATACGGGACTCCACCCCAGGACCCTGAGATCATGACCTGAGCCTAAGGCAGATGCTTAATCAACTGAGCCATCCAGGTGCTAACACAAAATAGTATTAAATAACACAAAATAGTATTATGAGTCCTAGTTCTGTGAGAAAATGTATCCAAGCATAAAGGGAGACACAATGTGCTCTAATTTGAGAATGAATGTATATCTGCCATGAACAGAGTTCACTTTTTAAAAGATAGGATTAAAGATCGTCTCTATCATGTTTTCAACCTTAATTTGTTATAGAAACACTAAAGAGTGTAGTAAAGAATGAATCTATTACACAGAAGATGGAAAGTTGTCATCTGTGTTGTCTCAGTCACATGACAAGAGGAAATACCAAAGTTTGGACTCTTGATTTCCTCAGCTGTAAATGGGCATAAATCTCTGTCCTCCTTATCTTATAATAATATTGTTGGACTTTATTTGTTCACCCTACACGTATTTATCAAGTGCTTATTACATGCACTGCCTATGAGTTCACAAAGTAGGCAGGCTTGCTGCTCTCCTGTGGAAAGAAATAATGATAAAATTTACATTAACCTCTTCTTAAATTATTTTAAAATGTAGATGCCAGTAAAATGTTATTAAATTTAAATTTATTTTTAAGTTGATTTTAGGCTTTCTAATGCTCTTGTGCTGTGCTATTACAGTAAGTATTTTCAATAAATATAATATATATATATATTTCAGTGTAGAGTTTTACAGGTACTAGACAACATAACAGTATTTATATAACACTTAAGTAGAACTTTCTCCTATCAACCTGACTTACAAACTTTTAAGTAAACCAGGGTATAAATTAATAATCATAATAAATGTAGAAATTTTGCCAGTACATTAGTGTTAAAAATAATTCTAAATGATTGGTCCAGAATAAACAACCAGAAGTAAATTATCTCTAAGAGATTTTGAGAGATTGTGTTATCTTGCTTTTATCTCATGAGTAAGCATAACATTTCTAATGCTGTTCTGTGACTAAAGATTATAAAAAGAATTGATTTGCACATTAAATTTCATCTAAAATGTACTGTAGTTCCTTGGGTCATAAAATATACACATTCCATTTGGTTTACAATGCTTAAGCAATTTGGAGTCAGATTTTTTTCGTTTTTGCCAAGGGAGCTTGTGAGTACCCCCCCCCCTTTTTTTTTGAACAATAGATCTTTTAAAGACAAGAATCCAATGACCTTTTCAAGGGTCATTTGGAACCTTGGGCAAAATGTAACAGTTCTTCCTGATGGATTTCCACACAAAGTTACTGGAGACTCAAAGTCTATGGTAAATAGAGTCTAGGGAAACAGAAACCTGGATCTGTCTGCCAGCTCATTATTAATACATCTGAATGGTCTGAACCCCTGACCTATGCACTGAATCTCTAAGCAAAACGTCCCTTCTTCCTCTCTCTCCTCTATGGCACTGTAGTCTTAGAGGTTTTGCTTATTTTCTTCTATATTTTGTATTCATGTAACCCCCATTACAATATTAAGTCAGATTTATTTTGGTTTCCACATCTGTTCTTCTCAGCCCTGTTGGTAGCATTTCGTGGCAAGATGAGCTACGGAAAGAAAATAAGCAGAATGTGTGGGGTTGCTGGAGTATAAATGGGGCTTTTTCCCTTTGATCTCCAAGTCATGTTTTCCCTGTAGAGTTTCCTCTACGCATCTTGGCAAACATTAGATGCTGAAGTCACACTACTGTGAAGTTTGGGACCAGGAAAGGAGACAGAACAGACAACTAAAGACCGGAATTAAAAATAAGGACTGTAGGTAGCCTTTAAATATTAACCTAAATATATACAGATGTATAGATAAAGATATATTTAGTTTATATATATATATATTTTAAAAACTTCAAATGAGTTTGTGCAAATTGCTTTGCAAGTGTACACATAAATAAAAATTTTGACATAAAGACTCAGAATGAAAGTACTATTCAAATGATTATCTGACAGAAAAAGAAGAATCATATCAACAGAAACATATTAATGCCGCTATAAAACTTGAATCTTCTCCTGAAATTCCCTATTAATATTGCAATATCAAAGCTTAAAGAATCTAATCTTCTATGATAATTTATCTCCACAGATTTAATTATTGACTAAAAAAACTAATCATTAGTAGCAACAGAGACATATTCATTGACCAACTGATTCATGGCTCTTTGGCTTCACCATGAAAAACTAAATTGTAACCTCTATTTTTTTCCTAGAAGAACTAACAAAAGTTCTCTGGGCACTGAAATCTGTACCTCAATGTGATTTTAATTTTGCCCCACTATTATTTTACCCCCATTTTTCTTCAGGTGGAAAACACAACCATCAAATTGTAATTCCAGTTTTGCCCAGTTATTTCAGCCCTAAAGAGATTATAGTGAATCATTTTAAAAATTTAATTACATTATTGTTAGGCAGGAATAGTACCATTCCTCCCCTACGGCTCCCCTCAAAAAACTCCAGAAATGAGTTCATGGCTGTGAATGTGAACGAAGTTGTCCATAGTGTTTAGAAGCTTTAAATCTGAGCTGAGAGAAAATTAGTCCTTTTGCAAGCAGTGAAAAACCAGGGGATCATTTCATTGTCACCACCCAGAAGCCACCAGATGCTTAGAATTCCACGTATTTCAGGGACAAACCATTCAATGACTCCTTTGACACCCAAAGTATGCCAATAATTCAATGTATTAGTTGGATGCAAATTTTATACAATAAGGTATGGAAAGCAAACTGTAATTGGGAGTGCCGAGTGAATGGAGCTCTATCCTTTGACAGAGCCCATTGTTGAACTCCAGCCTGAACCTCCGACCCTTTACTTTGCAGGGATACAATAGCCTTTGATATGAGATGGTGGGAAACGGACTTAGAGACTCATTTCACATTCAGTTGCAATTCATCAGTTTGGCGAGGACTTTTAGCAGCTTTAATGACCACAGCAATTGATGGTTAAATCAATTTGTGCCGGTGACAGCATGGCTGGCCTCTAGACTGTAACAATCCAGGATTGCACCAGGCAGAAAAGACTCTGTTATTCAGATGTGCATGGCTCCTACTCAGCTCCGAGTGAGAACAACAGGGAGACAGTCTCTCACAGGGCAGGCCCTGGAGAATGCACACATTCACTCCAGTTGACTACACAATGGCCAGACTTCTTTGTAAAGTGGTGCAGTAGATATTTTTTTTTTAAAGTATTGTTGCAAGTAAAAATATACAGTAGAAGACAAAGATTTCTAATATTTGACTATATCCTAAGAGAAAGTAGCAAACCAGAAAGAATTTAGTCTTTGTTTCCTTGATCGAAATGGGTGGTCCTATTCCCGCCACCACTAGACCACCCCTCCCCCTATTAAAAAAAAAAAAAAAAAGGAAAATAGAAAGGAGGGAAAAGAAAATCCACAGGAGAGGGAAAAGAAAATTCACAGGAGAGATTATGACTGAGGGGCTTTACATTTAGGGAAAAAAAAAAAAAGGTGAACTAAGTATTTAAAAAACAATACTGCATTCTGTGTCAAAAAGGAGGAAATATTGCTCCCTCTTCTGTTTATCAGAGGGATTTTTTCCAAGTAGTTGGAAGACATTTTTTTTAAATGTTTAAATATAAATGTTTATAATAAAGAAATGGCAGTACTGCATGGTGGGATGACTAGTATGGTTTATAAGATTTATTTATAGTAAAAAATGTTAAGTAAATAAATATTCTGTTGAGTCTATTTTTTAATGTTTGAGAAATTTATATGCAAAATTGACATTTTAAAGGTGGGGGCAGGGACAGAAAGTCATTTCGCCAACAAAATGTTTTCTGTCAGAATGAATGAGTGTAAGAATGACTAATTAAACCGTACAGAATACTTTACAAGTCTGCAGAAAATGTACCAAGGCATCTAAGAATAAATACACATAATGAGGAATGTCAATATATTATTTAAACATCTGACTTGAAATAGTTGGAATGACCTAAAGTCCACAGATATACTTCAGTGGACTTCTAAGATATGACAGCGAACTTAAATAACTGTTAGGATTTTTTTAAACAGGCGTTAATGCTACCTTTTTTGCAAAACAGAAATTGTCTCCCAAAGTATGGAAATAATGTACACATAATATTAACTTTAGAATTTAATGAAACTGACTACAAGGATGGAATCTCTGTGATCCTGAGATTTTTTAAAAAATTTTTTTGTTAAATATTTTTTGTTAAATTTTGTTAAAATTTTTTTTGTTAAAAATCAAGCCAAATAATGTTACATTTTTAAAAAGCTATTGTGGAAAGGGGAGAAAAGGGATCTCTTTAAGAACATGAAGATCCATGGGAAATGAATTGCATAAAAAATGCAGCTATAGCACTGTGGAAAAAATGTAAACAACATTTTCCACCAGATTTGTCTAAACATTGAAAGAATATTGAGGTTGTACAGAGGAGGTCTTGGCACTGAGTCCAGAAGCTGTACTTGGTAACTGGGGAGGGGGAAGAAAAGGAGGCGAGTTTCCATGGCAACGCTGGGGCCGAGAGCAAATGAAACAAGCAAGCATCTTCCCAAGGGAGGAAGGGAGCATGAAAAGTGGAAATGGAGGGGGAAGGGCAGTGGCAGCTTCTGAAAGGCTGGTTTATGCTGAATAAGTGTTTTGTGTAAAGCTGTGACGTGATCCATAACAGAGTGTATATTCTGAGAGATCTGACATTCTCTGGTAATACACTGCTTCAGTGATTAAAGATCACTTTGCATGGGAATGTATATTTGCCTTACAATTTTCAGTTTAGATGTATAAAGATATTGAATTCATCTTGCTGTGTACATTGTCTTCTGCCTTCACAATAAAATAATACGAGGTGACTAGAATAGAACTTTGCATGCATTTTTCCTTGTCATTGTACCCAGGAGTGAAGTTTATATGGGGGGAAAAAACCTTTTACTTCCCTCTCTTAGAGGAAAAGAAGGAAATATAAAGGCACACGGATATGGCTCCTCATACTTTTGACTATAAAACTCTGATTCACAATCTTGACAACAGTGTCTCATGTGTCACAAGGCAGTATATCGTTTCTAAGAAATACGACTGTGTAAAAGCTGATTTTATTTATCTGATTGAAATGATCATTATGAATATTTTCTTCCAATTATAAATGGCTTAGTGTAAAGAGTAAAACAGTAATGGTACCAAGAAGAGGTGACAGATGGAGGGTTAACTTTCTTCACTGCTCTGGAAATACACATTACCATTGAAGTAAAGCCCCTTTCATTAGAGGTCAGATTATATTGCAAATTAGCACTGAGAAGAATAAAATAAAATACAGGCGTGGGTGCACAGGAGTTAAGCTTACAACATCGTCCAATAATTTAAGTAGAAACAATCTACACCAGAATATATACTGGTCTATAAACTGTGTGAGGCAATGGTTATGTTTACCCTTCTCACATAATACTTCCAGCACCCTTACAGAGCCTACACGTAGCAGATGCTCGATACACATTTGTTGACTATTCAAAGAGTAAGTAAGATGAATCATTTTTCAAAATTGTGAGACACAACTTGTAGATGCACAGGAAAAGAATGAACCTTTATTCACCATCTCCAACATAACAGGCAGCACACTCATGTTCTCTTTTTTAGCACTCACCCATACCTAGGAAAGTAGTTGTTTATCACCCTCACTTTGCAATCAAGAATAGAGAATCCCAGGAAGGGATTAATTACTTACTCAAATTTACACCATTGAATGAGCTGAGACTCAAACCCAAGCCACTCATGATTTTTCAACTTTACCATACTGCTTACTTTATACCAGATAGCATTGACTAACTCCCACTTTGCTCTAACCTAAAGAACTAAAATGCAAAGGATTCATCATCATACTCATAGCACTTTCTTTGGGACCCCTCTAAAAACCTAGGGATCTCCCTCAGTCCTGCTCCTTGGAAGACAGTGAAGGCCAGGATCTGAAATCCAAAGCTAGATTAACCAAATACAGCTCTCAGCCCTTCACATATAACAGAGTTAAACTCTGTGGCAGTGAAAGTAGCTGTATTCCTAAGTTCAAATGGAATCTTGGTGCAACCCACATTTCCATTGTCTACTCTTATGTGTTGCTTCCTACATTCTGTGGTTCAGTCTCTGCCAAGACAGCCGCTCTGAACTGATGAAGCTCTACCCAGATCCAGCTCAATCCCTTCCCTTCTCTATCTTCTATTGACCCATTTAAAAAAAACAATGCCTGTGAATCCAATGGCACTTCCATTTCATTTCCTATCGACATGTTTTACTCTACACTTAGTCTCTTCATCGAATAATTCCCCACTACACGTTCATGATCTTCTTTTCTCTCTGAGTATAAGCTGTTTTTCTTCTCCTTATACTCCAAGGATAATAACACTCCCAAATTCCCCCCAACACTTCCAGATCATTATTCTTTCACGG
Organism: Martes martes; assembly: GCF_963455335.1. Taxonomy (NCBI): domain Eukaryota; kingdom Metazoa; phylum Chordata; class Mammalia; order Carnivora; family Mustelidae; genus Martes; species Martes martes. The sequence goes on from NC_137893.1 coordinate 20,150,230, forward strand.
TTGTTTAAAAAGGTAGGATGCACCTTTATTTGTGTGCCCACTTACTATGAACAGATAATTATATGACAGGCATTGTCTGAGGACATTATTTTGTTTCCCATAAATCTCACTTCACCCCATTTTTGTCTCCAATAATACTCCTTGAAAGTAAGTTTCAAGCAGATTTAATAAGTGACCTAGTTTTTGAAGTGGAGTGGGAGTTGAACGCCCACTGAGGTTCTCCCACAGCATCATACTTCCTCTCTGTCCAGTTTAACCAACTTCTTTCCACTCTTATTTCTGCCATTTCCCAATTTTCATATACATCCACAGACTCTGAAGACTCTTGCACTTGATTCAGATTGTTCCTCTCCATTATTGGCATCTTGGGTCATGCCAATATTCACCTTGAGCACGCATCTTAGTATATCTCTAAGTTCTGTCCTGATAATCCTTTCCTATATTTCAGAAACCTACTCTCATGAGTATTCCCTAACCAGTTTCTCAAAATGTGGCCTAGAAGACCTTTTGATCACCAATGATGTCAGCAAACATGTGGTGATTTAAAGCAAAGACAATGAAATTATCTTGTTGACTTTCATTTCAGAAATCTCATTCCCTTATTCCATATATATTCATCATGCACCAAGGAATTGCCAGGCACTGTTGTAGGCATGAAGATGTAGTAGTGAACAAGACAGACAAGATCTTGTTTTCATGTGACTTATGATCTTAGGGAGAAGTAAATAATTATAAATTATTATAACAAGAAAGAAAAAAAAAGCAACATAATACCAAGTAATCAAATGTAATATTCATCTACTCAGCAAATATTTATTTCCCTGAGTTCTTACTCTGCATCAATCACTGTTGCACGTAGTGGGGATGCAGCAGTAACCCTCAAATGCTAAATCCAGAGAATATTCACTTCCAGGAAGGGTAACAGTATGAAGCCTATCGTATGACCTTAACATTAGTGTAGAAATTATTTTAGTCAGAGTTGGCCCATGCTCTTCAACATATTACAAGAACTTGTCCTTTATTGTTACCAAGGTGTCTTGGATTAAAACATGCAGGTGTTTGTGTAATCTTCTGTTCTTTTCTCTATATATAAGGATCAGCTCAAGTGTTTAGCTGAGAACTCCTCAGAAGCATGAGTCTTCTTGGTCAAGAAGTTGAGTAAGTCTAGGGTTTCTTATAAATCTGAACAGGTTGGGGTTTTTCGTTTTTGTTTTCTCCAAATAATCAATGCTCCTATTCTCTTGGAGACTCCTTTTTAGTGGGGCAGATCATCTAGATGCAAATAATAACAAATAAATTTACTTCTGAGTACAGGGCATGAGAATATAAAATATATAAATGATAAATATAGTATATATATATGTGACAAATAATGTAATAAATCAACATGTGATAATAAAATAATGTGATAGAGAAAGATGAGGGTTAGGGTTTGAGATATGTGAAGAAGAGTAAATACGGTGTTGTCGGGGAGGCCCTTCAGAAAGATAAGACTTGAAAGCTAAAGAATCAGAAGTGCCAGAAATTCTATTGTTTTTAATAATCAACACAGGCTTACAGGGCACACCTAAGCGGTGTGGAAACAGTCAATATGTTATATCCAACATCCAAGCTTAAAGCCTTCTCAGTTAATACATTTTTCTTAGAATTTATCTGTTTTTGTTTGCAGTTGTCTTTATGCTGTAACATATCTCAAATTCAGAAAAAAATGCCTCAATGACTGGGAAGTTGTTTATTAAGTCAGAAAGGTGACAAAAATAATCAACAAATTTCCACAACCAGGAAAGTTACTTACAATAAACAAAACTCCAGGATAACATCTGACATGAACCTCTCTGTCAAAGACAAGTGAATCTGCAAGTGTCATCGTTTCACCTAAATAAAAGGACAAAATAAGAATACCCTACATAGTAATGAATATCTGAAAATTCCATTTTATTGAACTGGAGATCAATTAGTTTCAGTGCATTTCCTCTTGAAAGTACCTCGAATAAAGGTATAAAACCATAAAAGCTTTTCCATCGCTTTCAAAAAAAGCACAGTGACCTCTTTGCTAAGTCAATTGAATTTTTCTAGAATGAGGAACAAATAATGGTTTCCAGTAAAGAGCAGATGAATTTGCTTGCCAGAGGCAGAGAAGAAACTAAAACAACAGAGACAACATTCAAAATCATACGCCTCATAGCACAAACAAGTATAAGCCTACTATTGCTGAGAAGTTTATAAGACTATTAGCAAAGTCAATTTGAGAGAGAGAGAGAAGGTATTGGAAAGAAGATCAAAAGACGTGCACACAAGATACATCAGCATATTCTGCACATTATCATCAATGTATAATGCATAAGAACAATTACTGTTATGTTTGTGTGCTAACCAGTATTTTGCTTTATGGTTCTACAAATGTCATTAATATGTAGTGCATGAATTAGGGGTCCTAGTATGGGTGACATGTGTATGAGAGGAAAGTATTAGGTCCTTACTTGTTCTGTTTATCACTGAAAATCTACTGATGAAGATGTAAGTTTTAGTACATAACGAATATTCTGCAAGCCAGATATCGATCAGCAAAGTTCGTTTAGATCAATGTTGACAAATTTCAACTACATGTTGTGTAAATAAAACTATTTGTACCTGCATATCAAGCAATACACGTCTTCATTCACAGAGACTGTTGGGAATGAGCACTGCATCTCTTGGTGTCGATTCGGTATTGAAAGAAACGTGGAACTTTTTGAACACAATTAAATGAAATCCGTGGATGTGTGATTTTTGAGTGCTTTAAGGAGAAATAGATTGGACAGAAACTATAAGAAATTTCACCAGTTGTTGAGGGGGAAAATACATTTATTTTTGATCTATGGAATAAGTTATAAACACTTCATAATGACACTGATACTGCTCATAACAATTTCAAGTGGCTTTCTCAAATACTACCTCGAATAACCTGCACTTAAATATAAAAATCACATGTTTTAATGTTGAGAATCATTTTTAAAAACTACCAGGATTTCTTACAAAGATGGAATTACTGTGTTAACGGGTCAATTACTCAAAGTTCTATGCTTTCCCAACACTTCATCATTTTTTTCACTCATTAGAGAAATTGATACCATATAATCAAGCTTTTTTTTAAAATTATGGTTAAAAAAAAAAAGCCCACTAAGCAAAATATATCATTTCAACCATTTTTAAGTGGACAGTTCAGCAGTGTTAACTGTATTCATATCATCGTACAACAGATTCCTATAGCTTTTCCATCTTGCAAAATTGAAATTCATACCCATTAAACAACAACTCTCCGTTTCCTCCTCCTCTTCACTCCTAACAAATCATTCTACCTTCTATGTCTAGGGGATTGATTACTTTAGGTACCTCATATAAGTGGAATCATATAATATTTGTCTTTTGGTGACTCACTTATTTCACTTGGTATAACATTCTCAAAGGTCATCGGTGTTGTAACATGTGACAGGAGCTCCTTCTTTTTCAAGGCTGAGTAATATTCCATTGCGTGTATATAATGCATTTTGTTTATCCATTCATCTGTTGATGGACACTTAGGTTGTTTTCACCTCTTGACTAATGTGATTAAAGCTCCATTAAATATGGGTATGCAAATAACTCTTGAGATCCTGCTTTCAATTCTTTCGGGTACATACCCAGAAATGGGAATGCTGGATCATGGGATAATTGTATTTTTAATTTTTTGAGGAATTTCCATACTACTTTCCATAGGGCTGCACCATTTTATACTACAACCAACACTGCACAGTGTTCCAATTTCTTCACATCTTTGCCAAGACTTGCTACTCTCTGGTGGTTTTTCTGTTTGGCTTATTTTTATTTGGGTTTTTTTGTTTTTTGTTTTTTGTTTTTTTGTCCTTTTTGCTAGCCATCTTGATAGGTATGAGAGAATAACTCATGATGTTTTGCATATCCCTAATAATTAGTGATTTTGAGCATATTTTCTTGCCTTGACCATTGGTATGTTTTCTTCAGAGAAATGTCTATTCAAATCCTTTTCTCACTGAAGATCTTTATCTTTTCTGAATATTAATCCTTAATCACATACAAGGTTTACAAATATTTTTTTTCTCATTCCATTAGATGGCTTTTACTCTGCCAATTGTTTCTTTTGATGTGCACAAGTTTTTAAGTTTGATGTAGTTCCATTTATCTATTTTTAACTTTTGTTGCCTGTTGCTTTTGTTGTCATATCTAAGAAACTACTGTCAAATCCAATATAATAGAGCACTTATATGTTTTCTTCTGGGAGTTTTGTAGTTTCAGGTCTTACATTTAGGTCTTTAATCTAGGTCTATTTTGACAATATTTGTATATGGAATAAGGTAAGGGTTTTACTTTATTCTTTTGCATGTGGATATTCAGTTTGCCCAGCACCATTTGTTGAAGAGTCTGACCCTTCCTCATTGTGTAGTCTTGCCACCCTTGTCAAAGATCATTTTACCATATATAAAAGGGTCTTATTTTTAAACCACATTCAAATTCTTTAAAATTAAAATTTAATTTCCAGAGATAAATGCAACTAAAGAGTGGTTGCATTTACCTCCCAAGTTCTACTTTGAGTGGGCAATGCTTATTAATAGTACTAAAAGCAGTTTAAGTGAGGAATCTCTCTGAATTTCTGCACACATTCAATCCGTTTATTCAATACTATTTGACAGCTGCCAAATAATTATGTCCATGCTGCAAACTCATGATTATGAGGCTAAGATTAACTTAATACAAATAGACTGAGAATATTGTTGAGTGCATTTCCTAATCTGTGCATTAATCTATCTATAACTGAGATTGATATCAAGACTTTGGCAGAAAGCTAGGAAAATCACTTCACTAATACTAAGCAATAATCATCATTCTTTTTTTCGCCCATTCTGCTTCACCCATTTTGTCCATCCTCCAGTGATCATTTTTCTGAATACACATTAAAATGTTGTTTACCCTTTATTTTTTATACTGTGATTATTTTTCTACTTATTACAATATATTGGTTTATTATGCCCACATTCCCATTAACTGATGTAAGACCTCATTTTGAAAAGCTCTGTCTTAAATCTAACTATACAACAGCTTTAATAGTGCCATTCGGCTGAAAAGAAATGCAAGCTGCATTTGTAATTTTACCTGTTTTAGTAAAATGTAAAAGTAAGATGTAACAGGTGACATTAACTTTAATAATAAATTTATTTGAAAAATGTCCCAAATATTATTATTTCAACATGGGATAAATATTTTAAAATACTGAGATATTTTGCAATCTTTTTTCCTACTAAATCTTCACAATCAGTCCATATTGTACATTAACAACACTTCTCACTTGTGCTTACATCTCAGTTTGGAGGAGCTGCATATGACTAATGACTCCTGTACTGGACCACACAGTCCTAAAATTTTAACCTTAGAAATCAGATTCTCTGAACTTAACCTTCTATCCATTGACTTCTTCTGACATCTTTCTATCACTAAATCTAAATTTTAACCCCAAGGAGACCCTTTCTTTTGATGCTACTCTTCTCTGAGTCCAATGCCTTCCCTGGACTTTGTTAGGAAAGCACTTAGTAAGGAAAGCTCCCTAATCAATGTGCTTCACTGGCCAGACCATTCTGCAAGGCTGATTTAGTTTAAGCACTCACTTTCTTATTTCTTCTCCAGACCGGAGACACTACCGAAGGAAGTTTATAGGCATGTTCACTCCCAACGTCTCCAATTGATCCCTTTAACCTCAGCGGGTGTGAGTGGGTCTTCAACTCTCCATTATATATTACAGTCACTGTATTCATTCCTAGTGGGATCCACTTTCCACTCCTTTACCAGTTGGTCAATATGTAGAAGCCCCTTCTCATGTCCCACATTATCCCTTCACCTCGCAATCCTAGCAGACTGTCTAGCCCCCTATGTCAGAGGAAGTAGAGATGACAAGCATGCACAACAGGCAGACACTTACCTTTTCAAGACAAATCCCTTCTACCTGAGCTCTTCAACCCATCCCCTCCAGGATTTCCTAGTGACTTTGTGTGAAAAGCAACAGCACCACATGACATCCAAGTTAAATATTGATGGAATTACTCAGCTTCTTAAGGAAACTTTACATTATTAGTCCCATTCTGGCACTAGATATGTGACCTTAAGCAAATGTTTCCATACCTCAGCTTTCTCATCTTGAAAGTCAAGCTGGGTGAATTCTGTTGTTGCTTTTAGTTCCTGTGTTTTAAACGCTACAGTCCAGCACGATAGAAAATGAGCTTTGAAATGCTGACCAGATACAGAGGAAAGGAAAATGAGTATGTATAGAACTAGGTGGCCTCCGTTCCTTTCTGGCTCTGTAACCCCACATAGACCTGAACCTCCTTAAGACACTGTTTCTTCATCTATAAAGTTGAGATTAAAGTAACCAGTTCACAGAATGGTTCTGAAAATTTAAAGGCACAACACCTTCGTGGGCAAGTCTATCCTAGCACAGCGCCTATGCCGGAACAGGGACTCAACTTCCATTCACTGTTTCAGGCATGGGCAGAGGCATCATGGAGGGCATTGCCTGTCTGCACACAGATGCAACTGCACCCAGTTCTTGCAAACTACATTTCCCAGGCTCCCTTGCTAACTGGCTTTCTGACATGTTGGCCACTCAGAAGCACCGGTAGATGACTAAGGGTGGGAGGAGGGGAAAAATAGAGAATTTCTCCTTCTTTTTCTATGCCTCGGACAGCATTTTACATGGCTCTAGCTCCCTGCCAGACACCCCCTACCTTAATGGTCCTGTGTCTTTAGTCACAAGAGATAGCCCTTAATTCCGGGTTCTACTAATACCAACTTCTATGTCCTTCTCCCCCTCCTGAGGTTTCTCCTTTGTTTAAAATATTTAGTGAGTCCTACTTCCTGGCTGGACCTTGGCTGACATGGCGATGAGAGTGCCATCTGTCTTTGGAGAATAGGTGAGGATTTTAACACTGAGAGTAAAGGAATGAGCCAGGTAAACTATTTAGACCCTTTTTCAGTTTCAATCACCTAATTCTTATATTTTGTTACAGTCAGACATTCATTACATTAATTTCATAGCCTAATGTTTAATTTCAAAGATTTTCGGAGAAGTGCTAGGTTCACAGAATGAGCAAAATTTGGGAGTCTAAAACTTGGTGAGTCCAATACACCACAGCTGGTCTTAATAGCAAAGCCACAGGGTAGAAATTGTATTCATCAACTACCCTGTGCCAGTCCAACTGTATTTTATGATCCCAGGTCCGGTTTTCCCACAGCTTATCCTCCCACAGCTAATGGCTTCCATGACTCTTTCCCCATTCCTGCAGGCCTTGATGCATTGGAATGTTGAGGTTTCTAATGCTAATCTTAACCACATTCTCCCCTCTGTGTGCGGCACTAAGACAGATCAAAGCAGATGCATATGCAAAAAATAAGATTTTCGGGAAACAAAACTCAAACTTTTCTTGGGCCTATATGCTAAATGAGAGTTCATTTCTTGTATATGACAATATTTCTCAGAAATATATTCTGTCTTGAGCTAATAGTGAGTTGCCTTGCCCAAAGTTCAAACCTCTTAGAAAGGCCACATTAATGGTTTCCCCTGACCTCCTGACCTCTTCGCCTTTGTCAGGCTCCTGTGTTGCAACATCAAACATTTCAACATTAAACCTATCTGCTTCTTCCTCAATGAATTTGCCTAAGCTCCTGTATAGCAATAAGATATACAGTTTCTCATCTGGAGATAGTATTACAATATCATATTATGTTCTAGTATTCCCTATATGACAATTTTCACTGCACAAAGAGGTTTCAGGATTCTAACAAATATTTATTGAATCTGGCAATTTTCTCAGAACTCTAAGGACCTTAGTTCAATCAATATTCACAACCATACTACAAAGTAAGAAGCATTATTGTCTCCATCTTACAGATAAGGAAATAGAAGCATTTAGAGATTGATTCGTTTGAAAGTTATACAGTTAGCAGGTAATAAAATAGAGATTCAAACCCAAGAATGCTGTTGTCACAGTCTGCATTCCCAATCACTACACAAACTAAGATATAGATTCTTTAGTAAATGTCTCCATAGTTGTAATGTTTTTTATCTAAAATATCATATTTTAAAATTTAAATAATTTCAAACTTACAAGCAAGTTACAAAAATTATATAAATAATTTCCATATTCCCTTCACCCAGACTCCCACAGCACAATTACCCAAACAAGGAAATTAATATTAATACAGTACTAATTAGTTAACATAGTTCTAATTAATAAACGTTATTCCAATTTTGCCAACTGCCACGATAATGACCCTTTTACTGACCCAGGATCCAATCGAAGACCAAACATTACATTGTGTTGTCATGTCTCCTTGGTCTCCTTCATCTGGAACAGTTCTTCAGCTTTTGTTTTTCATGACCTTGATACTTTGACCCCATTATTTAGTCAACTGTGCACTTGACTATCCAAAATAATCTTAAGGCTCAGGAAAACCGACCTTAATCAGAGGGAGGAGCTTGCAACATCACACAAAGACGTAACATGGGTGTATATTAACATGTGTCTGATGGGACGCAAGACCCAGCTTCTCAAGGAGAAGGCCACTGAGGCCACTAGGCTCAGTTACCCTCTCCCCTGCAGGCAATCTCCTGACCAATGATCCGTTTTCAGAGCATGACTGGTTTGTAATGAATTAGAGAAATATTTCATTCCACTGGGTAATTTGTGTGCATATGATCTCTCAAGCATTTTCTGCCATAAACCAATTATCTCAAGAGGCATATGAAGACATTTAGTTTGTTTTCCTGTATATATTCTTCCTGAGCCTTTCCAGATAATTGGCTCCAGATGAATTCCTTGTGCAGATGAAAGCCATAAACACCACATTTCTATTGTGATATAGGTATGACAGGCATTTTTCTCATGTTTTAAAATCTAAGTTAAATATAGTTATTTGCCAGTTTCAGGCTATTATCTATTTTAATTTTTTAGATGATCAAGGCAATACAGCAGTTGATGTTGCTTAGACTAGTCCTGTGTCAGCTATAATTATCACACTAGAATTCTTCTCAGTGGATATTCCAACACTGAATATAACAACTTGGGTGGAAGGGCAGAGATTCCTTTAAATGTCATAAAATTCATGTAATATAAAATAGGCATGCTTCAAATTGTTGACTGCTGAGGAGTGAGAGCTTTCTCATACAGTTCAATAAAGCATTACTCCTTTCACTTCCAAGACCATTCTTTTTTTTTTTTTTTAATTTTATTTATTTGACAGAGAGAGATCACAAGTAAGCAGAGAGAGAGAGAGAGAGAGAAGCAGGCTCCCTGCTGAGCAGAGAGCCAGATGCGGGACTCGATCCCAGGACCCTGAGATCATGACCTGAGCCGAAGGCAGTGGCTTAACCCACTGAGCCACCCAGGTGCCCCCCAAGACCATTCTTGGCTCCTTCCCAGACTTGATCATGAAAATTGTTATCCATTGGTCAACGTGCTTAACTCAATACTTTTCCATATTTATAAGTAAGACTACATTAATTCTTTTTAAAGCAGCAATAGTTCTCATGCCTACTGGTTTTAGGACCCCTTTATGCCCTGAAAAATTATTGAGAACTCCAAATAGCTATTGTTTAATTAGGTTATATCCATTACTGTTTACCAAAACTGAAATTGCAGCTGAGAATAAGGGTGCCTGGGTGGTCAGTCAGTTAAGTGTTTTCCTTCAGCTCAGGGCATGATCCCAGGGTCCTGGGATGGAGCCCCACATTGGGCTCCCGACTCAGAGCTTGTGCTCTCTTGCATGTGCTCGCGCTCTCTCTCGCTCTCTCTCTCTGCCAAATAAATAAATAAATGAATAAAATTTTTTATAAAAAAAGAAATTGAAACTGAGAATAACTTAAAATATTTACTCATCAATTCACTTAAAGTAATTCTTCTTCTATCATCCATAGATGGGCAGTACCATAATTTAATAAAATCCTTGCCTCCAGAAAACATCTTTCTTTTTTTTTTTTTTTTTTCAGATTTTATTTTTTATTTGAGAGAGAGAATAAGAGAGAGAAAAGGCATGAGACAGGGGAGAGTCATAGGGAGAAACAGACTCTCCCACTGAGCTGGGACCCCACCCCCACCCCCATGTAGGGCTTGATCCTGGGACACTAGGATCATGACCTGAGCCAAAGGCAGTTGCTTTACCAGCTGAGCCACCCAGGTGCCCTAAAAAGCATCTTTCATCACCACTTTCAGCTCATGAACTTCAAAGATATAAAATTGATTGGAGGAAATAATAGGTTAGTACCCATAAAAACTTTCAAAAATAAAATGGGACTAAAATAATCAAGATATTATAAACTGCCTCAAGTAGCCAAAAGATGACAATGTTTTAGATTGTATTATATCATTCTAAAATTTGTTACCAAGATTTCTTAAGTCATTTTCCTACTGCATTTTCACTGATCAAAATCAAATCCTAAAGGCTTTGCTATCACTCAGTTCATATTGCAACTTCTTATGTATTACCAGATTTTAAATTAATATCACTCAGCTTCAATATTCTTATAGCAACCTACAATGTATGACTACTTGTCATAAACAACACTTTTATCTTTATTAAAGTCCTTTAGAAAATAAAGGCTTATTTAAATCTCCAAGCACAGGAAATTGATGAAATAATACTTTAATCACCACCATTCCACTAGTTAGGCCTGTGGACAGTTCTTGGCTCCACATTAGCCTGGTTCCTGACCCAACCACTTCTTATTAGAGGCTCTGTGTAATGTTTGCAATATTTAAATAAGTTTCTGGAGCATAACACAACTCAAAAGAAATAAACTTAATCAAAGAGTTACCAAATCTTATGAAATATTTAAGAGTTATTTCTGATATATTTCTTCTAGAAATCACTTTCTGTACTACCACCACCACCATTCCCAGACATTTTTGGTAATAGAGTGAAGTGATAAAGTCAAGGCCTTTACTTTGTCTATTTCCTTATAAGCACTGCCCCAAACATAAACTGTTTATAAGTTTCAAGTCAGACTGACGTACTTACAGATGAATCACTTCCAATTAATAATGAAAACTTAAGTTTTTAGTTTTTCTAATAATGTTCTCTCAAGTTATTGGGAAGTATCCTGGTGAGAATTCTGGTTATAAGAGACAGAAGCACAACTCAAAGTATTTTACAAAAACAACAGAGGTCATTGGGTATATATAAGGCAATTCATTGAATTGAGGAAGAAATGCAGAAGTTGAGACAGTCTTACAGACTTTGGGGCCACAATCGAAAGTTCAAATGCTGCAGGAGCATCTGGGTGGCTCAGCAGGTTAAACGTCTGACTCTTGCTTTCAGCTTAGGTCATGATCTCAGAGGCGTGAGGTCAAGACCCTCCATGGGCTCCACACTTAATGGGGAGTCTGTTTCAGATTCTCCCTCTCCTTCCCCCTGTGCCCCTCCCCTTGCTCACATGTGCTCTTTCTTTAAATAAATAAAGATTTTTTGAAAAATTTCAAATTCTGAAAGTACTGTCTCTGTCTCTCTTAGTCCCTCTCTGTCTCCTTTTCTCTTTTTCTCCATGTGAATGGTACATGCAGGCACATCTCACCTTGACTGCTCTCTGCTTGTGGGCTCTTCTCCCAGGTTTCATCTCTGCCAGGAAACCATGGCCACCAGCAGCTCTGAGGTTCCATCCTTGCAACTCCAACAACAGACGGAGAAGGCCTAACTTGTGTCATGTACTCACCGTTTAAATCAAACTAGCTAGGAGTTGAGAACCCCCCCACTGGACAAGTGTAGGTAGCGTGACCACCTCCAAGGCAGGATGTGGAAGCAAGTCCAGCAGAGCTTCTGCCAAAACTACTTGGTTGGAATTGAGAAGGTTCTCAAGGGAGGATGAAAGGTACTTCTTCTGGAAGAATGGCAAAAAGTGGTGCTTTCCAAAGAAAACCAAAGATATCAGCTACAGATAGCTTCTCTTACCTATGACAAATACTGTCTTTAAAATTACCAAGTGTGTTTTAAATTTAATTAATTGATCAGTTCCATCAACTTCTGTTTTTCTTAAAATAACTAATCTTTCCTTTACTCCCCATTTCACAACCACTACTCTAGTAGAACCCCTCAATATTTGGCCCATTCAGATGTCCTCAGACCAATAGATTGAATCCTCTTCATTCAATTCCCTAAAGCCTTACTTTCACATGTATCCTGCCCTTGTCAAAGAGACCCCACCAATAGGTCTTAGTTTCTCTTTCCTCCTGCCAGCACATATAATTGAGTGTACATTATATAAATCTTTACTGTTGCAATTCTTGTGCATTAAACCAGCAGCCTGAGGAAAGGTGTTAGAGTTTTGTACCTGCTGTTATATCTACCTAGCCTACAGCTCCTCAAACTCTCACTAATCCTGAGTTTACTCTCATCATTCTTTGCTTAGATTTTATATTTGCTTTTCATAGCATTGTTCACAGTTTTTATCATATCATTTCAATGGAATATTCCCTAAACAACACCAAATGCCTTAGTAAACTGTGGATAGCTGGATATCATTCCAAGGCAAAACTTAAAATGCTCTACTTTTCAAATAGCATTTGCATCATTTGAATTGTCTGTGACTTTTCCTTACTGCAATACATTACCAAGACTTCAACCCTCATTTACTGAGTAAGCAAAATAATGTTTAATAAGGGAGAGAATTCAAGGAAGAAAGAAATGGAAATAGGTAATCACGGAATCTCATAGTACAGACCTGGATTTATTGCAGACCCAAGAAAATGGTGGAAAATGAGATAATTATATATGCAAAATATATCAGTTGTGGGGAAAGACAAGAGGGAACATGAACTAACCAGAGAAAGAAGTAAAAAAAGATTATACACCATCACATGTTCTTCAGCTTTTTGATGTATCTGCTTTGAGCTTTATAACTTAATGGTGTTTTCTTCTTAGAGCCCTCTCCCACGTCAAGTAGTTTCTGGATAATACATCTAAAAAAAAAAAAAAAGCTAAATAGAGTAAATTAAACTACCTCAACTGTACGATTTGAACCCTTAACACATGCAGCTCTGATGACTGCTGCTGTTTGGTCACTAGCCTGGCAATGACACACTGCTACAGCTTGCCAATGTTTGCATGACTTTCTCTGTGCCGTTGGAGAGGCATGCCCCAAACTCTAGCAACCGGATGTATGTGAATATATTTCATGTTGGACCCTAGAAAACAAGACCTCCCAAGACTCAGGCAAGCACATCAGGTGTTCTCTGTCTTCCTCTTCAGCTACCACACCAGACCAATGCTACTGGCATTCAGGCCAGGGAAAATAATCAACTGTTTTGCTTCTTATAATTATCCCCTCTGCCATTTAGGAAACCGAGACAATATCTTGGCATGCATGATGAGTTTGTGGTGTTCTTCTCTCTTTTGAAGCAGAAAGCAGACGACACTCTAGCTCTTACGGAATTGAAACATGACATGATTCCAAGTCATAGCAGCATTTAGATCATTTAACTCTAGTACTTGTTGAGGGCTTGCCTCCAATAACTATCACTGCTCTGAAGAGTATTTTGTTAGATGGGGCCATGGTGGGGAGGGGGTACATTACACCCATTATTTCAAATATCTCCCATTACTGGGAATAGATTAGAAAAAGAAGAAAAGTAGGTCTCATCGTGAGGAGACCTTAAAGAATGCCATTCGCTGCTGGTTTAGGATGCTGTGGTCTGGAATTCAATGATAGATTTATGAAGTAGGTAGTCTACAGAGGTGACTGTGTGAAGAGAATCTTGGTATAACAGTGTGAGGTGCCTTAAAATTAATTTTTTAAATGGAGGACAGTTCTTGCTGCACCATGTTTCCAGTGGAAGGCAAGGCAGGAAAAAAAAAAAAAAGTGCCTGATACTGGTTGCTATGGCAGCAAGTGCAAAAAGTGAGTCTGAATTCTGTGTCAAGGTAATGAATTTAGCATCTACAGGAAAAGAAATGGATTTCCTGTCACACACTGTAAATCCACCACAGGAAATGAACACGTTGTAGTCATTTGGGATGTTTAAAACCCATTTAAGATGTGCAAAAGTGGTAGATAGAGTGCATCAGATTTCCTCAAGGGGCTCAGTTTTTCCCCTTCAGTGTGTTTTCATCCATGTCTGTGATTGGGAGGAGGAAGGAATCTTCCACATGAATCTGGCAGTTTGGACTCAGCGGGTCCCAAAGTGATGATGGCATTGCCAGGAGTTTTCCTCAAGGCTTTATTGTTGTTCTGGACTGTAGAAAGCTTCTTCTCAGGGAATGATTTCAGGAGGGCATTTCGTCCCTCCTCGACTCTTGACCATTCTCTTGTTCTTACTGTTGTCAATGTGAAATGGTATGGTGGGCTCAAAATCTATGTGAGAAATAAACATCCTTCAGTAGGAGCTGCATTGAGTTCCCTAATGCCAACATTCGTCCTTCTTTATAATTTCTTTAGGCCTCCCCTGGTTTTTCTAAAACAGAAGGGTACAAAAAAGTATCTCTAGATTTTGTTAGAAAAAAAACTTCTGTATTAGAATATTTCTGCAAGGATCAAAAACAAGGATAATGGTAATAATACTCTTTCATTGTACTTCCAGACAAAATTGAAAACTGGCTATCCTAGGAGCCTCTTTCCCATCTTTCAAGTATGCTTAGACTCAATCTTCAAAGAAGTCCACATAAAAGTGCTATTAGCACAGAATATCTTCACATCACTTTGCAATTCAGTAACAGCATACCGATGCCAGTGAAATCATAATGAAGTACCTTCACACCACTGTTATTTCTATTATCTCTGAGAATAGTGCAGTCAGAATAAAGTGAAGTACAAAATCAAATCCTCTGTCAATTGTTGATATTGCTTTCTCAAATGCTAAGTAAAGACTAAAAGCTGAAAGCATGAGTTGTCCCAGTCCACTTAGGTGGAAAACAAAGAAACAGAATTCCCAAGTATAAACTTGGCTGAACCCATTTGGAAGCCCAACTTGCTTATTGCTTTAGAAATTAATGGACTGCAGATGTTACTATATTTTAACAGCATATTGTACCCAGATCAGAGACTGTGCATGGCCCCAGTAGGACAGATGTTTTGTGCAGTCAGTGGAAAATTCAATCAAATAAGCTATAATTGCAAAAGTAATTAAAGTTCATTACTTACAGTAAATACACTCAGAAAACTTCAATGGCTAAGAAAAAGCAACTTTCTTCTTCTACCATCATACCAGACAAAATTAAAAATGAAAGAATTTGATCACTAAAACACCGAGGATTCTCTTCCAGTGTAGAGGCAAGTAAATATTTGCAAAGTAATAAAAGTTAAGTCAAAACATCCAGCAATGCTTCTTATAATAAATACTTGAGTTGACAAAATTATGGGCATAGAATATCACCAAACACAACTGAGAAAGATTTAGGCATATAATAAACTTCAAAATAGTTATGTAATTTCAAAATTGTACCATCGGGAATATTACATAAGAGGTTAAAAATGTAATAGATTTTGCCAGTTTTCTCCAATCTCAATATCTGGTCTTTTAGAATAGACCTGAAGAGTGTTTGGGGACTTTTTTGTCCTCAAAAGTTCAGTGAATTGTTACCAGTAATGCATATTATAATAGTAAAATAATAGCTGACATTTTTATCTACTTCCCATGTACTTAGCAAAGTGCTAAGAACTTTACAATAATCCAATGAGATAGGTTCTGTTTACCCATTTTACAGATGAAAATAATGAGCTTTAGAGAAATTAAGTAACATCCCACTATCACACTTTAGTGGAGAAGCTGTGATAACAAACTACACAGTTATACTCCAGAGGCTATATTCAAATACTTGACTATATTGTCTCAGAAAGTTGGGGTTCTTATTTATTCAAATGTTATCTATTTCAAATAGTAATTTGAGGTAGCTATAACATTTTTAAAATCACAAAAGTTATTCATGAATATTTAAAAATCTTTCTTGAACTTATTTACATTTTCACTCTGTAGTGATCATTATGTAAAGTGTCTTTTTTGATACTAATACTTCAAGAGTCAAAGAGAGCCCCTTTATTTTACATGCTCTGCATTTAATGAATTAAGGATCCAGCTCACATTTTCCATTAATTTAAAAATTTTAGGTATGTCTTCATTTACTCTTCTGTTTTTTTCATTATTTTTATTAAGCTCTCTTTTCTTCCCATTTGTACTAATATGGAACCCATTTATCTACTTTATCACACTATTATTATTCTTTAAATTATTTTTCATGATTTTTCAGGTCCTTTATCTCTTAACAGATGGCAAATTGGAATTATAAAAATCATTTAACTTTGAGTAAGGCCAAGCTAATGTTTTCCATATTGTTTTTTCCTGGTAATGATTTTTGATTATAATAACACACTGGTTAGGAAATTCAAGAAAAAGGCAGTTACTTCTTCCTAAAAACTTTCCTAAGCTATAATTAGTAATACATTAGTTTCCAGTTATTTTTCATTTTTTCTAAGTATCTCATATTTACCAACATAAAGGATTTAAAATTTCAAATACTGTTATCCTGAATTTTTAAAATGCACCAATGGAAAGAGGTTTTTTTAGTAGAAATGCTTGTTTTTGACGATGTTATTGATTCTTCTTTTGATTCTATTGATTCTTCTTTTAAACTTTCTGCACATGGTAGCTTAGTTAACATTGAAACTGAGGTATCTGCTTTCAATTATGTTTCACTAGAAATAATTTTACCACATTGGAGGTAATTTACAAATATAAGGAGAGAAAAAAGCAAAGTGCAAGTTAAGAAAAATAGCCTGAAAAATTAACCTCAAAGCCATTCATACATAATGTTGGGTTAATCCACTGCTTCCTAAATTACGGGTCTTGAAACACTAGCTCCATAACATTAAATGAAACAGTTCTATTGTTTGGGAAATCAGTAATTAAACAAGTTAAACAAGTTTCTATACCCCAGAACTCAGTTCTTAAATTATACAAAAGTTCATTATGAATTTCCAAGGGGAAAACATAATATAAACTATTTTCCACATTCCTTTGGCCCCAAAGCCCTTGTATTTATGGAGTTGCTCTCAATTCTAAAGCTCTGTGGAACACACACTGGGAAATGCATGGGTAATTAATATATTCCACAAACTACCATTATAAACTAGAATGATTTCTACCTACAAAATGTCTAGCAGTGGATATTTTGGGTATTGTTATTATATACGGATTTATTCCAGTTGGAAGGATTCTGGAGATGGTCAACACAGAAGGAACATTGTTGAGGAAAGGCAAAGCAGGGTGACAAGCAACATGTACTATTTATTACCAGCATAACCTCAAAACTTAGCTAATTGACTTTGTTAACTTTCCTCTTGTTTTCAGATTTTCATTCCCGTGTAAGTATTTGAAATCATCAAGACACTTTTTTCACTAACTACATTTAGCTACTTCCATTTTCCTGTAATATAGACATAAAAAGCATGTAAAAAGGTTGTCCTTTCCGTTCGAAGTATTTAAGTTGTTAAAGCACAATGTTAGCAGTATTTTTAACCAAAAAAAAAAAAAAAAAAACTGTGGTTCTCCTTAAATAGAGTAAGTCTCCAGCTGGCTCATTGATTTTTTCTATCAAAACTTGCTATGTTTCCTAAGATTCTTCAAAAATCTCCTGGGAAACTGGGGACCTGCCAGCTTATAAAAATACATCACTCCCCTATATATTACATCAAGTTGTTGAATGTGTATGGATTGTGCTTACACTATCTGCTGAGCAATGAAAAAGCTGAACCAATGTTCATCTATTGGTGGCAGTATGAAGGAAGTTAAGAATCACAAATTATTTAAGGTTTTTAATTTTTAAATGCTCGTACTACTTACACTTTTTCTTATACAATATTGAAAATGCTGCAAGGTAAATGTCTTTTCTTCTCCAGTGAGGTCTTAGCTTCGATAAATATCGTCAGTTCCTAAGGTAAAATTTGATGTACCATCTTTAACAAATTTTTCTGGTCAAAAGGAGAAAGATATTTCCAGATTTAGGGTGGCATTGGAGCAGTTTCTGAGCAGCTGCAGTACTCAGAATTTGACCTTATTGCCCAGCCGTTTACCTTCATAAATAGTATCATTCTTTTGGATATAGAAGCTTCTGTCTTAAAGCACAAGCTCTTAGAAATACAAATATCCTAGGGTGGAATAATGTCAAATGATAGGAGTCAACTAAGAACAAAGACCTTTGCTTTGAGGATGAGAGGGCAGAGGGGAGGAAGGAAAATGGTATGGGAAAGTATGGAAACAATGTTTTACCTTCTTAAAAAATATCTTTCCTGTGAACACAAAATGTTCCACCTGCAGAATAATTAATGGCAAATAAAATTGCAGAAAAGATCCCAGAAAGGCAGATAATGGAAAAAAGAAGAGTCCCATTTTTACTCCATCCAGCATTCTTTTGCATGTTTGAATGATAGAAGTCTTTTTAAATGAAACAATTTATGAAATTTAAAACTTTTTTTAAGTTTGAGGGTTTAACTTATCAACCCAGGAAACAGAACATAAAAGAGAAATAAGACCTCAGAGCTTTCCCCCTCAAACAGCTCTCCCAGAGTTCAGTTGCTGGCCTAATTCAGAAACCAAGGCTTGACCAGTGGAGGCAGAAGTACACCCAACCCTCACTCTTCCCAGAACAAAGATCCAAAGGAGGATCTCTTTTTCTGCCTAAATTTAGTGCAAATTTCACAACTGCACGAATGGAGAATGAAATAATGAGATAAAATATGAAAACAGATGAGCATTATCAATTTTCTTTTCTCAGTAATGGAAAACTCAAAGAAAACACCTCTGAGTTAATGTATCAGCACTGAATGTAAAGTGAATTTGGAAAATCTTGGTTAACACAACTTTAGAGTTTTCATATAATCAGGGGGCCTCAAAGAGTAAGGAATGTGGTGAGCACTTTTAAAGATAATATTGTCACTCTTTAAATTACTTAAGTGTTATCAGCAGAACACTTAAAAATGAGATGAGTTGGGGCGCCTGGGTGGCTCAGTTAGTTAACTATCTAATGCTTGCTTTGGGCTCAGATCGTGATCTCATGGGTTGTGAGATGGAGCCCCGCGTCTGGCTCCACGCCCAGCAGGGAATCTGCTTGAAGATGCTCTCCCTCTGCCCCTCCCCCCCAATAAATAAATAAATCTTAACAAAGTTAAAATGAGATCAGCTACCCCTTTTTGTAATGTATGGTCTTAAACCTCCAAACTTTTGTTACCCTTGGTTTTCTCAATACATAAATGGTGTTAAAGGACAAAAATTCATTTCTTCTTTCTACTTCTATTTAAATAGAAAATAGTAGGGACGCCTGGGTGGCTCAGTTGGTTGGGCAGCTGCCTTCGGCTCAGGTCATGATCCCAGTGTCCTGGGATCGAGTCCCACATCGGACTCCTTGCTCAGCAGGGAGCCTGCTTCTCCCTCTGCCTCCCTCTGCCTCCGTCTGCCAGTGCTCACTCTCTCTCTCTCTGACAAATAAATAAATAAAATCTTAAAAAAATAATAAAATAAATAAAATAAAATAAAATAAATAGAAAAGAATAGAGCAACTGGCACCAATGGAACCACCACTCATAATGGAGTCTGCCACATTTGACACTAATCTTTTTTCCTCACTAAAGAAAATAAAGTATTAAAATTAAATTAATCTTTGTCCAGTTTTATTCCCTATTCCTCTTTCTCCCCAGAAAACAATTAACCAGAATATCCAGGCATTTGAAAAATAATCATGCCACACATCCATGTATCCATATACAATTTTGTTATTTTTAAATTTTACTTAGAGGACATCATTGCTAAATAGTTTTGTGCAAGTTAGACTTCTACTCAATAATATTTTTCATCTAATTTATCCCTGTTGGTACATAGATCTAGTTTATTTTTGTAACTACAGCAGAATATTCAAATTCTATTTTCATTTTATTTCTTAAAGAATTTAATTATTTTAAATGAGTTCTCACTTAATGACTTTTGTCTGCTTCCCTATCTTCTTCCCTTCCTAGCCTTTGATCCCAACACACACACAGACACACACACACTTATTCGGAGTTTTTAACTTTAGGCTTCTCCAACCCCAAATTCTATTGGTAAATGTTCTGGAGTCCAGCTTCCCAGCGCTAAGTGTACAACAGGCTGAAATGCAGAGGGTGGCCAGGACATATCTGAACTTTTGTTAGGATCCCTTTTAGGTGCAGGAATTAGATGTAGCTCAGAAACTTTTTGCAATGGGGTATAAACAAATGAAAATTTGCGGGCTATGTTTGGAATGTCCTATGAGTTTTCCCAAAGGGTTAACAGTTAAAATGACACTTTAGCAACAAAAACTAACAGGGTGTATGAATCACTGACTTAACAGGGTGTTTCCATTAATAATGCTTTTCAGCTGTGCAATTTGGAAAGGAAAGGGGGGGCTCATCAGCTCATACAGATAACTGAACTCTCTCATGAAGCTTTGCTGGTGGAATTGACATTGTTCTGGATGAAAAAATGCTGCAGCTTCCCTGTCCCTAGTTCTCATTGATTCAATTTCTGGATTTAATTAGTATTACATTCTCTTCCTTCACACAAATACACACACACACACACACACACACACACTGTGTATCTACAAGGTCAAACCACAAACCTGAATATTCAAAATAATTTAACTGTATTTTTATGACTTTATTTGTTCCACATACTGTGACAAATCTGTTTCTTCTACTTATTTATGTTTCAGTACTGAATGTCAATAAGTTAACATAATTATGTGCATGAGAAAAAAGCAGCTCAAGCTAATTTTCATCCCCTCCCTTAAAAATTATGATTTACTTTTTAATTACCCACAGGCTAATGATTATATTTAGAGAACTTCATATATCACAGTGATTTTATATTGCACAATTTATATGAGGAAAACTGTTCTATAGATGCTATAAAATAAAATAAACAACAACAAAAAGCAAAAATTAACCTTGTTCTTGGGGAGTTTACATTCTAGTAAGTGAAATGACACCATCAGAAATGAAAGTAACATTGACTATAAATGTATTTTAATAGGGAAGAAGAAAGAATTCTATCAACTATACACATAAGGAATTGAGGCATCCTAAGACAGGATAGGATAGGACACTCAGAATTCTAAAATTTTAGTCCCTTTCCTGGCTCTATCCTTACTGATTAGCAGCATACCTGACACATGGTAGTTGCCAATGAACATTTATTGATTTACTGTACTGAATTGAGACATCACAGCTCCTCAGAATCTTCTTTCCTCACCCACAAAAGGGAACAAGAAATAATTCATAAAATTCTTGTGATGATGGTGGGAGTGCCCGGGTAGCTTAATCAGTTAAGCGTCTGCCTTCAGCTCAGGTCACTATCCCAGGGTCCTGGGACTGAGCCCCATGTTAGGCTCCCTGCTCAACCGGGAGCCTTTTTCTCCCTCTCCCTCCGCCATGCCCCCTGTTTGAACTCTCTCTCTCTCTAATAAATAAATAAAATATTTAAGTATTCTTGTGAATACTTAATAAATATACTTTCACATAAAATATGTGAAAGTATATTATAGTAAGATTTAAGGTCCTAAGGATGTATTGCTCATTCTGCGCAGAATTTAAAAATATGAGTCTCAGAATTATTAAAGCTTGTGCAACACAATATTAAGGTGACTTCCCTGTCAATGGCCTGTGGTGGAAATTTTAAAAAAGGAAACACATAGCTCATTGTTATCCTCCTCCTATGGCTACAACCACTCCCCCATCCCACCTCCTCACTCTCCCCTAGTGGTTATGAGATAACTGACCTTCCGAACTTGTAACTTGCTTGTCCATGGGTGAGTGAGACTTTTTCTCTGCCGAATGTGAAGCGAAGACTACCTCCATGCTTATAATCTTAAATTGAAACCAATCAATATTTCCTCTATAGGCCCCAGCACAGTGACCTTAGAGAGGAAGATTTAATAAATGGATTTTGTAAAGCTATGCAGTCATCTATGATTTTAAATTCTCATTCTAGGCCCAACCTCTTGCTAGGAATAATGGAAGATCTGAGTATATATATGACCTGCAATTTCCATGTTCTGTGGTAGCCTAAGAAAGAATGACCAGTCTGGAATAAAAGCATGGAACCATAACAACGGTGATCAAGAGGTAACGAGATAACTGTTCTCATGGTTTAAACATCTGAATCACACCTTCAGATAACATTTATTGTCCAAGAATAGGAACATTCTGAGCACTATGACACTGACCAAACTTTCTATACAAATCCTCAAAGCAGGCATTGCACTACAACAGCATACCACGTATCAACTGCTAATCTTTTCATGACATTCTATTCTATGACATTTCAGTGATGGTGTAAAAAAGAAGTATCACTAAACCTAAAAGGGAGGTGGTAAGGATTATCCATAAAGAAAGAAGGAAGAAGGGAGGGAGGACAGGAGATATGAAGGAAGGAATGGAGATGGGATGATCTTTAGATAAAACAGTTTAAGAAAAGAAAGAAAGAGAGAAATAAAAGAAAAGAAAGAAGAGAAGAGAAGAGAAAGATAATATATGGCATTCAATCCATCTTGGCATATTTGAGAGAGACGATTTTATTAGGATATTTTACTATTGACAGACTTTTCATTTAAATGTAAATTGTGTACATATTCCTAGTAACCCTCCACACATAAATCAACTTGCTTCCAGCTACATGCATTCCGCTCAGATATGCCAATAGAATGCTGGAATTTCAGCAAAAATTAAAAATGCAGTAAGACTCCATGAACTATGTCATTCATTTATTATCAATCCAACTATTTAGAATTTTTCAATCTTCGGTTTAAATTTATTCTTCCTCATATAGAACTTGCATCTAATACATTTATCGTTATGACATTTTTCGCCATGCTCAACCCAAAGAATTTATTCTCTCTCCTTGTGTTCATCTCTCTCTCTTCTGTGTTGTATGTACGTTGTGGCATAAAACTAAGCAGCATAAGGAAGGAGTGACTATGAAGAAAGAAGAGGGGTGATTTTAGAAATAGAAAAGTTCTTGGGTAGGTGGTTTTGAAACAGAGTACCCTGGGGTTCTGATGATAAAGAAGCTGTTTTTCTCGAAGTGTTTTCCCTCTTTTACCCAACACCTGGCCTCCATTTTTCTGCGTTCTTCCTCTCTCTACTCTCCTTTGCTTTCAGATGACCTTTTTTCCTTTTTCTCTATTTTTCTGTCAACATTGGAGACCACTGCTTTAAGATTGTTGTCTCCCTTCTTTCTGACAGGATCTTCATGGGAAGTCTATTCGTGGGTGAACCCAGCTTCTTTAGCTGTAAGCAAAAGAATACGGTCCCAGATTCTCACCACAAGCCACATCTAAACGTGAATCACACTTAAGCAGATGTTGTTGCCCACGGGAACAATGTACTGTTTGAGGTGGTCATTCCTAACTAAAGAGTCAGCCTCAAGGGAATCGTAAACATGACGAACAATAGGTTTTTGAATGAAAATATAATAATTATCATCTACTGGAAAAGATCGCTAAGATCCAAGTCCCAAGAAATGGATTTTAGTGCCTTAATTATATTGGTAGTTATAATATGGATCCCTATTATAAAGTGAGCATCCGGATAAAGACAAAACCCTTCTTTAACTTAGTCTAAATCTGATATGCCAGTTACTTTAATTAAACAAATGGGGAGAAATTTAACAATTACTAATCTGGATAAACACACACACACACATACATTCAGCTTTTTTAACAGTTTGAAATTACATACAAATTTAAAAGTGTATAAAAAACCAGGTGCCAAGATCAGCACTCCAAATTACCAACCATCCATTTTGCCTGGGGCCAAAGGCGTGCCCTTGGATGCCCTTGGGTGCAAACTTGAATCACTGTAACCAGGAAAGTTCCCCGAGTTAAGCGGGCAGTTTGGTTACCCAACTCCCCAAGTACAGGGTGAGAATTTACCGTGGACTTGAAAGAAAGCAGTTTCCTTGCTGTCTGGTTGGAATGCTAAGAATTATTTATGCATTTACAAAAGTACAAAATTAGTGTAAGAAAACAGAGCTATTAGGAGGAGAAAGAAGACATGAATTGCACTCTTAAGAGTGTTTGGCAGGATGGAGTAGAACTTGTTAGGGGAAATTATGGAAATTGATATTTACTATGCACTCTTTTTTTAAAGAATGGCATTTAGCCTATAAATGTGTACATTCAATCATCAAAAAATACAATCAATATGCAAAATTCAGTATTTGCATATAAAGAGATAGCCTCCTTATGTGGAAGATTAAAAGAAACCAATTTCCCTCATGCTGCTGTTTAGTGTCTAATGAGGGATTTCAACCTATTTCAACTGAGATTACTCTTTAGCATTCCATCCAAGGCAAAGTGCCCTAACTGCCATGCATGATACACTGATTCTAAAGGGAAAACAAATG
Source organism: Martes martes (assembly GCF_963455335.1). Lineage (NCBI taxonomy): Eukaryota > Metazoa > Chordata > Mammalia > Carnivora > Mustelidae > Martes > Martes martes. The sequence goes on from NC_137893.1 coordinate 20,174,664, forward strand.
AATAGCATAATTGTATTTTCAAAACACTTTAAACAGCTTTGATGTCTGGAAAGTCACTTCACTTTTTGCCGACAAATAATGTCAATTTTCCTTTGATCTTAAAAAAAAATGCAGGTTTAAAGCAAGATTCTCAAATCAGTATATTTTTCAGTTCAAAATTTTTGAAAAATAGAAGCCAAAATCTCATCCTATTACTACTATGCATTCAGCACAAAGCCCATTATAAATTCGTGTGGAGCTAAATGTAAAAGGGAAATTCTGAAGATTTTTCTGGACGCATGTCTCAAGTATCTGCCCTGAAAGTCTCCTGCAAGAGATGATATTAAATAAGCTCATTGCATTTCACAAGGATCTTCACACCAGTGTTTTCTCCCTGCCAGCCTATGAACCACACCTCTCAGACTTGGGGACAAAATTTAAGGAAAAGCATCTTTCATTTCTCAAAGGGTAGTTTTGCTTTTAGAGATGCAACATTGACTAGAGGAAAGTCATGTGGATTTGGAACCCTAAGATTTTCTTTTTCTGAATCTTAGCTTCACTAATACGCTTGAGATAAAGTAGGTCCTACGAGCCTCTGAGCCCGCTTATACACCCGTGACACTGTACAGTATCACTTGATCCATCCACCTCACAGAGGAACTTTGAAGCATCCACTGTACTATGTAAGATAATAACTGGCAAACTTTGGTTTTGATCCTTTGGGATAGTTCACATATCACCCAAATGCTGCCCTGATAGTGTTATATAATGAATGCCACCCCTTACAGTGTTCTCATTTCCTTTGTCCTAACTGAAGGATATCCACTTCTCATAACAAGGATGACATCTTGTGAGCAATTCATGTATGTAGCTCTAAGGGGCAAACGACGACTCTCTTTTCCTAGTGAGGAGTCCTGCCACTGTTCCACAACAAAGAATGAGCTGGAGACTTTCAACAGCACATTCCTGGCTTTATTAAAGCAATTCCCACCAACAAAATCTTCCATTAGAGCAGATCCAGCTCTACTGGCAGCAGCTCTGGGCTGGCTGCTTTTGCAGGATCAACTCTTAGCACAGACCTGATAACTACCAGGGTTTGGTCCCCAGAGGTGTCCATGCCTGCCCTGCCCTGATGGGTGACTCTGGTCAGCTCTCCAAAGTAGCTCCCTGTGTCTTGGCAATTCCTAGCTCGGTGTCACTATCTTGTACAATCTGTTCAACAAATGCTTATCAAATTCCTGCAAATTGCCCAATACTGTATTTGATGTTGGGGATAAACAGGGGAAACATAATATGGCTGCCCTTGAGACATTTATAAGCTACGAGTAGCCCCAAGCCCATAAATGGAAGAATGTGGTTAAATATTCTGCAGTGGTCCAACCAGCAGTCGGGGGAGCATCAGAAGACAGATTCCTGCAACACTAGACTTTATTGGTTGATTCAGACCTTGGTCCACTCTGAGCATTCCATGCTCAGTGCTTTCGAGGAAACAGATAAAGACTTCTAAGCGTGGGATCCACAGACAGAGTCTCTGGTAGCAAGAGCATTCTAAGAGAATTTTGTGTATGTGTATTCTTTCATTTCAGAGATAATCTCAATTATGCAAACCAAAGTCAGCCAACTTTTTTGGTAAAAGACAAGACAGTAAATATTTCAGGCTTTATGGACCATACAATCTCTATCACAGCTACTTGACTCCACCATTATAGCAGGAAAGAAACTGTGGGCAATAACAAAAAACAAATTTAGGCATGAATAAGTTACAATAAAACTTTGGGGCTTGCAGATTAGGTCAGCAGGCCAGAGTTTGATGACCTCTGATTCAAGTGAACATTTTATAACATAATACTACTATGTGAGGTGTTTAGAGTGTGTTTAGGAAAGGGTTAGAGCCAAAATCATCATGATACAATATATAAATATAAACTTCTTATAAGTCATTCAGAGAGAGTACCCTCTTTCTCTCTGTCTCTAAAAAAAGAAAAGAATATGGGGTACCTGAGTGGCTCAGTCATTTAAGGTCTGACTCTTCACTTCTGCTTGTTTCTCTCTCTCTTTCTGCCCCTCCCAGCTGTTCTCTCTTTCTCTTCTCTCTCATTCTCTCTCTCTTAAAAAAAAAAAAAATTGGGGGGAAAACAGGGGGCGCCTGAGTAGCTCAGTTGGTAAAGTGTCTGCCTTCAGCCCAGATCATGATCCTGCAGTCCCAGAATGGAGCCCTGCATCAGGCTCCCTGCTCAGTGGGGAATGTGCTGCACCCTCTCCCTCTGCCCCTCACCCCACTCGTTCCCTCTCTCTCTCTCTCTCTCTAGCTGTCTATTAATAAATAGATAAAATCTTTTTAAAAACTTATTTTTAGGGGCACCCGGGTGGCTCAGTGGGTTAAAGCCTCTGCCTTCAGCTCAGGTCATGATCCCAGAATCCTGGGATCAAGCCCCACATTGGGCTCTCTGTTCAGCGGGGAGCCTGCTTCCTCCTCTCTCTCTCTGTCTGCCTCTCTGCCTACTTGTGCTCTTTGTCTGTCAAATAAATAAATAAAACCTTCAAAAAAATTTAAAAAAAACAACAACTTATTTTTAGGGTGCCTGGGTGGCTCAGTTGGTTAAGCAACTGCCTTCAGCTCAGGTCATGATTCCGGAGTCCCAGAATCAAGCCCCACATCAAGCTCCCAGCTCAGCAGGGAGTCTGTTTCTTCCTCTGACCCTCCCCCTTCTCCTGCTCTCTCTCTCTCTCATTCTCTCTCTCTCGAATAAATAAATAAAAACTTTTTTTAAAAAGCCACCTTTTTTAAAAATAAATACAGTTTTAAAACTTTTTTTAAAAAAGAGAAAGGCTTCCTATCCCAATGGCAGAGGGAGTTCATTGCATGGAACACAGCCTTGTAGACATGCCAAACTAAAAGGCTTCTGTGCTCTGGGAGAGCAGTTCCATATTCATATTGCCTTGTGGGGATATCACTATCCATGGCAACTTTCAACAGTTTGCCATCAGAAAATATATAAATGCAATGAAAAGGGCTTTTCTGTTTACCAGTATTTTTGTTGTTGTTGTTTTTTTGGCATCATTTGGGAGAATATATGTTAATATTTATTTTCCCAACAAAACAGTTGATTGGTAGTTAAAAGTAAGTTTACTGTCACTCGTCATCATCATCAAAGTAATAAAAAAAACAAAGAGGGTTTCATTACATAGACATGGTTGATTAATCATTGGCCACATGACTGAATTCATTTTCTAACCTCCCTTTCCCCCACTTCTGCTGGCCTGGATCAAAGTTCCAAACTTCTAATCAGGTGGTTGTTCTTTCCAGTAAGCAGTGTTCCTAAAGCTATCTAGGACCCCACCTTGACTCACCTCAGTAGCACAATGAAGACACTCCTGTCACTTAGGAAACTCCAAGGGTCTTTGAAGCTCCCTGCCAGGAACTGAGAACAAAGACCATACACATGGTTTATTATACCACAAAACTTGCAAGAAATGTAAAGAACGCCAGTGGAAAGAGGGCATAGTGAGCAAGGGAGAGTGGTATAAAATGGTAGTGGCCAAACTTTGCTGCACACTAGAATAATGTGGGTTTCTTTAAAAAATAATGTCTGTCTGTTACCCTCAGACAGTCTAATGTAAATGGCAAAATGCAAAAAAAAAAAAAAAAAAAAAAAAAAAAAAAAAATCCAGGGCATCAGGATTTTTTAAAGCACACCATGTAAATCTAATGTACAAAATGTTTGGAAACCACTGATATTAATTAAGGTTGAAAGACAAGAACTTAGTCAGACAAAACCCTTCGGGACAGGTAAGTACTTGAAATTTTCTTCTAAGTCCAATGGAAAGCTGCTGAAAGAATTTTGTGTATGTGCGTTCTTTCATTTCAGAGATAATCTCAATCGTGTAAACCAAAGTCTTAAGAAGGGAGTAATAAAACTATTTTTATAATAGCTATATGATAACACCATGAAATAGAGTGAAATATAAGTATGGGAGAATGAAGACCAGTTAAAAGAGATTCTAATGCTAGAGTGGGCAGTTAGGTTCTAACAGGATACACGGAGGTCAGGAAGAAGGAAGTCCTGGCCAGCTCGGCGAGGTCCGCGGTCTGTCCCAGCAGCACTCCACAAGAAGCCCAATCAAACCAGACAGGCCCAGGATGGCAGGTGCCATGACGGGAAAGTGCTGACTGAATTAGGAGGAAAAAGGGAAAACCCCTGCTTATTGCTCCAAGTAGTGAATATTACCCCCGCTAGTTAAGAACTGCAGATAAAAGATAGAAACCCAAACCTCAGAGATACCTCCCTCTCTCTCTCTCTCTCTGTCTCTGTCTCTTTTTCTTTCTTTTGCTAGCCTCCATCATATCTTGAGTGTACTTTTTGCTTTAATAAACTTTCCCACTTGTGTTACTCTTCCACTGTGCTGTGCATCTGTCCTGAACTCCTTCTCAAGACAACCAAGAACGTTCAGCAATTCTTTTGGGTTGAGCTGGGTCAAGGTCCCAGGACCTGGGGTCACCCCATTCACCCAGTGACTCTATGAGGACAAATCAGAAGACTTGATTTATATTTCTTTTTTTTTTTTTTTAAAGATTTTATTTGTTTATTTGACAGAGAGAGATCACAAGTAGACAGAGAGGCAGGCAGAGAGCGGGAGGGGGAAGCAGGCTCCCCGCTGGGCAGAGACCCCCCCCAATGCGGGTCACGATCCCAGGACCCTGAGATCATGACCTGAGCCGAAGGCAGAGGCTTTAACCCACTGAGCCACCCAGGTGCCCGAGACTTGATTTATATTTCTTGAAGCCTGGGTGATACAAGACTGGTGTCTGCACCAGGCCTGAGGAATTTAAAAGCCTAGAAGTGGGTACGGCGGACAGTGGTAACTGAGAAGATGGCTTCATTGAGGGAACATTTTCTATCGACAAGTTCAATGTGTGTGTTTTTTTTCCTTTGAACTGGAAAGACGTGACCTTGTGTCTAAAAGGGACTTTGTCCAGGAAGTGTGGTAGAGACCCAGGCATAGGTGGCTAACAAGGAGTTTTAAATAGTCAGTGAGAAAATGTCAAAGAACTACCAATGAGCAATCTGCAATAACGGGAGAAACTCCAAAGGACCCACGCAGCCCACAGTAGAAGAATCCATTGTAAAACACTAACCAAGCCAGAAAGTGTCACACCAGCTCACAGCAGTACCAGGAAAGAAACATCTTTACTGTCCCTTACTTTCCCTTCTCTTCTCCTTTCCATTTTGGGGGAACAATGTCATCTTTGCCTTGATGTGTGGGATAGAGAAACAGGGGCAGAAATACGAGGCAATAAAAAAGAAAAGAATTCTTCTACATTTCCTATTCCCAGCAGGTGTGAGCTGAGAGAGAGGTAGGGCACCCAGCACTAGAACTCACCAACATCCCTCTGTTCCCTTTTTCAGGAAAATGAAGACACATTTTCCAGCCCCTTTCAATTACATGGGGCCTGTGACTATGTATAACTGAAATTGGACTGAAAATGCCATGTGTCACTTTCAAACTGTAACAATAAGAACCCTCTGTGTGACTCTGTTATTCCCTCTTTCCCAGCAGCAAGGAGGTCCCTTGTCAACATGGCACCACCCCAAGAGAGACAGCTTTGATTACTGAATTACTACAAGGAGTAGTTACTGCTTTGGTACTCGAAGGACTTAGGATAAACAAACAAAGAAAAAACAAACGAACAAAAATCCAGAACTTGTGTTGGGTCTGTTACCACAGCACAACTTGATCTGTCCTAATTAATACAAGGATAGAAGATTTAACCTAGAATGAAATTTGGAGTCTGTATTACTACTTGGGACTGAACATACTAATTATTGATCTGAAACTGTTTTCAGGGTCAAAGAGCCTACGAGGCTTTTATTATCTAAGAGCTTCTTTGAGATTTCAGCCAAGGGCAGGGAGAAAAACAGCCACACGGACATTTGCAAGGTTTTGGGGAGGAAAAATTACATTACTTTATTGTTTCAGCCTCAAAACTTATACTTCTATAGTGCTGATTATGGGAGGTTTCTGGAAATTCTCACTAACCTAGGTCAACCTATTTAAGAGATTACTTCATGTAACAAGGAAAATAATGGTATATAGATTTTTAAAAACTTCCTCTGAGCTTCCTCTGAGTTTCAGGTATGGATAGGGTTAAGTCGCAAAGGAATGGAAAGGACAGCCATCCCCCAGGAGTTACGATTTTATGTTTCTGGAAGATTTTTATAACTTGAATAGACTGTCATGCCATCAACTACTTGAAAAGACAGTCTTCATTGCCTTCGATTACTGTTGGTTATTTCTGCAACAGCAGTGGGGATGGGGAGCCATCACTGCCTCAGAGATACAGCTACGCTGCTTAAATATCCATAGGCATTGTTTGACTAGTGTAGATTGCAAAAACAGCCACATGGCTCTGCTTTTTTCCTCTGTGCTGCCAAGACTCTGGTCTCGTCTTTTGACTTGATTTAACCAACAGACTGAGTTGAAGGAAGGAACACAGTTCAAGTTCTGAGCTTGGGACTGATCTGGCTTCTTGCAACCCTGGAGTTGTCATCAGTCAGTCCAGGCTAGCGTGACAGAGGGTGAGAGATAGGCAGCCCAGTCACTTTTGTTGTCCCAGCTGATGACTACCCCCCCCTCCAGAGAGAGATCTGCCCAGCAGATATTCGGGTGGCTGCCAACACATGGGGGATCCCAGCTTAGACTGGAAGAACTAGAAGAATAGAACTCCCAGCTGTGATCTCCATGCTGACCCATAAGATTGTGAACAAAATGAACGGATGTTTTAATTCATTAACTTTTGGATGATTTTTTAACCGACAAAAGCTGGTTGAAAAGACAAGGATGAGATAAATACTGTTCGTAAGAAACTCTGCTAATTGTTTACGAATGGTAACAGAAAGGAAAGGCTATTATTATGGAACAAATAAATACCAAGTGTCATAAACGCTACATTTAGAGAGAGAGGGTTAGATTTTATAGCTACTCATTTTTACGTCTTGTATTAGTAATTTGGCCTGTCTTAACAAAATTCCATAGACTGGGTGGCTTCAACAGAATTTTATTTTCTCACAGTTCTGAAGGCTGGGAAGTCCAAAGTCAAGGTGCTAGCTGATTGGTTCCTGGTGAGAATTTTCCCTAGCTTGCAGAAGATTGTCTTTTCTTTGTGTCCTCACATGACAGTGTCTCCCCTTCTTAGAAGGGCATGAGCTCTATAGGATGAGGGTCCCACCCTCATGACCTAATTCAACTTTTATCACCCCTTCACGGGCTGTGTCTCCAGATACAGTCACACTGGGGTATATGGCTTCAGTGTGTGAATTTGAGGGGAACGGAAACATTCAGTCCATAACAGCTCGAAAAACACTATTATTGTTGACATTTCTAGAGTAAAAAACCACTTCGTTATTGTAGGATCGAAAGTCATTATTCCTTCCCCCCGCTTCCCCACTAAGTGATTTTCCCTAACACACATTTTCTTAGGAATGCAACTTTTACATTATTAAACTGAACAGATTATACAAATAAGTCTCTCTAAAATTTTTGCTATACAATCCGACATTTTATGAAGTGAAAGGATTACATTGGAAGAAATAACTTGAGCTTCAGCAGCTTTTTGGAAGTCAAGGTAGCCTTTAAAACAAATCGCATTTGATGAAGCAAAATAGAAAAATAATCCTCAGAGGCGCACATACACATCCTGGCAGTTTAATTATCTCCCGTTCTTCTCGCACGTTTTTATTTTTATGTTTAGAAATAAATGGTCAACTTGTAATATTATTTGAATAACAAAATAGAAACAGTTACATTAAGTAAATGGCAAAGAATGTTTAAAGTCTATTAGGTATTCCTATACTAAAAGTTTACTAGAATGCATATAAAAAGGCCTTTATGCAAATTTTCTATTTTTCATTGTGCAATGCTGAGTAAATATTGTTGCTTGCTGCTGTGTCGTTTTACACTTGAAGTGTTTATATTTTCTTAATAAAAGAATGCTTAAGTATATAGCATAATATTTACATATTAAAATATCAAAGAAGGACATATTCAGTTCTATGAATATTATTAGTGGACTACTATTATATGTTTTCATATTTTATACTCCAACTGAAGTCAATGGATATAGATCATTTGCTACCTGACATCATGAAGATATTTTTCTGTGTTGATAATTTTGTCTTTCGCATTTAGGTCTTTAATCAACCCAGACTTGATTTTATGTGTGCATAAAGTAGCATTTTGATTTGTTGTTCATATGGATACATTTGATCTGAACAGTATTTATGGAAGAGATTGTTCATCCTCCACTAATCTTCCATGCCATCTCGGTCACATATATGTCTGTATACCTATACATCTGCTTTTAGGCTGTCCATTTTATTTCATTAGTCTATCTCTGCAACCATACCACATTACCTTAATTATTATAGATCCATAATAAATCTTAATATCTAATAAAGCAAGCCTTAGCTCTGATTCTTCTATTTCAAGACTGTCTTGATTTATGTACCCTCTTGAATTTACATATAAATTTTAGAATCAGCTTATTAATTTCTACAGAAAGAAAATGCTGTGATTTTGACTAGAGTCATTTAGAGGTAAAATCAATTAATATAATTTATTTTTAATTCATTTAGATATTGTTTAATATCTTTCAATAAATTTTAAAATATCTCTCAGAGTTCTTGAACATATTCTGTCAGATATGTTTTTATGTAACTTGTATGTTTGGTGTTATAAATGTAATCTCCAAACCTTTTTGTTTGTATTCTTATTTATTATTGTTATTTGAGAACACTATTTTACTATACAGATTTTTATTTAGCAACTTTTTCTTACTCTTCTACTAATTTGAATGATTATTTGCAAGTGTTTTCGTTATTCCTTATACACAGTTACATGATTTGAAAATTAGTTTTTAGGGGTGCCTGGGTGGCTCAGTGGGTTAAAGCCTCTACCTTGGGCTCAGGTCATGATCCCAGGGTCCTGGAATCGAGCCCCGCATCGGGATCTCTGCTCGGCGGGGATCCTGCTTCCTCCCCTCTCCCTCTGCCTGCTTCTCTGCCTACTTGTAATCTCTGTCTGTCAAATAAATAAATAAAATCTTTAAAAAAAAAAAAAAGAAAGAAAAATAGTTTTTAGTTTTTATTTCTTTATTCTTTCCAATCTTTACACACTTACTTCTTTTTCTTGTCATACTGCATTAGTTAGAAAAAGTGGTAAAAAATTAAATAATAGAGGTATTGCTTGGAATCTAGGTCTTCTTCCTGAATTCAGAAGCAGAGCTTCTTGATGTGTTGTTCTCACTGTGTATAAAGTTCACTGTTGATTTTCAGTCACATTAAGGAAGTTCCCTTCTGTTTCTAATTTGTCAAGAACATCAACATCAATGTACATTGTATTTTAATAAGTGTTGTTTGGGCAATTATTGAGGTATTTTATGATCTTTAATTTTATAGTATGACAAATTATATTAACGTTTCCATATTAATACTTTATCTTCCTGAAGTAAAAGCAACTTTGTCACATGGATTATACCATTTATACTTCTGGTATGTTCTAAATTCTTTTTCCTAGCATATTACTTATGACTTTTGCATCATGTTTCTTAAATAAATTTTGCTCATGTTTTTCTTTCTTTACTACCTTTGTTGCATTTTGGCATTAAAATTACATAAATAGGCTTTTAGTGCCCTGAAAAAGTATGATGACATTTGCAAAAATTTACTGGTTTGAACTTGTTGACAGAGACTCTGTGCTTGGAATTTTCTTAGTGGAAATATTTTCGACTACTGATTCACTCTTCTAGTAATTATAAGACCACTCAGACCTTCCAGTTCTTCTTTGGGTAAATTTGTATATATATATTTTTTTTTCTTGAAATTTGTCAATGTAGTTGAAACATTTTAATTTACAACATGAGGTTTTCATAAAACTTTCATAAATATTAAAAATCCCAGAAATACCCAAATGAATTATAACTTATGCACTCAAAAATCTGCACCTGACTGTTTATAACAGTTTTATTCCTAATTGCTAAAACCTGGAAGCAAGTAAGATGTCCTTCGATAGGGGAATGGATAAGGAAACTGTGGTTATCCATACAATGGAATATTTCTCAGCAATAAAAATAAAGGAGCGATCAAGCCATGAGAAGACCTGGAGAAAACTTAAGAGCATATTGGTAAGTGAAAGAGTTCAATCTGAGAAGTCTACGTACCATATAGTTCCCACTCTAGGACATTCTGGAACAGATGAAACTATGAAGGTGATAAAAAAATCAGTGGTTGCCAGAAGTTGGGAGAGGCAGAGTGAGGGATGAAAAGACAGAGCACAGGGAATTTTTAGAGCAGTGAAATTATTCTGTATGATACTGTAATGTGTACGTATAATACATTTATTCATTTGCCAAAACCCATAGAATACACAGCACAGAGTGAACTCTAATATAAATTATGAACTTCAGTTAATAATAATGTATCAATACGGGCTCATCAATTGTAACAAATGTTCACACTAATGTAAGATTTAATAGTAAGGAAAACGACACTCAGGCGAGAGAATGAGTATATGGGAATTCTCCATATTTTCTGTAAACTAAAACTGCTAAAAAATAGTCTATTAAATTAAAAAATAAATAAAAGTGTTGTATTAACTTACTTGTCATATGATGTTTCCTAGTTTCTTTTATAATTGCATCAACCTTTAACCGTATTTTTCCATTACTATATTACATTTTTATAATGATGGAATCCACAGCTGTCTAAATCCTGGACCTAGTTTCTTCTTTTACAAACTCTTTATGTACCATTAAAACACTACATTTTTCCTAATTGACTTATTTTACAGGTTATTACTTTGAGAAACAGTTTTAAGGAATGCTCTCATTAATGTTGGTTTCCTTTCTGAATAGTCATTTTTTTAAAATTAGAGCTTTATTATTGTTGGCAAATTGTGATTTTTTTCAAGATCAATAACATTTGCTCAACACCAGCTGCATCAACTCGGGTAATTCTTACCTTACCTCAGTGTACACTTGCGTAAAATGGTCAATTTAATAAATTTATTTATTTATATTAACACTGTGGTCACATAAATCCAACAGAATAGGTATTCCACAACTTTAGACAAGTTCCATAACCCTGACTTATTGGTATTTTCCCCATGAGCATGGAAAACAGAAAAGAACCAACTTAGACAATTTTAAAAAGGTGTATGTCTCAGGATGCACTGACTGTCCTATGTTCTCTTTCCTTTTGAATTCAACTCACCTGCCCAAAGAGAAAGGCTTATTTATATAGCCCTGTGGTTGCCCAAGAGAGTCTGGTTGTGTTTTACTTGAGATGTTAGGTTAATATGATTTTCTTAAACTTCATAACTCAATCCACTTTCTTTATTTGGAGCAGAAATTTTTCCCTTGAATTACAAATGATCTAGGTCAATTCTTTTGCATTGACTTAAGCAAAAAGTTGGAAATATCAGGCTGACTTTATGATATTCTCTGTAATTAAGCAGAGAATTTGTTTTCTGATATTAGTTATTTTTTCCCTAGTATTTGATTAGTATTTTTTCTTTTGCTTATTCAATTTGTGGGAACTATAGGCATGAAAAGCATAGGGAAAAAAACTCTTACTGCATAAATTTTGAGGTTTAGAATAGAATTGCACACTCTTTTATTTAGGATAAACTTGAAACTAATTAAATTATTTCTACTTCAAATTCCAAAATATAAAGAGCAATAATACTAATGGGAAGAAATGATGAAAATAGTCTTTTCTTCTTTTTCTGGGAATGTGCCCATGTTTTAGAATTCATTGCATTTTTTTCACTTATAGGTCTTGGGCACAAAATTTCTACTATTTAGATATTTGCTAATAAAATTCATTGTCAAAGTCTGGAGCAGACATTTTTTTAACTTTCTTAAAAAAAACTTATAATTCTATATTTACTTTTTAAAAATGTCCTCTGGAATTCAAGCAAATTCTATAAACAGAAAAAATCTAAAAATCAGATGTCTACACTAGGTCAGTTGCTTAGAAAACAGTTGTAGTATTACCATGATTGAACCTATCCCATCTGAAAGGAGAACCCAGACCAAGTAGTTTAATAGTACTGATCACTAGTTACAATGGAAGAGGAAGACCTACAAGACAATCAGAGAATGGTGAGGACACCCAGGGTTTCACATCAATACCCAGAAATTAGTGTCAGTCAAAAGTTATCCTAGAGTTGGGGAGACAAAGGAGACAATGATGCTGCAAAAGCTTGAGCATCCAGAACGTGCAGACAGAAGCTGGAATCGTAGAGGAACAGCCACTTGTGGAAGCAAGGCCCAGTTGGGAACTGGGATCACGGCAAGGTTTGGCTCAATAAAAATTGTGGCCACAGAGAGAAGGTCTGCTAGAAAGAGAAGGAATTATGGGGACTTGGTCTATACTAAAAATGTAACCCAAAGCCAAGAAAGAAGGCAACAAAGGAACGTGGTTTCTCTCCCACTGTCCTCCTTTTTTTTTTTTTTTTAAATCTCCCATTAGCTGTATCTATCCAGAAAACAATTGGCAAAGGGGGGTGTGGAAAATCAAGTTTGTGAGAATCAGGACCCTGAGACTCTGAACTGAAGAGTAAAAAAATTAATCTTTTCTCGGAGTGAAGTAGTCATGATTTGGGGAAATTTGGCAGAAAATCTATAAATAAGGATTAGGAAAAAAGTAAGAAATGTAGGGTTGGAAAATTCTATAATGACTATCAGTAACATTATAACAGATGGAAATATTTTCATGATTAGTGTTTATATTAAGTTTTATGGCAAAGAACAAAAGTCTCAGATATGTTTTTAAAAATATCCATGAGTGCTTGAATCAGTAGGAAATCTTACTTCATAAAGTTCTTGACAAATATCTTCTAACACTTATTGAACGTGGATGATGGGCCATTCACAGGGCTATCCATGCTCTTTCTTATTTAATCCTCACAAAAACTCTAAAAAGTAGATACAATTGTTGTCATTTTGCAGACGAAGGGAGGACTAATTCTGTGAAGTTACAGTGGTAGTAAGTGGGAGAATACCTATTCAAAGCCTTGTTTCCTGATCTCTAAGCTCTGTCCAGATCACCATGTAATTCTGTCCCAGTCAGTGCTGGTCTGATGAGGCTTCATTATGTGTTATTCATAATTACCTTTCTGAGCAGATGGCTCTCTCCCACTTCCACAAATCTGGCTCACAATAAGGATGGTTAAAATTAAATAGATGCTTTATAACCAACCCACACACAAAAGATGAAATCATTCCTGCTTACGTGACCAATGATCTTCTAAAGGCTATATGTACATTTTTATCTCCTTAATCATCTGTAAATACTCTGTTATTCTAGAAGATGGCTAAGGGGGTAGGTAGATTGAAACAGAAAAGGAAAGCATTCATCTATAGGCGGAGTCATCTCTTCCCCCAAAGCAGCCTCCCAACTTCCTCAGCCTCCAGAACCCTGCTGGGTTTGCTTTGCCAGTCCAGAAATGGAAAAGCATTTGGTGGTCAGCATTTACACACATTGCTACCTTTCCCTGGTCAAAGGAGGCTCATCTGATGACCATGGCCCCATCCTGCACATTGGACACTACCAGTCAACGATGGAAATTTCAGCAAGATGTAGAAGAGATGAAGAAGTCTAAGACTCCACTGAGACAGTTTTGCAAGAGTCGAGGGAAATGGAATGTTCTATTTTAGAGATATTATAAGGTCCATCACCTCCATCTACAGGTCATTTTTGTGCCACTCAGCCACTGCTCTGTTGATGACATTAAAGATGTCTTCGTTACCCAGGCGCAGGAACAACAGATAGAGCCAGCTGTTGGAAATCCAAAGCGCTCTGACATCAAGCCCATTGCACAGCCCAGAGCAATGTATTTTTATGTTGAAATTGACAGTGAAAAGAAACTTTCCCACAAAATTTAAAAAAAAAAGAAAAATTCCCTTGCAGTTCAAAAAGGGAGTCCTGGCCAGTGAAGCCATTCTTAATACTCCCAACCGTCTGGCTGGAGGCAGTGCCACATAAGCAAGGAAGAGGCAACCCTGGCCCACAACTTCTGGAGAAACTTTGAGCTCTTGGACTTCATTCTTGATGACTGAGCAAAGAAAAAGGTGCTTTGTGAACTTCACAGGAAGTAGGAGCAACCTATTCATAAAGAAATTAGTCTCTCAAGGACTCCTGTGGAAACCATCTGCAGCAAAGAGGCCCAATATTGAAATGTTTTCTGGAAAAAATCACATTCTAGGATGAACATCTTATGTTAAAAGCATGTCTGTCATCCAGCTCCAAATACAGATTGTGTTTACCTACATTTTCAAAAAAGCATTTAAATTATCCAATAAAATCCAAGTGTTTTCCCGTGAAAAACAAATTGAATTATGGGTAGGGTCAACAGAAATTCTGCTTTTTTGCTTTAACCCAAATTAGATAAGTACTTGGTTCATTGATTATTTATTTATTATTTATTATTAATTACTAATGCACTATTTAGTGTGTGTGTATGTGTGTGTGTGTGTGTATGTGTTGTAGGGAAAGGTACAACACGCTATTACAAAACTCTTTCTCAAAACAGCGTAAGCCAATGTGATTCTAGAACCTTATTTTTAACAGGTATCAGTACTCAAAATAATAATATATATCAGTATATATGCTATATATTAATCAAATTTAATCTTTATATATTCCTTTATAATGCTAGCCATTTCTTAGAGAAATACACCTCAAAAAAAAAAAAAAAAGAAGAAGAAAAAAGTAAAGAGAGGAGCATCCATTCGGCATCAAGAAAATACATTAGGGCCAGCATGATATTAGGTAAAGGGCAATTGTCAAGGATTCAGGTGTCCCAACTATGCTTCTCCTTTACTCTGTAACCTTGGACATGTTACTTAGCCTCCTTTGTTTGCAGTCATTTCTCCATAGAAGGAGGCAACTACTTCCTGCTTTTCTACCTCAAACACATGTGAGGTAGGAAAATGTAAAATGAGATGACTGATGTAAATATACTTTGCAAGCTAAAATGATATACAAATTCAAGTTGTAAAAATTCTCCTGAGTTTTTCTATGCTGGTCTAGATACACACTCATGTACTAAAAATATTTCATACACAGACAGAAACACACACACACAACAGGCCTGAGAAACAAGTGCCATGCCATGTATATGATGCACACTTATATGTTGCAATGTATGAATCGTGAGCGGTGTTGGAGGGGAGGGAAACAAGACCCGTGAGTTGGATAGACTGCAGCAATTCCCTTGGCTCCTATCTTACTGGTCATGTCTCTTCCTGTGCTATCAAACAAGTAGCAGAGGAAGGAGAATAGCATGCCATTCATTCACTGCTAGGAAAGGCATATATGGTAGAAAATCAAATTAAGTTATCAAACTATATGGTGGTTCCCTAAAGATTTTTCTTACTGAGATGGAGGGCAAAACCTCACCATTACATTTCAAGTTAGAAGAATCTGGGATAGTACTTCCTCACATAAATCACAAAAAGAACTTTATCACGATTGATTTCTGGAAAAATAATAAGAAATGTGAAAATTATCATAAAGAACAGAACTGAGCTCACTATTATTTTAAATAACAGTTCTCTGTGCAAGATAACTGTACTACTGAAAATTAGAGAAATATGAAATATGAAATTTTTTACTTGGAGGATTTAATTCCAGCTAATTTATTTTCCTTTTTATCAGAAAAAAAGACCAGAAAAAAAAAATGCCATGCCCTGTGGTTGAATTATTGGATTATCCTTGCTGCAGCTATTGACAAACAACTTCATCACTACTAATTTTCCTTGGTTTTTTTTCCACTGTAATTAAACTTATTTTTAAATTTTATTTCCAGTATATTAACATATAGTATTATATTAGTTTCAGGTGTACCAATAGTGATTCAACAGTTCTATGTACATTACTCAGTGCTCATCATGATAAATGTGCTCTTAATCTCTATCACCTACTTCCCCTGTCCCCCAGCCACCTCCTCTGGTAAGCACTAGTCTGTTCTCTATAGTGAAGAGTTTGGTTTTTTTGTCCCTTTTTTCCTTTGTTTGCTTCTTTTGTTTCTTAAATTCCACGTATGAATGAAATCATAAGATCTTTGTCTTTCTCTGACCGACATTTCACTTGGCACGATGCTCTCTAGCTCCATCCATGTCATTGCAAGTGACAAGATTTCATTCTATTTTATGCCTGGATAATATTCCATTGTATATACAAACCACCTCTTCATTATCCACTCATCTATTTATGGACACTTGGATAGCTTCCACAATTTGGCTGTCATAGATAATGCTGCAATAAACATAGAACTGCATATCTTTTTGAATTAATGCTTCATATTCTTTGGGTAAATACCCAGCAGTAGAATTATTGGATCATATGGGAATTCTTTTTTAACTTTTGAGGAACCTCCATACTGTCTTTCACAGTGGCCACACTAGTTTGCTTTCGACAGTGCTCGAGAGTTTATTTTTCTCCACATCCTCACCAACACTTGTTGTTTCTTGTGTCTTTGATTTTAGCCATTCTGACAGGTTTGAGGTAATATCTCACTGTAGTTTTGATTTGCATTTCCCTGATGATTAGTGATTTTGAGGATCTTTACATGTATTGGTTGGCCATCTGGATGCCTTTATTGGATAATTTTGCTTTTTTATAGTTTTCTTTTTAGACATGTCAGAGATCAGCCTTTCTGATTGTCTTTTTTTTGGAGCTACTTTAAGGAAAATTTCAATCTACTCGTTTCTGTGTTGGTCTTCATCTTCTTCTTGATTTCCTAAAGGTTGTTAGTTATTCTTTTTTCCTAAATTTTGAAATAAAATATGTCACACACTAAGTAAAGGACATAGTATCAGAAAAAAACTGTATGTGAATAGATTTAACACCTTGGACTTCAGAACATTTTTGGTACATAATAGAGAAACGTAGTTAAATAGATTTGTCTACATGAAATGATAGCTACTTATTGGGAAATGCTGATTATCATATTTTATTCTGGTATATATCCTAAAGTGGCAGAGGCTTGCATTTGTCTTGTGTAATCAACCTGAATTTATATGATGAATAAAAACTGACAAACTTTGGTGCAGAATAACATGATTTATTTAGTACTGATACCAGGTCTCTAGATGGTGGAGCCAAATGGGTCTAAGGGCTGGCAGTAGGCCTTGAAGAAAGATAAGACCATCTTTTAGTTTCAGAGGACCAGAATGTCTGGGATGAAGCACAAGTGAACCATTGTTCTTCTAAACACAGCACTGTCCTCTATCTAATTCATAGGGAAAGAAATCCTCACTGATAATCTAATAATTTGTCCATTTTTATTGTAGGTATTATTGTGGGTTTTCATCTTTTTCTATATTTTCATAGACATATGTGTTGCCAGAATATGATTAAAATAGACACTCAAACTCAAATGGAGACTAGAGAGTAGAATATTCTTAAAGAATGCAAAATTCTAGTTATTGAGATATGGAAGGAATCATTTAACTTTAGACTTGAGTGCTCTCATCTGGCGCCAGCAGGGCCATTGCTGTGGCAGAGGCCAGAAAGGCCCAGGGGGAGGTTGGTGGAGTCCTGCTGTTGGGAAGAACAGCTGCTCCTCAGACACAAGTCCCTCCTTGAGGTCCATGTTTGGGCATCCGCCGAAACGGACTCTGCCGTGCGCTCAGATGAATGACATGATAACAGAGTTAGCTGAAGAACACCCTCAAGTTTTGATTGTGGAGTTAGAAGTTGAAGCTCTTCCTTAATGTAGAGGCTGCTTTCAGGCAATGGGTTTGAGCGATGGAAGACAGAAAGGACCCACAGCAACACCCTGGCTGACAACAAGTCCATCAGGGGACCCACCTCAAGATATCCATAGGCTCTAACAGACCACTGGGCTACTTCCAACCAGGCACAGTCACCAAAAAACGGATAATTCCATATGTCCCATACCTCCTCACCTTCCTCCTTTAACTATACCCCCTGACCCGTGACCTCATGGCACACAGTCTTTCCTCTGCTGTCCTGCCCATGGCTCCCTTGTGGTGTATTCAATAAACATCTATCTCCTTTTTTTCTGCCTCAGGTGAATCCTTTCACACCCAGGCCACCAACCCCCACTCTATCATCATCCCACATTTGGGGTCCCTATCCTATCAAGACAGATACCACATTTAGACACCAGACTTAAGTATCTGAAAAATATGAAATTAGGTTTCCAAGATTTCTCAGAAAAATGACCTAATCAATGGCGCACATGCCTAAGTTGACCAAAAAAGTTCAGTGACATGAATCTAGAGGCTCCTTCCCACCCAGAGGTAACAAGCATCCTAAAGAAGATCTCAAGCTTGGCCTGAAGAGATGAACTCCTGCCGCCCCTTGCATGTTTTTCATGAACAGAACTCCTCAAGAGCCCCACTGCAGTTTCAGCAAGCAGGTGGTGGAAATTCTTAACAAACATACTATTTAGTTTAGCAGTTTTGGTATCTTCTCACATGACAAAGTTTCAGAGACTCAAAACCTATTCCAATTGGCCCACCTTGCCCCAGCTCTATGTTTCTGGAGAGCTCATAGGAGGACTAAATATAATTAAGGAGATGGAAATATCTGACAAACTACAGACAATTTTCCCCAAAGCTCCCAAATTAGAGGGAAGGCTCAAAGTACTGACAAATAAAGCTTCTGCTGTTCTCCTTATGGAAGGAAACAAACAGGAAGCAAAATGTGGATTCAGCAAATTCTGGAAATAAGAAATAGTGCTGGTGTCGAATATGAGACATTTGCTGTATCAGAAGCTGAAGAAGTTCTGCAGGGGTGAAAAGCTTACTCAAATCGGTCCACGTACCCTCAGCTGTCTATAAAAGGGGAGCTTATTGGAGATACGGATATTGCTAAGGAACTAAAAGACAATGGCAAGTTGCCGCCAATACTGAAAGGGGAGAATTTGTGAATGTTCAACTTGGTACCCCACCATTGCAGGAAATACTTCATCCCAGTGGGGCCTCCTGACTCAGGTCTCAGAAGAAGTGAAGGGCAGGGACTGCTTCCTACCCAGTTAGGCTTGGTGTATTTCACAAGTTTGTGCTAAATATATGTATGTTTCATTTTTTTTTCACCACACACAGAATACAATAAACATCTTCAAATCCAATTAAAAATAGTTTGTGTAAAAAAATAATTTAAAATATTTAATAATTTAATAAAATAAAAATAATTTAATAAAAAATAAAATCAAAAACAATTTAAAATAAAAGGGGAAGTTAAAGTCTGTGTTATCAGTTATCTACTGTGGCATTCCAAAGGAATTAAAACTGAGGCTTAAGACATTTACTTGTTCATAATTCGGCAATTTGGGCTGCCCTCCATTGGATTGTTTTTCTGCACATCGCTCCTAGAGTCACTCATGCAGCTGCTGAAACTGAGATCTCTTCTGGGAATGGATGGTCCAAAATGTTAGTGGTTACCCAGGACAGCACCCCAATTACCTCAATATTGCTACTCAGAAAGTTATCCAAAAATTCCTATTTGGTAAAAGCAGGTACCTTAAAGCCTCTTTGGCCCAGGCATACAAATCACACAAAGTCACTTCTACCATTCTGCTCAAATCAAGACACAGGCCCACCCAGATTCAAGAGGTGGGGAGATAGATTCTACCTCTTGAGGAGAGCTGAGAAATTCACATTGCAAAGGGACATGAATACTAGGAGGTATGACTCACTGGATGGTCTTATTGTAATAACCCATCAGTCTAGATATAAAACCATTCTTCCAGAATAATGATTATAACAACTGTTAATATGTACTAAAAAATTTACAAGTATCTAATAACTATTCTACATAACATATAATTTTCAAACAACTCTCTGAGATAAACACAATTATTTTCACAATTTTACAAATGAGAAAACAAGATCATATGATGTAAATGTATTAAAATTGTTTCAGTAATTAAATATTAGGAATATGATCTCAATTAAGAAGTAGGCAGATATAATAAGAACAAAAGAGAGAGTCCAGAGTTAGGCTCAAATATATGTGGGAATTCAATCTAGTATAAAACAGTCATTTCAAATTATTAAGATAAAGTATACTGTGCAACAAATTATTAAGTTATCTGGTAATTGTTTAATTACATGGATCACACACAAAATGAGCCATTTGAAAAAAAGTTAACATTTGATATACAACTTATTCATGAAAATGAATGCAAATAGGTTGAATGTATAATTAAATAAATGTTAATCCTGCAGAAGTACTGATATATGGTGTAAGTAAATATATTAGAGTGACCAAGCACATTTAGACCACAAAATCTTAGGGTAAGCCTGGCTGTGAAAACCAGAAAGTCAAAAAATATTATAGGTTTTTATTACATAACAATAAGCTAAGACTCCTTTAAGACTTATAAGTACTATTCTAAACGTTTTACAATTATTGTAGCATTTGATATTCACACAATTTCTATGAGGTAGTCGCTAGCATTACTCACATGTTATATCTGAAGAAACTGACACATAGAGTTGTTCATTATCTATAGTCGTATAGCTTCTAAGAAGACGAGCTAGAATAGGAACATTAACATTCTGACTCCATAACTTGTGCTCCGTCATAAAAATAACTTTTTTTTTAATTTTTTTTCATTAACATACAAGGTATTATTAGCCCCAGGGGTAAAGTTCTGTGAATCTCCAGGTTTACACTTCACAGCACCCACCATAGCACATACCTTCCCCAATGTACATAACCCAACCACCTTCTCCCTAAAAATAACTTTTCTTTTAAGATTTTATTTATTTATTTGACAGACAGAGATCACAAGTAGGCAGAGAGGCAGGCAGAGAGAAAGAGGAGGAAGCAGGCTCCCTGCTGAGCAGAGAACCCGATGTGGGGCTTGATCCCAGGACCCTGGGATCATGACCATGACCCACTGAGCCAAGCAGACGCCCCCCTAAAAATAACTTTTTAAAGATTTATTTATTTATTTAAGAAAGAGAGAGAGAGAGAGAGAGCGGGAGGGAGAGGCAGATGGAGAGGGAGAGAGAATGTCCAGAGAACTCCCCAGTAAGCATGGAGCCTAACACAGGGTTGGATCTCACCATCCATGAGATCACAACCTGAGCCCAAACCAAGAGCCGGATGCTCAACCAACTGAGTCATCCAGGCGCCCCCCAGAAATAAAATGCTCTTAATTAAAAGGCCAAAAAAAGGAAATATATGTTATAAAATAGAAGACATGAAATAGGAAATGGGTTTATAATGGGGATAGCATAAAAGATAATACAGCCAATGGCAAAGAACCTAACAAACAAACAAACAAAAAACAATAGGAAAAAATGGACTAAGAATAGAAATGGGAAATTCACACAGAAAAAGAGACACAAATATTCAATAGAAACAAGAAAACATGTTTGAAAGCACTAGTAATCAAGTAAGTGTAAGCGAAACTAGGGATTATCAATGCCAGTTATTGGTCTGGGAAACCTGAAAGTAGTGAATAATGCTGAGATCTTATGAAAATATAAAGAAATAACTACCCATATGCATTGACAGAGGGATTGTAAATTGGAGGGTGATATGACAAAATATTCCCTAAATCAGAATGACCCTGAAAACCGTAATATTTTCCATAGAAATTTATGCTAAGGAAGATATCTAAATAAATGTGCTAAGATATACATGTATCACATTGTTGTTTGTAGAATAAAAAAAAAAAAAAAAAAGAAGAAACCATCTTAAAATTCCTCAGTAAGGGACAGGGTAATAAAATTTAGAACCACCATGTCATAAAATGGACTCCTGTGTAGGCATTAAAATAGCTGATGTAAATCTATTCACACTGACACTGAAATACCCACTACCTTGTTGAAAGAAAGAAAGCAGGCTATAAAACATTCCGTAATGTGTGCTCCTCTTAATATAAAATTGTATGGTAATACATTAAGAGAGCAAGAAAGGATAGTCACATTGAGATTAATAGTTGGGGTTAATAATAGTTGTAGTTGAAACACAGAAGAATTGATTTTTTTAGTCTTTATTTCTCTACATATTATTTAACTTTTTCATAAGAAGCATTCTCTTTGTAAAACAGAAAGTTTGGCTTTTTGGATGTGATAGCATAAAAATGCTGGAGAATCCTCTCTCCAAAAAACAAGTACAAAACTGGACAAAATTGTGAAAAACACACATTTTAGGGCTGTAAAAAGTTGACCAATAACAACAAAACTGACCACATTTATGTATGAAAAATGACAAAGCTTTGTATAAGAACAGGGGGAGTCTGTCTGCAGCCTCTTTTCCCTTAAATGCTTCCTATACTCTCACACACACACACACACACACACACACACACACACACACACAGAGTCAGCTGACATGGTAATTTTACAAGGGCGGGGCTTGCTAGGAAAACCTGCAGCTTTGCTGTCAGCTGGAGCAGACTTGATTTGGAGCAAAGGGCAATAACTCAGGGATGGCAGTGCTGTCAATAAAAGCATCAAACTCATTAGGTAATGAACAGGGAAAACCTTCTGCTCTGCTAACCTGTGTTTGCAATCTTAAGTGGAGAGAAACTCTAAAAATAAAAGAACCATGGACTGTAACAGGCAAAAATGGTAGCACTGTATTGTTGGATTCATGGCATGCATAGAATATGTATGACAATAACAGCATAAAGTAGGCAGAAATTGTTGTTGTATTTTACTGGAATTAATTCAACATTTAGCTTCACCTAGCTTGTGATAGTAAAGATGTGTATAGTATCCTTAGTGTAACCATTAAGGAAACAACTCAAAAATGTAGAGTTTAAAAAAAAATAATAATGAAAGAGGAGACATCACTATCAACCTTACAGAAATAAAAGAAAATTATAAGGGAATACTATGAACAACCATATGCCAACAAAGTACATAAATTAGATGAAATTGACAAAATCCAGGAAGAACAAAAACAACCAAAACTATCTCAAAAGGAATATCTAAACAGACCTATAATAAGTAAAAAGATTGAAAAAATAAATAAAAACTCCCTACAATGAAAAGCCCAGGCCCAGAGGTCTTCCTTGGTGATTTCTACCAAGAAAGAATTAATGCCAATTTTTCACAACCTCTTCCAAATAGAAAGGTAAGGATTACTTCTCGACTCATTCTACGTGGTCAGTATTACCCTAATACCAAAATCAGAAAAATGTATCTCAAGAAAAAAATCTATAGACTAACATCTCCTATAAATACAAGATGAGAAAACCCTCAATAAATACTAGTAACCTGAACCCAGCAACCTACAAAAAGGACTATATACCATTACCAAGTGGAATTCATTCCAGGAATGCAGGGTTTGACATCCTAAAATTAATTAGTGCAATACATCATAACAACAGGCATCAAAACAAAATCACATGGTTATCTCAACTGATGCAGAAAAATCATTTGGCCAAACTTAACATCTTTCCCGATAAAAATACTCACAAAGAAAGAAGAGAAGAGAACTTCCTTAATCTGATTAAAGACGTATATGAAAAACCCATAGCTAACATCATGCTTAATGGTAAAAGACTAAATGTGTTTCTCCTAAGAAACAATACAAAGATATCCACTCTTACCAGAATAGGCAAATCCCTGCAGACGGAAAGTAAATCAGTGGTTGCCTAGGGCTGGGTCAATGAGGGATTTAGGAGGAAGTGGGAAGTGTCTGCTAATAAGTATGGGGGTTCTTTGGTGGTGACAGAAGTGTTATAAAATTTACCGTGGTGATGTAGGCCAACTCTGTGAATACACTAAAAAGTACTGAATTGCACATTTTAAGTGGGTGAAATGTATTATATATGAATTAAACCCTAATAAAGCTGTTAGTTTTTAAAAGAAGAAAATAAAATAATATACTAAAATATTGATTCAATACAAAAACTGTAAAAGGAAGAATAAAGGGACAAAAAAAGACATGAGATGTTGAAAACAAAGAACAAAATGATAGAGATAAATCAAGATACATCAATGTCTTTTCAAGTATGAGATGGCAGAGGTGGCCAGACGGAATTAAAAAACAAGATCCAGCTGTGTTGTCTGTAAGAGACACAATTTGGGTGTAAAGACACAGCTAGGTTGAAAGTAAAAGGGTGAGGAAAGATATACTAAATATACAGGACCCATAACAGGCCTGGGGTGGCTATACTGACAACAGGCAAAATAGAGTTTAAGACAAAAAAAATTATTAGTGATAGAGAAGGACATTTTATGATACAAGAGTCAATATATATGAAAGCTATACATGTACACACACCTAAGAGTAGAGTCCCCAAATATACAAGCCAAATACAGACAGAATTAAAAAGAAAAACTGACAGACAGTCCAACAGTTACAGGTGATTTCAATACCCCATTCTCACAATTGATAGAAATGGGCAGAAAATTAATACTGATATAGAAGATTTGAATACGATCAAACAACCTAACCTAACATTTATAGAATCTTCCACCCCAAAACAGTAGAATAGTCATTCTTTTCAAGAATAAATAGAACATTCCTCAGGATAGACCATAGTCTTAGCCATTCACTAAGTCTCAGTAAATCTAAGAGAATTAAAATCATATAAAATACATTCATTGAGCGTGATAAAATTAAATTAAAAAGTGACCACCAAAAGAAATTTGAGAGTTCTCAAGTATTTGGAAATTGACCATCTGTAAATAACCCAAAGGTCAAACCAGTAACCACAGGGAAAATAAGAAAATCGTACTTGAAAAAGAAAACACAACATAAAAATTGGGAAATGCCCCTAAAGAAGTGCTTAGAGGGAAATTGAGTCGTTTGAATACTTACATTAAAAAGAAAAAAAAAAAAGATAGAAATAAAAGAAATTATCTAAGCCCGTACCTCAAGAAAAGAGAAAAGAGAAACCTAAATTAAATAGAAAGAAAGAACAAATAAAGAGCAGTGCTGAAATCAATGAATCAGAAAAATATAAAACCAATAAAGAAAAACAACAGAACCGAAAGCTGGTTCTTTGAAGAGCCAGCAAAATTGATACACTAAAAAGATAGAGTGACAGAGAAAAAAAGACTTTCCTCAAAAGCCTTAAATATTTTTGTTTGTTTCGGAGCACCTCGGTGGCTCAGTTGGTTAAGCGACGGCCTTCAGTTTAGATCATGATCCCGGGGTCCTGGGATGAAGGGGAACCTGCTTCTCCCTCTCCGTCTCCCTCTGCCTGCCACTTCCCCTGCTTATTCTCTCTGTCTCTCTCTCTCCCTGTCAAATGAATAAACAAATTCTTTAAAAAAAAAAAAAAAAGATTTTTGTTTGTTTGTTTTAGAGTAGTCTTAGATTCAGAAATAGTACCAGGAGTTTCAACACCCTGCCCCCAGTTCCCCCTATTGTTAAAATCTTACTTTATTATGGTACCTCTGTCACAACTAATGAATCAATATGAGTACAATATTATTAGCTGAAGTCCATACTTTATTTTGATTCCCTTCATTTGTATGAAATGTTCTTTTCCTGTTCCAGGATCCCACTCAGGATACCACATCGCATTTAGTCAGGATGTCTCCCTAGGCTCCTCTAGACTGTGACCGTTTGTCAAACTTGCCTTGCTTTCTTCTATGACTTAGGTAGTTATGAGGATAACTAGTCAGGTATTTTGTAGAATGTCCCTCACACTGAGATTGTCTAATGTTTTTCTCATGTTTAGACTGTTATGCATGTTGGGGAAGAAAGACTACAAAGGTAAAGTGTTTTTCCTCAAGGATACATGTTAGCAACATGACATGGCTGAGGATTTTGACTTTCATCACTTGGCTGCAGTAATTCTTGTCAGATTATTCTAGGGTGAAGTTACTCTTTGGGGCCTCCCCCAGCCTCAGGCATACTATACTCTTTGGAAGGAAGTCCCTATGCTCAGTCTTCACTTAAGGGGGTGGGGGGAGTTATGCACCACCTTCATAAGGTAGGTATCTACATAAATTATTCGTAATTCATAATTCCTTGGTATGGGATATTTGTCTTTCATACTTATTTGATCATTTGTTTATATCAGAATGATCTCATGAGGATTTACTTAAACTCTGGATTATAATCTGATACAACATTTTTTATTTTGTTCTTTAAATCTTCCCAACTTTGGCCATTGGGAGCTTTTCACATCGTCTCCTGTGTCACTTTGAAAAATTCTCATCATTTTGTCTTTTAAGGATTTTCTTACTTTCCCACAAGATCTCTGGGTTTGTCTTGTATTTTCCCGATCCAAGCCTAGGATCCAACATTTCTCCAAGGATCCCTGGTTCCTTTCATTGGAGAAGAGTATTAAAAACCAAAATCTAGATGTCAATGGGCATGTTGCTTGTTTCTAGACCTTCTCAGAGGACAAAGTTAGGAAATGTGTGTGTTTATATTAACCCATGTACACACGTACCTATAGTTTCATACACACACACACACACACACACATATACATATATATATAATGGTATAATGTAAATGAGATAGGTAGATAAATAGATAGATCCATCCATCAGTATTTATATTAAGGTAAATGTGTTTATACTGATACAGTCTCCATCGCTAATTGGGTACCATATGGTTCATTCTAGTCTTCCTCCTTAACTGTAATAATCAGTTGCTTTTAAAAAATGTGCCAAGGTAATTCGGTGGAGGAAATGAGTCATTTCAACACATGATGCTGAAACAATTAGATATCCACAGGAAAAACCTTTAAAAACTAACTAAAAAATTTAAAAAACTTAAAAAAATCTTTAAAAACTTAACTAAATGTTTACTTCACAGCGTTACAAAAATTAACTTAACATGGGTCTTAGATGCAATTGTCAAAGCTAAAACTGGGTGACAAATAATGAGATACTCTTAACTACAGAGAACAAACTGAGGGTTGATCGAGGGAGGTGGGTGAGGGATGGGACAGATGGGAGATGGGTATTAAGGGAGGCACTTGTTATGATGAGCACTGGGTGTTATATGTAAATGATGAACCACTGAACTCTACTCCTGAAACCAATATTGAACTGTATGGCCACTAACTAGAATTTAATAATTAAATAAATAAATACTGAACTAAACTAAAACTCTAAAAATTCTATAAGAAAACATAAGATAAATAAATTTTTGTGTCCTCAAGGCAGACAAAAAATTCTTCAATGTGACACAAACTGCACAATCCATAAAAGAAAAAAATTGATAAACAGGATTTCTTTTTAAGATTTTATTTATTTATTTTTTTGACAGACAGAGATCACACGTAGGCAGAGAAGTCAGAGATAAGATAGGAGAAGCAGGCTCCCTGCTGAGCAGAGAGCCAAATTAGGAGCTCAATCCCAGGACCCTGAGACCACGACCTGAGCAGAAGGCAGAGGCTTAACCCACTGAGCCACCCGGCACCCCAATAAACAGGATGTTATTAAAATAAAAATCTTTTGTTCTTCTAAGGTTAACAGTAAGAAAATGAAAAGACAAATCAAAGACTGGGATAAAATATTTGTGAATCATATATTTGGTTTAAAAAAAACTGCCATTATTCAATATTAAGAAGGCATCAATTCAATTAAAATATGGGTAAAAGATTTAAATAGACACATCACCAAAGAAGATATATGAGTAGCTAATAGGCAGACGAAAAGATGCTCAATATCATTAGTCACCAGAGATATGCAAATTTAAGCTATAATGAAATACCACTAAATACCCACTAAACTGACTAATCCAAACAACCATCAAAACAAAGTTTTAACAAGAATGTGGACAACAGGAACTCTCATGCATTATTGATTGGAATATAAAATCATTTAGTCACTTTAAAAAACAGTTTATCAGTGTTGTTTGTTTGTTTGTTTGTTTTTTAAGTTAACTTTATACTTACTTTAAAACCTGACATTCACTTCCTAGGTATCCTCCCAATGAAAATGAAAATTATGTCCACCCAAAGACCCATGAATGAATGTTATAGCAGCATTATCCATAATATCTAAAAGGTGAAAGCAATCTAAACATCTATCAGTTGGCGAATTGATAAACAAATGTGGTATATCCCTGCAATGGAATACAAGTCATCGTTAAAAATTATGAACCATGGTTTCATGCTGCAACATAGATGAGGTTCAAAGACATTACATATGCTAAGTCATAAAAGTCCACATATTGTAAGAAACTGTTTATATGAAATCTCTACAAATGGCAAATCTGTAAGGGACAGAAAACAGATCTGTGGTTGCCAGGGAGGGACTGGTGATGGGGTGGGGATTGGCTGCAAACAGGCATAACGAAACCTCTGGGGATGACGCAAATGTTCTAAAACCCAGGTTGTAGTGATGGTTGCACAGCTGTATAAATTTATTAAAAATCATTGAGATGTACACCTGCACAGAATGAATTTTATGGTATTTAAGTTATGCCTCAATAACTTCAGAATATATAATAATAGTTTTAAGCATAGGGTAGTATTTAAACAAGAGAGTAGAGAACCCAGCAATGGATATAGACAGAAATTTAACATAGAATGAAATGGCTTTATAAGTCAACAGAAAAGGGGTATGCTATAAATGATGCCAGGACAGTTAGTTATCCATAGGGAAAAAAATAATTATTTTTATTTCACACAATATGAAAAGATAATTTCCAGATAGATTAAACACTGGAAAGTCAAAAATAAGTTTTTAATATTTTTAGGAGAAATTATAACCCTTGGGGTTAAAAAGTTTTTTGTTTTTTTTTTTTTAAAACAAACAAACAAAAACCTATGAAAGAAAGACAGGTAAACCATGAAAATTTCTGATCTTAATACAGTGATGGATAATAGAAACAAGGAAAATGAAGCCACCAAGAGAAAAGAATATATGCAGTGCTGATTTTGGTTAAATGACAAAAGACTAGACTATATCAAGACCTCCTAAAAATCAACAAGAAAAAGAAAACCCCAAACGTGGAAAAAGTATATGGCTAGATCATTTAGAGAAAAGAGAACACAAATAGCCATTGTATATATCAAATCATAATAAACATCTCAAGTGATTATAAAAAAAAAAAAACACATTAAAACAACTAGGTGATCCCCATTTCACATCCATCCAATTAGCAAAAATGAAGAAAAGTCTGACAATACAAGGAATTGGCAGGCATGTGGAGAAATGGTAACATTCAAACACCAATAGTAAGGGTATGCAAATACTTTTTTTTTTCAAGATTTTGCTTATTTATTCAACAGAAAGAGGAGTCACAGCTAGAGAGGGAACACAAGCAGGGGTAGTGGGAGAGGTAGAAGCAGACTCCCCACCGCGCAGGGAGCCCCGTGTGGGACTCCATCCCAGAACCGTGGGATCATGACCTGAGCCGAAGGCAGATGCTTAACAACTGAACCACCCCGGTGTCCCAAGGGTATGCAAATACTTTTAAGAGCAATTTGACCATGGTTAGTTGAATCAAACAGCAGTCTTCAGAATACAAACTTCTAGAGAGATGTGAAGGCATTCTAAATAGTACATAGACACGAAGAGGTTTTGAAAATTAATTTCCACACTGAATTTTACACCTGAAGCCTGTATCGCACTGTACGTTAACTAGTTAATCGCACTGGAATTTATTTATTTATTTATTTATTTATTTATTTATTTATTTTTATTTGTGGGGTTTTTTTTTAGATTTTATTTATTTATTTGACAGATCACAAACAGGCAGAGAGGCAAGCAGAGAGAGGGAGGGGGAAGCAGGCTCCCCACCAAGCAGAGAGCCCGATGTGGGGCTCGATCCCAGGACCCTGGGACCATGACCTGAGCCGAAGGCAGAGGCTTTAACCCACTGAGCCACCCAGGCACCCTAACTAACTGGAATTTAAGTAAAAATTTGAAACTACAAAAAATTTAATTTAATTTAATTAATAAATTAATATTATCTGAAAAACGTTTATCTTCCATACATAGATTGATAAAAGCAAAGAAAAAGGAAGTTATAAAAAAATATTACATACAATTTTGCCTTATTTAATGCATAGACATACTCATGCCAAAACTTTATGTTTTATCTCCTTAAAATTAGAATATTAAAGATAAGTGAACAGCATGTTGGCAAATGCCAATCCACCATTAAATGTGTCCTCTCTGGTGTAGCAATTGTCTGTGATGAGGAAGAACCTGGTAAGCATTCTCATTCCCTTATGTCTTGAATCGTGCCTATGTCTCCAAGATATTAACAAAATTATTTAGAGGGCATGATAAAATAGAAAGGTTTCATCAAAACCACGTGCAATCTCTAATGTTACTGAAAATAAAGAGTTGATTTTTCTCGGTTTTCCGTGAGTAACTGGTTTAGATAGGGTAACTTTAAGTGAAAAATTAATAAATATAATCACATATTTGTTAAGTCTTGGAAAAGCCTTTTTGGCATACTTCCCAGAAATGGAGAAAATCGGTAACTTTGATGAAACAACATTTGCATTTGAAAGGGAGATGACTTCCCTTCATGAACCACATGGGTGATAGCACATATTCTACCCCACCTCTAGTTCCCAAAAACCTGAGGTAGTCCTCATTCCAGGCTGACCCTTGCCACCACTGCGGTGCTGATCCCTGCGAGAAGATTCATAGAGACTTCAGCATGCCAACACTCCAACTGGAGACCTGGTTATCAGAATTTAATGACCATCCTAGTGTGTGTTAACGATGTGATAATATTTTGATGACTGTGCTCTCATTTTCGGACTGCCTTTCTTCTAGAGTTGTTCAAGGAATGTTCCATATGTCCTTTTACATTTTTTAATTATATATGACCAACTCTGGGGTGAAATACAAGCAGAACCATCAAAAAAGAGAAATCCCAGCACTTTTCACCGTAAAACCCGAACTAGTGTCAAGATACAATGTTCTCTCCTTGCTTTAATATTGCAGATATAATTTTTCACAATTGTAATCAATGTACCCATATTATTTTAAAAATTCTATTTTAGTTAACATTACAGAATCTAGATTTTTTTGCATCCCTACCTCATTTACATATTTTTAAGGAGCAATGTGTTATTCAGTTTGTTAATACACGAGATTATTTAATAAAAAAAAAAGTGACGTGGCTTCTAATTCTTTACTTTCAATGAAACTGAAGAACTTAATTAAATTTTTGGCTTAAGAAGCTTGTTAATTATGAATATGCTCTATTATTATTTTAATTTTTGTTTACACACAAAAGAAGTTTAGAGAAATATATAATGCTATTAATTCTGTTACAGCAAAAGACTCGTGTTCTTATCTAGACGTTTATTTGAATAATGAAGATTAAGTTGATGTTGAAAATTATTTCATTTAACTTTATATAATATTCACTTATGTGAACTAATTGACAAAGTCCATCTCATTTAGAAATATATTCCCAATACAATATTACCTTTATCAAAATTTTTTAACATATTTTGTGGTCTTGAGCACTTATGTAATAGTAATTAACTATAAAGCTATCCCAGTGCAAAAATATTTTTAGAGCCTAATGTCACAAGAAAGTTAAATGTACCTGTATAATTATTGTTGAAGAAAACTATGACAGACTGATCAATAAAACACTTTCAAATATAACAGTATGTTATATTAACATAAAATTATTTGAGAAACATGGGATGGAAATATGAATTTGCAAAGTAAAAATTACAGTGCAAAATTTTCAATTCTTAAAGAAGAACCTGCTTATGTATCTTTAAAAAGCCAATAGAGGCAATGTTACTGATGTTTCTGTTACATTTAGTACAGTTTAAAGACAACTATATGAACTTTGCTTTAAAATGTCAGTACGGGGGCACCTGGATGGCTCAGTCCTTAAGCACCTGCCTGTGACTCAGGTCAGGATCCCAGGGTCCTGGGATTGAGCCCGGTATTGGGCTCCCTTCTTAGCGGGGAGTCTGCTTCTCCCTCTCACTCTTCTTCTGTGCTCTCTCAAATAAATAAATAAAATCTTTTTTGAAAAAATAAAAGATAATAATAAAATAAAATAAATGTCAGTACAGATCTTTCTCAACTTACAATGAGACTACATCCCAATAAACCCACTGTAAGTTGAAAATATCATTAGTTCAAAACTCACTTAAAGTACCTAACCTACCAAACATTATAGCTTACCCTGATCGACCCTAAACATGCTTAGAACATTTACATTAGCCTACAGTTGGACAAACACACAAAGTCTAATGTATAAAAAACTGAACATCTCATGTAATTTTTTGAATACTACAAAAATACTGTTTTTAATGAAAACCAGAAGGATTGAATGGGTAGAGAGTGATTGTAAGTGTATTGGTTGTTTATCCTCGTGATTGCATGGCGGCCTGAGAGTTACACCTTGCTGCGGCTGCCCAGCATTCATAAGAGAGTCTCTACTGCATAGTGTTCATGGGGAAAAGATCAAAATTCAAAATTCTAAGTATGATTTCTACTGAGTGCATAGATAGTGCTTTTGCACCATCATAAAGTCAAAAAATTATAAGTCAAACCATCATATGTGGGGGCTGTCTGTATTTGCGAGATAGCATTCGTATCTTCTGCAACTAATTGAACTCATGTCAAAAGATTTTAACTATCAGCTTAAAAGGTGCGAGGGGCTTAGTTTTAGCTTTTAGTTTAGGTTTGTAACATTGTTTAGATTTTAAAGTTCTTTTGGGAAATGCAAGCAAAAATATAGAAAGACTGTTAAGGAAGAAGATGATCGTCTCTTCTGATCAAACAGCTGCATTTTGCACACGGTGCCTCCTGCCCAAGGAGAGGTGATATATCGGTCAGGATAGTCATTGCAGCACTGTTTGCGACAGCAAAAGCTAGAAACAAATACTTACCAAAAGAGGAATGAATAAACAAAGGGTACAACTACATAATTGTGTGTGTGTGTGTGTGTGTGTGTGTGTGTGTGTGTGTGTGTATATATGAAAGTAGATGCTTAAGACCAATGTCACTCAAAGCACAGTCTATGAACCTGTATCAGATGGCAAACTGTTTGTCACCAATCTGTGTCAAGATAGTACTAAAACTGAGAGGAAGCATTTAGAAACTTTCATAGCAGCTTGATGAAGTAATTTTTATCTGTTAAATGTAATCATGAAAAGTGCGACTTGCCTTTACTACATGTTTTTTGATCATATTTTCTAATAATCCATTGTATGGTGTTTTAATTAGAGAAATGGTTCATGATCCACTGAAAATTCAAAAAAAACTATATCAGAGTTGAAGCAGTGATCTTTAATCACATAAATAAGCATGAATAAATCTGGAAAACATAATATTGAATGTAAAGAGAAAATTTGAAAATCATAGGTACACTGTGTTGCCAATGATTTTATACGTAAACATGTACATAGTAAAATATATATTACCCAAATAGTAAAACATAAACAACTTACATAGTAAAAAGTGTAAGTATGTACTGATAAGCCATGAACGAGAATGATATATATCAAACTCTGAGTAGATGTTCCCTTTTCAGAAGATGGGTGTGGAGGAAAGCAGATTCGTGGAGGGATGGGGGCTTCAGCTGCGTCTTCAGTGTTTTGCTACCTTTTAAAATATCTCTAAAACAAATATGACAAAACTTTAAGATTTTTTTTAAAGCTTCCTTGTAGGTATGTGGATATCCATTATATTGTTCTCCAGCTCCTTTTGTGTTTGAAATATTTCATAATAAAATACATAAGAGTAAATCAAAGTGTTTTTTTTTCAAACACAATATAAACTGCAGATTGTTGGAAATTTTCCACAAAAGAAAAAAAAAAAATAAAGAGATCTAAGAAAAGATCAAAGCTCTTCTAAAGTATCAGGCAAACTTAACAGATTATGTGCCTCTCCAACATCATCTATTGAATATGAACTATGTGTGAGGAACCATACGAGGTATTGAAAATTTAAAACAAACAAACAAACAAACAAAAAACTATGTGTTGAGGATATAAAATAAACTATTTAGAAGAAACCCAAGACTAAGTCAAGAGTTTGTGAAGTCAGATATCTTGATATGTACCCAAAAAAAACTGGATCTCTGTATCTTAGACGACAGGATTTTACCTTGAAAGGGATGAGAGTCCCACCGTTATTACTTATATTTTCCCACATTATCATTATCTCCTGTGATACTGGTCTTAGTAGTGTCACCTGATGAACTGATATTTCTAGGAAGAGTCGAAGGCTTATAAGAGAGATCACAACAGATGCTGGGCAGATGTTTCCCTCTGCCTTAATTTTATTTTATTTTATTTCATTTTTAAATTCAGACATTAGGCAAGTGTGATCTTTATGCTGTTGCTTAACTCTGCAGGCCAGCTGCCTCTACAGCAGCCCCAAACAAGTGGATTTCCTTTGTGTGTCTGAAATCATCTAACACCAGACGTCAGCCTAGAGGTTTCCATCACTCACGAGTGCCGGGCTGCCCTATCACCAAGCGCGGGGAATGATGGCTCAGTAACAGTGATTTCCTATCCCGTTGCTTTAAATTGAATGTGAAGTAAAGGGAATTTGTCCTCCTTGAGAGGATGCTTTCTTTGACCTACGAGAAGTTTGTTGTTATAAAATGAAAATACAATTACTGGAGAGATGTAAAAAAAAAAAAAAAAAAAAAAAAATGGAGCTAAGCTGGACAGCTCGCAAATCATTTAACAGTGTGCACGTGATTTAATAATAATAGGGTCAAGGTTTCCAGAGAAAATAATTTGATGCTGATTACATGATACTAAAAAATAGAGATGCTTCTGTGTGTCACTGAACAATGAGGACACAAGAATAGCAATAAATGTTCTTCATTATGGCTCTGTCCCTCTGGGGTCTGGTCACTTCAGATATCTTTCAGTGGAAGTTGGAGCAATTAAGATGGCTGATTTCCCAGGGAAAGAGCTCTGTTAGCTCAGTGCGACCAGCACGAAGGCTTAGGAGACTGTCTTAACGCGGCAAGCCCTACTGGAAGGTCGAACATTCCTCTTGCCTGTATTCACAGCCTCAAGTAAAATAACTATTTATCAGAACTAGGTATCCAACTGTTAAATTAATCTGAAAGAAAACTGAGATATTTTCTTGGATTGTTTGCAAGGATTTAGAAATTTGCCTCAAAGACTTTTGCAGGGACCATTTCAGAGTCCCTTTTCAGCTCTGAAACAAAACTCAGAGCTATTGTACTGAAAAAAGGAAAATGAAATCTGCCTCAAGTAAGTCTTCAGTTATTCGTGAAATCCTCTTTCTTCACTATTTCTGTGGAAAAACCAAACACCGAGACAAAAACTCGGGCTGAGAGAAACACTGAGATCAATGGTTCCTTTTGCAGTACTACAGCAAAGCCTGCAAAGAACCTCAAAGCCACCTAATTAATTTTCTGCCACTTAAATGTTTATGTTAAAACAGAAATGCGGGAGCAGAGAGTTACAGGGAATTGTGTCCTGTCCACGCAGCCCCCAGTGGGCCCTCATGGCTAGTAAGAACAACAACCTTCCAGCAGGCCTAGAATCCTGCTTCTGCTACAAAGTAGTAGCAAAATCACTCAAACCCTCTGTCCCTCCTTTCTTCATCAATTAAATGGGAAATAACAAAATGCCAACCTCATTATTTTGAAGAGCGAAAGCTTCAATGTGTGTCAAGCACATGGTGTCTACTATAGGCAACATATAAATGGTAGCTATTGTATTATCGAATTTAATTGAGTCTGCTCCAACTAAAAACAACCTCTTAGACAGCAGTGGTGTCAGCCAGAGTGAGTCACACAATTATGGGGCTTAAAATTTTGTAACTATCTATATGCATTTCAACATTGACATGTAGACAAGCGTATTTTAAAACAGAAGGGAAATACTACAAAATATGAAATGATTGTGAATATGGTGATATTTTCTTTTTGATTTTTTAAATATTTTCCCCAATTTTAAAACAATTTTTCTATTTTCCAAAATTTACCTTTATTTTTAACTTTCTAAATAAGTGCATTTTATTGCATAGTAATTACACTGCACTAATGCTGATTTTAAAACAAAAACAAAAAGTTGGACCCCATCCAACCCAACTTACTGAAACATATCTGACCTTAAGTGAAACCATTATTTATATAAATATTCAAACTAATTTTTATTTCGCATATTTTCATGTAGATTCTTCACAGAATTTACTTTTGTAATAAGAAAATAGAATTTCAAGATGTGCCTGGGTGGCTCACTCGGTTAAACATCTGCCTTTGGCTCAGGTCATGATCTCAGGGTCCTGGGATGGTGCCCTGCATTGAGCTGAGCAGGAGGTCTGTTTCTCCCTCTCTCTGCCCCACCACACTTGTACAAGCACATGCTCTCTCTCTCTCTCAAATAAATAAATAAACAGAATCTTTAAATATAAAAGAAATAGAATTTCAAAAGGAAATAAAAGTTAATAACAAAAGTCTGGCTTTTGGTACTTGATCCCGGAATACTTTCATTCCATGCCCACTTGAAAAACCTGGACTCTGATCTCTTCTTACTATTCCCAAGCTGAGGGACAGCTTTCAATTTGTTTCTGAACTTGATTTCTCTACGAAAAGATTTCTAGCCACTTCTAAGACCGAAGTCTGTTCACAACAGCTTCAGGAATGGCTTTCCCATTTAGTGTAACTCTAACTGTTTGGGGCTTTTCTTTTGTCTGCATTAGAAACACCTACAAATATAATTGCAGATACTGGGGATTAGTGTGAAAATAGCCCATCCTAATATTTGGTGTCAGAGTATTCACTTTATTTACTCATTTCCGAAGGAGCTAAGGTGCCAGGCTAACAGGTAGCCTAAGTGAGGAGATGGAAAATTCGGTTCCTCTTCAGAATCACCAAGAGATTTTTTTTTTTAAACACAGTTTCTGGAGACCCTCTCCAATCCTAATGAATCAGAAACACCCAAGAAGGAAGTGAAGAGGAATAAAAGAACTGTATTTTTGAATACCACATACGTGATACCAGTAATTGGGCAGGTTGGTCCAGTTAAAGTTTGGGACCAGTTAATATTAGAAGAAAGTGTTTGAAATTTAACAATTATAGATAGCTCTATTTTACATCATATGTGTTATGTACTAGTACCTGTATATACTACATCTACACATGTTCTTTATATGTGATGCATTTTTAAATCAACTTGATCAATTCTCCATCACCTTGAGTAAATTGGAATGTTCATAATTGTTGATAGCCGAAATAATCCTTATTCAAAATGTTATCTGAATTTTACTCATTTGGTCCAATATTTGGGTGGTAAGTCCTTCACAGTTTCCCTTAGAAGATGTCTTTGTTTTAAGCCTATTGGTTTCCAGTAACAGAAATGCAAAGAGATTTTCTGGCAGGACACTTAGTTCTTTTGGCTCTTTGCGCTGGACCAATTCTGAAGTTGAAAGGTGTTTGGAAAAGGGTTCAGAGGAAGTAGAAAGTGACTCTCTAATAAGGCATTATTACATCAGGTTTATGTGAACAGCAACTGAATGTTCAATTATTTGTATGTGAATTGTTTGGCTATCTTCCAATCCAACTATAATATCCACGCATTATATAAGTATGTTCTGATCCAACTCTACTGACTTTAGGTCCTTTAATTTTGGCTGAAAAACATCTTTTCAATCAAGTTACAGACGCTGCTGTTACTTAAGGAATGGGTAATATGAGAGAGTCCCAAATATTTTGCCAATTCCTTTCTAAACAAATAAGCTTTCTGACTTTTCTACTTAAATTATGTAAAATGTGTGGGTCTTGGGAAATGAATATAAAATAAAAACAAAATCAATTTTTTTCCTACTGGGTGAGAGAGATACCTTTGGAAGTAGAAAGTAGTAGTTTCCTGCACTCATTTTTTCTTGTAAGAATGACTTGACCAGACAAGTAACGTGCGAGACTCTACCTCCCTACCTTGGATCTTGAGCACATCGGTCCTGGTGATTGAAGTCAAGCATATTTGTTTCCAAATACTTAGAATAACAGGATCATTAAACTATAAAGAAGATCCTTGAAGGATTTTATCATCCACCAAAAAGAAGTGCATGGCTATATCATTGTTTTCTAGGTTGAGACTGCTTTTTAACTAGTTCCCCCAAATTCCCAAGGTTTAAATTTAAACACTCAACATTTCAAGTATACACTCCAATGCCACACTCTCAAAATTAAAATGCCAAAATTTCCATCAAAGGAATCATTTGAGAAGAAAATGAATGGTGATCCACAGTGCCCTGGTATGCCAGTTTTGATCACTGTATCTTAAAAGTGATTCTAAGATAAAAACTTAGTGTTGTTTTTTTTTAATTATGAGATAACTTATCATGTCACCAAAGATGAACTTGTTTCAGAAGACGAACCAGGTCTGAAGAGATTCCAAGTCAATAATTAAAAAACCCTAAGTCTGAATCCAAAGATATTCTGAGTCAGAAGTGTGCTGCTTTGCTAAATCTTACTTGAGAACCCTTTAGAATCTGAGGACTTTGGGACAAAGCAGTGGCTCCTTGTAATTCCTTTCCAAGTCACATTCACTGGAGAGTAAGTGACCATCCAAGCTGGAAGAGACCAAAAAGGGGGCCCTAATAGCTTCAAGGCAAATGAGGGAAGGAGCAGATCAAAGAAAGTAATATAATTCCTTCCTTGATAAAAAGCTGATACTTTTCAAAGTTGCCCCAAACCAAAGGCCTCTTGTGTTCCAATTTATTTAGAATTCTTTTTAATACCATGCATTCAAAGAATTCTTTCCTTCTCAGGGAAATTCAGGGGGAAAAAATCATATTTAATTAACTAGTCAAATGAGTGAAAATTTCATTTGAAGTTAAATATTTTTGAAATATTTGGCTTAGCCCCCTAATGCAATGCCCAAAGTGCCTTCAGATTTTTATTCCTAAGTGGGTTTTCAAATTCAATTAAATTCTCTGACTTCAAAGCTACTTAAGAAATATTCTGGGCCAAAGATATTTCAGTTACCTTTAAGCCCTCTGGGGAACGCCCCTCCAGAAAAGTCAGGTCATTTATTCCTGAAACTCATAAATGTCAATGCAAACATACCCTGAAGTTTCATTTATCACATAGAGGTTGAGTGAACCTATGATTGGGAGTAAAATGAATAGTAATAACTTCTGAATATGTTCCATATTTTTGCACGCTCTGCAGTCTCCAGTATCAGTTTTCGTTTGCTACTCCAGAGCTGGAATTTATTAAGGTATATTAGGGATAGAACCCAGATTCATATTTCAAATATTTCTGCCAGTCTCCCATGCAAAAGCAAAAAATAAGTGCTCGTTGATACTGATAATTCCCACCACTGCTGACAAGTTTCACTGTTTTTTTCTTCTTTTTCCCAGCTGAGAAAATATTTGCTGTTGAACATCTGGCTGAGGAATGTTGAGAGTCCAAAGGCCTGGCATATTATCTGAAATGGATTTTTTAAAGACAAGTAACATGGAGTATGAGGCAGTTTCCCAGAGTGAATTTTCAGAGAAAATGCCCCATATCCTTTCATGGAAGTCAGAACACCCTAAAAATTGAAGGGTGGGATAACAGAGGTTGGTCAATATCAAGAGTTTATTGTCATGTAGACATTATGTGCCATCATAGGAGGTTCAACTTACGGCTGTATAACCTACTGACAGCCATGGCTGACAGACTAGACAATGACTGTGCCAAGCTGGTACCAACCATGGCATCAGCTACTCACACTTGTGCCTGTCAGGAAAGAAAAAGGTAAAGCTCTCAGACTGAGGATGAGAATGTCCTTCCCCACCTGTGTTAGCACTCCACTCAGGAACCAGGAGGAAAGTACATAAAATTTCTCTTACTGACTCATCTGGTCAGACACTTGACCTTCTAGGGTTGAGTTCAATGAATTTTTGTGCAGAAAATATGTGTGTGGGTAGACAGAGTGGTTGTGAGGACAATTCAACATCGGGAGAGCTTGCGGCAAATTAAAGAATAAAAATGTGTACATGTTTGTGCAAACATGTCCAAACAAGCCACTACAAACTAATATCTCTTGAGTTACTCTAAAACTCACCTCTAGTAGTTCAACAGCACAGGCTGAATAAATTTGTATAACTGCACATCCATGCACCTTGTATCCACCAATGGACCATATTGATTGGCATCTACTTATATCTCTCCTTTGTATTGATTTTATCAATGTGTTTCAGACACAAAGAGCAAAAATCCTAGTCATCTTACACAAGTGAGAACTACATGTAGTATAAGGTGATTCCTCAAAAGAAAGGATCATATCCTAGCAATCCTGAAATTCCCAGAATCTGGCAATATAAATATTTGCTGCTTGAATTTAACTGTAGCCATTTAACATACAGAATTTTAGATCTGAAAAAGAACAGAAATCATCTAGCCCAAGATTTTCATCTGTGAGAGTAAGAAACTGTGAAGGTGGGATATTTTTCTTAAAATTACACTAACAAGCAGCAGACTCAGAGCCCTTACCTCTTTCTACCGCACTCCAAAGATACCTTCATGATCAGTCATGATGTCTCTTCTCCTGATAGTGAGCGAAGAGTTTTGTTTTAGAATTTCTGTCAATTTTGGAAATTGTTACCTTCTTCTGTAATATATTTAGTAGAACATTCATTTTTTAAATCCCGAAATGCTAATATGGAGATCGTGAGATACACATTGGAAAACTGAGGCCAACGAAAGGGACTGAGTAGCGGCATGGTGCAAAATGAACAACCCGACCCTGGAAACAGGGCTCCTCGGGGGGCTCCCGCACCAGACGAAGCTCCGGTGTTCTTTTCCCTTTCTTTCTCCTTTTTTGATGTTCTTTCTTCTTTTTTGTTTTTGTTTTTGTTTGTTTGTTTGTTTGTTTCCCTTTGTGGTAGTTTGACAGAAACAGTTGTGACCCAACCAGGAAAAGTTATTCTTTCAGAAATGTGTGGCCAGATACCCACTACATTAGAAAGAAAAATGTAAACACTTTCTCTTGAAAAATGACCATTTCTATCAGAATGGTGATAATTTTCTCATCTAGTTATTGATAAATTGCATGGTGGGGGGGGGGGTTCTGGGAGATTTCTCTTCCTTATTTTATAAAGGCGGTAAATAAATTTCTTCCAGGGTGCCTAGTGGTTTGGGTTTGGTTTGTGAGCTCTTCTGGGGATAATACAGAGGCATAAGCTGCTGCCTTAGAAACCCAGGGTAGCTTGTCCTTTCCCTGAAGATCCC
The DNA here is from genome assembly GCF_963455335.1 of Martes martes. Lineage (NCBI taxonomy): Eukaryota > Metazoa > Chordata > Mammalia > Carnivora > Mustelidae > Martes > Martes martes. The sequence goes on from NC_137893.1 coordinate 20,215,778, forward strand.
ACAGACGATTCGCAGCCCAGCAGCAGAAGCACAGCAGGTTGATCCAGTTCCTGTTTTATCTGTAGCTTTCACCCCTGGATTCAATTTTCCTCGGCAAGTCCTGTTTGAACCCTGCATTCCCACACATGGGCTCCCATTTTTCTCATTTTCAAAATGTACATAAAATGGACTATTATGAACAGAACCAAAGCCCTGGGAACAATGTTAGCCTCTTCCATGTAACAAAACCAAAAACAAATAAGCAAACAGAGGCCCCAGCCTGTGGGAGGAGAGTCACTACCACCGTAGATGACAGCCTTCTGTTCCCTGGAGTCCTGATTATGCAGAGACCTCCTTGGACTATAATAAATTAGTTTGACAAATTATTCCTCTCACCAGACTTATCCATTCTCAACCTTTCTGAGAGGGGGTTTTAGCAAAGGAAGCTTTGTCTGCAAGTGACATGCTGAAGGCATCTGTTTAACAGATTCATTTCTTTAAGGGTCTGTGAAGGCTGCTTTCATCAGGAAAGAGTGTGGGGGGCACCACATTCTTCATTCTCCCGGAGTTCACACGCCATGTGTCACCGTCAATCTTTCCATCACCTTTCTGATCCGTCCTTTCGCTGCCCTCTGGAGTCCCATGGCTGTTCCCAGAGGGACGACTCAGCCTCCATCACATACTATTGGGCAGAACACATACTTGCCACTCAAATATCTCACAGATGCATTTTTTTCTTTTATTTTGAGGAAATCCATTTCCTAACAATTATAAAACAAAAGCTAATATATTTTCATCAATAATTTTTCATCAATAATTTTTCATCAATAATTTTCATCAATACCCTAGGTCCCCTTGGAAGAATCATTAAGATGTGTTTTTCATCCTCCAGGAGATGAACAGCAAGCACACCCACGTCCAGACTCTTCGAGAACCCATTGCCCTAAATACCAGAAAAAACGAAACCTGGGCTCTGTTTTCAGCCTTGCCTCTCCAATCTGTTCCTCACAATGCGGCTAGAGTCATTTCTCGAAAGTGCAAATCTGAGCACTTCAGAGACCCTGGCTTAAAATGCCTGGATAATTCTCCATATCTCTCATCGTAAGCCTAAATTCCTTCACAAGATGTAGAATACATTTTGGGATCTGGCTCCTGCCTCCCTCCAAGACCAGTTTTATCTTTCAATACACTACCCACCTCCCTTCCAACCTGTACCTCAATCACACCAAAATGCCTTTAGTTTGCCTTATGGAATGACACACCCCCCTCTCACCGCCACCTCGAGGGCTTGACACAAGCTGTCAGCTCGGCTTGCTACTTTCTTCCCTTTCACCCTCCTCCTTTGAGGTTCCTATTTTTTCTTTTTTTTTTCTGTCTCTGCTACCATGGCCTTGGGGAAAAATCCCTGGTCCTCCAAGTTTCAACTTAATGCCCACAGCTCAATCAGTTCAATTGCAGCAACCGGTTCAATTACAATGGCCTATTTTCTTCTTTTTCTTTTTCATTCCTCCTCTGTAGTCAAGATAACAAGTGCATCTAATAAGTCATTATAGCCTCAGCATCTAGAATAGTATCTCATACAAAAATGGAAAAATGTAATAATTTATGACATGATGAGCCTACTGCTGTAAAAGAAGAATTTTACCTACGGTCCTGCTCATAGTGATGGGTAACATAACCTTTACTCTTAATCTCAAAGATGGTAACATAGCCTTTACTCTCATAGGCTTTACCTTACTCTCTGATATTATTATCAAATAATAATACAAGAACTCAAAGAGCTTGTAATTTAGCTAGCTTGATGATAATTCATCCAAAAAATCATTAATAAAAGAAATGAGACACATCAGAATTAAATGCAAATGATATATCCATTTTTAAAAACTGCTATAGCAGTTAATAAGGACAAGGCATCACAAACTGTGGAGCCAGGGGGCTCCCATGGGGGTGAGATTACATCTACATTGTGAAAACTGGACTATTTGAATAAAAAGAGAACAAGGGAGAAACTGAAGGATCAGTAAAGGGAAAGGTCCAGATGGAAACGCACACATATAAGACATGTTCAACAAACAATGATTAGCTGGTTAAATCTGGAAAGAAGAAAAGGAAGTGTTTCATGGGGCAATTAATTAATTAAAGCAACACACATCGAACATGTGTTAGATGCCAGACCCTGCTCTCAGGGCCTGATGTAGATGGGCCATTTGGAGACCATGAACTCTGCCCTCCAGTGCAGGGATGAACCTAACAGCTAGATGCAGGTCCACAATTCTTTAATGGCAAAACAAGGTCTAAAAATGTTTAAAAATAGGAATTTCATCCTGAATTTGTCAGTAAAACTGGTCCAAACCAAACAGCTGTACATAGACTTTATTCTAGTTAATATACACATTTCTAGATTTTGCTTCAGAAATATTCATGTATTTGATTACATTATTTTGCTAAGGATGAGCTATAATATATGGTATATGCGTTGCATTCTCTACTAAAGTCTGAAAAAGGCTAAGTTCTGAAATGCATCTGGGGCCCCCAAGGGTTTGGGATGGAGATTGTGGCTCTCAGAGTGTTGTTAGGAACAGTGCCATGGGAAAAGAAGATATGGAAATCCAGAGAACAGAGAGGCAGAAAGAGAACTGGGGCAGTATTAGCGAGGATGCTCAGGTGGGCCTCATCAGGAAGGGGAGGCACCTTTACTTACAGATGTGAGACAGTCAGCCAAGCAGACATCCAGGGCAGGAGTGTGTCCTGCAGAAGAACCAGGACAGCGAAGGTCCAGGAAACACGGAAACACCTGGGTCAGCTGAGAAACTGTAAAGGAAACACAAAGACAAGAACAAGGAGAAGGGTAGAAAAGATCAGGGGAGTGATAGGTGGTCAGATCACACAGAATCACTAAGGCATTTCAAGGTTTTGGGTAGAAGAGTGACATGATATGACATACTTTAAAACATCATTTTACTTGCTGTATTGAAAATAAACTATAGGAAAATAAGGGTAGAGTCATAGAGACCGATTAGTAGGGTATTGCAATGAACCACCTAAGATGATGGTGATGCAGACCAGAGTGGTGGTAATGGAGATGCTGAGAAGTAGTCAGATCCCAGATAGATTTTGAAGAAAGAGCAACAAATTGGATGTATGTATGAAAGAGCGGAGTCACGAGTGACTCCAGAATTTGGGGCTGAACAATCAGAAGAATGGAGATGTTACCACCTAAAATGAGAGAAGTTGCACAAAGTTTTGAAGGGATGATGGGGAGTGGTTTCATTTACGCTTAGTTCGAGTCCTCTGTGGGACTTCCAAGAGGTGATGTGGAGTAGGCAGGTGGACATACAAGTCTGGAGCTCAGAAGAAAAATCCGACCTGGATATGAATTTGGGATTGTTAACATAACAAAAGCCATGTGACTACATGAGAACTATAAGGAAGTAGATGTAGCTGGAGAATGGACATCTAGAACTGAACCCTGAGACAGGCAGAAGATAAATACAGAAAAAAATTCCTAGTAGGGAGCGCATATGTGTGTATTCTTACAACTGAGTAATCACTCCTACTGCCACCCTTCCCAAGTAGGATAGAACTCAAAATAATGTGAACGAGTCCAATAATCCCTAGATATACGGTTGAGAGATGTAAATAAGACATCGTAGAAAATGAACATTCATTTCCTGATACTTAAAGTATTGGCTGGGAATGGAAACAAGAATTTATCAGGCCAATGCAGCTCTCCAATGCCTAGTGTATTCCTGGCAGGATTCAAATCAACATAAAAGCATGTCATTCGGATCTAATTTTTATTCCCACAGAGATGGAAGAAATGTAATAAATGCTTTCCCTTACTATAATAATAAGTATCAATTATGGTAACAATTGTGTTTGCTGCTGTGGAGAGAACTAATATGCAGGCTTTAAAAGGCGCCAAGCCGTATTCTGAGTGCTTCACGCTTGTTAACTCATAAACTCTCACTGCAACTCTATGGAATAAATAACACAATTAACAAAGAGGTTAGAATACTGCCCAAGATCACACAGCTGTGCGCGGTAGAACTTGGGTTTGGACTCAAGCATTTTAACCCCAGAATCTACTCACTTTACCATCATGCTGAACTTCTTCTTAGAGCAAACACTCATTACTTGGCATCCAATTGCTGTAATCAGTTCTAAAAGTGAACCTGTTTCCCCGGGGTGATGTACTGTTAAACCAAACGACTAACAAGGTATCTGATTGGCATCAGAAAAACAGACTCAGGTTTACACTCTTCCACTCTCCACCTATGTGCCCTGACTTAACAATGTAACAGCCTTGAACCTGATCTCTCCTGTGCAAACCTGTCTAGGATAACAATGGCACCTGCCTCAAATTAGTTGCAAGGTTTTAGGACAAGTATATATGAAATAGGGCTCTCTGTGTTGCAAAGCACACATATGTTATTTTCTGTTGTCTGACATATGGGACGAAATTTGGGGGAAAGAAAATGTCTTTTGTTACAGTAACACTGGCTCAGCTCTACAAAGTGACAAGGTGTACCATGCTCAGTCTTAGAATGAGGAAGCCTCATTTTGTTATAATTGTCCCCAGAGGCCAGATTTTGGTCTTTTCTTTAGGCTTCTCCCACTCCCTTTTACTCTGTTCATTATGCTTCTAACCTGAAAAGGCAAAGGGCCAATTACGCTCAGCTACCTACATTCAAAATATGGCTTTGATGACACATCTCTGAGCTGGAACTTCAGCAAAGCACCAGTTTTAAGCTGTTTGCCTAGATTTTGTGTCTTAAAGTCTTCTGGGGTAGCAAGAGCACAATTATTTTTTACGAAAGTAAAACTGTGACAAACTTTCTTAACATACTAGTAATCTTTATAAAGTTGACTTTGTGCATCAAGGAATTTCCTCTTCTTCGAAAATTTCACGTTGAAGTTATTTCCCTATTTGTTCTGGCTGTGAGGTCATTGAGAAAGCTGTACACCATTGCTTCAAGGTGTGAACAGGGAATGAAAATATTCTCGCGTTGAGAGCCAAGATGTTTAATAAGGATTTTCAGAAGCCACTCTGCAAGGCTAAAAGCTGTGAAATTGACTTAGACTGGTAGTGAATGACTAAACTTTCATTCTATGCTCCGATGAAAATTAATTCATTTTTTTACAAGATTAGCAGGGACAGAAATCTCTGGAGATAAAAGTGCAAAGTAACCAAGATGGCTTAACTGTCCTATTTATCAGTCCTGCAACCTGTGTAAATACTGTCCATTGCTCCCAACCTTACACACCATGATCCTGAATTCCGCATTATTTTTCTGTATGGGATTCCATTAGGGAAACTCTCAGACACAGAATCAAAGAATACAGTCTCACTACTATGGAAGCCACGTTGACTTTTGGTATTTTGCAAGGCTGTATTCTACATCGCCTTTGCTGCAAGCACCTGTTTGAGGTCTCACTGATATCACAAAAGTTGAAACAAATTCATGCCATTTCTGAGAGAACAATCTAGAGGAAGAGGAAAATTGACATAGGAAAGAAACTGATCTTTCTCTCTCTGAAATTTTCTGGAAAAAAATTAAAAATTAAAAAATAGAAGTAGAGCTCAGCTTTCTGCTGATGATGCTTTGAAACAGGCTAATATGTTGAGGGGCTATTCCTGCGGTAAAGCTCCTAAACATTGAGTTTGAGAGTAAGAAATGATCCAATTATCCCAACCAAAGCTTTGAGATACCATCTGGCTCCATTGGTGGTAAGACATTAAAGAATCCTTCAAAAAAAGCTGAGTATGGTAAAATGTAATCCTATGAAGAGGAAGGGGCTCCTAAAACTTATAAGCTCCTTTTCTATATTTATCAAACTTGAAGAAATCATGTCATAAAAAATCTTTAAAATGTTCCTCAGAGACCCAATGGCCACATCCTTCCTGAAATACAAATTCAGAGTGTGCTTATAATTATCCGATAACAAGCAGAATGTTCTCAGACATTCGCTCAAAGACATGTCAGTAAGAGCAAAGGCAGGATTTTAATAAAATAATTGGGGCCTTTGATATCCATTGAGGCCCTCTTTGTTTGATTGACCTATTCAGATTCAGATCTCTAAGAGACTTTGAAAATATTCTGTAGCCCTCCATCCCCATCCTACACCTCCACTTTATACTTACAAATTTACAGAGAAGTATATGGTGGTCCCATTCTCTGCCCAAAGAGAATCTAGAATTCTCTTAAATTCTGCTATTTTTTACTTTTAAACACAGCTTTATTGAGATATAGCGGACATACAACCAATCAACTGCATACAAAATACAATTTGATAAGTTTTCAAATATGTATACGCAAATAAAACCATCACCAAAATCACAATAATGAAAATTTCTATTCCCCCTCAAAGTTACCACATTTCTTTTCAATTCCTCCCTTCTTCCTTACTATGTTCCTCCCTGTCCTGAGGCAGCCTCTAATCTGTTCTCTGTCACTGACAATTAGTTTGCAAATTCTAGAATTTTATATAATTGGAATAATATAGTATGTAATTTATTTTTGGGTTCTTTCTCACAGCATAATTATTTTGAGATTCATTCATGTTGTGAAGTTCCCTTTTTTACTGCTGAGTAGTATTCTATTATATGGATATATTAAAGTTTGTTTATCCATTCACCTATTTACAAAAATTTGAGTACCTGTCCAATTTTTGATGCTTTGAAATAAAACTGTTATATATATTTGTATACAAGTCTTTGTATGGATATGTGCTGTCATTTCTCTTGGTTAAATACCTACCAGTGGAATGCCTGAGTCATGTGACAGGCATATGATAAGGTTTTTCAGAGACTGCCACGTCATTTACCAAAGTGACTGTACAATTTTATATTCCTACCAAGAGTGTATGGGAATTCCAGTCCCCCCATATCCTCACCAACACTTGAAATGATCAGTATTTTTAATTATAGCCCTTTTAATGTGTGCACTAGTGTCTCATCATAACAAAGTGTGAATATCCTACTTCAGAAGATCTACATTTGTATAATTATGGAGGTGGGAAATACACCCATGCGAGGATTTTGAGCATGAATTCAACTCCCGTGGGTACACGGTGCTTCAGGGCATTTGGTTCCTCTGCTACAAGACCTCGTGAAAGTTTCTCTCTTCTCACGTTGCACTTATTCCAGCCTCTCGGGTGCTGCTCCCTTTACCCCACTGTTTTTCTGTCTCTCAAATGGAAAAATGCTTCATTTATCATCCTGCTCTAAAAATGCTCATTTATCATCTTGTGTTGGGCACATTTCCACATCTGCATATATGGATTCACCCCATCTCTTTTCAGAGCTGCGTAACATTTCATTCTCTTGAATGGATTTATTCATTCTCTGTGAGCATTTCAATAGTTTCCATATTTCTGCTATTAGACAAATCTTGTTGGTGCCTCTCCTCGTACATGAAAGTCTTGTGAGGAAAGCATCACGCATTTGTTACTGGTTCTGTCCCTGCATGTTCCCCAGAGCACTTCCTTCTCAATTATGTCTCCGCTTTCCTAGCCTCTCATTCCACGCATATTCCCCACATATGAAGAGATGCCAGTTAAATCCTCTAAATTAATGGCCAATCTGCTGTGTGGTGAGAAGAAAAAGCAGCCAGCCAAAGGGAGGTGAGCACTCTCTGTCATACCCTGATTTTCTGGAGCCCCCTTCTACCTCCATGAGAGACAGAGTGGCTTAGTGGGAAAGGCTTACGATCAGATCTGTGCTTACAATTCATCCCAGCCTCCATTACCTTTGCTTCCTCCAGCAAGTCTCTGTAATGCTCTGAACTTTGCCTTCCCCACTGTCAGTGGGATAATTGAGGTGATATTCAAATAAAGAATGTCCCATATTAACTAGAGGGTATTATGCTTAGCGAAATAAGTCAATCGGAGAAAGACAACTATCATATGATCTCCCTGATATGAGGAAGTGGAGATGCGATGGGGGGGGGGGGTAGGAAAAGAAAAAATGGAAGAAGATGGGATCGGGAGGGAGACACACCATAAAAGACTCAATCTCAAAAAACAGACTGAGGGTTGCTGGGGGGAGGGGGGACGGGAGAGGGTGGTGGGGATATGGACATTGGGGAAGGTATGTGCTATGATGAGTGCTGTGAAATGTATAAACCTGGTGATTCACAGACATGTACCCCTGGGGATAAAAATACATTATATGTTTATTAAAATAAATGAATAAATTAAAAAAAAAAAGAATGTCCCATATTACCCAAGTACAGAACAATCACCAGAGATGTTGACTTCGGTACTAGAACAAGGATCGAAAGCACCCGCTGAGCCAGGCATGGGCTCTTCAGTTGCCAGACCCTGGAAATTTGGAGGGATACCCCTGAAAAATTCTTAGGAGCTGGTGGAAGGGGCATACTTGAGAAGCTTTGGGCAGCCATTATTTCTAACTAGTGCTGAATAATATTTTAACCACTACCACGGCCTACTCATATCCACCTACAGAAGAACATCAGTGCAAAGCATTGTACCTAAAACTTGGTAGAAGCTTAACTATTACTTCTTTCTCTACATGTTATAAAACTCATTTCTCGTATGCTTCTTTCATTAGTTTTTCTGTATTCTGCACATGAAATTTTAGTTTGTTACACTTCTAGCATAGAATTGTGTCTTCATGGAAAGTATTCTGTTATTTTTCTGATGAAAAATGTTAATATCAGTTGTTAATTTTTATACAAAACCACATCTATTACCCACGCCAAAGAAACTGTATTTGATCCATTATGTTTATTTCTATAATCAGTACTACTAATGAATAACTACCTTAAGATTTTATATTAAGGCCAGTGTGAACACTCTATGTCCTTATGTGAGTGAGGAATTATGGCTACGACAAGCAGAGTGGCCAATTCCAAGGTTAGAAGAAGGTCCTTGAGTATGGGGCAGTTGAAACAAAAACCCATTGATCTCTGCAGCTCCCAGCACCATGCCTAGACGGAAGGAAGCACTCAAGAAAAGACTTGCAGAACTGAAATGAACCCGTGATGAAACTTGTTAGAGCAAAGATATTAATTGGAATACCATCACCTCTATCTCCAGCTATGGAAGAGCCAAGAAAAACTGGAATGGTACCCAGGCAGAAAAGAGTAGTAATGAGGATAACACAACACAGCACAAATTCGGAAATCATCGTACTGCATTACAAGGTCTGTAAACATCATGACCTATGAAAGCAGATGTCCAGTTGAAACCCTACTGGTGCCAACAAATCTGCATTCGAACTTCCTCTCTCTCATTGTCCATGTCTTCACAAGGTTAAGTCAGTGCACACACTCTAAGCTCTACAGGTGCCCTTGAAACTCAACATTATCATTTTGGTCTAGGAATGGCATCAATAATAGCAAAGGATCAACATGGAGACAAAATGAGTGATTTTACTCATCTAACCTCTGGCAACACTCCCATTATAATCACTTTCCCCTTGTAAGGAGACTTTCTCTCATTCCTAGTAACAGACTGCTTCTGGCAACTCTTTCTTCTCTAATTAGGCACCTTTCATACTTCAGGCCTAATGTGGGCTTTCCATTGTCTCAGCTAATAGGTTTTTAATATTTTAAATTCTGTTTCGTTTTGTTCTTCTTGGCTTCATTCCACAAAAGTAATCTTTCCTCGTGTTGTGTTTGCTGTTGTGGTAAATGCTGAGGCAAGACCCAGCTCGCCACACAGAGATGAGCCAGGCCCCCGATGTGGCCTCTGGCCAAAGGAGTCCAGGTGTTTCGAATTAGAAGTGGAATGAAGTGTGCTCCTGGCGTGGGATGCCCAGATCCGAATGAACTTTCAACTAATGAAGTGAGAAATGATTATGTCCAGAAAGGTTAACTGAGTGGTTTCTGCCTCCAAGGTTGCTATCCCTAGCTGAAGAGCCCGTCATTGTCGGGCATCTAAAAGACCTAACCCTTTTCTCACTGCTATGAAAGTGATTCTCCAGGCCTCCTTCTCTAACCCCCTTTCCTTGTTCTCAACTCATGTGACTTAAGGGATGGGAATGTAATAGGAAGTTGGCTACTCTCTAGATATCCCAAACTCCAGGAAAGGAATAAAAGGTTTTCGGGCACTTGGAGATTTAAAAAAAAAAAAAAGAAAAGAAAAGAAAAAAAAGTGAATATAAATGGGCTTCAATGAGAACAGGTTGAGTAGGAGCATATGCATTGTCTCAAGGGTATCATTATGCTTATCTCATAGCTAACGAAACTGAAACCCTAGAGATTAGGTGATTTTCCCAAAGATGATACAGTTAATTGCTGGTTGGATTCAGAATAAAAGACAGATTTCCTAGCTGCAAGACAATGTTCTCTCCTCTTCTTTCCCCCACCAACACTCTTTAACAACCTTTACAATTTCTCTGTTCTTTAATTCTCAAAACAATAGCAATATGAATCTTGCACATTAATTTCCTCATGATAGTTTTTTTTAGCATAAGCTTTTGTAAAAAGATCTCACTGCATGTAGGATAGAAACAGTTGTATAAAAGATTGTCATACCAACAGTAGATGGGACCCACACCAGAATACAGGCAGTGGAATGCCTTTAGCCACACATCATATGATTGTGAAAGTTGTCGAAGGTCTCCTATGGGCTCCACATATACGAACTTGCTTACTCTTAACAGAATCCAGTGAAATAGGTATTGTTATTCTCTTGATTTTATATTATACAATTAGTGAGCAATAGAGCTGGGCTTTAAATTTAGTGGACCAGTGTCCAAGTTTGCACATTAAACATTCTACTTAGTGCAGATTCTTAATATTTATTAAACAAAAATAGACACCAATGACCCTTCTCCAGAGAAATACATTTTCTTTTCTTTTCATCCAACCAAAATAGGCTAAGATAAAAATACAAAATACTACAGATGAGATTCTTTCTGAATCTCTTCCTACTCAAATTCTGTCTATAATTTACCTCTCCTGAACATTTAAATGGATATAAAAGTTAATACTTCATACTGAACCATGGCTAGAGTCAACTTTAGCTAAAATCTTGAATATACTTTAGCTGAATTCCTTGAATAAAATAGAAGAGTCTGCAAAAACGTCAGGAGTTCCATGTTATTCATATTTCAAAATATTTTCAAAAGTTATTCTTATCCTTTGTTAAACTAATTCTGTCACTCTATTGAATAATATACAGAATTTAACATCAGCTTGAATGAAATTTTAGCCATAAGCTAAAAACCTGGTTTTCCTATTTGGAACAACATTGTTTCTCTATCCTATCACTGGTTGTATTAACCAACTCGATAAAAAAAATCAATTATGGATTATAAACTCTGGGAACTCACCCAAATTTAAACAAACAAACAAACAAAAATAGACCATTCCCTTGAGAGGTTAAATTACTCATTTAGGGAATTACTCTCAACAGAACCATCCTCTATAGCCTCAATCACACTATTAATTAAAAATAAAACCTACAATGTCCTGAAGAAGAGAATCATAATTTTAGTCTCATGTTTCCAGAGCATGGTGGTGTTCAAGGAAAAGTCTTTTATGTCTAATGGAAGCTTGTAACAATTAGATTAGTCTTTCAATGATTCTTGCAAATGGTAAGCATTTCATTTCAGTTTTACTGAACAGTTAAGTTACCACTGACAATGACTAATGCTCATACAGAGGGAAAATTATCCTCTGGCTTGCAATTTCATTATTTTTCAAAAAATTGGTTTTTCGTTTGGGCAATTTGAAACCATTTTTCAAGATGCAAAAATAGATATCCTAGTATTGGTTGGGACCTTAACAAGCTAGTAATGACGACCTTCTTCTGAAGATACTGGATTGTAGCCCTATCTGAATTTTAATGACTCTAAGGATTTATGCACTAACGGAGAATCAAATACATGATTTGAAGAATGAAACTATTGTTCTTTTTGTCAGTTGTCTGCACTTATGCTACTTATGTCCAAAGAAAATTCTTTTGCTCCTTGTCTGGATGGAGTATAATCAGAGTAATATAAACCATGGCCTTCTGCATCATTTTCTCCTTGTGATATTTATTAAACAAATGGGTGAATCCACATAAGCAAATCAAGACTCCATATCAGTTTCTATTGAAAAACATGGTGATTAGAGAAGACATTGCAAATAATACTTAATGCTCTTTGTCTCCAAAATAATAGAAGGCATCATTTGATACAATGGAAAGAATGAAACTTTTTGAAAGTCAGACCTGAGTTTCAGTCAAGGCTCTTCAACTTCCCAGCTATATACCTTCTAACGAAGAGCCTAAGCTCCTTCAACTTCAGTTCCTAAGCTGGATACCTTTTACTTGTCCTCTCAGAGGCACTGTGCTCTCCTCCACTCTGTTTTCTGTCACAGGAAGATGACCTCCTGTGTCAATAACTGTGTCGTCAGGCCTCTTTGCCTACTGGCTTCCCTTCAAGTTTGGCTTATAGCGAACCTGGCAGGAGACTGGAAGGAAGTGAGGTCCAATGTTTACTCTTCTCCCTTCCTGCAAAGTCCCTTCTGGTCAGCTCTGTCATTAGATTAAAGGTCACAACATTTCTCAAGGCATCCTGCTCAACCAGTCTCCTTCCAGGGTCCAGTGTCTCCTTCCACTTCCTGCTCTTGTCCTTTGAGCCTGGGTATGGGAACAGCTCTGTTATGACAAATCCTGGGAGACTGCACTATCCCCCTGTGGGTTCCTCACCATGAGGAGACATTCATGAAGATTCCCTTTATTAATCCTTCCTTGACTGATCCTAATTTGAGAGTCTCATCTGCTTCCTGCCAAAACCCCAACTGTTTCAGATTCTCAGCCCATATGAGCAGGGATAATCACACCCAGGGTTATTGTGAAGAGTGAAAAGATAAATGTGTGCAGGGCCAGGCACTTCCTTGGCATTCTGTATATGTTTGTTCTGCTTATAATACTTTGGTTCAATTATAAATTTTTATTATGTGCAAAAGTGAGCGTGCTCTATGCTATGGGGTGGCTCATCAGATTTCTCAGCTTAAAAATTGGTGTGATATCTATGTGTTACAAAGACTTGAATAATAGAGTGTCAGAAATGCAAGAAGAATTCTACTTCACCACTGGTCAGGCATTTTGGTTCCTAGTCACGACAACTTCTGTTATATAAATGGATTCTTATTCACACAGGCAGCTTCTGAATAAGAACATGAAATGAAGAAAAATTACTCTATCAGATATAGCTAGATAGTGGTAACGTCTTACTACAGATATTACTAACTTGCTTCAGTAACATCTTACTATGTGAGTACCACGGGGTAACACTGACATGTTAAGTAACGCCTTACTAAATTAAACAGGAAGCTAGTTATTCCTTCTGATCAAGAAATATTATATCAGTTTTTAAAAGATGATTGCTGACTTTGGAATCCAAACATGCTAGGCTTATTTTATTTCCAATGAAGTAAAGTATGTTTTATCAATTTATCATTTTATGGCAAAGGAAATATATAAAATTCCCCTTTGATATATCACATGGTTTATTCAACCAGTTTACCAGGTTTTGCAAGCACTGCCACTCATGTATACTTTTTTTTAATATAATTAGTCCACATATCACATATATACAAAAATTTTTATATATTTGGATTCACCCAGCATACCTAATAATCACTTTTATAACTTTATAAATCATTCTGACTCTTAGAACAGCAATTTAAATTATTCACTAGATATGACTTGGCTACATTAGTTCGAGAAACACTTTTACTGTCTTCATTTCAAATATGGGGCTGATTATGATAATCGCTTCAAGGAATTATCTTTAAATAGGCTAGATATTTGAAGAACTCTGAATTGGTATGTATTCTCTGAGCTGAAAAGGAAAATTTTAAAAGGGAATTTCATAAGAGAGGGAAGCATTCATTTTGTCTCTAGGTCAATGGGAAAGAACACTCCTTTATACTACACCGATACAATAGTAGATAAACATCTATCAAGCCCCTTTGTATGTGCTAAGAATACTAAGCACTTGATATCTATTATCAAATTCAATCTTTATCACTGTAAAAAAAAAAGTATATAAATGAAGAATTGCTTGGGGTTGCATTTATTTAAAAACCTAAGCAATGTTGATTTAACTAAATAATGGTGTGCTTGCTTTCACGTGTAACAGGAAACTCTATAGGCAGGTGATCCTAAGCTGGTGGAGAAGCTCCCCAATGCTTACAGTGACTTCCGTTGCAGATACGGTTCGCCCCCATGCTCACAAGATGGCTCAGAGCTTCCACTATGGCATCCATCGTCTAGGCAGGGGAAAGAGGAGAGAAAGGAGCACGGGGAGTGGGGAGGAGGGGTGGGAAGAGAGAGAGAGAGAGAGAGAGAGATGCCAGTCAGTCAGGTGCACCATATGTCAGACTCCTTATTCAACAACCTCCATTTACATCTCTTGCAAAATATGACCATACCGCAAAGCATGTATAAAATGAAGTTATATCGCTAGGTGTGTTGCCAGTGTCATCAAATTTGTGGTTCTTTCAATAAGAGAGAATGTAGAATGGGTATCGTTTAGGCAGCTAGCTGCCTCTGTCACCGGGAAGTATGATGGTTATCTCCATTTTGCAGATAAAGAATTTCAGCAACTGGCCTTGGATACAACACTGAAAAGCAGTTAGTGGTACCTCTAAGACTAGAATCCCTGTTGCCCTTCATATTTATCATGTTTTTATTTTGGTTAATTAAGCTACAACTCCCCAGTTCTATACTTGCCATAGAAAAATGAAAGTATTTTTTTTCCTATCCTCCCACACCAAAAGTTAAGCTTCAAACCTTTCCCTAATGTTATTTAAAACATTTTTAAACCTACAGAAGAGTTGCAAGAATACTGGAAGAAACACAATTATACACTTCACCCAGATTTACTCATTTTAAAGTTTCATCACATTTGTTTTTGTCTCTTTCTACTTATATACATATATACACACACAAACATACCCACGTACGTTTACATATATACACATATGGGTGTATATTTACATTTATACATATTAAAATAAACATTAAATATCCATATTAGTATATAATATATATTATAAACTGAATCTTTTAGGAATTAGTAGTCAACAAAAAGGATTATCCTTCATGCCAAATGCTTCTGATTGTTATCAGCTAAAAACAAGGACATTATCCTACATAACCAAATATAATTATCACCAGGAAATAATAGCACTATAATATTATCTATTATATGGTCCATATTTGGTTACCTCCAAGCTCTCAGTAATGATGCAGGGCTCCATCAAAGATCACATACTACATTTTGTTTTCCTGTCCCTTTAGTTTTCTTCAATCAAGGTTAGTTTATTGCCTTTCATGGGACCAAGGTGGTTGTTTTACTGAATGCCACTCTATATGTCTGAATTGTCTATATGTCTGAATTGTTCTCATGATTGGATGCAGGTTAAACATTTATGGGAGGAATTATTAATCCACTGGATTGGGGATGTTTCTCTTCTCATTGATGATACTTTGATCACTTAGTTAAGGCAATATCCTCCAGATGTCTATAATATCATAGAAGTAGCTTTTCCCTTCTGTAATTAGAAGGTAATCTAAAGGGATATATTTGAGACTGTGTGAAAATATTATACCTTTGCCCATGATTTGAGCATATGAGATGACTCTTGCCTGAATAAAATTATTGCTATTGTGATTATAAATGTGATTTTTCTCTATTTATTATTCATTCCTTTCACTTTTATAGTGTATTCTATAAAGACAAACTTTTTAATTTGTGTATTTTTAAATTTTGTTTAGTATCAAAGGTATAAAATTCAACCCTGTTCTTCATTTTTATGGTCAAATTTTCCCAGATTTAGCCAATGGGAACCCCCTTTAAGCTATTCTCTTGTCCTTTTGATAGGTCCCTATCAGTTTTTGTACAATTTACTTCTATACTCACCTTGTACTTTCCCTTTTTTAGTCCTAGAAATGATTATCTCTCCAAAGATCCTCTGTTCTTCTTTATTTTCTTTTGTTTAGAGAAAAAGTCTAAGGGGGGTTGGGGAGTAGAGAGAGAGAAGAGAGAATCTTTTTTTTTTTTTTAAGTTGACTTTTTATTTATTTATTTTTTAAAAAATAATATACATATTTATTATAGGGGGTTTTTTTAATTTCTTTTCAGCATAACAATATTCATTGTTTTTGCACCACACCCAGTGCTCCATGCAATACGTGCCCTCCTTAATACCCACCACCTGGCTCCCTCAACCTCCCACCCCCCCGCCCCTTCAAAACCCTCAGGTTGTTTTTCAGAGTCCATAGTCTCTCATGGTTCACCTCCCTTTCCAATTTCCCTCAACTCCCTTCTCCTCTCCATCTCCCCATGTCCTCCGTGTTATTCTTTATGCTCACAAGTAAGTGAAACCATATGATAATTGACTCTCTCTGCTTGACTTATTTCACTCAGCATAATTTCTTCCAGTCCTGTCCATGTTGCTACAAAAGTTGGGTATTCATTCTTTCTGATGGAGGCATAATACTCCATAGTGTATATGGACCACATCCTCCTTATCCATTCATCCGTTGAAGGCCATCTTGGTTCTTTCCACAGTTTGGCGACCATGGCCATTGCTGCTATAAACATTGGGGTACAGATGGCCCTTCTTTTCACTACATCTGTATCTTTGGGGTAAATACCCAGTTGTGCAATTGCAGGGTCATAGGGAAGCTCTATTTTTAATTTCTTGAGGAATCTCCACACTGTTCTCCAAAGTGGCTGCACCAACTTGCATTCCCACCAACAGTGTAAGACGGTTCCCCTTTCTCCACATCCTCTCCAACACATGTTGTTTCCTGTCTTGCTAATTTTGGCCATTCTAACTGGTATAAGGTGGTATCTCAATGTGGTTTTAATTTTAATCTCCCTAATGGCTAGTGATGATGAACATTTTTTCATGTGTCTCATAGCCATTTGTATGTGAGAAGAGAGAATCTTAAGCAGGTGCCATGACCAGGGCAGAGTATCTGTGTGGTTATGTTATATATCTGATATTTAGCTCAGTTTATTTGTTTATGTTTATATCAATATTAGGGCTTTTCCTATCCTGATTGATTCAAGATCATTTTTAATATAAAAAATTAATATGGCTCAAATATAAATATATGTGTTTATATATTATATGTGTGTTATATATAACATAGATATTATATATAAGTAAATATTTTATGTAAAATATACAATTTATGTATATATAATTATAATATATTATATAATATATACAATAGAAAATGTATAAGCATATATAATCATATATAAGATATTATATATAATATTTTCTAATATATTTATATTATATATGATTATATATAATATTTATATATATTATTATATATAAGATATTATATATAATATATAAGATATAAAGTAATATATAAGATATTATATATAATATAAAATATTATAAATATAAGACAATATATTGTAATTTCTTATATATGATTATATATTACAATGATTATCTATGATATATAACATAAATAATAATAATATATTACATATGATTATATTATATAATATACTCGGGATTCCTCATGAGTTACAAAAATTACTTTTGATGGCAAGGCTCCCTTCAATGGGATGTTAACTCTGCCACTTGTAAATGAATGTGCAGAAACCCTCCAATGCTGGGAGGAGGGTTTGGGGAGGGGATTTAATTATAATTGAAGAGGACACAAGGAAGGCTTTATTTGGGGGATGGAGTAATTCAGGGTTATTTTACTCCTGTGTGTAGCTGACTTTCTTATATTCTTTTTTCCTCTTCTCTATGCGTAGTGGACATCTGAAGTTACCGAGTGTCATCTCCTCTGTTTGGCTCCATTGTTTATGTTAACAAAACTTGCCCCCCACCACACCCACACAACAAACACCCACCCACTTTTTTAAGGAGCTATTCTCTCAGACTTCATCTATCAATATCATAGCCAGTCCTTTTGTATACACAAAACAGATCACTGACCCAGCTGTTTTCCTCTCCTTTCCCTGTTTGTCCTTGAACTAATGACCCTGCAGGTTACCCTGGGGCCTACTTCCTTCCTGTCCACACCCTTGCTGATTCCAGCTTGTATCCATCTGGAAATCACACTGAGAAGGTTCTAAAGAGCCTTCTCAATACATTCCCTTGGGTTGTTTCTCCTGCATGAGAGAACCTGTTCTTTTTGTCATTTTTTTTTTCTTTTTTCTGATCTTTCAGTGTGATTTGGCAACAGAGGTAGGAAACAAATCTGTGTGATCAGTTATTGACCTTGATCCAGAAATTCCGGACACCAGTTCTAAGTCTTCCCAAACAATATATTTAATAATGTGTTCTGTAAATTTCCAGAGATCAACATCAAGCCCTGCCTGAAGTGGACAGGGTATGCTTTCCCCTTATAGAGACTCAGAAATGATGTGGGA
Source organism: Martes martes (assembly GCF_963455335.1). Taxonomy (NCBI): domain Eukaryota; kingdom Metazoa; phylum Chordata; class Mammalia; order Carnivora; family Mustelidae; genus Martes; species Martes martes. The sequence goes on from NC_137893.1 coordinate 20,234,142, forward strand.
AACAGAGGCAGAAGAAAAGTTATTAAATTTCCTTACTATCCAGAGCCCACTGACAAGTCCTTGAAACAGGCAGAGTGACATTCCTCTGGGACTCAACTGCCTCCACCTTAATACTTTGCAAAGGGCAAAAGGCAATTCTAGCCTGACCACCCCCTACCCCCAACCAGGATCTTGTAAATCTACTTTAACATATAAAAATTCCTTTGGAAACTTCCTTTATCTCTCAAACCCCCCAAGATATGTTTTGGCAGTCATCCCCAAGCATATGGCCCACCAATATATATCTGAAGGGTCTCAAGACAGGTTTTATTAGACGGTAATAAATGACCTTTTCCCAACAACAGCTAGTCCCTCAAGGTCCTGGAAACCTTGCTTCCAAAATTCCTTAGAGACTGATGCTATCCCTGACCCCCTCCCAACTTACAAATATATAACGGACCACTCCTCACAACCCCAGAGCAGCAGCTCTTTGTGCCCACGGGTCCTGTCCCTGTGCTTTCATAAACCACCATTTTGCACCAAAGATGTCTGAAGAATTCTTTCTTGCTCATCGGCTCCAGACCTCACCCCACCGAACCTCACCTATATTCTAAAACTTCATCAGAATAATATTCCTCACACCTTTCCTATGTGCCATGATTTCTGCAAGATGAAATCCGGTCTGTAACGTATTTCAGTGTTCTGGAATGTACTTTAGCTTTTAGAATTGCTAGATGATCTTACTTCCTCAGCTATATAGCATGTCTTCTTCCCTGACCATGGAGGCCTACAGGGAGGAAATGCTTTCTAATAAAGAAGAGTGTATTTTGTTGGCCTAAGTCTTAACTTCATCTGAGGCTGTCACGCAAAATTCAATCTTAAACGTATTATGCAGAAGAAGACACCACAATTCACAGACAGTGAGAAGCAGAATCAGACCCGGTGGTAAGCTGGAGAAAAGATTTGCAACTGTTTCTGGTTTTAAACATCTCAAGTGTTTACGACTGATGGAAGTTTCTGAAGAGGGACGTTAAAGGAGAGAGAAAGACTCTCCATCCTGTTCACCTCATCTGGATTTCTATATCTGACCTAATTCCAGCAGTGATTTGAGACAGGCTTTAGTGAAATACAAACATGACATAAACCTCTAAAAATGGAGATTGGAAAAAAAAGGTGCATGTACTGAAAATGAGGAGGAGTTGGGGCATAGTTGTCACCAGTGTAGACAGCGTCTTTTGGATGATTTAAATCCGTGACAACACACACTGGGAACTATATGGCTCAAAGGCAGACAAAATGCAATCGAATAAAATGAGCCTTCTTTTAAAATCGGCCTCAACCTTGTCAAACATCCCAGCTCCAAGTAAAGCAAGTGTTGTTTGAGATGGTATTATTTTTATATGTAAGCCCCAGCCTTATCAGGACCCCAATTCTGTTGCATACAACTAACTGCAAGAACTCAAAAGGAACCAAAACACTAACAGGAAACCACAGAATGTCAGGAGGATGTCTAATAAATAAGGATAATGAATTCAAAGTCTTGGGGGGGGAGCAGTAATTGAGAGAAATTAGCAAGTAGATAAGGGTAGGCAAAGGCTATTAAAAACAATCCAGAAGAAAATGGTGTCCCTGCTGAGCGAAAGACAAAACTTTGCTATTTAAACCCTGAAGTTCCTACCTGAAAGTTTTAAAGAGAAAAGGAAGGAATGCGATAATATCTTGGGCAATTAAGATAAGGAGGAAGACACCAAGTCACTACTGAAAAGTCCCAGAAAGATGAATGTAAGCAGATAAACATGAAGTAGAGGTGATGCGAACTGAAGTAAAGAACATGTTAGGAGTGGAATCTGAGATAGAAAAAAAAGAGAGAGAGAGAGAAGGAATTTATTAATAACGATTAAAGCCACACAAAGATACATGAGAAGGAACTGCAACATACATAGAAAAAGCATACAATATTAACTCTGAGAAAACAACAAAAATGTCTTTTCGTACATTGACTGAATTTTTGGAGATTTTGTGGGAACCACGTGACCATGGCTCAATAGTATATTTTAAAAAGACCACATAAATACAAAGGATCAGAATGAACAGAATAATATTCTCTTCTTTTTTTTTTTTTTTAAGATTTTATTTATTTATTTGACAGAAAGAGATCACAAGTAGGCAAAGAGGCAGGCAGAGAGAGAGAGGGGGAAGCAGGCTCCCCGATGAGCAGATATCCCGATGTGGGGCTCAATCCCAGGACCCTGGGATCATGACCTGAGCTGAAGTCAGAGGCTTAACCCACTGAGCCACCCAGGTGCCCCCAGGGTAATAGTCTTGAAGACACCCTGAAAAGGCAACTTCTTAAAAAATACTCTACCTGCTCAAGATATAATGTATTGTATCCCGTACCTTTATAGTAACAATGGGCTAGGATAATAAATTTGTTTTCATAAAGGTGGCAGAAACTAGAAATTGTCCCCCAGTATCTAGAAACCCTTGAGTCTTAACTGGATTTAGAGTTGCCCAGCCAAGAAGACATTTTTTTTTTTTCTGCCTCTCATATAGCTGCATACAGCCATACAACTGAGTTCAATGTGTGCAACTTCCGGGCCTTGCTCGGGTCTTGCTTAACCTCCTTCTACGGTCTCAACGAGTGTTCCCTCCAGCCCAAATCACATGTTGAATTCTAATGTCCAATGTGATGGTATCAGAATATATTCTAATATATTAGATGTGTAAGACCCCTATAGGGTCTTTGGGAGATGCTTAGGTCATGAAAGTGGAGCCCTCATGAACGGAATCAGTGCCCTTGGAGACCCTGCAGAGCCCTAGCCATTCGTGTGAGAATACAACAAAAAGTCTGCAACCCAGAAAAGGGCCCTCACCCAACCATGTTGGCACCTTGATCTAGAATTTCCAGACTCCAGAGTTTGAGCAATAAATGTCTGCTATTTATAAGCTATCTAGTCTGTAGTGTTTTATTATAACAACCTGAATGGATTCAGATGCTTCCCCTTCCTCTGTTACTGACTGGAGAGCTGCAACATGAACGCGATGGTTCAAAGCTGTCTTCAAGCACATAGACAAGGACAATGTCAAAGGAGAAGACATAATGACAATATAGAAAGGATGTAGGTCCCTTGGATATTTTGTAGAGTAGAAACACTCTATCTCATGCATATAAGAAAAACATAAACTCCGATCTTAATCACCATTATTTGATCTGGTTTAAAACAATCATCTCATAGAGTAAGCCTATCAGTATTACCTGTAACCACATCTTGTAACGAATAATTTTGCTTCTTTAAGATAAAAATAATGTGTTCCATGATTTAAATATTGAATTATATCAAGATGAAATCTGAAAAGTCCATCATAATCACTGAGTTAGTTTCTGCCTGTGTGTGTGTGTGTGTGTGTGTGCATGTGTGTGTGTGCGTGTGTGTGTGTGGTCTTGCTGTTGTTGCTTGAGGAATAAAATAAATGTCAGTGATGGTGGGGAATTAAACACATGTTAGCACATGATGGAAAGCAAAAGTTTGTGTGCAGGGAACATTCCTTCAATTTGCATGCAGCAAATATCAATCAACTCAGAAACTTAAATGAGCAAGAAATTGAACTTTGTTTATTTACTCCTCTAACCAGACCTGATCTTGAGCTGTTATGCACCAGCACTGACAGAACAGATGTTACATATTGAAATACTTCATAACCAGTTCAAGTGCATGCCTCTCTACTGCCACTGCCCTACTCTGAAAAACCCCAGGCCTCTGAATGTTCCAGAACTTTAAGAGGTTGTGCCAGGCACAGTAGGCAGCCTCCAGGATTTTTCAGCCAACACCTATTCTGATTGGTTGTTATAAGTGCTATACAGTTGCTAAACATTTAACATTACCCTTATCTTCATTTAAACTTAATTTTAGTTTTTAGTGCCCACGCCACTGAATGGCAGAAATGATGTCAGCAAGATTCTCATCCCTTCTCCCAGGGCTTTTCCAAAGTTCCAGAAAGATTAAGTACTACAAAGGATTGTACAGCAGGTCTGAGGGTGAGGATAGAGGGATCCTGCCCTGTAGCATTGGAAAAACGTTTTTTGGTGATTTTCCACCTTATCTCCTGAGTGGCACTCAGCTGTCAGCGAGTGGATAACCCAGTCCTGAGATGTTAACAGTATGTCTACTCTGTCCCATAAAGGTCTTCTATGCTGAGTAAGTACAGGTTTACAGAATAACCATTAATAACTCTAAACTTTCAAGTGCCAAGTTCATTCAGGGAGAAAATTAAGAGACTTTGATGACTTCACACATCATTGGTCACTCAGGTTTGCATTTCAGTATCTGCAACCTGCCAAACTAAGCAGGCCAATTAAATAAAGGAGTTATAAATAAACTACCTAGCGTCTAACCTCGGAGGTACATGGAGGTCCTTCAGAAACAGGCATGGCTCTCCGGAGGCTGTTGTGGACAGCAGGAAGGGATCTGTGGGCTGCTGATCTGTCAGACGGGGCTCTACTACTTGCATACATAGGCATCAATGTCCCCAAAAAAGGACTTCGTAAAGCAAAGAATGCTTTTTTAGTTGCAGAGGTAACGGAAGCAATGTCTGGGGAAGAAATAAAGGAAAAAATATTTAAAGAAGAATATAAGGGGGAAATCTAGATAGTTAAAAATTATATAAATGAAGACTAAAGAGAGAAATTTAAAAGACTAAAAGTAGCTTGGACTTTTAGTCCAAGTCCGTCACTGGGGTGCTTGGCAGGCTCAGTCAGTAGAACTTTCAACTCTTGATCTCAAGGCTGTGGGTTCAAGCCTTGTATTAGGTGTAGAGATTACTAAAAAATAAAGTCTTAAAAAGAAAATATAGCGTCACTCGCCAGGAAACACAGAATGAGATTAACTCAAGCAGCAATGATCAAGTAAAGCATAAGAAATACTTTCTCCATAATAAGAACCAGACATAATTTTAAATACTTTCTAACTACTGAGGATCCTCCTATGATAGTTCAGAAAATAAACAGGAGGGGGACTGACCAGAGTGCCGCTCAGGTATCCTGAGCAGTTAGTCACTGCAGGGATTTGGCTAGCAAAGAAGGACTGTTTATAAATATTATTACTATATGTGTGTTCTATTTCTTTCAATTACATTAAAAACAGCTGCTATCAAGGAACAAACATTTGGGCCGTTCTGGGGCTGTGATTTTCAACTCCAGAATGTACTAATAAATATGACATTTAAACAATGCTTTCAAAGCCTTGGATAAAATTCCAATGTTCCCATGTTTTTCTTTTCATGCTGGCAGGACTATTGACCCTGGTTAGGTTCCCTTAGGACAGGACATAAAAACCTGAATTGCAGAGGGGCTCTCTACCCACTCTACCCTCCACCTCCACGCCCCCAACTCCCACCCACCAGAGTCTCATAGGTCTGCTAGTACTGAAATTCCCTTGTAATGATGGGTTGGTAAATCAAGTGGGCACCAGGAAGTTCTGGGTTTTGGCATTTACTAATTTTTGCAGTGTAAATAACCCCACCGTGGCTGATTTCAAAGACGTCTATGTTTAACAAACAAATGGCTTATAAAATTTCTGAGAACTTCAAAATGGGCCCTTGCGAGCTAGTGTAGGCAGATCCGCCACACACTGATGAGGGAAGTCTCTTTGCATAGAGTTCTCTGCCCCATGCAAGAAGTAGTCCAAGCCTCTAGGCAGCCTTTTATAAAAACAATAAAAATAATAGCAACCTCTTGGTTACCATTCTTTATATGGCAAGATTTGAAGTCTTTGAGAGTAACATTATTGATCCCCACAGGAATGCTACTAGGTATTTTTTTTTTAAAGATTTTATTTATTTATTTGACACAGAGAGATCACAAGGAGGCAGAGAGGCAGGCAGAAGGTGGGGGGTGGGGGAGCAGGCTCCCGGCTGAGTAGAGAGCCGGATGCAGGGCTCGATCCCAGGACCCTGAGATCATGACCTGAGCTGAAAGCAGAGGCTTAACCCACTGAGCCATCCAAGTGCCCCAACTACTAGGTATTTTCATCATGTCCAAGAACAAAGGATTATAAGACATAACACGATCATGAACAAGGTCACAGATACTAGAAGTTCCAGAAGCAGAATTCGAACCCAGGCCTATCTACCTCTAAAATCCATGGCCTAAACTTAACCCCATGTTGCTTCCTTTACAATGTAATCCAGTTATCCAGACAGTCTTTGAAAAACCCTACTGCCTTTCTTCAGTACTTTCCTGCCATTTCCCTTGAGCTTCCCTGAGATCCCACTTTCTCCCTTCCTCCTTGGAAAGGAATCATTTGTTACTGGAGGGCAGGGGCAGTGTCCCAGTCATCTCTGCGTGCCGCTAGCTGCCTCTGAGTGCTCCATTAATGTTTGCTGAATGAGTGAATGAATGGATTAATTCAAACCGAATCTGCGAACTGGCTTTGTTCCTACTGTTTAGAAACCTTCCCCCTCCACCTCTTACCTCCACCCACCCCCATCAGAGCCTCAACATGGAAGCCGACTTCAAGGGTCAGCCTGGAAATAAGAAGATAAAGTGGAGCTTTAATTCTGAAGTCTTAAGTTGCAGACAATTGCTTACCACCTTCACTGGGTTTAAGTCTATTTTATTTTAAGAATCTCATGATCTACCGACTGAGCTAGCCGGGCACATAAGTCCATTTTATTTTAAAGTAAGAAAAGATGAAATACTGGTAAGGCAATCTTCTGGATTCCTAGGTGACTTAGGCCAGTTCTCACCTATATTTATATCTCATACGTTCATTAAAATGCAAAATTTTCAGGGGACCTGCATGTCAGTCAGCGGAGCATCCTACTCGTAATGTCAGCTCAGGTCTTGATCTCAGAGTCGTGAGATCAAGCTCTGTACTGGGCTCCATGCTGGGCCTGGAGCTTACTTAAAAAAAAAAAAAAAAAAAAAAAACTTTCAAATGGTCATTCCATTGCTTTCCTGCCCCCTAAATGATTAAGTATCACCTTTCCAGACTTGAGGCTGTAACTAGTCACCCTGATTTGCAGCTCTTTGACCTATAAAACAGGCTCATAAAAATTACAGCCTAGAAAGCAACATCTGGAGCAAGGCTGATAAATCATTTTATAAATTCATAAAAACTTAAGAGTGTTTTCAAATTGAATTATAATAATCACCGTACAAAAGAATCTCAGCAGGTACCTTTTTAAATGAGGCACACTGGAGTTTTTAAGCAGCAGTGTCTAAAAGGCTATTTCTACCTGTTTGACTTCCTTTCATAATGTGTGAATTAGTTAGGCAAATTAGCCTGCCCTTGTAAGACTTGTGACCACATGTCAAATCCAACAGCTCTTAAGCCCGATGTCAGTTAAAATGTGGAATTCTGACTCATTGCACAGATAACTGAGTGACAGCTGATCACTCCCTTTTCAGGATAACCTCCAGGACTCTCTTTGCTGACCCCAATGGCCCGAGGTAAGAATGTCATAGATACCCTGATTTGGTTTTCTGTGACGTACATATCTGAGAATAACTATTAAATGAAACTCGGAGATCCTCTTTCCACATTTACAGATCTTTCAAGATATGGCACAGATCACTTTGGCAAGTTCTGTCTAACAGACTATTTATTTATTTGTTGGTTTTATTTATTTATTTATTTATTTACTTATTGCTTTCCTGAATTATTCACAGTGCCTTGCTCAAAAAGGCCCACAGGCGGTATTGTCTGACTTACTGACCTTTAGTTTGGCAGAACAGCAGGAGGACGGGACACAGGAGTTCAGTTTTTTATCAGCTCAGACTTTTCAGCTGATGGCGAGTTGACTGTATCATCTTTAATTGCAAACATAGTCCATTAGTGGGTAGCTTGGAACTTGTGTCAGATAGAAATATCCTGATTTAACATATATTTCAATTTGTTGTCTGCCCTTATAAATATTAAAACAGGATTCTTCCCTTTGAATCAATTTATAAAACTATGGCTTTTGGAGATAACCTAAGTAGTCTTAGAAAAATCTCTTTAAATAGCTCGTGATCCAGAACTTCCAGTTTTCCAACGCTAAAGTGAAAAACAATGTCTGATGTATGACGATAAGCTACTTTTGGTAAAAATATTTTTCTTGTTCATTCCTTCCATCGGTATTATAGCCATAAAATGTTAGCAATGTTTCAAGTATTAGAAACATTTACAGAGAAGGAAACATGGTAGGTGGGCTTCCTGTCCTTTGTAGAGTATTATTTATGAGTTATTTCATTTCCTCCCCAAATGAGAAACTGATGTTTTCAATCCTTTAACTGGACACAATGTCATAGGATTACTAAGCAGCGATGTCACACTTTACAAAAATTGTAGATTCCATTTATGGTTTATATAAAATGAGATTCCTAGCCAATAAGCTATATAGTTTGAAGTCCCCATTCCTTTTTTTTTTTTTTTTTTTTTGAGATTTTATTTTTCTTGGTACGGGTGGAGAGGTTGATTAGGCGAGTGCTGAAAAAGCCTCTTCCCTGTCAGGTGAGGATGAAATTAGTTGCCAGGTTGGAGGTTGGTGCCTGTGGTAAGCAGAATAATGGTTTCCCAAAGATGTCCACATCCTGAGATTTGGAATCTGTGAATGTGGCAAGGTACGTGACCAAGGGGAAATTAAGGTTGTTAATAAACCAACCTTAAAATAGAAAGATTATTGTAGATTATTTGAGTATTATCTGAGGGCCCACTGCAATCATGAGGATCCTTCAAAGGGTAAGAGAAAGGGAAGCCAAGGAGAAAAATTGAAGAAAGTGCGATGATGAATGCAAGGTCAGAGGGATGTTCAATGTTGGCTTTAAAGATGGAGGAAGGGAGACACAAGTCAAGGAATGGGAGTGGCCTCTCCCTGCTGGAAGGGTCAAGGACATGGATCTCTTCCTACAGCCTCCGGAAAGGAATGCAGTCCTGTCGATAGCTTGATTTAGGCCAGTGAGACATATGTCAGGCTTCTGACCTCCTAAGCAATAAGATAATGAATTAGTGTTGTTTTAAACCATGGAACTTGTGAAAATTTGTTACAGCGTCCATGGAAGACTAATACAGTGCTGACTGAATAGAAAGAGTCCATTCTGGAGAATTAGAGAGAATTCAATTAGATCAGGAGCAGCCTATGTCAAGTGGCTAAACACAAACACAGTAAGTGCCGACACAGACTCTTATTTAAAAATGAAAACAAAAACAAAACAAAATCCAGTAGTGGAGAACAGCAGTGGGAATCTACTTCACATTACTGACCCATTCACTTAAAAATGGTGAGCCAGTAAATTTTATGTTATGTGTACTTTACCATTTAAAAAAAAAAAAACCTCAGAAAAGTTTCATACACCCCTGAGTACCACCAATCTAGGGTTAATATTTCACAAGGGAAGAGGAGTCTAAGTCATGTTAATAGAAGAAATATCCCTTTCCCATGTAACACCAGACAATGGTTTAGAGGAAAATACAGTTGTGCTAGATGATTTCTTTGTACATAAGTAAGGAGAAAATCACCTACAACCCCTATGTGTATAGACTATAGAGACCAGACCATTCCATTTGGTCACCATTTTGCCTTCAGAATCAGCAAACACTAAGAGCAAGAAGCATCATTTACTATCTGGCCTGAAGAGCTCCAGTCTTCAAATTGTAAGACCAAACAAGGACACAGATCAGACCCTTCCTCTGAGGGCAAACAAAATTAAAGAAAGGAAGTGGGCACAGGAGAGGACAGAAAGAGGGATGGGAAACATACAGTGCCTTCATGGACGATGTCCTTTTCAGAAGCCCAAAGTTCAACACTCTCTTCTAAAGGAAATCAGTAACTTTGTCCAAGTTTCAACCTATGGCTCCCTACAGGTATAAGGGGAGAAAGATGAAATTTGACATTTTGAATAAGGAACTCTTCATCTTCTCCACCCACACCTCCTCCTCCTGTGTTTCCTTCTTTAGTCAAAGACACCACTATTTGCCTGTTCTAAGAGCATATACTCCTTCCCCACAGGAAAGAGCAAACCACTTCTGAATCTATCTTCTACTGTTTTAGGGACTTTCTTCAGGGTCTCCTAGCCTCACTCCAAATGTATCTTCTCTTGGTTTGATGCTTTTGGTGGACCTTCTGTTGCATTTCACTCTGGCTTTGACCCTCAATACTGTCTCTCTTCTTTGCCAGCTTCATACTCCATAGACCAGGAGACAGTTTTTCCACCGTCCTAACACCCAGCCAGCCTAGGGAAAGACAGACAGCCCAGGAGGGTGCTCATACACCACATATGCCTAGAGAATAAGACCACCATATTGCTTAAACCGTAAACTAGGAAGTTAGCCTAGACTCTGTCCTCACCTTCACTGTTTGCCAGTCTCATGTTGCCTATTTCCTCACCCAACACATATACACACACACAATCAAATACCAAGTTATGCTGACTCTACCTCTTGAATATTTCTGGAGACTATACTCTTATTTACATCCCCATGTACCAGCCCTTTGGTTTACACCCTCATCATTTCTTACTTCAAATTTTGCAGTTGCTTTTCCATCTTAGGACAGGTTGCTTGGAAACAGACTCTTAAGTAGATATTTCTGTGTGGTATGTTTATTATAGAATGCACTGAGAACACAACTAAAAGCAAGTGAGGGACGCAGGATTGGACACAAGCAGAAATTGAACTATGATGCAGATAGGCCAGAGGCCTCAGCTTATCCTACAAGGATCTCTGAAGCTGAGCTGTCTCATATTGAGGAAAAGGGGCTGACCATCATGTAGGGACCAGTGATTGGATATGATCTCTCCCCCAGGCAGAAGCCCCAGTCCCAGTGGGGCAATGTGGGTGGTATACCATGACATCCACTACAGCTTCCTTAACTGGCTTCCCTGGCTTCAGTCCCCATGTTGTTGCCATAGTAATCATTTTAAAACAGCAGTCACATTTTCAAACTGCAGAAATATACAATATAGCTTTCTGCTCATCTGTTTGTTTTTTAAATAAGAAATTGTAATTCCAGGGCTGGGGGTGAGGGAAAATAGTTAACCAGATTATGCCTTGGTTTAAAAAAATAATAATAATGCTAGTTTAAAAAAAAGAAGTGTTGGGTGGGGAGCCTAGGTGGTTCAGTCGGTTAAATGTTTGACTATTGATTTCAGCTTAGGTCATGATCTCAGGGTCCTGGGATAGAGCCCCATGTTGGGCTCTGTGCTGGACTGTTTAAGATTATCTCTCTCCCTCTGCCCCTCCATCCATCTCTCCCTCTCAATAAACAAATAAATAAATAAATAAATAAGCATTAATGACTAGAAATTGCCTATTTATATGGAGCTAATGGTTATAAAGTAAAATCTTGAAGAATTATCATTAAAGCAACAATGTTAGTTATCTGATACATCCTTATCAGCTAGAGGTCTGCCAGTATTCTACATGCATCACTGTTCATGATTACAACACTAAACCTTTGCACCATGTTGGCCATGTTACAAGTGGAAAAGAGCTGAGATGCAAAGAAATTAAAAACTTGCTCATTATAGACATAAGGGGCAAAACTAGATTGGAACCCAACTTGGCCAACTCCAAATCTTGTGCTCTTGAGATTTTTTTTTTTTCCTAATTCATTGGCATTGGAGTTTTGGCCAAGAAAAAAAAAAAAAAATGTATGGCGAATTCTGATTTGTTCATAACTAGACCAGGAAATATTCTCATCAAATTTTAAAATGTAATGTTTGTTCAGTGATGACAGATAAAGGACTTTGCTCTTTTTATGATTAGCTACCGTGAAGCTGTACTACACAAACAGGAATCATTTAGCATGAAGAACCAAAGGTCACAGAAAGAAATGAATGTGCTTTTTGTTAATGAAAATCATAGTACAGGGAACAAAATAACAAAAGTCAGGGCTAGATGTATCACACTGCAGATTTATATTTATTAAAACTAGTAACCCCATTAGGAAAAAATATAGCTTCATATGAATTACATGTGTGTGCTACATAATTCTTCTAAAAAAGCCTCGGGACTAAGCTAAAGGTCTTCAAAACAATAAAGCCCTCATATAAGAGTAGCTGGAAACTGACTGGTGAAGCTGCATCAAACAGAATATTTAGGCAATACAATCAAATGAATAGAAAGCAAGAAATCAAAGTATTTTCAATTGGTAGTAGAAAATCAATGAGGCAATGATGTCCTTTCCTGAAGATGAATGAGGTGAAAATACATATATTTTAGAGCTATAAATTTTTACAAATTTTGTCTGCCCAGCACCCCCCCTTACTCTGTAGACTCTACCGAGAAGACTGAGAAAGAATTGGATTTATTCATTTCTTCATGCAGGAAATTTCACTGAATGCCAGCTCCATGCCAGGCTCAGTGGTAATCACTGGAAAAGCTGTGATCAATACAATATCCATGACATCACGTGGCCTATATTCTAGTAGGGGAAATAGATAGTAACTATTAAAGCAAATAAATAAACAGTAGTAGGCTATGAATTACGATAGAAAAGGATAAAGGCAGAGAGATGGCAAGTTTATAGAAGGTGGTTAGAAGAAACTGAATGAGAAAATGCAAGAGACAAGTATTCCAGGAAAAGAGAAAACAGTAAAATCATAGTAGTATCAATGAGCTTTTTGGACTTAAGTAAAATCCAGAGCACTCTTGCCTGGGTGAGATGCAGTGAGGAGTACAGCTTACATCATAGAAGATGCTGGGACATAATGGGAGCCTTGTTGGATTTGGGATTTGGGATGCGGCTGTTAGAAACATGCCTGTAGATGGATAGGAGATGCTGGTGGCTTGGACCTAAGTGGAAGTAGAGGTGTTGAGAGCTGGTCAAATGCAGGAGTTACATGCAAAGTAGAATCAAAGGGAAGATTGAAGACAATTTATGGGGCTTTTTTTTTTTTAAGATTTTATTTATTTATTTGGTAGAGAGAGATCACAAGTAGGCAGAGAGAGAGGAGGAAGCAGACTCCCCACTGAGCAGAGAGCCTGATGTGGGGCTCGATCCCAGGACCCTGAGATCATGACCTGAGCTGAAGTCAGAGGCTTAACCCACTGAGCCACCCAGGCGTGCCAATTTATGGGGCTTTTATCTGAACAACTGAGTGAGCCACAATGCCATTAACTAAGACTGGAGAGGCTGGGAAAGGAACAGGGTGGGTAGGAAGGACAGGAGTGATGGTCTCTAGAGCAGCTATTTTGCTTTGGACATGTTGAGAATTCAATACTGTTAGCCATCCAGGAGAGATTCTAGGTAAATAATAAGTATGTGGATCTGGACCTCAAAAAGGAGGTTATGGCTAAGGATGAAAAATTTGGGAAGCTTTAGTATGAGTGGGATTTAAAGTTAAAAGACTGAAGGAGCACACTGAGGTAGACAATGTAGGTAGAGAAGAGAAGATAGCCAAATATAAAACCTGGGACACACTAACATTTAATAAAAAATTAACAGCAAATTGATTGAATCCTAATATTCACTAGACACTTTTCTAAAGACTTAACCTGAATTAACTTGTTTTTTTTTTAAACACCACTCAACTTCCCTCCTCCCACACTAATTCTTTCCAATACTGAAAGTGAACTGAAATATTTTATTTAAGGGAGCAAGAAACATAAACTTTCCTTTAACACAAATATAATCACTTTTCTTAGCATATCCCATCATGAAGGCAGACACTATCATTTTTTTTTTTTACAATAAAAAGTAACTTTAGGGGCACCTGGGTGGCTTAGTCGTTAAGCGGCTGCCTTCTGCTCAGGTCATGAACCCAGGGTCCTGGGATCGAGCCCCACATCGGGCTCTCTGCTCCGTGGGAAGCCTGCTTCTCCCTCTCCCACTCCCCCTGCTTGTGTTCCCTTTCTCACTGTGTCTCTCTCTCTCTCAAATAAATACATAATATCTTTTAAAAAATAACTTTAATAACTTGAATAAAGAACTGCATCAGCAGATGGGTAGGGTTAACTGAAAAATTAATGAAAATACACCAATATTTGAGCCAGGGATTTTTTTTTATTATGGAAGTATAACTGACATATACAATTTATTAGTTTCAGGTGTACAACTTAATGATTCAACATTTATATTTATTTAACCCTTATAACAATCCTCTAACATAAAAAATATTTTATCTTTATGTTAAACATGAGGAAACAGACATGGAACAGCAAAGAAACTGACTAGTAGGTGATAGAGCTGGGATATAAATCTAAGCCACCTGGTGCATTGAGACAGAGGAGGAGGCTTTAGGAAAGGAGGCAGAGAGAACAGCCAGGCAAGGAAAATTAGGATCGAGGGGGTAAGTAAGATAAAGACTGAGAATAGAATTGATTAGTAAGGTAGAAGTCAATGGTGATCTTTAGAGGAGCTCGTAAGAGGAATAAATGCCAGAATGTAAACTGATTAAAGAGAGCATGCAAATGTGGAAACACCAAGTAAGCATTGCTGTTGGCATGTGTTCCAGAAGGTGTTATTCACATAGACTGTAATGTCACAGGTGTTCCCTAGAACTGTCCTGCGTGATGGCATTGAATACATGGGTTCAGCTACAGGAAGGTTTACAGGTGGGGTGGTGAAAAGATGCAGAGTTCCTTTCTAACTGTTTCCATTTTCTTCGTAAAATAAAAAGAATGCACATTACAGGAGTCAAAATAGTGGAAAAGGATGTTATTTGAAGACAGAAGAGGATATGTGGAGTAGTTCTTTAGAGAGAAGACCAAAACAGCAAGAGAAATACAGTTGGACTGGAAGGCAGAGTGGAAGACCCATTTGAGAAATGTACTAGGTGTCAGCATGGTTTTGGGTTTTTCTCCAAAGTCACTCAAGACCCCTGAGTGTAGGTGTTGAGTTCTGAAAGATGGGATTGGTAAATGCAGGTGCTAAGGAATTGAGAGTATAAGCAAGGGGTCATCACACTGACTATGGAAACCAGGAGGTGGGAATATGAAGGGGTTAAAAAGAAGAGTGGGGTGCCTGGGTGGCTAGGTCAGTTAAGTGACAGACTCTTGATTTTGGCTCAGGTCACGATCTCAGGAGGGTGAGACTGAACCCCTCATTGGCTCCATGCTGGATGTGCAGACTGCTTGGGATTTTCTCTCTTCCTCTTCCCCACCTTCTTCTCTCTCTCCCTCTCTAAAATAAAATAAAATAAAATAAAATAAAAATAAAAATAAAAAATGAAGAGGCTATATGACCAGAATATTCCAGATCAAATAGCTGTCTTTGACTTCTCAATCCTAAATAACTGCCAGGACCCCAAATCTGTATTAGCAGGAAGGGGTCTTGGATAGAATAATCATACTCCCCCTTTCCTAGTAACAGTACTATTTCATACACAGTCTCCTGGAGTAATAATTAGTAGTTGCACTTTCACTCTCTTCTTGATAATAAGTTATGTGCTCACCCTACTGTAAAAGAGGTACAGCCCACATCAAGTGTATGCAAAAATAAAATTAGTTGTGTTATGATGAAAGAGAGAAGAACACCTAATATTTCTTATAAATTCCTATAATGAAGCAGAGCACTGTGCTAGGTCACTTTCATGTTTAATATGTAATCTGATTTCAACTTAAAAACAGTAGCTCTGTAAGAATAAAATTTTTATCCTGATTTTACATATGAAGAAATAGAAGGCTAGCCTAATACATTGCCTAAGACATTGCCTAAGACACAGACTGAATAATTGGTACATCTGAAATCTCAACACAGTTCTAACTGGCTCCAATTTTAAAAAGTAGAGTCTGTAAGTGGTATATAGTTGGATAAACAAAAGAAAGACAAATGTATGTATATCTTATAAAACTCTGCATTTAAAAATGTTTTAAAATATTTTCCTTTTTTTTCTTTAAAACTATTGTTAAATTGCATTGTTGGAATGTTTATATATATACAAAGAAAGTGGTAAATAGAGAATAATCTTCTTGACATGCCTTGGAGTCTTTAAAATTGGACATAACCCTCCAGAAAACCATCATTTAATAGCTATCAACCAATAACTACTGCAGCCTTGGTTTAGAAAATTTGACAGAGACCAGTTAGTTCTACTTTGCAAATTTATGGCTGCAGTGAGTGACTTCAGGGATAAAGAAAAGTCTCAATAGTATGTATTAATGATCAAGCAATGCAAAACTATGTTAGAATATACATAAATTGAATTCTAAGTAAAAATCCGAAGAGACAGAAAGAAGGAAAGAAGAGAGATGGGTATATAGGGAGGGAGGGAGGGAAGAAGGAAAGAAGAAAGGAAGGAAGGAATTAAATCTGATATGAACCAAATTAACATTTTTTTAAATCAAACAAGAATTTGAGGGGTACTGGGTGGCTCAGTCAGTTAAGCATCTGCCTTTGGCTCAGGTCATGATCCCAGGGTCCTGGGATCGAGCCTGACATCAGGCTCTCTGATTAATGAAGAGTCTGTTTCTCCCTCTCCCTCAGCCTCTGCCCTGGCTTGTGCTCTCTCTCTCAGTCCCTCTCTCTTTCAAATAAATAATTAAAATCTTAAAAAAAAAAAAAAAAACACAAGAATTTGGCCCATGCATTAAATTCTTTTTTTTAAGCCAGAGATTATTCAAATGAGGATTTTTTTATTGTAAGGAAATTTGACTTGTACATATTTCTAGACAAAATCTGACTTCTACTAATGTAGACATATCAGTTACAGGAGCCATGATGCCAATTGTAGTCTTACAAGGGAAACCATGAGGCATTAGCCCTGCCAAGACAAGAACCATGAAAATTTCTTCCCAGTCCCTGAGTTAATACTGAGTATTACCTGTAGCTGTTTAGACCCAAGTAGGCACCTCACTGCAGACTGGCCCATTCAACACTTCTGTCCAACAGTAATCATGATGGTTATCTAGTCCCATCGGCTATCTTCCTCAAGAATTTTAGTGTGGCAAGAATTTTAGTATGAAATACAGAAACAGCTATAATTATTAACAAAATTGTTGGGAACACAACACACACAAAAAAGCAAACTTAAAACAGATGAATATAAAGGAGCCAAATTATAAGTAAGCAGAAAATACAGCACAAAGTAAAGATATGAGTAGGGTAGAGAGGCTGGTAATTAAACAGAAGTAGTAAAATCAGAGAAAACATAACTGAGATGAAAGAACCACCAGTGAGAGCCCCATGAAATAAATGCCCTGCCCCCCCCCCACCCCAAGCTTCCTTGAATCTTGAATAACCCTGCCTTCTAGGATAGGCTCTGCAAAATCTCCATGGCTCCCATTTCTTTCACTTGACTCCGTTGTTTCAGTCTTGTGAAACTTTATCTCCCTTACAGCCATGTAGGTAACCTCATGATGTATCCTCATCATGCTCAATAGCTTGATATTCTTTCAACCAAATCTCTTTTTTGCACACTTACTATTTTTGAGCCACTTTCACATTTCCATCAATGATTAAATAATGAACAATTGCAAATGTATGATAATCTTATATTTTGTAGAAGTGGGGAGCATGGAAATGAAGGAAAGCTTACAAAAGAAGGAAAAGAATGGTGGGGAGCATGAATAATGGGGCTTCAGAGTTGGGGGATGCAGGGGACTGGTGGGGTTTGCAATAGGTTTATGGGATTATGTTGTTTGGTTATCATATTCCAATTACGTAGCCTTTGTTTCATAGTTAATTAACCCCTAGATTTTGGTACAAGTTGTCCCCAGTAGAAAGAGACAATCCAGGTTTTAATGGACCTTGTGTTTTAGATCATTGGTCTGGCAGTGAACGAGGCATAAAGGATCTTGCTCATTTCCTTAAGTCCTGCAGGCCTCCTTGGCATCCAGCTTCCATAAATCACTCATTCTTTCCTCAGTCTAGTTCTGTTGGCCTGAAGGGTAATATTCTTCATGGTCGTACAATAAAGTGATTGGCTGTCCTAGTTTTCTGTGTGCTGAAATCAAATATTTTATTAAAATGTGTTTCTTTATATATCCATATGTAAACTAATAAGCCACTTTCTTCTTTTTTCTTTAACCCTCTTTTCTTTTCTTCTTCCTTCCCCTGTTCTCTTTTGAATTGGGTGGAATGGTATCAGTTGGAGGTAGTGAGGGTGGCACTTAGTTAAGTTAGCCTTATTAATCAGTCTTAATAATAATCCCATGTTCATTTGGCAGAGAATGGCTACAGACCACCCCATACTCACTGCAGGCAGGCACTGAGGGACATCTAGCACAGTCAAAAACAAGTGAATAGGGGCGCCTGGGTGGCTCAGTGGGTTAAAGCCTCTGCCTTCGGCTCAGGTCATGATCCCAGGGTCCTGGGATAGAGCCCCGCATCGAGCTCTCCGCTCAGCGGGGAGCCTGCTTCCTCCTCTCTCTCTCTCTCTGCCTGCCTCTCTGCCTACTTGTGATCTCTCTCTCTCTCTCTCTCTGTCAAATAAAATAAAATCTTTAAAAAAAAAAAAAAAAACAAGTGAATAGAATCAGAAGGGAAGGAAGATAGTGAGACACTGCTGAGTGTTCCTGAATCCAGACAGGAGCTCACCGCCAACGGTGAAGACAGGGTGTCTCTTTTCTCCTGGAGGAGTGGCTACCTCACCACAGCATGTTGTTGTTTTGGATGTCGAGTCTCTGGAATGGTGGACCTTCACTTTCTTTATTGTTTGGGGCCACCTTGAACTCCAGCCCTCCAGCGGGCACTCTAGCCCACATTTGTTAACTTTGAGTTAAATCAGATAGAGACGCTTGGAAATTGGAACACAGTTATTTACAGATCACTTCTATTATCTATTAAACTCTAAATATGATATAGTCCCCCCCCCCAAAAAATCATACAGTGCCTTGCGTTTGATAAAGTAAGACAAGTAACGAAGGCAAAAATCTTTAAGGGAGTACTTATTCCTCTTGAAATTCAGCTCACTTATTTCACTGACCTTGGAAATTTATCTCCATAACAAGGTATTGCTTGGCCTCCTCCAAAGCCATATCAAGTACCAATGTGTTGTTGAGGTTCACTGTCATCCCCAAATCTTCCATATCCCCAGGCTCCCTTTCTGTCTCCACAAAGTTGGAGCACAGGAAACATTCCAAGGCATCATGTCTTTCATTCCTACTTGTGTCAAATATCTGATAACACTCACTCGTAAAGCTTAATCCTGAAAACCACCTTTGCTCTATTAAATGGTTATGAGCATCCTACACTCACAACACAGGTCAATGGTGTATCTTCATGTATTTACTAACCTGGTCTACTCTATGCTCAGCCTCATTTGGCCTAATTTCTTCTGCCCTCTTACAATTGGCTGTGCAAGGGACTCTGAGAAATAGTCATAAGTATCTCTTTAATATAGATGTTCAAGTTATTTATCTCTTACAAGCCATTCTCTCTGGAATTCTTAGTCTATAGCCTGTTACACAGTGACTTTATTTGAAGTCCCTAGCTTCAACACAGCTCACATCCCAATCAGGAAGGCAAAGTACAGTACTCTTAGTTCATAGCATCTCCATTTCTCCTTCCGTTCCCTGGGGCTATGAAGCCACTAACTTAAAGCTGCAACAGAAAAGGGAGAAGGAACATCCACATAAGTCTGTATTTTCATGCCCACATTCTGTTTCATCCCCAAATGCTTTAAACTTCAGTGATTTGAATGTGAGTTGAAATGATTAAGATCCTAATGACTCTATCTCCATTTATATTAGACAAATATATAACCCAAGCCACATAAATATGCATGCATTCTTAAAGAGACTGTTAATACATCATGCTAAAGAGAATATCTCAAAATATCTCAAAAAAAATCTCAAAAGAGGTTATTTCAAAATAATATACTTAAATCTGCAACTACCTACCTTTACACATAGGTGCATTTATCGAAATCATCAAGAACAGTATATGTGGGGTTCAGAGAATTTCTGAAATTTTAAAGTAGAGGAAATCATAACACTAGGGGACACTTCTGACTATTCTACATTGTTTTTAAAACCTGAGTCTGTCAACCCAAAGTATGCTTTGTTACTTTTTATAATCAGGCAGTGCTAACTTATGATTAAATTTCATTACCAGCAATAAATCAGGTCTTGTACCTGCAGAAATAAAAAAAAACAAATAATTCAATCTCGTATTCGGATCATGGGGAAGCATAATTCAGTCTTGAGATTTTAATTAAAATAACCTCTCAAATGTAAAGTGTCATTTTTCTATTTTTAAACAATTGGAATAGAAAAATCAAACTGATTGAAGGTTTCAATTCTATGTCAAATTCAAGTTAATGTCAAGTCTTTTGAAAGACATCAAAAACTAGCTCTGATACACTGTACACACTAAGACAAAATGATACCAATATTCCCATTCAATTTATGTAAATTTATTAATCTAGATTGTCAAAAATCACTTTTCTTCCTTATTTGATGGCTATCTATCAGGTTGCAAAGTGATTCCAATCCCAGGTTGGACATTTCACTACCACAATATCTTGAGGCCTATTATGTTAAAAGTATCTTTCATTCCAACATTTTTTATTCTCTCTGCTTATGATTCAGGTCATCAATACTGCAAGAGTTTCCTATTGAAAGTGTCAAAGTCAATAAAGTGCTGTCAGAGTTTTGTTCTTAAAGTGAGCTATCAGTCTTGTCAGAAGCTGGTTATTTCACAGTGCAAAAGAAGGTTTGCAAATGACAGTAGAAAAATGTGTTCCTTTTGCCTCTAAAAGTTACCCTTTAAGTTGATGTGTGTAAAGAACATCAAACATTACCGGTATTTTGACTAAGAGAAAATTTTGCTCCAAAACTCAGTGTTGGTTGTGATGACTACCTAAGGCATCATCTTGCTAGCACCGAGGATGTGCCACTGCCCCTCAACTACCCCATCCAAATGGTCTCCTTGAGAGATGGCATTCTTACCTGACCTCACCCAGTCACTCCAGTCAATTGGCTCAGATGGGGATATTTCATTCAAGCCTGGTCAAGCAAAGTGAAGCCCTTCTGGGGAATTTTTTTGGACTGACACCGAAAAAGTAGGTCAGTCTTCAGTGTTGCTGAAAAATATAATATCAAAAACTCATAAGCTATTGGTGGCTCCTATTCAGCTCTCCGTGGAGCAAATGATCATAGTGACATACACAACATCTGAGATGAGAGAGGTTATATGCTGGCAGCATTCAAATCCCCAGTCACAGCTGCTTGGGAGAACCAGCTGCTTCTCTGAAGCTTGGTTGTTCAATTCTTCCGTGTATTCTGGGAGGTAACTTTGAATTTGATGATGGCCGTTTATAAGCCAAGGGTCTGGTTCCCACAAGTTAGGGAGGGATCAAAATTTTGATATGGCTGAATCCAACTAAGGTGCAAGAAAGCATCATTTTGAAAGTCAGGGCTTTGGAATCCAACAATTCACTCTTCTACTAATATATATATACTTTTTGAGGGTGGTGAAGCTGTTGTTTAAACTACTATTACCTCTTGGTTTCAAACCAAGTAATCACTGAGCCTTAGGGAAGTTGGTAGGAGAATGCTATCATCCCTGTCATAGGATGTCAGCTATTTCTTTCAGCGTTCATAAAAATGAGGCACAGAGAGACAAACCAACTTATCTAGAGGTTGACAGGGAACAAAAGGACAGGTGATACAGCTTTTTCAAAGAAAGACTGCTCTCCGTTGGACTCAGCGATCTGAGGCCTCTGAATATCAGATGATAACACAATTTGATGAATTGCCACAAACTCTATCTTACCCTAATGTAGTGAGCTGAGAGTGAGCTAGTGGCTCCTAGCAATTGGAATGGTTATATTTCAGAGGATTCAGGGTTATTAGCAATACCTGATTCTTTGACACTCCTTTATACATACAAGAAAAGATGACAAAGCTTCTCATTAAAAAATTCATTTGCATTCTAGATAAACATGGCAAATTAACTGTATGCTCCTCTTTTTCCTTGAACCCCACTAAAGTGATAGTTAAAGAGGATAAAATGACATAACTGAAAAGGCAAAAGCGATGGGAGGCAAGGCAACTGCAGGAAAAAAAGGTTTTAATACCATTTTTGGAGATTGAAAGTGGATAGAGTCACAGTAGCTAATCTCAGTAACTAACTGAGAACTAACGAGAATCTAGGCCCTTATAGAGAGAGGATACCTACAGGAAGGGAGTTAACACACCACGGAGCACATGAAAGCCTCCCAGTGAGGGGAGATGCCAGTTAAGTGTTGGGTGTAAAATTGAAAAAGGTAGATTTATTGACAGTCTAAGTAGAGAATAGTTGGACTCCCCAGCTCTCTTTCCCAATCAAGCACAACAAGAAGTTGAAATTGAAAAGATTTAGTATTTGAGGAAATCTAAGCAATGAGGGTCTACACTGAAGGATGCATGATTGTGTCAAAGCATAGGATTGAAAGGGGATTAATGAGAGTGTACACATGGAACTGTTGGGTGTGAAGACCTTCTTTTGTGACCAGAATTCTTCTCCAGATAAACTAAACACTAGAGAAAAAAGCCAGCCACATGGTAAGTTTTTGGCACCCTCCAACAAAAAGGCAGTTTTAATATCTGGAAAGCCTACAGTGAACTCCATGGGTCAAGGAGCCTGATGCATCCATACACAACTTGCAACCAACATTTTAGTGGCTCACTCTTAGTTATGAACAGAGCCAAGGATCACTGGACATTTGAGCAAATCTTCAGGTAATCTAAAATGAACACCAAAGTAACAAAGACAACTCAGAGAAAGGAAAGACAATGAAACCAGAAAAAAATATGTAATCGTATAATTAATAATCTCAGACAGATAATGAGCACAGAAAATGCTTACAGAGGCACTTGCTATGGGTCAAGTTCTGTTCTAAGCACTTTAACTGTATTGAATCATTGAACAACCACAGCCATCCTTTGATGAAGGTTTAGCCCATTTTACAGATGAGAAAATTCAGTAATTAGTCCAAGTTTGCTCAACCAGAAAATGACAGAGTTGAGATTTGAGTGTAAATGGTCTGGCTGAAGGTCCATCTCTTAAACATCTACTATACCACAATAAGAAATTATGCCATGTCAGCGAAGTCAGTTGTATCCACCTGAGATTAAGAGAAAACTCTTTCGAATGAAAGATGATAATCATAATAAGGAATGCAATACAGGACTTAAAAGACAATTTCAAAAAACCTCTCAGAAAGTTGAATTTAAAAATTAATTAAAAGGTAATATAATCAGAGATCTAGTACATGTGCTCCAGTACATGGCTAAGAGGAATTCCAAAAAGAAAGAACAGAAAGAATGGAAGCGAAGAAGTTATCAAAAATGATGATGATGATGGTGATGACAATAATATCAGAAAACTTCCCCAAACTGATGGACATAAATTACCATATGGAAAAATATTCACTTGAGTGACAACCATGCATAACTTAGAAAATACTAGCATACATCATCATGCAGTTTCAGGATACCAAAACTAAAAAGAAGATCCTAAAAACCCAGAGAGGCAAAAAGAAGTCCACATGCAAAAGAAGGTAAACCCAGATAGCACCAGACTTCACAAGAGCAACACTGGATATTATAAAAGAGTGAAAGAGTGCCTTTCAGAGTCCAGGTGAAGATTATTTGAAACATAGAATTCTATGTACGATCAACTGACCAATCATGAGCCAGAGTAGAATAAAAATATTTCGGATACCTGAAAACTCAAAAAATATATCCCCTATTCATTTGAGGGACACTATCAGTATATGTGCCCTAACAAAACAAGAAAGTCCACTGAGAAAGAGGAGGACCATAGAATTAGGACGTCTAACCAATACCCAGCATAGAGATATGGTAAAGAAAAGTTGCAAAATGAGAAATTGCATGCCAGATGCAAAAAGCATTTGCTGAGATCAGAGCTGAGGGAACATGTCATGAACAAACAAATGAAAGAATAAAGGAATTCACAGATTTTCAAGTGTTTTGAGCATTTGCAAAAATATTACTAAAACGATGTAGTAAAATGTTTTATGATTTGCTAAAGAATTCATGTTCAATACATACAGAGTTTAGAAAATAGAAAGTTATTATTACAACGTATAGAAGAAATATAATTATAGTTAACTACTGGACTCCTCAGTGAACATGTTTATATATTCACGAAAATGTAACAATGAATGGTAAGTTAGTCAAAGTTTGAATTAGGACCCTATTGGTTGGGTAGAGAGAGAAAGAGAATGTCTTTTGAAAGAACTGATGGTTCAACCACCATAACAGCATGTTTATCATAAAGTCTAAACCATCTAAATAAAGAATGAGCAGCGTAAATAATTTTTGTAAAGATATAAACATCAATTCCAGGAAAAAACAGCTTAGAGTTGAAAGTATCTGATTCTAGAAGTGAGACTAAGGCTGGGGAGAGATAGGGAAGGAAAAGTTTTAATACAAGCTTTTCATTAATCCTTTGATTTTAAAAACTATGTGACAATATTACTTTGAGAAGGCCAAAAATTAAATTCTGTGAATTGCATTCCACTGGAACCCTGAGTGGCAACATTCCAGGGGCTCCCCATCTCCCCACCGTAGCCCCTGGTCTCCCTTCCATGAAGGGCAGAGCCCACAAGTTCAGTATTAAGAAATGGAAGCTCTAAATGCAGGATACAGATTCGAAGGGCTTGGCCGGACGTAATTTCTAGCATTATTAATTATGCAATCTCCCAAAACGAAGTTAAAAAGAAACTCACTAGAATATGAAGTTGTGCTGTTAAAGAGGGAAAACAATAACGAGGAAGTCTGATTGCTCCACTCCAGCAACACCCAGCTTTAAAGAGCCTGACCACATGGGGAGGCCCTGCCAAGGCAGTACAGCCTGAGCAGACAAATTGCCCCTTATGTCCCTCACGGCGATCCCGAGGATCCTAGAAAAGGATTGTATGTTGGTCAGTGGACCCTAGAGAGGCCAAGGGACCGACAAAGGACCCAGAGATGCCCACGAGATTCTCGGTTCTGTTATGTATCCCAGTGGCCTTCAAATTATTTTACATTCTCAGAATTTAAGAAAACTGTGGACCTCTCACATATTGGCATTTAAAATCTTCCATCACTAGTTTAAATTGTTGCAGTTAATAAAATTCCTGGCATATTCTAAATATTGACTTTCTTATTGAAATTTTTAAAAAAATCTTTATTTTAAGTAGGTTCCACGCCCAACATGGAGCTTTAACTCACAATATTGAGATCAAGAGTAGCACATTCCGCCGACTAAGCCAGACAGGCACTCTTATAAATATTGACATTTTACAATAAAAAGACATCATCTAATATTTTTTGTCATAAATTTAAATGGTTAAAAAACAATCTAATTCATGGCATATTGCAAGTATTAATATTTTGATATTGTAAAATAAAATAAAAGTATTATGGCACTTTTAAATTCATCTAATAGACTGTAAAAACCATAGGGATTTTATATCTATTATCATCCATTTAAAAAAAGACAAAAATATGTCTGTCTTAAACAGTTGAAAATTTTATATTCTTTTTCTCCTTCAACTCATATTTATAATCTACTTTCTCACATGATTCTTTACTACTGCAATACATTTTATACTTTAATATTTTTTAACCACACATTGTATTTCTCTGCAATAAAATTTTGTATATAGATTAAAACATTTTAAAATTCAATATAAGTTTCAAAGATTAAGATAAAATAATTATTAGGATGCAATTGATGAAAATAGTCTAACTGTACTATAATTCTAATGAGTAATCATGAAGCATAAAAATACATTAATGCATCCACGTACTTACTGATAGAATGAAGTGGGTGATTCCAACATCAGTCAGGGCCCAGAACCATTGCTCTGCAGGAGGACCTACAGAGCCAGCCTCCAGGTGTTAACAAATGGTGGGTTTAGCTGCAGCCACCTTCTCAAACTTTTATTGTTAAAATGCAGATTCTGACTTGACCCAGCAGGTCTGGGGCCTAAGCCTCCGTATGCCTAATAAGCTCTCACATGATGCAGTATTCCAGGTCTAGGGGCTACACTTTGGGTAGCAAGAAGCTGGAGCGGTTGTTCTGAACCTCAGCTGCACTGCCGAATCACCTGGGCAAATTTAATAGCATCCCACCCACCCCCAGCCCTTCTGGTGTAATGAGTCTGGACTGTGGCCTGGATGTTGGAATTGTCTAAAATTCCCCAGGTAATGAATGCTAATGGTGATGCAAAGTTTGAAAACCACTAAAGACAGAGGATGAGAGAAACTCTTCCATTCCTCTTTCCATCAACATTGTCCAATCAAACGGAGCACAAAATATCAAGACTTTTAAAAATAGGAGGCCTAATTCTGGGGTAAAGTAGACAAGAAAGAAAGTGGCTTCAGCCCTTCATTCCCTCTTCTTTCTCAGTCCTAACATAGGTCAGACCATCCTGTGTTCTCAGAAATCTCACCAATGGGATAAAGAAGTTAGTGTTAAACAGGAGTGTTAATATTTCCTCCCAGGCTTTCTTTGACTGAGCCCATGCCCTGGAAGGTCTGCTACTCTACAGAGAAATGGTATAAACCTCCAGGTATCACCTGCATAAATTGTCTGTTGGAGGCAGGCTGGCTTGATGAGGGTGTAATCAGTGCTGGCTGTCAGGGTGCCATGCTAAGAAGGGCCTTGTACTTGGCTTAATGCCCTGCGGGCACCATCTTTAACTTCTTAGTAATACCGCCTTTGAACTTCTGTTTCGTAAGTGAAGTCTGATAGAACAATGGAGCATAAGCATAGAAGACACGCATGGTCTGCACATAGACCATTTCTTGCTGCCCTAGTCACCTACAGCATTCCCACTGGCCCAGAAGTGAAAAATTCCAGTGAACCCGAGACGGTGGGAGTCCAGCAAGACTCAAAGTAAGTACAGGGGAGCATGTTATATCTATGACTGAGTAAACGGAGGCACGGACCGTCCCAAAAAGACCCTTCCCATTCTACCGAGACTCCAAAAAAAGGCTGGGGCCATGATGGTCCGAGAAATATTCAAGACTAATCATATTCTTTATTATTTGTGTTACTCCCTGTAGTAACTGACCACTGATACTAAAAATGATGACATAGAAGGAGAGAGAAAAGAAGCGGAAAAAAGAGTAAACTACACTTTGCATATATCATTAAGTGATATAAAAAGAGCTGGGTCCATTTTATGGAGATTTTCCACTCTTTCAGTAAGAATGAAATCCATGTATGTGCACGAAATACAAACTACATAATTTCAGTGATTCTGCATACAAGTGGAATGCTGTTACATTTACATTTAGACTCTAAAGATGAATAAAAATTCATGCTAATAATTTAAGATTGTAATTTTTTTTTTTTTTTTTTTTTACTTACCAACTTTCAATAGCAAATTAAAAACACCATGACCCATGACAATTTGGGAGAATCCGTAGACTACAGAGAAAACCTTTTGATTTTAGTACCTTTAATGACACCCTTTTCCAGCTTTTTGAACAAGGGGTCCTGCTTTTTTATTTTTCACTGGGCCCCATAAATTATACAGGCAGCCCTGGTCATAGGTTAAGGACAACATTGTTCCTTGTGACCAAGATTCTGTAGAGTCCGCAGCTCTCACTCCCTCCTCCTCCCAACCACTCTTGCTTCCTCTCATTGGTCCACATGCTGAGGTCCTTCGAGCAAACGTGGGAGTAACTTCTCCTTTGTTTACTTACTCTTCCAAAAAGCAGCAGTTTAATTATCAAAAGTCCAACTGCTTTATCTTAGAGAAACACAGATTAAGTTCTACTTTGGTGCTAGAACTAAAAATAAACTTCAGTGGCTCAATTACGCTGGTCGATATGAAATTATCTTTATTTACTCAAAGCAGAAAAATCCTAAATCAAAGTGTACTCAATATTCAAACCCAGCATTCATTTTAACTCTTACTTTTTCTTAAAATAAAAATTATTTTGAAGCTTTCCAATGTTGTGTTAATAAGGGAGTAGAGAGAACATTAGCAGAAATAGCAAAGGTTATTTTTGCTACTGAATAATAGTTTTTCAAAACTATGAGTTCATGCACATGTTTTCCATCTAACACTTATGACTGTCAATTTCCCTTCCCCCTTTTTTGTCTGAAAACTAAAAAGTACTCCATCTGCCCAACCTGAATTTTCTGGTTTTTTTTTTCTAATATGGTAGATATAAATTATTTTCTTCAAATTGCTTTGTTTTTCTGCATTTTCCTACAAAACGTTACAGCAAATAATATATATCTCTTAAGTTATGCTATGTGCTGAAGGGTTTTGAATTTAATATCTCTAATATACTCAATATATTAGCAATGAATTTGATAAAGTTCTAATACCAATATCACCCAAGGTTCAGTTTCTTCAATAGGATTTGATGATATGAAAGCATATTTAAAAAAATATTCATGGTATGTAAAATACTCTATTAACTTTAACTACTTAAACTGAATGGAATGATTTACGGTAGAATCCATTCCATGTAACAATAGCACCATTATTCAAATTAACCAGCACTAAATCTTTTTCTGAATTGTGTTACTAGGTTTGGTTAATTGGATATTCATATGGAAAATAAAATAAAGCCATGAGAAAAATCAATTCTAGTTGGATTGCAAATATAACTCTAAGAGTTAAAACAATAAAACTTGGAAGAAAATGAAGGAGAAGGTCTTCATGATCTTGGATTAGGTAAAAATTTCCAAATAGGGCTAACAATAAAGAAAAGATTATAAACTGGACTACACCACAACTGAGAGCTTCTCTTCATCAAAAGACACTCGTAAGAAAATAAAGGGGAAGCCCATAGAAGGGAAGATATTTACAATGCATTTATCCAATAAAGGACCCATATTGAAAATATATAAAGAACTGTAAATCAATAAGAAAAAGACAATGCAAATCAAAAATGGGGGAAATGACTTAAGCAAGCACTTAAGGTGCACAACTTGATTAAGCAACATGATTAAACAAATTAGAAGTAAATGTGATATCACTATGTACCCTCAAAGGAAAATATCTAATGTTAGCAAGGATGTAGAGCAACCAACACTCTCCTAAGCTGATGATGGGAGCCTAAACTGTTACAAACACCTTGGAAAATTATCTGGTAGTATCTACTAATATGGAAAATATGCCTATTTAATCATCTTACATACACAAAAGAGGCATGTACATATATTTACAAAAAACACAAAAAGAATGTCCATAACAGCACTTTTCATGACAGCTAAAAATTGGGAATTACCCAAAGGTCAATCAAGAATGAAATGAAAAAAAAACTGTGGTCTAGTTACATAATAGAATACTATTTAGTTATAGTCTTCAATGATAACATTCAATAATAATATTCAGGAAAAAAACGCACAACTATGCACAACAATATAGAAAAATCTCAAACATAATTCCAAGTGTAGAAAGTCAGATATAAAAGAGTAAATACTGATTTCATTTATATCAAGCTCTTTATTGTTTCCTATCTGGGTGTTAGTTTACATGGATGCGTTCATTTTGGAAAAAACTCAAAGTATTTTATTTTATTTTTTTTAAAGATTTTATTTATTTATTTGACAGACAGAGATCACAAGTAGGCAGAGAAGCAGGTAGAGAGAGGAAGAAGCAGGCTCCCCACTGAGCAGAGAGCCCGATGCGGGGTTCCATCCCAGGACCCTGGGATCATGACCTGAGCCGAAGGCAGAGGCTTTAACCCACTGAGCCACCCAGGCACCCAAAACTCAAAGTATTTTAGCCACTTTTCTGGTATCTGCAGAATTGGAAAGCTAATTGCATTGAAAGTATAAGGGTTTTTGTTTTTTTGTTTTTTTACTGTGTGTCACCTGTCCTTGACCTGAAGTTGATTTAAATTGCAAATAAGAATTGGAAAGCCATTTTAGGATGTGAGTTTATAAAATCAAATACATTTTTTAAAGTTGAAAAAATTTTTAACTCTAAAAAGCTTAACTTTTAACCTTGGTTTTCTCACATCCAGGAGTGTTAGCTGTGTTGGCTATTTCCCATCCACAGGAACAAAGTAATTAAGCCACTGTTCATTTCTGCTAAGGTATTCAGACCATTGATCGTCTCCATTCTATATGCTTTCCTAAACCTTCCCCTAAAATAAGTAAAACTAAGTTGTGAACCCTGATTATCTATCACTGAATTTTCTGGAGCTTTCTGAAAGGCAAAGAGCCATCTGAACCTCTAGCTTCTGCTCCATGTTCCCATAGGGACACAGCAGGAGTTGAGGGGTTGACCCCATCTGAAGCCATGGGGGGCCCTGAGCACTGGGTGGTGCAGGTGACCAGCTGGAAAAAGAGAGACAGAGATGGGGGGTGGGGGGAGTTTGACTCTGAGGAAAGCAAAGGTCCCTGAGGAAATTAAATGGAATGGTAGACCCAAGATCAGAGCTTTGTCCTGGTTTCTAATGCCTGAGCCAACTTGGTCTAGTTATCTCAACTCTATGAGTCATACCATTTCCTTACTGGTATACTGGTGGTAATAATACCCACTACAGCATAACTATGAGAATTTAAACCAAGTTTACAAACCATCTGGACTTGAATAGATGCTCCATAATCAGTGCCTATTACTTATCCATTAAATTGGAAGCTCTTCCAATGGTGATCATGCGTTGTTCAATTTTGCCCTCAATGACCAGCCAAATCCCTGGCCATGGTAAGTGCTCAACACATAGTTGCTCAATGAATAAGTTAATGAATTAGACAATTACTTGGAAATATATATTAATGGCTAAGAAATATCCCAATTTATATTTAACATGGTTTGTTTTGAAATACTAGGTAGACCTTCCTATTTTCCTGGAATTCTATGCCAGAGCATGCACATGAAAACTCAAGTCTCCACATTCTAGGTTCAGACAGTCATCTGCCCAGAGGCCAATCACCGTCCTACAGATCTTTCTGAGAAAGACCGTTCTGCAGAACTACTTGGCACAAGCCTTGTTTTCTTAATTGAATACTAACAAATACACCCTTCTAACCCCATCCATCCTTCATCACTACATGGAGACACTCAGAAAACTTAGATCAAACTAATAGCAAACACACACACACACACACACACACACACACACCCCAAGGCATTCCATATTCAGTCATCACTCTTTAACCTAACTACAATTTTGAAAGACAGTAAGAAATATACTAGTACCGAGTATCCATTACCAATCTCACAATTTCAAAGGAAAAATCAAAGCCATCAAGAATGCCAGAGGATATCCAGTTGGGTGTCTCAGTCATTGGGACAAATAAGCCGAACACTGTGCTCCTTCCCTCACAGTTCAAAAACGGACGCTTTCAGGGAATCAGTGTATTCTTCCACATCGGGGTATAAATCCCTGGAAAACAGATCACAAAGCCAGTCATATTCTGACTGGAGCCTGAATTTCAGAAGGCGGCTTCAAAGGATGAATTTATTTATTGACTACTGAATGCTAGGTGTGGAGGCTACAGCCGTGAATAAAACAGACTGTGCCCTCCTGGAGCTTACAGTCTCAAAGAAGAGGCACTCAACAAGGGAAGAAATAAATAATAAATATTACTTCAGCATATTTTAAGTGCCACAAAGGAAAACAAAGCAAGGAAGGGGGAAGGATAGTGACTAGGGAGGGGGGTTTGTTGTTGTCAGGGTGTGAGGGAAGATGCCTGAGGAAGGGGCGTGACAGTGGTAGGAAAGATGAGAGAGAAGGTAGTGTAGGGAGGAGGCAACCCCAGCAGACAGAAGGGCAAGCAGGGCAGCCCTGCTGTGAGGATACAGAGTGGGTTTGAGGAAATTCCCCTCCTCCTACCCCATCCCCCCCAACCCCGCCCTGGTTCCAGCACATTCCCTACAGAACCTGCATGTCAGAGTGCTTTGAGAGTTTCCTAACAATAATGAAATTATATCTCAATCACCTTTGGAGATATAATTGAAATTATATCTCAATCACACCCTCACATACACACACACACACACACACACACACACACACACACACAGATACTCCACAATTTAAAATGACCGCTGTTTAATTTTTCTCATTTACAAATAGTTGCAAGCATCCTCATTATTAGCCTAAACTCAGACAGACTTTGGGTGATAATCCCTAGTCTACTTGCTTCAGAGTTGCTGGGGTGCTTATTTAAGATGCTATCTTCTCATTCTCTCCATCTCCCCATGGAGACCCTGGCCAGAACCCCTGGACTGCAGGTCTTCAAGTTTGTGAGTCCTGTCATGTAACGTGTAGCCATGCTCAGTCCAAGAATCCCCAGGCTCTACCTCATCTCCTCATTCCTAATTTAGCATTCTAGGGTCACTACAGTGGTAACTTGCCAGGAAGCATATACAATTTCTCAGTAATATCCACAGTCATGACCCCTCCCCCCAAAAAACCCTATTTACATAAAAAGCAATACATCAGCATGGAATGTCCCGAGAAAAACAAAATGCATGATTCAATTAGTCATTCTGATTTTAAAGGGCTTATTTTTTAAAAACCCATTTGGAACTTTATCAACATTTTTAGTCATTGCGCAGGTGTTTCTCCCTCTCAACCTAGAAGGAAAGGATTGTGTTATGCCCCAATAACGGGTCCGTGATTAAAGGAGCGAGACTGATACAAAGCGAAGGTCAAGCAAAGCTTTATTTCGCGCCAAGCATCAAGAATCTAACCGAACGTTCGGGGCCGCACCTCTTACAAGAGAGGGCGACCCTTATCTGTTTCACAGTCTAGCTTTTAAGGGCAAAGACCATGCGGTCGGGCCTGGCCACGCACAGGTGGCCAATGAGATTGTAACACACCCAGGAAACTCCACAGTGATGTTAGGTGACCAATTGAATTATAATTTACCCTAGTAGACATTTGAATCAGCCTATTACACCTTGATTAGGATTGGCGCCAAAAGGGTACCCAAAGGGCGGGGGCCCATACTCCTTGGTAGCTAGGGAGACAGTATGCAACCCCCTACTGATCGGATGTCTCCACCTGGCCTGACCCACCTTTGTATCTGGGCATTGTTACCCGGAGCTGGTTTCCGGGACCCGCCTTTAAGTGAATCCCCTGGGGGAAGGGGAGCGAGGACAGTTCAAGGGCTAAACAAGGTTTTGTTTAACCTCAATGAAAGCCTCTTGACAAAATATAAACATAAAATAGGTCCTTACAGATTGGAGTCAACTTTTAATATGGTCTAACAAGATGTCCTATGTCTCTGGGATGGCTAAGGCACTTCTAAGTAGTTTTGATTTTTTAAGAAAAGCCCAGGCTATCTCAACTCCTGACCCACCACCTCACAGCACCCTTTCCCTGCTGCATAACCAGCAAAATCATAGAAAATCACTCTCCCACTAAAGTACCTGTAACAATTATTATATCTGATGTAAAGACACACATAAAGAACTTGGTAGTTCAGAAATACTATGTCATTATAATATGTTTCATCTTAGAACATAGAACTCTGTTGAATCTTGCATTTTTCTTTAAGTGCAAACCAAATAAATTACAAAATATAGGTGGCTAAAAATTTTCCTACTAAACCAAATTCACATAGATTTTGGTTTAGAGGCTTAGAGTGAGTAACTCTCTGTTTCACGATTTCAAAAATAACAAAACTGTTCACAGGTCTGCCAGAAATTTTACACAAACACACACACAAAAAAGGCCCTCCTAATTTCAAAGCATATTTGAATCTAAATTAAGTAATTCACTTATGCATGTTGGAATTATTATTTCTAACAATTTATATTATTTTGGGTGCCTTTGGAACACTTTTTTTTTAACTCAAGTAATTTTAATTAATCCACATATATCACATCTTCTCTCTGAAAAAATGAAATTTGACACATGCACATTTTCAAAAGAAAAATCATTTAAAAAAAAATTTTTTTTAAGGAACCCATTCCTGATAGTGCTGGTTTTGTGCACATTATTTCGCCGCACTGTCACTTTTCTCTCTTGATCATACCTCCTATTTCACTGCATGGAAATTGTCTTTCACCCCACAGTACTCCAGAAGCTAATTGAGATTGGGTCTTGGTGACAGAATCACAGTATTAAATAAAGAATTTCCTGCTTGCTTTTCAAAACCTGAGCAATTCTCTGTGCATTAAGTGGTTATAGTCTAAAGAAATTTGGAGAATTTTTCTAACTTCGCAGTCAGTTTTTCATTGTTTTGCTTCAGTGCCAAGATACCAGACACTCTGGCTCTCTTTTCTGTGAGAGGAGTGCCTCCGGGAACTTCCTCCACTTCCCCTCACATTTTACAAAGGATAGTAGAGTGAAGCTAGAAGCAAGCGCTCCACCACTCCCCCCGCCATCCCCCCCAACACCTTTACCGACCATTGCCCTTTCCAGTCCTGTGGTTAACCTTTCATATTCTTTGTGTAATCACAAAGCAGCAAACACTAACCTGTAGATGAAAGGCTGCTGAAGGGGTGTAATGTCACCACCCATTAACGGACCCAATCCTAACAGTGTTGTAGGACAGTCCACGCCAGTTCTTAAAATGTCCACTAGAGGGTACACTATTTCTTTCTAAATTTTTTTAAGATGACTCACTAATTAATGATTAATTAAAGGCAATCTATTCCAATCATGCTAATCCATCCAAACGTTCACCTAAACTAAGCAGTCAATATCAGGGATCTCAAAAACAAAACAAAGCTGGGGCGGTTGTGGGGCTCATTTGGTTAAGCGTCTGCCTTCAGCTCAGGTCATGTTGGGATGGGGCCCCATGTCAGGCTCTCCACTCAGCAGGGAGCCTGCTTCTGCCTCTTCCTCTGCCTGCTGCTCGCCCTGCTTGAGCATCCGTTGTCTGTCTGTCTGTCTGTCTGTCTCTCTCTCTCTCTCTCTCTCGTTCTGAAATAAATAAAATCTTGAAAAAAACAAAACAGAAAAGTCATGTTTAATGAGTCAAGTAACCAACTTTGTTGAAGTAGCAAGACTTACCTTAGTCTAACTGCAAGATAATTTCTTAATCTAAGAATTCTCAACCTCAGGATGAATGTAACGAGCACTGTGTGCACCATGCTCGGTCTGTGATAGCTACACACACGCGCGCGCACACACACACACAGAGTCCACACATCCAGCAAGGTCCTTGAGGGAAAGATGAAGGAGCAGAGATGCATCTCAGGTCAGTAACCAGAGAGGGTAGATTTAAGCACAACAGCCCTGTTTGGCCGAAGAGCCTTTCAATAGTAGACCTTGTCTCTCAGCTGCTATGTGTCAGGGCAGCACAGTTGTTTCATGAGTTTGTTAACTCAAAAGCAAGCTTACTTGTCAATGATGAGTCAATAAGGTAAGCCCTTAACTCTGTGTCCTTTGTTTCAGATGGACAGACGACATAGAGACCAGAAGTCAGACATTAACACCAGGAGATCCGTGAGCTTAATACTCCATGCGACATTCCGTCTGAAAGCTGGGCAGGGCGAACTTCTAATCGGGACAGCTGAGCTTCTTGATCTTATTAAGAAAATACAAATGGGTTTTATTTCTCAATAGCAATTACAATGTAATGCTTACAATATCATTTATTCAGCTTATTTTCTTCAACTGCAGTTCATGTGTTTAATGCAATTGTCTTTCCATAAACTATGAGCACACTCCATGTCATCCTTTTTTTTTAATATTGTTATATTTCATTTCCAGTAAAAGCTCAACCTGTATAACTTCATGACAGTAATTGACTTTTGTTGGTCAACCCTTGTTCACTTCCACAGAGCTAGTCAATTCTCCTCTCCTGATACTAGCCCAGAAATCTCTAAAGCTCTCATTGCTCCCTATCAGCCAAGATGTTCCACATCTCCTTTGTTATTTCTTGCCCTTAGTTTAGTAGCAGCTACCCTCAGCAGAGACCTAGTTCATTTTGGAGAAAGACAGTACAAAGTCCTGAAATCTGGCTCCTAGTCTTCATTCTACATTATTCATTCTACCCTTTATATTATTCATACCACCATTAACTGCCTAATATTAGAAGCTGTGTAAATTATTTTAGGAACACAGGAGTAGACTTTCAAAGTCAGTTCTTCAACTATATATGTGAGCTAACTGACATTCACCAGGATTGTTACAACAGACGGCATTTACTGCAACACGTTTTGATCTCCAGTATGGGTCCTCTCCGGTTGGTAGTGAAGTGAGTTAAAACTAAGAACTGGTTCTGTAATATGGTAGAAACTCATAATGTCTCCAAACTGACATATAACCATATACAGGTCCATTTCTGGTTGATTTTTCCTGATTCTAAAGTATAGAACAGAAAATTTTATGAACACTCTCTGGTAAAAGGTTCCTTGACTCTCAGCCTTAGTAAACAAAGAAGCAATACAATAAAAATGAAGTTCATTCATTTCACTCTTCTTACTAATACTGCTGTATAGGATTTAATATCTTTTATGTACTGGTCACCAATGTTTAGAGGAGTCCTGAATTTCCTTTGACTTTCCCTTTGTCCCAAATAGAACATTTTATTGCAGCTCTCTTAATTTTTTTTCTGCCTATTACATATCAGTAATGAATGTAATTGTTAAATTAATTACTTCATCCATAGGTTACAAACTCTTGATAAAGAATAACATTTTAAAATTAAGATTTTTGAGTCAATTTCTGTTACTTCATACCAAAGGGCCTTAATTTTTAAAGGCAATCTCTAGTCATTGGCCATTCTGAAGTAGAACATCCTTAAAATTTTAATTAAAAAAGGGCACAATTAGAAAAGCTTCTATTTTCTGACAAAAGTCTATAGGAGTAAGAATTCACTGGCCTATTTCCAGCAGAGTAAATTAAAAACTTTAATCAGGGACTGAAAGTCTGACCATTCCCAAACAGTAGAAAAGTCAAAGGTGAGAAGACACTCACCTCATCTGCACTCTTCCTACGTCTCCTAACTGAATTATTAATGATGGGAGAAGATATTACACTCATAAAAGGTTTTTTACAAACCTTAAATTATTTCTCTATCTAGATCTTCTAAGGGATCTTGCCTACGGTGAATATTGACTTCAGAGTATGTAGAATCTTCTGAGATGCTTTGTCTTTCGGATTCTCTGTCCAGGCAACTCACTAGCCCAGCAACAGCTCTTAGGATAAATTAACTCACCCTGTTAGGTTTATGAAAGTGGTTCACGCCTAGGAAGTGTCTGCTTCTGAGAACCCCATCTGGAACAGAGTTCTGTAAGGCAGAGGCCTTATTGCAGATACCTGCAGAGGCCGGCAAATAAAATAAACAGGTGGATCTGACCACTGAAAGACAGTAGGCAAGGTAAGCTGTGGGGATTGGTCCACATCTACCCTTCCCAGCTCCCACCAAGCCAGATCTTAGGTTGTCAATCTTCCTGTTTCTCAAGAGAGACTCGTTTACTTGTAAGTTTGTTTATTGTAGAGATGTCAGATGAGCAGAAGGGGATTGATCATACCATCAGCTCCAAACACACCATCTTCATTTGTTCTTTACTTTATTTTATGGAGTTTTATTCCTTTCATCCTATATAATCCAATTTCCGTCCCCCTCCATAGACTCCCAACCTTAAGTATTTAATATTTGCACTTCAAACCACCTTCAATATTTTTATTTATATGTGTATGTGTGATAATGTGTTTAAAATAGGGACATTACTGTTTCTGTATATTTAATTGACATAAATAGCGTAGGACTATAAACATTGTATTTAAAGATTTATTCATGCGGCGAAATGTCTCCTTAGTTCATTCCTTGTGACTGCTCTATGGTCTACATTTAACCTAATTATTCCTTGGTTCTTTGCTCTCACAAGGAATGCTGTGATAAACATACTAGTAAATACCTCCTGGTACATCCTTGGGAGAATTTCCCTGGTGTTTATGGTCTATATGGTAATTAGTTAATTCCACTAACTATTGCTTTATTGCAAATAAAGCATGGTATGGTCACTTCCAAAGTGACCATACCAGTCTCCTCCCTCACCAACATTTGATACCCAACTTTGTAAATTTTTGCTCTTCTATAAACAGTATCTTGCACTTTTAAATTGTATTTCATTGATGACTGTGAGGTTGAAGATCTAATTTCTGTATATTTTTAATCATTGGGATAGCTCTTAATAGTAATCCTTGCTATGTTTCTATTGTTTCTTTTCCTTACTTATTAATAGGAATTTATCCTATTATTCTAGATATTTCTTCTTTCTTGGTCCTAAATACACTATTGCTCTTCTCCCAGACTATCATTTATCCCTGAATTTTGCCCATGGTCTTCTTTACTATCCTGCATTAAGCACTGGCTAGAAAATTGAAGCGTACACTTTCGCCAATGCCACCGCAGCTGGGAGTGGCCAAGTAACAACAAACTTTGACAGAATAAATTACATTCATTTGTTCCTTCACAGTTATTTGAAATTTTCCTTCATAGTTATTTGAAATCCTTCACAGGATTTATTTGAAAATCTTTCCATATCCCAAATCACAAAGAAACCTCCCCTTATTTTCTTCCATTCACTTTACAGTTTTACTTATCACATTTAATTTTTCTATTGAAACAACTTAATCTTTTGACCTATTCTATATTCTACTTATCCTGCATTCTATCCAATTTTCCCCACACTATTTATTAAATAATTCCTCTGTTTTCCAAAAATCAAATACCAAGTTTATTGATGTGTGTGTCTCTTATAATTTCTATTGTTTTGACTAATGTCTTCATATCAGGTAAGATTTTTTGCTCCCTTACGGCTCCTTATTTTCTAAAATAACAGAGCTATTTATAGGTCTTTATTCATCTACTTAAATTTGGGAATCGCCTTGTGGAGATGTACACACAAAATAAATTCCCTGGATTTTCATTGAGTAGCCTTGAATATTTGAAAATATCAAATTGCCCCATCCATGAAGATCATTTAGCTCTAAAATTTCTCAGGTTTATTTTATATGCTTTACTCATAAAGGCACGATACATTTAAGTTGATTCCCAGACGCATCATAGATTTTATTACTGCAAATATTGGGATTAATACTCAAAAACATTCAAGACCACATCTTCTCTTGTCTTTACTATAAAAACTAGAACCTAACATACTTCATTTCAAACCAATGTAATAATGAGACTCCACCAGTTCTGACCAAAGAGAGAAAATCCCTGTGAAGGGGCTTTCTTTCCCACCTCACCTTCCACAAAAGCAAAGCCTGAGAAGAAGACACCACACTGATATCCACCCAAGACATTAAAGTCATTTGATTAGTAATCTTTATAATTTTATTTAATATATTTGAGCTATAGTGATATA
Organism: Martes martes; assembly: GCF_963455335.1. Classification (NCBI taxonomy): domain Eukaryota; kingdom Metazoa; phylum Chordata; class Mammalia; order Carnivora; family Mustelidae; genus Martes; species Martes martes. The sequence continues at coordinate 20,273,236 of NC_137893.1, forward strand.
CTCAGCAAACTCCTAACACTGAGATTTCTTCAAACCAGTTTCTTCAACAAACAAACTCCCAAGGGAAAGAGGTAGAGGGGGAGCTTTAGAGATGTATCAACCAATAGTGATGGTTGGATCTTACTTGGATCTCAATTCACACTTAGAGACTGAAAAAAAAAATGGAAGAAAATTAAGAAAATATGAACATTAAGGAATTTTTAGGTGTGATAATGGTATTGTAGTTATTTTTAAAAGGCTCTTATGTATTTTAGAGATTATACAATGAAGTATATATGAAATGACAGTATCTCACATGTGTTTCAAAATAAGCTTGAGGCCACCTGCTTATAATTACTGAGCTTCGCTGATAGGTGCCCTGGGTTCATTATATGCTCTCTTATGTGTGTGCTTGAAACTTTACATAATAAAAAGCTTATTTAAAAATGAGAATGTTAATTTTTATGTTATTTGTTTTTTCTGAATTACTTCTATTATTTCAAGGGTCATTTTTTTGTTTAATAATCATGGTTCTTCTTTTCCAATATGTCAATCCTCCTCAAAAATGTCTGGTGACCTTTGATTGTCTGCTTGTTAAAGGTTCTGCTCATTAAAGGGTCAGTGTAAATGGATAAAGTGAGTCAACAACCAACCTTCAAATAAAAATAAGACTAAACCAAGGGGCAGGGGCGCCTGAGTGGCTCAGAGGGTTAAAGCCTCTGCCTTCGGCTCAGGTCATGATCCCAGGGTCCTGGGATCGAGCCCCGCATCAGGCTCTCTGCTCAGCAGGGAGCCTGCTTCCTCCTTTCTCCCTCTGCCTGCCTCTCTGCCTGCTTGTGATCTCTCTCTGTCGAATAAATAAATAAAATCTTTAAAAAAAAAAAAAAAAAAAAACCAAGGGGCATTCCCTCTAGTGTATTACTCCCCTGGGAAGAAATGGTCATCCTTTAATTCCCCCCACTGCCATAGTTCTAGTGTGGGTGTCTGGAATCACCATGAGATTTACTCTCTCCCATCTGATCCAAAGCCTCCTGTGGGAGTCCTAGCCAGGTACTCTCTTCAAGAAGCAACTGTTGAGTTTAAACCCAGGATAACAGATGACTAAAGTTTGCAGCCAGCATGTGAATACATCTTTAACTAAGTACTCTAATTTATGCTCCAGTCCCACTCCTACTTTCTGTATTGGTTTTCTCTACACTTGGAGCATCTCTGAAGCTCTGGATTCTTAGCTCCACTGCACATTTTTCTGGTTTCTGGGGGAAGACCCTTTCTGTTGTGCTTTGTTTGTCGAAAAGAGCCCAGATGCTTTTCAAAATTCCAGAAATCCATATAACATATGTTTCCAACTCCCTGTTCTCAAAAGTCTAACAAATTCAACCTCTTGATACTTATTTCTTATCATTCCAAGAGAAGGTAACATGTGCTTCGGGCCCATGAACTTGAACCAGAAGCCTTTGTACACTCCTGAGATAGATTTGGATGAAGCATTGAGAAGCAAGGCTTGGGTGCAAGTTGAGACTCCTTTGATATCATAGAGGTACACTTATGATCGGGAAGGGAGGGGAAGGGATGAGGGGGAAGGCATAATTGCCAATAATGAAGTGAGAACCAAAAAGAAGGAATCTCCTTATTTTCAGCACAGTCCTAATAAAGAGCAGAGTGATCAGCTAGCAGCCAACCATTAACCAATCATTTCTCATCTTTACAAAGATCTCTATTTTTAAAATGAGGTTCCTTTTTTTAACACCAAAATATTGTTCTCCAACATCATTGATTGAACTTAGCACCAAAAATCAATAACTTTCTTTATGTAACTTTCCAGGCCAGAGAATATACAGGGCCAGAAAACTTGGGAAAATAAGTAGTTTGCACTGAGGGTGTTGCAAGAAGAGCCCTATTGATCCAAAAAAGATAAAGTTCCCTCATGCAAAACATTAATGTCTCTGCAAGGAGAGTGTCAGGGGAAGGAAGGAGGTTGGAGGTCTTTCCCATATAGATTCTACAAGAAAAAAATAGATGATTGTGTTAGGTAATCTGGCTTTGGTCAAAATGAAAGAAACCACAAATTGAACTGGCTTAGACCAAATGTTGGAGTTTAGGGAAAAGACATAATAGTGTCTCATGGTAGAATCCAGAACCGAGCAAAGCCAGGATAGACATTTGTGTAACTGACCCAACCTAAGTCTGCTGCTTGGTGACTCACAGGTAGAAACCACACCAGGTGAGCTGTCACACGAAGGACACTGTATTTGCAGTGAACAAGGAGATCACGGGGAATAACTTCCAAAGCTGTGACTCCCAGAGCAAGGATGAGTGGGTTCCTTTTATTTAGGGTTGGGATGAATATTTAAATTGGGAGTCCTGTCATCACAGGTAGAGAGATACACCAGGTGGCGCGTGCCCCCTAAGGAACCATGCCCCCCCCCACCACCACCACTGTCTGTTACTTAAATGAGGCCTGAGCTCCTCCTTGGGCTCAGATTCTAGTATTATGACAAGGTGAACATAACTGTGGGTCCCTCCGCGGGTCACTCCATAGCCCACCCTCACAACCAGGAGAGCCAGGGTTTGAGGTCCATCTGATCTGGCTGGCGTGGGCCACCAGAGCTCTTCATCCAAGCAGCCCTGATTGCTTGAGGGCTAGTTTCGATTTCCAGCACAGATGCTACACCCGGAGGGTCTTTTGCTGAGTTAAGAGATAAGCTGGAGAGAAGAGCTTAAGAAAAAAAAAAAAATGTGGGACAGAGGTCAGTGGGGACAAGCAGATGAACAGGATAGGTCAGATCTTGGGGTCTAGGTGGTGACATTTGGGCCTCAGGGCCTTGAAGAGCCTGGGACTGGAAACCAGCAGCATCACTGTTTCCCACCTTGGGCTCCCACTGAACGCTGACTTGTCTTCTCTCTTGATGCTGCTGGCCAGTTTCCCCCACATGATGGAAATCATAGATGCTCTCAGTTCCAAGCTTTACTATCTGCAAATTGAATCGACACCAAGGAAAGCACGGTCTGTCTCCAAAGGCTGAATCAGCAGTGTGGCCTGGATTTTTTAAAAATCTCGTTAACTCTGAGACTGTTGCCTCCTTCCCCCACCAAAGGATTCAAGGTATGAAATCATATTGTCTCCAGGAAATGAGTTTTATTTTCTCTTTTCACTAGTTAGCTTTTTTACTAGCTTATACATCAGCGCTTCACTGATAGATGTTGAACAACTGATTTAAAAAAAAAAAAAGAAAAGAAAAAGAAGTATATATTGTAATATTTACCAGTTTGCCAGTATAAATACTTTCACCATGACCCATTTAAAGCTACCAACACGACGTCACTGAACCCAGGGTTGGGAAGAGATGAGCACAATCTGCTCTCTAGAGCCAGCACAAGCAGCACTCAGCGCAGGGCTGCTTATAATTTATTTATGTGCCCTCTATTTAGATAACAGTGATTGTAGCCAGCAGCCTTCCCTTTATCCGATGCTTTAGAATCCAGGGGCAAATAGCTTTCATCCCTAGTGCTACATTTAATTAAATATTAGTGGGCCCTTGGTGCTCTGTGTCTAGACTAAGAGGGAGAGTCACCATCAGTTAGAGATGTGGCCAATGACTAGTCATAGCCAATGACGATTGTCAGTTTAGACTATGGTCTCTGAACCCAGCTTTTTGGATCCAGAGCCTAAGTTTACCTTCTTTGGCTATATACCACTTATGGAGAGTGGCAAATTAATAATTAGGCTACTTATTTAACCTCCTTTTGCCCCAGTTTCCTAATTAACTAAAATAGGAGTGTCTGAATACACACCTCATATGACTTTTGTGAGGAGTAAATGAAATAATTCATGGCACACAGGGACCTCAGCGCCTGGTACACTGTAAATGTGCAATAAAGAATTTGACATCGTTTTCATCATTTGCCTTTTTCTCTTTAATGTTATGTTCACCAGAAAATTGTTTAATATGGCTCGGCTTGCATGACATTTTTCAATCCTATTTCTTGTCCTTGTTTTGTAAGTTCCGTTTGAAAAATAAAGAATAGCTCTTGAATTTTGTCACTTGCCCCTTCATGGCCTATTGTTTGGTTTTCCTTATGGATTGAAGAAAGAACTTTACACTAATCGGCATAAGCCAGTAAATACCACCTTCGTCTGTCTACCTCAGGTCCCCTTTCTCCACAAGACCTGGCCTGCTTGACGCCCAGCACACTCCCCCATGTAAGACCCACTACCCTCAGCAGCTGTCGCTTGGTCACTGGCCCACTAGCTCCTTGACGACCCTGCCACTCACTCTCTTCAGAAGTCCCCTTGCCATCAACACAAAATACTACCTTTTGTGGTAAAATTGAGGCTTGCTGCCTCAATTTACGATTGAGGAAAAAATTTTAAGAAAACAAAAATTTAAGCCCTTAGAATATTGTTGAAGGGGGAACAGTGCTATTTGAAACTACAATGTGCTGAAGAATTTCTCCTTCCCCCCAAAAAGGAGAGACAAGGAGATTCAATTTACTCAGCATAAAATATAAGAAGTTGAGTTTTCTGCAAGTTAAGTTTTTTTTTTTTTTTTTTAATTTTCTGGAAGCTGCCCAGGAAGGCAGGCAGGAGGACAGGTCTTTCTGGACAGGCAGCCGGGCAGCTGAAGCAGGAGAGATACCCACAGGCTGGGGACCAGTGACCTGGAATCAAGGTCAGCAAGAATGGCGAGGAAGGTTTTACAAACCCTGATTATCCAATATCCAGGATTTGGCTGTAGGATTCACAAAGCACAGCCCATCATCCTAAAAATGGAAAACCTGCTACACTCTTGGCGTTATGTTCAGAGCACCATAGAGACAGAAGAGCACATGCTCAGTGGGGTTTTGCCATTGCCTTCGCCAGGCTCACCAGGACAGAACAGACACACGGGCTCCTAGCAGAGGAACTAACGCTATAGTGAAAAAAACATCATAACCTGAAAAACACAGCCTCTGGGAACATTCCCACACAGTGGAGCTGAGGGCTGGCAGAAATTCTGGAATATAGAGACGAACTGGTGTCCTGAGAGGATTCTGCAAGCAAAGACCCAGCAAAGCCTGAAGCCCATTCCTCTCTTGTGCCTCCCAGCAAAGGCAGAGATGAGGCAGGCACCTCAAGGACACAGGACATGTAGGTAAATATTTTGGGGTCAACAGGTATGACAGATCTCGTTTAGATCACTGGAGCAGAAAAGGAGGGAGGTGGAGGGGAGAACAGCCAGAATCGCATCACCAAGAAAAGCTGAAGTCAGTGACACATTTTCAGACTTCCCTCTGCAAGAATCCTCTGCCATTTGATGAGAAATGCCACCTTCCTAAATTTGTCCATATTAGCATCTTCGTTACTCAGTAGGGAAATTCCATCTCTTTCTGTTATCCCAACTACTCCATGGTGCGTTGAAAGCAAAATTGTGCTGGCATGAAACGGGTGTTTGTGAAAAACTTAAATAGATGGGATGAGTCACTGTATTTTTGAGACTCTGCTGTATTTTGGGGAGCTCAGACGTCACGGGTCCATCCTCTCTACCATCTTCATCAAAACAAAACAAAACAAAGAACATAAGCTCAAACAGACCTCTAGTCATTACAAGAAGCACAAGTAAATCTGTTTCAAAAATATATGGCAATCATCATGGAGGGTTTATATGCTTGGTCTTCCTTGATTTGTAGCATTAAGGATATGTAACTTATTTTGAACCTAAAAAGTCAATGAGTGGCATTTGTGCCCTTGGGTAGAAATAATGGTAAAATCTACTTCTGATTTCCTTTTCTTTTTTATATTTTATTATTATTTTTTAAAGTTGGTTGGGGCGCCTGGGTGGCTCCGTGGATTGGGCCTCTGCCTTCGGCTCCTGTCATGGTCTCAGGGTCCTGGGATCAAGCCCCACATCGGCCTCTCTGCTCAGCAGGGAGCCTGCTTCTCCCTCTCTCTCTGCCTGCTTCTCTGCCTACTTGTGATCTCTCTGTGAAATGAAACCTTTAAAAAATATAAATGAATAAAGTTGGTTCCACACCCAACATGGGGCTTGAACTCATGGCCCTAAGATCAAGAGTCACATGCTCTACCTACCTACTGAGCCAGCCAGCTATGCCTTTACTTGTGATTTCTGAAACCTGTATTTAGTTTTTTTCTCAAGAACAGTTAGACTTATTAAGTGCTACAGATGAAGAAGAAAAGAATTCTAAGTTTCATGCAATAAGTAAATAAATTGTTTTAGTAGTAATAGTAAAGAGCTTCCAGAATTGCTTGTAGTAAACAGCTTTCCAGGACTCTGGTCCATTTTAATCAGGGGAAAGAAAGATCTCAGTTCTATTCTTTTGGTTCATCATCTTGATTAAATCTTCGCTGACAGAAACAGTGGGTAGACAGAACTTTATATTTTTATTTTATTTTTTATTATGTTCAGTTAGCCATGTAGAGTCGTACATCATTAGTTTTTGATATAGTGTTCAATGATTCATTAGTTTCACTTAACACCCAATGCTCATCATAACACGTTCCTCCTTAACCACCCATTACCCATTACCCCATCCCTCCATCCCCCACCCCTGAGAGCCTCCGTTTGTTTCTCAGGGTCCAGGTAGACACACCTTTAAAATGATCTGTATAGATTAGTTCAAAATTGCTCTTCTCAGGCTGTCTGGAGTATCTCCCTGAGCCTGGACTAACCATGAACAAGCCAAAGGCCTCCAACTCTTCCACCTTCTTTTGAAGACCCTCCACTCAGACCAAGTTTTAAAAACTTGCACGTCTTTCACCATGGTTACCAGAAGGGAGGCAGGTGGGGGAGGGGTGAGATAGGTGATGGGGGTGAAGAGGATGTTCTTGGTGATGAGCCCTGAGAAACGTAGAGAATCGTTGAATCACCTGTAACGAATACAACACGGTGTGTTAACTATGCTTAATAAAAATCTTTTAAAAATAAAGATATCCGCATCTTTCATGATAAACCTGCACCCTGTTATGCCTGCAACCCTACCTCAGGATCCCCAGCACTATCCCCCACTGGGCCTCCTCCTTTGGCCCCAGTTTGGATTTTCTGAACCCGGGAAAGTGAACCATCTGCATCTTTTTTCTCAAAGAAACTATTATCAGCTTCCTGCTTAAGACTGATTGACCGATTGATTGATTGATTTTAGTGGGGGAGGGGTAGAGGGAGAGAGAGCGAAATCCCAAGCAGATGCCCCATGGAACGTGGAACCTCATATGGGATTCCAGGCTCCATCTCACCACCTTGAGATCATGACCTGAGTTGCAACCAAGAGTCAGGTGCTCGAGCAACCCAGCCACCCAGGCACCTTCTGCTTTGTCTATTATAGCCAAACAACCTGTACCTGAAAAATAAAATTATTTCTTACTTGAAAGATGCAGAGCATGAGGTCAGTCTGTTCTCACTGACAAATGGCAGTCATCAGACATTCCAGCAGTCCTTCGATGGCAGTCTTGAGGTCATGCGTGTTGACGCAAGATTTCCCAGAAAAACTGAAAGAAATGTTAATGCTTAAAAGCCTGATGGAGAACTGTTTTCACTAAATTGATTAAGTCTATCCACATAGCACAGGAACTCCTCATCATCTGAGTCCTGGGGAAAGACCATTTAAATAAATCTCCTTAAATATTCTCAAGTGGAAAACAAAACAAAAACAAAAACAAAACCAAGGTCCAAAACAATGTACATACTAAATGAATATTTAGGTAAAATATGTGCATACAGGGGCGCCTGGGTGGCCCAGTGGGTTAAGCCTCTGCCTTCGGCTCGGGTCATGATCTCAGGGTCCTGGGATCGAGCCCCACATCGGGCTCTCTGCTCAGCGGGGAGCCTGCTTCCCCCCTCTCTCTCTCTCTGCCTACCTCTCTGCCTACTTGTGATCTCTCTCTCTCTGTCAAATAAATAAATAAAATCTTTTAAAAAAAATATATGTGCATACACACATAGAATCCCGCTGGAGGAATCCCTAAGCAACGTGAGTTATTTTGGAAAAGAATGAGGTCAAAGAGGCAAGAGTGCCATGATACAGTTCTGCCATGGGACTTTTCGAATACTACATCCCATGCATTTATGTGTTGTGGTTTTTTTCTACCAAGGAACAGAATGTGAAAAAAAAAAGCCTCTGATGGATGTAAATCTGGAAACTGGAACTTAAAAATCCTTGGTGCCCTGAAAACAAGCCACACCTTAGTAATTGTGGTAGGCTCCGCAGGGACCCCAGGCAGGCTTTGGGGAGGTAACAGCGGCTGGGGCTGGGGCTCAGGAGGTCAGGAAGGACTTGCTTGCTCCCTTAAGCACCTAAGGGAAAAAAGCGCCTGCCGGTTTTGCGGTTGGAAATCCCGATACAGAAAGCACCGGAACTCTGAAATGTAGGCAAATACATCTTGGACCAGAATAACTGGCTTTCCTTGAAGGGAAACTCTCACAGCTGAGTCAAAGGGAGAAGGGCGAATGTGGACTGAGTATTTGATATTAATGACTAATTCATTTTTTATGCCTGGTAATCATATCATAGTTGCAATCAATCATAATTACAGTTTCCTAAGTGCTTTTCATTTAGAGCTATTTATTGAGCACTTATAGATGAAAAGATATGTGAGATTTGCTCTTAAATAATCCAGTGCAGAGGATTGGGCATTTGCTGAGAACTGTTGAAACCCAGTGTGGATCCATGATAGTATTTGTTTCTGTACATGTTGGAATTGCCTATCAAGGGAGAAAGCCGAGGCACACTTTGCACATTGTCTTTTAGGGCAGACCGTGGGCATACAGAATCCCGGAAGACCCACCCAGGTTCTACCCGCCGGAGCCAGGGAATAGGAGACAAAATGAAGGGAGTTTGGGGGGCTGCTCTATGAGTCTCCAGAAAGGCATGGGGGGAAGGGAGTCTTCCAGAAAACACCGAAGAATCAACCCCATGTCACAACAATGTTGGCATGGCAGAAAATGGGTTGGGAGTAAGCGCAGTTGAAAGGAGAACATAGAACAGAACAGGGGCTTAAAACGCGATTTCTGTTTGCAGCGCATGGATCAAGCCGGAGGGGCGCGGTCCAAGCCCCAAGAGCGTCTCCGCACGTCAGGGCTCCCGCCCTCTCAGGCCCGTGTCCTCACGGTCCATCAGAGCCAGCAGCATCTGCATCTGAAGCAACAGGTCCTTAGGGAAGGTTCTGAGAAGCTTGCCACCCGGCAGTCTGAAATCGGGCTCCACGCGGGACCTACACGCACATCTCAGCGGCGTCTGCCACCGAGGAAAAACAAAACAACAGCTTTTGCCAAACTCTAAGCCGATATTCATAGGTTGTCCAAAGACAATAACCTCTTTAGAAGCAGAAGATTATACTCTTTTACCTGGATGCTTTTTATCAAAAAAAAAAAAAAAAGAAAAGAAAAAAGAAAAAGAAAAAGAAAGAAAGAAAAAAAAAGGCCCGGCAAGACTTTAACAAGAGCTTTTTTCCAACATAGTGTTCTAAAACCAAATATTGAGAACACAGATGGAGGCCGTTACAATGAGCAGTCATTTTTATATACTTCCGGGTATTATCAGAGTATCAGAATTGATGGCGGAAATCTTGTGATAAATGGGGGTGGGTGGGGAACGGTGGAGGGTAGTTGTCAAGAATGTTTGCAATGCTGTGTGAGTTTTGTTAACACACTAATCTAATCCCTGCTTAAACCATCCAGCCTCTCTCCCTTCATTGCGCTAGGGTTTTTTGTTTGTTTCCATGCAGGAGTTAAAATTATATTTATATTAAAATGGAAATAATTTTAAACCAATTAATTAATTTAAATGTAATTGGCTGATGATTAATTTAATGCAGGAATTAAAATCAAAAGGCACTGTGTCCTCTGGTCCGCTGATTTCAAAGCATAGTCCCCACCAATATCACTTGGGAACTTACTACAGATGTGAATTCTTGGATGCCACCCAGATCTGAATTCGTCCAAGGGATTCTGATGCACAATAAAATTTTCTTTTTTAAAGATTTATTTCTTTCAGAGAGAGAGAGCATGCGCTCAAGCATGTGTTCATGCACGAATAAACGGAAGTAGGGACAGAAGGAGGGGGTGCGCAGGGGGACAGGGAGACAAGCAGACTCAAGACTCCCTACTGAGCCAGGAGCCTAACACAGGGTCTGACTCCAGGACCCTGAGATCATGACCTCAGCCCAAGTCAAGAGTCAGAGGCTTAACCAACTCAGCCACTCAGGGCACCCCACGATGAAAATAAAGTTCTGGAACTGACGCTGCAGCCCGGTGATCCTCCACTCTGGCCGCATACTGCAATCATCAAGAAAACTTGAAAAAGTACCACTGTGTGAGTCCCATCCCCAGAGACTCTGATTTGACTGTTCGGGGATATGGTATTGGGCATGGGGATTTTTTAAAGTTTCCCACGTGACTATAAGAAGATGAGACTGAGAACCATCGCTCCAACCAGTTTAGGTCATCTGGGCCTTTATAGCCAAATAAATCCACTCAAAGCAACTATATTCGAGGAGATGTGGGGGATTAATCTCCCTCCCAAATAAAGATTAGAGAGTAGTAGGTTTTTCTCTGTCCCCTCGTACATTCCCTTTGAGCCAGGTCAGGAGGACAGAGTTGCCCAGACTGTTAGCCCCGGTGGGAGTCCCACCAGATCTCATCCTCCTTCTGCTTTGGCTTTTCTAGTTCTCCCTTCCCACCTAGCCTGGAGCTGGGGTCAGTTATATCAAATGAATCAGATTGGTAGAGGCACTTAATGGGTTTAGACTAAGAATTTAATGGTGGAGAGAAGATTGTGTACAGGTATTGTGGGAGAGGCAGGGGCAGATGTGAACGAGAGCAGGGGTTGGGATGCCAGCAGTTTCTGTGGGGAGACACTTTTTTTTTTTTTTAAGATTTTATTTATTTATTGGACAGAGAGAGATCACAAGTAGGCAGAGAGGCAGGTAGAGAGAGAGGGGGAAGCAGCCTCCCCTCTGAGCAGAGAGCCCGATGCGGGGCTTGATCCCACGACCTTGGAATCATGACCTGAGCTGAAGGCAGGGCCTTAACTCACTGAGCCACCCAGGCCCCCGGGGAGGCACTTTATTAAGGAACCCCAGATGTGGACAGGATGGGTTGAGGCCTGGGAAGCTGAAATTTGTGGAGGACTGCTGGAGGGAAAGTGGGAAGAGTGTGAATAATCAGTATTATCCTTCATGCTAATTCAGATTTAGAATTCTAATGTAGTCCCATACTGCTATTGCTTTTTGAGGCAGCCAGAATTCCTTCCCCAAACTGACTCCGCCTCTACCACCAAGACCATTAAAATCTTTCTGCATACAGCCATATCCACACTACAGTTTTCAAGACTTGCCAGGGGGTGGGGAATGGAGGAGCAGTTAGTTGGGGAGTGGGAGGAAGGAGGGAAGTAACTTACATAGATGAGTGAGGGGGATGGGCACACCATGATGCTCTCTTCTATCAACCCTAAGTAATAGCTAATAATCATTTTATTACTAAGACTAGTTAAAATGTAGTACCTCTTCCTAAACACATCTATACCTATTCATCAAGTATTTTATTTTATTTTAAAGATTTATTTATTCATTTGTTTGAGAGAGGGAGAGAGTACACAGGAGGGGCAGAGAGAGAAGGAGAGAAGCAGACCCCCCCCCACTGAGTGGGAAGCCCAACACAAGGCTGGATCCCAGGATGCTGAGATCATGACCTGAGCTGACACCAAGAGTCGGCAGCTTAACCAACTGAGCTACTCAGGTGCCCCTATTCATTAAAGACAAGGATTATTCATTATTCATTAAAGACAAGGGGCACCTGGGTGGCTCAGTGGGTTAAGCCTCTGCCTTCAGCTCAGGTCATGATCTCAGGGTCCTGGGATCGAGCCCCGCATCGGGCTTTCTGCTCAGTGGGGAGCCTGCTTCCCCCTCTCTCTCTGCCTGCCTCTCTGCCTACTTGTGATCTCTGTCTGTCAAATAAATAAATAAAATCTTTAAAAAAAATAAATTAAAAAAAACAAGGATTACAAAGATGTTTCAGACATGATAAGGAGTATGTTAAATAAATAGCCAATCACACACTTAACCAACAATAATAGATGATGCCACAAACTGGCAATAAATAGCACATTCTAGGGCGCATGGGTAGCTCAGTTGGTTAAGCCTCTGCCCTTCGGCTCAGGTCATGATCTCAGGGTCCTAGAATCAAGTCCCACATCAGGCGCTCTGCTCAGTGGGGAGTCTGCTTCTCCCTCTCCCTCTGCCCCTTCCCCCAACCCTGCTCATGTTTGAGTTCTCTGTCTCTTTCTCTGAAATAAATAAAATCTTAAAAATAATAATAATAATAATAACACATTCTATAAGCAAGGCCCAGAGCTAAATAGTCAGTGTGAATGATCACCTTTAATCCTCACAACAATCCTAAAGGTTGGGCTTCTGTGTTTTTAACTTATTTTTTCATTGTTGTTGACAAACGGTGGTGTTAGATTCGTTTCAGGTGTGCAACGGGGTGATTCAACAATTCCGTACATTGCACCATGCTCACCAACGTAAGTGTAGTTACCATAAGGTTGGACTTCTCATTAATCTGTCTCTACTGAGTAAGACACTGAGGCACAGAGAAGTTAGAGAACTTGTCCAAGATCACATAACTGAAAGAGACAGGAGTCAGATGTGAACCCCGGGAAGCCGGCTCTGAGCGATGTCTCTGACAGAAGGCAAGCCAGTGAGCCGGGAGAGGAGGGACGTGGGAGGGCGGCTCAGAGAACTTACTCTAATTGACCCGTTTAGCCTTTGCAGGATTTATGACAAGAATGATATGACTACGGTTTAAGAGAACCATCCGGGTGCCTGTGCAGAAAGTGTACTCTGGGAAGGCAACGGGGAGCGAGGAAGTGAGGAAGCTGTCACGCTGGCCAGAATGGGATGTGTGTTAGGTCTGTAGCAGCAGAAATGCTACAAGTTGGAAGTGTGAGATAGTTTGCAAAGGGTAAATACCAAATGACAACAGAATGAGCTTGCGTACCCAGTCCCCATCAAGATTTCCCCCTGGGGCCACAATATTCGATCAGACAGGAGAAAGGAACCAGGCCAATCATCAGCCACTGGCATTTTCCCCTAGTGATTGATGCACCAAAAAATCATTTGGGTCCTTCAGCTGGGAAAAAGCGAAGCTTGGAACTTAAATCTCCATGAGGAAGGGACAGAAAGTCCCTTGAAGCAAACAGCCCTTGAGAGAACCTGAAATATACAAATATAACAGAAGCTGTCACCTCCAGTCCTAGGGAAAGTGGGGCTGCCTTTTCTTTGGCATTCTGAAACACAAGAAGGGGTCTGGAAACCTGGCGCCTACCCCACATGTTCAAGCGGCTGTTCTTAACCTGTTGGCGAGATGTAAATCAAATGGGTGTGAGCCCAGCATTTTTTTCCAAATAAAATATAATAAAAAGGAAAATTACAGTGTATTGCTCATCCTAAGTGGTATTTCGGGAAACTTCTGTTTTCACATTATCAGGACCTGTTAAGGTGGGTCGGGGAGACGCAGGCCCCAAGTTAGAGCAGAAGGAGGAGGCCTCTGAAATAAAATCATAGGGATCAAAAGAAAATTTGGGGGGGATTACCAAAAATCAGATTGTTCCCCCACACCAGTGAGAGTTGGAAAGAAACAGGAGATGGCAATTCTGTGTTTCTCTGGAACTGAGGTCCAAAACAGATTCCTGAACATGTCCCAACCCAACCCTTCCAGAGCAGATGTCACCTCAGAACTGGCTGACTCAGTAAATTAGAAAAAAAAAAAAAAAAAATCCACACTCTTAAAGGACCTGAACAGTTTGAAAAGGAGCCATGATGAGCATATAAGACTCCCGTATGGGAAATTGCAGTCTGAGATTGTGCGCATGTGGTTGGGGGGAGAGGCGCCAGCTTCTGCTGGAAGGTGAGAGGAGGCCCAAACAGAACTAAACAGGAAAACATCAAACATTTCAGAGATTTAATTGCAAAAAAACCTAAAATTCTAACACTAAAAAATAAATTCAAAAGGAACCTGGAGAACAGCTTTTGGTGAGTATCTATTTATGAGTTGATGCCGTTGATAAGAATTCCTACAAAATGCAGCAGCAGTGGCCTGAGACTGGCAGGGTTTTGCGTGCACAACTGCACCTGGTAGATGGAAGGATGGGAGGTCCAGTCTTCTCAACAGTCATTTCCCTCATTACATAACTGATTCCAGAAGGTTTGGAATCTTAACGGCTTGACATTCTCTGAGTTTTTTGGCACCTTCCTGCCTGCTATACACAACACACTCCTTTGACAGCTCCACAAAAGGCCAAGGACTGAAATGGGCAAAAGAAAATTCCCATTAGAACAAATATGAGTCACCATTCACTATAGCGATCTCTAAGTCCTGTCTTTTTCAGCTGTGTTTGGGAGAAAATAAAAATGAGAAACGTCGTTCTTTCCTAGTACTTTTGTCTCTCACTGAAACTTCATGTCAAAATATCTTACACTGATTGTTTCATTCTTTCCCCCTAGATAGCTGTCATTATTAGGAATTATATCAAGAAAAGGCATGAAATAATGAAAAAAACATTGTTTCTACTCACAAAATATTTTATTTAACTTACAATCTAAAATTTCCCATTGTATTTAGTACAAAATAAAGGCACAACCCTGTGTCTAATCATCACAACTATTTGACTGAGAAATGTGGCCCCACTTGAAGACTAGGAAAACTGAGGCTTGGAGCACTTAATAACATCCCCTAAAATCCCATAGTTCTTTAGCTACAAAGTCTATAAAATATAGCCTAAAAATTGGTTAGTTGCCATGTCTACAAAATCTATTCTTAAAAGTCTTTCTACTATAGTGCGTTTTCTCTCCCTGGGTCATTCTGACATTTCTCAGGTTAAGGGTCTGATTCATTCACCTCCGAGAAAGCTTCTAGGAAGTGCTGAGTTTCTCAGGAACAGATTTTCAGGGAGGCACCCCTGTCACCTTCTCTAGGCAACTCAGGACAGAAGAATGGACGCAAAGGCTCCAAACATGAGAGACAACTATATGTATAGATGAGGGCATTATCTCTAGCATCAAAAAACTTGAGTTCTTCCATCTCAACATCTAAAAAAATGCCTACGTGGCTAAGTTTGGGGCTTGCAGGAATTCTGATTTCTGGGATGGAGCTGGTACAGATTATTTCTGCCTTCAGGCTGATCAACCAGAAGCCATTCTCAGCAGAGAAACCACCCTTCCTCTTTCTGTCCACTGATTCCTTGCAGATCCCCAGAGTCCATTCCTTCCCGTCTCCCACCTCGACCTCCCAGTAATGGCAGCCAGAGGAGAAGTATGGCGTGCCCAGGACACAGGTCAGGTAGGTGAATCTCTGGGGATCTTCCACTGGGTTGTGGCAGATCTTCCCACACCAGACATTCCTTAGGTCATCAGAGAGGACAAGGTAGGGGTTGGCAGTGCTTCCATCCAGGGTCATATCCTCCCGGAATCTCAGTAACTCTTTGCTCACGTGCAGACTTTTCATCAGTAGGCCACTGTGCTGTCTGATCAGAAGGGATAGTGCTCTGATTTGCCATTCCTCCAAAGGGGGGCTCTCAGTTACCCCTCGACACATGGGGCAGGTCAATTTCAGATCCCTGTGTTCTAGCATCCATCTTTGCATGCAATGAAAGCAGAACACATGTCCGCAGGAGAGTAAAATGGGACAGAAGAAAATTTCCAGACAAACTGGACAGGTCACCTCCTCTCGCAGACTTTGGGCCATGGTCCCGGTGAAGGTCACTCCTTGACAGTGAACTGAGCTGAAGCAGCCCTTTATAAGCTTCTGAAAGTGATCAGGAACCTTCTGTGCACAATCTGTTCAATAATCAGGGTATACCTAAATCCAATACAAAAAATTAAATAATATAAATCTTTCTTTAGTTTATACAGCAAAGAGGCACAAAGTCACTAGAGAATCATAGTAAAAGCACTATCTGTGAGAAAAATCATCAAAAACTATACAAAATCTAGGTGATCACAAATGAGAGAAATAGGACAGAGGACATTGTCTTCTCAGGTGAAACAGTTTACCTTGTGTGGAGACAACCAGATGAGGTCTTCTCTGCTCTGACCACAGCGTCTCTCTCTGGGAGCTGAGTCCAGCAAGGTCTTTCATCGGATCACGGAGGGAAGGCTCTGCTTCTAATCAGTATTCCTTTGTAGGTCACCAGCAGTCCAAGAAAAAAAACTTCCACATCTAAATACAACCATAAAAATAAAGCCAATCCGACTGTAGCCATTTCAGAAAAGTGAGAAGCCCTGTGTGTTTTCAAAGAAAACCACCACACGTGAGTCAAACTAGCAAAAACCACTGCAAAATGAATGAGATGTCCATTGTAGAATTGCTTTCAAGAACAAAGTATCATTCAGATGAAATGCTTTCAAGCACTCTTAGAAAACTAGGAAGGCTTGAGTGTGTGTGAATAAAAATAAAACCATTGTCACCAATTTCTCTAAAATAATGTCTGAACACAAGCCAAAAAGAGGTGTTCCTGGCAAGGAAGAGGTTACACCGCTACACCAACTGCTCTCTCCTCCCAAAGCTTACTCCTAGAAATGCCTTTTGGGCCTTCCTACAGAGGTTGCACACTTTGGGTGAACTACCTCTGGCATCCTGGGCCTGGCTGATTTGGAACAAGTTGGGCCCCTGCCCCAAAGACAGCCATTTCAGGACAGTCATGGCCATGAGATGATATGAACTGAAGACTCTTCTCGAGAAGGAGCCAATACTGAATAAATAACTAACAGAATTTCTTACTAAGAATTCACATTCGGTTGTGGCTGAGGAAACAGAATCAGAGACAGAAAGATAAGCCGTGTCAACATCACCACAAAGGGAGAGAGGAGAAAGAATGGGCCCTCCTGAGGCTAGCCCAGAAAACCTAGGTCACTGGAACATCCTGGCACACATTCCCTCATCTCCATCCGACAAATACTTACGAAGAGTTTCCCATGATCCCACCTTCAGCGAGACTCTGGGGATACAGATATGCGTAACAATAGACAGGATATCTCCCCACAAGGAACTTGGAGTCTTGGGAGGCCTTCCAGTTCCTGAACGGCATTCAGTCTGATGGAGTCCACCTGAGTGACAAGAGATAACATGCTTCCTTAAATCCCCCAATACCCTTTCCAAAAACCTGACTTCTTTTTTTTTTTTTTTAAAGATTTTATTTATTTATTTGACAGACAGAGATCACAAGTAGGCAGAGAGGCAGGCAGAGAGAGAGGAGAAAGCAGGCTCTCCATGGAGCAGAGAGCCCGATGCGGGGCTCTAGATCCCAGGACCCTGGGATCATGACCCAAGCTGAAGGCAGAGGCTTTAACCCACTGAGCCACCCAGGCACCCCCCAAAACCTGACTTTTTAAGGCATATTTGAATATGGTGCTTATAGTCTAAAAGGTCTTCCCAAATCCACCCTGGAATATATGTAAGAAAAATTCTTACAGAAGAAAAAAATGCTACATTTGTAGGAAGTTGTCCTTTCAGTGTTATCATGACCCAAGTGATAAACACAATCTAATTATATACAAACAATAAAATGATTCTATTAATTATAATGCATCTATTAGAAGTAGTATTTCTTAAATTAAACAGGCATTTCACCCATGGGGATTAGGGAGGGCACTTTTTGTGCCCAGCAATGGGTGTTGTAAGTGTTGAATCACTAAATTCTACACCTGAAACTAGCATTACACTATGTTAACTAACTGGAATTTTTAAAAAATTTCAGAGAAATTAAAAAAGTAATGGTAAGTATACTGAAGTAAAAACCCAGAAACATCTTTAAGAAATCATGCTAGAAAATAAGGAACCATTTTAAAACACATACATCGTAGTTGAAAACACATAAAAATACGTGTGCAAAAAAAAGTTAATAAAAACACCTGAAGTTCATATGTAAAATATTTGTAATATATAAAAAAAAAGTTCATGTGTAAAAACTGGCAGTGTTAGAGTAGAAGGTGTAGGGGCGCCTGGGTGGCTCAGTGGGTTAAGCCTCTGCTTTTGGCTCAGGTCATGATCTCAGGGTCCTGGAATCGAGCCCTGCTTCCGGCTCTCTGCTCAGCAG
The DNA here is from genome assembly GCF_963455335.1 of Martes martes. Taxonomy (NCBI): domain Eukaryota; kingdom Metazoa; phylum Chordata; class Mammalia; order Carnivora; family Mustelidae; genus Martes; species Martes martes. The sequence goes on from NC_137893.1 coordinate 20,291,299, forward strand.
GGAGCCTGCTTCCCCCACCCACCCCCACCCCTGCCCCCGCCTGCTTCTCTGCCTACTTGTGATCTCTGTCAAATAAATAAATAAAATCTCTAGAGTACAAGGTGGAAAAAGTTCCCTGACACAATATAAGACTGACTCTCTCCTGAAATCCAGAGATAAAAGCATTTAAAAGATAAGTTGTAGCCAAAGAGAGAGAAATGGGACAGTGGAAATGAAATAGCCCAGCCAGAAGAGAGCACTTACACTATTACACTAATTTGGAAAATTCCAGCAGTCCTGAAGATCAAAAGCCCATATACCTCTGCCTCTCCTGGCTTACCTTCTGTCTGGAGTAATTTTCAGTGCAGATGGTCTGGCCTTATATAGTCCTGTAACACAGTCTCCGCCCACAAGGAGGGTCACTGTCTCTGCCTCGAAGATTGGATTATCTCCATCCAACCAAGTAAATTGAAGCAACCCTACTCTTCCTGGAGCAAGAGGATGGCATAAAGTCATACACAGAAACTTCGAACAGTTATCCTCTTTGAGTTAAACTAGCAAACCTACGGCCATCTGAATGAGATTCTCTAATTTCAGAATTCAACTTTAAAAAAACAGGATGTTTTGGAGATCCAATACAGAAATGCACTGCTGAAATCTCCTCAGGTCTTTGTAATGTCATCATTGGTATTATCTCTGAAGGAGTTTTGCGTGAGCAGGGTCTAGAACAGTTTTCGTATCCTTGGAATCAGTAATTCTACTCTTGGGGGACAGTTACTGAACAGGATGAGAAAGATAGCAGTCAGGTAAGCCTGTTGTCCTGCCATGATTATTAATAACATCCCCCTTTACTTTCAAAATCATCCCGGTTTAAACGATAAATTAGATAGTGTTTATACGAAAAGTAGAAGGAGCAGGGGCCCATGAGTGGCTCAGTCATTAAGCATCTGTCTTTGGCTCAGGTCATGATCCCAGGGTCCTGGGATCGAGCCCTGCATTGGGCTCCCTGCAGGAGAAGCCTACTTCTCCCTCACTCACTTCCCTGCTCATGTTCCCTGTCTCACTGTGATTTTCTCTGTCAAATAAATAAATAAAATCTTTTTTAAAAATGTAGAAGGAGCAATAAATGTCATAATGAATGAGAACGGTGGCATGATCATTGAAAAAAACGGGAATTGGACAGTCAGTGAATTCCTGTTGCTGAGAGAAAGCAAGAAACCCTCCAGCTGAGACACACACAGTGTGAATAACCTCCCATTGCTCAGGGGTCCTGCTCTCGTTGTAAAGCCAACTGAAGAGTTTTCCCTCTACTTTTATCTGGTTACTGTTTCCATTTCCATGAGATAAATATCTACAGCAAGGGCTCTTAAATTACAAAAAAAAAAAAATTTTAATCTCAAGCCCCTTTCCACTCTTAAACATAACTGAAACCCCCCCAGTTTTGTTTATGAGAATTGTACTTCTCCATATTTACACTATTACAAATGAAAACTGAGCACATTTCTAGAGATTTATTTGACACACTTAAAATAACAAGACTATTATATGTTAACATAAACAGTATCGTCTCCTAAACACTAACAATTTCCCAAAATAACAACAAAATACAACTAGTCAGGAGAGTGGCATGCATGAGTTTGTGTCTTTGAAAACCTCTACAATTCCCAACCGACAAATAAAACTCCACTCTCACGTGTCCTTATGCCGGTTCTATCGCGATAGGTTGTTTTGGTGAAACTCCATAAAAGGACACTGGGCTTCCCACGGATATTTAATTGGACAAGGGAAGTCCACTGCTCTCCAACAAATTTCTAACTCCACATGGCAGCTCCGAATCTTAGTTCCTTGGCAACCAAAGCCCCCAACAATGAACCCAACCATCTTTTTTGTGTGTCTTCTGCCGTCCCAGAACTCTCTCATATGATGTGGCTAAATATGAAACTTTTTTCTTCTTTCCTGCCCCATCATCATGAAGATCTTTTCGTTTTTTTTCTATTTAAATTATTGAACTGCAGTAATGATACCAACTCAGGTTCTTCTCTGTTACTAACATCTACCAGGCCCTCCACAAATGTTTATCACAAAAAGCACCATTGTTCACTGATTTCGCATTTTCCAGCCGATTCTGACTGTGGTTTGAACATCCATGGACTCGTTTCTGTTGCTGAGCCTTGTATCTGCCCGGAGAAATAATTCTTCCCCGGAAATACTTTAATTCCCGGGTTCCTCATTACTATGGTAATGCTGAATTTAGCGAGAAATGTCATTTTTCATTTTCAAGGGCTGAAAATACTTGGAGCCAGTTATCTGTAATATCTTAGTACTCTCGTGACAACATATCAAAAATATGCGTGAATTTTTCTTAAGGTTTAGAGTCATTTTTAATTATCATTAGTGCTTCCACGAGTTAAGATTAAATCACAATATCAGTTTGTTTCCATAGTCCCCTGATTAAAAAAGAAATCGGCTTTCACACATGCTAGTTAGATAAGATGATGCCGCTGGTAAGGGGAGGGTAGGTGGGGGGCAGGGAGCCAGGCACAGTCAGCCCTATCAAGAATCTAAGAACTCTGCAAGGCGATGTTGAGATGATGTGTTTGCTCAAAACACAGTTTGTATTTTTTCCAAAGGGAGCAGCTACCGTGGGGCAGCTTTTCACAGTGAGCTCCCACTCGCCGGTGTGGAGCTGGGGCTGGTTTGCAGCCTCCTCTTGTCACCAAACCTCGACCTACCCTGCTCTCGGCTATCTGGTTCCATCAAGGTGGACCCATCTGTCTAAATGGCAGAAGGTGGAGGGCACCTCTCTGAATTATTCATGCCACCAAAATTGGCTAATAGAGTTCCCACACTCTCCCCTTCCAAAGGATCCTATTTTGCAGACCTGGCAAACTCCACGGAGAAAGTATGTTTGGCACTTTAGACTCCAAGTTGCCCCCACTATCGAGAAATAGAACGTTCCCATGAAAACGGTGTAAAGTGAAGAAGCAATTCCCGTTAATTTAGATGAAAAATTTTTTGAGTGTTCCCAGACTCAAAAAATAACCTCTCAGGCGTTTCTGATACCGTCGGACACCTGCTAACTAATGGAGGCAAAAAATAAATCAAGATAAAGCACAGGTGCTCACAGACACCTGCCAAAGTTCGGGAGGCTGGATGATGAGACACTGAATGTCCCTTGGTTCCAGGAAAAAAGCAGGGGGCGGGACAGGGGGCGCCCTCGCTGCTCAGGGTGCCACAAAGCAAATGCTGAACGCGATCTTCACGTCTCACCTTTTTTTTTTTTTTTTAGTAAAAGTGAAAATCCTCTTCCGATATCTTTCTGTTAGTGAGGACAGGTACTAATGTAGGTCTTGATATACAATTCTTTTTTTTTAAAGATTTTATTTATTTATTTGACAGACAGAGATCACAAGTAGGCAGAGAGTCAGGCAGAGAGAGAGGAGGAAGCAGGCTCCCCGCTGAGTGGAGAGCTAGATGCGGGGCTCGATCCCAGGAACAGGGGATCAGGGCCCCAGCCAAAGGCAGAGGCCTTAACCCACTGAGCCACCCAGACGCCCCTGTAGGTCTTGATATAACAGCAAAGTGTTGTAACTTGGACCTTCATAAAGCAGGGGGAGACCTGTATGCAGAATGTCCCACTTCGACACTAATTTTAAAGAACAGAATATAAAAAAAACAAAAAACAAAAAAACACAAAGATGGCTAGACTCCATTGTTCCATATTTGATAGGTCACCCCTACTCTGATCCTATTAATGGATCTCTTATTTTTTGTCTGTCTCTTTGAACTGTTGTTGGGTTGTTTTTTTTTTTTTTGTCAAAAACATTGAGAAAAAAAATGGAATGTGCAAGTGTTTTATTTACAATCTTTGTTCCTATCTGTGTAAGAACTGGCAATAGAGGTCTTTACCTACAGCACATTATCTGTAAAAATAACAAGCTCTAACTTGAGTCTCTACGTGTCAATGACCTTGGGCCACCCACCCTCAAATAAAGGGGTAATGCTTCGCCACCCCGAGGGGGCCCACCCTTCATTCAGCTTGCAGGTCCCAGATGCGGGGCAAAGGCCAGAGGGAGACAACATGAGTTTGAGTGAGTGGTGAGTGTACAGGAGCAGGGACACATGTGTGACCTTGCCCCTTGAGCTGTTTCTCTGTTGTGGTTTCCAGAGCCAAATGTAAGTGTTTTCAGATCATTCATATATTTCCTCCTCCAGATTTGGACTGTCAAAATATTTTTGTGTAGGTGAGGAAGTCTGAGTCAAAATAAATTTCCTTTCCACCTAATTAGCTGACAGTCACTGTATTAATCAAATGCAGCCTGTGAATCTCTCAAAATGTGTTGTGCTTCACCCCCACTTTGGGAATGGACGTAGATCAAGGCGAGCTGCCCGCAGTCCGGCATGAGCCTCCTCAGCCTCGCAGAGATCACGGACGACCAGTCTGGCTCAGGGAACAAGGCAGAGATCCAGGCCTGGCGACGCCCTCCCCCACCAGTTTATCCTCCTCGGTAGCTGCCCATCACGCTTCAGAGACGCAGCGAGGCCCCTACCATGTCCTCCTGGCCTCTGCCCACCCCCCAACCTCACCTCAATCCCACAGCCCTGAGATTATGACCTGAGTCGATTCTTCCATTTCTTCCCTGTGCTCCTTCACTCTTCAGAAAAGTTGGCTCTCTCTGACTAAAAGCAGCCCCAACTAACCACCCTGCTGACGCTTCTTCACCCATCATTCAGACACTCAGCTGGGGTGTCGGGGACTGTCTCCTCTCGACTCGGTTGGAAACCCCTATTATATCCTCTCATAGTACCCTGCGTTCTTCCTTCATGCGGCACTGCAATGCTAGTCACTTGACTCATTTGTGGTTCCCTCACCTTTAAAAAATCACACCTACTGAGTACTTACTCTCTGCCAGGTGTTTTCTAAGTCCTTCATCTGTTTTCTAGCGTTAAATTCTTGTAGCTCTAAATGAAATAGGTGCTGTTACCATCTTATGCTCTCAGGTGATGAGTTTAAGACTCTATCAAGTTGTGAGGCCTCAGTGTGTTACTATGTCTCTCTGGTGGCCTACCCTCCCCTCCAGTCATCTTTCACATGAGACAGAAATCAACTTCTACCCTGGTCAAATCCGTGTTTTGTGACTTTTATATTTTAGGCACACAATCCAATACATTTGAAGTCTGATTAAAACAGAAGCTAACTTAATTTTTTTTTTTTTTTTTTTTTAGCTTCTGAACTATGAATCCATGCTATTTTGATAGTCATAGTGACTCATTAGACTTCATCTAGGGATCAAAAACCCTGGATCCCACCTACATTCTCTGCCATATTTTGCATATCATTGATAGTTTAGCACCTAACTGAAGAGAAGGATGTGACTCATTGGATCATCTATATTTCTAAATGTCTTTGTTAATACTTGAATGCCTGGGCATTCATTTTTTAGTTAGTTTGTTTATGAGTTACTTAGCATAGTATCATTGCAGACCGAGAAATGATAATGACTGTTTAGCAAAGTCAGCACAGCCCCGTGAACACAACACAAGGTGCACGGTGCCGTCAAATCTTTCATTTAGCTATCATCTAAACACAGGGCAGGGTCTTAGCAGTCCGCTGCCCGTTGTCATGAGGTAAATCCAGATAAACTAAGCAAGATACCTGTCCCGCTCTCGAAGAGCCAGCAACACCTTGTGCCTCACACACAAATATTGGTTATCTACTATCTAGAGATACTCGGCTAAATACTAAGGGAATCCAATAAACAGGACTGACGCAGCTGACAATTTTTATGTCACAGCACAATTAAGGAGGTAGGACAAACAAATGACAAGGTAAATAGTGTTGAGAAGTAGACAAGTCACTCCCTGGCGTGTAATGGAATGTGGGTCACGCAGACATCTACATATAAATGACAAAGGACAGACTATCTCGGTATGTTTTGGGACCTCCTCTTCTCCGGACCTTCATACCATTCAATGCTCACTTTTTAAAATAGTATCGAAGGCCTTTGAAAACAATGTCAAGTCATCTCTCCTCTGTGAATGAAATGGAAATGATTCATATAGATTTATTTTTCTAACCAAGCCTTTCTTCCATCCTGAAATAAATCTAATTATTGATAACTATCCACAGATATCGTCTAGCACATATAATGGACTGATAGTTTCCAATGAATGTATTGATTAATTCATGGATTCCTACCACAAACAATGTACTAAGTCCTCCATCCATGCCCCTACTACGGGTAGCAGGGAGACAGCCACATGTCTCTATAGATGTGATGGGGGCAGAAGGGATTTATACACACATGTAAATGGCAACTAGCGGGGCAGCGGAGTGGTTGGGATTGTCCGTGAAGTCCATGCAGTATGGGGAGAGGAGAAACACCGGCGTTCAGAGGAAGGAGAAAAGCAATCCCCAAAAGAAGTTGCGTTGAAGCCACTGAGGAAAGAGACCCCTGCAATCACCAACAAAATTCTGGAATCCAAAGGCCTTCGGTGCACTGAAGGCAACTCTGAGAAGACCGAGCCTTTCGTTCAGCCCAGCGGGGCCCTCGTTGCCGGCAGAGTGAGTCAGGCCAAAGAAAGCCAAAGCCAGGAGTTCCAGGAGACTGTGGAGGTCTGAAATCTAAATGGACAAAGAGATCTGGAAAAATAAATGTGATGTAGCATGTTTGTCCGGGTGGGAAAGGCCAGGCAGGCCACACACACAGCAAAACAGAGGTTGGAGGGAAGCCAGACAGAAGGGACGGTTGGGTAAGTGTGAGCATGGGTGTGTGTCTACTTAAATTAAGTACAGTACATGATTAATGTTTCTCATTTCTTCTCTAAGCTCCTATCCTAGGGAAATGCCCTTTTAAAAAATATCTGCTATGGGTGTCAACGAAGGTCTCCTTTGCTGGTGTTTACTAATGAGCATCGTATTAAAAATGATTTCTTTGCTTATTAACAAAGTACTCAGAGTTCTCAAATCTTCAGCAAAGCTAGATGTCTATTTCTTCTGTGATAAAAACTTTAATTATCTTAAGTATCTTTTAGGACTAGTGAAATTTGGCAGAAAATATGCAAAAAAATGTTTTAAAATAACCAAAGAAAACACAGTCACCTAATTAAATGTGATGTTTTGCAAGTAGACACTAATGCTCCAATTAGTCTACTCATGACACTGAAGAGTCAAACCACAGTCTTGGTATACTCAGCACATACTTACACAAAGTGTCCAGGGGGCTTATCTGTACTTTGCCCAGAGTGATCTTGTTTTAGGGATTAATAAAATATGAAGCCTGGGAAGGTCAGCACATCATATAACTGGAAGATTATGCCATGCATTGAAGAAGAGTTTTGAAGTTCAGGCTTTTTGCAGACTTAAATTAAAGAAGCTTAACATTCTTGAGGGTCAGAGCAGTTCATGTTACTACAGTTTACTGATTCAGCAAAACCAAGTTTATGCAGAGAAATCATTTCCCAGGAGAACCACCTCTTCCTCTCACTGGGCTGGGGAAAAAAAAAAAAAAAAACCACGTTCACGTCCAGAGACTCAATCTCTTTCCAGTCATCCGCCCCTGGGACGAGTAGCCGGAGCTCAGGAATCTGTGTGACACACTGCCATCTACCGAGTCTCTGCCGGAACTGCAGCCCCAGCCCTCGGTAGGCGGGATCCTAACCCTGATGGCCCCAGGAAACCAGTCAAAGAGCACCGCTTTCCTTTAGCTTGTGGGAAGTCCTCTGACCATACAAACATATGCAAATGAGATATGCACCCTTCCGCAGTTCGATTCATTGGAATTTTTAGGATGATGATTTTAGGAACAGTGGAGTAAAATTGACTAAGACGGGTTGTCTCAGGGAGGGGAAATCAGTTTATAAAATGTGTAATCACTTGTCTGGACATCACCAAGACATCACCATACCAATAGGCATTCTGGTGTTTTGTTTTTTCATAAACCCCAAAGTATTCACGCTGATTAAGATAACTGAATGATGTATACGTGCAAGAAAAGAAAATATCCATGAAGGTCTGTGTCACCTGCTCTTGTAGTATTACCAGACATCAATTGTTTGAAGATCAAAAAAGCCATACTTGGTCCGCCCTCTCCTGTTTTTCATCTTGGTATCTAATTTCTGGTCATTTCTCTGCAAGAGTGAAGCCAAAGAAAAGGAAATAATGTATCACACTGAAGTGTCACACAAGGACTTGTTAGCGGAGCTCGTGAGCCATTCTGATAGGTCAGTGGGGAAAGAGATTGTGAAATTCAAATGGGATTTCATTGTGGTTGTAGTTCACCAAATCACCAATACCACTAATAAATGAATAATGGCGGGCTTCCATTTAATAGGATTTGCTAAGTAATTATGCTCCGTACCTAGTACATGACAGGCACACAACTAGCGCCTGATACCAGTGACCTCTGGTAGGGCCAGCTTTGCAAGGATTTGGCAAACTGGAGCGAGAACTGTGCATTGGCATGGGGCCTTGAAATGCCACAATTCAAATATACATTTTTTCCTAATGTAACAGTCATGGGCTTGCCAAAGTTACTCTGGGGAGCATAATGTGGTAGGATGATGCTTTGTCAGTCCCTGGGAAAGGAGCATCTGCAAAGAAATGGAAACCAGCAGCACAGTGGGGAGGAGGGCAGGCTCCTTGAAAGAGAAGGGAGAGGGACTCCTGCTGTGATTTTGCTCAGAGTTGGTTCTTACCCTCTTGTTCCTCAACGCCAAAGACTGAGAGGGCTCCATTATGATTTTTTTAATTAATGATATCAAAGAAACTGGTTGTATTGCTCTGTTTTGGGTTTTGGCAGCAAGTTTTAACTAAAAAACTTCTGCAAGAAAGACCTGCTTTTGAGCCTTCCTATCTCTACAGATCTTCCCGAAATGGTCAGAGCCCCTTTTTGAGGGAAGCTAACAGTTGCAAAGACACTGGCTGTCCCTTAGGTAAAGGAGAATACAGCGAAAATGCTGCACTTCAGCGGTGCCAGCCATTGGCTTCCCTGCTGGACTAATCCGACACTGCAGAGCACACCCGCGTCTGGAGACTTAGACGAGGCTTGGAACCTCTAACTTGGACCACCCACTGCTCTCTCTATGCAGGGGACTAAACAAAATCACTGATTTTTCTCTCCCTCAAAGTGAGATGGATTAGTAGAAGAGGGAAGTTTTTCATCCCCTCTCATGCTCCAAGTATGTATTTATCCCATTTTTCTGAATCGTTTCTAGGAGGAGTAAGGCCAAGCAAAATGTCATTTGGACCCCTGATTTTATTTTTTTAAGATTTTATTTATTTATTTGACAGAAAGAAACACAGCGAGAGGGGGATCAGAAGCAGGGGGAGTGGGAGAAGGAAAAACAAGCTTCCGGACAGAGCAGGGAGCCCAATGCCAGGCTTGATCCCAGGATCCGGGAATCATGATCTGAGCCAAAAGCAGATGATGAATGTCTGACCCACCCAGGTGCCCCTGGGCCCCTGATTTTACACAGCTGCCAGTAGCATACTCATGGCCCCAGCAGCTGTCTGCTTTCCCCTCCCCTCTTCAGGTGCTTGCCCAAACTGTTCACCTCTAAAGCCAATCACATCTCCCCATCACCTCAGCCACAATCCCAGGTTCAGCCCCCACTTGCTATGGCCTTCGCTGCCACAACAGCCCCTAAATGGTTACCTCTCATCTCCTCTGCCCTCTGTCCAGTCTTTCTGTTACTCAGAGCCCCCGCTGCCTGCCCCTTGGTTACAGCCCTTCGGTGGATCCCCACTGTCCCCAAGATAAAGACCCAAATCCTTCGTCAGGCCAACAAGGCTACATACTTCCTAGTTTTTGAGCGCTGTCTACTTCTGTGGTCTTAACTCCCATCACCCTTTCCCTTTGTCCCCCATATACAGGGTCCTTCATCCAGTTCCAGGATAGGCTCAGCCCCTCCCCCTAGCACCTGAGCATGTACTGATGAATTATTCGATCGACCTAAGGGGCTCCTTCTTCCCTACATCCCTTGTTTATTTCTCCCCGTCTTTTAAACATCACTTCTGTAAATCTTTTCCAGAGCCCTGGCCTAAGTCCCATTTCTTTTGATAAACTATCTCAGAGAATCTTACTGTTTTTTTTTTTTTCCTTTGGAGGACTGAGTATGTAATAATTATTGCTCTTATGTTTCTATTATTACCAAATAATCAAAATATTTGCTGTAATTATTTGTTTTTAATATGTCTCTCCTAGTAGACCATGAGTTCCATGAGGACAAGAGCAGTTTCTACTCACCTCTATTCCCTAGCCAAGGTACCTAGGCAAGGTCAACTTTACAGATGCCTGATCTATGCAGGTGCATGGAAGGGTTAGAAGAGCTTCATACCTGACTTAATGCTCTGCTCTAGTCATCTCAAAATTCTCCGTTTTTGAACAAGGGACCCCACTTTTTTTTTTTATTTTGAACTGGTACCTGCAAATTATGTAGCCTATCCTATAGCTAGCACAATGCTTGACAGATGGAAAGTACTCAGTAAATATATCTTCAATGAAGAATTATACACAGAATAATTATACACAGGTGTCTCTGCAGCTAATATTACAGAAGACACAGCCTCAAGAATTTCATGTGTAATAGGAAGGACTTCCAAAATAATATCTGCCCCTTACATCTGTAATTCTTATAACAGGGTTAAAACATCCTCCTAACACTTAGAGGAAAGCTGAAACATCCAGTGTCACTGAAAGAGGTAAAAAACAAATAAGCAAACAAACAGAACTTAAGTCCACTCAGGGACATAGATCCGATCTTGAGATTTTCATTAAGTCAAGACTTGTTGGGGAAAGGTGGAGAGAATGCGGACCTCCTCTCATGCGGAAGACCATCCAGAGGCTGGAAATGCTGAGGTCAGACCTGGTTTAATGTGGAAGCAACACTACCATCTGTCAAGCTTGTTACCACTAAATGCCTTAATTAGGTCACTGTCAGATATTCATTTTATTAATTTCGTAAGTTCATGTAGATATTTTACTCATGGAGTGAGCTATATCTGGGTTTCGTTTCCAGGTGTGTTTCCCTAGGCCAAGTTATTCAACCTTTCTGAGACTCAGTAGCCAAACTGGGGGAAATAGAGCCTAATGTCTAGTTTTGTGAGGATTAGAAGTAAGGTATGTAAAGTAACCTCCATTTAATTGCCACTCAAACCATCTAAATGTCTAGACCCCAAAGAAGCAGAAGCCACTGGTGGTATTTACATACTTGCTGCTATTTCCTTCACATCTTCTCAAGTAAGAAAAAGTCTATTTTTCTTATTTTCTTTGCCATCCATTCATTGTTTTGAATACCAGGATTTAGAAGTCATTTAATAGCTTTGCCCTCTTGATAGTTAATTTAGGTCATCTCTATATTACACATTACCCCCTGTAACAATATTATTTTTAATCCAACTAATTTGAAAGTGAGTTAACCCTTTCCTCTTGTATCCATGTGATCAAATGCACCTAAAGCTCTCAATATTTGAAAAACATTTCAAAGCTTTCTTTATAGCACTGGAAACAGTGTGTCATTGAATGTAGACTTTATTTCTACTTCCTAATGGATACTGAGCTACAATCTCCTTACAAACCAGTAGAGATTGGTGAGAAATTCTGTGGTCCCAAAATTGAATTGTTGGCCTGGGATAAGATTTATCCTACAGGGAATTGATAAGGAAACTATCAAACTGGGCCAGAAATTGAGCAAGTACAGAGTGGAGGTCTAGAAGCTAATTTCTAAAATCGTAGTGGTAGAGTTGAAGACTTGTTCTAGGATTCAATTTGTTGCAAATGAAGAAAAGTAGCAATAAAAAAAAAATCTAGATGAGACCATTGAATTCCTTTTTATTGTCCTTACCATTGCGATTTTATCCCTGGGTCACAAAGCAATATCAGTAACATATTGGAACCAAAGCTCCAAAACCAGAAGCTTGTATCAATCTGATCCTGGGAGAACTTATAGATATGCAGGCTTTCTCCATGATCATCATTTAGCCATCCATCCATTCCTTTTATGCAACAATAATTTTCAAGGCTCTACCATATACCATAAAATTCGATAGGTGCTAAAGTATTCAATTAAATGTCATGGAATTAGCTCAAAAAACTCACACTCTAGGCTGGTAACCCTACTTACCGCAATAGAACGTACACTGCACTACTCCTGGTGAAGGGTGCAAAGCATTTGAGTCATGAGGAAGAAGGCTTTAATTACATCAGAACAACGCATAAGGAAGCCAGGACAACGCTTTGTTTACAATTCCCATATGCAACATATTATACGATAGGTAAGGTAAGAATAAAGTGTACATGTATCTTCTATTCCCTGCTGGTCACATTCTCCTTAGAAGCCCCGATCTCTCCCTTACATTGCCCAGCACAGTGCCCAGCACTGAAGTTCCAGTGGAAGTTGATTGAATTATAGAATGGTTTTTAAGAAAAGAATATTGGTCCTTCAAATACACGTGGCAAAAGACTGTAACAGAGAGGTGAGTCTCTTAAAGGTATCAGAGCATTGGGGCAAAACTTTGAAGTCATCCATCTTGCCAAAGAGCTGCTAAAAATCAGTCTTTACAGATCCATGAGCTACTATCAGGTGCTCAAAAACAATGACCCCAAGAAAAGAATAGAATGTTCAGATTTGTGGACTGAGGATCCTTTCTTTAAACAAAGGTGAATTTGTATCAAACTACTTTTGACATTTTTTTAAATAGGGGGGCCCCAAAGGCTTGCTTTAAAAACCACATTCAAAAACTCCCACACATGAACAGGCCCAGTACCCTGGGCTATTTGACCTATTAAAACAAAGATTCTCCACTAGTTCGCATAATCATGGCATTTTTCTTTCAAATTTATGAATCGGGCCCTTAGTGTGAATAGACAGTGAGGGAATATCTTTATGAATAGCCTCCCTATTATCATGGTTCATGACTTTTTACAATGCAATTATTGTGGCACGTCCTATCATAACATAATTGAGATTCTAGAAATGGAAATGAGAGGTAATTGAAGGGACAAAGTTACTCAAGAAAACGCAAATGCCATTTTATTTGCAAATTAAATTAAAAATATAATGAGATGGGTGTAGAAACTGATTGAAAAATTAATTGAGAGAAACGAATTTGGAATCTTTCTGTAAGGGACATCTGTAAGAAATTCTTCTGCTCTGACACACCTTTTCAGAGAGCAACGCTCTTCCTGCTAGCCTGAATGGAACTCGAACGGAAGCCGGACTAAAGGCAGATCTTTAGAACATGTGGAGGCTGGGCAGACAAATGGTGAAATTGCGGACTTGCGTGGCCTTGAACAATATGCAATAGGGAAGTTTTCCAATGTGAGCTCCAAATCAATATTTAGGCTAGATTTTGTTTGCTTGTTTAACATTTGCCTTCTCTCTCTCTCCATCTGTCTTTACCGATTAAAAAAATAATAAGCTGGAGACATCAAGACATTCTGCCTCTAAATCTTTTGGCATAGGATTCTTAAGAATGAAGGAATTCTTCATAATCACAGTATCATGACCATAATCAAAATAGAGGTGCAAAGTTTCCAGAGCTCTTTATATTTGAAAGATCCCTTTATAGCACTGGAAACAGTGTGTCCATTGAACCTAGACTTTATTTCTACTTCCTAATGGGTACTGAGCTACAATCTCCTTACGAGCCAATAGAGATGAGTGAGGAATTCTGTGGTCCCAGAATCGGATTGTTTCATTTGTCCTATCTCTTAAATCTCCTCCATTCCAGAACAGCCCACCATCACCACCAGTTTTTTGTTTGTTTGTTTGTTTGTTTTTAAGTTTTTTTAGGACATTGACATTTTGTTAATAAGTCCATGCCAGTTGACTTACAGAATGACCCCCATCTGGATTTGTCCAATTGTGTCCTCCCGATTAGGTTCAGGTCAGACTGGGTGGTCGTTTTTGAAAGGGGACCACAATAGTATTTACTGCTCACTCTATCTTTGAACGATAGATAGTTCTTAAAAAGAAATAAGAAATACGTGTTGACCTTTTAAAGTATTGAAAGTACCAAAGAGAAGAAGTAAAGAATTGTTTACTTGTTTTGGCGCCAGATCTTTAGGCTTAGGTTAAGGCAGGATATTCCTGAGGTGTGTGTGAACCTTGAAATTTCTGAGAGTGTTTATAAAGGATTCCTCCAGCCTTTGGAGATTTACTCAAAACCTCCCTGTTCTTCCTCCACCGAGAGATTTTTGAACTTGAGAATTTAGAAAGTGATTGTTCATTATCCAAACTCTTTGAAAAAAGAAAAAGGAGTGGGCGGCACGGTTCAGGAAGAATCTAAGTTGCTGGGATAAGAGACAAAATTGATGACTTTCCCACTGATTCTGGGGCCAATTCTGCCCCTCCCCAGTCCCCACTTCTCCAGAGATTAAAACATGCTTGAATTGGAGAAGTCGTTTCCTTCCTTCTGTTCAGTGCCAGTTCTCAGAGGAAAACATCCATTTTGCTCTTTGATTCCAGTAGCCCAGAGACTGGCAATGAAAGAACCTGCTGCTTTCTCGAATATAAGGATCTCATCTGGCGGGCTGCGAGGCAGGAAAGAGTCGTTGGGGGTGTGTGTGCATCAAGTGTGGGTGTGAGAATGATTTTCCCCAGGGCCGCTAAGTTGGCCTGGAGCCCAGAGTGAACCATTCATCTACCTTGAATTGCACCACGAAGCCGAGATGGCTGGGGGAGGTCACTAAATGGCCCTGCCCCTTGCTGCCAGCTTTCACTGTGTCTCCCTGACGTGGGACGTCCTAGAAACTGACGCCATTTTCCGTCTCCTCCAGGGGGAGTCAAAGATGCGCCTTTCCCTGGTTCATGAGCAGGAAGTGAATCAAAACTAAAATGTGAATAATCTTCCCACAAAAAAATCAAGAGCTGGATCTCCTCATGTGACCGTGTTCTTAGATTACCAGATGCAAGGATGCTTGGAGTCTTTCATCACAAGTTCAGCTTCTGAGCACTGAGTGGATGGGAAAGATGAAAGTGCTCTTGATACAGACACAGAATCCGTGTAGACCCAGGTGGATCCACTTTGACTGAGAATGTTTACTTTTAACATTCAGCTTCAGGTTGTAAGAAAAAGAACATGAAGCAAGACCCCTAGATAAACCTGGCGGAGCTCCTCGCAACATGCAGTTGCGGTCTGGAGTTTCTAACTGGGGACACATGAGTTGAAAGTATGGGGGGGGGTTGTTTTGTTTAGTTTCATTTGGTTGTTTATTGGGTTTTGTTTTTGTTTTGTTTTGTTTTGTTTTGTTTTAAACAAGGAGAAAATTTTGTTCGGGCCACATGGAGGATTTGGCTGAGCCTAGCTGTTCTGGTTTGCCTGGGACTAAGAAATTGCTCAGGACAAGGGATTTTCAGTGTTAGAACCAGGACAGTGCTTGGTAAATCAAGATAACTGGCCACCCTAGTGAGGCCAAAATGTGCAAAGCAGCTAAAACATGGACTGCTTTGCCTAGTCCAACATCAAAGAATCTGGAGAACCAAAATACTCACTATTTAGTGAATAAAAAAATTCACTGAACAATATCTTAACATTCTAAAAGGTTAATACACCTTCAGGACAGCCTATAAACTGCTGATTAAAAATAGTTAAGTTGAGATTTAGGGGAAAAAGTATGCATCAGAAATCTTGATATAGTTTTTGTTTTTTTTAATTTTCTAAAATAGTCAACTAAGAAATAGAAGAAGCATCAAGTCAAAACTAAGATTTTCTATTACTCATGTATCTCAATTTTTATGAGCATTTTAGTGGTGATTTGTTCTAATTTATGATGGACTCCACATATAAGTTTGAAACCAACCACATTTGTATATAAGAGCCAATAAATCTCTGGTAATTGTATTAACTTATCAGAAAGAAAGGTTGAACTTACCTATTTTTTCAAAAATGTAATAACAGCTTGCT
Source organism: Martes martes (assembly GCF_963455335.1). Taxonomy (NCBI): domain Eukaryota; kingdom Metazoa; phylum Chordata; class Mammalia; order Carnivora; family Mustelidae; genus Martes; species Martes martes. The sequence continues at coordinate 20,307,185 of NC_137893.1, forward strand.
CTAATTATAAAGACAAGTTAAACAAAAATTGTATGAGTGATCCCACAAATTCAAATGCTTTTGAGATGTTTTTGTGATTTTGAATCTTCTTTTTAGTTGTAACAGTTTTATATACCAAAAAAGAAGTGGGGGGGGGTGCTTTAGGTAGTCACCAAAACTAGATATCCAGGTATTTTAAAACAGTCTCAGATGCTCTGGAATCCTGCTAAATGTTCCCCTATAAGTAAAAGTTTGAATAGGCTTATCATGGCAAATTCAGAAAAAACACCTTTCATTTTTCAAATAGTTCTTAGGACATTTACACTTGGACAAATCTAAAGCATGACAGACTCTCAATGAGCTGCTATTGCAAACTGGAAAGCTTAATACTTTATTTTGGAATGCTTCTTTGTGTAATTAAGTTAGCTCATAACAATTAAATTTTCTCTTTGAAATGAAAAATCCGTATTAAGTACTTTACGTGCATTATCTGATTTAATCCTCATAACAATGCAAAACATTATTAATTTCATTGTAAAAGAAGAAGAGCCTGGCTTACAGAGGGGTTAAGAATCTAGGGAAGCATAAATAATAAGAGACAATCTAATTCAGAAACTCTCACTCTTTGTTGGCACCCAATGCTACCTTCAGTGAAGCTTTAAGTGATGAAGGAGGGAGAGAAGCCCATATAGGAGAAGCTCCGCTAGGTCCAAATGGAGAAAACCAAAAGGACATAGCATTGGAGAAACCAAGGAAACACCGAGAATGTTTTTAAAAAGAGTGAGTGGTCAACTTAGTCAAGCACAACACACAGACCCAGGAAGGCAGGGACCAGAAAAGGTCAGCTGCATCTTGGCCCTGAGGGATTTTTGGTGATGGTCATGGGAGAAGTTAAGGAATGGTGGGGACAAAAGCCAGATAGTTATATGAGGTAAGAAAGCAAAGTTAGGAGTTGAGCCCACTCCCTTGAACATTTGAAATCTCAAAGAAGTGAGAGCCTTGATGGTGGCTGAAGAGGGAAATGGCCAGTTTTGTTTTCTGGGAACCTGGGGAGGGAAAGGCTGGTGAGGCAGGCAGGTGGGGCCATGACTTAGGAATAAGATGACACAGAATTTTGAGTGGCCAGCAGGGAGTGACATAGGTCAGGCTCTTAGCACACATGGACTGGAGAAAGGAGCAACCCTGTCCTCTGAGACCAGAAGACAGACTGCTGGAAACTGTGTGGGTATGAATGGACGGAAGCATGTGGGTACCCCACTGGTGGCTGATGGAGGAATTATCTGGAATCTAAATGTCTCCAGTGTAGGGACAGCAAAGGTCATCCGCTGTGACACAAGAAGAGGGCACTAACGGGGGTCAGAAGGACTTTGGTGAGTGTGGGGAGTCTTTGAGGGACCTCGACAACTCTTAACAAGTACAGGCACTGACAGGAACTTCCGAGGACCCCGCTGAAACTGGAGACCCGTTGTCTGCTGTGTCCCTGATCTGCAGCCGGTGGGTCTTTTCATCCAGAATGTTCACTCTCCTGAGCGTGGGAGCAGGGGAGGCAGATACACTCCAGATTCAGTTTTGAGCAGAAGCACTGAAAGGATGTACTGATGACCAAGAAGTAAGATGACTGGCAAAAACCATTGAGATTCTTAATGATGCTCTTCACGCCAGATAGAAAACGAGGTCCCTGCACCAGTGCTTGGAGGTTCCATATTTTCCAATGCCCCCATTCAAGACCTAGTCAGCCAAACGTTAAATCATATGCCCAGGATATTTCCTGGAGAGTTCAAGGATTTCACAGTTTGCGAGCTTGACCTACAAACACTGCTCCTGGTGTGTAAGGAAATGAACTTTTAAATCAGAACCTTACAGCAAAACATCAGAAACTTAGAAATGTGCACTCACCTCTACACATCCTGCAGAGAAAACGGTTGGCTATGACTCTAAATTCAAAACAATATTTGTAGTGTGGTCTCCAGAAGTGTTTCTCCCCCTGACCGGTCACATTTAAGAATGTGTCCCGTTTTGACAATCACTCTAGTAGAACAAGCCCTTCTCTTGGTTCACATCAGTGACAGAAATGTCACATTTCCTCACCTGGAAAAAAAGAATCTTAGAGTTAGGAGAGAGGTATAAGATTTAATTCACCTCTTTTCATTTCCAGGGGAAGAAACTGCCATCCAAGGGGTAAGGTATTTTATAGCAAGAGTCAGAATGAGACTCCATTCCTGCTCTTACATCTTGCCATCCCTCAAGTTAGAACTTAACTTTTTTTTAATGTTTCCTTTCTTTAAAATTGTTTAATGAGTCTTATTCTTTTTTTTTTTTTTAAGATTTTATTCACTTATTTGACAGACAGAGAGATCACAAGCAGGCAGAGAGGCAGGCGGAGAAAGTGGGGGGAAGCAGGCTCCCTGCCGAGCAGAGAACCCGACGGGGGCGCTCGATCCCAGGACCCCGAGATCACGACCCGAGCCGAAGGCAGAGGCTCAACCCCCTGAGCCACCCAGGCGCCCCTAATGAGTCTTATTCTTAAAAAACTTAAAAAATAAGCACTTTACAGCATTTCAGAAGACATCTAGAGACATGGATCAGGCACCAATAAATTAGATTAGGATTATAATGCGCAGGTTTAACATAACAAAAAAGCAGGGATTTCTAGAGGCCGGGTATCATGGACTAAAACCCCCTCCAAAGCTTACTATCTGAGTGGCTAAATTATTAAGCTAACCTCTCTACAGCTGTATTTTCTTTTCTGCCACGTAGGTAAACTCATACTGTTTTAGAAGGTTTTTTCTAAAAATCATATGCCAAGTACTTAACAGAGAATAGGAAATGCAGGGAGTATTTAAAAGAATAGCTATTGTTACGGCTCTGAAAAGGCTTTGCTCAAATTCTTTGTGATCACAGAGCAAACAAACAGCGATTACTTCCTACGTCAAAAGTCCTCGTGGGGCTCAAGTTGATTTCCTTTGAATCAGCAGGGAAAGCTTCTCTGGGAGTGCATATCCTTTACATTTGAGACTCAAGGACATCAAGTCTGCGATATCTCCAAATGCTAAAGTTTAAGTTAAAAATGCTTTTTTTTTTTTTTTTTTTTTTTTGGACAGTGAAAGGGAGAGATAGAGAGCACAAGCGGGGGGAGCAGCAGGCAGAGGGAGAGGGAGAAGCAGGCTCCCCTTTGAGCAGGGAGCTGGATGTGGGCCTCAATCCCAGGATCATGACCTGAGCCGCCTAAGGCAGGCACTTAATGGACTGAGCCACCCAGGTGCCCTAAGTTAAAAATGCTTTACTTGCATCTTAGCCACGAGATGGTGCGGGGGGGGGGCTCCTTCAATTTGCCTTTGCCCCTTCTTTCCATCTCCGGGACCTGGAGTGTGAGAGGCTTCCAGCACAGTTCACAACCCCATTGGAGTTCACAGCCTCTTTCATAGTACCTGGCTTCCTCAGTACAACGGGAATGCCTCAGGGCAAAAAAAAAAAAAAAATCCATCTCACTCATTGTTCTTCCCAGTCCTTAGACAGCTAACAAGTACTTGCAGAGTGATGAATAAATGAGACCAGGTCCTACGCCAGCCCTGCCCTGTGTTTCAACTCTGGAACACTCAGCTTAAATTCTTAATTAGCTAATGGACACTTCAGCTCATGCAACTTGGGTGCCTTCACTTCCGTCAGAGAACGAGGCAGACAGACGGTTGCACGGTTGCACACTGTTTCTCTTCCATGCAATAAGTCCCTATTGCCAGCTCACACCTGGAACTTCCCCCCTTCAGGGAGAAGCAGCTTTGAATAAGAAAGGAGTTCTCAAAGAATTTGGCTGCCTAACACCTAGTCCAGTAAGACTGAGATATTTATTCCACTGGGAATAAAATAGAGTGAATGTTGAAGTCACTCAAATTCCTCATTATGCCAAAAGGTAAACAAGTGACTAGGTCAGTAGGTCAGTCTGACTCAGATAAGTGAGCCAAGAACAATCCATTTCCCCCCAACATAGAATGAGTCGGGTCACTTAGGCAGGCATCAGCCGGTCAGGCTCTGCTCTGCAAATATGGAAAGGGGACACTGGCCTTACGTATAAAAAGCTCACCAGGCAATACAGGATGAAAGCTAGAGTTTAAAAAAAAAAAAAAAAAAAAAGGTAGAGTTTTAATCTTTCTTGAGGAGGGACGCTAAAGGGAAAGGAATCCTCACACATCATCCTGCTCTCTGGGGCGTGAAAATGAGGAGAGAGGCAGGGGTCGCCGACTGTGAAGTGCGCTCATTTACGATCTGCCCGCTGCACTGCAAATTGCCCAAAAGGGCAAAAGCTGCCAGACACATGTGCCTGTAGGATTTAACCCTTCTCAGTGATCTTATTTGGACCAAGTTTCACACCTTGCAGGTGGTGGTGGATTGGAGACAGCCCATCGGGGTGTGTAATGCAGCTGGGTAAGCCCAAGTCAAAGAAGTGACCTAAAGGGCTGGCGACTTCCCCCTCAGGCCCCATATGCTGCAGGCCTGCTGAGCTGGGGGGGCCTGTCCCCTGCCTCAGCACCCCTTGGCTGGGTAGGTTCCTCCTCATCTACTCAGTTCCATCACAATCCCAATTTCATACTTACCCTCCGCTACTTTTTTAATATCATTTTTGGTAGTGCACGGATATTTCTCAAAGACTGCTTCGGAGGCCTTCTAGAATCTCCACATTCTGGAATACAATTACAAGTAATTCTTTCCCCCTCTCTTTCTTCGATGAGAGACTAAGTCAATGCTTGCCCATGAACTCTCAATGCCCTGGATGGGGGCCAGGGAGGCTCAGTTGCTAAAAGAATGTTCCCACCACCCCGCCTGTGTCAAAGCCTGTGAAATTGAAATTGACTACAAATTTCTACTTTCCATGGCCCGAGAAGGTAACTTGTGAATAACAAAAGCCTCCACCATTCAGCCTGTCCAGGCCACATTCACCCACATCCACATGGCTTTCTTCACGGCCTATGTGTCAGGTAATGTCAGTATTTCTGCTCAACCAGTTTCCTGAACTCACTTATTAACTCATCATTCAATAAACCACTTGTTGAGCCCCGGCTACGTGTCAAGCCCACAGGATACAAAATTAAATAAAACAGAACTTCTTATCCTCGCAGACCATGCAATGTAATGAGAAGAGATAAATAAAAATGTATTACAGTCTGGTGAGCAAACTGCTGTGGGCCAGAATTGTTTTGTTTTGTTTTGTTGTTGTTGTTTTTTTTTTGGCGGGGGGGGGGAGAATAACTTTTTGTTAAATCAGAAGCCTACAAACAAAATGTGTTCTAAGAGCAACATCCTGGACATAAAGCAGATTTACTCCCCAGGAACCAGAGGAGATTATTTTAGAGAAATTGAGGATGTGAAGGGTTCACCTTGATGCCATTTTCTACTGATTTGAACAAACTCCACAAGAGGATGATAAATGCGGACTAACCAGGTGAGATGCTGACCTGGAACAGTCCACAGCCAAATGCTACCCCATACTCAAATCACAGTAATGTTCACAGGGTTTCCCCAGGACTTGTTGCAATAAAACTCAGCTGGTGAGATTCCTTTGTGAACTACTTTCTTAAGAAAACTTTCGATATGAGAGTTCACCAGATATGTATAGTGTACTTTTGTCTCTAGCTTAGAGCCGAAAGCTGAGAATACTAGAATATTATGGTTGTGATAAAGGACAAATAAAAAAAAAGAATGAATTGTTATAATGACTTATACTGTACAGTATTTTTATAATAACAGTTTTAAGATATAATTCACATACATAACATACATTTCTTGCATTGAAGTCTACAGTAGTTGTTAGTATATACACAGAGTTGTACAACTATTATACAAATCAAGTTTAGAACATTTTCATCACCCTAAAAGAAACCCCATATCCATCAGCTGTCACTTTTCATTTTCCCCCAAACTTCTCAACCAGAGACAACCACCAGCCTACCTCCTGTCTCTATGGATTTTCCTACTCTGAGCATTTTCTATAAATTGATTCATTCAATATGTGATTTGTTGTGACTGGCCTCTTCCACTCAGCGTGTTTTCAAGGTACATCCATGTAATAGCAGGTATCAATACTTCATTTCTTTTTATTGTCAAGTAATATTCTATTCCATGAATACATCACATTTTATTTCTCTATTCATCAGCTTATGGACTTTTGAGCTGTTTCCACTTTTGACTATTATGAACAATGCCTACAAACATTCACAAACAATTTTTTTGTAGACATGTGTTTTTATTTCTTTGTGGTATATAACCAGAAATAAAATTATTGAATCATGTGGTAACTATGTTAAGCTTCAAAGAAACTGCCAGGCTGTTTTACCAAGAATCTGTACCATGTTACATTCCCATCAGCAACGTATAAAGGTCCCTATTTCTCCACATCCTCAACAGCACTCATTCTCATCTGATTGTTTTCATAATAGCTATCCTCGTGGGTGTAAAGTGCCATTTCATTGTGGTTGTGATGACTAATGATGTTGAGCATCTTTTCATGTGGTTATTGGCCATTTGCATGTATTCTTTAAAGAAATGTCTATCCAGATCTTTGCCTGTTTTTAAACTGGGTTATTTATCTTTGTGTACATTACCTTTAAAGTTTGCAAAATGCTTTATGTTTATTATCATGAATGCTATTATTACACAAGGGAAGAGAATGGAGACTCAGAGATGTCAACTGTCTTGTCAAGGTCACTTAGCTATCAAGTAGCAAAGCCAAATCTTGAACCCAGCAGAGGTATATCCCTTGTCATAACTGTGAGTGCTGAACAAAGAAGAAAACCAATTTTCTTTGTGTTCCACCTGATCTTGACTAGGCAACCCATGATGTTCAAATGTCATTAAAGCAAATGTTCCTAGAATTTCTATATTAAAGATCATTCCCAAGAAGAGAGTCAAGGCAAAGCATTCAATAGGGATTGCATGTGTTATGCCCGAGTTTTTGCGTCTGAGAGACCACCAAGGAGCCAACACCGATGTAATCACATGACGGTTTATTTGACAAGCTTAAGCTTGGACCCAAGTATACCGACGCAGTGGAGTAGGGACTTGGACCCTGAGGCTAGTTAAGGCAGGGGTTTTTATGGGTCATTACAAGAGGCTTGGTGGGGGGAGGGGAGCGGGGGGGGGGGGAGGTTTACAGACTTTTCTGCAGTAAGCTGATTAGCTGTTGCCGGGGTGTTGCAGGGTGGAGTACTTTGTTGGAACTAAAGCAGGGTGGGGGTCCCTAGAACTAAAGCAGGGTGGGGGTCCCTGGAACTAAAGTAAAGTAGGGGAAAGTTCAGCCCTTGGTCACAGGGGCCTGAGATGGCGGCCGAAGCTAAGATGGCTGTACTTATGCTAAGGCTAAACCTGAGGCGGGATGGCCTTAATTTTTCTTGGCCTCCACACATGGATGACCATCTAGGAGTATTCCTTAATAAGAGTTCTTTCCAAGTCTGCCATAAAACCCCCTGAGAGCTCAGAACATAAAAATACATTTCGGAACAGTCATCTTGCTGTGACCATCACTAGCTTAAAATCACACAGCTCTATGAAGTCTTATAGATGCCCTGTTCGATTCTTCATTTCAGAATGGGAGTTCTTCAGTATTTTCATGATCCATAAGAACTTCTAGATGCTTCCAGATATAGCAGGTAAATCATTTTATAGGGTCGGTAGAAGCCATCAGAAAAGGTTTCCACAACCTAAAGAGTTCCAAAGCACCTCAAAACACATATCAATGACTACTGAGGGCACATGATAGGCTTTGTGTTAATTTTAACATGAACATGGCATAAAAGTTGCAGAGTTGAAAAAAAAAAAAGAGAGAGAAAATGAGGTAAGGTAGAGAAACACGGACTCTGGAGCCAAACAAGTGAGTTCAATTGAGAGTAGGCATCTCAGTAGCTTGAACGTTAAGTAAATTATTTATTTTATATGAGACATGGATTCTAGTTCTCTTCTGTAAAATGTAAAAAAAAAAAAAAAATTAAAATTGGGGAAAAAAGCAAACAAACCTTATCCTATCCAGCACTGTCACAATGTTAAATGAATTTTGCATAAAAAGTGCCGGGCACATTACGCTCAATAATGGTACCTAATTTATGAGTGCAGAAAAGAATGTTTGTAGGATCTTTGCAATGTCACTTCCATTTGAAATGAGTAGCTCTAAAAAAAAAAAAAAGGAATACTTTTCCAGACCCATGTCCCAAAGGGCATATTTTAATGTAGCACGGGGGAAAAAAGAATATGAAAGGCAATAAGAAAGCTCTTGGCAACACAGCATGAGACTTTACATTCGACTGCGAATGTATCATTGGGAAGATCTATAACCTTGAACCAAGAATACAAACCTACAGTATCGACACAAAGCAGTATTTAGAGGGAAATGAAATTTCTTTTTTGTTCTTTGCCTTCTTAAACGACCCATCACTCATTCTTTCAACAAGACCTGACATGATTTTATCTGTCATTCTCCGATTTTATTCCTCACTGGATGAGATAGCAGATACACTTTATTAAACATAACGACATAAACATGCCTTTGCAAGCTAATACTATTGTCAAGATTGGTGTTAGAATGCACATGCCCCGTTGTATTCTGGTGATGAAGTTCTAGAACCTAGGTGAGGTTCGGTGGGCTGAGGTCCGGAGCCGATGACCAAGAAAGAATTCTTGAGACATCTTTGGTGCAAAATGGTGGTTTATTAAAGCACGGGGACAGGACCCGTGGGCAGGAAGAGCTGCTGCCCCGGGTTGTGAGGGATGGCAGGTTATGTACCCTGCGGTTGGGGGAAGGTGAGGGAAACGTAGGTTTGAACGGAGTTTTCATATGTTAAAGGAGCCCACCAAGGTGCAGGGATACTGGAGGCTTGATCAATGTTGTCTTTTGGCAAGCCATTAACATCAAGATGGTTGGGAGATTCCTGGTGGGATGTCACAATCCTGCTATCAAACGTCTTTGTTAGTGAGATTTAGGTATAGAAGAAACTTAACTTCACTTACATTTCCTTCTACCCCAGCCTCCTTCAGTTTTGTTTATGGAGGGGAGGGTGACATTAAGGCTTGAGGAACTGAGTTATTTGCCTCTGGAAATTGTGCTATTGATAACGTAACTTCTTTGTTCATAGATCTCTAGGATATTTGCAAACCAAGGAAGACTCCTGTCTTGCGGGATTGTGATCTCAGCAAGTTAACTATTTGTTTCTCGTTTTGGCAGTCAGGGGTACCTGAGGAATGCTACACATATTACCGAGGGGAGAGGATGGAGAGGGGGTGCAAGGTGCCAGCTTTTGCTTTGTCCTCAGCCAGCCTCCCGCTCCTTCATCACTGGGAAAACTGAACACTTATGCCCAGTGGATACTCTCAAGCTACGATAGTGCAGACAAGGCCCATCCATTGGGCTCCACGTGAAGGACTCCGAACAGGTTGATCAGAATTTTTCATGGAATCTGTTCAAAAGAATTTTAATATACTTCTGCAACATTTTTGAAAGCAGGGAAAAAAAATGAGACCTAAACCTAGCTGCTGACTTTATTAGTGAAGTTGAACATTATATGTGTAATATTTATATTTTCTCTTCTGTGATTTGTATGTTTGTAATATTTGCTCATTTTCCTATTACAGTGTTTATCTTTTTCCATGTTAGTTAGAGGTTTTAATCTGAGGATATAAATAGGATTGTCAAATACAAAGCAACTATTTTCCAAGTTTTTGTTTGCCTTTTCATTTTGCTTTTCAAATTATGGATGTAGGGGTTGCCTGAGTGGCTCTGTCAGTTAAGCATCTGACTTGATTTCGGCTCAGGTCACGATCCCAGGGTCATGAGATGGAGTCCCGAGACGTGCTTCGGTCAACAGGGAGTCTGCTTGAGATTCTCTCCCTCTCCCTCTTCCTACCCCAGCCCCTGCTCATGCACTCTCTCTCTCTCTATCTAATAAATAAAGACATCTTTTAATAAATAAATAAATAAATAATTGATGGAGACATGTCGTCCATTATAATGCAGTTCAGATCTCTTCTCCTTTGTGATCTCTTGCCTTGAAACATCTCCCTAATTCTTTAAACCTTATTTCACAACTCTAATGGCATCTAATGTGACGGAGAGAGGCCTAGGAGATATGGATGATGAGTAGCTATTCAATCAAATAACTAGGGTGTTTTTGGTCACTTGTAGAAAATAATTTCTGTATACTGGTGAGTTTTGACCTCAGATTTCTAGGGTGTGAAAGGTAAGTACGGACGTTATTTCAAGAGCCTTGTTATGAATGCAAATAGGCATTATCAACATCGATGGCCAGTAGAAATGAGAAGCTGAGTTGAAGATACTGACCTCAATCTTTTATTCCGGGCAGATCTGATATGCCTTCAGAGACACAGTGTCCTTTCTTCATGGTGGCTGGGACACTCTTTGGTGATTAACTCTATCCTCAGAAAGAACTTCCATGATCCTATATTAGGTGGTATTTCCAGTGGGGAAAAGGGGAGGTTAGGCATCATCATGATAGTGGTTACACAGGAGTTTGAAAGTTTTGAAGCATTTCCCCAAATTATTTCATTTTAACTTCAAGTGTCAAAAAGGAATAGATAGAGAAGTACCATTATCTCCATTTTATGGAAGAAAATGAATTCCACAGAGTTTAAGCAATGGACGAAGCCCAGCATGGTAGGTACCCCACTGTGAAATACTGAACTATATTCTTCTCCTCATAAACAAATATAAAATACAGCCTGTGAGTGAGACAAGATCGAAAAGAATAATTAAGAACACCCAAGAGAATGTCCACTAACGTCCAAAGAAATACCATAAAATGCTATAACGTGTGGAACTAATAATCAATGCCCAACAGGGAGCTCAGAAAGGATTTTATCCATGTTGCCTGATTATTGGAGAAGATTTGATGGAAATATGAGTATTTCAAATGGGAGTTGGATTTTGGCCAGTAGATGGAAAGGAAACATTGCAGACCAGAATGGAAAGAGAAGGTGTTAAGGTAGAAATGGAAAGCCAGGAGAAGAGAAAGGAGGAGGCAGTGAGGAGGTGGGCCTGTTGGAATAATCTTGTTAGGAGCAGGATATTGGGCTGGAGAGGTAAAGTCAAAATTTGAAGGGTCTAAATTATCAGGGTGAAACATTTGAAACCAAACCTTTCAGCAACAGAGAAGCATGGCAGAGATTTCAAAGGGGAGGGAAATGATTAAAGATGTGTTTCCTAGGAAGACTCATGGGTTGAGAACTTGCAGAACAAGTAGAAGGAAACAGTGCCATGCGAGAGGCTAGAAAAAAGAGTTAAAAATGCTAAAACCACCATCCAGAGGTGAAGCGACAGCATCTTTTCTGAGGATCTTGGGGTTAGAAAAGCACATGGGAAAACTCAGAATCATGGATGCTGCAGAAACTTCTTCCCAAGAGTTCGACCCCAGGCAGTAGAGGTTATCTGACGCCAGTGAAGGAAAAGAGGCAAAGAGATATTTTTTGGTACCTTCTTATCTATATTTTATGTGTACACACACACACACACACGCACACACACACACGCATGCACGCACACACACACACTATGCTCATGTAGCAGGCACCCAGAAAACCCTTGTTGCCTGCTCCTCCCCCCAGGGCCCTGGAGAAAACACAGCTGAATGGGTTATTAGTTTAGACATGATAACTAGACTTGTGGAAATGGAGGAGCCCCCAGAAGCAACAGAGGTAGATATTTTTAAAAATTAAAGGCCCAAAGTGTAGGATTCGAGGAGCGTTCCCAGTTAATGGATAGAAGCAGCTAACAAAGGCGATTAAGGGAGCCAGGCAGAGTGGCACTTTCCTCTGACCGAGTGCACAATTACCTCCTGAAGCACGGGGCTGAAAGCCTCCTATGCACCCCGTAAAGGGTGTGAACGGTGAAGTTAATGGAGAAAGCAGAGTTATTCTGCCAAAGAGACCCATTTGAAAGTGAAATAGAGGTCAAAACCCCACTCTAACATGGAAATTGGAAACCGCCAGATGTTCCGATGCTGTGGTAGAGTTCAAAAAGGGCAGAATTGACGGATTATTAACTGTGCCAGCTGGCATAGTGGAATTTATGTTTTCTTTGTTATGTGAAATGTACAATCATAACAGAAACATTAAAAACCTGAGTAGGTTCAAGGAAGGGCACGAAACAGTATAAATCAAAGTTTAGTGTAACAAATATAACAGCAGAGGGCTCCCTTCAACGCCTGGCAAATTCTCAAGGCAGACAAACTCCAAGGGGAGGAGCTTTTTATTTTCTGGTAACTTCTACCAGCATTGAACATTTTCATACATAAAGGGGGGAAAAACCAATAAAATAAAATAAAATAAAGAATGACAAACATAGTTTTTAGAACTTCAGATCCTAAGATTCCTTTCTCTCTCTCTCTCTCTCTCTCTCTTTTTTTTTTAACTGTATCTTTTGCTAGTGAAAAACTATCTGAAGTTATTAATGCAATCATTCAGGGTGGTCTGCTTATAAAATGCCTCAAAGTAGAAGAGTGACAGCAAGTCACAACCCAGAATAATAAAATACTTAGTAATTATGATACTGAATCAGCCAATAGGATTTCTTTGAAATGAGTACAGATTTCTAGAATGGTAATACACGCTCACTACGGGATATAAGTAAATATAGAAAGAAGAAAAAATCAGTAAGCTTACCCCCCAGATATATCCTTAGTTAACATTTTATTTTTTTTTGTTTCTTTTGTGTATAATTTCATGTCCATGTTAATATGTAGTCAGATTGATCATCATATTATGTATAGAATTTCTCATTTTCATCTTGCTTAAATAACATTTTAATAAAACATTTCATATTCTGTTATAAATTTAGCTCTTAATAATTACATAATATTCAGTAATATGAGTATATGTCCTAAAAGGTACTTAACCAAATAGAGTTGGATATTTAAGCACATTCTAAATGTTCTTTTTACACAAGTGTAATATCGTTTTCCTTAAAATCATTTTCCTGCATTGTGACTTAACTCCTCAGGCTGTTTCAAGACAGAAATCTCCAACAAGGGAACATGAAATAAGTAGCCAGTTTAAACAGAGCTTCTATTGAGGTGGAAATGGCATTAGTAAAACAAAACTTTGGTGCAGCTAGAAAATAACCATTTTTAACACGACTGCCCTGAAGGACAACTGATAACAACTCCTGGGAAATAACCCGTAAGTAGCACAGAAAACAAGGAAGGAGACACAACTAGGGTTTGATAGTGAGCATCAGAAGCACGCTATGGCTATATCTATATTTGAGTGTTTTTTATATTGCATTTAAATTTATTTATATGTATTTATATTTAACTGGGAAGATGGACCTAATACATTCCAATGTGTAAGTATAATTATTCTCTTAATTCATCATTCTGTTGTTTTAAAATTTTGAATTAATGGACATAGTAGCCAATATTAAAAAGAGATATCTGACTGAATAAATAAATAAATAGGTAGATAAACAAAGAAACAAATAAATAAATAAGAATGGATGGGTTGGGTCCTTAAAAGAGAGCGAGTGAGCTCCGCTGGAGGCACTTAGTACCCCTGACACAAGGAAAATTCTGGTGTCTGGCGTCAGCAGACCAGATGCACAGCACCTTTTCACACATGGCGGCTGCAGAGCTGGGCTTTTCTTTTTGCAGAATATTGTGAAGTGTGAGTGGTATAATGGACAAAGAACAAAAATCTGCAGTCGGAGTTAAATGATGTGGGTTCCAGTTTCTCCCTGATCTTTACCAGATATGTGACTTTGGAGGAGTTCCCTAATCCTGAAATTCACCGCGGGGTATAAAAAGAAAAAACAAGGGGCACCTGGGTGGCTCAGTGGGTTATAAGCCTCTACCTTCAGCTCAGGTCATGGTCCCAGGGTCCTGGGATCGAGCCCCACATCGGGCTCTCTGCTCAGCAGGGAGCCTGCTTCCTCCTCTCACTCTGCCTGCTTCTCTGCCTACTTGTAATCTCTGTCTGACTTGTGATCTCTGTCTGTCAAATAAATAAATAAAATCTTTAAAGAAAAAAAAAAGACAGTAGAGTGATTTCTATAAGCCCTCTCAAGTATTTCAGACTATCTACATGATGATGCAGATAGCATTTCCATAAAATGGCCACTATGGCCCTATAATCCCTGCATCCAAATGCACAAAATCGAAACACGGGAGGGCTGCCCTCTGCAACTGGGGCCCTTGAGCAAATCTGGGCCTGGAGAAAACTGACACCTGGTTGGGTAAATACCAAGCTGTTTTTGAATCAAATTAAAATCCTATTTATATATTTTTAAAGATATTTTAAAAGTAAAGCATTTTGAATCATTTACAAAGCACACTCCTCTAGGTAGTAGACTATAGTTTATCCATATTTTCAACCAGCTATCTTTAATTTGTTATGAAAAGTACGGATAGACTTCGTCTTAAAATGTTGTCACTCCATTTGCACATTGCCCTTAGAAAGGATAATGATATTCCAAAGGCCAGTTTTACTACTAGTCATACAGGGCCCTCATCTGAATACACGTTATTTTTATTTAAATAGATGTGTCTGATGGCTTCCTTGGATTACTACGCTTTCCATTAACTACACCATGAGTCAGGAAATTTCAACCTTTCAACTCATAGGCCCAGTCCAGCCTGCTGCCTGTTTCTGTAGAGCCCACAAGCTAAGACTAATTTTTAAATTTTTTAATAGTTGGAAAAAATAAAAAAAAAATCTATTTCATAACACATAGAAATAATATAAAATTCAATGTTTAGCATCCGTAAAGTTTTTAATTTCATTAATAGAAAATTTGGGAAATTTGTTTTCTCTCTTGTTACGTAAGTAGTTGCATAATATCCTCAATTTTGCCTCTTGGCCTACAAAGCCTAAAATATTTTATTTGCTGTCTGGCTCTATACAGAAAAAGTTTGCTAAACCCTGAATTATGCCAAAACCCAAAACCATTATTTATGTGCTCTTTGGGCTTGTTATAAATAATCAAAGACTTTGCCTCTTTAGCATTAGAGGCAAATAGCAGTGGTTCCCAAAATTATCTGTATGCACTTTGGAACTACTTGGGTAGCTTCAGAAAATACTGATGTTTGTGTCCCAGCCCCCGAGCCTATGGCTTAACTGGTCTGAGGTATGCCACCAGTTTTGAAAGTTAAAACCTGCATTGGTGATTCTAATACAGAGTTTAGGAACCACTCATTTGATACTTGGATTCAATCCCCCCAACTTCAGCAGAGCCTTCCTTCCTGCTGATTCCCTGACACATGGCCCATTGCAGCTGCCCTAAACCCTCCAAACTCTCCTGAAGCCTCTCGTTCCCACTGTCCCATGCTCCACTTCTAATAGCATGTGACCAGTTTAACTGAGAAGTTCAAAGCCAATCCATGACCAAGTTTGCCTGTCTTATTTCCCAAAAGGAATTCCTTCCTAAAGTTGATTCTATTCTGCCCAACCCTTCTAGAGAGAATACAATATGGTGATTTAAAAGAGGTCTTGGGTGGCTCCGTTGGTTGGGTTCTTGCTTTCGGGGATTGCGATCCCCGGGTCAGGAATGGAGTCCATCATGGAGCTCCTTGCTCAGCGGGGAGCTTGCCCCTCTCCTGCTTGCACGCACTCTCTCTCTCTCTCTTTCTCTCTCTGACAAATAAATAAAAACTTTAAAAATTTTTTAAATTAAAGAAAAAGAGGTCTTGAATTAGACCTGAATTCGAGTCCCTGTTCATTTATTAATAAGATACTCGAGCTTAAATTGTTTAATCAATTTGACTATCAATTTCCTCATTCATCAAGTAGGATTAAGAATAAAACCGGCCTCATAGGAACCTTTGTGAGAACTCTGTGAGATTTACTTACTAAACTGTGTTCCGGGCTAACATCATTAGCATCACGTAAGCATTTGTTAGAAATGCAGAGCTCACCTTCTGCCCAGAACTTGCAAACCAGAATCTCATTCTGATAGTGATCTGTGTACACATTTAAAATTTGAGGATCATAGTGCTGGGAAGATTTTATTTCACTGCATGGCCAGGCTGAATCTCTCCTCAGCCCTTCTACAACAATACCCAGTATGTATGATGTTGGTGGTGCCCTGGAGGGTGGCTTTTATGCACAAAAAAGAAATTCCTTAAAGTTAAAAAAAAAAAATTTGTCAGGCCTGTACAAAATAATTTGAAATTAAGAGAAACCAGGGTAGGGGCAAGGAATGGTTAAAAACAGCAGGGTCACCTTTATACAATTTACAAAAAGATCCCTCTGAGCGCGCATGACCTCACAGGTGCACACCTGGGTTGCTGGGGGAGTCCTTGTGCAATTTAGAAAAACACACTCCTCTGGGCTGCTGTTGTCCTGTTTCAGATCACAGGGCTTGCCAAGTGCAGCCAGGGCTCAGCCCCTCGTCCTTAGGCAGTATGTGGCAATGCTTCCTAGGTGAGATTAGCTGAGGCCCCAGAGTAGGGTGTGGTCAGTTGGAATGAAAAGAATGTAAAGCAAAGGGTGGATCCCAGAAGAATGCCAGAATTGTGGAAGGCAACCGGGAAGAGGTGAGGTGAAAAAAAAACGAGCCCAGGGTTGTCTTCTGGGAAGAGGCAGGGTTTGACACAAATCTCAAGGATTTATAAAACTGGGGTGGGCAGGGAGGGGAAGCCACATATTTATATGTTACAAACAGTGTTGGATTGTGAGAGAGACTGTGTTTGGCGAATGGCAGGATGAACCATGGACAAGAAGGCAAATGGGGGTATTGAAAAATCTAAACTCCTTAGACTATAAATACGAAGACATTTTGTTTTCTTCCAATAAGTGACCCCAACTATGCTGGACCAAGTGCCCCCTACCACCTCCCAACACACACACACACACACACACACACACACACACACGCACACACACACACGCGCACACACACACACACGCACGCATGCACACACACACCCCATCTTAGCTCAAGTCCATGGGTTTCACCACTTTATTTGGTTAAATCTTAATGTTACATCTAATTCATCATATTCTTCTCCCTTCCCCTAGCCAGAGGCATGGTTTTTATGCGGTTCCCCCTTTCTCCTCTTTCCTGAGCTATATCTCTTCTTGAGTTGGAGCAGGACAGAGTGAGGTTGCATATCTCCCTGCTTGCCTGTGGTCCCAACATAGTTCCTGCTCTCCAACGTGCCCCCTCCAGTCCACAGCTCTAAACACTGGACATTCCTTGTTCAATCTGTCCACATCTTTGGCTGACTCCAGCTAGCATTGTTGTGTCATATGCTTTTGTCCTTCACTGTGAGATTCCTCTAGAGACAGTTGCTCCCAGACTCATCTAATGTTCTTGGCCAGTTTCCAGGCTTGCACCAAGTACATGTGGAAGCCATCTCAGTATAGGGGTTTGTGTCAACTGGGGGAAGTTTTGAGAAATCTTAGTGACCTCTGCACCTGACAGTCGCCTCCCCAATGTGCAAGTTCACAGGCATCACGTCTGTGAACACCCAAATGTACACATCTGCCAGCTAAGAGGTAGCTCATCAGCTCTGCTATATAAACAGACATTCAACCAGGGAATGAAGTGCCAGTCTGCCTTTCTTTAGCCAACACCAAGTTTATGAATGATTCTCTTGGACTTCCCTCTCTTTCTTTCAACAGAGGAGATAGAGAAAGAAAATGAACATTTTGCTCCCCAAAAAGGCTCTTTTTCTCAGTTTTTCTCAGTTTTCTGTTTTTTGTTTTGTTTTATATAAGCAGGTGTAAAAGATAATGGAGCGTCACACCAGGTCTGCTGGAGTAATCCTCAGTAAGACAGCAGGTCCCAGTAGCTGTGGTTCTCAGGGCTTAGAATTTGGGGTACTTTCTCAGCTTTGAGTCTTTGATGATTCTGGGACAACATGAAAAATCCCACTGATGTTGCACTGTTACAGATAAAGAAATTAAGTCTCGGAGAAGGGACGATATTTGCCCAATATTAAAGAAGAGATGAGATGAGATTTAAATACCAACATCCTACTTCTTCCACTGGATCTTAATCAATGCAACTTACCTATCCATAGCCTGAAAGCTTTGGAGCTAGACGACTCCAGGAAAATAGGAGGGAACAGGCACATTCTGTAAGCACCATCATCAGTTTATCCCAGCGACTACCTTTATGCGACTTTTACAAATTGATGCGATTAATCATAGTGCTGAATGCAGAGCCTAACTCACTCATCAGTTACAAGCATCTCAGTGTGTTATGTTGGTTTAAGAGAAAAATTATCCACTGTATATATATTACCCTACAGACGTTGACTTGTTGAAGACTGGGGTAAATACCAAAGGGTATTAACGCAACCAGCTAGTAAATGAGGAAGAACTGGCCTTGGGAACAACTTCTCCACCTACCTCAAGACATTACAATCCATAGCCATGGACAGCTATACTTAAGCCAGTTTCCTGCGCCTTCAGAAAGGTTAAGCTGGAGATCATCTTAACTAAACATTTGTTTTTAAGTTGGGCCAGATCTTTATAAGCAGAGAGACAGAATCTTCCACCATTAGATAAAGCATTTGGTTCTTCTCCAGGCAGCAAACCAAGATCATCCTCGGGCTTGTTTAGAGGTAGGACACAGAACATTTGCTTAATCAAGTCACTGAATATTTATGTCATATTTTATTTTACTGGGGATTAGCTTTGCCCATATGGAGACACTATGAGAAAGCTGATGTGGGACTGCACTCAAGAGGTCCATAAATACCGCTCAGTCAGGTGCAGGCATCTCAGAGGCAATTCAAGTCAAACATTCCTTCAGCAAACAAGTATTTACTGGGCACCTGCTCTGTGTTGAGCACTGTTGCAGGGGTTTTACCTCATGACTCAATATAAGGTCTCTGTGAGCCAGATATTTTCTGTCCATTTTTTTCTAAAAGTACAATGTAGAGATATTCTGTACAGAGATGTTCAAGGTAGAGGAATTCTCGATTCCTTGTCCATCCCTGTTACTGCACTGATCCATGCTGCCTAGGACCAAGATATTTGGTGCTTTCTGGTTATGAAGACCGCTTTTTCCGTATTGATATAATTCCTTTTGAGTAGGCAACAGCTGGGAAACAGCTTTGCTTGCCTCACTTAGTTGAGATCCCAGTCCAGATCTTTTTAATAGAAAGGAAAGGAGGGAAGGAGGAAGGAAAGAGGGAAGGAAAAAGGAGGGAGGGAAGGAGGGAAGGGAGGGAGGGAGGAAGGAAGGAAAGAAGGAAGGAAAGGGGGGAGGGAAGCAAGCAGGGAAGATAAAGCTAATTCCACCCTCCAAAGTTCGTAGTTTTCACTCATGGCTTTTTGGAGTGAAATTAACATGCCCTTCTCCAGTGCTTCATTTTGTGGGGAAGGAGCTCTCGAGAAATGTTCAAGAATTACTGTTAAAGTGTCATTATTAAGTATCTCACTGAAGTTAAATGATGCATTTCCCCATTTAAATGTGTATCTTCTTCCCCTTGACAGGAAGGCATCAGTAAATATTTAATGGTTGAATAAAAGAAAAAAATAAATGTCCAAAGGCAACCTGAGTGTTCAAGGGCCTGCCCAGAGGAACTAATGAGCCATGACCCCTAGTAAAAATGACACAAGGGCACCAAGAAAATTCTCAGCAGAGGGGTGGAGCTATCCAGACCCAATGTTATTGGCCAAGGGATAACCTGCAGATTTATAACATGTACAAGAGGAAGCAGAAACAGTAGAAGCTGCTCTACCTAGAAGCTCTTTCTTATGACCTGGAATAATAGAAACTTTACTTTCTTTGTAAAAGAATCTCAATCTTGTTTAATACAAAGAACCAAGCAATCAATTATGTTATTAGAAAAGATAAAAAATAATGCAGGAAATGGAAGAGAAAAGATAGCAAGGGAGGAGAAATAGAGGTGAGAAGAAGAGAGGGGAGGGAGGAAATGTGGGGAACAGAGAGAGACTAATTTCTTCTTTTAGAGCGAGCCCGGGAGTGTAAAGCCGTGAAATAAAGAGCATGCCTCTACTTGAATGATGGCATTGTGCTCAAACTAGTGCCACATATAAGACATCAGTCTTCTGCTAATGTCACCGAGAAAAGATGAAAAGCTTCTGATGGTTTGGGTCAGCTTAGTGATGACCAGCAGCCTGTAATCTGCCCAGTTTATTTCAGAAATAAAAAAGAATGAACCAAAACAACAAAATGTATGTTCCCCCTTAGTCCATTGAAACATCAGGCTCCAGTGGGAGATTAATGTAGTATCATTCCCTCAAGTGTTTTGTTTTCAAATATGTGCTTGCTGGCTCCAGGAAAACTGACATTTAGTGGAAAATGTAACCGTATATAACCCAACTAATGGGCATCGTTATGATGTCTGTGTTTGGCTTTAAAATACTTCAAGTCCAAAGACGATGGGCTTCACAGTGACCATCAGAGGGGTTCACACATCGTCCCTCCAGTGGACCACCATAGACATGTCTGTGGGAAATCCTGAAGGAAGGAGAAGACAGCAGCCTGCTTTGGTGGCAAGATAGAAAAAGCTAAGTCGGTGTGGAGAGGAAACTGTGCTCCCCTCTGACAGCGAGTCCAATGTCCGTGGAACTTAGGGGCCAGTTGGAGAACCCACAGTGGTATGGAAGACACTACCTGCGGTCACCGGCCATGAGTTACCAATCCTCCACAACCACCTCCCATGGAATGTGGCTAGAACCTGTGATTTGCTTCTCACTGACAGAATATGGCAAAGGTGATTGGATGTCATTCCCTTGATGATGTTATTTCGTGTGGAAAATCATTGGAATGTCTCTCCTTAGATTAGGCAAAGATGATGAGACAGTCACTCCCACTGTTACATCATATCACATAAGACTCTCTTTGCAAACTGGATAGAGTCAAAGGCCCTGTGAGAGGAACATATGACAAAAAAAAACCTGAAAGGAGCCTCTAGGAGCTAAAAAAAAAAAAAAAAAGCCCCTGGCTGATAGCCAGTAAGGAACCAGGGACCCTGGTCTTACACCCACTAGGAAACTGAATTTTGCCAATAATCACAAGAGCTGAGAAGAGAACTCCTTACATGCAGTCTTACAAGAAATGAGCAAGGGACCAGGACTCCAGACCCATGGAAGCTGAGATAATAAATGTGTGTTGTTTTAAGCCACTAAGTTTCTGGCATTTTTAACACAACCATAGAAAACTAATATAATATCTGAAAGGATCCTGCCCACAGAGCAAATAGACTCCCAACAACAGGAGTGTTTGGGGTGATCATCTAAAACCAGAAGCTGACTGAGGATTGGGGGTGGCTTGCCAAAGTCCAGCATGCACTGCCTATCACATTAGAGCCCCCCAATGATCATGGGAGTCTCCAAGGAGCTCACAGATCATGGGAGCAAAGGGGAACTATCTGACAAGTCCAGAGAGCTCAAAGCACCAAGGGCCCAGGAGAATTCCCCACCCCTAACCCAGCAGAGTATTAGTAAAACAGCTCCCTAGAGGGAGTAGAGGCTGATTTATAGCATTTGCCAATTTCTGCGATGTAGAGACACCCACCATGACTGATTTCAAGCTGCCAACAGATTAACAACTTGCTCAGAATTTTCCTCCTGTATCACGATCGGCTGTTGGGAGCAAGTGCTCTGATATACACAAGATCCTTTCCTTCCTTTACCCTGGCGGGAGATCAGCCAGCCTGGGGAAGAGTGGGGAGAGCAGAAGGCTGACCTCAACAGTAGGTCCCCAGTCAGGCAGAGGGTGAAAAGACTTAACCTTGAATTGTGGTGGAAACTGTTGATTCCTACCCACTAGACGAGTTAGTGAATGGAGACCGTGTGGAGGACTTAAAATAATATAGAACTGCCCATTGTACATGCGTGAGTAAAGGTCCCGGGGTCCACCCAGATTTTCAAACACACACACTCACACGGGTGCATGCGCACACACACAATGATCAGTTCCTTTTCTCTGTAGGTGAACTACCCAAGACAGAAATAAAAATTTCAGAGCTGCCATTTTCTTTCTTCTTCTTCTTCTCTTAAAACGATTTCTTAATATTCCCCTCTCTTCTCAAAATGCCTTTGTAAGGGAAGGGGCTCATAAATTCCAAAGTTCTAAATAGACCAATGAACCATTAAATGACTGAAGCCGATTTCCTGATGCATTTCTCTGTTTGAATGTGCTGCGGCTGACTCAGGTAGCCCCGGGCTTAAAGGCAGCCCATCCAGGGACAGCGAGCACCAAGGCGCACCCCGGTGGTGCATCTCTGCAGAAGGCAGCCAGGGAGGAACCACCAGACTTTAAAGGTAGTGAAATCTGGGTGGCTTTGCCTCCCTAAATGGACCTGACAGCTAAAAGGGAAGAGACACAGGGCTAAACGTGAATCGTTGCTTCAGGAAACTCACAGGGTGCAGAAGAGGAAAAACACTTTAAACCTGGGGTGGAACCAAACCTCTGGGGTCAAGATGAATCTGTCTGCACTGTTTCCATGGGATTCTACTGGTAAGTTCTGAGGTGAGTCATCTGCGAGCAGTTGGAGCAGTTGCCATGGGTTACCTGCCTTTGGAACGTTTTTCCAAGGGATCGAAGCCGTGCAATTTTCATCCACGTTTCTGAGTTCTGGAAGACTATCACTTTGAGTTACACATCAAACAGCTAAACAAGAGTCGTCTATGGCAGCTGTTCTTTGTACACATTATCATGGCACTTGTCCTCTGTGGAGTCCATTCATGTGAGACTCTGGCAAATAAACACCGCTTAATAGAAGGAACTCAAAAGTAAGGAGTCTCTTTGATGTGTTTATATCGTCATAAAATTTTTGGACTATCCTTGCTCTCGGCTCCTGATCTTAATTCTTACTTCCCTGAGAAAATAGAAGCAATTAGAAGAAAATTTCCACAGGCTTCTACCGAAATGTCTATCCACATTCTCTACATCCCCACCTCTTAAAGAGATGAGATTTCCATTCTAAGTGTCAGCCCTTCTCTGTGTCCACTAGATCCCATCTCTCTTGCCTCACCAAAACGTCTGTCAATCCACCACCTCTCCCCTCTACGTCCTACACCATTCATTTTTCACTGTCCGTTGGATCATTTCTATCAGGATTTAGACACACTCTTATTTCTCCCATCTTACAAAGAAACAAAAGCACTTATTTTGACCTCCCTTTGCCTACCAACTCCCTTCTCATGCTCCCCCAGCAGCAAATTGCTTGGCTTATCTCTAGTTTCTTTCCTCCATTCTGTCTGGAATGCACTCAGTCAGGGTTTCGCCCTCACCCCTCCACCGAGACTGTTCTTGACAATGTCATCAGTAATTTCCATGTTAGTAAATCCAATGGTCAGTTCTCACTGATGATCCTACTTGCCTGTCAGCTCAGCATGTGACAAGGTAGGTCACTCACTCCCCCTTAGCACAGTTTCTTTATCCTGGTTTCTAGGATGCCACATTCCCAGCTTGCCTGCTTCCCCACTGGTCACTCCTTCCTACTCTCCTTGATTGGTTCTGCTACATTTTCTTGAAGACTTAGTGTTGGAGAGTCCCAGGCTTAGTCCTTGGCCTCTTTTCTTCACCTTCTACCTTCACTCCCTTAGTGACCTCCCCAAGTCCCATGATTAACCTTAGCATTCACATGTTGATGGCTGCACTCCAGTGCAAACCTCTCTCCCAAATGATAGACTCCTCTGGCTCACTGCCTCTTCCATATCTTCACTAGGATGTCTAACCTCTCAAATTTAACGGATCAAACTGAACCCTTGACCTTCTCCTCAAACCCTCTCCACCTGCGGTCTTCTCCATCTCTTTGAGGGCAAGTCCATCCTTCTATTTGCTCATGCCCCAAACCCTGGCATTTCTTGGTCTCCTTGGCTCTTCTTTCCCCGACATCGCCTACACAACCAGTCAGAAGATCACGCTGGCTTTCTCCTCGGCATATATCAAGACTCTGATCACTGCTCTCTACCTGCACAGCTTCCAGAATGGCACAGTCCCTGTTCTCGCTCGTCTGAATTACTCTAACGGCCTCCTAAACAGTCTCCTCGCATCCCCTGTGGCCCTCCAGAGTCTTTTGCTGCATAACAGCCAGAGTAATTAATCCAAAACATAAGCTCTGCTCTTCCTCTGGGAACAACCTATCCCATGCACCGAGGCTTCCAGCTCGGCCATGCTTTCAGGGAACGTTCATTGCATTCTAAGACTTTTCTCAACTCTCTGTTGGAGAAAAATAAATTGTCTATATTAGCAATAACTCTTTTGTTATGAGATGGGATCACAGTGCATCTGTTTTTATTTTTTCTTTTTGCTATTTCATTTTAAAACGTAATTTAGTTACTATAAAAGTATGCTATTGTTTCTCGAAAGGCTACCCCCAAGGTTATTGTTTCTTTTTTATTTTTGGCTCACTTTCCTTATTGAGAATCCCCAGGAAGGGATTCCTGGATGGCTCAGTTGGTTAAGCATCTGCCTTTGGCTCAGGTTGTAATCTCAGGGTCCTGGGATCAAGTCCCACCTCTAGTTCCTTGCTCAGTGGGGAGGAGCCTGCTTTCTCCCCTCTGCCTGCTGCTCGCCCTGCTTGTGCATCCACATACTCTCTCTCTCTCTCTGACAAATAAATAATAAATAAAAATTGTTAAAAAGAGAGAGAGATCCCCAGAAAAAAAGATGTATATTATATATATTTTTTAAAAAGATATATATAATACATAGTATATATATATCTATATATATATATGAGAGAAAGAATCTCCAGAAAAAAAAGTATATATATAGATAGATATACACATATATATATATATATATATTTTCCCCCCTCCCAAGATTCCAAGGAACACTTGGCACTTCTTCATGAACCTCTGAGTATTCGTGGACCTCAGGGAGAGGCTTCATGCACACATACACTCACAGAGACACGTACATCCACTTGAGATTGAACTTACATGGCCTCTTTGATTTTAATCTTGTTTGAAACTTTTTTTAATCAGTTGTTTTTTTTAACTTTCCCCTACATCTTACCAAGTTAGTGTGCAGTTTTGTTTTGTCGTTGTTGTTTCTGTTTATTGAAATCACTTTAGAGTGTGTCAGTTCACAAAAAGCTTTGCAAATGCAGGACGGCCTCATGAAAGTCCTGCTGGAAATATATCATGCGTAAATTCTCATTTCAAAGTAAATGGAATGCAAAATGAAGTTGTGGAAATAATTCCTGGGTCCATAAATATTTAATAAGCTTTTGGGGCTTAGGGTTGTCAAATGGCACACTTACAATATACTGTATTTCAAAATAAAATTCACAGATTCCATGCAATTCTTTGAAAAGTTGTTCAATTTACCTGTCATATTCCTTCAACTCAGAATCATGTCTGTCTTATTAACTAGTCTGTTCTTAACTGGGATTGTAAAGACCAGTTCTGGTTATAGTCCCTGAGCAATTGTTTACTATAAAAAGTTCTCAAGGCTCTGCAGGGGCAATGTCACTGGCCAGCTCTGTTTGTCCTGCAGACAAGTGGTTTTGCAACACCTGCAGCATCTGAGAAACTCCTGTGGCACTTCACAATCCTGAGTTTCCCTGGCTCACTGACAGTCCTACTGAATCAGTCTTTCAGGTGGAGCCCAGGCATGTCATTTTGAAAAACTTCCAAGATGCGTTTTTCAAGACAAGCACTGCACAAACAATGGGAAGCCATGTTTCCTCTTTTTTGTTGTTGTTTTTTTTAGTTTTTATTTTGAATTAATATTTGAGTTACACAAAAATTTACTAAGTTAGTATAGAGCGTTCCCATATACCTTCCACCCAGCTTCCCCTAATCTTAACAGTTTACGTATCCACGGAACATTTGATCAAACTAGGAAATTAGCCTTGACACATTACCATTAATGAACCTACAGACTTCATTCCAATTTCACCTTTTTTTTCCATTGATGTCCTTTTCGTCCCAAGACCCAATCCAGGGTGTCACCCAATGTTTAATCATCCTGTGCCCTAGTCTCCTCTCATCCGTGAAAGTTTCTTAGTCTTTCTTGTTTTTTATGACCTTGACACTTTGAAGGTGTACTAGTAAGGTATTTTATGGAATGTCCCTCGGTTTCAATTTGTCTGATGTTTTTGCGTGATTTGGGGAAGAATTCTTTACAGGTGATATGCCCAACTCATTGCATTACATGGAGGGGGGGCTGCTGTCAAAATTGCATATCACTAGTGAGGTCAACACTGCTCACACGTTAAGGTGCTGTCTGCCAGGATTCTCCAAGATGCAGGGACAATTTTTCCCCTCTTCTAATGAATTGTCATGTTCCTGAAATAACTTCAGAGAGTTCCAGTGTCACAAGAAGCTTGCAAGACATGACAATTCATTAGAACAGAATTGTTAATTCCAGCCTGCACAGAAGGAGTTAAGCTCCACTCCCCCACCCCCACCACCTGGAAGAGGGAAGTAACATCTCCATATATTATCTGTAATCCTTTAAGAAAGATTTGCCTCTTCTCCCTTATTTATTTGTTTATTCATTCAGTTATTTATATTAGAATGGAATCAGGTTTTTGTTTTGTTTTGTTTTTCAAGTTATGATCCAATTCCAATTTTTTTTCCACCTCTGGCCATCTCAAGCTCTTTCAAGTCGGCTCCTATGTCCTTTTGACATGCTTCGTCTTTTTTAAAAAATGCATTTCCTTTCATTCTGGCACCACAAATGCCTCAGGCTCACCTTGGATTTTCCCTGACCCAGGACTGAAATCAGACATTTCTCCAAGGAGAACTGGTTTTTTTGGTTGGAAAATGACATCTGGAGACCAAGATCCAGGTGCTGGGTATGGTTGCTGCTGCTGGAGTTTTACTGCTTCCATGCCCTCTCTAAGGACAGAGAGGGTAATATAAACACATATACCAACCATATACACACATATTTATAATTATTTCTGTCTCTATCTGTCTAAACATTAAGCTAAACGTGAGTTTCCAATGCTAATCCCACGCTACAGAGCTTATTCTAGCCTTCTCTGCTTGCTTATTTATAACTTCTCTCCCTGACAGTGGGAAACCTGTTTCTCATTATCTACAATTTATTTACATATTCATTTAGTTCTTGTGTGCTTATAGAGTTACAGATTTGCTAACCCACAACCCTGTGAGAAATGAATTCACCAGCCAGAGCACAGTGTTTATGTATAGTTCTTTTTGTTTTTATCCTTATGGTATCTAGCAAAAATATTATTTTCTCAAGTTACTTAAGTCAGCTCTTTTTACCCCATCAGTTTGTTTTTAAATAATATTTTTGCCTTGTGACTTAAGTCACACATGCTCAGTACAGAAAATAAAAACAAGCAAAAAGAGAAAAATACAACTGATCCCAATACGATGGCTCAGCAATAACAAGTTAAGCACTACTCACATTTTGATGTTGTGTGTGTGTGTGGGGGGGGTGTGAGCCTTTGTGTTATTTTCACTAACAATGCAATTATTCCTATATTTTGTTGTATGATTTTTTTTCCACCTAATGCTACAGATCCTTAAAGAACTATAGGTTTATAAACAGAGGCATCTCCTGATAGGATGCATATTTGGAAAGACCATCCTGGTGGCATAAAGAGAATACGGTGGAGGTGAAGGGAAGGAGGGAGATACTGTAATCACAAGTACCAGCTAGGCGAATAGAATTATCTGTGATTATATGTGACATATTTAAAAGAATAACAATGGGAAGAGAGAAGAGTAAATGAATTTGAGAGGCATTTCAAGATGGACTTGCCAAGATTTTGGTGGATGATTGGCTAGTGGAATAAAGTAGAAGCGGAGGTGAAGAACTCGGACATTTTGAGATGAACGGATCATCAGC
This sequence comes from Martes martes, assembly GCF_963455335.1. Lineage (NCBI taxonomy): Eukaryota > Metazoa > Chordata > Mammalia > Carnivora > Mustelidae > Martes > Martes martes. The sequence goes on from NC_137893.1 coordinate 20,334,912, forward strand.
AGTGATGACATTTACCCATGTCCATGTAGAATACAAAACAAAGGATGGGTCTTACAGAGAAGATGATAGTTTTCTTTTGGCACATGTTGAGTTTAAGGTGCTTCAGTTCTTCTAGCAGGAGCTGTTCAAGGTCAGCTGAATGTTTGTGTGTTGCGGTCAGATAAGAGGATCAAGCAGGAGGCTTGAACTTGTGGAAGTTGTAGGAAAAAATGATAGACTTCATGCCAAGAGAGTGGGTGAGATCGCTCATGGTGATTTGTAAGGCTGAAGAAAGGAATAACAAATACAATTAGAAATTTAGATACCATTTAGGATTTGGGCAGGGGAAGAGGAATCAATAAAAGGGGCCAAGAGGGGGGGGAAATAGTCTGGGAGCTAAGAAGAAAACCGAAAGTGGATAGTGTTTAGAAAGCAAAGAGTGGAAAAGTTCAGAGAATGGAGCGGCCAACCATCTCAGTGCTGCCATCACGAAGACAAGGAGACTTCCAAGGACTGAAAGAGGGAAGGACGTTGAGGCAACACAGGCCAACTCTCTTTCCAAGAATGTGAAAGTGAAAAAAACCAGAACCCCTATTGTGGTCTCTTGAGAAGTTAGAGTAGATGAGAGGCATAGTTTCCTCTCTTTCTCTCCTTATTTAGGACTAGGGAGACTGACAGGCCCAGGGGTTAGAGGTGAGAAGTCTTCAAAAGCCTGAATGGGTGAGTTGTGTCTCCTGGCATTTAAGTTACCTTTATAGCCCTAAGGCTTAGTGAGGAATTATTGCAAAATGTGAAGAGTAGAAATTCTTAGTGTAGGTTGGGTGAGGGCAGAGAATATTGTGAGCCTTTGTGTGTTACACACAGAGAATGCAAGAAGAAATAACAGAGATAGTCATTTATCTAAATTTTGAGGGAGCTGTCATCATACACATTTAAAGCAACAGTTAAAAATTCTGGTGTTAAATGAAGAGAACCATAATAATACAACTATGCGCTTTTTATCCATTACATGGTTTTTTAACTCAATCAATCTGTGCTCAAGTGGTTCAAGAACAATAATACAATGTGTTTCCTGAGGGTTTCAGATATGCAATGACCTTGAGTATGGATGAAACTCCAGCTAATCACGTAATACTGTGAGAAACATCTAAGCTTCAAAAGAAAAATCTACATTCATTCCTCACATGGGAGTAAATGTTTTGGATTCCTCTAAACAAACAACTTCAACTTATATATTTATGCTAGATTTCACAGAAGAATGTAGTGAAAACATAAACAACACAGAACTGAAATATGAGCTGTTTATTTATTGACTGGCTTTTTTTTTTTAAAGTAATGATAATGTGAGTCATAGACGTTAACTGCTCCCTTTTGTAATACAGCCTGGAATTTCTTTTGATGTGAACAAAGATACAACTATTTACATGTAAAATAAAAGTGTTTTTTTTTTAATTAAGATAAGAACACTGACTCAAGTCAAACTTTGCAGAGAGAAATTCTATTCTATACTCTGTATGTGTAATACTACTACACTACACTATACTCTATACTTATTATGATGTAAGTATGTTCTATAGAGGAGTCTTTACATTGAGGAGTGAAAGATAGAGGCTTAAAGTCCCCATCCCACTTCTGTTGCCAAATGGCAAGGCATCTGCCTTCTCTGGATTTTGGTTGGAGTACATTTTGCAGATTCTTAGATTCCAATCTCCAATATCCAATGTGCAAATCCATTGTCATCTCTGGAAAGGAGAGACATAAAATCTGAGGAGGAAACTAAGGCAACAAGAAATGCATTGACTTAGTGAAGACAAAGAACAAAGGCATCAAAAGAACCAGAAGTAAAATAAAAACTCAGTTCATACCAGCAGAGAGTACGGTGGTGGACAGCACAGGCTCTGGATAGGCTCAAGTGCGATCTTTGTTCCTTACTAGTTGGAATCCTGAGGTGAGTTCCTTAACATCCCCACCCTAAAAATGAGCTAATAGACCTTACTGCTAAGGCTTTTTGTGAGGGTTGAAGAAGTTAATATAAGAAAAATATTTACCACGGTGCCTGATACATGTAAAGACCCAAGAAATTTTAGTTGTTCATATTATTTGCACTAACCTTTTCATATTCAACCATCAGAGGCTTAAATTTGTTAGTCAAACATGATAGATTGAACCATTGCTCAAAAAGCCACCCAACCAGGGGCAGATCTAGGTTTTAAGTGGCCCGAAAATTGTACAATGTACAAGGGCCTCTTTAAGAAACAGAGCACAGAATTACAAAGTGTGACTGCAGCAGAACACCTGTCAGAACCCAGGCATCTGAGGAGCCCCGTGCTCCCCTTGCCCCTCTCCCCTCCACCGTTAGGCAGAATATAGCGCGTCTGGAATCTCTCTAGGTAGCCCTATTGTTAAAGAGAACAAAGAAAAGGATTCTTCCACAAACTAACCACACTGATTCTTCCACAAACTAACCACACTGTCATGCTGACTCCACCGAGAAGTTCTTGGGTCCCCTAGGACTCAAGGCTGAGAAACTCACAGAATGTTTGAAGTTGCAAGAGACCAACTCGATGTTTTTATTACTAAAGCATGCCTTACGTGCAGACCCAGAGGCCAGCTCTGTAACTGCTGTGTCCTGAGATCCAGCAGGAGCAGATGAGAGTTGTAAGGCTGCCAAAAAGGAGGGCCCCAAGCAGCTGCGTGGGGTGTGTGCATGTTCAGAGCCAACGTTCTCAGACTGTGCTCCGGGAGGGCTCAAGTTACCCAACGGCTGGGTGAAGTTAGCTGTTACTTATTCCAAAAAGAACAGAGCTGAGGAAGGGAAAGGGGACAGGATAAGAGCAAAAGATATTTCCTGTCTGTCCTCTGAAAGGCACTGAGGGCTTTTCCCTAATGGCTTCGTTTTGACAGGACAACGCTCTCTTGAGGACCCCAGCAGCAGGCAGTGAGTAGAGAGCCAGCCCAGTGGAGAGCAGGAGCATCTGAAGGCAAACAACCAGGGAGAGACTTTTCTTTTTCTTTCCTGAGTTTTTCTTGCAAACCGTCCCAAACCCCTGCAGTTGACGTTATTTATTTACACTAAGTAATCATGAATATACTGATAGAATTTTCTTTCCCTTTGTGGGGGGAGCTGGGAAGAGGTGGTGTGGATGAAGGGAAAGAGGACTGTTGGAATGATCTTTATAGGTCATCTGTAAAACTCCCTCGTGTGAAAGAGGCAGTATAGCCTAGTGGTCAACACGGCCTGCCTCTATTTGGGCTGCATTCTGGACAACGGGTTAAACGTTAGTTTCCTGGTACCTGACGTGGGGAGGAACATGATGCCTACCCCCTGGGAGTGCTGGGAAGACGAGTTGAGACAAGACAAACCAGCTCCTAACAAGGCACCAACACCTACTAAGTGCTGGAAAAGTGCAGCGATTATTATTATGACCATTATGCGTGACTTGACATTTTCTTTTTCTTTTTAACCATTAGACAGTTTATTATAATAATCCAAAATTATTATAATAATAATTTTGAAAAGAATCTGACAAGAATGTATATTAGATTCCAACTTCTCTAAGGACAAAGTCCATGCTCTTTGATTACCTAGTCTTGTGCCTCACACAGCTGATCTCAAATGAATAAGCATAACGAGAGAATATAGGATAAATTTCGTCATGTAACTGGTGAAATGCCATTTCATTGAAGCAATCAGTAGTTTTCCAGAAGAGGGGACTTTCCACAGGTCAAACAGCCTTGTCTCTTTACTAAGTGAATACAACCAAAGTGGGGTGTTGGTAGAGGACACAGAACTCTTCCAGACCAGCTGAGGCTTAAGAGACGTGCCTATTGAGTACTCCGTGTGGTCCTTAATGTGCTCTGCTTTAAACAAGCCAACTGTTAAAGATATTTCAGGTGACAACCAGGAAAACCTGGATACAAATTTTTATTAGATAATATTAAAGATTTCTAAGTTTTATTAGGTTGATAGTGGCACGGTAATTATGTGGGGAAATTCCTTATTGTTTACAGAGATCTGTACTCAAGGATTCAGGGATAAATGTCTTAATATCCTAATTTACATTAACTATTTTAACAAAATGATAATGTAAGTCTAGGCCGTGGACATAGGAGAGCCCCAGCAGCTATTCTATTTATCTGTATGTCGACATTTCCCATCATAAAAAGGACTTGACATTCTCTTAATCCAATGTATCAATCACTTCACGGATCAAAGGAAATACAGTCTGAGGTTTTCTGGAAAGTCACAATTACTAAAATACTAAACCCCTTCTTTCTTTTCTTTTAAAAAGATGTATTTATTATTTATTATTATTTATTATTTATTATTAAGTCACCAACTCAAGGCCCCCAGGTTGAACATCTCTATAGAATGCTGAGCGTTGCTGACATTTCTTTAAGAAATAATGCCCTAGATAAAAACACAATGTTTGGAAACTTGCCATTAACATCTCATTAAAATGGAACTATATGTTTTAGTTTCAGCCTTCCTAAAAATCTATTCTTGGAAGGACACCCAGACCTGTTGCAAAAGTAGAAAATGTGATCCTTGGCCCTGGGGAGTATATAATTTAATAAAGAAACTGCTTGTACACAGAATCACATAAATAAATGTAACAGAAGCATATATGCAAACATTTATACATAGTTGAACACACCTGCATAAGTTTACACAGGTGCTAAATTGTGTATCAGAGGAAGAAAAATTAAGAAAGTGGGGGTTATTACAGTGTTTGGCAGCTAGAATACAGAGCAATGTAAGTTTTGAAACTGCACAGAGCTACACGTGCATGGTCTTCATGTTTGCTAAATGGTACACTGGAGCCAAAGGAAACTTAGAGATTAGTGAAGAAAAAAAAAGAATGCCAAATTATGGGAAGAGCAGGTACAAAGGATTGTTGTTGATAATGACTTTTGACTAACATTTGAACGCTTTCATTGTGCCAGAAATAGGCCTTCACATGAATCATCTCATGTAATTCCCGCAGCAACCCCCAAAATACCTCTTGCTCACATTTTACAGATGAGAAAACTGAAGCTCAGAGAAATTAAGTGATTTGACCAAAATGTGTCTAAGTATCAACAAGTGCCTGTACTAGAATTTGAACCTGGGTCTGTCTGATTCCAAACCTGCCCTCGGAAGTTGTTACCGAACTTCCTTGTTGTCATAAACTGAAAAGATAAGAGGTAGAAGGAATCATTTTAAAAACAGACAGTGAGATGAATGACTGTTTATGAAGCCCCTGAATGCTTCAGATGAAGATCGTGATAGGACCAAGCTGTGTAGAAAGGGTCAAAGAGGAGTGCATGGACTAGAGGAACCTTGGATGGGGAGAACCCCACCAGCAAGCGAGGGCACCAAAGGCGCATATCCATCTGCCATCCAAAGCATTGCTAATTCTTCCTTTATCACTAAGCAAGTTTCTTTTACCTGAAAACTTTAACTCCCTAACACACACTGCAGTATCACAATACCACACAATGGAAAGCAGGCCACCCTAAATACACACATAGATAACCAGAGAGAGTATTGGCTATCCCCTTGGTGACTTGGCCAATGGCTAACTGAACTGGGAGGATATCCACCACTCTAATAAATTCTTTACCAGGCGACTCATTCTCTGAATGAGTTCCATGGATGACATTATCTGTTAACCTGCACCCAGGAGGAAAAGAGTGAGCCTCTAGGGAAGGATGGACCTGAACTTAAGCCCGGGCTCAAACAACCCCTGGTTCTGTGACCCTAGACAAGCTCCGTAAGTCCTCTAGGCATCAACTCTAACATATACGTAATAATTCTACCTACAGTTATAGAGTGCATTAGCTGAGGCGACACGTGTCACACACTTAGTACAATGCTTGACCCATGACAAGTCACTCAAACACAGTAGCTGTTGTTATTAAAGATCTCATGAGACAGGTAATGTACTCTAGAAGCTCTTCAAAGCAGTCAGAGCCGTCCTCTCTCTCTGCTACTGAAATCAGCAGGGTTACTCTTACACCGAGGTTAGAAAAATCTGCCATGGAGCTCCTCTGTATTACCAAACCCATTTTTGCCATGGCTGGTACCACTTACTCCTGCAGGATGAAGATCTAGTTAAGCACAGTGCTTTGGAACTCCAGGAGTCCAACCTGATAGCTGCAGGGGTCTGGGGGGAGGGGCGGGGGGGGGCGCCACCGTTGCTAAACTGAGCATTTCCTCTCATGCTTTCTGTTTCCCTCTGGCTTTCTACCATGTTCCCTCAGATACAACTGCAACTGGGATCTGCAGTGTGGTTTAATCATGTTCCCTTTGCAGGAGGTTTTGTTTGGGTGCAGTTCGGTCAAAACGAGGTGGGGTAGGGGGGAGGGCAATCTGTTGCAGCTGTTCATCATTACCCAGATAAGCTCCAGAAGCCTCCCAATTAACCTTCATGTGTAATAAAGCCAATCAGTACATGAAAACAAGAATTTCTCATTTACTGAAATGATATTTGGCTTGTAATTGCTGTCTGGGAATGTTGAACCAAGTAGAAAACATTAAGAAAATTGCACTCCTCCCCACAAATTTAAGCTTAGTGATTATTAAAGAAAAAAAAAAAAGACGAAGAATGTCATTTGCTAGAGTAAGCTGTTTTGTCCTGATTTCAAGGTAAGAATAGAAATATATATTATGCCTTTTGATCTAAGAGCATATACTTGCAACTTAAAACATATAATACATGTATGGATCAAATAAATATTTTCATCAGTCCTTGTGGCTTAGAAACCTAAAGAACAGAAATTAATTTGGAAAATGTATTTTCCTGACATTATGTTCCATCTTTTCGGAGAAAGGAAATGAAGAAAATGTAGTGTTTATATAAATAAGAGGTCTATCACATATCACCATAAAAATTAATAAGGCTAGCAAATGATACTGTATTTCGAGATCTCACTCTGTATACGTCATGATGCTGGGAGGGATGGACAATATAATATTAATGTTAGCAGACTAAAACTTATTAATTTTATGTCTAGTAAGCCCTCAAATGTTTATTGAAATAAATGGACTTTGTATTAAATTATAACATTGACTTAAAGTAGGGCAATTATGAGACATTGTCACTATACTTAAATCTCCAGTCTACCTAAAGAATTAAAATACAAATGCGTGAAACTTTAACTAATACAACTAATGAATAACAATACATAACTACAATTTTTTTTTAGTTTGAAATACTAGTAGACGATAGGAAGTTGCAAACATAGAACGTAGAGTCCCATGAACCTTTCACCCAACTTCCATGTGCCATCTTATGACTTTAGTACAAACATCAAAACCAAAGAATTGACATTGGCACCATACTTATACCTAGACTATAGACTTTATTCAACTTTCACCACTTTTTACCTGTCACTCAGCTGTGCGCTTGTGTGTAGATGTAGTTCTGTGCAATTCAGTCCCCTGTATAGATTTGTGTAACCACCACCATAATCAGGATACAGAACTATTCCATCATCACAAAGGGACTCCTTAAGTTTACCCCTTTGTAATCACATCCACTCCCATCTCTGTCCTCTGGCACAACTCATCTATTCTCTATTTCCTCTGTTTTGTCATTTCAAGAATGTTATATAAGTAGAATCATGTAGCATGTGACCTTTTCAAATTGGCTTTTTTTCACCAAACATAATGCCCTTGAGATCCATTGCATGGGTCAATAGTTTGTTCTTTTTTATTGCTGAGTAGTATTCCATCATATGGACAAACCAAAATCTATATAACTATTCACCCATCAAAGGACATTTGGATTGTTTCCAATGTGGGGCTATTGTAATTAAAGTTGCTATGAACATTTGTGTACAAGTTTTTTTTTTTAAGATTTTTATTTATTCATTTGACAGACAGATCACAAGTAGGCAGAGAGGTAGGCAGAGAGGCAGGTAGAGAGAGAGGAGGAAGCAGGCTCCCCGCGGAGCAGAGAGACCGATGCGGGGCTCGATCCCAGAACCCTGGGATCATGAACTGAGCCGAAGGCAGAGGCCTTAATCCACTGAGCCACCCAGGTGCCCCTGTGTATAAGTTTTTTTGTCAACCTACATTTCCAGTTCTCTGGGATAAATGCCCAGGAGTACAAACACCAGGCTGTATGGTAGTTGCATGGTTAGCTTTTATGAAACTATGGTAAGTTCCCACCAGCTTTATATGAGAGATCTGATTTCTCTGCATGCTCCCCAGTATTTAGTTCTACTGCTGTTTTTTATTTTAGCCATTTTGCTAAGTGTACAGTGATATTTCAATGTGGTTTTTAATTTGCTTTTCCTCAAAACACAACACAACTGTAATTTAAGAGATCTCACAAGAGAGTTGATTGCCAAATGGTATGGACAGATTTTCTCTTCTATTTTGGTAGTTCTCAGTTTTTACTTTATATTAGAATCACCTGGGAAGCTTTGACACCATCCAAAGTCCAGCCATACCTCAGAACAATTAAATTCAAATCACTCAGGATAGACCCAGGCCTTATTGCTTATTTGTTAAAATAACCCAGATAATTCTAAGACGCAGACAAGATTGACAACCAGTATTGAATGTAATTTCACACGAATCCAATCATACTCAAAGCCCTTGGCTGACTCTCCATAACCTGTACTGCAAATAAAACCCAAGCCCATCGGCACTTCCTCCAAATCTTATTCCCTGCCTACTCTTCTGGCCTTGTCAACCTCCACTTTGGTCTCATGTTTTATGCTCTAGCAGTAACAAATTATTTGTAGATTACCACACATATCATCATGTCTCATGCAAAATCCCTACAGTTAGAACTTGAGAATTCTCATTTTTATCAAGTCTTCCAAGCGATCCTGATGCACAATAACACTTAAAAGACACTATACTTCCACTAATTGCCAAGCACTTCACATATTTGTTCATTTCTCTAGTCTTCATGTATTCATTCATCCAACAATATTGAGTACCCAGCGTGTGCCAAGCCCTGGAGGAGAGCTTTTGGTGCAGAGGTGGAAGTCCTAGCAGACAAGCTGAAGTGCGACATGTTGGGGGGGCGGGTAAGCCCAGAGGTTCGGGGAGCTCACACGAGTGGCACCCCACCAAGCCCAAAAGATGCTGGTGGGTGCAGCTCAGGACTCGCAGGCTGAGGAGGAATTAGCCAGGCAGAGAGGCAAAGGAAACGGGAAGAATAAAAGAGAAAACAACATGTTTAAGGCCAACCACAAAATGACATGGCTTGTTCAGAAAATTTAAAACCCTTTGGTATGGCTGGAACAGGAAGAGAAAAGAATAAAGAGAAACATTGAACATTCGACTGTTTTAAGTGTATTATTTTAATGCCACTCATTAAGTAGTATCAATAAATAAGAATCGATGGCTGTGGAAGGGGTAGAGGCATTTTTCTTAAGCAAAGGGTAAATTCTAATTGCAGCCTGAAAGGCTTTTGAAGATTCAGTTGGAAATAGCCTCACCCCATTAAACCCTATTAACAACCTTTCTTTTAAGCTCCTGACCCTGCCCAGGACTGGTTGACCTCAACTTCAGGGTCAAGAGATTTGCTTCTGACACTTATTTCAGATGCTAACTTCCATGAGAACTAAGTACTCTCTCTCAATCCAAGTGTTTGTCTCTGACGGACGGAGGAAATTGCTCTGTTCCCTAAGAGACACTAACACTTTACTTTTCAAAGACATGTCAGCTGTGCTGCTGAGTGTCCACAGCAGATGTCATGGTCCCACTGGTGTCCGAGGCTCACAAAAGCTGCTCCCCCAGAAGAGAGTGTGTGTGTGTGTGTGTGTGTGTGTGTGTGTGTGTCTGACAGGAGGTGTTGGGGATTAAAACATAGGATCCAAATTGAAGGACTTGCTAAACTTGCTACAGCTACTCCCTCAGAACCAAAAGGAGATGGATTCTTCACTTGAACTGTTTAAAAAGTTAACTGAGAAAACTGGAGAGAGAAAAAAAAAAAAAAAGAAGAAGCAAAATTTCATTTTCAAAGATTCACTTTTAAAAAAAGAAAAAGGCAAATCTCATCTCACTGGGGAGCGTTTCTGTTCCAGAATGATTTTAAGTTCACTTAGGGATATTTTAGTTTTATTCATGTTTTGGCAGAATTTTTGAGCTGCAGATCATTTCCTGAAAATAGGACAGTCATACATACAGTCACTGCCAACACTGGAGTAAATTTCACTTTATTGGGCAAAACGGTATAGGCTCACAATTTTAAATAGAAATTATCCCAAATGCTAGGAAGGGACGTTCCCCCTCCCTTTGGATCTCTGAGAACTATACAACCCTGGTGTGCTCTCTCGGGAGCAGCTCTGCCACAGGAGCCCCTGGCCTGGATGTCACCCACCACCCACCAGCCTGAATTAGGACTTTCCACTGCCTTCATCACAAAACTTTAACCAACCACTTCTTGGAACATGAGGCCATGGAGACAGAGCAGCTATGGGGCGGATTTTCTGATAGATTTGAAGGTATTTCAGGGGCTCCAGAGCAGAACATCTGAAATCAGTGATATCTTAGAAAATTCTAGGGCATATATGTCCACTGCCCCACCCACAAAAGATTTACCACCTAAACCGTGTTGACGTGGATGACAAAGAGACCAAAGGAATAATAATCCTTGAACATGTAAGAAACATGATTAACAATTTATATTCTCAACCAATTATTATTATTATTATTTTTTTTACCATCAGCAATTCACAAATCCTTTGAAGGCTCAGAGGTCTGTAATGGAAGAAGACATTACAAAGGTCCCATTGGCCAACTTCTCAAGCTACTCATGTTTGCCACTTCATGTAACGAGACTAAACACAAAACTCTCTTAAGTAGAATTGAGGCTAGGGAGGATTGTGTGTAGGGTGTGAGTATGGTGTGTGTATGTGTGTGTGTTATGGGTGTGTGTATGGTATGTGTTATGGGTGTGTATATGGTGTGTGTATGGTATGTGTTATGGGTGTGTGTATGGTGTGTGTATGGGTGTGTGTTATGGATGTGTGTTATGGGTGTGTGTATGGATGTGTGTTATGGGTGTGTGTATGGTGTGTGTATGGTATGTGTTATGGGTGTGTGTATGGGTGTGTGTTATGGATGTGTCTAATGGGTGTGTGTATGGATGTGTGTTATGGATGTGTGCATGGTGTGTGTATGGTGTGTGTATGGTATGTGTTATGGGTGTGTGTATGGTGTGTATATGGGTGTGTGTATGGTGTGTGTATGGGTGTGTGTTATGGATGTGTATTATGGGTATGTGTATGGATGTGTGTTATGGGTGTGTGTATGGTGTGTGTAACAGATGTATGGATGGATGGGTGTTATGAGTGTGTGTTATGAGTGTATGTGTGTGCACAGAGCTTGACTACAACACTAAAGAGATTATTATCATGCCCTTATTAAATATATTAAGTCAATAATCATTCCATTCATGACTGCCTTCTTTGGAGGGTGACTCTGGGAGCAGCTAGTCCTTAGAATAATAGCAACCCTGGAAATTCTCTGAGGACAACTAGAGAGTAGCAGGGTCTTTCCATCCTGCCTTCAGTCCATGTTCACCCAATTTTGGCCTTTTGGTTAATGGAGCATTCAGGATAAAAATAAATACAAATACTCTCCAGATACCTGTCAGCATTGAGGGACTGGTCTCCCCCAAATTCCTATATTATGTATCTCTTCCCCACCCATCTCAAAAATTAAATAGGACAGACAGAGGAGCCACAAATTTCAAACTACCTTATCCCTCCCTTCTTCACTCCCCCTCCCCCAGTCCTTGAGACTTTGTCCTTTGCCCTAAAAATGTCTTGTTTTTTTCCTCCCCTTGTCATCTGGCAGCCAAGAATATTGAATGTGGCTTGAAGAAATAACATCATATTATGGAAACATCCTTTTATTGAGACAGCTGACAACATATGTCACTGCATGTACTCATTCTTTAGATTGCTGTGCCATTTTTAGGGCAGACAGGGTTTGGATCCAGCCTTCACACTATTTTTCAAATTTCATGTCTTGTGGAAAAAAGACAAAGCTTGCCATTTTCCATTTTTGCAAGTTTATGAGGATCAGGGAGTATTTTCTCCATCCCATGATTTAATATGGCTTTGAAAACTGTTAACTCCCAACAAGATTCTGACGTTGTAAAACCCTAATAATCTCAAAAAATATATATATATATCTATATCTATCTATATATAGATAGATAGATATAGATATATATATAGCTGATTAACAAGGATTCCTCTGGGGCGCCTGGGTGGCTCAGTGGGTTAAAGCCTCTGCCTTCAGCTCAGGTCATGATCCCAGGGTCCTGGGATCGAGCCCTGCGTCGGGCTCTCTGCTCAGCAGGGAGCCTGCTCCCCCCCCCCACCCCGCCCTCCTCCTCTCTCTCTCTCTCTGCCTGCCTCTCTGCCTACTTGTGATCATTGTCTGTCAAATAAATAAATAAAATCTTAAGAAAAAAAAAAAAAAAAAGAAAGACACAAGGATTCCTCTCAGGGAATGACATGGTACATTTCCAGCGTCTGGCTCAGCAAAGATGGGAAAGGTGATTCCCACCAAGGTGGCAAGTTCAGGCATTTCAGCACATTGTCTTTTTGCAAGTGTGAGCTCTCTCTCAATCTCACACATATGAAAGCCTGGCGGGCTTATCAACTGCCTCTTCCTTCCTTGCCCTTCCTTCCCTGTCTCTATTATAACCCTAACCCTTCTCTTCCATAAGAACTAAACTGCAGGATGGCGAAAGGAAATGATTTCATCTGGGTGGAGAAGAGAAAAGATAGAACTTTCATCCCAAATCCTGTAAATCAAACATGGCATACACAAGAAACAGCTGCCAAGCCACAGGCTGAGTCTCCTTAAGTGACAGGGCCTTGCTCTAGCCGCCTCCAAGGGACGGAGCAGCACAGGGTGGGGACACGGAAGGACATAACCAAGAGTTGCATCTTGCTTACATGTCGGATTTGTCTTTATTCTGTAGTCCTTTCTTTATTACTTTAGCAGGAACATTTCTCCCCCAGAGCTCTAGAGGGCTGCTCTGGCTATTACAACTTTAAAACATAATTCTCAAAAACCGTGGAAAGAGGTTAAAAAAAAAAAAAGGCAACTCATGTCTCATGTCTCTATCTTGGATTGTGCACAATGTCTATTCCTTAGATCCCTGCATTATGGGCTGACTTTTAAAACTTATCCAGAAATACATTCAGAAAGTAAAAGCCTTTTGAAAACTTGAATTTAAGAGCCTATTCCAAACCAGAAAAGCACAGATAACCCCCAAGGGGGAAATATTGCAAGGCACGGGCTAATTAAACTTGCCCTCACTCATCATGTCACTCTTTATCTCTGGCATGCTTCAAAGAGGAGGATATGGAGAATGCATTGAAATAGACTGGGTTTTAGGGTCACAATCACACCCAGATTGGATGTTGGTGGGATTCAACGTGCAGTAGAGAAAATGGAGTCCACTTCTGGGCTCATCAAGCCAGCCTTCTGAGGAGCACAGCTGTGGGAATAGTTGCGAAATTTACTACTTTAAATACCAGTCGTGTTTGTGTGTGCCTGTTAATCTTTTTTGGATGGAACTCTTTGAATATGTACATATATCTGTCTTCATAAAAAGGGACATTTGAATTACTTTCATTTTTGATGACCTAGGTCTTTATTAAAAAGTTCACCATCTAACCCACTTCTTTCCCCATGTTAGCTCATTTCCCTTCTAACTTTTCCTCAGAAATGAAGGCCCTTGTCAGGTCTCTTGAATGGCTCCGTTGGTTAAGTGTCTGCCTTTGCCCCAGGTCATGACCCCTGTGTTCCGAGGGGGTAGGGTGGGGTGGGGGGAGCCGGCTTCTCCCTCCCCCAATGTCACTCACCCTGCTCATGCTCTCTCTTTTACTCTCTCTCTCTTTGTGTCAAAAAATCTTAAAAAAAAAAAAAAAAAAGAAGAAGAAGAAGAAGAAGAAGAAGAAGAATGAAGGCCCTTATTAAACTGATCCATCCAATCATAGACATTGGCTGGACTACCATTACTAAGAGGCAGAGTCATTGTGTATTAACAGGCTCTCCGTCACACCACCTCTTATGGCCCTTGTTAAGGACCTGACCAATTGTATTTGCTCTCTGATATCTTTTGTCCATGCATCTATTAAGAGGGTGTATGTAAAATCTACTATCTGGGTGCTACATAATCTACCCTACTAGATTTTATCATTAAACTTCACAGGAAGCCATGGGATTTATACTAGTATTATTTTCCTTTGATATATGGGGAAACTGAGTCTTGCAGAAAGTCAGTAGCATGCACAAGGTAAGCAGAGGGCCAGCACGTAAAGGAATGCACTCTGCCTCCAGCCCTTGCTCTTGACTTCTGAATTATAAAGCATTTCATCTCAGCCCTGACTGTCAGACACTCCATAAGAGCACTGATCATCCTGCCAAGGGTCTGATGCCCAGCACTCTCAAAGTGAAGGGTCCTTCTATAGGCCACAGACAGCTGTATTCTGAGCAGAAGCAGAAAGAAGGCCACCATCACCCACTCGGTTTTGTGCCTTGCCATGGATGCCAAAGCAGTCACACTCAGGTATTTGTGTTTTTTTTGTTGTTGTTGTTGTTGTTTTTAACTTCCTCATGAAAATCATCTTCAGTTCTGCAATAACCATCCTTCCTAAGGTCAAGATGCACATCTGTGAAGCGAAGGAAGGGACCTGTGTCTGAGAAAGGCTCCATGCCCTTCCCTTGCCTTTGTCTCCATCAAGGCCCCCTTGCAAATCCACCTTCATGGAAGCAAGGAGCATGCAGGGGTGGTGGTAGCTAAAAAAAGTGATCTCTTACAAATCGACTCCTGGAGACCTCACCTGCTGATGTACCAGTTTCTTCTCAGACCTTCCACTGGCCCTCAATTACAAAGAATTAGATGCCCTGTAGCCCAGTTTCATGACATACTTTCATAATTGATAAGTGCATGTCCTAATTTTATTTACCGAATTAGCTATTTAATTGAATATTTGAAATAAATTAATGAGCTCCTATGAAACTACCCTCTCAAAAGAGTTAGATCTTTGGAAATATCTGCGTATATCCATATGGGTCCTCCTCATCCCCTTAGCCATCCCCCTTAAAGTAGCATCATCTGGAATCCAATGTTGATCATTCCTTTGCTTTCCTTTTTAAGCGGTTTTATTATGTCTATACACATTCTAAAATTTACATTTTAACTTTACTTGTTATTAACTTTAGAAAAAGAGTATCGTACTATAGGTAATCTTTCAGGACTTAATGTTTTTAACTTAATATCATATTGTTAAGATCAACCCATTCATTTATATTATCATCTTCCTTTGTATAAATAGACCACAGTTCATCCTCCCAGTGTCCTATTGGCAGGCACCTGGACTGTTTTCTGTTTTCTTTGTTGTAAACGGCACCACTAAGAACATTCTGAAGTACATGGCCTTTGGCACATGTGTGGGGGATTTCTCCTGTGAAGGCTCGTAAGAGAAGAATCGTTGGGAAAAAAACAGCGAGGACTGTGATGTTAACTGGACTTATTGTGGTGATCATTTCACAATATATATAAATATCAAAACATTATGTTTTACCCCTGAAACTAATATAAGGTTATGTCAATTATACCTCAATAAAACTCGCTGCCAACACACGTACACAGAAAAGAAAAAAATAAATATTTATTTTCCATAATTCCACATATTTTGATCTTGTTAGATTCTGGAAATATCCTTTAATGTGAAAAAAATTAAACAATGTGTAAAAGCAGTGAATATAGGTTCTGGGACATAATTTCAGAGCTATACACAGGCTACGGTAGATATAAACAAAGTCAGTTTCAGGACCTAAAGGAAAGTGTAATGTATTTGTTCATCTGAATCAATTAGCATATTATAAAGGCTGAGTTTATCCGTTTATTTGAATAATCTTGGAACATCGTGGTGCTATCACGTGGTGATGCATAGAAATAATAACTTTTAGTGGAAATTAACAGATACCACTTAAAAGATAATGCTTTCGTAAACCCAAGCAAGATGAGATGAGAAACAGAGTAAGATGTCTGATGATCACTTAAAAGAATGTTGAGCCAGGGTGCCTGGGATCCTCAGTCAGTTAAGGACTGATTCTTGATTTCATTCAGCTCAGTTCATGATCTCAGTGCCTGAGATCGAGCCCCACTTAGGGCTCCACACTCAGTGTGGGTCTGTCTGGGACTGTCTCCCTTCCTTCTGCTCCTCCCTCCTGCTCCTTTCCTGCTCACATGAGTTCTCTCTCTCTCTCTTTCTCTAAAATAAGCAAATAAATAAAATATTTTTTTAAAAAATATTTTATTTATTTATTTGTCGGAGAGAGAGAGAGCATGCTTGCACAAGCAGGGGGAGCAGCAGGCAAAGGGAAAAGCAGGCTCCCTGCTGAGCAAGGACTGTGATGCCAGACTCTATCCCAGGACCCCGAGATCATGACCTGAGCCAAACAAAGGCAGACGCTCAACCAACTGAGCCATCCAGGCGTCTCACAAATAAATAAAATATTAAAAAAAAAAAAAAAGGAATTTTGAGCCAAGGTAATACTAAGTATGGAATTGTTTTTACCCATTTTTTAAAAAATGCCTGTGCTTCTGTGATTACTTTCACAATGATTATGGAAATTGCCAGCAGTGAACCACACAAATGTTCAGTCTCAGGAATCAGGGGCAATGTCAGGCAAGAAGCCCACCACCCATTCTGTATAGATCTCACCAAACTTGGCCTTCTCATACTGCTCACTTCTGAATGAATTCAGTGAAATGACACATCAAAATATGTTTAGTAGAGAATGACATTTTTTCCATACATGCATTTAGCAAAATATATTCCTTTACTTCCAGACAGACCTCAAGAGGTTTCTTCTGGAAAGAAGTGTTGGGGCATATGGGTGGCTCAGTCAGTTAAATGTCTGCCTTCGGCTCAGATCATAATCCTGGAGTTCATGGATCAAGCCCCTCCTTGGCATGAGATTCCCTGCTCAGTGGGGAGTCTGCTTCTGCCTCCCCTCCGCACCCCCTGCTCCTACTCTTTAGCTCACTTTCTCTCTCTCTACCAAATAAATAAAATCTTCAGAAAAGAAACAGGGAAGCGTTCTTTGGTCTCATAAGCGGAGAATTGCATAGGACCTGGAATTCACAATGTAAGATTCTGAGGAGTGTTATTTTTTTTAACCTTTGTTTAATTCTGCACATTTTGGTTTGTGAAATCCTACTTTAGTAGATTCTACTGATTTGACAATGGATGGGAAATGAGATTCAAGCAAAAAAAAGTATGCCATTATTTGAGCCTCAATGACTGGTAGAATGGCAATTCTTAAAAGAAGGAAAACACGCAGAAAGTTGTGGGTTAAGATAGACAATGAGTTCCATTCTGAGTACTGAGTTTGATCTCAAGATCCCTTTCGGGGTATCACTCTCCGTCAATTGGAAATTCAGGACTAGAGCTTACCAGAATGGTCCTGACCACAGATGAAGATTTCACAGGCATATAAAGAAGCAACAATTAAAGCCAGGGCAGTAGATTAGGTTGGGAAGGAACTGATGAGGAAGGAAGAAAAATGTGAAAGAGAGAACATGTCCCTGTATTTAAGGAGTCATCAGAAAGTTGAGATGAGAACCAGAGATGCACATTCCTGTTGAAGCCGGAAGAGGAGAGAGTCTCAACAAGGAAGAAATGCTACCCATGTTGTAAAGCTGAATACCTGAAATAAGGGCATCAAATATATTGATTTGAGGTGACAAGAATATTCCAGAGGACATTGTTGGCACTGTGGTAGGGACCTAAATCTTATGGAAAGTGTTAAGAATTGAGGGCATGCAGAAAGCGATAGCCAGGAGCAATGACCTAGTATGTCAGCAACAAAGGAGATGAGAAAGCTATCTTGGTAAACTTAAGAAGTAGCAGAATAGAGGGTATCCTCACATCTCTAGGATGTAGGATGGCCTAAGTTTGTTGTAGGCAAAGGAAGTAATTACAAGTAAAAGGGGGGCAGCTGATAAAGCAAATTTCCAAAGAGCGTGGTAGAGTCTCTGGTTGCTATTGGTAGAAGATAAATTGATACAGCCTTTTTAGAGAGCAATGTGACAACGTATCAAAATTTTAAAATCTATATACCATTTGGCAGCAATTTCATAGTACAATTCTGTCCACAGAAAAGCTAATGCAAGTGTACAAGGATATTCTTTATAATATTAGTTGTAATAGCAAAACATTGGAGAACTTAAATGTTTTCTGATGAAGGAACGTTTAAATAAATCATGATAGAACTCTTCTACAAACAATACAGCTATTAGAAATAATGAACAAAATATTTATAAGCTGAAATGAAATGAAGCTCAAAACATCTTTCCAATGAACTATTAAGTTTTACTGGGCCAAGAACCGTGTCTCTTTTCTCATCCTTGTATACCTATGTCCTAGAACAGAGCTTGACCCATAGTAGGTGCTCAGTATCTCAATAAATACTTGTTGAATGTTAAATTTTGTTTGTTTGTTTAAGTAGGCTCCATGCCCAGCATGGGCCCTAAACTCACCAGATCAAGACTTGAGCTGAGATCAAGGGTCAGATGCTTAACTGACTAAGGCACTCAAACCCCCTTGAATGTTAAGTTTTTAAAACATATTGTAGAATAACATGTACATTGATTATGAAAAGATTCACATGTATTTTATATACACATATATGTGTTTACATTTGTATATGCATAGAAAAACATTCTGAAAGAATATTCAGCAAATTAAAGTAGTTATCTTTGGATGGGAAGAAGAGGAAGAGACGTAAGTATACTTTTATTTTAATTAACTCTATCTTCTTAATGTTTACTATCATGAATTTGTTTTATAATTTCCATATGTCAATAAAAGATAAAAAATCACTAGAGAAAAAGGAAGAAGAGTGCAGTAGGGTGGGTTAGTCTTGGGAAGGGTCAAACCCCATCTTCCTGAAAGACAGTAGGGGATGGTGGTGAAGTTACAGGGGGAAAACTAGGGAACCCAGCTATGCATCTCAGTAAAGTAGAAGTCAGTGTCATCCATGAGAGGGAAGGTAGTAGTGACAGACTGGCATTTGAGGGAGGTTGAGAAGTTTCAAACATGAACTCAGTGTTACCACTGGGGAGACCTTGGAGACCATTCAATACAACCATCCACTTTACACTTTACACAAAGCCTTGCCAAAGAACACATGGTTTGGTGCCAGTTCAATACAATGGCTTCTAAAAATATGCAAAAAGCCTTCAAAGAATATGAATAAATGGGTTGTGAGGCATTTGTGAGGACCTTGATAGGGTGAAGAGAAGCCTTCACTGTACTATGGCATTCTGTGTCAATGATAGGCAGCCTGTGAGCTGAGCAGAGACGAGAAGGGGGTGGAGTATGAGAGTGTGGGAGGTAGAGATGAATCCCAGGAGACTGATTATTGCATCGATGACTGAGGGACAGGCCTTTAGAACTGATTGATTCAAATGAGCAATAGTCTACTGGATTGCTCCATTTTTGTCCAAGGAATCTTAGCTATGCTGGTGTCCAATTAGGTAAGTTGGGTAAAGGTGTTGCCCCAATTGTAAAGGCAGCACCCACTGACTTAATAAAACATGAAGTTTCATCACTGATTCAAAATGTCTGGCAATTCCCAGAATTCTTGGGGTGAATCCTGACTTACCACTTTGAGCAGGTTTAGCTAGCAGCTCAGGCTTTCGTTAAGGCATTGCCTGGTTAAGGCTAAGCATCCTGGCAGTTATTTCTGGAATAGAGGCTCAGCCATTTAGCCAGCCTGCTGGACACTGTATCGATATTATACCTTCTTCCTAGACCCAACTGACTCCTGCTAGATTGCTATACTACCATGATGTCCAACCATGATACGATAATGGAATTGCCAGATTGGAGGGTAGACCACAGCCTGTCTACCATTCCAAGGAGGGGTCAGAGGCAACCATGTAAGTTATTAAGAGGGGTGGGTATGAAGAGAAAGGAAGAGAAAGGAAGGCACAATGTTCTTCTGATCTCTCTATGATTGCTTTGTGTTTTAATATTCCTGGATTTTTGCTTTTTGTTTATATCTAAATTTATTTCTTTTTATGATTTATCTTTATATCTATGTCACGCATAGACCAGAAGGATTGCGTTTGCCTGTGTCCTACCTTGGCCATATGTACTACTGAAAGTTATGTAATGGTCTCAAATTCCCTGCTGTTTTATTGGGCTAAATAAGAACATTTTCCATGAGAGACTGAGTTCTGTTTAGTCTAAGTAGTAGATTGCGTAAAATCTGTGAGTAAATAAGGAATCTACACACTAAATTATGTCATACCAATTCCCCATGTTCTTCATCATCCAACACACAAGCAGATGCTCCTTGTTCTTTTTTACAGTTCAGTCAAGCCTGTGTCTACACTTGACCTCGGGCTTATGAATTTCATAAACATTTTGTTCACAGCTTACCCTTCCACTTTTTACTAATTGTGATCATACATTTAACATATTCACGCAGGCAAGGATGAAATGATTCACAGCTAAGAAAAAACATGGACTAAAGGAAAGGAATGGAATTCTACTTCATTATAACTCAATAAAAGTTTTTTGAATGGCCCCGCAGGTGACCTAATGGCTGAGAGCATCCACCCTATTCTTCCAGTATAGTCACAATTTCCTGTTGCAGTATCCTGTGTAGTTTGCCTGGTCTTTTTCCATCTCTAGCACTACTGATTTGATAGCCTATTGTTCTAGGAAGTACATACCATAGGGCCAGTGAAGGGCTGTATAACAGAGGGGTGACTTGAGGACAGAAGGCATATTTCTAAATTCTTTTCCTTTTGTGGTCTCCAGCAGCATTATTTCTTTTCTGGCCTGTAGTTCTGAGTCTGGCAGAGTTTAAAATAATAACTCATATTTCTCTCCCCTTTGTTGCATTTGATTTGTTACATTAACTGTCCACAGGCTTTCCTGAGGCACCTAAAATATGGCTTCAGGCACAAATCACCAGACCCTGGGTTTAATTATTTCAGCAGGGAAAGCCATGGGGTAGTCCTATTAGTGTTACTTTCTAAGCCATTGATCTGCAACTGGCCATGACCAGAACAGTCGATGTCTGGGGATAGGTCCCTTCCTAGAACACAAGAACCTTGAGACTGAGTGGGACCTCAGGTGCATCTTGTCTCACTTTTCATTTTACAGAGGAAAGGAGTGAAGGCCAGGGAGCTTAGCAGACTAGCTCGAGGCTGAGACTAGTGAGGTGCAGCCCTGGGATGGAAATACCAGGTCTCCAGCCTACAGTATAGAGCCCTTTCTCTTCCCTGTGCTTTCTCCTAGGCCCTCCAGGGAGCTGCTGGTCATCACTCATCATAAAACCAAGTTAAAAACCACTGTGGACTGTTCCCAAAGGCCATCCAGTTGAAATAAGCACAGAAATGTTATGGGCCCATCTCCAGTAGCTAGCTGGAGGAAATAGCTTTTTCAAGGTCTTTGGTACATAATCATATTCACCCAGAAGAATACAAGCATGACCTATGACAAACCCAATCCTTAAGTTTTGCTCAGGTAAACCATTTAATAAAGAAAGAGAGAGAATAAGCCTTAACTTTAATTCAGTCATTTAATGATTAAATGTATCTCCTTCCAAATATGGGCTCTTTCTCTCCTCTTACCTCATAATCAATTATTTTGTCCTTGGTATTTTCATTTTTAAATAAATGTTAATTTAAGAATGATAACAAGTGAATTGTTTTTCAAAATATAAGGGACAGCAATCTTGAACACTTCTCTTTTTGTATGCTTGCAGCTCAGCTATGACTTATTTTGAGTTGTTCAAGTCACAAATGTCAAAGACTGATGACTTTGGGAGCCAGAGGGGATGGGGAGAAATCGTGCCAGGCTGAGAAGCTTGAAGATCAGCCTTTGGATCATGGTCTGCTCTCACAGAGCAGAGAGATGTTTCCATCTCTCCCAGCTTCAAGTTGGATGATCGTGCTTACCCCACGGAGTTGTTGGGGGAATTGCTTTGGACAGCGTAGGTGACAGCATTCTGCATGCTCTAAAAGATGGAAAATGAAAACCAATGTAAAAATGCCATAATTCTGAAAACATTTAGTAATTATGGAGTCTGAATTTGAATGCCTGAGAATACCAGACAGGAAATTGGCCCCTAAATTATGGTCTAGTTCCCTAGAAAAGCCTGTTCACTTCTAGTTACTTATTCCTAGAGAATAAGTTTGAGTCCACAAATGAAAATTCAAATAGAGAACTGAATCAATTAAGGACATGATTCATACTGAAATCACTTTAGATTAAAAGGATGAAGTAATTAAGGATGGCATAGTTGGAGCCATGAATTATCTGGATGGGGCTAAGGATTAAGATGGGACATGTAATGAAGGGCTAGATGCTGTGTTAGTTGATAATGAGACCAGAACCATGTATTAGCCTAAGTAGTAGCCTCTATGAGAAAGGTTAGCAAATATTAAATACTATGTTGATAATAAGGCATCTGCAATCAAGTTATTGTTTCCAGATATTAAAACTACTGAAAGAAAAGTGAAAAATACTTATTGAATTATGTCATAGATAACAAAGAATTCTGTTAACTTTATAATTATCAGCCTTTTTTTCTAGTTTTCTCTAGAACACATTAGTCATATAACAAAAGTAATAATATTAGTGTTATTAGTAATAATAATAGCAGCTAAAGTGTATTGAGTGGACACTATGTTTCAAGCTTTATTCTGGGAAATTTATGCGCATTATCTTACTTTACCCACACAAAAACTCTATGAGACAGGTACACTTCCCATTTTATAGATGTGGCAGCTGAGACTTTGAGAATGAAATCACTTCCCAAGATCACACAGCTAGTAAGTAGGAAAACTGAGGGATACAAACAGACAATCAAAGTCTGTAGACTGGCTTTTTAAAAACTACATCTCATTTCTCTTTTAATGAAGACCTACAGATTGACAAACTTATGGAAAAACAATATATTTCATATATAAATTTTGCTTTTATGATGACTTCCTCCAGAAGACTAACATGGCTGCTTTGCAACCAGCATCTTCTATTTCTCCCTGATACACTCATCACAGTCTCTTTCAAAAATCACATGTTTCTCAAATTCCTACTATTCTTGTATCAGAATCCCTTTGGTTGTCAGTAAGGGAAAAACTAACTCAAATTGGCAATAAAAGGTATATCTTGGCCCATGAAAATGAAAGATCGGAGGTCAATTTGATTTCACAGCTAAACGACATCTTTCAGGACCCATATTATCCCACTTTTACTCTGTCTTCTGTGGGGTCATTTTCTCTTAAAAATGGCTTACCTTGGGATTGCTAATGACTCCAGGGGAAACAAAGTCTCTCTTTTATATACAAAAGAGAAAAGCTGCCCACCTCTAGAAGCTCTCTCCAACAAAACCTGAGAAACCCCCTTCCAGAAGACCCCAGCAAACCTCTCCTTCCATCTGATTGAACTGTTGGTCATATGACCATCTCTGACCCTGTAAGTATGTTCCACTATAGGATGGGATTCCAGTGATTCATTTAGATCTGAAACAAATGCCCCACACCCAGAAAATGAGACAGTAGCACAGGTCCTCTGTGTAGGAGGTATGAATTCTCCATGGGAAATAAGAGTTGTTACTGAAGCTCTTTTAATGTCCGCTAGAGTTCCCATCATCATCTCTAGGGTCCCAATAATGTCAGGGTAAGAACTAGTCTAGAAATCCCAATAGAGAAATTTGGCTGTATTTAAAGGTGATAACCTATGTTTATTTTATTAGTAAGAAACTGCATGGACTATGATCCCAAATATCATAATTGTTTGTTTTTACATATGTATGTATTATTTATTATATACATATATATATGTGCATATATATATTTCTCTTTAATCACTAAAAATGAAAAAAGGCCTTGGGAGTTGATTTAATAAGAAATATTAACTTTTTCTAATGTTTATTTTTTTCGATAATCTCTACCCCCAATGTGGGGCTTGAACTCATGACCTGGAGATCAAAAGTCCCATACTCTTCCCACTGAACCAGCCAGGCACCCTAGAAATATTATCTTTTCATTAAATAAAGAAAATAAGTTATGTACTTAGCTTGAGATAAATGTAATTAAAATCAGCATGGGCCTTTTGAGAAAATAAATGAGGGAGGACAAACGAAAAAGAAGAAGAAAAAGAAAAGAAAGCAAAACTAAGGGAGAAAGAAAGGGAAAAACCATTAATGGGTTATTTGGAAGTAATCAAAATAGTCAAAGTAGACCCAGGGCAGGTAATTAATGAACTTTACTAATGGATGTGGCATGTGATGGATAGAAGCTATCTCATAGGAACTACTGTCAGGCAACACCTTCCACTGACAGAAGAGCCAACATATTGTGGCCTGGTAAACTCATGATGGTGTGTGCTGACTTGGAAACAGTGTCAAACACTGCGTTCTTTCCCTCCAATAGGAGGGGCTGACTCCATTCAAGCTAAAATTCATCTCAGCTTCAAGGATATATTGGTTTTACAAGTTGAGATGTCTGGATTGCCCCAGGAATGAGAAGTTGTATTTAGGAGACACAGTGACAGATCATAAGATTTATTCTGTTTGTCCCCTGAGGCCTAAATTGTTATTGCAACAACTTCCCGTTTGTCCTCTGGGCTCCTGTCTCTCCACTCCAGAGCACCTTCCTCCTGGTTATCTGATTAACCCTTCTTAGCTCTTCTGTGATCATCTCTCTCTCTTCTAGTAGTAAACTACTGATCAGATCCATATCTATCTTTTCCATATTATCTCTCATTATCCACCCAAACAAACTTTGCACAATGCTCAGGTAATCTGCCCTTGCTCTTACCTGAATATGCATGTGATTTCCCATTCTATTCCTGTGTCTCTGCTGTTCCATTTGCCTGAAATTCCCGTCTCCATGCCCTTCCCCCACCCATCTTCCAATATCTAATTCCTCTGCCTGTGTGGAGATCCAGCTCCAATCTATAGTGCTTTCTCTTCTCATTGAGCTCAAAGTATCCCTCCCTGCTTTAACCCCCAAGAGCAATGGATTTGTGCCCATCCGGAACACCTACTGACTTGAATCATAGTACCTGAATGCTATAAATCTCCCTTATTAGAGTATAAGATAAAGTTATTACATAGTATTATCCACAGTGCCTTGCACTAAGTAGATCCCTGTGAAAAGGCAGTGTGTGTTTTATGTATTATGTGTTATGAATATGTAATGTTTTCAAAACAAATCTTTAAGTAAAGGAATAGAGTGTAAGAATGAGATCTAAGGGGCATCTCAAAAAAATCTTCCCACACTAAGCTTTTCATTATTTCCATTCCTCTAACTGGCTCTTCTTAGTTTCCAGCTAGTAGTGACAAATCAATCATTCAAGTCTGCTCAGGCCAAAAAGATGAAGTCCTTTCTTATTCTCATTCCCCATATCCAGAAAATCTTACTGGTTCTACATTCAAAATAGATCCAGAATTTGATGACCTCTCACCTCTAATGTTAACGTTGTGGACCAAGCCCCTATCGTCTCTCACCTGAATAGTTGCCATAGCTTCTAAATGGTCTCTCTGGCTCCCCTCTCATCTCTCTCCCTCTACTCCTGTTTCCACGTGGCAGACAAAATAAGTCCAGTCATGTTACTTCCATGCACAGAACCCTCTAATACTTCCCATCTCTCTCAGGGCCAAAGTTTTTATAATTATCTTGATGTTCCTACATAATCCACCCGCCACAGCCCCTTACTTTTGAGACTATTTCCAACTACTCTGCCTCCATCATTTTATTCTGGCCTCTTCCTCAACAAGGCAAGCAAGCTTTCCATCCTCTGCAACCTTTTTCCCCATAGCACTTTCCATTTGACACACTGTATTCCATGTATACATATTCCTCTTGCTTGATTGTTTATTCTCTCTCTCTCTCCTACGCTTGCCTCAATTAGAATGTAAACTTCATGAAGGCAGAAATTTTTGTCTGATTTCTACTCTGCCCTCTCCTCAGGGCTGAGAAAAGTGCCAATTGCCAAGCAGACATTGCAAAATAATTGTTGAGTGAATGGATGATGAATAAATCTTAGAATGCTAAATATTCAGGAGCTATAGACCATCTAACAGATCTGGTGGACAATGACTTGAGACTCCTTCTCCTAAAGGTCTGAATCTGTACCTTTGAACTTTTAGAGCCAGATCAATTTCTCACTTGTTAGAGAAGCAATAACTGTACTTTAATTCCAAACTGTAAAGCACAGTGCAAATTCGAGACATTTATTATGGTTATGCTCATTTCTGACATTTTTTTCCAAAACCAGTTGATTTCCCAAGGTGAACACATCCAGCATGCATTTTCTAGAAGATAACGCAAGGGATACAGAGCTAGATTCCAGAGAGCTTTCGAGTTAGACTCTTAAAGACCCATTTCTGCCACTGCTCATACAAAGTAGGTTAGAACCTACTTATATACCCACCTACTTATATACTTATATACTTATATATAAGTATATATATATACTTATATATATATATATATATATATATATATATATATATATATATATACACCCACCATGGTGACAGCAATCCATCTCTTAAGGAAACTTCTCTTCCTTTTGTGGTGCTTGGGTTGGATGGGTGCAAGGATATAAGAAGCCAGTGTCTTGGGTCTCTTCTTTTGAATGTTGCCCAATTCTCCTTAATTGTATCATTTCATTATCCAGTCCCAGGACCTCCTATTTTATATTGATTTCATCACTGATATAATGGATGTTGACCCTCT
The DNA here is from genome assembly GCF_963455335.1 of Martes martes. Classification (NCBI taxonomy): domain Eukaryota; kingdom Metazoa; phylum Chordata; class Mammalia; order Carnivora; family Mustelidae; genus Martes; species Martes martes. Next base: position 20,361,650 of record NC_137893.1, read on the forward strand.
GTTCTCAGTTGATCACTTTACCACCGAACAACAATCACTTCCCCTTAGCCTGATAAAGTAATTATCCTGGTGAACCTAAGGGATGGCCACAGCCAAGGTGGTCGATAATCCTTGTTAGGACCATTCTCTCTCCATCTGCTGGTTTCCCCTGTTTCTCCGTCAGGCTACACCATTAGGATCAGGATGTCCTCATCGCTATCATTCCCCAGTGCAATCCAGGCCCTCCTCTTCACTGTACAGTCCCTGTCCTAAGGGCTTACAGAGCCAGTGTGAGAAGAAAGGGTTTCCCAGCCTTCTATTGGTCTCCTAGCGAGGCCCTCTAGTCAAGGTCCCATCTGTCCCTGAGAATCCTCTCCACATGCAAAACTGAACACCATGAGTTTCTCACAGTAACATACTGAGGTTACAGTGACCTCAGTGGAGGAAAAGCTTAAAAATACTACGCACATTGTGATTCTTTTTTGTTTTTGTTCTTTTTTTTTTTCCCTAAGATTTATTTATTTATTGCAGAGAGAGAGAGAGAGAGTGCATGAATGAGGGGAGGGGTAAAGGGTGAGGGAGAGAGAGAATATCAAGCAGATTCCCTGCTGAGCATGGAGCCCAATGCAAGGTTAGATTTCACCACCCCAAGAGCATGACCGGAGCCAAAATCAAGAGTCAGAAGCTCAACCGACTGAGACATCCAGGTGCCCCATTTTGATTTGGTTTTGTATGAAAAAGTAGGATATATAAAATGGATATATAAAATATATTTCATGCATATACAAAATATATATCAAATAGAATGCATAAAATAGCTAAAAACATGGTACAGATGCAAAAAAAAAAATTGATATGGATGCAATAGAAGTCTGGACGTATTTACTCCCAAACATTTCCAGTGTCTTAAATCTTTACCCCAAAGAGGTATGATTCCTGGTGACCACTATTTCCTCTTTTTTTGCTATCTGTAATTTTCAATTTGACTACAATTACATCTGTTACATTTTAAATTCTTCAAATGCAACCATGATTATGTCATTCTTGGGCGTCAATTTCTTCACTTAAAATTTAAAAGGTGATGGGGCACCTGGGTGGCTCAGTGGGTTAAAAGCCTCTGCCTTCAGCTCAGGTCATGATCCCAGGGTCCTAGGATCGAGCCCCACATCGGGCTCTCTGCTCAGAGGGAAGCCTGCTTCCCTTCCTCTCTCTCTGCCTACTTGTGATCTCTGTCTGTCAAGTAAATAAATAAAAAATCTTTAACAAAAAAAATTTAAAAGGTGATGACAGTTTTGTGCTGAGGTTGATCAGAGAAGTAAGGGCGAGCTATCACCTGCCATGAGGTCTCTGACAGTCAAGTGGCAGGAAGGAAAGGTGGAGAGTGGTGTCTCCTCTCTGCTGACACCCCCTCCTCTCAGGCTGTGCTTCTCCTCTGTGGATGACTCTGGTGGGAGTCCAGCCACGTGGGGAGGAGCAAAAGCAAGAGAGCCAGGCGAGCATGGGGACTTCTAAATGTTGTTCTTCCCCCCATGGGGCATTGCACCTATACATAACAATATTGTTATTGTACATTTCAAAACCAGTGAAGAGGGTCTACCTCCTGTGAAGTTTTCACCCCAATGAAATGTAAACATTTTGTTAACTTAAAAGAGGTTGTTCTTCCTCCCAAGGGTTTCCTCAGGCTTTTGTTCAGGACCTCCATGGGACTGTGGCAAGCTCTTCAATGTTCAGATTGGCAGGAGAGAAGACCCCCGCGTAGCCTGGGGCTTGGACAGAGGAAAAGCTGAGAGACCAGAGCAGGCTGGGAAGCTTTCTTCTCCCTCAGGCTGTCCCAGGCCCTGAAGGCAAAGACTGTGTGCCCTGAACAGGCGCGCAAGGAGCCTTCAGAATCCCATGACTCTCTCACCTGCCCTGTGGCCGCGAGTCTCTGATGCGATTGCTCCTCTGTAAACGGCAGCTTTCCTTCCTCTCATCACGGAGGACTCAGCAAGGTTGCCCCCTTCTTCCAGCCAGTAGAGTCCCCAGAAAGGCCTTGCTCTGTACAGTTTATTAGCAGCTCATCTGGACTTTGCCTTTGGATTCCTGTTAACCACTTTGCATTCCTTAGAGGGTTAACTTACAGTGCACCTCAGTGGACTCTTAATTCCTTCAGAGTTAGGATATAGGTTGTTTTTTTTTTTTTTTTTTTTTAATCATCCTTCCTTCAGCATGTAACCTGCCATTCTGAAGTGTTCAACAAATGCAGAGTAAATAAGTGAATACAGGAGTTCATGAGTAACTAAATAAAGGATGGATGGACGGATGGATAGATGGATGGAGGGAAAGAATGTAGAAAGCACATGCTAAAAGCCAAATGAGGCTGTGATAAGTGTCATAGCCCAGAGAGGAAGCATAGCTAGCACAGGCTGTCTACATCCTGAACAAAGGTCTGACAAAACAAATGGGAGGAGGAATGGCTTTTAAAAGGCCCCACAATCTCCTGGCTTTCTTGTTCTCGCTCCTCCTCACGTGGCTGGTCTCCCACCAGAGTCATCCACAGAGGAGAAGCACAGCCTGAGAGGAGAGAGGTGTCAGCAGAAAAGAGACACCACTCTCCACCTTTCCTTCCTGCCACTTGACTGTCAGAGACCTCATGGCAGGTGATAGCTCGCCCTTGCTTCTCTGACCAACCTCATCACAAAATTGTCACTAGTACACAGTCCCACAACAATCCTGTCTAATTATGTCCAAGATTAGCGCCTAAAAATCTGAAATAGCATCTGACGTGACTTTCTATTTACAGAAGGGCATATGGGATGCATTAACAACACCCTTGCTGGATCCTCGGATGCTGTGGACAGGCCCAACAAGTGCTGAAGGGAGGGGGCAGCCCTGATACTCATCTGCTGATAAGTGCACCCACTGGGGGACTCAGAAGGGAATTCCAGAACGTTCTTTTGATAAAGCCTCCAAGCCACCAGATCTGCTGCTGCCAGCACTAAAAATAGTTGGGTGTAGTTGAGAAAGCATTGGTCGGGAAGTGGGAAGGTGTGGGGCCCTCATCTTGCTCATGAACTGGCTTTATGTCCTTGCCATTTAACCTGTTCGCCTCCCAATGCGCTCTCTTCTGAGCATCAGGGATTACGGAGCAGCACTCCTTTGATCACGGGGCAGGCGGGGATCCCAAGGGAGATAATGAACCTGAAAGTATTTGGCCAATGCCCAGCTCCAGTCTCGGAGACGAGTGCAAGGAAGGGTCATGATAAGAAAGCAGCCACACTGAGGGCACTCAGTCTGTTGTCAGTCTGTCATTGTAGCAGGAGTAAAATCCTCCCACACTCCGGATTTTGATGGTCTGTAGGTGGCCCTTTAGTGAGGAGATGATTCCCTCTGTTCTACTCCCTCCTAACTTTCTGTGCAACAGTCAGCCATGCTCTCGTCTTGCCTGCCCTGTCCTATCACTCCATCATGCATGACCGCCACATACGTGTTTAATACGGGGAAGGCCTACATAGCAGCCAGAAATGTGAATGGCTATTCTCAGCAAATGCGAGGTTACCCGAGCCACAGGATAAATAAACGTGGTTATTTTTCCTCTTTAAAAATAGTTATTCTGTTCTTTTTTAAGACTTTGAAATACAGTATAAATAGTCTATATTGAGCACTGACTATACGCCAGTCTGTGTTAATACTTTATCAACATTATTTCATTTACTATTCATAATAATTCCGTGAAAGAGGTATCACTGACTCCTTTTGCTTTACAGATGAGGAAACTAACATCCAGAGAGACTATGTGTGTGCCAAACTCCCAGAGCTGTAAACAGACCCATGATTTAAACCTTATTTTGTTTCATACAAAATCCATGCTCTTGTGTATTATGCTTTTAGCCTCAAAAATAATAGTATCGACAAAAAGAAGATGAGGAGGAAAAATTGGAAGTACATATTTAATCAGTAATCAAAAGTTCATGGGTCTTGGACAAATACACTCTCACCCCTCCCATTCAGACCTTTCCCAGAACCTGAACATGGCGTTGTGCGTAAAGAGAAGAGACCCAAGTCAAATACAAAGTGTGTGATTGATTGACAGTTAGTGAAGAACAGGACATAATCCTTCAGAAAACAAATGTGGACAATTTCTGTATACTGAAGAGGTCTTTCTCTGAAGTCAGAATGTGATATTACTGCTATTATTATTATTTTATTATTACTTAAAATTTTTTCAAGGGAGAATTTGTGTCCTTTATTTTATGAGTTTAGTGTGGTATAGACATAAAAGACAGTTTTGTTATCTGTGATGTCCCCGTACAAACCTTAGCTTAGCTTTCTATCAGCTGTGTAAAGTTGGGCAAATGTCTTAGTCTCTTAGAACCTCCCCCTCCTTTTTTTTTTTTTTAAAGGAAATAATAGTCCTCTTTTCCAGGAATGCTGTGAGTCTGCAAAATAACATATATAAAGTATCTGACATATATTTGGTACAAAATAAATGAGTGAGTTTTTTTCTTAGATAAAGTACTTCTGTCCTATAAAACAGAGCTAATGATTAGGTTTTATGAAGATGCTTTATTGCATGATTACGGATAATTTCAAACATCTAGAGACTTACTTGGGTATCATTTCATGGTTGCTTCATCTAATCCTTTGTAAGCCATGTTTGGGTCTTCTGAGAAGGTTTTAAGCTCCATTACAAAGCTAAAGTAAGCCAAGGTACCTATCAGCCGCAACGACCACTGACCCAGCCACAGGGGCACCCCCAGCACAACTGTAGCCAACTTCGCCCAAAGTCTAAGAAAGGTTGCATGACTCACACAGATGTAGTAGGCATGAGATTACAGGCCTAGAGGAAGAGGCCGGGGCTGTGGGCAGTACATTTGACAGGCTCATACACTGCAAGCCTTGTTCCGCAGCCCTCACAAAGCACCTCTTTAGGATGAAAACAAGATGTTCTTTGTAAATAAAAGTTCATGCATTTGCGTAATGAAGTCATTTTCCAGCGCTGCAGTAAAAGATACTCTCCTCCCGAACCCCCTGGGTGAGGACTGTCAGGAGGAAGACGGTGGCCAGCGCGTCTCAATGAAGACAGCTCGAAGAGTGAAGCATTCCATCTTTAGAAAATGAAAGACCTTGCTCAAGAAAGTGGGTGCCCTCCCCCCTCTGCCATCCCAGTGAGATTGCCTCCTTCTGGCTCCAGCCCCTGGAATCCCTTTCCCACTCACTTCCTTGTAAACTAGGGGGCCACGTAAGAGATCTAGATAAATACAGATAAGACATGGGGCACCCTGACTAAAGCTAAAGAAATAAGAGATGTGAGGAAGCAATCACAAAAGCTGAATATTCCCGGGGTCCCTTGGAGAGGCTCCAGACTGGGAGAGCAGGGGGAGGGCAGGCCCAGGAAAGGCCCAGAGCTCGGGGTGTGAAATGCCAGTTGGAGTGGGAGGGCCTAGAAGTGGAAGGTAAAAAGGGAGTGGTGCGAATGGATGCGAGGAGGAGGGCAGGACCGCGCAGCCCTCAGTCCCCACCCGCCCGGGACAGGAGGTGGCCGGCGGGGCTCGCTCCAACCCCGTCTGCCTTTTGATGCTCAGCCTGAAGCTTCGTCCATCCATACGCCCTTCAGCCGGAGCCTCTGGGGAGAGAGGAAGCGAGAGGGAAAGTGAGAGAGGCAGACGGAGGGGAAGAAGGAAAGAGGAGGGGGCAGTGGGGGAGAGGGACTCCGGCTCCCTCGCTCCCTCTCGGTTTTTGACAAAGTTGCTCCCCGGGCCGCCTTGACTTCCCGCATCTGGAGCCGGCGGAGGCGGGGAAGGTAGGGCAAGCGCGGCACCGCCGCCCCGAGGTGCGGGGGGGACCGACGAGGACAAGCAGCCGCCGAGTCCCAGGCAGAGTCCCGCTGGATGTCAGCGGAGAGATGGCCGTGAGCTCAGCCCGGCGCTCAGTCCTGCCGCTGTGGCTCCTCTGGGGCGCTGCCTGCGCCGCCGCCGCGGCCGGGAACCACAACGCTTTTCCTTTTGACATTGAAGGGAGCTCAGCGGTCGGCAGACAAGACCCGCCCGAGACCAGCGAGCCCCGCGTGGCTCCCGGAAGCCTGCCGCCTGCGGCCAAGGTAACAGTGTCCCTGCCCTTGTCACCCTGCCGCGGCACCTGCGCCCCGCGGGCTGCGGGCGCCACTCTCCCGTCCCTGTCCCTCCCCTCCTCTTTCCCTCCCCCATCCGCCTTGAGAGCTTCACCTGCGCCAGGTCGGTTCCGAAACTTGAAGAGTTTTACTTGGTTGAGTTGGATTTGGACGTCGTGCATGGCGAGCGGAGGCTTGGGAACATGTCACTGTTGAAACTAGCAGAAGTGCGTGTGTCCTGTGTCCTCGGAGTGGGGCTGCTTAGACTCTCACCTGAGGCTGCAGTGACACTTCTGTGACTTTCTGCCACTCGTATGTGCCAAGACAGTCATGTTTGTCAAGCCGCAGCTCCTCACGCCTGTGCTCTGTCCCTGGCTTCCTGCTCCTCTGTGATGTTGGGACAATAGAAACAATACTGCGGACCAATCCTTTTGGCATAAATCAAACAGAAGGTTCTCTGCCACAGGGGAAGAGTGAGCGAGCGGCTGAGGGTGTTGGGATACTACAGAATCTGTTGGGAAGCTGCAGAGCTAATACTTGAAATAGACGGGAGCCATTATATTCCAGAAGCAAGAAGTTGTGATGGAAATCAAGCCCCATCCCAAAAGTTAAAATGATCAGGATATGCTATTGATGATATGGTTATGCAAAGAGCTGCTGTTCGAATACCTTGTAATAGCTTTTATGTTGAAAGCACAACCAAAATGTAGAAATTGGGTAAAGGAGAATGAATCCAGGCTAAGTGATTTAAGAGTCCCCTGAGCCAGAATGGACAAGAGCATGTCCAGTGCGTGGGAGATGCTAAGTAGGAGGAAAATGAAGTCACCTAAGTTCATGGGAAAGGAAGGAGCAGTGGACCTAACATCACACACGCATACACATACGCACACACTATAGCTATGGTTCTAGCAACGATAGAACCAAAGCAGTCATGTGGATTGACACGATTTCTAACAAGAACTGAAGTCTAGATTATTGCTATTAATCCTACTAATGGTTAGTAGAACGGTAATTCTTAATTATTATTACCAAAATAAGGTGCATGAAGATGGTCCTTCCCCAGGAGTAAGCCACACCCATACCCCCCAAAAAGAGGGAGAGGAGGTAGGGCCAGAGCTTGCCAACCTCCCACTGCGGTGCAAAAAGTAACCTCTATGTGAAACAGGGGGACGGGCTTCTGCTCAGCTTTGTACTCCCAGGAGTGGGGAGAAGCCAGGCCAGGAGAGACACCATTCGGATGGCAGTGCTTCTCCACAGGCTGGGAATTAACCACCACCCCCACCCCCACCCCCAGGGAAGCATTATTTCCACCTGTTCCTTTGAGCATGGAGAGTCTCAGAATGAGATGCCTGAGAGTAGGTTTGCCCTTTTATTAAGATAAAATACAAGACATCCAATTAAATTTGAATTTCGGATAGCGACAAATAGATTTTTTGTATATGTCTCAAATATTGCGCAGGATATATTTACAGTAAAAAAGTTATTTATTACTTATCTGAAATTCAAACTTACCTAGGCATTCTGTATTTTTACCTGCTAATTTTAAAGAGATGGACACATGTAACTTTTTGCAACACTCAAACCACAAAAAGTAAGAAAATAATTATTTGACTTTCAGGGAACCTGAAATTATTGTGGAGACCCTGAGTGATTTCTTATGTACTTATATGCTCAGTGAAATGATAGGAAGGCCACACAGCAGAGTGTTTTGGGTGGCAGGCTTTGCACTCTGATGGTCCCAAGTTCAAGTTCCAAATTACCTGCTCCTTAGCTGAGGCAAAGTACAGATGCCCAAATAACAGAGAACGAAGCTGAGTCTTAGAGAAAGTATTCATGCCTACTTCACACTTCCCACGGTTACTGTAGAAATTAGCTAAAATATATACAGAAAGAATGCTTAACACAGTACTTGGTATAGCATAAATGCTTTATACGTTCTGAGTGTTACTATTAATTATAAACTATGCAGATGATTAAAAGAAACCCTTATTTGGGAATATTTCTCAGAACATTATTTTTATGGCACTATTTTACTTAATATTACTTTGTCTCTGCTTGTCTATATCTTTCCAACCAGAAAGAATGTCCTATAGGGGGTTAAATTTGTAATATGGTCAGAGTCTAATAGGTGCAGAATGCCAGTTGAGGCTTTTGGTTTAGGAAAACAGAAAGAAGCTATTAGTCATTCCAGAAGGGTCAAACTATATGAAGTAGAAAGGGTGGGATTGGAGTAATTATGTTCCCACTGCATAGTTTCACATAATACCTCCAGTTAGCCTGCGGTCCCGTGGCGATGCCAGTGCCCCAGCATTTAGATTTCCCATGCTCTTTATAGCCAATAAGGAGACCATAAACCACATACGTTCTGGAATGTAATAACTTAGTAGAGCCAGTCTACTGAATTGGTTCAGGAGACTGTATTTACATCTATAGACAAAGAGAGAACGGGTCCATGGACACATATGACACAATATTCTTGGGAGGTTCGAGATGTGGATGGAGGGACATTCTAAAAATACATTCATGTTATTTGACTTGGATTTATATGAATGGTTATTCTTCAATTTTCCTTCAAAGTGAAGGAAGAAAAATACTAAGGCAAGCATGGGGCAGTGGGAGGTGCTTGGCTGACGGCCCTCCAAAGGCTCTCCCAAGCTCCTCAACAGCAAGGTTTGTGCCTTCCCCACCCCTGGTTACTCAGCTCTGAACACAGACCCCGGTTTCCCGCACACTGTGGTGCCCACTGTGAGTCAGGGAATCAAAGACTTCAAATGCACACTGAGTAAAAGAATGAGGAACACTGGCCAACCAAGAAAGAAGGTCCCTCCTTTCCTTCTCAAGCCCAAACATCCCCCAGGATGCAAAGAGTATGAAGAGAGTAGCACCCACCAGTAACTTTGTGCTGATGGGCAGGATTTTCCCACCTTCTGATTTTTTATAAACAATTTCCTGAGTCCATTATTGCTGAGTTTATGGCAAAAACGATGATTCTCAGTAGGTGGGGGGTGGGCAAAGGGGAAACTGGGTACTTTCAAAAAAACATATTCACTATTCTAATATTTTACATTTAAGAAAAGAAAGTTTTGATTTCATCATACCCACTCTAGCAAGTAAAACTAGGCAAAAGTCCTCTTAACCAATAGGGATATGCAAAAGAACTGGAGGGGGTACAGGGATGGAGACAGGAATAGTCCCCAAGGAGAGGGTGTCAGAAAGTCCTTGGCAGGAAGGACAGTCTTGTCTGTCAAAAAGAAGCAGCCATTATATAAGGTCAAGAACACGAGGTTAGAGGTTGCCACTGTGTGGCTGGGAAGAAGTCCCACACAGAGACTCAGCAGAGTTGGGGGGGGGCTCCGCTGGAGGGGCAGAGTGGGGGCGGGGGGGTCAAGTGTTGTTACTGCCTTTGGGAGATAATTGAGAAATTAAGGCAAATAAATGACAACATTGAGCCAACTTCTCTCAGAGAGGAAGACGGGAATTTACCTCCTGGTAACCTGACTGGGCTTTGCTGTTGTTGTTAGCTGCACCTGAAGAAAACCAATGCCTCATGCACCACATATGCAAAGGTACCCTGCCCTGGACACACTTACTTGCTGTCGTTTAAAAAGCACTGTGAACTAGACTCATTCTAAGTAACTTGTCTTCTAGACTATTTTTATTGCTGGTACATTTTCCTGTGCTCCAATATAATGAGTGCCTTGCCACGAAAGGATTGCTGTATGTTTATTAAAAGGCAGCTTAGATCTCTTTGACTATCTTCATTCCTTTTCCTTATCTTGGGCTCTTACATTGAAAAATGGCCCCACTGGGCACCTGGGTGGCTCAGTGGGTTAAGCCTCTGCCTTTGGCTCAGGTCATGATCTCAGGGTCCTGGGATCGAGCCCCACATCGGGCTCTCTGCTCGGTGGGAAGACTGCTTCCCCCTCCCTCTCTGCCTGCCTCTCTGCCTACTTGTGATCTCTCTCTCTGTCAAATAAATAAATAAAATCTTAAAAAAAAAAAAAAGAAAGAAAGAAAGAAAAGTAAAGAAAAATGGCCCCATTGAATCACATTAAGTTACTAGTCTGGGCCATCATTCTATACTGGGGTTCAACGGTGCATTTAGGCAATGTGAACCCCCACATGCAGTCATTAATCCCTCACTCAACATCATCCAACAAGCAGGTTTGGAGCCTTACCCCGCACAGAGCAAAAAGTAGGCACCAGGAAGGGCAGAAAGAAGGCAGAGTCATCTCCCTACCATCAGGGAGGAAGCAATCATAGAACGAAAAATATGTACACAGCCAGTCTATAAAGCAGAAGGAGTTAATAATCTGAAAGACTGGCTAGAAGCGGAAGGCCATGGGGGTAATGGGGAAAAAGATTACTCTTGAGTCAGATCAGTAGGACATAGTCGCCTACTCACCAAATACCAAAGAAGGTTCCTGGGAAACATTATTTTAGAAGGACTAAATATAGTAGTGGCAGTAGTAATAATAATAGCATGGCTTGTGGCACACGCTCATTGAGTATTTCCCAAGTGCCATACACCAGTCTAAGCCTTCTCCATGAGTTATGTTGTTTTAAAACCTGCTAACAACTCAATGGGACTTGTATAGTTACTGTTTTATTTTGCAAACATGGAAACTGAGGCACAGAGCATTTGCCCAGGTACGCTACCTGGTAAGTGCCACAGCTAGTAAGGAGTTTATAAAAGTAATTCTTCTGTACAAGAGTATCTAGGAAAAAAGTGATTAGGTAACTAGAACTATCTGTAGGCATAATTTCAGTAAACATTTTGGGAATTTCTTAAAATAAAGATATATAAAATGCCATTCAAAGACTATTTGTGCAATGCTTGCTAGATGAGTAGTGTATGTTGCATAAAATTTTAGGATTACCAAAGAACTGAGATAACTTCCTTTTCTGGAGCAGTCTGATAGCTACTTTTTAAACTACTCATATAGGAAAGACAAAAAAATGTTCCTGATTTCTACAATGTCCCATAAAACTGCATGTATTATCTTTTGTAATACTCAATAGTATAATACTCAAAAATGTAATAATCAAAAAAAGTTCCTGATTTCTACAATGTCCCATAAAACTATATGTATTATCTTTTGTAATACTCATTAGTGAAATTTATACCCATTTTATAGATGACCAAATTAAGGTTTGGAGATGGTTAAGTACCTTGTCCAAGGTTTCCAAATTCCATTCTCTTTTTCCAGCGTATCCCTGACTCTCCCTTCTAGACTTTTTTTTAACTCTAGAGTTTTCTTGTATCCCATTTTCCTTTTATAAGTATATTCTAGTGTGTTTCCTCTACGTGATGCTCATCTACATTAGAAGCTCCTGATTTAGATTAATAGGGAGAGAATTCAGAACAGCACCACCTACAGGAATATATGGCCTATCTTACAGAATTTTTATAAAATAGCTGGAACATAAATTCCATTTGCCGTAGTTCCAGAGTTCTCGGATTTAACCAAAAGTTTTTTGTTGTGGTTTTTTTTTTTTTGTGGTAAAATATCTATAACATAAAATTTTTCATTGTAACCATTTTTAAGCGGCATTAGGTACTTTCACACTATTATGCAATCATTATTACCACCATACATCTCCAAAACTTTTTTATCTTCCTAAACTGAAACTCAGTACCCATTAAACAATAACTCTCCATACCCTCTTCCCCAGACCCTGGCAACCATCGTGGCACTCTCTGTTTCTATGAATATTACAATAATAGATACTTTGTGTAGGTGGAACCTACAATATTTGCTCTTTTGTGCCTGGCTAATTTCACTTACCATCATGTCTTTAAGGTTCATCCGTGTTGTAGTGTGTGTTCTGAATTTCATTACTTTTTAGAGCTGAAGAATACTCTACCGTATGTACAGATCACACTTTGCTCACCCATTTATCTGTTGAGGGACATTTGGGTTGCTTCTAGCTTTCAGCTTCTGTGAATAGTGTTGCTCTGTCCATTGGTGTACACATACTTGTTTTGGGTTTCTGCTTTCTGTTTTTTGGGGTATATACCCAGAAGTGGAAATGCTGATCATATGGTTCAGGAAAAAAACTAAAACTTGGATTCTTATAGAGGCCAAGAAAAACATTATTGGGCAGTGAAAGGAACACACCCTGGGATTGACTAAGGCCAAAGGAACAGGAGAAGGGTTGTCTCATCCAGAAAGACAGCCACCTCTGTGTTGCCAGGTCTCCTGTTATTTTGTTGTTGTTGTTTTTTCCCCCAAGAGAAAACACAATCCGGATTCTTAGGTAAAATTGCTGACTCAATTTTTTTTTTTTTTTAAATACCTTGTGGGATGTACATCTGATGGTCCCATTGAGCCCAAGGGCTGTTTATTTGCAGTCTCTGCTTAACAACAGTTGAAATTCACCTTTCATCAAAGGTACAATGTGGGCGTCTAGCCAGAAAGATGTGCTATGAATTCAACTCCACTACCTCTAGCTGTTTGACTTTGAACAAATTAGTCCATACTTCAGAGGCTCGGTTTGTTTGATTGTCGAATGAACAGAAATGTATTTGCCTTGCAAGACTGTTAAAGTAAAATGTGTAAGCTGTCTCCCAAAGTCTGCCTTCAGTTCCCTGTCTCTTCTGCACCTCTGTCCTCACTTCTTTTCTTCCACTATTTTTATCTATCTGCAAGTTAAGATTTGTTTTATCAGTTTATTTTTATCTAAATTTTTGCTTCTTTATCTAAATTTGATTACTTCTAACTTTTCCTTACAAACATGCTGATTATCCAACACTGGAGAAGAAGGAGACTGTAGTTTAACTTTTGTAATTTTTGTACCCCTAACGATTCTGTAAACATACCCTTTCAAATGGTGACTAACATAGCATAATAAAAAAAATTTTTTTAAGAAAAAAAATTAAATCAATAATTTAAATAAAATTAACATAGCCTTTCATCAGTGATAGGATGATCTGAGCAGTAAAGAAGAAATGAATGAGTTTTTCTAACCCCTCCCCAAGCTAAACAAAAACCCCATCATTGATATGACAAGGTCTTTTTTTTTTTCTTTCACCATTAAATTCTCAAATCTGATTTGTCATAGTTTTTTGAAATACGTAATGCTAAAAACACTTCTCTCCTTTTGGGTTTTTCCTTGCTCCAAGTAACCATATAAATATAATGATGACCAGACATAATTTTGAGGCATTTGATTGATTAGAAACCATTAAAATCAGACTACCGGTACATTATTGAGTTCCAAAATTTGGCATTTCCAAACAATGACTTATTTGTTTTCTGGAACCGGTAAATCTGCTGGTTCATTGAGATGTAGTGACCACAGAGAAGTATATTTAAATATCTACTCCAGCATTTGCCGAAGAGAGGCACTCTTTTTTCAACTGTTTTCTTTTTTGCTCCTAATGTGGTAAAGTTAAATTCTGGGAAATGGTTTACTAAGGGGAAGCTTAGCCACAGATGTTTGTAATTCCAACTTAAGTTTCCCATCAAAGTCTTAATGAAATTCAGCTGCCAGCAGCTCAGCTCTGAATCTGAGTCTTTTTATCATGAGAAACTTGGGGAAAACAGCATTCCGAGGTTGAATGGTAGTGGGAAAATGTCCATATTCAAGCCCAAATCCCCTGCATAAAGAAAAAAAAAAAATACATAAGGAAACAAATTGTTTTCCAAAAAGATGAGAGAGGAGTGGTCAGACATATTTTGAGTAATATGCAATTTGACCCTCTCTTCACTTCCAGGACTTTCTTAGTTTGTGTGTTGTGTTTTGGAAGAAGCTAAAGATCCAGTGTTTATCTAAGTGGAGTGGAGTACCTACATTTATGGCTCCATGAGAACTGATGCGCTGGAGAGATCTCATACCACCAACAGCTGCATGAGCACAGATCTCTCGCAGACCGGACCAGTAATCCACATCATATACTCCAGCTAAAAGGACCCTTGCGTGCAGTGTAGGCTTTGTGCATGTGTGTTTATTTTGAAATCATGCCCTCCATTAGTTGAAGTGGCATGATTACTTTAAAGGAAATTAGGGAGTCTAGAGATCAGAGATGTCTTCACTAAAACTGGCCTCAGAGGTGGCCGGTACATGCAGTAATGTTGTCTGTTTACATAGTGAATTGCAACGTGTCCTTCTGCACTACACACAGCTCTGTAAAGCCAAATGCCGGCCCAAAGGAATGTGTACTAGAGACTCCGGCAGAAGGCAAGAGAAATGCCTGATGAGCCTCAGACCGTGGGACACTAGGGCTATGAAACCCTCTAGAATGACAGCAAGAGCCAGAGCACACATTCGGGATCCCAGGCTTAAAACTGTGGCTGGACTCTTCTTCCACAGTAGTCATTCCACGATGCCTTTCAAGCTTCAAGGCCACACAGGGTGTGTTTCCCCCTTAAGGAACAATGATATGATTTGACAAGCTAAGAGTGCCCTAAATGTAACCTCTCTTCCTGCTGATATGCCATGAGTCCTGGGAGCGGCAGAGTGATTCTGTCATCTGTGATTCTGTCAATTCCCGGGCACAGGTGAGGTGCCAAACGCATGTTATTTGGAGACTGAACAGAATCTGAATGCCTGGAGATGAGCCAGTGTTTGCGGTGCATGAATAACTGCCTCATTCTGTATTGTTCCCTTGGAACTGTTGTCTGTCATGATCAACGCCAGGAGACACCCTGCAATTCCATCTATAAGAGACAAGCCCGGAAGCCCCTATTGCAACCCAGAATTCAGCATAAAGGAGGCCTGTGTGAATGCAGAGCCAGTGGGTGTTTATTATTGGATGGATAACTCTATTATACCTTGCGGTGCAAACTGTAAAAATCAAAGAGATCGTAGAACGTTAGAGCTAGAAAGAGAGTTTAGAGATTCAACCTTCTCATTTTGTAGATAAGGAAACTGAGTCTCGGGTGGGAGGCAGTTGAGGATCAAAAGCTCATTCATTAGCAGCAGTGGCAGGAACTCTGTCTCTGACTTCCAGCCTTATACTCTCTGAAATTCTTTCAATAGACTTGAGATATATATATATATATGTGTGTGTGTGTATATATATATATGTGTGTGTGTGTGTGTCACATATATATGTCATATATATGTCACATATATATCATATATATCTATATATAGCTTAAAGATATACATATCTTTAAGAGAAAAATTGTTTGCTTCGAATATACTATTATTCACTTTACTGTTTATGGTTTCTATTTATAAGAGAAATGGTCTGTAGGAGAGTCTCATGGAATTCAGTGTAGTGGGATAAGTCCTGGAATGTAAGTCTGGAACCAACTATTCTGCTTCTTGGCTGTGCCACCAGCAACCAGATCACCTCACCTTTGCCAGTCAGAGGAACCGGGACAAGTCCCTTCACCTCCTGGGTCCTCAATGTCTACAGTTTAAAAAAAGTAAATCAAAATAAGCAAACAAAAACCAGGTTATTTCTAACAACAAAATTCTAGAATTATCTCATAAATAGGTCAGAATTTACGCTAGTCGAGAGGAAGCTGGCTTAAGGAACAGAATCACTCAGAGTCACAATGGCTGTCCTAGTTAGAACCCCAAGTCTGAGGAGCCTAGAGCCTGAGGGAAACGTAGGATCCTGATCTGGGGGTGGGGGTAGGGAGGCTTTGATGGGTCTTTCCCCTGCTTCCTAACAACTCCATGTGTGGGTCTAAGGGTGGCCGCAGGACAGAGCACCAGCCCAGCCACAGTCAGTCATGAGACTGTCCAAGGTGACACACTGAGGTCCGATGAATGCCAGGGGTCCCCCACACCTAGGTTCCTGCGTGCTGCCACCGGCCCCATCCAGACCCTTCAGGATAACCCTAAACTGAAACTCGACACAGAGACACAGGAAGGATGACATTGGAAGAAACGAGGGACGTGGAGAAGGGGGGAGGGGAGGCCCATGAACTCGCATCTCGTAACAGTTAAGGGACACGTGACTAAGTCCAGAGAGGAGAATGTTATTTTCACTTGGTGCCAAAGGAAAGGAAAGTTGGCGATGGACTCTTGATTCGTTGTAAACATCAGCTGAAATCACTGGGTCGCTGGTGCACAGTACAGCTGTCGGCCGAGGCTTCACCGTCAGGTAAAAAGGAAGCCTGACTTGATAACCTGCTCTAGGCCGGGCAGAACGTGACCTTTGGAAGCAAATATTTTCATGGACTTTTCTGAAAGTCAGAATCACCAGGCCGTGAGGGACCGTAGTGGGTAAACGCCCTCATGGTGGCTGGCTTCGGAGAACAGGGGTCTGGGGGGGAACAGGCATCCAGATCGCTGTAACCCAAAGTGCGGCCCAAGGAAGGCGGCATCAACGCCGCTGAGCCTGGCCTTGGAGCTGCCGACTCTCAGTTGCGCCCCAGAATCAGAACCCACATTTTCACCAGACCCCCAGGTTGTTCCTATGCACATGAAGGCAGGAGATGTGGAGCCTCTCAAAGGCAGCTGGGCTTGAATTTTAATGAACTTAGAGGAAATTGAGAATCCAGAAAAGGGAAGCTTTTTTCATGGGGAGGCCTAAAATAGAAACCCAGATCAGGACTGCGGGAGGCTAGGAAGAGGGCTCACAGGCCCACACAGGTAGCCCCTGCCCTGAAACGCTGCCCTATAGAATAAAAAACAAGTTCAAAGCCCAGGGCTGTTTCTGGGAATGCTGAGAAGCTGAAACCGTGGCCCACACACCATTAGGTGCTCAGGAAGGGGTTTTTATGAACTGATAGGGAAGGTTGCCTACTTCCCCCTACTTCCCGACACCCTTAGCCTAGAAACAGGACCCTGGAGACTCTTTATCCTTGAGGGAAAGGGAGGGGAGGCAGGGAAGAATTTACTTGTTGTGTCATCTGTTTCAAAATAGGGTGTTGCTCAGACTCTTCAGGAAATTGTGGAATTGTAATGTTTCCCTTGCTAATAAGGGAAGCTTTCTAATTCAGGATGATGTGTCTTCAGGGAGTGAGAAGTGTGGTCCTTGTCCTAGGCTAGAAAGATGCTGTTCAGAGACATGGAAGAGCTAGTTCCACAACATGAAAATTGTCAAGGCTAATGCGCCAGCGGATCCTTTCCTGCAGGGACTGAGATCGGCAGGGAAGGGCTCTTGAGTCGGGCTCTGTGTCTCTCTTGTATCAAACGAGGCATCTGCCTCCTCCTGGCAGAATCCTGATCTCCTCAATGCAGCCTCAGCCCCGAGGGGGGATGTTTTATAAAAGCCATGAACCCCTTCAGGACAGCTAGCTGACTGATTTCAAAGATCCTTTTAGCTTTAACTCTTAAGCATTTGGTTAGCACTTACTGTGTCCTAGGCCTTGTTTGAGGCATTTTATGTGTACTATTAGTTCATTTATTCCTCATAACGTAAGGAAAAAGACACTGCCATTAGTACCATTTGACACACCAGGAAACTGTGTCACATAGAGGTTGAGTAACTTGTTCCGGATCACAGCTTAGAATCTGACTCCAAGTTCATCATCTTTATCCTATACCGATCTTCTGACATCAGTGTTTCTAAATCTCAGAGTACCAACAGCAACTCAATTAAGAAGGGTCCCAGCATCATCCAGGAATGCCAGAGAGATCTTAGTAATTGTCAAGTCTATAAAGAATATTTAAATTACTGGTACGTGTATATTTTGGATTTTTTTTTTTTTTTTTTTTTTTTTTAGTTAGAAAGTAAACTGACATCATCACTTCAGCAACAATGAGAGGTTCTTCTTTGGACATAATAGAAATAAAAATTGACATAATTTCTGAATATGTATGTTTTCATGTTTCACCAGCTATGCGAAGCATTGATCATTTCAGTGGGATCCTGAGTTTACCTTGCGGATCTACAACTGAGAAGAACTTGGTAGAAGGATAAGGCAAGAAACCGGAGTGTAGTAAAAGCAGGACCTTGGAGGAAATGATTAGAAGATCTATGTCAGTCATAGAAAACCAAGTGAAGGTTCAGAAACAGTTTACCTTTTAAAAATTTTCATTATAAATGGCAATATTAAAAAGGAGTTTAGCAACAGAAAGGATTCAAATCAGACCTAAAAGAAACATAGGCTATTAACTCCTTTCCTAGAAAACAACACGTCTGAAAAAAGGGAGTTATTCACTCAGCACAAAAGGTGTAAGAGCCAAGTGCTGAGAACACCATCAAGCTACGGACAGGTCCATCTGGAACAGACCCTGGTGGTCTCTGCCCTCCTGGACTGGGAGAAGAGCTGTACCAGTAGTCACGGGAAATGCATTGTTATCCTGGGAGAAGGGAAGGTAAACATTAGTGTCCCCCCAGATTTTCATACTCAAGAATGTCTACTCTTTTCTCCTGTTCCTCTGGCCTCATGTTTTTAAATAGGTTGCCCGTTGTATTAGTTTTCTAGAGCTGCCATAACAGAATACCACGGACTGGAAGGCTCACATAATAGAAACTTATTTTCTCACAGCTCTGGAGGCCAGAAGTCCAAGATCAAGCAGCCGTCAGGGTTAGTTTATGGTGAATCCTCTCTTCCTAGTTCACAAATGGCCACCTTCTCTCTGGCGCCTCACCTGCCCTTTATGCTGTGGTTGTGTAGAGAGGGAGAGAGCTCTCTAGGCTGTCTTCCTCTTGCATAAATGCACGCGTCTGTCAGGCCTTACCCATAAGACCTTAGTTAACCTTTATTACCTCCCCATGGGCCCTATCTCTACACAGAGTCACATTGGGCATTAGAGCATCAACATAGGACTTTGCAGGAGACATAATTGAGTCCACAACATCTACCAAGTGAAGTATGTTAAGCAATAACTCATTTTTAATGGGACAAATTAATTAATAACTTCAAAAGAGAGCTTCTGATAAAATAAGATAATCAGTATTACATTCAGCCCAAAGCATAAACACAAACAAAAATTTCCCATTTCGTGTTAGTTGTACATGTCTTATGAGTGTGTCACAATTAATGTTAAGTAGATATTTTGAAATATGGAAATAGTGTGTCAGGCTCTATATTGCCATCCTGTATGCCTTAGGTGTCCAAGGACCTTTGATTGATCAGCCTCAAAATCTTGACTCTCTTATTTTTAAAAAAGTTCCCGCTACTTCAGTGAGTACCATGTATGTTACCAAGACAAATAAAACACAGTCGAAGAGATAAAACAAGTACACCAGTAGTGTAATACAGCAAAACTGATATGTTACAAAAACTCTTCGAGGGTATAGAAGAAAGAATCATTGCTGGTGGGAAGCTCACAGGTGACATCATGGGAGAGCTGGCCTTTGAGTTAAATCTTAAAGCCGAGGGAAATTCAAGGTGAGGGGACAGGATGAGTCAAGACAAAAGACGTGGGTTTCTTCTAGAAAGACATAGAGTCTCAGCTAGTAGGACTACACAACAGGGAGCCATTGAAGACTGAAGAGTAGAAAAGAAAATCCATGAGAGTTGTGCTTCTAGATCGACATTAATCTGGAAACAGGCTATTGGATACATTGGACAGGAGGCAGCCGAGAGTCTGGAGTCAGAGTCGCCTTTGTCATGCATTGGTAATTACCCAGGAGAGAGCGAGAAGGGCCTGGATTTGAAGGGCGACTGTAGTCCGAAAAGGACAGAACAGATGCTGGGGTCATTGCAGAGATTCTACCAAGATGAATGTTTGTTTGTTGTATGTTTGGAGAGCAAGAGTGAGAGAGAAGTCAGAGGTGCTGCTCATGTTTGTAGAGATGCATTACATCAAGGGAAGAAAACCTCTGTGGAGATGTTTTAACGCAAGACCTACTACATCAGTGACTTCCAAGCTGAGGCTTTACCAAAACGCCCTGGGTATAATTGGGGGTGAGGGCAGTTGGGGCTTTTCTTCCTTGGGCTGGAGCATCTTCTTTTTTTATCTGTTTTATAGGTGAATTCCACATGATATTTCACAGGGAACAAAAAGGAGACCGCTACTCTAACACGTTTGAGAATCATTTGGCTGAAGGCTCCCACACTGATATTCCAAAGCATGACAGTTCTCCAAAATGTTACCCCAAACCTTGTTCCCATCCATGTCTCCTACGCGGCTGCCCGATGGTGCACACACCTGCCTCGGGGCCGGCCAGCCTGCTGCGTGTGCCGAGCCCCTGACCTGCTGGCTCCTCCGAAACAGCATGCCCAACGATCAGGAGCTCAAAATCTCCAAACAATTGATACTCCTCTGAGGGTTATTTTTATGCTTCCTGTTCCTTGTCTGAAGATATTTTTGGCCCCTTCTTAGGAAATAAGGAAATTCCTCTGTTGTCTCGGTTATTACCTGGGGGTGCTGAGGACAACAAACAAAGGAGTTTTGGAAAGAGGATACGGTGGTAGTGAGGAGACCAGCAAACTGGTATCTTTTGATCCTCACAGGAATGGTCAGATGTTTGCTCGGCTGCTTTTTTTTTTTTTAATCCAATTATTCCATTGCCATAAACATCACCTTCTTCCAAACTACAGTTTCTAACCTACACTCGGAGCTAAAAAAGATGCTTCTTACTTAGTCTCACTCTTCCCTCCCTTCACGCACTATTGGACCCATCAGTGGTCCTTTGTCTCCAAAGGTCAAAATGCCTCCATATGAATGTGATGTTTATGAAAAGGGAGAAAAATAAATATTAAAAACTGTACTTTATCTTCACTTTCTCACTGAATTAAAAATAGTGATACCTTAAGAATTTCACAGTGTCCTGAAGGCAAACTTCCGCCTGTTTTGTTTAGGACGTATATGCAGAACGTGGGGAACGTGGGGGGAGAATTGATCTTCCAATGAGTTAGGAAAGCTCTCTGTATCTCTCATCCCATAGCTTGAAGAGTTTGGCTTTTAAAAAGCTATTGATAGGGTTGCCTGGGTGACTCAGTTGGTTAGGCCACTGCCTTCGGCTCAGGTCATGATCCTGGGGTCCTGGGATCGAGCCCCCCATCAGGTTCCTTGCTGAGCGGAGAGACTGCTTCTTCCCTTCCTGCCATTCCCCCTGCTTGTGTTTGCTCTCTTCCTCTCTCTCTCTCTCTCTCTAATAAATAAATAAGCTTAAAAAATAAATAAAAATAAAAAGTTATTGACATTAGGGGCACCTGGCTGGCTCAGTCAGAGGAATGTGAGACTCTTGATCTTGGGGTCATGAGTTCAAGCCTCACATCGTGTGTAGAGATTACAAAGAAAAATAAATAAGCTTAAAAAAAGGCTATTGATAGAGGACAGATGTTATTTACAACTGCCATATATTGGGATTTCCAATGACTACTAACTCAAATGAAAAATAATCTTAATACTTACAAAGCTTCCATGGTTTATAAGGCTTATTCCTACATATTTCCACCTTCATTCCTTGCAGCCATGTTACAAACCAGGCAGGCCAGGCATTACTGATCTAATTTACAGAAACATGGAGATGTCAAATGATTTTTCCAAAGCCTCATAGCAATTAACCTTACTGAGACCAAAGGAAATTTTATACAGTTATAGACTGTGGAGATGGAAGAGCCTAGGAATCATTAAACCACTAATGTCATTGAAAGAGAAGGAAACCAGAGCCAAAAGTTTAGTCACTTCCCCAAGGTCCCACAGCAAGTTTCTAGACCTGGGGCCAGAACCAAGTTTTCTGACCCTTGGAACAGTCCTCTTGTCCTGCACCAAAGTGTGGATGCCATCACCAGAACCAAGACGAGGGATGAGAAACACCTGGTGACCCGTGAGTTAGGACATGAAAGTTGCTGGATCAGACAAAAGCATATCTGTGTTTACTTTATTATGTCTTATGCCACCACATATGCCTTAGTCCTGAGTAATTTAAGTACTATAATATTAGAAGTTCTCTTAGGCTTTTGATCATGATACTTATCCCAATTTTGAATTTAATTTATAACCATATCATTCATACCTTTTCTTTCATTTCAGAGATTTTTGCATTGGCCCCATAGGGCTCTTGGCCCTATTCTCACCTGTGCTTAGAAAGAAGTCTTTCAAGTGCAAGATTTCAGAATTTCTGGCTAGCGTTTTCTAATGGTCATAAAAAATAAACAGCAAGTCCTGGATCTTAAAAAGAAGAAAGAAATAAAAAAAAAAAGATCTATTTCAAAAATGAACAATGACCCTTTTGTTTCAAAACAATTGAAGAGCTAATTTTAAAAATTCCCAGACCACATCGTGTCTGCCATTCCCCCTGCAACACGATCATCCTTCAGGTTTCCACATGACTTTAAGAAATTCCCCTGCCATGAAATACAACAATAGTAACATGAGAAATTAACAAGGAAAATGAAATGTGGGAGAGCACCGAAGTGCTCTCCACTGGCAGTCACACCCCCTGGGACCTTCCCAACCCGCTTTGGAACAGTTCAGAGTTTCAGCCT
Source organism: Martes martes (assembly GCF_963455335.1). NCBI lineage: Eukaryota > Metazoa > Chordata > Mammalia > Carnivora > Mustelidae > Martes > Martes martes. Next base: position 20,384,012 of record NC_137893.1, read on the forward strand.
CCCCACTTCATTAATACCCCATTTTTCAAATAAAGTCTGCCAATGTCCAGCAGAACTGCAGTTGGTGAAATCCAGGGACTGTCCTATGTGTGGCATCTGCTCTGATGGGCCCTGACTCTAATAACGAGTGTTTCAGGGGTTGGGGCAGCACCTGTGGTCAGCAAAATAGAAATGTGTACAGGAGGCAGGACAGTTCATAACTGCTGCCCACTCCATGGTCCGTTTTCCAAATGGCGGGTGCCGTCATCCCACGTCTTCCCCCCTGGTCTGAGGAGGATCCTCAGTATGATGAGAGTGATACTGTATTTAAGGTGACACAAATATCTTTGTAGGGTTAGAGTAGTAATCTTTATGGGGGAAGTATAATGTTCTTTGTAGGGTGTTAAAAATCTCTTGGTTTTATTGAAGGGTGGATTCTTGTTACTCTCAAAGAGTATTCGTGATGATTTTGGCAGATGAAGCACATTTTTCCTGTGACCTGTGTTTTTGGACCTGTAATATATCAAAATGTTCAGTGAAAATAGCCATTTAGTGGTTTGGGGTTTTTTTTCTGTAGCACATCTTTTCGTCTGCTCTTCCATTTTAATTATTCTGAAAGCTAACAAGTCTGGGACTCTTTTTTTAGTTTTAGGACATTATATCTTCATCTCAGATGATCTAAACTGTGTTTTGATTTTCCTTTGATTATAATCTCTCTCCTTCTTTTTAATCTGCTAACATAAGCTCATATTCGACTAGAAGATTTGCTTTCTCCTCAAGTTCATGAGTCAGCATAGATTTCCTTCAAGCATAGTTCAAATCATCTAAGAAATTCACAGACTTCAAAAAGGAAAAAAAAAAAAAAAACTGAAATAGTAGTTGAGGCCTTAAATGAGAATAGTTTTCTGCTCTACTTCAGCCGCTCAGAGACCAGGCTATTGACAACAGAGTATTGAAAAAGAAGTTCACCAGGTTCTTGCTTTAATTCTTGATGGGTTCTAAGTAAATTAAATCAACCTTACAGCTACTCAGAGGGCCAGAAAATCAGGTGTTTCTACCACCATTCTTCTGCTCATCTCACTGTGGGGAAATTTCACTAGATAGCAGAATGAAAAAGGATAAAATAAAAATACTCTTTTTATAGTTGAATGGCATTCTCCCTATGCATAAATTATAACTAGGAAATTATTGTCAATTCCAAACTTCCTAAGTTCAAAGCCACATGAGAGTCAGTCTTGGAGTTCTGGTGAGCACTAAGAATTATTGAGGCTTTTAGTCATACTTAACACTTACTTCAGAGTTTAGGGGATGCCTCCAATATTATCTACAATGTTTGGAGAGAGAGAGAAGTGTCTCTGTGGGAGTATAGTGTAAGCAAGAAGGTTGCCGAAGATGTCACTTTAGTTTAATCGTGATATGAAACTAATCTTTCCAAAGAAGGTCCCAGAAAGTAGAAAAATAGAAGGTCCATCTGGTGCCTTTACTGAGGTAGATTACCAGGAATGGAATCGGTCTGCTTTGAGCAATAAAACAAGGGAAGGCACAAAAGGTTGAGCCTCTGCATCTTATGGGGAATGACTAAAAAATGCCAAATGCTTTTCCAGGATTTCAGCTTTAGCTTTCCTCCTCCTTCAAAACAAAACAAAGCCCACTTCTACGTAATAGTCTCCACCTCTGAAGAACCACTCTTGATGTACATTCCCCCACTCCCATGTTAAAAGTAATCTCTCCTTCACGCTCTCAGCATCTCTCTGTACCTCTCCTCTTACATTATGATTCTCAGTACATTCTTCCTACCTTATGCTAAGATGCATATGCCCCCATTAAGCCCGTGGAGGCCAGCAGTGTCTGTGATTCATTTTCTGATTCCCCAAATTGCCCAGTCAAGTGCCTTCAGTATGAAGGGCTTTAAAAAAAAAAAAGTTTAGGCATCCATCACTTAACTCAAATGCATGCTCTGTGCCACACCCGAAACTGGGCCCCAGGTGAACAGTGTTACGTGAAACAAGACAGAATGAATAAATGACCATACCAAATGCTGAAAGCCAAAACAGTGCTGAGATTTTCGTTTGTGGCATGTGTACGTTCTGACATAATTCAGTCTATAATCCGGACGGCCAAATCGACATTCAACTTGACATCAATAGTGAACCACGACGTCCCCGGGCTCTTCATTCCAGGAGCTCTGCGCTGCGGGTGAGAATGCCTTTTAAGCTAAAAGCTTTGTCTTTCCCACTGTATATGGAAAAATTGACTATGCGGTTTCATAGAGAAGGTCTAGCAAAGAAATGTTTATATTGGAACAAGCCCCATCTCTAAATCTGGGCTTGTTGCTGAATGGTATTTTGTTTCCTTGGATCAGGGAAGGGGTCTGGAAACATCTGTAACTAAAGTATTGTTTTAAAATCAGCACAATTTTTCCCCCTCAAATGATAGATAACAGAATTACTTTAAATCAAACACGCTCAGCCTCCCCCCTCTATTTCCTTTCATAAGTGTGTATTATTTTGTTGTCATGAGCGTGGCTGCACACACAATAGATTTGTAGCATTTGAGTCATTGTCTGCTCCTTTGCAGTCATTTTCTTCTCATGTTACTTTGTATACTTTACCTTCACTTTTATAACTGTGCTGGAACAGAGTAGCTATTAGGATTATCGTTGTTATTTGGGGCCAAATTTTAAATGCTACAAAAAATATCAGATTGTAAAGTGATTCTGAAACTATCCTCAAAACTTTTACTGAAAAAAAAAGTGCAGACTATTTGTGCCATTTATAAATATAAATGAATGAAGTAAAGTTTTAAATTGGGCAGTATTTTACCAAATTACAAAATAAAATGTTTAGGGATGGGAAGTTGGGAACAAATCCCCAAATAACAAGAAACAATCCCAAATAACATGAAAAGAGTGGAAATTTTATGCCAATTTTGAATATCATTCGTGTTCTAGAAAGAATTAAAGTGGTTTATGGAAAGTTCATGATCTTAAAATTAAAGTTTTGTTAGTATAGATTTACCATTTATTGGAAAAGTTTTTCATTTTGTTTTGTTTTGTTTCCTTTTAAATTAACTCCCCACATTATGGAACTAAATGTTCAGTATTTTCTAAATATTCCTTTCCCATGCTTTCTATAAGTACTTGGTGTTTGATATATTTGTTTATTTATGAACTGTTTGAAAATGGCCCTGTCATCAGAGTCTCTGAACAGAATTTGATCTGGCCCTGAAGATTCATTCTTCTGAGCTTTTTAGGTGCTTGATACGTAGCAGAAATGTAAAATGTTTGTTTCACAAATTCTACCTCTCATGTTCTACAGATTTACAAATAAGAACACTTGGAGGGAGAGTTTCATTGTCCATTGTCTCATAAAATTTGTTTTATAAAATATATCAGTGACAGTGTGTAGTTTTAACAAGCATTGCTAAATTTTGAGACTGTCCCAAGCCCTCTGTGGGATTTAGCCTCCTTCAGTGCTGAAGGACAAAGGTGTCAGTTTCGTGGCTCCGTCAAAATTACAGTGATGGTATTTTATTAGAACAATTTATGGGTCATAGTCTTCCTGTTGGTTGGGGCCAGACATGTCAAGCTGCCATACATTCTTCCTAACCAGACATCTGCTTCTGATTCATAAGGGGAAACACCTGCACACATTACTGATGTATATTACACAAAGGGGCATCCTTTCCCAAGGCCCATTGTCACTTACCTCAAATGGAACAAAGGAGTGTCAAGGACACAGCTGGATGTCGTACAATCTGCTTCTAACAAGGGTTATCATCTACACTATTTGCTTCACAGTCCATTTCTATCTGCACTACATAGAAACTGTTAAAAATTGAAACACCAGCTACAAATTACTACATTTAAATTAATAATAATTGCCATATGCCAAATCAGGTCATTACAAAGGGCTGACAGGCAATGTTTCCTATCCCGATTGAGCGCCACCAGCAAAGCAAACCTGAAAAAGGCTTAAAAGCATCTTCTCCCATCACCTACTCCCACTTCTCCCCACACCTACCCCTTCACCCACCCTGCCCGGGGAGTGGTATTCAGACATTTTGATGATGTCACCAATCACCTGCAAAACAAGAAGCTGCTACTAGTGGGATAACTTCAGTGAGATTCTTGACAAATCGGATAAGCATGAGCAGAGTCTATTTTTATCCCAAGATCGACCCGTGAAAGGCAGAGGAGGACAGTGTGGGCCTGTCTGTAGCCCCAGAAGAGATGCGAGCTTCCATAATACCCCTGCAATTCTCAACATCATTTTCTTCATCATCATCGAGAAGTGTGGTTTAGTGGAAGGAGCACCGTGGGTTGCATTGACACGCTCTAGGCACACAACTTCTGATAAGTCCCTTACTTCTCCAGGTCTCAGTTCTCCCACACTTAAAAGGAGGGGCGAGACAAGGGAATCAGTGAGATCCTCACCAGCCCTTAAGTCCTGTGATTCTGTATACCAGCCTACGTTCAGTGCATCTATGTCAAGCACCTGCGGCGCAAGGTGCTGAGAATACAGTGACAAATCAGACGAATACAGTTTCTGTTCTTGGAGGGTTAAGTCTTCCGGGGAGGAAAGATAGTGAACCGGTAACTTCAGGTGTCGTTGCTGAGCTGCGTGCCATAGAGAAAGAGTGACGGCCCCCAGCGGGGCCCCCAGTTAAAACAGACCATCGTGACACAGACATAGCTAAAAAGAAAGGAGGAAACTACTCGCTGTTGAACCCCTTGCATGCCCTTCCACTGGACTCTAAATGCACAATAGTAGCTACTCTTCACAACTACTCTAGGAGATAATACTGTGCCTTTTTCAGAAAGGGAAACTGAGACCTCACGTTAAATAGCCTGGGTGGTAGAACCAGAACTGGAAGCCAGATGTTCTCATGCTTTCTGCTCCTCCAAGTTGTCTCCGAAGGCCTGTGGCTATAGGGAATTACGGCTGCTGTAAGGAAGAGATGGTAGCATATCACATCACTGCACATGGGAGATCGATCGGCAAGGTCTAAATGCGGGGGGTATCCTACCTGCGAGCATCTTTGGAGGAGAAATTGATGCACTCACTCAACAAATACTTCCTGAGTGGCTGCCAGAGGCAGAGTTACCAAATGAATACACATGTGTACTTCTAAAAATGCCAAAGAGTAGATTTTCATCATGTTCTGACAACTAGGGGGTGCAAAATCTAAAGAAAAATATGTACCTGAAGGTACATATTTGTATGTAGAGAGAGAAAGAGAATTTGTAAGCTATTGGAAGAATAAGAAAGAAAAGAAAACACATTTGAGGGAACTTTCCCCCTGCCTATGAGATGTTCTTTATTTCCTCATTGAACGATTGATTGACTGCAATTGTATTGAGAAACCTATCAAAATCGGTTACTTGAAAAATATCCTACTTTTGAATATAAACTCTTATCTATTTGGATTTCCTGGAAATGTGCTCCATCAACTGAACTGGGTCGGGGGAAATGTCACTTTTCCCAGATTGTTATAAATTATGATAGAAGGGGTCCGAATATGTGAAGTGCTGTCTATCTTTAGATAGTGCACTTTCAATCCGCAGATGGATAGAATTCAATTTGCTAGCTCTTTCCAGTCTGTTACTAGCTATTCCAAAAATATATCTTGTAAAAGGCCTTTGTATCCATGCTTTCTCCTGACATAGGCCCTAGTGGGACTACTTAAAAATCTGTTGTCACTGCCACATTAATGTTTAGAATAATTATAGCTAAAAAGACCTTTCCCCTTCAACAAAGAATAGTTCTCTCCTAAGAGCTGATTAAATTTTTATGAAATGGAATGTTGAGCTCAGGATGTTGGAGGAGATAATTGGTGTTGTCATAGTTTTGCCTGTTTTCAGAGGCGATGGCTAAGAAAGGCTGAGGAACAGGGCTATCTAGGAAGGAGACACACGGCTCCCCACCAACAAAGACAGTGAGGAGGGGGCCATGAGCCAGGTGTGATTAAAAAGCAACTGGATATAAATAATCCTAAACTTATGGCCTAAATTTTGGCTCAGTTCACATAGCCACAGTAATTTCTGGTATCATGTTTAATAATTTTCTATCAAAAGCTGAGTTTCCTTCTGTTTCAGGGTTTTAAAACCACCATAATTGGTCAGTTAACATTTTTTTTAATGAGCCTTCAAAGATTCGGTAAAAGCAACTTGGATATTTGAAAGAGGCCTTGGCCTAGAACGGGCTGAAAAAGAAAGTCAACCAGATGTCACTTCACACATCTGCTGGACTGTTAAATGGTCCCCAGATAAAGAGCTGGCCGGTCAGTTCTTTCCTACTGCTGCTTGAGTACCTTCTCCTGCCATACTCCTGGGAGTGATGGTGGGCTGACTACTCTGCACCTGCTCTCCTCCACTCCCCACCCACATCCTAGCCTGGCCCCTGCCTGCCTGCCTCATGCAGAGGCTGAGGCTTGCAGAGCCTTCCAGACCGCAGTACTCATGTTCCCTTGCCGAACCAGAACACAGGAGAAGGGACAGGTGGGGTAGTTTTGCCCTGTTCCCTCTCTGCCTTAGGCACTGCTTCCCGGCAGAAGCTGTGGCCCCCACAAGACAAGACGTTGGCTTTCATGGTGGCCACAGTTCTGGCCTCCACCTAGGTTAGTGTAACAACTATTTTTGACTCGTTGGCCCTAGAGGGGGTAGATTCGTGTTCCCATTGCTTCTCCGTTCCTTGTGCTTGAACTTCCCCACACTTCATTTGAACCCCTAAAGTGAATTCTGTTTCCTGTAGGGCCCCTGACTGACTATATCAATGGACAGGCTGTCTTTTGAAATTTATGGTTTTTTTCTATTTCCTTTCTGGTGGGGGAACACTTTCCAAAAGCATCGGTTGTAATTAGCTGTTTTAATTCACAAACTATTTGACTTTCATGCAAGGGAATGATGAAGAAGAGATTATACCAAAAAAATTTAGCAAACTCTGAGAACGTGATCTTAAATTTCACAATTCCGGTTCATTTGGTTTGAGTCATTGCTCAATCTTTCCCTAGTCCCCTTTTCAATTCCAAGCCAGCTGGAGAGGCCAACCACAACCTCAGCTTATGGGTCACTCTGCCGGGTTCTGCCGATCTAAATTCAGAGGTGGTGGGATGCCCACTTATTCGCTGTCTTGGTCTCTGAGAAAATGGTTCTCTGAATTTGGACCCCAGCTCCCCCTTTTAGAACAGAAAACTAGCCTATAAGTTCTCTTTCTTGAATTTTAAAATTTTGTTTCTCTGTATTGGAAAATGGGAGTATTGTGCACTGTTCTGAGAATTTACCTCTGCCTTAAATTTGTCCATCCCAACTAGAATAAATAAGCCCTCCAAAAGTACTCCAGATTGCACAGGTAGCATAGGACATGTAACTTTACTGCTGAAATAAATTAGTTAGTGGAAATCAAATTAAGTAGGCTTTTAAACATTTTAGAAAAACCTAAAGGCTGAAACATGCTTTAACTAAGACAGACATATAGACATGGGAAGGGTTTTCCCATGAGATGATGTAGCTGCTAGCTGTAAGATGAAAAACAAAGGAAGAACAAATTAGGAAAGGAATGTTCTTATGCTTATTTTTTTTAACTCTGTATAATGACCACGGTACATAGTGAATAACAAGGAAGTTAGGGAAATTATACACAAGCATCTGAATCTATTGTCAAGACATTAGTCACTTCCCACAGATGATGTTTTAGAGACCTCACCAGGTCTAGACATGGAAATCCAATATCCAGTCAACCTAAGTGAAAGCTTTTGTTTTTCTTTCTTTTTTTTTCTTCCTTTTATTCTTTCATGAGCATTTGTGTGCCCTCCATAGAATTTAAGAAATAAAATATTGCATATATATTGCAGATATATATATATGAAAGATATATGTTTATATCTTTCCTCAATCCCATTCCCCTCTTTGGCCCTTAAACAACCCGATTTCTTAGATTCCCATTCATATCTTATACTTTTCTTTATATGTGCGTGTCCCTATATAACATACAGTATAATATTATTTTGTATGTTTCTAAATGCAATATAAATGTAGTGTTTCTGTTCTGCAGCTGGCTTTTTTCCCTCAGTATTATATTTACAAGATTCATTCATGGTTGAAGATCTTCACTTGTGAGATTTGTCCAAATGTTCTCCAAACTTTCTACACTATTTACCCTCATTTAGTTCATTCTTTACAGTTTGGGATCTACTTTTTTCGAGTAACATATTTTCAAAATCTACCTGCTATTTGCTAATGATGATGATAGGTGATGAAGATCCAAAGATGAACACGCCACTGTTCCTGTTCTCAAAGATCTCACAGTGATTTCAGAGAGGCAGGAGTGCAAATTAAAAACTATAATAGCATGTTCCGTGTGCTCTAATGAGATATGTGCTGAGTGGCATGGGAACATAGAGGAAAAACGACTGAGTCTAAGACTAAGGAAAGGATTCATAAGTGATGGAAAGGAGAAAGACCCCAAGCCTCTTGTGCAAAGTCAAGGTGGTCAAAAGAATGGTATATTTGGGAGAGGAAGGAAATCCATAGTTTAAGTAGAGCAGAGGGAGCAGAGTTTAAGTTCACCCTAAAGGACAGGTTGGGGTTGGATTATGAAAAAGGAACATTGTGCATCATGCTAAATAATTTTATGTACTCATGTAAGCAATGAATGAAGAGTCACTGGGAGTTTTAAAGCAGACAAGTAGCACAAGTTTTCTTAAAATTAATTCTGGTAATAAAGAATGAACTGGAAGGGAGAAAGTCTGGTGACCAAGAGAGTAGGGTGGAGATAATTGTAATAATTATCCTGATCCTGAACTAAATAGTGGTAGTGGGAACAAGAGGAAGACCCATCTTGATAAACTTCTCAGAGGTAGAATATAAACTCTATGAGGTGTAGTGTACAAAGGGTGGCTGGACGTGGGAACAGTCTAGCCCAGGTGGAGGCAATGAGAGGCACTTTGTGTAGAGAGAATTTTAAAACAATAATAAAACTTGCTGAACCACAGTCTGCTTTTTATTATCCTCATGTGCCAGCATTTCCAAACAATGTCAATGAGAAAATTCTCCTCCCTCAAAAAAATCGTTTGTTGTCTAAGTTCTACGCAGTTGCTGTGGTTACTGTTGAGTTTAAATAATATAACAAATATGTCAGCCTCAAATTAGCACATTCCAGTTACTTAACCTTTAATAAACATTGCCTTCTACACAGAAATTAATTCGGAGAACTTCCAGTCCTACAGTCCCCCTAGTACAGATGGAGGTATTAATTTAGAGAGTAAATTTATAACAGTTCAGAATTGTGCAAGGCCCTTTCTGACTTGAGACTCTGAGCTCTGTGGCACTCCATCTGTCTCCATTTAAGCCACAGATTTGAGATAAACAATGATAGCACAGTGGTTGTGAAAAGGAAGAGACAGAACTTGGGTACTTAAATGTTATTCTGTGTGCAAACCATTTTCTGATCTTTGCAGAATTTATTCTTTTGGAAGCATTTCCAAAAATTATATTACTGCCAAATGTATTGATAAAATTGAAAAGTCTCACTCCATTACTTTTTTTCCTTTTATGTTCTATCATCTCTATCTGAGATATGATATAAGAAGAAAAATAGATTAGGAGAGTATATAATAAGGTTACTGTGGGACACAGTCAACTCCCTATGCCTACAGAACTGGAGATGGCTTCTCTCACAGGCACTTGGAAACAAGAGCATGGCATAAAAGAGTGAGATCAGGGTTGTGTAGAGGGATTTGGGAGTCACGAGAATATAGACAGAGGATGAAACTGTGGGTGAGGTTGACATCACAGAGTGCATTGATAGAAAGAGCTAGAAGGAGGTGATCCTAGAGAACATCAATAGTGTGGAGGCAGCAGAGGAAGAGGAACAGCCCTCCCTTCCTGCCACTTCATCCACCCCACCCCACCCCCAAAACACTGAGAAAGATAAGCAAGAGAAAAACCTGAAGACAGGTTGTCCTGGAAACCAAGAGAAGAGAGAATTTCAAGGAGGGAATTTGAACCATGTTAAGTACTAGAATGAGAACAAGTAAGACTGGAAAAGCAAAAGTCACAAAGACATCACCCGACAGCTTTATCAGTTCTGCCCTGGGTCCTCTGACAGCTCTCCAGTGGCACAGTGGAGACAGAAGCCAGGCGACGGATAGAGGCATGGGTTGGCATGAAGAACGCAGAGCCAGAGTGATTGAATTCTCTCTCACTCATGAAGTTTGGCTGAGCAAAAGAAGAGGAGAATGAAAGGGAAGTAGAGCTGAGGGAAGGTATTCTTAGAATCTGAGCCCCAGGGAGGAAGTCACAGCTCATCCAACACAGGACCCAGGACCTAATTATGCTCTGGCTTTCCTCACCCCTGTGGGTGCAAATTGCTGGATGGTGTGTGAGAGAAGGAAGCCAGGTGATGGTAGGGTCAGATGTATGGGTTCCAGAGCACAGAGAGAGGGCTAATCTCTTCTAATATGAGGAACGCTATCTCATCTGAGATGAACAGAGGAAATCAGAATGAGTTAAAATTAAGATGCGGGGACACGTGGGTGGCTCAGTTGGTTAAGGGTCTGCCTTCAGTTCAAGTCATGATCTCAGGGTCCTGAGATTGAGCTCTGTGTCAAGCTCCCTGCTCAGCAGAGAGTCTGCTTCTCCCGCTGCCCCTCCCCCCATGCTCGCTCTCTCTTTCTCTCTCTCTCTCTCAAATAAATAAATAAAATCATAAAAAAAAGATTAAGATGAATTTTGAGGAGAAGAAAAATAGATAGTATGAGATTTTCCACTGAATGACCTCTATTTTCTCATTGAAAGAGGAGGCAAGATTATCTCCTGAGAATAAATGGGTACAGTTGAGGTTTGGGATGTATTTCTCCTTTCCTACTAATTCACAATAGCATTTCTTCAGTGAAGCATAAACCCGTGAGGAAGAAGGTAAGGAAAGAAAAACAGGACCGCCATCTTGAGCAATCCAGGGTAAGGGTAGCACTGAAGGACTGGGAGGATTGCACGACAGAAGCACACATTTATTAGCGAAGGAAACTGATGGGACATCCCAACCAGTCAACCTGCCCAAGGAAGCAGCACTGCCTTCCCTATAGAGGAAAGGAAGCCACTATAAGTTTATAGACAATTAAGCCTCCCTGTTCCTAGTGAAAAGAAAAGGCAATTTAGTCAGACAATTGCAAGACTGTGGGGCCATTAAAGTGGTGACGACCAAATTGGAATGTCTATAAAAAGCACTTAACTCCATGCCTGGTGTCCGTCAATAAATATTAGCTATTATTACTCATTAAAACCCAGTGGAAGATGACAGAAATGTCTGCCATCTCACAACACTGATTCCTGCCAAGTGGTGAAGGAGTCATGTAAAAATCCCCCAAATGCCTGTAACTCTGAAGTCATTTCTCTCTGCTTGTTCTTCTAGCCCTTCTACACCGTATCTCTTCCTTTCTTGGAAATGTGTCCAAGGCATTTGCCCCAGTAAATTAAATAAAACTGAGTCAGCTTCGAGATATATTTAAAAAAAAAGAAAGAAAGAAAGAAAGAAAGAAAGAAAGAAAGAAAGAAAGAAAGAAAGAAAAAGGAAATCTGGCCAAGGCTGTGTTGTGTAACCGTAGCTTGGAAGGTGGGGAGTGAAAAGAACAAGTTACATGAGATGAAGTGACGAGGAACCAGGGCAGAAAGCCAGGTGTTAGCAGATTTTTTTCAAGAAAATCAAAGGAAAAAAGGCACCACTAATGCCCGATTATGTTATAGAAGTGCAATCACTACTACAAATGAGCAACTTACAAAGTATTTAAAGGAAATTTTCAAGGAGACAATTAAAGAAATTTTCATCAGTGTTAGTGAACATAATCATCCCCAAATCCTACATTTCAAAAAGAAAATCTTTATGGCCATAGGGCTCTAAACTTTCTCGTTTGATCCTTTCAGTTACACAACTAAAGAGAGCCAAGGGTGGTAAATACATCATCACAGCCCGAGTCTGCTGGTACCTCCATTCCGAGTAACATTTGATTGAGTACCGGCTTTGCAGAGTTGTTTGAAATCTTTGGGTGGAGCACGGATTTCCCTGCCCAAGAGAAGACTCAAAAGTCTCCTAAAAAGTGTTGAGGAATAGCCACATTAACGCAACATCATTGCTGTGATACATACCTCTCCACCTTACAGAATTAAAGAACCTGGCTTAACTCTGATCAGTACAGCTCTGTGCTTCTCAGAATTCCTCAGAACCTAAATCCTTGTCTCTATGTCACTGGAGATTACATTGAGAGCTGGAGTGTTTGGCATGCAGGCCAAGCCACGGCAGACTCAGGTCCTAAGCCATAAGCACAAACGACGCTTCAAGAGCCAACGAGGAGAATCTAGCTCCACAGTCTGTGTTTAGTGATGCTCTAGTTTGATGGTGCTAGTTATAAGAAGAAATACCTTTCAACCGGATAAACCTCTGAAGAATGTTGAAACCACTTTCCTAATCGAGCTATGGTGAAATCACTGTCAAAATCTAAAACTTAACTTCACCTATTGAAATGTAGGGAATTTCAATGACGCAAACAAGAGCTTAAAGAGACCCAAGGGAGGATACAGGGGTAATTCTGTCCACATTCAAGTAAAATCAATCAAGAAGTCAACTTCTTGCTAACTGTTACACATTACAGACTGCCTTTAACTTATTTGGGCACTCTGACACAGCTTTGTATACGAACAGACAGGATGTGTTAAGCCCTTCCTGAAAAAGTATAGAGTCAAACGTTACCAACAGCTTAATTCAGGACTGCTTTCCATCCCAGATAGTCTGTCTTTTATTTCTATAGACACAGAAAAATGGCCTGTGAGATGCCTACCCATGTCATAAACTCATGCATTCTCAGAAGTCATTCCTTCCCACAAAGGCTAACTTGATATTTCTGAATACATTAAATTAAACCATTGGTCCTTCCAAATAAAAGGCCTCTGAATACTGATTCTTAGGTCTGCCCAAGTTTTAAGCAGATGGAAGTCAGGATTGCACAAGACCCACAGACTCAGTGTAAAGGCACCAAGTTTTAGCTTTTATGTGAGGATAATATTCAATCTTAAGGTGACTTTTATTATTCGATTTTTAAAAAGTGGAATTCTCTAAAACCTAAACTACAGCTAAAATCATTGTTGCGGGGTGCCTGGGTGGCTCAGTGGGTTAAAGCCTTTGCCTTAGGCTCAGGTCATGATCCCAGGGTCCTGGGATCGAGCCCCGCATCGGGCTCTCTGCTCGGCAGGGAGCCTGCTTCCCCCTCTCTCTCTGCCTGCCTCTGCCTACTTGTGATCTCTGTCTGACTTGTGATCTCTGTCTGTGAAATAAATAAATAAAATATTTTTTTTAAAAAAATCATTGTTGCCTGGAAACAAGGAGAAAAGTGGATTCATTATATACATACAAAAACCTAAGCAGAGAGAGAATTGGATGTGCATTGTTAAATTTGAAGAATACTAATTTGGAATGTAGCAATGACTCTGGATACAAGCAAATCAATTCAGAGAGATTTTGGTTTGGGTTTTGTTTTTTGTTTTTTGTTTTTTTTTGATGCTTTCCACATCGGTCCTCAGTACATTAAAGCAAAAGCTGATGAATCAAAATTCTAGAAGTCTAATTCAGAAAGCAAGATGACTGAATATTTGTAAAATGTTGGCAAATCCTTGGTTGAAGACACAAAGCAAATTTCTACAGTGATCACCCCTCCCCCGCCCTGTGCAGTGTTTTGTTTTCCGTGGCTTCAGCTACTTGAAGTCAACCTCCATTCAGAAGCAGATGATACCATCAGTAGTAGCCTAACGCTGGGTCCCAATGTCTATGTCATTAACCTCACTGCTTCTCATCAAGCAGGCATTTTTCCATCTTACTTCATCCAAAAGAAAACAGGTGAATACAGTACAATATTTTGAGAGAGAGAGAGAGATTACATTCACAGAACTTTTACTACAGTGTGTTGGTATAATTGTTCTATTTTATTATTAGTTATTGTGGTTAATCTCTTGCCGTGCTTAATTTATAAATTAAACTATCATGGGTATGTATGTATAGGGAAAAACATAGTATGTGTAGGGTTAGTACTATCTGCAATTTCAGGCATCCACTGGGGGTCTTGGAATGTATCATCCACAGATAAGGGGGGAGAACTACAGTATTATAGGTCAGATATTATTAGAATAGGTACAGGGCTATAGAGTACGCTGTTTGTAATGGAATTTTATTATAATTAATTCACGGTCATTTGTTGGAGCTGAAGATTAAGGTCTGAGTCTCTCCAAGAGAGACTTCAAGATGGGTCTCACGTGACAACCTCAGACTCCCTGTAAATTTAATCCATTTTTGCCGTTGCTTCTTTCAGTGGGTAGTTGGGGAGCTCAGACTCCTAGAGAATGCTATTTGAGCATTTAAATTGTTTAGTCTATCAGGCTTTTCAACAGAAATTCTGAAGGTTGTAGAGATATAGTATCTATGCAAAAGTAGTGACTTTGGGCCAATTTATTAGCTCCTCTGTGACAATATTTGGAAAACCCAGGGAGATTTTTGTGAACATTTTTAACCTAAAATGGTATTACTTCGCTTGAGTTTACTACACTCAAGGGATGCAGACTGGACTAGACCTCAAAAAGTCATGACTTCAGAATCTTAAGAAAATTCAAAAAATGTTCTGTATGATGACAGTATTGTTAGTTTCAGTTACTGTTCTCAAGGGACTTCTTCATAAGAAGACAAAACTATCAATTGGCTGGATAAATGTTATCCTCTTTGTTAAGAAACAGTCTCACTATGTTATATTATCTTATGAAATAATTAATATTGTGATTATATGATGGACCTCAGGAAATAATGCCTTCTGCAATGATATCAACATATACTGTCACTCCCAGGTCCTTTAAATGTAAGTGGCACATGGGTATACCATACCAATTTCTTCCTAAAGTTCCATCTAATTCTGACTTCTGTGAATGTAAAATTAATCAAGTACACACACATTGATTTTTACTCAAAGCCACATACCACACCGATGATAACAAAGTAAGCAAATGACAATCTATTCTATTCTTTGAAGGCAGAACTAAATGTTATTGATTCATCCAGTCAGTGTTCAAGCAAGAGACAAGCTGTAATAATATAGTAGCTGATGACAGAGAGCTGTAAAAAGTCTACAAATGATTTAATGGAAAGTAATTAGTCAAAATGACAATTGGGCCGAAATAAATTGTTTAAAGAATAGATAGTCCCAGTCAATGTTTTTCATATATTAATAACTTTATGTATTTTAAGTATGTATCTGTACCTTAATAACATTTTTTTCTGGAGTTTAAAGGAAAGATTTTACGTTTTTATCCATTTCAGCCTGCTTTGGACTGTTTGTAGTAGCAAAAATTTAGAAATAACCTAAATATCCAAAAAAGTTGTTGGATTAATATATATTAACCATACACCAGATGGTTAAGAGCTCAAACCCAGGAGTCAAACAAAGGATCCAAATCAATTCATCCTTCCTTCCTTCCTTCCTTCCCTTTCTCTTTTTTGTTTTTATGAGAAGTAGCATATTATAGTGGAGAAAGAACAAAATTTAGGTTTGTCTGAGCTCCTTATACAGCTGTGTATACATTTTTCATCTTCTCTGACCAGCACTTTGTTCATTTCCAAAATGCAGATACTCATACCTAACGCACAGAGTTGTTACAAAGAGCAGATACCATAATGTGGATGAAGCACTTACAATGCTTGGTACATAGGCCCTCAATAAATAATAACTGTGTTATAATTATCTTCATTATTATCATCATTATCCTTGTTATTACCATTAATTTAAAGCCTAGGAACCACCCCAGACAGTACAAGCCCTCTGAATATTCTCAGTTTAGCCACATGTGTTTCTACGGTTGTATGCTATAGGTCAGGTCTTCTCATACGGGCCAGAGTATTCAGTGTGGCATCTAGAAGTTGATTGTAACACTTCTCTTGCTCACACACACATATATAAACATAAACACCATCTTCGCTTAAGAAATTATGGAGGATATTCCAAAAGAAATCAGGCAGACATTTTCTCTGTGGGAAGACCACTCAGCTTTCAAAGTCGCTAAATAACACAGGTCTTGGAATCAGTAACAAAACTAAAATTAACTGTGCTTTCATTCTTAAAATTATCTGCCTTTAAATATTATAACCAAGGTCAGTTTTGTCAGTTCCTATAGAATTTCAAGAAGATATTTAGGAAAAACAGAACCTTCTGGAGACTTGACAAAACATTTCTACATAAAAGGAACAACATTATATAGCTCTTCCTTGAGGATGCTCAAACTTCTCTTGAACCACTTAATTATTTGCCACTCTGAGAAATCCTCTAAGGTTCTACAACACAAAGGATCCAAGATATTCAGTGCATGTAGTAGTGGCATCAGAAACTCCCGTGCCTAGGACTTTCATTAGCCTAAATGATGCTTGTACACAAATTTTAAAATGGCACCTCCCCTCTGGATAGATGAATTAGAAAATATAATCTTTCAGGTATACAAAGCCCAGCAGAAAAGAAGTTGGTCAGGTTTCCACCCTACTGCACTATCTCCACCGGGGGCTCCATGTGACCCTATCCCTGCCTCCCTTTTTCTTCCCACCTCCTACAGTTTACGAGACTGGAGCCAAGTCCATTTCACACAAGGTCAGAGCCTTAGCCTGGGGAATGTATAAGTGGATAATGACAGACGCTCTGGGTGAAGTCCATTCCTAAACTAAGCATAACAAAAAGATTTCATTGAGCCCAGTCCAGTCTAGGCAGTAGCTGCCTAGACTGTGTTGAAAAAGACTGGAGACCAAATCCAGCCCCAGTAGGGAGCAGTGAGTGTATTAGCAGCATAAACCACTGGTTTCCAACAGCACATATGCTTCAGATTTGCTATCCTGGTCCAAACTGTTTAAATCACAAGCATTCATGGAGCAATTAACATGAATAATGCACTGTGAGATGCTTTAGAGCAGTCCTTAATCACACATTGGAATCTTCAGGGAACTTTAAAAATAAATAAATAAAAAACAATAACAGATCCTTCTAATTTTTCTGTAAATCGGAAGCTTTTCTAAAATACAGAATTTACCAAAAAAAAATTTTGTTATTGTTATTTGGGATTGTTTTCTGTGTTATGCAATTTTATTTTTGTTCTTTGAATATGAATCTCTTGATTTAGCTAAGTCCTCAAGGACTTAAGGGATTACCTACTGTCATATTCAAAATGATGCATTTATTCAGGACAAATCTTCATATTCTTTGTCTTCTTTAGATAAAAGAGGAGCAAAAATGCCAAAAAGACTTGAACTAATATCACTTTAGAGTGCTTTTACTGGAACTTGATACCTTGGGCCAGGAGGGTTCTTACCATAGTTGATGATACAAGTAAATCTTCACATGTTCTGTTTCCAGGCGTCACTACCAGACTCCCTGCCGACACCAGCATGCTTTTCCCCTCCTAACACACCTCCAGTCTCTGTCCCATTCGTTGGGACCTAGAAACAGAGACCAGAATAGTGGTCACAGGGGCTGGGGAGCACGGAAAATGGGAAGGCGTTGATCATAGGGTACAAACTTCCAGTTCCAAGATTAACACGTTCTGAACATCGAATGTATAGACCAATGGTCATAGTTAATAATATTGTATTATATACTTGAAAGTTGCTGAGAGAGTACATCTTAAATGTCTTCACCAAAAAAAAGAAATGGTAATTATGTGACATGACAGAAGTGTTAGCTAAAGCTATTATGCTGGTAATTATTTTGCAATACATACACACATCAGACCAACACATTGTATACTGTCAACTTATGCAATATTAAATGTCAATTATTGTTTCAATAAAGCTGGGGGGGAAGGATTAATTTAAGTAATTTTTTTAATACAATATTTATTTTATAAAAAATACAGATTTTTTTACTTCTTTGTCAGAACTGAATGAGAGACTCCCTACATGTCCATGCATGTTAGAGAGCTCAGAAACTGCTGTTTTGGAAGCTACTTAGATAACTAATACTAGGCCCCTCACTATTCTTATCCATTCCTCTGATAATTAAAACCCTCTTCATGTCAAACTGCAGGATGCAACACATTCATGGGTCATCAATCATATGTCTTATGACAAGAATGTATTTTTAAATCAAGGAAAGAAGTTTAAGGTACATGGCACATAGGTTAGCTAGTGCTTTGCGAAACTTTCTCTGATATATATGTATATCCTTATATATGGACATACCTATATGTATATCTGTGTACTGCATTGCAGTTAAAACATGTATTTTTTTAAGATATTATTTTTAAGTAATCTCTAATACCCAATGTGGGGCTCGAACTTACAACCCCGAGATCAAGAGTAGTAGGGTCAACTGACTGAGCAAGCCAGGTGTGCCCCAAACGTGTATTTTTTATATTTTGAAACAAAATTCAAAAATACATGAACTTATATGGACTAAATTAAATGCTTCCTGCTGCAGTTCTAGCACTTTCCCTCTCTATTGTTCCCTAGTGGAAATTAAGGAAAAGGTTTCCTATCAACCACAAACTCTCCATTATAAATTATAAATCAGTCCTCTCTCCCCCTTTCTTTCTTTCTCTCACTTAGAAAGATGGAATTTCTTCGCCTTGTCTTTATGGACAAATGTCATTATTCTTTGTTAAACTTCCTCCCAATTGAATATATCAGATTTTAGTTTTCAGGTCCAAACGGGTGGTGTTTTTTTGTTTTGTTTTGTTTTGTTTTTTGTGGTGGTGTTTTTATACCGTGAATAGTGTCCAGTGGTTCTTTCTTTACAGAGAAAAAAGCAAAAGGAAATGGGTTTGCATAGCAGTCAAAGGGACTTCAGCCAGATATAATGAAAAATTTCCTGGTGGCTAAGAGAGTACAAAGTACAATGAGTCAATGAAATGGGGGGAGGGAGGTGATGTGAAATCTCCAACTCTGTAAGTTTGTGGAAACAGCCCAGATTCTTATCTGTCTGGAATTCTTTAGAAGCGAATCTGTCTGATGGGGGGAGTGGACTTCCAGGTCTATAATGCCCTTGCTGCCTTGCATCACTAAGACATTCTGAAGAAAAATAAAACACATGTTCACAACTCCCATCACGTAAATTAGGAAGAATGTCACAAAGTTTCTCAAGTAGGGCATGAGTGACATTGGCAAGGGCGAGGGGCAATTCATCGTTGTGTAGGTTGACTGGTGTATTGAAAGATGGTTTAACATCACCACAGCCCACTTAGCACCTCTGTGTCTAATGATTTCATCACTAGAATTGGAAAAATGATGTGTTCTTCACAGAACTATAAGAAAAAATGAAATACATGAATGACACCCACATAAGACCTGGCAAGTATAAGAACTCATTAACTTCTCAACCCTCTGTTTAAAATGTTAAGATCTGAGGGAAAAAAATTTAAGCATTCTCTTAAAAATTTAAGAGAAAAAAAATTTTAAGCATGAAAGACACATCTCTGAGTTGTTATGCTATAGCCAGTAATTTCTGAAACCATAAGTCTTTATTTTTAGGGAGCATGAGGCAATTCCTCACCCTCACCAGTTGTCATGGTTTGGTTTTGTTTTGTTAAGAAAACATCAGAAAATTTCTTTCTTCTTTACTGTTACCCAAAATCTTCTTATTCTTCCTGACAATATTAGGACAGTGTTAAAGATATTCCTATTCCCCTGAAAAGTTAAAAAAATACAAAAAGGGGGAGAATATAACAAAAAAAATTAGACATACACCACTGAATCGCAATATAAATAGTTCATTCTAGTACATTCTGTAAAGAAATATTTAGATAGATTAGTAAGCATCTCCTCGTATTCTTCTCAGAAAATATTGACCAAAAGAGGTCTTTTCAATAAAGCAAATATTTTTGTTGTGTCTGTTTCAGAAATGTGGTGCTGGATTCTTTCTCGCCCAGTCAGGAGAGTGTCTGCCCTGTGGCTGCAACGATAACTCTGACGAGTGCTTGGATGGCTCTGGATTCTGTATGGTAGGTGGGGGCGTCTGTCACTCTTCATGTACTTCCTTGGGCTTCTGTGTCTTCAGCAGGGATCAAATATTCTTCCTGCACATTTGTGCTCTCTAGGAAAGACCTAATCAGTTTCCCTTTTTACCCTTTACCTTTTCCTGTAAGACACCTCCTAGAAACTGCTGGTGACTTTACCTGGCCCTCCAGGCATAGGTATGACACGGCATGTGCTCCTGGAGGGAACTGACCTAGCACCCCCGGCAGCTGGTGTCTACCAAGGGAGAAGGGATTGAAAAGGGCACACGGAAGAAGAGATCATCCATCCAAATTCCTCTGTAATAGTATAGTTTGCCATATGTTTGGCTTCATTCCACATAAACCAGCAGAATAAAACAGTTGTTTCATTGCCTATTTTACAACTTCAGATAGGTCTATAGATCAAAATTTGTTGAGAAAAAAAAAAAAAAAGGTTTGAGCCAAATAGCTAATAAAAATGAAAATTTTGGCCTTGTGGTCTTTGTAAGTCTGTGTTTCAGCCCTCCTAAAGACCCTTTTTTTCCCTCCCTTAACTGGAATGAATTCTTCTTCTGTTGAAGTATTGTAGAGACTTGTGGAGGACGCTGGGGAGTTTTCTAGCAAAAAGGGCTTGCCACAACTTTTCTGCATTCACTGAGTGGACTGACAGCTTCGTGAAAATGGCTATTGAAATATTTACCAGAAGTGGCTTTAGTAGAAGTCCTAGGAGGCATTTTTAAAGACTTATGCCCTATGATCATGTTTTCCTTTAGGAGCTCTACCACACGGCGGGAAAATTAGATTCTTCAAGATCCTCTGAGGCAGAAGAGGCTTTCCAAAAACTGCAAGAGTATTTTTGCATAAACTACAAGAATTCTTAATTAAGTACATCCTATTTACCTCAAAATTAGTATAATTATCTCCATTAAGCTGATCATTTTGATTATAAGTGGTCTCTGAGGTGTGCACACGGAGGTGCTCTTTTACCCATTGTAAATGCATTATATGAAGATGCAAATTAGAACATTTCATCTACTTTGAACCCAGCAGTTGCCACTTTTCTAGAGACAGAGAGAATGTAGTGGCAAACACTGGACAAGGCCATCTCTTTGTAGTGTTTGTTTAGTCCTGGTGTTTCTGTCTTCCCCCTCCCCCATCTTCTTAAATAACCCTTACATCCAGGATGTCCTCTGTAGTCGTGTAGGCGCACGCAGCTGCCAAAGCCTGCCCCTTTCTAATGCTTCCCTCTCCGGTTTCCTGTTATTTTAATCCCAGTGACATTTGAAAAGAAAATCCCATGGATGCACTTGAACTAATAATGTACATCTCCGATAATTTGACCAATTAAAGGCTCTTTGTTATCTGGGTTTTTTTTTTAACTAGAAGACAATAGGGACTGGCAGGCCCATCGGCTGCCATCAGGATGCCAGTTAAGATGGAAGACGGAAACGGAAGGACCAAAGTCCCTCCTGGGGCATGTGCGGTGCTGAGCACTGGGTGTTATACACAACTAATGAATCTTTGAACACTGCATCAAAAACTAATGATGCACTATGTGTTGGTTAATTGAACCTAATAAAAAAATCAAATTAAATTAAATTTTTAGAAAGTCCTTCCTGCCAGTGCCTGTGAGAAAGCCACTCTTCTTAAGGTGACTTTGTCAGAACAGGAACTGTCGTGGTTTTCTCTCTGACTTAGACAGGAATTCTGAGGGAGAAGGTCCTCACATGATTCCTTCACAGCTCCTGGGCATACAAAGTTCTAATAAGAGTTTGGGAATGGACTGGAGTATAAACTCTTATGCCCACTCAAGGAAACTGACCGTCTTCCTGTAATTACTCTGTTCCAAGACAAAATATTTTATTTTATTTTTAAGATCTTATTTATTTATTTGACAGACAGAGATCCCAAGTAGGCAGAGAGGCAGGCAGAGAGAGAGAGGGAAGCAGGCTCCCTGCTGAGCAGAGAGCCCGATGTGGAGCTCGATCCCAGGACCCTGAGATCATAACCTGAGCCGAAGGCAGAGGCTTAACCCACTGAGCCACCAGGCGCCCCAAGACAAAATATTTTAAATGTCCCAAGACAGAATATTTTAAAAAGAAAGAACAGCCGTCCTACTCATCCTAATGGTGAGCCCCTCAACCTCACCCACAATCTTATCCCTTACATATATTCTTACAAATTTAATTTAGAAAGACAAAAAAAAGGATGTAACTTCATTGAATTAAATGTAAGTAGCGAACAGAGGCTTGCCAACATAGAATATTTTGTCACTTAGGTGGCAAATATATCGTCAAAGGTGACCTACTGGAATCAAACTCGGGTTCCCCATTTCCTTTGGCATCCCCGCTCTGGCCTCCTGGTGGAGCGGGGCCGTTATCAGCTCCTGCCCTGTAGCTCCTCCATCCAGCTCCTCGGGTTCTCATGGCACCAGAGAAGAAGCAATTTCTTCTTCTTCAAGCACTTCCTTGCAGCCTTCCTTGTGGGCCTGAGTTTTCATCAGTTCTTATCTTTTGCTTGCCTAACTCATTTTTCCCATCTTCCATACACAGCCAAATATAAAAGGCCTTCTTTTTTTTTATTTCATTTTAGTTTTGTTTTTATTTTGAAGGCTTATAATGCCTCCCTCCGCCTTGCCTGCCCCCTGGTGTTTCTAATTCTTCCTCCATTCCAATGTCCAATTTCTAAAATTGACCTTGTGTTTTACTGACTGATTTTAAGGAACTAAGCCATTTGGCAATAAAATATAGTGTAGACAAAGTTGGGCTACCATTTTAGACATAGCAAAGAAGCTTAGAGATGTCTTCACAAGAAGGATGCTAACTCTTCAAATGCAGGAAAGTGGCTAAGTGGAAAGTGCCTTCATGAATGAAATCCTTTTTGTTTCCAAAAAGCTACCTTGCATCTTATCAGAACTAGAATGTCTGGGAAGGATTCTCATCTGAGTCAGCCAGACAGGGCTCCAAAGGTCAGGTGACCCCAGTGGACATGGCAGACTCTCTAGGAAAGCTCCGGAAGGAGGTATGAGAAAGGAATTAGGGGAGGAAACAGGTAGAAGCAGACAAATGGTGGTAGGAATGCCTGGTCCCTAATAACCCATACTTTATCCCACGTCTATAGACTACAGACAGAGAATTAAGAAGAGGACATGACTGGGGCACCTGGGTGGCTCAGTGGGTTAAGCCTCTGCCTTCGGCTCAGGTCATGATCTCGGGGTCCTGGAATAGAGCCCTGCATTGGGCTCTCTGCCCAGCGGGGAGCCTGCTTCCCTCTCTGCCTCTTCCTGCTGCTCTGCTTACTTGTGATCTCTCTCTCTCTGTCAAATAAATAAAAAAAAAAAAAATCCTTGGGGAAAAAAAAAAGAAGAAGAAGAAGAGGACATGATTAAGGCCAGTTCCCATCTAAAGAAAAGCCAGGAGCCCACTGACCAGAAATAGAGTGGAGAAAATCTGACTTGAAGTTTACCACAGAGACAAGACTCCTTGGGTTCCTTTTGATTAAGGATTGGTTGGTCTATTGATCTCATCTAATCATTTAACAAAGAAGCTTTTTTTTTTTTTTTTTTTGAGCTCCACCTATGTGCCAGACATTATCCTAGGATCTGGGTTAAGTGGTTTTTCCACTGTATTGGGTTGAAGAGCTGTAGGAACAGAAACACCTACTTGAAAGTGCTTCTGGACATGACTAACATAGTAAAGGTCAAGGTATGAGGACAATGGGAGCCTGAGAAACACATGTAGATATCCCTATCGGCTCAGTGACAATCAAATGAAAAATAAAAAAATGAAAAAGTTTCAGCGTCTGTCCTAGCATTGCAGGACATTTTTTTTTTCTAAATCTGAATGAGAATATTCAGATTTAAAACTATTAAAAGAACAGCAAAAATATCATTGAAGTCTAAAGAGATGCCTACCAAGCTGTTATCTGGCTGGTGGAAACATGGATGGATTTTTATTTTCTTTGTACTTCACAGTGTGCCTCCCTAAATTCTGTACAACTGCCTGTAGTAATTTTGTAGTTAAAAAGATATTGATATTCAAATGGACTTCTACCCCACCCTAAACGTAATAGAGAAAGGGAAGTAATCCAGTATATTGAAAGCTAATGAATTTTTTATTACTCTCAAAGCCTAATTAAAACTTCATTCAGGAAAGCAAAGATATTACACCTCTAAATTCTGCTGACATTAGCATTTTTCTCATGCTTTTCCAATTCTCCTTTATTATGTGTGTAAGACAGAAATCAACCAATGTAAGTTCCTGTAAGACTAAATACGTGTGATTAATAAACCAGCACATTCATTAGACATCCCAGAGCAAGAAAAAAAATGAGTTGTAGACACTTCTTTTTCCTGTTTTACTTGCAACTATACAGTTGGTATCTAGATCAAATGCATAATTCTTACATCAAAATTTTGACAATTTTCCAATATGGTGCAACTTGGAAAACCCCAAAATTTTGCAAATAGGGATGGATTTGGTTCCATGCTAACTGGAGTTTTGAAATAAAGTCAGAAAATTGTATGTCCAAACATACAAAGAGTCCTTTGTTGTTTTGGTTCCATGCTAACTGGAGTTTTGAAATAAAGTCAGAAAATTGTATGTCCAAACATACAAAGAGTCCTTTGTTGTTTTGTGCCCAGTCACGTGAGAACATAATAGAAACTGAATGCAAGTAAGTTCCCTATACGTAGGTCATGTTTCATCTTCCAACCCTGAATATGTTCTTCTTCTTATGTTCTTCATCTCGATTAATTAATCATTCTGCCAAACCCTCATACTAAGATGTCCCAGATGCTTCATGAACTTCCTTTTCGTCTTCCCCAACATTCAACCACAGAGAGCGCCTCTTCTCTTCTCTGCCATCTCACCGCCTTGATTCCCATCCACAGCATCTCTCCCAGACCACAGCTATGACTTCCCAATGACTCATCATGCCCTGATCCAGACTTTCCTTCCCCTAATCTGTCTTCCTTACCAGCAAGGGAGACATCTTTCAACCTAATCAGACATTCTCCTTTCTAAAATCTTTCAGGGCTTTCTACTCCAGCCCCACTGAGTTGCTCACTGCCACCAAAACTAATTCTGTATGGGCAGAGTCTGTGTCTGCATTTGTGCTCCCTTGCTCTCTACCTGGGATTTCTTGCTTCTCCTTCAAGGCCTCATTCAAATGTCATCAGCTCTATTAGGTCTTCTCCAACTTTCTTAGGAAAAGCCAGAACCTCTTCTTCCTCTTTGCCCCATAGTAGGTATATCCTTTATACATACCTCAGTCACAGCACCTAGCACACTATTGTTTGTTGGCCTCTCTTCTTCTTTCATAAGCCTGTGAGTTACTCAAAGGCAGGAACCAGGTCTTTTTCATAAAATGACCCATAAATGAATCTGGTCTTCTTCATTTGAATAAGTCACAGCTCATTGTCTGTCATGATATCAGCTGAGTCCAGGATTATTGAATGAATGAATGAATTAGTAAAATAACAAACTAATATATGCAAAAACCTTTAATTTTACAATGTATGAGACACTTGGGTCACTCTTCATTGCAGTTAAATGTACTGTGTTTTTATGCTAGATACTCAGGCTCAGGCCCAATGCTGAGCAACTAACAAACAATGTTACTTAGTCTAGGTGTTTCTAGACCCCTACTTCTCAAAGTATAGTCTAGACCAGCAGCACTGGTGATACTTGGGTGCTTGTTAAAATGGCAGACACCCAGGCCCCACCCCAGACATCCTGGATCAGAATCTGCATCTTCACATCTCCAGGGCATTGGTGTGCACAGTAAAGTTTAAGAAGCACTGATCTAAACAGAGCAGAAGTTCTCAAACTTTTGGTCTCCTGAGCCCCTTGCACTCATGAGATTTATTCATGTTGCCAAAAAGTTTTGTTTGCGGGGGTTATCCATGTTTACTGCATTTGAAATAAAACTATAAATAAATCTTTTAAAAAAGCTGGTGGGGTGAGCACCTGGATAGTGCAGTTAGTGAAGCAACCTAATCTTGGTTTCAGCTCAGGTTGTGATCTCAGGGTCGTGAGACTGAGCCCCCACATCGGGCTCTGTGTTCAGCACAGAGTTTGCTTGAGTATCTCTCTTCCTCTCCCTGTGCTTCTCCCCACTCCACAATCCCCCTCACTCTCACACTCTCTAAAATAAATTAATCTTTAAAAAAAAAAATTTAGGGGCATCCGGTGGCTCAGTTGTTAAGTGTCTGCCTTTAGCTCAGATCCTGATTCAGGATCGAGTCCCACATGGGGCTGGGAAGCCTGCTTCTCCCTCTCCCAAGCCTCCTGCTTGTGTTCCTTCTCTTCCTGTCTCTGTCTGTGTCAAATAAATAAATGAAATAAAAATCTTAAAAAAAAAAGGAAAAAAGAAAAAAAGAAATTTAAAACTGAAAGTTATTCTAGCATTTTCTTGTTAATTTATTTGAAAATAGCAATAAACCCATTGCATATTAGCATAAGTAATATGCTTTTATAAAATATAAACATATTTTACAAATTAAAAATATAGTTTATGCTTGGCTTAAGAGAAGGCAGCTGGATCTCATATCTGTGGTGGTATCTCCATGTTATGGAGCCCCAGGAGCCCCAGCCTCTACCTTACACACATGGGAAAGTGAGAGTCCAAAAGATAAATCAAATCTTAGTATTATTAGGAGAATGGTTTTGACCTCCCTAGACATAGTTTGAAACCCATAGATCTGGGTAGACTCTAGTCTTGCATAATCATGTGACAAACCACATGAAGGCCAACCTGATCCTCTTAGGCTTTCTTGCTACATTAAACTAATTCTGTGGCCACGTTATCGAGATGGCATTTCTCACGTGGAGACGCTCTGCCCTTTTGATCCGAAGTCCATACTGTTAGTAAAATAGTATGGCACCTTCTTTTTTTTTTTTTTTTTTTTTTAAGAAACATATATTCTTTTTTTTTTTTTTTAGATTTTATTTATTTAACAGAGAGAAAGATCACAAGTAGGCAGAGAGACAGTCAGAGAGAGAGAGGGAGAATCAGGCTCCCTGCTGAGCAGAGGGCCCTATGTGGGGCTTGATCGCAGGACCCTGAGATCATGACCTGAGCCGAAGGCAGAGGCTTAACCCACTGAGCCACCCAGGCGCCCCAGTATGGCACCTTCTAATGTAGTCATTTTATGACTCTTTTGGGAAAGGACCCTTTTGTCTAACACATTGGAGAAGTGGTATAATATGAGAGTTAACAGCCTGGCTGCTGGAGCCAGATTGCCTGAGTCTGAGTCTCACTTTTACCTCCTTCCGTCTGTGTGACAATTTATTGGACAATGTGTTTAACCTCCCTGTCCTTCCATCTCTTCACATGTAAACTGGGGTTAAAAACAGTCACCTACCTTAGAATTATTATAAGAATTAAACTAGTTAACCCATGTCAAATGTTTGGAGGCTTTATTCTGTTTTGTTAGTTTCTTTTGAACTTCCCCACAGAACACAAAGACAAAAATCAAGAGCACAGATTTCACCTTACTACAGCTCCCTCTTGCCTTTCCTCAGGTTCTTCCACAGAGAGCCGTTTGAAAACAGTTGTGTCTGTTGAAGCTCTTGTGCATAGATGTTGCACAAGGGAATGGATCAAACAGGAGGCTGACTTTGATGATGTTCTAATTCTAATGGCGTAATTTTTCCCTGAAAACCCTATTCAACTGTTATATACTCTGTTGAACACAGAGAAGAAAATACCACAGTGCTAATGGCATTGGCTTGTGCGATCCAGTTCAGTCCTGTTGGAGAAAACTATCAGACTAGCATCACTGCCTCTTTAGAGTACTGAGCAGAAATTAAATCCATGAACTTGTCACTGCTGAGTTGACTCTATTCTGAGTACCTGCTCCATTTGAGTTGGTGTCAGTACAGTACGAGAGGCGCAATGTGGCAGAAGGGCTGCTGAGGTTGGGAGCAGATAGTGCCGAATGGGTAGTGGAATGGGGGAAGGACCAGGGAAGGGGCATCAGAAGGAATTCCTGGAGGTTTCAAGGTCTAGTACAGATCTTAAAAGATGACCAGGCATTCTAAGCAGAAAAATCAGCTTGTTGATGAATTACGCCCTCTGCATGAAAACTCTAAACTACCCAGGCTGCTCGTGCACACACGGAAGCTCAGGATGAAGTCAGCCACCATTGTCCACCCTTTCTAGTATTGACTGGCCAACAAGGCCGCTTTGCATTGACCAGTTCTGACCACACAATCAATTCCATGAGCCTCACATCCTCTTTACTTGGAGTAGTATTTGGTTCCCAGATATATTATGTATAGCATTTCTTTTGTGTTTCTGTCAAATTTTCCTATCTTTTGCCTCACAGAACTGCCAGCGGAATACGACAGGAGAGCACTGTGAGAAATGTCTAGATGGTTATATTGGAGATTCCATCAGAGGACCACCCCGGTTTTGCCAGCCATGTCCCTGTCCCCTACCCCATGTGGCTAAGTAAGTTCTGAGAGAAGATGTTCTCTTCTGCTGCTTATCCCCTTAATTATGTACTTTTCAGTTTTGCTCTATCCAGAGTTCTCAGGTTTTCCCACCTTAGTGGAAAGACTGAGTACCTCATATTGAAATGAGACTAGAAAAGATACACAAAAGTTCTTTAGCCTAAATGCACTTTCAGGGAAACATAAGCACTTGTCGTATGGGTGATGACTCTGTTCCCAAAATATTGGGTAGCATCATAAGGCCAAAGGAGTCTCCTAGATTTTATAAACAAGGTTAATTTCTCGGCTATCCCTTGACCTAGGGAGATCACAACTGGTAATGCAAACAAACTCACAATCCAGTACTTCCAGTAGTCGTGTTTCCTCTTATTTTCACAGAGAAGAGGATTTCCTACATGTGGTGGCAAACTGTTCAATCAGAATTAGAACACAGATAAAGAGAATGCATGCTTTAGGCCAATCAGCTCATAAAAGTTTTCGCAGAAAACTAATTTTCACTTCTGGCTATGTTTTGACCTGAGTGGGAAGTTAAAGAGAATAGGCATACATCTTAATGAAATAGTGGAATTCTTTTCAGGTCCATAATATGTATAAATCCAACAGTCAAGTCATGACCGGATGCTTTATTATCTTAAAAATGATAGAACTCAGAATTAAATTGGTATAGTGGTGGTTGGTTTTCCAACTATCAACCATTTCTCTGATTCTCTGAAGCCAAGTGAGTGTCCTACAATCAGTTCATTTCTGACATTAACTAACCACCCAGAATTAGTTAGCCCATACATTAAGTCCCACTTCAGAAACCAGCCACAAATGGGATCCCTAAGCTACTCACATATCTGCTCAGCTAACTACAAATTCAAGGGTTGCCTTAAGTTCAATAGTTCTCTACAATGACTCACAGAACTCAGGAAAGTGCTGTACTTGCAATTAGTTTTATTCTAAAGGATATAATTCAAGTCAAATCGAAGAAGACACATAGGGCAGGATGTAGAGGGGGAGATGGGAGGGAGTAGAATTTCTATGCATTTCAGGGTTGTTCACCAACCCCAAAGCTCCACAAAACCTTCTTTGTTGTTTAAGAACTTTATGTATGTTTCATTATATAGTCGTGATTGATTGAACCATTGGTGACTGGAACTCAGTCTCCATTCCCTCTCCCCTTCCCTGAGGTTGGTGTTGAAGGGGATGGGGTTCAAAGTTCCAACCCTGGAACCAAGTAGTTTTCACTTCTGACAACCAGCCCCTAACCTGAAGCTACTTAAGGGCCCATCAAGAGTCACCTCATTAGCATAAGCTCAAGTAGGCCTGAGAGGGGCTCATTCTGAATCACAAAAAAAAAGTCTTATCACTCAGGGAATTCGAGGAGCTTTAGGAGCTCTGTGCCAGGAACCAGGACAAAAGTCAAATATGTATTTTTTCTTATACCACAAGTAGAAACAGTGATGAACCTAGGTTCATATCTGTGGTTTGGCACAAAATAGCTATGTGATCTCAAGCAAGATAATTTTCTTTCCATGTCTCACTTTCCATGGGATTTGGGGTCAAGGAGACTAGATTCAGATCTCTGCTCCATTCATTGATTCATTTATCTGCTCAGGTTTGTTTGTTTGTTTTTTTTCCTGAGTTGGTGTAAGGATCTGCCTCATAGGGTTGGACTAGGACAATATGTATGGCACATTTGAGTTGGTTCTTTACAGACAGAAAGCTGTATGCTAGTTACTGACTTTATTGAACACATACGTTGTATTTTTTCTAACACTAGTATTTTGCTTGCTCTGTGTCAGGAAATGTTCTAAGTGTTTGGATGTAATATTTAGTTGATAGCTGTTAAAAAGATTAAGTTAACTAATGCTTATAAAACAACTTTTAAAAGGCCTGAAGATCGCCCCCTACCCCCAACACACTTTCTTATAAAGAGAACAAAGATGACAATAAATTCTCCCCCTATTTTTTTTCTTAATTGAACACCAACTCAACTAACATTTCACCTAAAAGCTTGTGATTGTTCAAATCCTCTGATGAGTCTGTCAGTGAAGAAGTCAAATATTTTATAGCCCCCATTTTTCTTTAGAAACCACTAAACTGCTTCAGTTCTTGCTTTGTGATTTTTCATGTCCCATGGTATCAACAATGTGTGCAAAATGGATGGTATTGAGAGGGAGAATAGAAACCTCAAACATTAAATGTTCTGTTATATTCATCCAAGTGTGTCCTGATTTATGAGCTCCCTTTGTCTCATCTAGATATATTCTTTAATCGTTCATTAATATTCTGCTCTCAAACATTAGTCTTAACCATATCTGATGAGATGTTCAGCATTCTGCTTTCTTGCTATGCTATTGTTATTTTGTTAAATATACCTACCTCCAACTTTCCAATAACAGGTTCTCCATATAATCTCCCATACAAATGAAGATGCTATGTAGCATCATTTGCTCAAAATAGGTTTATAAGCTCTGAGCTGCAGTTTCTTTGGAAACTAAGGATGAATTACAAAGGCAATCCTCTAAACTGTAGTCTCACTTCTGCACTTTTTGCCCTATACATGTCGATGTGGGAAACAAAGGCAAAGGAAAAAATTAAATTTCCTTACTACTTACAGCCCATTGACAAGTCCTTGAAACCAGAGTAACCTTCCTCTGGGGGCTCAGCTGCCTGATGTTGACACTTTCCTAAAGGCAAACAAAAGTCAATCCTAGCTTAACATTATCCTGACCCACCCACCCCCACACTCCCCCACCAGGATCCTGTGAGTCTACCTTAAACATATAGAAGTTCCTTTTGAAATGTCCTTTATCTCTACCCCCAAGATACATGTTGGCAATCATCCTCCAAGCATATGGCCCACTGATAAACATCTGAAGGGTCTCATGACTGAGGGTTTACTAAACAATAATAAATGACCTTTTCCTAACAATAGCTAGCCCCCTCAGCTTGTTTCCAAAATTCCTTGGAGGCTTGTGCTGTCCCTAACCCCCTCCCAGCTTGAAAGTATATAATCAGCCAACCATCACAACCCCAGTGGAGCTCCTTTCTGCCCACCCGTCTATCCCTGTGCTTTAATAAAGAAACCAATTTGCACCGAAGACGTCTCAAGAATTCTTCCTTGACCGTTTGCTCCAAACCCCAATATTTCCACAACAATATGACAGGACTTTCTTACCTAAATTAAGACCTTAATGTCTTAAGATAAGAAATTTTTGGTATCTAATTCCTGTGGACTGAGAAGTTTTTCTACATGCGATCAACAAATATTTATCAAGCACTTATTATGTGACAGTCATACAGTACTTGTCGCCAGTCACAGCAGTAAACAAAACTATCAAAATGCCCTGATTTCATTGAAATAGGTCAAAATAAAGCAGCATTTTGAAGTTTCTAAAACAAATTACTGTTTCACCTTTTCAGCTAGGTTATCTGGTATTTCAGTTGATCAAGAAGCTCCCCCAAAGGCTCTTTCAAATAAATAAATAAGGGAGAAATTGCCAGTTGGGTGATGAGCTTCCTGTCTTAGAGGAGGAAACAGTTCCTATTGGGTCACCATTCCTACCCACGCTCTTTGGGTGTGTGAGCAGATCTGGGTTCAAAGGGCAGTTGAAGGTCTCCGGGAATGTCCTCTGCAGTTAGGCACATATTCACAGATATGGAAACTGAGGCCTCTAACAGTGTACATTTAAAGTTGAAAAGTCTGCTGCAAATGGACAGCAAAGCAAAAATACCCCCATGTATAAGTGAAAAACATTATGTGGGAGTGTGGAGGAATTGGGAGAGACCTGCTTTCTTGGAGGTGGCAACAGTCCTACTTGGGTAGAGAAACCGGCTACAAATAGGGAGGGAGGGATGCGGGGATGTGGACAGGTGTAATCTGTGGTCACTGAACAGGACAAATTTGCCTGAATCCTATAAGGTTCTAGCCTTTGATATGGCCTTATTATTGACTTAGTTGACTATTTTCGAATATCTTATCAAAAATCAAATACCCATTGCCCCTTTCAGCTTTTTAGAAATTCATATTGTTACCTCCTATAAAAATTAAAGTGCCAGGACTTTTGTTTGAGCTCAGAAAGTCACCTAGTATGAAATCCACGTTACACTTTGAGACATCCTTCACTGGAGCCTCCAGACCAGGATTTGGATTTCCAGTTCCGATAGCCACATCAGAAAGCAACAAAATTATGCTTGAGGGAGGTAAGCAAGCAAACAGTGTTGAGTCTATTTTTTCTTAGGTTCCATAAAGGTTTCCAAGAACAAAAGGCTCCCCCGTCCACTTGGGAGAGGGCGCCATGGTTGTTAATGTGGGCTGAGAAAGTCTCAGTGTTTTCATTTCCTTGGCCAAAAACAGACTTTACCTTAAGCAAAATATAAACAATTAATGCTGATTTTAAAATTAAAAAAAAAAAAAAAAAAAAGGAATCTCAGTGGTTGGCACTGCCTGTGAGTCTCACTCCACTGAGACCAATGGTCACAGAGCTATTCCCAGGGACCATTTGCACAGAGTTCATTTATTTATTTTGGAGTTGGCCAGACATCCTCCCCATCTACTAGAAGCTACAGTAATCGTTCCAATTAAGGAAAATGTCATCTGTTTGAAGCAGCAGGACATTAGCTAAAGGCAGACGACTCCAGACACAGGCCGATGCTTCAGTCCTTCAAGCTGTAGGCAGGCTGCTGGGAGAAACATCTTCAAAGAAACATGCATGAGGGTTTGTCCACATGCTGGACTCTTAACTGTTTTTTGAAGTAAGCTAGAAAAATAAGAACAAGCAAAATGGAGAATAAGGCCAAAGAAGTGTAATTTCGCTGAAATGTTTTTAGCCAAGCACAGAAAAAATAAATTGTGGACAAAATATATGTTATTTTCTGACTGATTATATAAATCTCTTTAAACAAAGCAAACACATCCATTTGCTTCCTTCCAGAGACCATTAGGGTAAAATTGCTAATACAAGCAGGAATGTGAGAGCAGCAGGTCACACTCCATTGATGGCATAATACCTGAGCCAATTAATTTGTAAGGCTTTAAAATTCTTCACACCCCCCTCATACAGTTGGATTTATGTGTCAATGTAGAATTTTCCAAACATGTGAAGAGTTATATTCCGTTTCCCCTTCCTTAATAGTTGAACAGTATTTTTATTGCTTTTCTGTCCTATGTCCAAATTTTTATTATCTAAAAAAAAAAAAAAAAAGAAAGAACCAAAACAAACAAACAAAAAAAACCACACAGTAATCAAGAGAAGGGTTTCTATGGACGAGAATCCTTTTCCTGTGGGTCCTATTTATTGCTTGTGTACTTGTTTTGTGACTTTGGTCAAAAGAGCCAGTTCTTGCACTCCCTATTCCCAACCTTTAGCGTATACAACAAAGAAATTAGGGTTCAGTGGGGATTATAGTGTACAGTTTAGAAGTGGTCCATGACCTTGAAGAATGGAAGAGATCTAGTGCAGAAAAAAAAGGGAGAAACTTTCTAATGTATATACAGAAAATGATGAGAATATAGAAATTCTCATTTCATCAAAAATCACAGGTAACAAACAAACAAAAAAAAACCACCACAGGTAACATATAAAAGAACTTGATTATTTTATTTCTGGCTTTGGAGTATGTGATTTAGACTTGCGTTAAATATTCTAGAAATTCCCACTGCTTCAAGTAAAAATAATTAAGTGCCTCTATGGCAAAATAAGTAAGTGGACTTGGAAAATGATCTCACCAGTGGATGAATATTTGGGCATTTTCTATCTGAGCCTGCTAGTCTAAACCTTCCTGAAAGGAAGAAGATTTGATTTAAGTAAAGCAAATGATGAGACTCATTAAAACTTGACTGGTACCAAGGTAGAGATGATGGAATCAAAAGTTAAGACAATCTTTTCAGTGATGTATGGAATTGACTTCTAATATTCTCTTATACTTCTAGTTTTGCAGAATCCTGCTATAGAAAAAATGGAGCCGTTCGGTGTATTTGTAAAGAAAACTATGCTGGACCTAACTGTGAAAGGTAGGCTAATAAAATTCACTATTTTCTGTGTGGGAAGAAACTGTCTGTTTCTTGCACTCATCAGCTCTGTTATACTCCCATTCAGTGGGTCTTAAGAGGAGAGCAGAACACTTTGGGGAAGTTTTCCTAAATCCCATGCCCCAGATAGAGCTGTAAAAATATGCTCCCATGGGTCCAGGTCAGGTTAAATGGTCAGATGAAGAGAAAAATGAATATATTTTGAAAAGATTCTCTAAATGGTTTTGGTAACACTACTATCTCTCTCTCCATCCCTGAGAACCAGTAGCATAATTGACAGAGAGGCTTCCTCAGTAGAAAAAAGAGGTGGGGGAGGGGAGGAATCCTCTATCAGTCAGTAAAGCAATACACTGACAAAGGTACGAACCTATTATTAATCCATTCTTTGTACCATCTCCTCCCCTGAAAAGTAAACAATTTCACGGGAGTCTGGATTTTCTGAATCCCTGTCAGTATTTAACAGCTTTTTTTTTTTTTTTTTTAAGTTTTTTAAAGTTGCTTTGGGCTTTGCTCAAGTAAGAAAGACTTTGGCGACTAAAGATGTGAGCTTTCCACTGCATGATTTCCTGGTGAGACATTTCCCATCCTCCCCACCAGTCAGTTACTCAATTGTCTCAAATCAAATGGCTTTTGCTAAAAGAGTCTCACAGAAGAGTCTTCTTACTTTAACAGAAATGCCATTAACATCAGCCTCTCCAAGTGGTTGGGTAGCAAGATGATGTGAGTGCTGTAGTGATGGGGGGGACGGACCAGGGGACTTCCCAAGCCTCTGGTCCAGCATCTGCCCATGCCCACCTCCCAACAGCATGCTCCCACTGCCCCAGATGTGCCGCACAAAGGCCTGGGATTCCCAATGTCAACCTTAAATGATAAGCTATCTCACTTCCTCAGAAAACACCCTCTACCTCTCAGAGAGTAGCTCCTGAACCCTTTTTAAAAAGCCACGGTATCTATGGTGTGGAGAAAATCTCTATACTCGGAGGGCATAGCTGTTATGCTGACTAAATGTACAAATCATAGGTAATTCCTTCACTGAAGATTTTTTTAAGGGGTTTTTCTCTCTTTCTTTGCTATGAGGGAAGAGGGAAAGTGAAAGCCCGTGGCACATCTGAATTTCATCCTTTGAGAGAGACAAACAGATTTTGTTAATTAATGTTTGTGACACACTCATGCCGTATTTCCTTACTGCAGGACTTAGCAATATGAGATCCCTGACTTGCTCACTTTCTGGCTCCGTGTGAGTCAGGGAGGACTGTTCGTCAGTCAGGGATGGAGCTTTTTCTCCTCAGTGTCTGAGGTTGAAGTCCGTTTAGTCTGACAGAGATTGAGCTGTTCTTCACCTAATGAGTGTTTGACCACCCTGGGGCTGGCCTCCTGGCCACAAGTAAGGCCTCCCGGAAGAGAAGTCATCTATGTCCCTCACGGCTCAGGCCTACAAAGTTGCACAGAGATGCAGGCCCGGGTCCTGTCAGTGAGAGCAGGGGGCCCGGCACAGGACAACATGCCTGCCTCACATGTGGGATTGTAGATGATCAGCCTCCCGGTGCACCTTGGAGGCTCCTGGCGCTGCCGTTGCCCTGTAAGGCTTGGTCAGATCTGGTGGATGGGTAAGGTCAAGGGAAGAGCACCAGTTGTCAAATATGGAGGAAGTGTCGTTTCAGCCTGGCCGGGTTTGTATCTCAGCTCCAATCCTTGCGGAGCCTCCTGAGCGAGTATTTGAGCTCTACGTGCCAATTTCCCCATCTCCAGCATGGAGAAAATGAGAATGCTCATCCCCTAGCGCTGTCATGAGGTGATATGGTGGGGTTTTTAGTATGGCACACGGCACTTCAGAAATGCTCGATAAAAATTGCCTGGTGGCAGTAGGAGTCCCTGGTGGCCCTTGTCCAGTTCCCACCCCTTGGCATAAGTGTGCCTGGGAGAGGTTGGCTCATTTCCCTGAAACGCAGTTTCCTTAGCCAGAAATGATAGCTTTGAACTAGATAGTGCCCCTTGTTGCTTGTCTCCCGTGTCCTCCCTGCTTTGCATTCCTCATCTCAGCCTCGCCACCGCCCTGAGAGGAGGTGGTTTTTGTCATATTGCAGATAAGGAAATAGGCAAAGGGAGGAGATGGGGCTGGTCCACAGTCACAACACTGCTGAGCGGGGGACCAGGATTCTCACGGTTTGGCTTAAAAATCTGGATTCTTTCCCTGTGCCCATACTGGTTTTCCCAAGTGTCTTCCCAAAGGACTTCTATTTTAAATTTTGACAACTAATGAAGTAGATGAGTCTCTGATATTCAGAAGCGCAGTGACCCTGCTCCTAGATTCCCCCTGACTAGAGGCTGCATCAAGAAACGTGCGGGAAATGAGCGCCCTTCAAAGGTCTGCCATCAGCCCTGGGGGGGATCGCTCTGAGCAACTCCCTCCACTTTGTCTCCTCTCTCCTGTCCACCCTTTCTCACACCCTACTCTCTTTGAGAGAATGTCCTGAGGCCTTTTACTCCAAAAATTGACTTTACCATCCAGAGGACTCTTCCTCAAAATGGAAATGACCACACAGCAGATTGGTGGAGGGGATAGGGATGTGATACAATAAGACATGGTCTTCGCTCTCAGTGAAAGTCAAGTCTAGAGCAGGAGACAAACCCAAACACCATTCATCACAAGGGAGAAAAGGAAAGCCAAATGCAAGGATAAGCAAAGCCCCTTCAGGTGTGTAGTGGAAGGAGTGATCGCTTTCCCACAGAGAGGGCTGGGTCACTGGGAAGGGGGTAGCCTTCATTGCTTTCACTTCGTGTTTGACCTTGGGACTGATGGGGGAGGGGGTTAGTTTCCTTTAGAGTTTAACAGCCAGGTGGTTAAACTGTCACAGTTAAGCTTCATCTAATCTATATTTTCAATGTATGTGTGACCTTGGACCTCTCCACAAGGTATTTTCAAAATATGTTGCCGCCTTGTATAGATGTCAAACAAAACTACAATTGATCCAAACCGAGAACACACTAGGTGTTTCTGTACTTAGAGATCTTGTCGTCAAGCCATGGTTTTCAAATCTGACTGTATGCATCTCCTGGAAACCTTTGGATTCCTGAGCCTTCCCCAAATCCCCTCCATGCCCCACTGAAAAAGAACCTCTAGGAGTGAGGCCTAGGGACCTGTGTTTTGACTCCCTGTTGGGGTCTCATGCCAGCCCTCTCACTGCCTGGGAACTACTGCTCAACCTCTAATGCCACACCTGCATGATATAAAACACTGTCTCCAAACAGGAGCTCAAGAGCCCCTGGTATCCTCAGAAATGGTCATAGAGGGTCATGAGTTCCCAGTGAATATTTTCTTAATTTTGTGTTTAATTTCATTGATAATCTTGAGGAAAAAGTTACTTGAAACATGTTGTGGACTTTCTGTAGAACCACTTCATAATAAAGGGAGATCTGCCTCAGAGCAGAGGAGAAAGTAACAGCCAGGGGTGTGTCGGTGGCACGTTACAGACAATTGGAGGTCAAATGGCATGACATCAAAGCAAACTGAGTCATCACCCAGCACATGGCCGGACATAGATGCTGAACTCATACAATCGTCTCCCATGTCATGTTGGAAGTAGCCCTTCAGTTGCAACAGGACAACATCACCCACTGTCTTGAATTGATGCTATTAATTACAAATTCATTACTTTCACAGTTTCGTTTGTGTTTCATTTGTAAAATTTATTTTGGTTTTCAAGATGTGTAAAAGCCATAGGTATAAAGAGTTTCTACCTAGTTTAATGTTCAGACTATTCAAAGATTTAAAGATAATTTAAATGAACATTAGGAGAGGTATTCTCTGAAAATGTTTTTCGTTTTACACACAAGTTCAAGAAACATCGGTCTAAAGCATAAAATATGAACCTCTTACCATACCATGTAAAACAGCTCAAACACCCTTGTTTTTACAGTGAGGTTTTTGTGTTTTAGCCTGCCCCGGCCCCTGGCTGGCTCTTTCCCAAAGTCCTTTTCCCCATCTCACACTTTAACTTCAGCATGTGGGAGCTGCGGCTCCCCAAATCCACAAGATCAACTCTAGAGCTCACCACATTGTGTTGCATTTAGATGATGACCATGGCGATGATGACAGAAATAGTAACATTTGTGGAGTGCTTACTGTGTGCCAGATAGCTGTTGTAAGCACTTTACATACAATGACACATTTAAACCTAAAAAAAAAAAAAAAAAATCCTACGACATACCAGTCTCATCCTTATTTATAGAGGAGGAAAGTGAGAGACAGAGAGATTCAACCACATGCTCAAAATCACACATTTGGTTCCCCCCCTCTCCAAGTCTCTACTATTAAAGTAGGAGCTCTTCAGGAGAAGAAGCATCTCATTCATTTCTCTGCTGCTCTTCCCCCATCACAGTATCTGGAACGTGGCAGACACGCAGTTAAAGTAACAAAGTAACAACATTACTTTATTTAAATAATACCTTTTTTTTTTAAATAAAAGACAATAACAGTACTGTTAATGTTCCTTTTAAAAGGTACCTGTAGTGATGAGAGTCAGTCATTGTTTGCCCTGTTTGATCCCCTTTCCGCTTCTCCTCATGCCAAGAAAATGGAAGAGGGTGACACAGAATTGAGTGAGTCAAAACAGTGTCCTCTGAATAGAGGTTGCAAATGGAAGTTATCATCTGATGCAAATAATTATAAAATGTACAGGCTTTAGGGGCGCCTGGGTGGCTCAGTGGGTTAAGCCTCTGCCTTCGGCTCGGGTCATGGTCCCGGGGTCCTGGGATCGAGCCCCATGTCGGGCTCTCTGCTCGGCGGGGAGCCTGCTTCTCCCTCTCTATCTGCCTGCCTCTCTGCCTACTTGTGATTTCTCTCTCTGTCAAATAAATAAATAAATAATCTTTAAAAAAAAAAAAAAAAAATGTACAGGCTTTATAGAAAGGAATTTTGCAATTCTCATTCTCATCCCAGTGTGACTTTCCCTCTGCTCTAAGTCATAAATATATATGACTTATATATATGACTTATATATTACAAAATATATATATATTTTGTAAGAAAGAGAGAGCACGTGCATGAGCTGGGGCAGGGGGAGGGGTAAAGGGAGAGGAAGAAAGAATCTTAAGCAGGCTCCATGCTCAGCACAGAGCTTGATGCCAGGCTCAATCTCATGACCCTGAGATCATAACCTGGGTGGAAATCAAGAGTCAAAAGCTCAACTGACTGAGCCACCCAGGAACTCCTAAGTCGTACCTTTTAAAGATGAGAAACCTGAGACAGGGAGCCATTAGACTTAATCTGAGCCACAATTGGTTAGTGGTAAACCCAAAACCAAAACCCAGGAGCCTCGATGTTCAATCCAGAGTTTTTAGTTCATACACATGTATGTTCTCAATACCTCAGTATTCCACATTCGCTCCCATGGCAGCCCCATCCATTCAGTTTTGCCATGGAATGAGAGACATGCTAAGACAGTAAGAAGATTTGTCATGTGGGTCTTTTTGCTTAAAGATCAAGAGGGAAGAATGGGACAAATTAAAGAAAATCCAAGGGACCTTAAAACCCTAACAGGAAAGGCTAAATATAGTATCATGAGAGACAATGATGGTGATGGTGATTATGGTGTTGATGATGACCTTGATGATAGCAAAGAATAACAAAGAAGAAGAGGAGTAGGAAGAGAAAGTTAACATTCATGGAGTTTTGTGATTCCAGGGTTTAGTCTGATTCTTTCTGAAGGTACCACGTTTTTTCAAACTTACGCTATCAACTCTGTTATCTGTAAAAAATTCTTCTAGGACTCCCTACTCTCTACCACGTCCCCCTTGTGGATTCTTACCCTGACTTTGAATGGGTGCATTTTCCCAGCTTTATTTAACTCAGTCTTTCATAGAGAAGTAGAAAGCATTTATATGGCACCTACTATGTAACAGGTGCTTTTTTTTTTTTTCAGAGTTTAATTTAACCCCAATGATGGCTATAGAATGGCATCCCTCCCAGAAAGACTTCTGTGCCACCTGGGAGTTTTGGCACCCTTAGTAAAAGTGTTCAGTGACAGCTGTGTGACCCTAGGAGGTAAAGCAAAGGAGAAAGAGCAGAGGAGGGGAAAAGAGCTCCAGAAATTCCCAGAACGGTAGTTTGGGGTCAAAGTCTTTTTTCCCCCCAAAACATATTTCTTTGTTTTCTATTTTGCCCAAATAATATGATCACTAACTGAAATGGCAATATTCATATACCACAGTTCTTTTGTTTACACGCAAATTTATCAGCTCTATTTTCCATGAGTGAATCAAGTCATTAGTAAAGCTAGAAATGAGATTATGGGGGAGAAAAATAGATAGGACCAGACTACTGGGTAGCAAGGCTCCAGTTCTGACTCTAATTCCAACTGCTGGTCCTTTTGAACCTTTGTTATTTGTTATTTGAGGGTAGGAATTGGGTGCATTGATAGCATTTGATTATTCAATTGTTATAATCACTAATTGATTAATTAGCTAATTCATTTAATGCCAGACTTGTGGGACACAAAGAGCATTAAATTGGAGTCCCATGATAGGGTTGAGCCCTGCAGTAATGAATAAATTATTTAGCTTCTCCACACCCTAGTTTTCTTGTCTATAAAAGTAAGAGATTAGAGGGTTCTATGGGAAGAAACCTTTGCATGCTTACTCAATAAAATTTGTAAGGTTGAAGTTTAGGCAATGACTTCAGAATTGCCTCTGAACCTACCACCAAAAGATGTTCTTGAAACTCAAAGTAAGTTGCCCCTGTGATTGAGATTCTGACTTGCAGAATAGAGAATTTGATTTTTCTCTTGTGGAAGACCAAGAGACAACCTATGGAGATCAGATGCAGTGGGATTCAACAGAGTAAAGAAAGTAAGTGTCCTCTGACTTCCGTGACTTCACTCCCAGACCTCAGGATTCCCAACTCTACTTTGAGGTGGCAGGTCTGAGTCCCATTTCAGTGGGACCAAGAGTCTCATATTCTCTGATGAACCGCGGCAAAATATAGAAATTCAATCCAGAGCCATGCATTCCATAGAGTAATGATTTGTGCTGGCTTGGGAACCAGAGAACCTGTAAATCAGAGGTGCAAAGACATGAGTATGAATAACAAAACTCACTGAACATTTCCTCCAGGGGGGTGTCTTTCCATGGGTCGTGTGGCACGTACACTCATTCTTATCTTTTTCATGGACTTCAATTTCTAGAGTTCATGATTTTACGTGTAAGTGTGCTGGATTCGCTTCCTGTTCTTTCAGAGTACGCGCTGTGTGTTTTTCCTCTTCCTGCCTCTCCACGCCTTACGTAAAATAGACATGAATCGTCCCTCTGTTGGATGAATTCATTCATTCGGTTATAGCAGCAGCCGTGTGGTCCAGGGTGGAGTGAAGGAAAGAACATCAGGGTCAGAAGGTCTGGGTCTCGCACTGTGAATTCCTTGCCATATGAGCCTGGAAAACCAAAGTAGCCTCTCAGCCTCAGCATGCCAGGCCTGCATGCCTACCTCCCAGGTGTCTGCGGTAACTAAATAAACCCACCTCGGCAAAGCTAAGGGATATAATGCAAGTAAAGGGTGGAAAGATTGAACGTATATCATTATTACAACTACACCACAAAAACTGAGACATAGGAGTAAAGCCTGGAAGAACATATGCAGAATGCCGGACTGTGATTTTGTTAGGATCTTGGGATTATAGGAGATTTTTTTTTCATTTCTCTATTTTTTCAAATATTCTGAGTCATGAAATCCTTTAAAAAAAAAAAAAGAAAGAAAAAGTAATGTCTTGTTATTATTGGCCAGGTCTTCCTGATTTCCTTGGAAAGTCCTCTCCTGCTTTCCTCTCCAAAGCCAACGCCCCAGCCCAGGGCCTCCACACACCAGCCTGGTCTCCCCATTCCAGCCCGCAGTCCACCCAGCATCTGAAGCCATCACTGGCTTCCCCCACCTCTGCTATCATCACAAAAACCTCTGTGGGCTTCCTTTCTTTTTCTCTTTCACATGAGAACCCACTCCTGTGCCTGACCTTCTGCTCC
This sequence comes from Martes martes, assembly GCF_963455335.1. Lineage (NCBI taxonomy): Eukaryota > Metazoa > Chordata > Mammalia > Carnivora > Mustelidae > Martes > Martes martes. Next base: position 20,426,466 of record NC_137893.1, read on the forward strand.
ATGAAGGGGTGACTACACATTCTTTCCAGCCACTCCCAAAGCCTCTTCCGCTCCAGTTAGCCAGTCTTGACACTAGTTTAGGGTCACAGCAAAGAGGAGGCTGTAGCCCGCCAGAAAACATCTATAGCTTGGCTCATACAGTATTCTTACAAAGTTTGAGCCAACCTTTAAAAACTGTGATTTCACATAAAAATCCAAACTTCAACTTTTTTGTTTTAAAAATAGGAAGGTCTGGCAACACAGATCCTTCATTCCTTCAAGGCCACAGTGTGGAAACAGTTGACAGGAGCTGAATAGCAGCTACCCCCTTGGACAGGGCCTGTGGTCCCACCACTCCCAATAGGGCCTCCCCTGGCCCACAGGCACCTTTGGGAAAAGTAGAGAAAAGCATTTCTTCCTCTGAGCAGGAGTAGCCCCCCCCCCCGCCCCCACCAAAAGGCACAGCTTAGCAAGTCCAGCAAAGGCTAGATGGATTTTGGCCTCTACTCTCCAACCGATCATTAACGACCCAGCTGGCATGACCATAGGCACCATCTCTGCCCCCACAACAAAGGCAGTTTGGTGCCTGGCCTCTGTAGGCTCACATATTAAAATGTCCACCATAATGGCCATCTGGGCTCCAACTTAATATATCTGTGGTACTTTCAGCCATGCCGTCTGCTTTGTCTCCACACTGCCTTCCCTCCATCACAAGATGGCTGCCAGAGCTGAGTGCTACCTGCCTCTTCATTCACCTGCGGATGGAGAGAATGCCTTCCCACACCCCTCAAGCAAGAGCCCTGAGCTACACTCTGAATGAATCACTTCTCAGCCAAACATATTAGCCAGGACAATGCCAGGCACTAAGTGGCTCAGGTTTAGGTTCTCTGAACAATTCACTAGAGCAAGGCAGTTGGTGATTTATACCAGTGTTTCTCAATACAGATAATAACATTTTGGCCAGGACAATTCTCAGCTGTGCCCTAGTACTGCGACCCTACAGTACAGTTAGCATATCCGACACCTCTCGATCATATGCCAGCCACATACCATAGTGGTTGAGGTGACCAAAAATGCTCCCACGCTAGTTCTGTCTAGACGTTCGTGCATCTGGAGGTCTGACAAAACTGGATGGACTTCAACACAATAGGGAAGAGTGAGTGGTTCTTTAAAAACAAAGTCTGTCCCTATTAGGAAGATGGAAAAGTAGAAACGAATTCTGGGAGGGCAATCCACACATATTCACTATACATTCTTTTAGGTAGGAGAGAAGATAAAGAGAAGAAAAACTATGGTTGCTAAATTTTTACCTGTTATTTTTGCCTCAGATGTGCCCCGGGTTACTATGGAAACCCCTTGCTGATTGGAAGCACTTGTAAGAAATGTGACTGCAGTGGAAATTCAGATCCCAACCTGATCTTTGAAGATTGTGATGAGGTCACCGGCCAGTGTAGAAATTGCCTACGCAACACCACGGGTTTCAAGTGTGAACGCTGTGCCCCTGGCTACTATGGGGATGCCAGGATAGCCAAGAACTGTGCAGGTACGGTACTGCAGATCGTGGCCAGCACGTACACTGAATTTAGATGGACCGATGTTGGGGAAATACGGCAAGTACCCCCTTGTCACTTTGCCAGGGCAATGCAGGTTCTTAGGAATGTGCACCCTATACTTAGGAATGTGCACCCTATACTCACCAGGGTTAGACATTATTATCAAAACTACTAGTACAACTTAGCTCAAGGGTAGAATAAACCATGAGACCATCTCACAAATGAACTTTCACCTTATCGTCTAGTCTTCCAATTTTTTTTAATTTTTTAATTTTTTATTTATTTATTTGACAGACAGAGATCACAAGTAGGCAGAGAGGCAGGCAGAGAGAGAGAGGAGGAAGCAGGCACCCTGCTGAGCAGAGAGCCCGATGTGGGGCTGGATCCCAGGACCCTGAGATCATGACCTGAGCCGAAGGCAAAGGTTTAACCCACTGAGCCACCCAGGTGCCCCTAGTCTTCCAATTTTGATCAAAGAAGTGAATCAGCCTTCCATGAATTACCTATCATTGACCAGAATTCTGAATGAAAACTTGAAAGATTTACCTCTGTTTTCTTATTCTGGAAGCTATGTCCTTTTTACCAGTTGTGTCTGCTAAAACTGACTTCTTCGTGAAATAGATTAGCAAGCCAACGGTACAGTTTAGTCATCCCCCAATGTCTTCAAATTGTCAGTGTAAATAGTGCAGGGTCAGTATAAGAAATCTTCCTGGTTAAACTTCAGTCGGACCAAAATGTACAAATTTTATTCATGATTTCTCTAATCCATTTGCTGCATAGAGTGAACATCTTCAGAAATAAAGTTAAATTGCCTTTTTCTAGGAGCAAAAGAAGGTTGAGACTGAATATTTCTTACTCTTTTGTGACTAAGAGGAAGCAGGGTGAGGAGGCACTGTGCCCTTGGGGCATGCTTCTACTGGAATTCCCCTCCCAGAAGCTGATTACCACCTGAAAAGGTTTTAAGAAGTGAAGAGTTTAAAGTTGAGGAGAAGGCACATATGATCTGCAGAAGTCACAATAAAAGTATACTTGTCTATAAGAAAGCCAGGTGCCCTGAGGCATAAAACCAGAGGCAAGAAAGGAGTTCTGGGTTCGGTCAGGCAGGTGTCTGAAAGGTTATTGGCAAAATCAAAGCCTTAGACATCGATGCTCCAGTTCTCAAAACATTTGCTAAACTTATGTTATACCACATAAATGCAGGTCACCATTAGAAATGATGCTAATGTTAGAAGCAATTAAGTATAATCTTGCTGAATTGTTTAATAAATCTACATTTTGTGGAACATCACACAGCCGAAATGTAATAAATGTACGTTCCTCTTGAAACTGATTTTTTTAATGATTGTTCTGTAAAGACAGTTAAGAGGTGGGCTCCCCTCTAGTATTCACAATACTATCCCAGCTGATGGTTCGCATAGATAGCTTAGGAAATCTTTAAATATTACAAATGAATTGCTACTGAGAAATTCAGTGGAAAATGAGCAGTCTGATGAGATCGGGGTTTTGTTTTTGGTTTTGGGTTTTTTTTTTTTTCCAAAAAACATTCTTGGAAATCATCAGTAGATTCATAATGGGCTCTCAGGTCTTCTAAATTCGCATAAATATGTTCCCGATTCTTTCCACGACATTATTCCTAGTCATCCCACTGATAGCTATCATTTGGGGGTTTGGAGTCAGCCTTACCAAGGGTCAAGCACTGTGGGAGCCAAAAATCGTTCTTGAGCCTCCTCCCTCCCTCCCACAGTACTGCTCCTCCCTCACACCTGGCAATGATCAACCCTGGAGTTGGATTAAACTGGAGAATCAGTCTGTGATGAAAGGAGAGCTCTCAAATTCCGGTTGAATGATGGGTTCCGGGATCATTTTGTACTTTGTGAAACTTCCCAGGATCTTTTTGGACTGAAGCAATTGCACAGTCATGCCAGAATCCCAGAAAGTTGGGAGAGGAGTCCTAGAAAATGTAGATTTACTTTTGCCCCAGGACTACCTTTGAATATCTCCCAGGGCTGGGCTAAATTGGGTAAGGGGCATAATCTCTACATCACGCACTCTACACGATCATAAGGAAGAGTATAATTAATCCCCATTGGAAGAACTATATACTGATAGCCAGTATTTCTAGAAACCAGGAAAACTCTGCCATATCTAAAGTATCAAGAAACAAATCCCTAACCTCTTGTTTTTGTTTCCCACAGTGTGCAGTTGTGGGGGAGGCCCCTGTGACAGCGTAACCGGAGAATGCTTGGAAGAAGGTTTTGAACCCCCTACAGGCATGGACTGCCCAACCATAAGTAAAAATAACAGTACATGATTGACTAACCCCACTTTCTCTAATGTGCTGCAGGTGTAGGATCAAGAAGAGCTATGCAATTCCCTCTCTGCAAACTGCTTAAGTCCCCCTCCTGGCTTTAACCCTGTCTTTGCCTCCACCAAGTGGACCCTACGCGGAAGCTACTTGATTTCAATTGGCAAAATGGGTGATTTACATGGAAGCAACTCTTATTTTAGAAAACTTATTTTATGAAGCCTTTAAATTCAGCATCTTACCTCGTGGGCAAAGGCAGAGTCAGAGGCACAATTCCTAGTGACCGAGTTCATTTTACCTCCTTTTTCTATGTCATTTCTTCAAGTCCTCAGATGTGACATACAGACAACGCTTTATAACACTAGGGAAACCAAGACACTAAGCGACTTAAGTGGCTTTTTCCCACATCACTCCAAAATGGAAATGACAGCAGAAAAAAATGTTCAGGCCTTATGGGATGGAGCTGAAGTCTTACTTTCCTGGATTTCTCTGTCATTCCAATCAATCAAACCATGAGCAGTCCTGGTGGTGCAGGAACCCATGGAAACACTTCCAAACAAAAGCCCGAAGCTGGTCTTAATGACTATTTGGGCATCCTTCAAACCCTTCGTCTAGAAAAGGCTATAATTGATTCTTACAGCGTATACATAAGACCATGTTAAACTTCAAATAACAAATTAACAAATTAACAACTATTAACACTCAGTCTTCATTTATTGGTTCTCTAGAAAAGAGCAGAGTCTGAGGAATAGAGATTGGGAACAGAAAAGTTTCAGAGACTGGGTCAAACAGGTTTCAAAGCACAGTCTGTTGTCCTCCTTAGTGCGCACAAGTGGGCACTGGGCCTCCCAGGAGCAGCGGAGGGTGGGGGACGAGGGTGATGACAGCGGTAAGCGGATCTCAAATCGGAAATGCGAGCAGTGGGGAGAAACTACGACCTACTTCGCCACATGCCCAGGCTGAGCAGATATTCACAAACAGTGACATTCTACAGAGCCCCTTCTGGCTGAAGTGTTTGTCCAGACATGAGGTCAGGCCATGCAGAGGCGCTGAGCCAGCCCTGGAACAGGTATAGGAAAGAGGGGGTGCCTACCAAACAGCCGACTTCACCAGCGGGCGCCAAGCAAAAGCCTGACATGAAGAGAGCCATCCCAGAGGGCTGTCCCACCACTAAGGAAAAGTGGAGAGTGTGCTTCTCCTCCCCCACCCACCTTGCAAATGGCTTGCCCTTTTATGCTCCCTCTCTTTCTCAGTTCAGCAACCGGTGTCCACGACAGCCTACTTGCCCAGTTGCACGCGCTGTTCGTTTTGTTAGGTTTTCAGTGAGGATAGTGCCCGATGTACAGTTTGAGTCACTTTGGACTCCAGTGTGCTTTGAGGGTAAGGATTGGTTCTGTGACCCAGAACAGCTCCTCAGGAAACAAACGTAAAAATAATATTAACGAAAGAAGTAGACGTAATGATCTACTAGAGCACATGCTTCCTGGCTGACTTTCAGTTTTAAAGAAATAACACGTCCGTTTTACCTCCAGGCTGTGATAAGTGCATCTGGGATCTGATTGATGACCTTCGATTAGCGGCACTCTCCATTGAAGAAAGCAAATCCGGTCTGTTGAGTGTCTCATCCGGTGCGGCTGCCCATAGGCACGTGAATGAACTCAACTCCACCATCCACCTCCTCAAGGTAGGCGGCCACGTTGTACCTTCAGCTGTATCCCCTGCTGGTCTTACAGGATTGCTCCTATAACTCCTACCCCTTCTGTCATCTGAGTCCCATGGCTGTATTACAGATGGGTTGTTAGACTAGGAAATGAGAAAAAGTTTATTGTAACCATGAGCTTCGATCTAAAGCAAGAGCTGCCACGTATAAAAGAAGTCAATGTGGAGAAGGCAACAACTAAAACAAGCAGTTTCTATGTACCAATCTATTGAGGGAAGGAAAACACTCTTACTTCCTGGGTAGAAATGTACATTGGTTATTTGGGTCCTTACCACAAACTTACCATTACCTTTACCTCAATTTCCAGTGCTTTGAGGAGTTTCTCTAGAAACCTCTCTCCTGCTCTCTCCCTCTCTCTCTCCCACCCTTACCTTGCCTTCTTACTGACACACGGTCTCTCCCATCTTCCCATCCACACACACGCTGAAGCACACAGACATCCTTGCTCAGTGTCTCCTCGCAGGTCTAGGGGTTAATACCTTATACACAGTCAGACAACAGTCAAAACCAGTAGACTAGAACAGTGCTTCTATACCTAAACTTTAAGATGTGTTTTTCCCCCTCTAAATTATGGGCTCTGTCACAACCAACAGTTATTTTTTAAAACAGTAATAATTAACTGAAAGCATAATGGAATTAATACTGGCACAGATTTTTACTCTGTCAATTTCACATAATGGTTAAGAGCATTAACTTTGAAACCAGATGGATTGCATTCAGATCCCAGCTCTGATACTTACTAGTTATGTGACCTTGGGTCAGTTATTTAACCTGTTCATTCTTCAGTTTTCTCCGTCGGCACTGAGGATCATTATTGTACCAACCTCCTGGGTTGTTAAGAGAATTCACCAAGCACTATGTGTAGAGAAGTTGCAAAAGTACCTACCTTAGAAGGTGCTCATTACTCTACTTTTTAGAGGGGCAAATAAATGATATCGACAGCAATTGGCCAAATATGCAAAATGTAAAGTAAAGTAGGAATCATGAAATCATAGAGCTGGATGGACTTCTATGAACATTCTATTCTAAACTTAGGAATCATTCTTATCCACACTCATCTGTTTGGACACATGGAGGCACTAGTTCTCAGAGGAGTTGCCCAGACTCAAGCCTCTTGATACCACTTGAACTCTTTCCTCAACAGCACAACTTCAAGATAAGTGTAATTAGAGCCAACAGGAAATCAGTGCCAGGATTGAAAGGCTTACTCCAAAGTAATCCAGGTAAAGCTACATTAGACCAAACTCCTCAAAAATGGAAAAGAAAGGGTAAACGATCTGAAATAAAGAGGGTTGCTCTTCTTCTACAAATAAATAAATAAATAAAAATAAAGTAAATTTCCAAACTCCATTTCCCATTACACGGATCTCTGTGGGTTGATCATTTCCTCCAGGGCCTGCCAAAATAGAAATTGTAAAGGTCAGACAGCCTGGGCCTCCACCAGTCTAAAGGGTGCCTTTGTGAAATTAGAAAAATGAGCCCTTCCTCCATGGTGAGCACAACCGGGGTCAAGGTCTCCGGCCTAGGGAGCAGAGCTTTCAGAATTTTCAGCCCTGAAGGCCTTTGGAACCCTTGTGCAGACCCCAACTTTCATACCAGCTTACAGCAGCCTTCAGACTGGTAACAGAAGCTCACATTCTGCTCTGGGTCCTCTTGTACTGAAAGTGGTGTGTGTGTGTGTGTGTGTGTGTGTGTGTTTAAGATTTGTTTATTTGCGAGAAGAGAGAGAGAGCAGTGGGAGGGGCAGAGGGGGAGAGAGTCTTAAGTAGACTGAGCGCAGAGCCCAAGGCAGGGCTCGATCTCAGGATCTTGAGATCACTATTTGAGCCTAAAACCAAAAGTTGACACTTAACCAACTGAGTCACCCAAGCCCCCTTTTATGTATAGTTTTCAAAACTTGGTGAGCACATTTACTGATTATTTTCAAAACTTTTTTTTTTCCACAGACAAAATTGTCAGAAAGAGAAAACCAGTATGTCCTAAGTAAGATACAAATCAACAATGCTGAGAACACAATGAAAAGCTTTCTGTCTGACGTGGAAGAATTAGCGGAAAGGGTACGTATTCAGTTTCTGGGACTGCCTTCAGAGAAAGGATTTAGCTGGGGTGAGCCTGGCTAGTCACAAATGATCAAGGCTTAACACAGTGCAGGAAAAATGCAGTGACCCACATGCCTTAAAATAAATCAAGGCAAGATCTGTGGAGAAAGTTAATGTACTTGGTCTCTACAGTCTCTTCCCGTTTTGATTGCTTTCCTTGGAAAACTATGTTTATGGGGAACTTTCATTGTATCTGCTGCTGCTTAATATGGTTGATATATGTTTCAATTAGGATAGTTGGTCAGCTGTTTGCCATAACATTTTATGGCTAAGAGCTGTAGAGAGCCCAGATATAAACTTTATTATACAGAAGATAAAATTTAAATATTTGCTAAAGGATGCCTTAAGTAATAAAAGGAAAGAAGAACCATGCTGAGAAAACAGTTTTGCAGGTTGACAGGGAAAAAAAAAATCACTTTCAAGTTTCACTTTATACCATACACTGAAATAAATTCCAGACAGAATAAAACTCGAGTTTAAATCTCAAATCCATAAGAAAGCAGAGCTAAATAATTGTTAAACCTTGAAAGGAAATACCAGTGTGCTTAAATAGAGCATGAAAAGTTATAATAAAAAGAGGTAATAGATTTGATAAGATAAAATTTCAAATACCCAGTAAGACAACTAAATAAATGAAAAAGCCACCTAGACCAAGAAAAATATTGAGGGAAATATGGCTTGTAAAAGCTCTCACAAATTAACAAGAAAAACACTAAAACAGGAGCAGAGTGAATACGAAAGAGTATTAAATACACTCCCCGGGAGCCTAATGGAAAAATATCCATCATCTGTACTAATAAAGAAAAATATAACTAAGCCACGAGGTGCCATATTTTACATATTAAAATGTTTGACGCATTTTTCCCCCTAATTATGCTCTACCAGTACTGCCCAGAGTACTCTGGAATTTCTACTTTCAGATGCTGGTGTTTGATATTATAAAATACTGAAGTTCTTTTCAAAAACAGTTCTTATTTTCTGCAAAAATAATGGTTAAAATAACTCTGATAATCTCTTTTGAACTTGTACATCTTAAACCTTTAAAAGATTATGTTCTAAAAACATGGATTATTCTAATTGGATCTTTGGAAGATTCAACTACTTTGAAATGTGTATGAACATTGTGTCCTTCTTTCCTACACAGTGGTGCATTTTAATCCAACCATAAGCATATGTAGAAAGCGGTGAGATCTCTTAAGTTTCAAAGGAAATACCAGGAAAGAAATCTCTGAAAAACTCATTGTTTTTTCATTTCGGTATCATGGTTGGAATTTGCCCAAAGTGTCTCAATTCTTGAGAAAATATTTTCACCGAGATTAGTTCCTTTTACCGCTCAGACACAGAGTTACCGATCCTTTTGTTGTACAATTTTTCCACTTCTGGTGTAACTTAAATGCAGACGTTCACAGGAAGAAAATAGCATGAGCTTAAAAGTGACATCACAACAGAAAAGGCTCTTGGGCTCCAAGAACAGACCACCAAAGCAGGAGGTTGATGATAAAGCACTTGAAACTTTCAGCTGTTTCCACTGACTCTTATTGAAAATAAGGTCTTTCTAACAACAGTCCAGATGGTGTAAGAACCTGCTAAAACATTTTGAAACAAATGCCCAGAACTGGTCTTAATGATTTCTCAAGCATCCTTCAATCCTTTAGTCTAGAAAAGTCTGTGATTGATTCTCAGAAAGATTTAAGAACAGAGTTGCCTTACGAAGTCTTCTACCACACAAGTGACTAATATTTGCCTTTAAATAGACTGCAGGATTTCACTGTAGGTTCCCACAGTGATTTTTTTTTTTAAATGACAGTAATGTTTCCTCTTGAAACTTGAAAATACCTTCTTGCAAATTGTCACATAAATCATGAGACCCAAATCTCACAATTCACATTAATCTAAAGTGACTGCTTTTGTCCCAACCTTCATCACTAAGTCCTCTAGCCCCACTTTTGGAAAATTCTACAGCCCTTTTCTACCCTCTTACTTCTGGGAACCTCCTAAAGGGTGTCCATCCATTTGTATTCACAAATAGCCCCTGCTTGAAAGGACGTCACTTCCACCACTGCTGATCCTGTCTGTAAGAAAGCGCCAAACACAATGTCAAGATTCCACTTTCCCACGTTCCCAAGCCACCATGCTCAAAGTCGGAGTGGTACTAGGCTGTAAGCAGAAGTGGAGGCGGTGGCCCTCTCAGTCTCAGCGCTGCCTCTTGCCAACTGGACCTTGATGTTAAAATGCAGAGCCCCAAGTCACAGAGCCCAGTCTCCAAGGGCTGGCTCGGGAGGTGCTGCCTCCTCCGCTCCACTCCTCTGTCTCCTCCACCTCCACCCTACCCCTTCAGCCACAACAAAACTCCTTGCTTATCAACGCATCCAAGAGATGTTTAGGACTGGAAGGAAAGCAGGTCACCTATGTACATCAAAAGCACCTGAACCTCATCTCTGATCCTGACAAAAATGTAAGACAAAAAATAAGAATATGTTTCAATCCCCAAAGCATGACTTAATACCTGGTGTCTGAGTGATTGTGCTAGCTGCTAGGGATACTGAAATGAACATAGTAATATAGCATAAACCCTGCTCTCAAGCGGCTCACAGTCTGGCAGGGAAAACATACATAAAACAAAAGAATTACCACATAGCATTCAATAAGAGAGGCATGGTAGGGGCTAAAGAGAGCACTCTGAGGAAAAAATAATGAACTTGCTCACTAGGGCTACAGGAGGGAATGATTCTCAGAGAAGTTGAGTATTGACCTACATATTTAAAAATGACCAGGAGTTTATCAAGTACTTCCAAGCAAGTGAAAATACCACAAGAGCAAAAAGATAGATATTCATAGCGTGTTCTTAGAACTAGAAAAGCTTTAGCTATGGCCTAGTAAAGATTAGCTGCGGGGCGCCTGGGTGGCTCAGTGGGTTAAGCCTCTGCCTTCGGCTCAGGTCATGATTTCAGGGTCCTGGGTCGAGTCCCACATTGGGCTCTCTGCTCAGGGGGAAGTCTGCTTCCCCCTCTCTCTCTGCCTGCCTCTCAGCCTATTTGTGATCTCTCTCTCTCTCTCTGTCAAATCAATAAATAAAATCTTTAAAAAAAAAAAAAAAAGATTAGCTACAAGGCAAGGAGCAGGAGATAGTGCTGAAGAAGTTCTCAGAGGCCAGATCATGAGGAACCTTGACCACCACACTCAGGAACATGCGGACTTCATCCCGTGGACTTTGGAGAACACCGAAGTATTTACATAGAACCATGAACTGATCAGATTTGAAATTTCGAAAACATCCCTCTTCGGCAGGGAATGATGGATTAGCGAGTGAAGAACTCTGAAGATACGGATAACACTAGTCTGGAGAACGGTCTCTGGAGTCTGGACAAGCCTGGTTGATGGCTACCTTGCCTTCATTTGAGAAGAATTTACAGTGATCAGGTATCAGTCAAGACTGTGATCGTATGGAACAGGAAGAGAGGCAAGAATGGCAGGCACAGGAAGAACTGGGTGACCAATGAGCACGAGGAGTAACAAGGAGGAAATCTCCGGCTTGGAGAAATGACTACTCTAAGATTACAGAATGGGAGCCCCTGGCTGGCTTAGTCAGTAGAACATGCAAGTCTTTTTTTTTTTTTTTTTTTTAAGATTTTATTTATTTATCTGACAGAGAGATCGAGAGAGCACTAGCAGGGGGGACAATGCGGAGAGAGAGGGAGAAGCAGACTCCCCGCCCGAGCAGGGAGCCAGATGCAGGGCTCGATCCCAGGACCATGAGATCATGACCTGAGCCAAAGGCAGATGCCTAACCATCTGAGCCACCCAGGCATCCCTGCAATTCTTGATCTCAAGGTCGTGAGTTCAAGATTACATTTAAATAAATAAATAAACAAAGAAATATCAAAAAATAAAGTTACAGAATGGTTTAGTCTGGCTGTTTCTACTAACTAACCAGAGGGTAGTTAGAGAAAGAGTTGAGTCTGTAGCTCAGAGGAGAGATACAGTCTGGAAAAGTTGTTAGAAGCCATCTGTGTTCAGGAGGTAGGGAAACCCACAGTAGGTATCCCTATACACATTCTGAAATGGCACACCAGTATTCCCACTACTGTTGCGTCCGGTGCTGTCCATATTTATGCTTGTCTCCCAGAGTGATTCCTAGAAGTTTCCCCTTTCACTTTGAAAAGGGTCACAGCATAAGCAATAACATATATGATCATCCTGCATGTTGATCATCATCCTCACTTAGTCTGGTTGTTTTTTTTAATTTTCTTAAGATTTTATTTATTTGACGGAGAGAGACGCAGCAAGAGAGGGAACACAAATAGGGGGAGTGAGAGCGGGAGAAGCAGGCTTCCTGCTGAACAGAGAGCCCGATGCGGGGCTCGATTCCAGGACCTTGGGATCGTGACCTGAGCCGAAGGCAGACGTTTAAGGACTGAGCCTCCCAAGCGCCCCGGTTGTTTTGTTGTTGTTGTTGTTGCTGCTGTTTTGTTTTTTTTTTTTTTAAGATTTTATTTATTTGTTTGACAGACAGAAATCACAAGTAGGCAGAGAGGCAGGCACAGAGAGAGAGGAGGAAGCAGGCTCCCCGCTGAGCAGAGAGTCCGACGTGGGGCTCGATCCCAAGACCCTGGGATCATGGCCTGAGCTGAAGGCAGAGGCTTTAACCCACTGAGCCACCCAGGCTCCCCTTGTTGCTGTTTTGTTTTTTGTTTTTTTTTAAGATTTTTATTTATTTGACAGAGATCCCAAGTAGGCAGAGAGGCAGACAAAGAGAGAGAGGGAAGCAGGCTCCCCACTGAGCAGAGAGCCCGATGTGGGACTGGATTCCAGGACCCTGAGATCATGACCTGAGCCGAAGGCAGCGGCTTAACCCACTGAGCCACCCAGGCGCCCCCCTTGTTGCTGTTTTTAATCAGCAATCTAGATACACTCCCCTCCATGCAATGTATTACCAAAAAGTTCTTGTCACTTTTATGTCAAACATGTACAAGGAGACTTTGCTGTTGAGGGGAGTAAATGCTTCATCTATTTGTAATGCGAACCATTCATCAGTTTATAGCTGTCAGTTAATTTTTTAATTTCAGCTCTTCTTAAAGCAAGGTGCATCTGTTTGACCAGAGGACTATACTGTTATTTTTCTTCCATAAGCAAAGCTACAGAAAAAAAAACAAAAACAAAACTTTCAAATAAGGCATCACTATCTATTAGGGCCAGTAAGTGCAATTTAAAAGTGATAGGCGGTCCTCTTTACCTGTCTTTGGTCAAATATATAGTGTGTGTCTCAGCGCCCTCTGGTGTTTGTCGGAAAGAAGTGTTCTTAGACGCAGTCCAGCCTCCCTGCCCTCCATTGCTTCAATTCAAAGTTTCCTTAAAAGAAGTAAGTTAAACGACTACAGTAATTACAATAGGCCTTTTTCTTTGAAGGATGAAGCCAAAGTTAAATATATAAATATATAATATATATAAATATAAATATATAATATAATATATAATATATATAATAAAATATATATAATATATAAATATATAAATTATATTTGCAAAGCACAACACATATATATCAAAAATCAACCTGTTGAAAATTTCTAGGTGTTTTAAATGTTTGTGTTCACAAATTTTAGAAGCAGGGAGGGGTGACGTCAGAATAAGATTCATCTTAGTTTCTGCATCATATGATTTTAAAATGAGCACAGACTTTGGGTCTCTGGAAAGCATGAGAACAAGGCAAGAGGAAGACGGGCATTGGAGGAAGGAACGCCAATGACTCAGAATGCCGGTGTCGGTTAGTTCAGAGAACCCACTGTTTCGGGAAGCGTCTGATGGTCGCATTACTGCTGCCCAGCGAGCTTTATACGGAAGGCGTCTGGGACTGGCTTGATAAAAATCCTCTGGGGCATGTGTTTGCTCTGATACCATTTCTGCTTTGTCTTCCTTGACTAAGGGCCCCTTCTGTGGATTATGCCTGGGAAGCCTAAGAGCTTTTCCAGGTAAAATCATGGCATAATCCTCTGGCTGGAACCCTGGAGGACATAGCCACTCCCCTCTCCCGGTGAAACTGTGCAGCAGGTCTACAAGCACGCTGGGGGGTAGACCACCCTGCAGTCCGCTCAGATGCCACAGCACTTTGGTAGTGAACCGAGCCTGAAAAGCACCAGATGAGGCAAACGGACATCTACCAAGTTCAGACAAAAGAACTCCTCCTCCACTTATATATAGCCCATGAGCCAACCTTTCTAATGCTGAAAGGAAGTACACAGGACACGTCCCCAACGCCAAGCATACAGGCCAGTGTCTTGGCCTTGAGCCGTTTCTTAGATGAGCTTCTGTCCTTACACACGCAGAAATATGCACGTCCATATACACACCCACCCGTGCTTCCAGAAGCTACATTTGAGTCGGGATTTCATCTTGACAAATACTACCTGGGAGCTCGGAAACAGAAACTCCCTAATGGAGAGAACGGAGTCCACTTCTCAGAGAAGAGTCTCATTTATTCCAAGCCAAGTCTGCCTGAGTGGTTATTTGTACCCGAGTGCCATCAGTGTTGATGGGAATTTGGAACACGGCACCGAAAACAGCATTGAGCCCAGTCAGCATAATCCTTTAAATCTCTGTGGTCATTCAGTGTCAGCGCTGGTTGGACCACCCAGGAGCCACTGGACACAGAGAGCATTTCAAGGTCTGCCTGCTTTCTCAACAATTGCCCCTGTGAAACTCTAAGCTCTTCTGCTAGCACAAAGTCAGATTGGTCAGCAGACCTGGGTCACTTCCTAGTCTGGAACTGTGAGCTACAGTAAAAATTCCAAGGGTAAATTGCATATGAAAGGCGGTTGGTTTGGACCGGACTGTGACTGATGGCATAGGAACACAGCTGATTTTATAGCATCCTGCGATTCTAAAGCTGGTCATCCCATCAGCCTTCATGTGCGATTTCTGGGGCCATTTTATATGTTATATAACTTCCACACGCCAAGGAAATTTATGTTTATGGAATACATTACGCCCACCCACCTTTGCACGCACAGGTAGAACGTTCCCTTCTCGTAAAATTTAAGCTGCTGTTTATATGAATGATTTGCAGGGAAGTCAAGTCTCAAGAAGGGGCAAGCTGGCTCAGAAGGAAAGTATGGATACCATTAACCACGCAACATACCTTGTGGAGCAAGCTCATGATATGAGGGATAAAATTCAAGGTAAATATGTTCTCTTCTCATGCCTCTTAATGTCAAGGAATCATTTGTGTTTCAACAACAAAAATATGGCTACTGTTAGTGTTCCCTATGTGCCAGGAACTACTGTTACAGTGTTATATATAAGGTAATATATATATGCATTTATGATAGTTTATATGTATTACTATCATAATATATAAATATATATACATATAATATATGTATATATATATACATATAAATAAATAAACATATCATGTATATGTTTATATTATTATATAAGGTCTTCCAGTTTGCCCATCCAGGACTTCGGAGCACTCATCCCTACTTACTATCTGTTGGTTGTCAAGAATAAATGTATGGAATCATTCCCTTTCCAGGCATTTCAAGGAAGTGGAATGCCAGAACACCCTTCCAGCAAGGAAATGGAATGCTATGGTGTCTCTAAAATGCAAGAGTTGAGTAGCGGTCATGTTTTCCTGGACTATTTGCAGCAAAAACCCCACCTTTAGAGTGGCAGGAGACTGTCCACTAATCCAGACTGTCCTAAGCTCTCTCTCTACCATGCCATTTCCCGAAGACCAGGCAGGCAACACGCTCCAGTCCCCAAGCCAGAAGAAAAGCCTGGAGGTGGTGTGTTAGAGTTCTTTGCCCTAAAGGGTTGTGGCAGATTTTACCTTCTTCCTTCTTAGAGGAGTACTTATTTGTGCTCTAACTTCTGATAAGTGTTGGCTGTATTTGAAGACTCTCTTAATAGCCCACTGAAAGCCAGCCTCCAATTTACCAACAGAAAAGAGGCACTTTCACTTGTTCTAAAATAAAGAGAATTTCCTTGACTCACAGGCTGCAAAGATACAGTATTTGTGTGTTTCCATAGCTTTTATCCTGTATATTAAGAGCTGGGTGATAACATCAAGTGCATCTCAGGGCACAATGGCAGTAAAGGAGCCCACAGTGAGAAAGTCACATCTTTATCCTGAGGTATAGGAAACATATTTCAGGCAGAAGGATGAATGGAACCAAGATTAGACATTTGCTGTATTTCCTTTGGTGGCTATAATACACGATAAAAATAAACAGCATGATATCAAACACCCCCCCAATCCCATCTTCACTGTCTCATGCTTTTGCATCTACCAATAATTCTTTTTCATTTTAGAGTTATTATTGATTTTTTTTTCAAAAAGTAATATTGAACCTAGATGAGCTGACCTCATCTAATTAAGAAATACATGCCCCTCTAGGCAGCAAATAAAGCCAGCATCCTAGTGAACCATTCAGAGAAAGTAATTCACCTTTGCTGTTGTAAATTTTTTATTCTACCGTGTTTCACTGGGGAGGGATCTAAGCCCTCTATTTGACCCTTTCGGCATAGGAAAGATGAAAGAAATACAAAAGAAATGTAAATGGGAAACAATAATTTCCATCAGTTTACCTTTTAAAAATAATGCATGAATAGTCTCCAAGACTAAGGCAAAAATGTTATTGTCTGCATTTCCTTTTTCTAATCTACACCGGACATGGCTAAAATAAAACAGACCAGAATTGAAAATGTAATATTTGGATCAAAATGCCAAAGAAGTCAGTGCCGTGAGTGATATATCTAAGAGGGGACGCGGGAAATCTGTGTTTCACTTATTTCTGGAGTTAAGATTACAGATTTCACTTGAAAAGTGAATGTTTAATCCCTTCATAGTTTTGTTTCTAGCGTATCGTGGTTTCCCTGTAACTTTCTCAGTAATATTTACAGTGTTCAAAAACCTCCTTCCCCATTTATCTCCTTTCCTTCAGAAGTCAGGGATGCTACGCAGGACCAACAGTGTGTCATTCCTTTTTCCCAACCATCTGTAAAATAACTCCTGGTGACCTTCAAGCCATTATCCATATAAAATACAAGCCCTTATCTGGTATGATTGATGTGACACCAGTGATTGTTTACCCATCTCGTCTGGCCAACCGCATAGATCATAGCAAACCACAGACACACAATTTCATTTATGCCAGGAAGATAAAATACTTCCTCCCAGAGCTGTCAGAGGACAAGGTGGCAATTACATAACTTTCATCTGATCACATTTAGTAGGAAGAGAAAGTCAGAGAACCAGCTCTGCTGTTATTTAGACAATGCATTTAATCCCTCTGACCATCAGTACTCCCTTTGGTTCCAAAATTCTCCAGAAGTGGAGTGAAAATGACCCAAAATCAAAATGGCCCAGTCTTGACAGTCATACTACAGAAGGCAAATAACAATTGCAAAGTATGCATGTGTGTATACACTAGACACACACACTATATAAAAATATTTATATATATAACATATATATTTTTATATATATATATAGTATATATATATAAATGAACAAAAACTCGCACCACAATATAACAAACCTCTATTTTTATATCTGGTCTATAGAATAATCTGAAAGATCCACTTGAACAACTATCAATATACTCTCATTTTGGTTTAGAGCTTTGGTCAGAACCTTGGCTAAAATATAATTAGTATCTCTAACACATCCTACAAAGGACAGGAGATGTCTCAGAGGATTTTTTCCAAGTTATATATTTCATATAAAATGTTGATCAAAGACCCCAGATTTGTGTGCCTTCAATGTTAATGTTCAGGAATTACTATGGAAACCAGACACAGCTGAAGTCAGGACAGGCTTTATATTAATCCCATTCCCATTCTGAAGACACCAAATGGGAAGCAGAGTTGTTTGTTCAAGTTTTACTACTCCTTGGAATACATGATGAATTCTAGTGCTGACACCAGTATTTGCAGCGTGAACCTCAGTACACTGTCTTTGAATGAAACCCTCTTTCCGTTTCAGGACCAGCCCTGCCCTTTGCCCTCACTGTCCGTGTTCTCAGTGGCATCCCCCGTAAAATGCCCAGACACCCCACCCTGCTTTCTTCTCTCACTGTACCCTTCCTTTCAGAGATCAACAACAAGATGCTCTATTATGGGGAGGAGCAGGAACTTACCTCTGAAGAAATCTCTGAGAAGCTGGTGTTGGCCCAGAAGATGCTTGAGGAGATCAGACGCCGTGAACCATTTCTCACGCAAAGGGAGCTGGTGGATGAAGAAGCAGATGAAGCCCATGAACGTAGGTGTTTTCAACTCCTAGGGCGCAGCATGTGTCCGCTTCCTTTGTGGGTCCAAAAGAGGATACTGAGCTACAGGAGAACATTTGGTCAAAGCAAGCAATCTCCAATATTTGCAGTTATTTTTTAATAAGGATTTTATTTATTTATTTGAGGGGGGACATGAATATGCGCACACACATGAATTGGGGGAGGGGCAAAGGGAGAAGGAGAAGCGGACTCCCCGCTGAGCAGGGATCCCACCCCAGGACTAGATCCCAGAACCCTGGGATCATGACTTGAGCCGAACGCAGACACTTAACTGACTGAGCCACCCAGGCGCCCCTAGATGCAGCTATTCAGAACTGATACTTGGCCTCAGGGAATCAGGACAGCCTGTATGGTCAAGAGTTTTAGATCCAGGCCCAACCTTGACCTTTTGAAAAAGAACTGAGATTCCACATAAAACCTGTAGACTTTAAACTCCTGAGGAGAAGCTATAGGGACTTCATAGTTGGTGAAAACGTATGAAACAAGAGAAGAAAAACTAAAGGGAACCACTTTTCAGAACTCCAGTAAAAGAAATCTATGGCGAAGGCAGTAAAGCTACAAGCCCAGCAACATTCCTGTTCTGAGGTCCGCGAAGGACTTTTAATGACTTTTAACCTCCAGTGCAAATTTAACATTTCCTTCCATGATGAATGTAGGCAAGAAACCACAGTAGTATCAGCGAACCTATGACTTGGCCACTCTATCAGTTGTCAATGACTACCTAGCAACTCATCCCAAATATATTCTTTTTTTTTTAAGACTTTTTTTAAGATTTTAAGATTTTTTAAAAATTTTTTTAAGATTTTTTAAAGATTTTTTTTAAGATTTTTTAAGATTTTTAAGATTTAAGATTTTTTTAAAGATTTTTTTAAGATCTTACAAAATCTTTAAAAACTATGTATTTATGTATTTGACAGAGAGAGAGCGTGCACACAAACAGGGGGAGCAGCAGAGGGAGAAGCAGGCTCCCACTAAGCAGGGAGCCCAATATGGGACTCCGTCCCAGGACCCTCGGATTATGACCTGAGCTGAAGGCAGACACTTAAAGACTGAGCCACCCAGGCACCCCAAACATATTCATTTAAAATGACCATTTATTTGTTCACGATTTCACTGGCAATTTGGGCTCCACTCCACCTGGACAGCTCATCTCTGCTCCACGTAGAAGGAACTGGGCTCCCTCCGATGCCTGGGGCCTTACCCAGGATTGCTGGGCCTCCCTGGGTGTGGAGTCTTACCCTCAAGGAGTCTCGCCCAGGCTCATTCTCACAGGGTAGCAGCTTTCCAGGAAGGCAAGAATGGAACTCAATTGTGTCGCATCTATCCTACTGGCCCAGACCCGCCCAGATTAACTCTCCTCTTGATGGGAAGAGTCGCAAAGAATTTGTATCCATTTTAATCCACACAATCAACAAGAGAAGCCATGGATCTGGGTATTGGAATTTACCTATAGTCTGATCTCACAACATTCAGTTCACCAGTAATCCAAAATTTTGTAGTTATTAGTCCCACCTCTAGATCTTGTTATTTCAGACTTAATAAATAAGCACATGTGTTGTTATATCACCAATTTGTTTTTTAATATCTTGGTCTTTGTTTTAAGTCTATGTATTTTATTTTACTTTTTTAAAAAGATTTTACTTATTTATTTGACAGAGAGAGGCAGAGAGAGAGTGAACACAGCAGAGGGAGAAGCAGGCTTCCCACGGAGCAGGGAGCCCAAAGTGGGGCTCGATCCCAGGACCCTGGGATCATGACCTGAGCTGAAGGCAGCTGCTTAATGACTGAGCCACCCAGGCGCCCCTTTACATATTTTAAAATACATGATAAGAAGGGCCTGAAGTCTTCACCAGATTGCAAACGGTCCCATGGTACAAAAAGGGTTAAGAACACCTGTACTACATTATTTCCACACGATACTATCAACTTCTGCTAAAAATTATTGTGACTATTCTAGAAGAGGAACATTCTTCACCTAAAGGCATGTTATCATAACAAATGTATAAAGTCTTAGAAACAGTAAGAGTTCAAGAAGAGTGTCAGGCCCCATTCCTGGGTCAGGATGAAGCCAGTGCTTGGGAAGGCTAGAGCTCTGAGGGCACAGACAACCGCTTCCACACTTTTTGCCTGTTTTAGAATGGAACGAGTCTGCCCTGGGGAAGTGAAACCAGTCACATCTCCCACATAGCCACCTTCCGCCTGGTCAATGCATTTTGAACCACTTTCTTTACACAGTCATGAGTGTGTATCTTCTGCTCACACTAATGAAGGAAAAATACAAAACCTTGAAAAGTCAGACGGATATTCCCTGGAGGAAAAAGAGAATTAAGACATGTAATCAATGCATGTTACTTTGACCAGAGGATTAAGACATATACAGAATTTAAGAATATATCATTGCCATTGACTTTTCAGACCACCCAAAACAAAGGTTTAGGTTTGACCTAAAGAAGCTACCTAAAGACAATTGCCTGATGAGAATAGAGAAAAAGTCAGTAGCAGATAAGAAACTTTGGTTATTTTTTAATATTAAATATCCAAACCCCTTTGACTGATAAAATTATGAATAATCTGGGTAATAATAAACACAGCATAATGACATGGTTTTCTCAAAAAACATAATCTCATTGGAAAGCCTAATCAGACTCATTTTTTTTTTTTTTGGCTGACTGTCATCCTGGGACTCTCAGACTCTACAATCTAGTATTTCTTTCTCCAAGTATAAAACACGGGGCTATTTTTTTTTTTTTTAATTTTTTTTTTTTAAAGATTTTATTTATTTATTTGAGTGAGAGAGAGAGAGAGCACAAGCAGGCAGAGTGGCAGGCAGAGGCAGAAGCAGGCTCCCTGGGGAGCAAGGGGCCCGATGCGGGACTCGATCCCAAGACACTGGGATCATGACCTGAGCCAAAGGCAGCCGCTTAACTGACTGAGCCACCCAGGCGTCCCTCGGGGCTATTTTTATAAACAACAGCTTCGGTCTCTATTGCTAGGGAAGGCATGCCCTGACAAGTTTGTGTTTTTGCCACCTGCTGGATGGAGGGAGAGGAGGCAGAAGCCCAGGCTGAGGTTCTGTGTCCATTTCTTCCCAGTGTTGAACCAAGCTGAGAGTTGGCAGCGGCTGTACAATGACACTCGCTCCCTATTCCCTGTCGTCCTGGAGCAACTGGACGACTACAGTGCTAAGTTGTCAGACCTCCAGGAATCCCTGAACCAGGCTCTTGACCACGTCAGGGATGCCGAAGACATGAACAGAGCCACAGCAGCCAGGCAGCGGGACCACGAGGTACAGTGGACACACTCCCTGTAAATGCATTTCAGACATATACAACACAAAGTTATAACAAGAAGGGATGGTTGGCATACAATTTCTTAAAATGCTGACATATTCAAGTATTTGTATCTTTAAAATATTTATGCATTTTTGCCACTGTAATATGCTAATGTCACTGTGTGCACCTAAAATTGAGTTAAAAACATTATCATTGTTGAGCTTCTGCATGGATAAGAATGCAGTTGTTCTTGGGGCTTGTGTCTGTGCGTATGGACAGAATGTTCTTGCAAGTGAGTTAGCAATGTGTTATTCCTATGCCTACCTTTTTTTTTTTTTTTTTTTAAACTGAGAGCACTAGAACACCAAAGCAACACAGAACCATGTTTTAGAAGGGTATGTGTAATTTTTGGAAAGGTATGATAAGCAAATCCCACAGCTGGACTGGTTGGCAGCCGCAGGGATGGGGAGTCTAATTCAAGCCAAAGATCATGAAAATATGAAGAGATGAGAGAAATTCCCAGATGTAGCCATAGCTTGCAAAGGCGGGCATACTGATGCGGGCAGGATCTGTGCATGCCCACCTTAGGGGGCTTAGATCTGGCGGTGATCATGGCTGTTCCAAGCAATGCATGAACCCACAATGCAGAGGAGCGATCTTCTGATAGGGAAGACACGTGCATCTTGGACATATCTATAAATAAGATCAGAGTGAAATAGCCATGCCAAAAACTAGGAAGCAACTATGAGCAAGTTCATTAATTCAGTTATGTTTGCTTTTATTGTCTGCCAAAACCAACTTAAGTGAGACTCTCCACCCTGATTATCAGTCATCACCATCTCTCAGTAAGTCACTGGAAATTTTCCTAAACAAAAGTGAATTACCCTTAGCACCACCATTTTCTAATAGGAGCAGTCCCTCAGCCAGCATTTTTTAAGAATAGCAATGGCCAAGATAGCGACCAAAATAGCCCCCCTTTTTCTACCCTCCATTCCTGCTCTCTTGCCACCTGCCCATCCCACCCAGCCTGAGCAGCTGCCCCCATCACAGCTCTGATTGTGCTACTCACTCTGGTAAAACCCTTCGTCTTTCCCTTCTGACCCTATAGCAGTGCCTCTGATTCTGCAGCTTGTGAACCACTGAGTGGTCATAAAATAAGTCTGGGGGGTTGTAACCAACCTTTTTTTTTTAATTGAAGTATAGTTGAATAACCAGCATTTTCTAAAAAGAAAAGAAAGAATAGAATAGAAAGTATCAAAGCCCATCATCTATAAGAAGGTACGGTTTCATCGCATTTCTGCTTCAGCGTTGCTACATAAATCGCATTTTTTCCTGAGGCTCCCGGTTAAGAACATTCGAGACCCTGTCCGATAGGACAGCTTATGCCCCTGCACATGCCATGAGGGACGCTCTCTGATCCACCCTCTGCCAGCCTCCTTGGCCTCACCTGTTGCAGAGTCCCTGCCTCCCACGTTCAGTTCAGGCAATGTCACACTTCCGGTAACCCCATGGGCCTGGAACACAGACTTCCTTTTCTTTTCTCCTTCACGGGGATAGCCCCAGGCATCACCTCCTCTGGGAGGCCTCCCCATCCCTTCACCCTCCCCAGGCCCAGGTTAACAGGTGCTCTCCTCAACAACCCCATAATGCACCTTGTGCCATTCCCGTTTCAGTACTGCGATCATCCCTTAACAGACCTGCCTTCCCTACCCCGCCTAAGTGTTGTCATTTCACATTTCACTGTTAGACCTACAGCAAAAGAATAGCAGCAAATTTCCAATCTTTTTACAAAACCAAAAGTAACCACACAGTTTAATCATTTTGATATGTGCAGACGGTAGCCACACAACTAATAATTACATGATTTATTTCACCATCCCACTCTCACCCCAGAGGGTAATAGAATGATAAAAATCTTTGTCAGATGAATGAAAGATTCTGTGTTTTGGAAAGCAGTCTTTAGAAAGTCTGTTAAAGCAAAGATCTGCCTTCCCAGAACTGTTTCTCTCATTTTTTGTAAGGTTCAGGATATTCTTTGCATTTGTGAGATGGAAACTGAACAGGCCTGATGTGTTAATTGTGTGTCATTTTCATAATTATTGTGTTCATATTGACCTTCTTTCTGTGGGAGTATATTTGTTTCAAAGCTAATTTTATTCATTTCTGTCTAATGTTATCTGTGATGAGTTCAGTATATGATAAGGGATAAGGCCTGAGCTTGAAGCATATCACTTCCCAGCTACTGCAAATGAACTTCTCACTCAGTGCTGTTAGCACAGGGCTTTGAAATTTGGCTCTGACTTTCGGGTTTTAGCTATATTCCCTTAAAGCAACCAGATACAAGAGCTTCCCGGCAGGGGTCATAGCTCAGACTCTGTAAAAGGAAAACTGCTCTGAAGGAGCTAAATAATACCAACCTTTTTTCACCTCCTTTCCTTACATATAGTTCAATACCCATGCTTTAAAAATACTGCTTTTGTGTAGCGCTGTATAACTACCTCTCCTTGAAGAGACAAGAATAATTAACCTAAGATAGTCACACTGTATTAAGCCTGATGGATTTTGAAGGGAAATTGATTTTGTAATGTTCTTGCATTAAGAAGATGTTCGAATGGGATTCTTTCCTGTCCTTGGACCTATATCTTACCCTCTAGCAATGCGTTTGGAGAAGATGGCTTCTGTCTTCCTTCCCACTAAATTAGAAAAGACCACAGGCAGCACGAAAGACACTAAGATGAACTTCGGAAGTTTTAAAGTATGTCCCTTTATATCTGGGCTTCTGTAATTATTCCCATGATATCTTAGACTATACCGTAAGTCATGTATTTCAACTCCCATTCAAATGACCGTTTCTAAAGTAACTTCAACTCATTTTTTACCCAGACTGTAAAATGAGTCTTACTTTTCCCTCTTGAAGTATCATTCTGGCTGCTTTCAAACTCCAAACTCATTTGAAGTTTTCTAATATTTCTTCAGAATCACAACGTGCCTGCTTCTAGAACCCAACAGTGAAAGTAGAAATTAAACCGTTCATCAAAAAATCCCCCGGGCCACTTCCCTCCTCAAAAAGTCTGAGCATCTAACATAAAGAGCTCCAAGTGCTAGGATGGGAGATCACAATTTCATGATTTAATAGTAGGACCATTTACATGTTTTAAAGAGCATTAAGATTTTTTTGTATATGCTTTATTCCTTCCCAAATGATATATTTGTGCCTGGCCCAAAGTCACCACATGATAAATGGTTTTTTGAATTACTTCATTTTCCACTTACTCAAATATAGAGCCTGTGTGAAATCCTGTGTCCAGTGTCCCCCCTTTACATTTTTGGAGAAAAAGTCAACGCCTCTCTCTGAAGTGGCCAGTCTCTTTGAGATGATGGTGTTATAAGTAAAAATCATAACTAAGTGCTTCAAAGCTCCCGAAGTGCTCACTTTTGTTATCTCCATAGTATAAATCAGAAAACTGCACGTTGCATGGGTAGAATTCCCCAAAGTCACAGAGCAATTGGGTGGTGGGGCTGGGATAGGAACCCAGATTCGTCTGAGCGCAAAGACAGGAGGTGACATTGACCACGCTCCCTGATGCTTTCTCTAAAGTGACCTTCTCTTCCACTCTCGCTTTCTCTTCGTTCCCATAGAAACAACACGAGAGAGTGAGGGAACAAATGAAAGCGGTGAACGCATCTCTGAAGGCGTCTTTGGATTCTCTGACAACACCTCGTCTGACCCTTTCAGAACTTGATGAGACAATAAAGGTAGGGATGCATGTGACTTGTAGATTTGTATTTACAGCAGATTGGAACAGCGGCTCAGTGTCATAGAACAATAATGGAATCCGATTCAAATCTTTCAAGTTAACCGGCACTATAGAAGCAAGACTGGGTGACTGAGCTTTTCAGTTTCCTTTGTTGTATGGTGGCACAACTCACATATGGCTATTTAAATTTAGATTTAAATTTAATGACTTAAAATGAAATAAATTAAAGTTGAATTCCTCAGTTGAATTAACCATATTTCAAGGGCTCCATAACATCACGTGTGGCTAATGGCTACTAAGTTGGACAGCATAGATCTCCTGGCAGAAAGCGCAACTTAGAGCCATCCTACTCACTCTTTACTTGTAAGTTGTGTATTTAATAAAGCTAGCATTCAAATCAATAAGAGACATATTTTTAAAGTAGAAAATTTCCAGTGAACCAGACCATCCCAAAATTACTCTTAACTCATTTGTATTACCTTTGAAAGGATACCATTCTAAAGTCATCTGATCACCGTCTCCTCCTTTGACAATTTCAGCAGCAAGCTCTCTGTCTTCCTTTCCATCCCTAATCCCATCACTATCTTGGAGACATCAAAATCCAGATGGATGAGCCCACTAGCTTTCAGACTTCTGGCTCCTATAACTTCTGTCCAGCAAGATTTTCTTCCAGCCCACCCTGTTATCCGCGCTATGGCCATACCCAGGTCTTGTCATCAATAACAGTACCTCCTTCCAAATCCCAGTATTAAGCCCCTCCCTCTCTTACTTCACTTACTCTGGAATACCCACTCCAGCAATTCTCTGACCACATGGAGACCTCCTCCAGCTCATTACCCTGCTCCTCTCATATCCTCTTCTCCCTCCTTAAGTAACTAAAATGATCAGTACAGTAGTCCCTCTTATCCATGGTTTTCTTTCCATGGTTTCAGTTACCCACAGTCAACCTCTGTCTAGGAGCAGATAATCCTGCTTCTCACATATCCTTACAAGGTCACTTGTAGTCTAACGCTACAGAACAATGTCTACATCAGTCACCTCACTTCATCTCCTCACGTAGGCATTTGATCATCTCGCATCATCACAAGAGGGGTGAGTACAGTTAATAAGATATTTTGAGTGGGGCAGGGGGAGGAGGAAGATGGTGGGAGAATAGGAGACCTAAATATCCTTGGGTCCCAGGAGTTCAGCTAGTTATCAAATCATTCTGAATACCTACAAACTCAATAGAAGAGAGAAGAGAAGAAGAGCAGCAATTCTAGAAACAGAAAAATGAATGCTTTCTGGAAGGTAGGATGTGTGGAGAAGCGAATCCGAGGCAATACACTAGAAGATAGACTGCAGGGGGAGGGTCTGGCTCCTGGCAAGCAGTAGAGAAGTGGAGCACAAAATCAGAACTTTTAGAAAGTCCACTCCACTGAGGGACATCACTCCAGAGGCTACACGGGGGTGGAGCCCTCAGAGGGACAGTGTGGTCTCAGGACCCACGAGATCCTGAGTGGTGCCTGAGTGTGGCAGAGCTCCCAAGTATCAGAGTGGGGAAACCGGATGCAGAGATGGAGCCAAGGAGTGGGCTTTCAGCTCAGGGTGACCTTAAACTGTGACTGAGGCACAGTTGGGCTACTCCTCTTCGAGCAGGGACCCCACAAGTTGCAGATCCAGAGAGACCCCCTCCTTCCTCCTCTGGGAGGAGTGGCACAAGAGCGTGCTGCAGTAATCTGCTGGGTTTGGAGACTCCAAACGGGGCTGGGCACCCTTTCTTTCTCTCTGCACCAGAGATAGAGACTCTCAGTCACAGGCTGGATGAACATGGAACATGGCCAGAGACCAGGGAGATAAGATTGACTGACTGCTTTTCTCTGAGGGCACACTGAGGAGGAGGGGCCCTGAGCTCTCAGCTCCTATGGGGCCAGAGATTGGGGGGCCGCCATCCTCCCACCCTCCAAAGCTGTACAGAAAGTGTTCAAGGAACAAAAGCTGCCAAAAGCAAACCTGAGTAGATTACTTAGCCTGGCTGCTGGCAAGGGCAGTGCAGTTCCACCTCGGGCAAAGACAATTGAGAATCACTGCAACAGGCCCCTCCCCCAAAATATTAGCAAGAACATCCAGCCAAGAACGAGTTGACCAATCAATGAGAACTGCAGAGCTCCAGAGCTAGGGGAATGCGACACAGAGAATTCATGGCGTTTTCCCCACGATTCCTTAGTCTTTCAAGTTAAATTTTTTTAACTTGAAAAAAATTTTTTTCTTATTCTATTTTTTAAATGTTTCCTCTTTCCTATTTTAACCTTTCTTTTAGCTATTTTATCTTAGCAATACCTTTTTTAAAAAAATCTTTTTAAATTTTATTGTTATAATCATATTCTATCCCTTCATTGTATTTACTATTGCTTCATTGTATTTAATCTTATTTTTTGTATACATATAGGTTTTTCTTTCTTTAAAATTTTGAGATACAGTCTCTCCTAACAGATCAAAATATACCCTAAATCTAACACATGGCTTTGTTCTAGTCTCCAGCCTGATCACATTCTTTCCTCTTTTTTTTTCTTTTGTTTTTCTTTCTTCGACCAATTCCTTTTTTAGACTCTTTTTAAATTTTCATCTGTACAGTCATATTCCATCCCTTCATCATGTTTACCCTCATTTTTGTATATATATAAGTTTTTTTTCTTTAAAATTTTGGCAGGCAGTTTCTTCTAACAGACCAAAATACACCCAAAATCAAGTGTGTGGCTCTATTCTATTCTATTCACCAGCCTAATATATATAGTATATGTGTAATTTTTTTCTTTCTTCTTTCTTCTTCCTCCAGTTTTGGGTCTCTTCCAATTTGTTTAGTGTATATTTTTCTGGGGTTGTTGCTACGCTTTTAGTATTTTGTTCTCTCATTAATCTATTCTTATCTACATAAAATGACAGGGCAAAACAACTCACCTCAAAAAAAAGAACAAGAGGCAATATCGATGACTAGGGACCTAATTATTATGGACATTAGTAAGATGTCTGAACTAAAGTTCAGAATGACAATTATCAAGGTGCTAGCTGGGCTCGAGAAAAGCATGGAAGATACTTGAGAATTGCTTTCTGGAGAAATAAAATCCCTTTCTGGAGAAATAAAAGAACTAAAATCTAACCAAGTTGAAATTTAAAAAGCTATTAATGAGGTGCAACCGAAAATGGAGGCTCTTACTGCTAGGATAAATGAGGCAGAAGAGAGAATTAGTGATATAGAAGACCAAATGCGAGTAAAAAAACTGAGAAAAAGAGAGATAAACAACTACTGGACCACGAGGGGAGAATTTGAGAGATTTCATATTATGATACCATAATGTGAAACAGTATTAGAATAATTGGGATCCCAGAAGAAGAAGAAAGAGAGAGGGGAGCAGAAAGTATATTAGAACAAACTATAGCAGAGAATTTCCCTAATTTGACAAAGGGAAAAAGCATCAAAATCCAGGAGGCACAGAAAACTCTCCCAAAACCCTTCAATACCCCATCATCTAATAGTAAAACTTACAAGTCTTAGTGAGAAAGAGAAAATCCTGAAAGCAGCTCGGGAGAAGAGGTCTTTAACATACAATGGTAGAAATACTAGATTGGCAGCAGACTTATCCACAGAGACCTGGCAGGCCAGAAAGGAGTGGCATGATATATTCAGAGCACTAAATGAGAAAAATATGCAGCCAAGAATACTATATCCAGCTAGGATGTCATTGAAAATAGAAGGAGAGATTAAAAAAGCTTCCAGGAAAAATAAAAACTAAAAGAATTTGCAAATATCAAATCCTACAGGAAATATTGAAAGGGGTCCTCTAAGCAAAGAGAGAGCCCAAAAGTAACAGACCAGACCAGAAAGGAACAGAGACAATATACAGTACCAGTCACCTTACAGGCAACACAATGGTGCTAAATGCATATCTCTGAATAGTTACCCTGAATGTAAATGGACTAAATGCCCCAATCAAAAGACACAGGGTATCAGAATGGATAAAAAAAACAAGACCCATTGATACGTTGTCTGCAAGAAACTCATTTCAGACCCAAAGACACCTCCAGATTTAAAGTGAGGGAGTGGAAAACCATTTACCATGCCAATGAACATTGAAAGAAAGCTGGAGTGGCAATCCTTATATCAGGTAAGTTAGATTTTAAGCCAAACACTATAATAAGAGATGAGAAATGACACTATATAATACTTAATGGGTCTGTCCAACAAGAAGATCTAACAGTTTTAAATATCTATGCCCTAACATGGGAGCAGCCAATTATACAAAGCAATTAAACACAAAATCAAAGAAACACATTGACAATAATACAATAATAGTAGAGGATTTTAACACCCCCTTTTGCTGAAATGGACAGATCATCTAAACAAAAGATCAACAAGGAAATAAAGGCTTTAAATCACATGCTGGACCCGATGAACATCACAGATATATTGAGAACATTCATCCCAAAGCAACAGAGTACACATTCTTCTCTAGTGCACATGGAACATTCTCCATAATAGATCACATCCTGGGTCACAAATCAGGTCTCAACCAGTACCAAAAGACTGGGATCATTCCCTGCATATTTTCAGACCACAGTGCTTCAAAATTAGAACTCAACCACAAGAGGAAAGTTGGAAAGAACTCAAATACATGGCTGCTAAAGAGCATCCTACTAAAGAATAAATGGGTCAAGCAGGAAATTAAAGGAGAAATTTAAAAATTCATGGAAACAAATGAAAATGAAAATACAATTGTTCAAAATCTTTGGGACACAGCAAAGGTGGTCCTGAAAGGAAAGTACATAGAAATGCAAGCCTTTCTCAGGAAACAAGAAAGGTTTCAAGCACACAACCTAACCCTAAACATAAAGGAACTGGAGAAAGAACAACAAATAAAGCCTAAACCCAGCAGGAGAAGAGAAATAATAAAGATCAGAGCAGACACCAGTGAAATAGAAACCAAAAGAACAATAGAACAAATCAACAAAACTTGCAGCTTGTTCTTTGAAAGAATTAATAAGATTGATAAACTCCTGGCCAGGCTTATCAAAAAGAAAAGAGAAAGGATCCAAATTAATAAAATCATGAATGAAAGAGGAGAGATCACAATCAACACTAAAGAAGTACAAACAATTATAGGAACATATTATAAGCAACTATACACCAGCAAATTTGACAATCTGGAAGAAATGGGTGCATTCCTAGAGACATATAAACTACCAAAACTGAACCAGGAAGAAATAGAAAATCTGAACAGACCCATAACCAGTAAGGAGATTGAAGCAGTCATCAAAAATCTCCCAACAAATAAGAGCCGAGGGGCAGATGACTTCCCAGGGGAATTCTACCAAACATTTAAAAAATAATTAATACCTATTTTCCTGAAACTGTTCCAAAAAAATGGAAATGGAAGGAAAGCTTCCAAACTCATTTTATGAGGCCTGCATTACCTTGATTCCAAAACCAGACAAGCACCCCATCAAAAAGGAGAATTACAGACCAATATCCTTGATGAACATGGATGTAAAAATTCTCACCAAAATACTAGCCAATAGGATCCTACAGTACATTAAGAGGATTATTCACCAGGACCAAGTGGGATTTATTCCTGCGCTGCAAGGTTGGTTCAACATCTGCAAGTCAATGTAATGCAATACATTAACAAAAGAAAGAACAAGAACCATATGATACTCTCAATAGATGCTGAAAAAGCATTTGACAAACTACAGCATCCTTTCT
Organism: Martes martes; assembly: GCF_963455335.1. Taxonomy (NCBI): domain Eukaryota; kingdom Metazoa; phylum Chordata; class Mammalia; order Carnivora; family Mustelidae; genus Martes; species Martes martes. The sequence continues at coordinate 20,457,181 of NC_137893.1, forward strand.
TGATCAAAACTCTTCACAGTGTAGGGATAGAGGAAACGTACCTCAATATCATAAAAGCCATCTGTGAAAAACACATAGTGAATATCATTCTGAATGAGGAAAAACTGAGAGCTTTTCCCCTAAGATCAGGAACACAGCAGGGCTGTCCACTAACCCCACTGCTATTCAACATAGTACTAGAAGTCCTAGCCTCAGCAATCAGACAACAAAAAGAAATAAAATGCATCCAAACCAGCAAAGAAGAAGTCAAACTCTCACTCTTTGCAGATGATATGATACTTTATGTGGAAAACCCAAGGACTCCACTCCAAAACTGTTAGGACAGAATAGAGAGCCCAGAAATGGACCCTCAACTCTATGGTCAACTAATCTTCAACAAAGCAGGAAAGAATGTCCAATGAAAAAAAAGACAGCCTCTTCAACAAATGGTGTTAGGAAAATTGGACAGCCACATGCAGAGGAATGAAACTGGACCATTTCCTTATACCACACACAAAAATAGACTGAAAATGGATGAAAGGCCTCAATGTGAGACAGGAATCCATCAAAATCCTTGAGGAAAACACAAGCAGCATCCTCTTAGACCTCAGCCACAGCAACTTCTTCCCAGAAACATCACCAAAAGCAAGGGAAGCAAGGGCAAAAATGAACTGTTGGGACTTCATCAAGATCAAAAGCTTTTACACAGCAAAGGAAACAGTCAACAAAACCAAAAGACAACCGACAGAATGGGAGAAGATATTTGCAAATGACCTATCAGATAAAGGGCTAGTATCCAAAATCTATAAAGAACTTATCAAACTTAACACCCAAAGAACAAATAATCCAATCAAGAAATGAGCAGAAAACATGAACAGACATTTCTCCAAAGGAGACATAAAAATCGCCAACAGACATGAAAAAGTGCTCAGCATCACTCAGCATCAGGGAAATATAAATCAAAACCACAGTGAGATACCACTTCACACCAGTCAGAATGGCTAAGATTAACAAGTCAGGAAATGACAGATTTTGCAGAGAAAGGGGGACCCTCCTACACTGTTGGTGGGAATGGAAGCTGGTGTAGCCACTCTGGAAAACAGTATGGATGTTCCTCAAAAAGTTGAAAATAGAGCTACCCTACGACCCACCAATTGCACTACTGGGTATTTACCCCAAAGATACAAAGGTAGTGATCCAAAGGGGCACGTGCACCTGAATGTTTATAGCAGCAATGTCCACAATAACCAAACTATGGAAAGAACCTAGATGTCCATCAACAGATGAATGGATTTAAAAAATTATATATATATATATACACACACACACACACACACACACACATACACACACACACCACATCTTTTGCATATACATATATATACACACACATATATATGTATGTGTATATATATAAGTATATATATGTGTGTGTATATATATGTATATGCATATATATATATATATACACATATATACATATATATATAGTGGAATACTATTCACCCATCAAAAGCCCCACAAAATCTTGCCATTTGCAATGACGTGGATGGAACTAGAGGGTATTATGCTAAGCGAAATAAGTCAATCAGAGAAAAACTATTATCATATGATCTCTCTGATATGAGGAATTTGAGAGGCAGAGCTGGGGGTCATGGGGAGAAGGGAGGAGGAAAAAATGAAACAAGATGGAATTGGGGAGGGAGACAAACCATAAGAGACTCTTACTCTCAGGAAACAAACTGAGGGCTGCTGGTGGGTGGAAGGGAGGGATAGGGTGACTGTGTTATGGACATTGGGGAGGGTATGTGCTACAGTGAGTGCTGTGAGTCACAGACCAGTACCCCTGAAGCAAATAATACATTATATGTTAATTTTAAAAAAGATATTTTGAAAGAGAGTCCTCTTTCTCATAACTTTTATTACAGTGTATTGTTATAACTGTTCTATTTCATTATTAGTTATTGTGGTTAAGCTCTTACTGAGCCTAATTCATAAATTAAACTTTATCATAGGTTTGCATGCATAGGAAAACCATAGTACATATAGCTTGGTACCATCCACAGTTTCAGGTACCCATTAAAGGTTTTGTAATGTCTCCCCCACAGATAACTATGGTATAATCATTACTGGCAAACACCCTTAACTTGTGTACCCACCTCTCCCCCTACTATACTCACATGAGAATTCTATTCCCATATCTTAGTAAACCCAAGTATCCCCAGCATCATGGCCGTACCAGAGAAGTCAACATAATGAACAGCCTACCTCCTCTTCTGTCAGTCTGTCTGGTGAACTTGCTTCATGCTGCACTGAAATATAAGAGCAAAGAGAAGAGAACTTCCCTAATCTCTCCTCCCCAGTTCTACCAGTCCACCTACATCTGTATTTACCCTTGTACCTTCCTTCCTCATATAATTAATGAAGTGTCCCTTTTCCTGTCAAAGTCCCATCTCCCTGCCTATGCTCTGAATCCAATCTTTTCTCAGCTCAGTACCCCCCAAAGTATTCCCTCTCTCTTCTGTGTTATCCAATTCTTATTTCCTATTGGACCATTACTACCAAAATGTTAACATGCTGTAACTTATTTCCTATCCTTTAAAAAAGGAAAGACCTTGCCTTCATCCCCTCCAATCTCTGCCCCATTACTCTACTCTGCTCAGCTTCATAGCAAAACACCTTGAGAATCATTTACCATTGTCATTTCCACCCTCCAGCCCCCTAGTGTCTGTTGTACTCAACCACTCCAAATGGGATTTCATGCCCCGCCCCTGAGACCGTTATCCAGTTCACCAGTGACCTCAACATAGCTGAAACTGTGGTTGCCTCTCCCTCTCCTTGCCTATTAAACTTTCCTTCTTATATAAACACTCAGAGCTTTCATCCTGGCTCCTCCAGTACCCCACTCACCTGGTCCTCCTCCCACTTCATTGGCCATGTTTTCACCTCTACGCGTCCTCTATGTAGTATATATTGTAGTAAATATTTTAGGTTCTGTGACCACTCTCTCATTTTCTTTTTTGGTTTTGTCTGTTTGTTTGTTTGTTTTTATACAAAAAAAGTAATACTCTTTAAAAATGTAAATAATATTCTTAGCTAGAAGCTATATAAAAACAGGCCTCAAGCTATTTTTGGCCCAGAACTCTGTCCATCCCTACTCTGGTATAATGACTGGCTTAGTTCTCAGTCCTAGGCCCTCTTTGGTACTTACACTTTCTCCCTAGTTGACCGCATTGGATCTCATGGCTTTAAGGAACAATCATATGCATGATCCCACAATTCATACCTCCAAATTTCATATCTCCAGTATAATCATTTTACCTGGTTATTCCACCCCCGAGACTACATGATTGTAGAAGGCAAGAACTGTGTCTTTTTTTTTAACTTAATTTTATTTTTTCAGTGTTCCAAGATTCATAGTTTATGCATCACACCCAGTGCTCCATGCAATACATGCCCTCCTTAATACCCACCACCAGGCTCACACACCCCCACTCCCCTCCCCTCCAAAACCCTTGTTTTGTTTCTCAGAGTCCACAGTCTCTCATGGTTCATCTCCTTGTCTGATTTCCCACAACTCCCTTCTCCTCTCCTTCTCCCAGTGTCCTCCACGTTATTCCTCATGCTCCACAAGCAAGTGAAACCATATGATAATTGTATTCCCAGAATGTGGCATAGTTCCTAGCACAGAGGGTTTATTTCTATGGAGACAGTATTAAGTCTCTAGCCATTTGGTAGGTCATCAGGTATTTTTTTCAATACTTTGAAAAAAATTATATTTAGTTGGTGAAGCCACCTGAGTAATCAGATTTGTTCCTGTATAGCAATTGGTTGATTTTGAGAGGGAAAATAACATGATCAGATTTGTTTAAAAGAAAGATCACCACTCCTGTAGGAGAGTTCAGAGTGGGGTCAAAGATTTAAAGTCTGGGCTGGGAGAGAGGAGTTAGGTTATTCAGAAAGGGAAGCGCTAAGTCAAGTCTGAGCAACACCAACTTTTACAGTCTCCTTCCTGGACAGTGAAACTGGGGACCCAGGAGAGAGCAATGTCACAGAAGCTAGGGAAAGAGATTTTTAAGACAAAGGCAGTGACCAACACTGTCACAAACCAGATAAATCCAGTAAATAAAGACAGGAAAGTGGGTCAAATGGATCTGGCAACATGGTGTCTGACACTGGGGACCTTGGCAAGAACCATTTTTTGTGGAATGCACTGCATCAACAAAGAAAAGAAGCTAGAGGGGAAGCTAGAGTCAAGGAATAGGTTTTATTTGTTTGTTTTTAATGGGAGAGGTTAACTGGGCATGTTTACATCTGAGAGGGGAGCCAGTAGCTAGGGAGCAAGAAGAACAGAAAACAGGGCAGCATGCCTTATACAGAAAAGGAACGCTTTTCCTCTTAAAGTATGAGGAAGATGTACATAAAGTTGTGCTATAAATAAGTGTATAGGGGTGTTTTGGTGGAGGGAAGGAACTGGAGGATGGTGGCAAAGAGTTGTTTGCAACTCTTCTTTGTCAGTATTGGAGTCTGTGAGGAGAATAGTACCCCCTTTCAGCTCCCAAGTTCTAAACAAGTTGAAAAATAAATAAAATAGTAAATATAAAGTCCAAGACTATAACCTTCATTTCTGATGCAGTTAAGATGAGGGCATGGCTTTAGATCTCTTAGCCAAGTGGGGTTGCTAATATTCAAGCCCAGAATTAGGCACGGCTGCCCACTCAGGTAGACAACATTGCAAGGTTCATATAGGGGTTCTGCCTAGAACAGCTTTCATTAGGGACAAACACAGGAAAACTCGGACTTTCTGCTGGCAGCTTGCTACCAAGAGGCAGAAGGTAGAATTGAATAGAGCCTACATAATTATTGCCCCAAAATTGACCAATCAAATAAACCAGTCCCTCTCTCAGGAGCAGAGTGAAGAAAGGGGTGGAGAGGTCTGAGGTTTCATCAACTGAGCTCCCTTTATACAGAGGAAACTTCAGGAGTATGGAAAAAATGATTCCGGCTACAGTTAGTTGATGTCTCCTAAATAAAAAAAGAAAAGAAAAGAAAAGAAAAGATTCTATTTAGAATCAAACAGTGATGAAGGAAGGAAATACGATTGGCTTAAGAATGGTGACAATGTTTAGAATCACTCCTTGAGTGACTGGGGAAAATGAATGATGCTCATTAGATTCAGTAACTGAGATATCATTAGTTTGAATTTCTGTTTTGTTGGAGTAGTAAAATAAAAAATAGACTGGAGTGGGTCAAAGAGTGAATTAAAAAGCAAGGGAATAGACAGCTAACATAAACACTTTTTTGGCTATATATTGCTGTGGAGGGAAAGAAAAGTAAGGTAATAACACTGGGGAGATGTGTGGGTAAAGGTGGTTTTTTGTTTAGCTTTGTTTTGTTTTGTTTTCAGGTGGGAGAAGGCAGAGCATGTCTGGAAGCTAGGGAAGCAATCAGTAGGAAAGGAGTTATTGAGGATGCAAGAGAAATAGATAAAAGTCTACTTAAAGTACTTCAGACTGCTGTATACCTGGCTTAAAATTTACTGAACCTCATAATAAGGAAGACTAGAGATTATCTCCTGGTGCTCCCTGGGGAGAAGATTTTAAGTTATTCTATATTCAATACACTTTTTAAAATATTTTCTTTAGAATGCTTCAGGGATTTATGCAGAAATCGATGGCGCCAAAAATGAACTACAAGGAAAACTGTCCAACCTAAGTAATCTTAGTCACGATTTAGTCCAAGAAGCTGTTGACCATGCACAGAACCTTCAACAAGAGGCTGATGAATTGAGCAGGTAATATCCTGGTTTTAGAAATGCAAATATCTATGTAAGCTGAATAACTCATTTTTATTCAATTCCATGTACCCGAGTTACAGGTTAGCAGGTTGGGTTTTGGGTTGTGTTTGTCTGCTCATTTGTAAGTTGCTTGGTTGGTCAGTCTGAGAGCCAGCCAGTCATTGTTTATTGCCATTGTTTTGGGGAGAGCTTTTTGGTTTAAAAAAAAAATCTGTCAGATTAGAGACCTGTGTTGTGGGGCGGTGGGGGGAGCTCCTGCTCCATAATTATTAATAGAGTGACCTGAGACATTTTGGTTAGGGGCCTAATGCTGCACAAAATATTATCAGGTAAGGGCACCTGGGTGGCTCTGTCAATTAAGCAACTGACTCTTGATTTTGGCTCAGGTCATGATCTCAGGGTCATGAGACTGAGCCTCGTGTCTGCTCTGTGCTCAGTGTAGAGTCTGCTTGAGATTCTTGACATTCTTTCTCACCCTCTCCTCCTGTCCCTCTGCTCTCTTTCTCTTTCTCAAATAATAAATAAGTAAATCTTTTAAAAAATTATTAAGTAAATGGGATCTCTCTACAAGGTCTAATTCTACCACCATCACGTATTTATTTCACATACAGCATTAGCTTTTTATACCCAAGGGTCTTAAGTAAAGCTGGTTGGGAGTTGGCAATACAACTGACTTCTGGTGAATTCTCATAGACACTCTACAGTGCCCAGCAGGAAATGTTTGATTTCAACACCTGATTAAGAGAAAATCAATTGACAATTTTCCTCACAGCGTCTAGAAGAGAGTCACACACCCTTTGTGCACTCAATTAATGTTAATTGAAATGTACTGAAAGATTGGAATTGAATTCATGACCTTGAAATGATAGGTAAATGATGAGATAATTATAGAGAAAGACTACAAACCTGGCAATTAGAAAAAAGGATCAGTAAAGGTCATGAATAAAATAAGAACCAATAATAACTCTTGTTCAGACTTAAACTACCTTTTTATTCCTGATTGTCAAAATTTTCAAATATCCCTCCAGATTTTCCGAGAATTGAAAGGAAGAGAGGAGACAGACAGAAAGAGAAAAATAGATGTTATGTAAAATCTTGGTGTCCGAGATGGCATTATATCCATCTAGTGTCATGCTTCCAGGAAATATGCTTTTGATCAAACCAATAAAATGAAGCTTAGATAAAATATGATTTGGACAATATACCGTATTGAAATATTGTTTCTGAGATCCCTCTTGTGGCTTTCTTCATTGGTTTTTTGTCCTCTTAGTGAATCTGTCCTGTTGGTTGGGATCCCAACACATACCTTCACTAAATGCACAGTGTTCTAGCATAATTCTAAGAAAGTTATCCATGCTATATATGAAAAATTGTTCAGAAATCTCAATCACCCTGAGGTCCCTTTTGCATGTGGGATATTTCAGACTGGGTATATTCAGGGAAGCATTAAAATTTATAGATGTCTTTCCCTCAAAATCTGAATATTCTTTATCATCTATCTGGTGACCCAGTGATTTGCTTCTTGTGCATAAAACAGAGATAAACATAATTCATCAAGAAACTTTCATTTCAAAAACACATTTTTATTTTATGTATTGATGCAGTACCTCTTTTGTGCCTCATAATGAAAACACATTAAAGACTCTTTTAATCATTTTCTTGCATCTTAACATTAGCAAGCAAAATTTTAAAATATTAATGAATACTTATAATATTTTATTCTTTGTATCCCTTTTAAAATTTTCTCAGATTTTCCTCTCTGTGTCATTTCTGAAAACAAGGGGTTGTGGGTAGGGAGAAGTAGCAAGTATGTGAATTAGAATTACCTCTGTAGAGCCGAGTTGCATAATGGCCTTCCTTGACCCTAGGTACTTTTGCCTCTGTGGGCCCTTTCCTCCATAAAAAATTTTAAAATTACTTGTCATGATAGCATTGCTATAAAGTCTAATGTAATTATTATTAGTACCCTCATTGTTCTTCTGATTTAAAAAAAAAAATGAAAATGAAAAAATGCTTTATGGGGCCCTCTTATGCCTAAGGGATAAGTCAGCTCTCCCACAAAGGAGCCCAATGATTGTGAACTAGAACCAAAGAGAAGAAAGTAGCCAGGGAAGTACAGAGAAATTGTTCTGAACCTAAGAGAGCACACCGAAACTGAAACTAGATGGAGGAAATTGAGAATCAATAGAGTTCAATAGGTCAGGGGAGTTGGAAGAAATGAGCCAGTGTGGGATCCTCAATGTCACATACTGTGTCACAGAGAATCTTCTGGAAGTTACTAACGAATCAAGTGATAGTAGTCATCAGTGTTTGGGACTGAGAAGAAAATATGCAACTGGTGTATTTAAAACTGAGTAAAATTGAGGCAAAGGATTCAGGATGAGCTGCAACAGTGACAGTATGTTTATGTTAGAGAGGAAGAAGTATGTGTCAAAAAAGTGAATTATTTTATGAATACACTTAGAATTTGAAGTTCCAATTCAAGAAATAGTTTAGGCACAATAATAAATCCTGATGTTTATTGGATGACAGGCGTGGGACCAAGCATGTCACCTAGTTTTTCCCTATTGTACCACACATCAGTCCTCTGAGGCATATACGTTATCAGGCACTATGTGAGAATGCCCGGTGCATGGTGGGTACCCAGTAAATAGTGGATGAACCTTACAGAGGCCAGAATGGAGTAAAGGCAGAGAACATGGTATATAGGGCAAAGGTGGAAATGGGCGTGAATAGGGCCTTGCACTCTAAGGAAGCCACTGGGCCCCAGGAGTGAGACAAACCATAACAACATGTGCCCTGGTTCCCCCTATGAAAAGGGAATAACAATGGCTACGTCATGGGTGTGGTAAGACATCTCACACACCACAAGGCTAGCCCAGAATCTGCGCATAGATGCTCGGTATGTGTCATTCTCATTCTTAAGGGAAAATACAATGTTTTATAAAGTGAACAAAAGGGTAAATAAATAGGGTGAAACCTACTCATACCTAACACCATGCTGAGCCTTGCACCTTCTCTGAGGACCTTGGTTTCTTTGATGGGAAGGAAATGACAATGATGATCTGGGTGAGTAGGTGGGGAAGGACTGTGTGTTCGTTCCTGGGCCTGACCCCCACCACATAAACTCTTGCTTGAAGAGGTGCAGAGGTCAGTTTTTAAATCAGTCCCTTTTCCTGTAGCCACTGCCCAGCCAACAGCTTCCGTGGAGCCAAAATGGGGTAAAGTCCTGGGGGCACCAAAGGCAGAGGAGAGCAAAGAAGATGTGCTCCCAGGAGAAGCAGCTTGGGAAAACCTCACCAAGCCAGGTGGCTTTGAAGAACAGAAGGGAGGTCCCTGGGGTCCCAGAAGTACTCAAATCAAGCCATAAAAATGGCCCCATTTCCCACAAAAGTGAGAGAGAGGAATGATGACACATGTTTTCTTTAACAGGAATTTGCACAGTTCCGATATGAATGGGCTGGTACAGAAAGCTTTGGATGCTTCAAATGTCTATGAAAATATTGCCAATTATGTTAGTGAAGCCAATGAGACGGCAGAATTGGCTCTGAACATCACCGACCGAGTTTATGATGTGAGTATTCCCTTGTTTTTTTTTTTTAAGTTTTTGTTTTTACATAATCTCGACACCCAATGTGGGGCTCGAACTCACAACCCCAAGATCAAGAGTCGCATGCTCCACTGACTAAGCCAGCCAGGCGCACTCCCCCACCCCAAATATTCCCTTATTTTAAAGTTCATTTATATGTTGCCTTCTTCCAGCATACTACTTTTCTAATGCTCTCGCTTGAGCTTCCACTGTAATGCAAATGGCAGAAAGTGCTGAAGAACTAAGAAAAGACCGTTTTCTTTATGTTATGAAGGTGTCCGTAACACTTCTTCAAAATGCGCCATACTCTTGTCAGCAAACGTCAGTTCCTTTGACAGCTTTTTAAAACCACGGTCCCTGAATAAAACGTATTCAAGATGAGCCCGTACTGATAGAGAAGATGTTTTATGCAAACATTCACATTTTTTTCAAATCAAAAATTGTTGATTGAGTGACTTCTATTTGACAAGCACTTTGGTGGGGCCTTGGCCGGTTGCTGGTCTAGATTGACTGAATTTTCCATGAAAAACATTTGTCATGAAATGGATTTTATGAAATGGATTTTATTTCCTCGTGTTCCCATTTGACCTTGATTTTGGGCTATGGAAATTAAGTTGTATGAATTTTGCTTGGTGTTTAGTAAATAAATGGTGTCGTTTATATCCTCAATCCATGAAAAGTGGGTTTCTTCTGTCATTCTTACTCTTTCCACACAATTCCTTTGCAGGCTGTCAGTGGGATTGATACTCAAATCATTTACCATAAGGATGAGAGTGAGAACCTCCTCAATCAAGCCAGAGAACTGCAAGCCAAGACAGATCCTAGTAAGCATCTTCCCTTTCTTACCTTCCTTCTGATTTACAGCCACTTCTCTCCTTTCATACAGTACTTCTGCATATGGATAGAGATTTCAAAAGTCTAGGATTAAAGAACAAATGATCTTTTAACTGAATAGTATATGAATAATTCCTGTTGAGATCCAAGGTATAAAAAAAGTGAAGATTGAATTTTTTTTAAGATATTATTTATCTATTTGAGAGACAGAGAGAGAGTGGGGGAGGCGGGAACAGAAGGTAAGGGACCAGCAGACTCCACACAGAGCACAAAGCCGACCCCAGAGCTTAATCTCAAGACCCCGAGATCACGACCAAGCAGAAACCAAGAGTTAGATGCTCAACCAACTAAGCCACCCAAATGGATATTATAAATAAAATTGGATATTATAAAATAAATTGTAATTAAAGAAAAAAAGAACTTCCATGTAGTACAACATGGTGTATATTCTTGTTAATCAAATAGACTAATGTGGCACCTGGGTGGCTCAGTTGGTTAAGCGTCTGCCTTCGGCTTAGGTCATGATCCCAGAGTCCTGGGATCAAGTCCGTGTCAGGCTCCTTGATTGGTGGGGAGGCTCCTTCTCCTTCTACCCTTCCCTCCTGCTTGCGATCTCTCTCTCACTCTCTCTCTTTCCCAAATAAATAAATAAAATCTTTCAAAAATTTGGCTAATTAATAGAAATTTACCATGGATACCAATTTTCTAGGAAATAATGCCATAAAATACACTTAACACTTGAACTATATTGTACATAATTTAGTCTTTCTTGAACAATTCAGAAGGCCCTTTAAAATTTTACCTGAAGTAATGAGTCAGTACTGGGAGAGTCAGGAGGCTAGGAAACCACAGAGCCATGTAGTTATTGGCACTTTCCTGTAGTTTGTGCTCTGTAAGTTTATTGCATTTAGGACAAGCCACTGACCATATGGAAAGAAGCATTTCCAAAGGTTAGTGTTTGCATCTTTGACAGCAAGCACATCCAAGTGCGAGAGGCATGGAAAAGTAAAAGCAAAATCATGTTAGTCAATTTTGAATCTTGTGAGCTATTCTTAAAAACAATTGCATTGGCTAAGAATTTCACTAAACAATATTCATCTCTGAGTTAATGAACACATACATACCTAAAGATGGTTGCCCATTGATGAGGTTGGAAATCCATTATCTAGCTAATTTCTAACTACCACCTAAAAACAAAAACCAAGTTTGAAACAGAAAATGTCATGTAATTTTATCAAAGCAATTAATCTTAATTCTAATCATGCATTTTCTTTTTTTTTTACAAAGAACACTATATATAGGAAAAAATATTTGTTTTTCCTCTGCAGAATATTTAACTAACTGTGATATAAAGCAACTATTATTTTATGTTTGCTAGGTAAACAAAGGCAATAAAAATGTTCTCTTCTAATTCATTCATTATATAAGTCTAGTCTTGAACATACTCTTACAAAAGAATTAGAATATTGACAGCAACAATTCAGAATATTGAAAGTAAAATATATTTTTATTGAATTATATTAACACACAGTGTTATAATAGTTTCATGTGTACAGTATAATGATTCAACAGTTCTACACATTATTCAGTGCTCATCACAATAAGTGTACTCTTAAAAGTAAAATATTTTTTAAGTAAATGTTGCCATATCAATGTATTTCTTTGTTTCTTGTGATGTGAAGACCAGAGTATGTGGATCTTCAGGACACAATGACTTAGATATTTTGTTCTCCTTGATAATTTACAATGCAGTCTTGTCCTTCTCATGAAAACAATTTTTCTTTCCTGGTAATAATGTCTCTTCAAAGTTCTGTAATTTAAGTATAGATAAAAATCTCTGCATTGGCCTCTGAATATTTTGCAAATCTGGTTTCCTCTTTCATGATCTTGTTTGGTTAAATTTCTTCACATATTTAATTTCAAAGGGACATCCTTGGGGAGTTAGGACTGTGTGGGTCAGAACTTCCCACCCTTTAGACAATAACGTTTGTGATATAAATTCAGATTTTCAGATTAAACTATATTTATCTACTGAGTAAGATTACAATTTCAAATTACTGTTAATTCATTTCCAAATGACTTTCAATGATCAGTAATCTTTATAACCCAGATTTCCTTTCGTTATTATCTATATCAAATAGTTAGCAATCTATAATAAACTCAGGAAGCTGCTATTTAAAGGAATCTTCTACGGAATTCATTTCTAAAATGAAAACTGTTTATGTAAAACAATAAGTTTCAAATAGGAAGGAATTTTTATGAAACAATTTTTTTTTAAACATCCAGCCCCAAATATAATTTTTTTCACCTATTTTTACCAAGGGCTCCAAATGTAGAGTTAAATATATTCTTTCTCAGTATATCAGTCAGCATCTTTTGCAGCTACAAAACCCAAAAAGAAGAGCTGAAAAGATTATAAATTATTCAAAAAGATTATAAAATATTCAAAAATTGAAAGTAAAAGAGGGAGAAGGGGGTGCAATATAAGTACAAAGTGTGTTTAAGTCCCTCCTTGAATTCTGGGAAATTTTTAGCACTCCCCGGAGGAATTAAGAAAGAAGTGCTTGTACTTTGTTTGCATTGTACTTGGTGACAGAATCAACTCAGCACCACTCATTTTATACCCACCATACACAAGTGCGGAAAGACAACCGAACAAGAAAGCAAGCACACAAAGACTGTATAATGGAAATGAGAAAGTACACCATGGGAGAGTAGATATTTACAAGCCTTTTGGAGAGAAAGAGAAAAGTATAATAGGAAGGGAAGAAATGATTTGTCTGTTTGTCAAAAAGCATGAATTTCCTGATGCTTTGGGAGTAAACGATGCACAAACCAAGAATCTTTGGGAAAGTTCTTCCTTTGGGAAAGTTCAGACAAGATATTACATCATGATTTGTTTGGATTTCCTCCAAAATAACCCATTTTGGGACTATGTTACAAGTGCACTTTCAAGAATAGTTTTGTAAGAAAAAGACTATCAAACCTGATGCAAGAACAAATAGAAAATCTGATAGACCTATATATACATATATAAATTTGATCAGTAATTAATCTTCCCACAAAGAAATCTCAAGGCTCAGATAGCTTCCCCAGTGAATTCTTCCAACCATCTAAACAAAAGACACTGCTTGTATATAAATTCTTCCAGAAAATAAAAAAAGAGGAAATATTGTCTAATGTATTCTATGAAGCCTACAAAACTAAGATACAAAACCTGATAAGGACATTGTAAAAAAAAAGGAAGATTATAAGCCAAATTCTCTCACAAATAGAGATGTGAAAAACTAAACAAGACATTAGTAAATCAAATCTAACACACATAGAAATGGCAATACATGACCAAGTTAAGTTTATTCTGGGATTTCAGGGACAGTGTAACATTTCAAACATCAATAGTAATTCACCACATTTAAAGAATATATCAGAAATTTCATATGGTTATCTCACCACATGCAGGAAAATCATTTAACAAAACTCAGTGTCCATTCATGTTTTAAAAAACTCATAGCAACTTCTGTAATCTAAGAAAGAAAAATAAAATAAAATAAAATAAAAATAAGGAAGCATATTAATACTGAAATATTTAAAGTTTGCCCACTAAGACTGGAAACAAGACAAATATATCCCACATTACCGATTCAATGTGTAAAAGTCCAGTTTAATTCTATGTAGAAAATAATTAGAAATTGACTTTTTAACACCATTTGCAATAACATAAAATACCTAGGAATAAAGCTGATGAAAGATAAGATCTCTACACATAAAACTATACTACGCTACTGAAAGAAATTAAAGATGATCTAAATAAATGGAGATCAAAATGAGAATTTAGATCTAAAGAAGAGTAAGCAAAAACAATTAACTGGAAGACTCAAATTTGTAAAAATGACAATTCTGCCAAATTTATAAATAGATTAACTATAACACCAACCAAAGTACCAGAACTATATGTAAATAGAGAAGATGGTCCTAGAATTTCCATGGAAATGAGTGTGGGAGGAGCTAAGAAGCCAGTATGATCCTTGAAGAATAAAATCAAAGCTGGAAGACTTAAACCACCAGATATCAAGACTTAACCACTCTACAGAAATTAAAACAGAGATATGAAAGCTATAAAAAATTATACTACTGTATCATTTCTTTTTAATAAAGTTTAAGGATAGACACAACTAAAAAAAAAAAAAGAATAGACACAACTAACCGATGGAGATAGAATTCAGAATAGTGGTCATCCTTGGGGAATTACAGAGGGCCCAGAAAATTGAATAGCAATAGTGTTCTACTTTCTTGATTTAGCACAGCATATATTCCGTGCTCAGTTTGTGAAAATTTGTTTATAATGTGTGCCCTTTTCTGGATGTATGTTGTAAATCCATTAAAATTTTATTTAAAAATTAAGAAAAAAGAATTATTCTTATATAACAGTCATCGCCATAAATAGAGATAGACCTTTCTTTTCAGCTCTTTATCAACTGCGCTGCTAGGTGTAAGTCACAGCAGTGCTATATTTTTCAAAGAAGTTAGCCATTATCCTTGCACCTTTTATGAGTCACTTTATGGCATCCTAAATCACTCCCAAGCAGTGTGACTAGTTTTCTATAGTCCTGCACCTCTTAATTGGAATGCCGTTTTCCAGAGCTGGTGTTCTATGTTCACCCCATATTCAGAATATTACAGATGACCCCACAGCACAGATCAGAATTGTCCTTGTTGAAATGGAGATTTTTTTTATCCCCCTAGCATCTTGGCTCCACTGGTACTTTTTTTGGCTTCTTCTCCATAGGCAATGATGAGGCAGTAGCTGACACCAACAGGCGTGTGGACGGAGCCCTAGCAAGGAAGAGTGCTCTCAAAAACAGATTGAGTGATGCCATTAAGAGACTACAAGCCACAGAGAGAGGTAAGGGTCACAGACAAGAACGTAGTATGCCTCATTTGTTTCTTTGCTGGGATTAAAATAAACGCTTGCAGAAGGAGTACATGATTCCTTACTTGTCAATCCTTCTATAAATAAATATTGTTTTCTGGTGACAAAAGGAACTATGTTCATCACACGCGCACGCGTGCACCCACACCCACACCCACCCACCCACACACACACACACACACCCCAGAAAATAATTATAAAATCTATAATCATACCTCCTAGGGGTGATCATTACATTTGAGAGCATTTTCCTCCAATCATGTGTTTGTGTGTGTATGTACTTATGTGCGTCCACGTGTGCAGGTGCTTTAACGCAATCAGGCTGCTTATACTATTTTGTAACCCACTTCCTTGTGAACATTCCTTCTTCTCTAATAAATATGCCCTAGTTGGCTACTGCGTCTCTCTGTCCCCAACTGTAGGTAGCTGCCTCTGTTACCTGCCATGTCATTCTGATAATACAAGTAGGGAGACCACCAAGCCAAATGGGGACACAGGAGCACTCACTTTGCCTAATTGGGGACTACAGTGGTATCTTAAAAAGATGGGCTGGAAACTAGATGGGCTGGAAACCAGACTGCTGGATGTGCATTTTCTCCTACACATGGAGCAAATCCAGCTACTGTCTCCTGGTTTGCCAACGCCCCAGCCAGGATGGTGTCATCCAACGAGAATCCCTGTCATCTGCACCATCAGAGCCGCCACATGCTGGAGCACTGGGCTGTGGTTTATATACTTCATGTCATGTGAGAAAGTACCACCATTGCCTTCAGATGGTGGTGAATCCCGAGGCTTGTCAAGGTTAGGAATTTGCTCCAAAAGTCACAGCTCCAAAAATTAGCGGACCCAGGATTCAAAGCTGCATCCATCAGAGTTCAGATGGTGTGAGGTTGAATTAAATGTTTCTCCACTCAAGAAAAAGAAAAGCTACAACCTCACCTGTGACTTTTATTACCAAGTAATACATGATTATTATAGAAAGAGCAGAAAATACAGATAAGAAAAAGAACAAAAGAAGAAAAATCTTTTGTTATCTTGTTACCCAGGAAAAAACATTTTGTTGTTAACTGACATTTTTTTCTTTTAAATACATAACCTTTTAATAAAAATAGAATGTCACCATACATGCTATTTTGCAACTCGGTTTTACTATTTAAAAATAGTTTTCCTTACTGATTTACTTCTGTAGTAGAATATCATTTTTATGGCAAAATGCATGCCACATGGAAGAAAGTGATATTTACAATATCAGACATGAACGTTTTATGACTTAAAATCTCATATATGTTTTCGATGGCTTTCTCACCAGGTCTCTAACCTGAAGAAATACTAATTACTTTTTTAAAAAATTCACCTCTAATTTGAAAATGTTTTAAGTGGGCTACCTGGTTTTAATGAGACTCTAGAGCCTTTCAAGCTCACTTTGTAATGCTACCTTAACATTTCTAACTTATACCATCATTAACATCTATTTAAAGATCTTTGTTCAGCTTAAAAACCCAAAACTTGAGGGCTGCCTTATCCCAATGATTAAATGGATGTTGATGCTCCCAACACATGTCCTGCTTCTCTGCAAAGTGAGTGTCCCTGTGCTCTGTGTGAAGGTGATGCCCAGCAGCGCCTGGGTCAATCGAAGCTGATCACGGAGGAGGCCAACAAGACCACAGTGGAAGTCCAGCGGGCAGCCGCCCCCATGGCTAACAACCTAACCAACTGGTCACAAAACCTTCAGAGTTTTGACTCTTCTGCTTACAACACAGCGGTGGACTCTGCGCGAGATGCAGGTATCGCGGTTTGCATCCAGATGAATTGGCCATTTGGCTCAACATGTCTTTCATTAAGATGCGGTTGTTTTCATCTGGGTGTGAGATTAGAATATTGTAGAAATCCACTTAGAAAAAAAGAAAAATTTTGCTCAGGTCATCTATGACACACATGTATATATATACACATATATATGTGTATGCATATAAAATATATATATTTCACAAAAATTTACTAGAGAGATTGGTTAAGCATCATTTTTTTCTCTATGAAATAATGGCAGCACTGATGTTTGTCAATGTTAAGTCTCTTCCTTGGGGAAGAACGTCAATCACAAAATATTTGTTTACTTTGAGGAAAAATATTTACTAAACTGCATTGCTTTGTTCTTACCTGAGAAATGCAGGTTATTACCAACAGGTACTGACTATGTCCAATCAAAACTGAAGGTTCCGGTGCACCTGGATGGCTCAGGCATTATGTGTCTGTGTTCGGCTCAGGTCATGATCCCAGGGTCCTGGGATCGAGCCCCGCATCCGGCTCCCTGCTCGGCGGGAAGCCTGCTTCTCCCTCTCCCACTCCCCCTACTTGTGTTCCCCCTCTCTCTCTGTCAAATAAATAAATAAAATCTTTAACAAAACTGAAGTTTCCCATGAAGAACAGTCTGGGAGCACCTGGGTGGTGCAATCAGTTAAGCTTCCGACTCTTGGTTTCTGCTCTCAGGTCCTGATCTTGGGTCATGGTCCCGAGCCCCACATCAGGCTCCCCGCTCAGCATGGAATCTGCTTGAGATTCTCTCTCGTGCTCCCTCTGCCCCTCCTGCTCCGGCGCGCTCTCTCTCTGTTGCTCTCAAATAAATAAATAAACCCTAAAAAAAATAATAATAGGAGAAGAGTTTGTTGCCCAGCTTGAATACAAATTTACAGCAATGATAATGAAATACTCTGTTATCTACCTAATTTATTTATACACAGATATTTAGATCACATATTACCATGTTTATTTGATCTCTTCTACCTCTTAAATATCAATGACTTTGTCATGACTAGAACTTCCTGTTCTCGAGCATGGTTTTGCAGAACATATTACGTTCACTTCCATCTGAGTTAAGGAAGAACTTTATTAATCTACATTTGATCTGTCACTAGAAATTTTATCCCAGGTCATAAATATTCATTCCCGTAACAAGAAGATAACCGTTATGTTCATCTCTTAAGTATATATTCATGAGTTTTACCATGTAACCACTCACCTAATTGCATTTAGAACTTGATCTCTAAAAGATTTGCCTACATGACATCTAACATTTACATTTATAAAGACAGAGCCTCAGGAATGTTTACTAAATCTGTGTTAAATTTTTTTCTTCCTTTTTCCGTCCAATCTGCGATTACAATAAGTGTCCAGAACTACCATTAATTGAAACTGTTTCATGCCTCTGTGTTTTCCTCAGATAGCATTTTGTGGTTCAAATCAAAATAAGTGAAAGAGTGTACCACAACATAAGAGACTTCATAAAGACTCTAATAAAAGGTGGTTCCTTTCTTGGAGAATTGAAGACAGGGAAACCCTGTTTTATATACATTTCCATAATCAAAATTTAATGTAACACATGAAATATACTTCATTACCTATAATTTTCAAACATTATTATTCTATAAAATGGCTATTGTGGTCAGTTATCCAAACAACAAATATTTACCTCTATTAATTAACATGATAGAGTGATAATTGTTATTATTTTCCTTAATTCCATTCCTTAGGATAGAGCAATACCCTACTTCCTAAATACAGAAAAGAGTTTTATCCTTGGTCCTCACTGACTTATTTTCCTGAATCTGAGTTTAGTTTGGCTCCGGTAAGAGGCTTTCTGTTTTCCAGCTGCTACTGCTTAGTGACCATGGCTCTGCCCTTCTCTGGGGGAATATGCAAAAGATATTCATTCTCTAGTCCCGGTTCCTAAATCTTCATGTGCTTTAGAATCACCTGGGCCTCACTCCCAGAGTTTCTCATTCGGCAGGTTTGGGTTGGAGCCACAGATTTTGCATTTCTAACAAGTTCCCTGATGATGCCAATGCAGCTGGTCTGTGGACCACACGTTGGGAACCACTGGTCCGGTTCATGAAACCTTACAGAAAGTTATGCCATTCTCCCTGTTTGGGACTTCTGTCATGTAGCTGTGTAAATATGATTTATTCTCTCTTTTTTTAAGATTTTATTTATGTATTTTAGAAAGAGAGCATGCGAGCAGGAGGAGGAGCAGAGGGAGAGGGACAAGCAGGCTCCCCACTGAGTGCAGAGCAGGCATGAGGCTTCATCTCAGGTCTCTGAGATCATGACCTGAGCCGAAATCAGGGGTCAGATGCTTAACCAACAGAGCCACCCAGGCGCCCCTATTCTCTTTTCTATGTGTACCTCATACCTTAAAAAAATAAAAAAATAAAAAACCCAAAACAAAAAAACATAACCTACAAAGTCAGTATGATGTGTTTGTATCATCACCCTTATTGGGCCCATAGACCATGGCGCCCACCCTCTCCTTGGCACCAACTGCCACTCTTTTGGGCGCTCGGTTGTTTTCTCCATGTAGCTCTGCCTCTGCATGGACCATTGCAGCAGCAGTGTGTTGTGGGAATAGGCAACCTGGGAAAAAAACCTTCCCACGTCCTTTCGCCCAGCCTTCCTTTAGACTTGTTCTATCAGTTCCATTAGAAATGCAAGCAGACCCTGTGCTATATGGGGACAGGAACATCTGTACATTTTTCGTGGGCCTGGCCCTTCGGAAACGTGCATTGTAAGCCAGCTCACTCTACATACAATGTGCAGACCAATGGACATTATAAATGCCGCAGAATAGGAATCGCTTATATAGTGGGCTTAACTCTTCTTTTGGCAGGATTACAAATAATTATAGTTCTCACAGAAGTAGCCCTGTGTTTGTTGTCTCTTCACCTGATTCCTTAAATACAGCTAATATTAGTTGATATCATTGAGATATTCACTCAAGTGATTAATTTTTATTAACTGCAGTACGAAATCTGACAGAGGTTGTCCCTCAGCTCCTGGATCAGCTCCGCACCGTAGAACAGAAGCGGCCTGCGAGCAACGTCTCTGCCAGCATCCAGAGGATCCGGGAGCTTATCGCTCAGACCAGAAGTGTCGCCAGCAAGGTAACCATGACAGGAGTCTCCGTCAGTGCTCACTGATCGGGAAACTGAATCGCAGCTCTTTAGACAGCTGCCAGAGCCTGGAATCTTTCTACTTCAATAGTTCTTTTTTTTTTTTTTTTTTTTAATTCATTTGAGCGAGAGAGAGAGAGAGAGAGAGAAAGTGCACAAGCAGGGGGGAGGGGCAGAGGCAAAGAGAGAGAAGCAGACTTCCCGCTAAGTAGGGAGCCCCCCTCCACCAACCCCTTGCGGGACTCGATCCCAGGACTCTGGGATCGTGACCTGAGCCAAAGGTAGAGGCTTAACCCACTGAGCCACCCAGGTGCCCCCTCTACTTCATTAGTTCTAAGGCACCATCTGGATCTGTTCATTAGAATTGCATGAAGAGCTTTGAAAACTAAACCCGTTCCCGGTCCCAACCTCAAAGCCATCAATCAGGCTCTCAAGAGGACGGGCTCAGTTCCTGTATTTTTTAAAAAAGCTTCCTCATGATTCTTATGGATAGCCAAGATTAAGAGTCATAGGGTTAACCTAGTCAACAAAGCTTGTAGAAGAAAAGAAATTGAGTAAAGCTAACACCAACCGAAGACGTGATTTATACTTGTTGTTATTATTAATTATTGGAACACGTGTTTTAGTGCAATTACTATGTTGAATAATCTTGCCCATCTACCTCTTCAGGGAATTCTCTGGTATAACATTGATAGAGGGAGCCTTCACTGACCCCTCCACAGGGGTCACTGGGGAATCACAGATCACCTAAACTGAGCAATCTTTACACAGAGGCCACACAGCAACACCAAAATTCAATTAAAGTTTTCAGTTGGCAAATAGGGCTCATTCTTGGCCTTCTTTTTCATTTATTTTTTTGTTTTTTAATTCTAGGGTAGTTTGAGAATTTTTGCATTTCTTGAGTTTTTATTTTTTTACATTTTTTAAGTATTTTTTTAAGATTTTATTTAATTGACAGAGAGAAATCAGAACTAGGCAGAGAGGCAGGCAGAGAGAGGGGGGGAAGCAGGCTCCCCACTGAGCAGAGAGCCTGATGCAGGGCTCGATCCCAGGACCCTGAGATCATGACCTGAGCCGAAGGCAGAGGCTTAACCCACTGAGCCACCCAGGTGCCCCTCATTTATTTTTTATTGATGCATAGACTGGCATCATTATATGGTTTTATTTTCTCAATTGTAAATTGTCCTGAACAGACCATGAGCCCTAAGTACTGACCAAAAGAAGAGTTGGAAATCAACTATTTTGTAATGGAGGAGATTGTTTTTGGTAAATATATTCAGCATTTAAATGATACGTGATAATTGGTCTCACACCACAAATTACCTTTGTTAGATACTTTGGGAAGCATTCCAAGAAAAGTTTAGCGTGAAGAAACGTTATTTCCAAAGCTAAGTTTCTGTGAGTGCTTTCTGGTAATTTGATTCAAATGGAGAAAAGTTTGGGGGACTTAACCACCTAAAACTGTTTTCTAGAGAGAGTCTTGGCAATGCCTTTGGAAGCCCCCTGGGCTCCCCGAAGTGAGGTACTTTCTGTGCAGATATATTTCCTTCTCAGACTCAATTTTTATGAAAAAAGACTTTAATCCCATTAACTGTTTGATTGTTTATTAAGAGGATTGATTTTTACTCAACTAGCAATGTAGGACAGCTGTATTCTAGGCACTTGGGAATATAATCTTGAGTTACTGACCATCAGTATTAACCAAATCAATATTATATAGTGGATGTCAATACATCTAATTATTCAGAAATATTTGCATGAGTGACATGGATATAAAAGTCCATCCCCTTCTGAATACTCAGAAAATCACTCTGAACCAGACCAGAGAATCAGCTTATCATATTGGGTCTCTCAGAAATGCATCTACTGAGTTGTGCTTTGTTTTGAGGTATTTCTAAGAATTATTATAAGAAACATCTTAATGAACTCATTACAGTTATAATAATGATAGAGCCAGGAACTGGAAAGTACTTTATAGTTATTATTTCATTTCATTCAGCAAAATTTTCGTCCACACTTTACATTTGAAGAAACTGCAGGTTAAGTGACTTACTCACGGTTATACAGATAGTAAGAAGCAGAGCCAGGTTTCAAGACCCTGTCGAAGACTCCAAAGCTGGGTCTAGACCCCTCCCAACCGTCCTGGTGTGCTCAAGGATGTTACTCACAGCCTTATTTCTTGTTCCTCTTTTTAAAACCCTGAGGAGAAATTTCTAGCCGTATTGGTTCCCCAGATGTGTTATACTTCTCCTGATCAATTAGTCATTGATAATTTTATGGGCCTTATGAAATTATCTGACTATATGTAACTGACCAGGAATCCCATCAAGCTATTTAGTTCACCCCAACCAAGTGTGTAATTCATTGTGGGATTCGTAGTTATCCTCATCGTAGATCCACTTTGTCACCATTTCTTGGCTTCCTTTCACCCCACTTTAAATGTAAATGACTATATTATGATCTGCTATGACTGTAAATGACTATATTATGATCATCTATAGTGAATATAGATCACTATATTATGATCTATATTATCCTCATCGTAGATCCACTTTGTCACCATTTCTTGGCTTCCTTTCACCCCACTTTAAATGTAAATGACTATATTATGATCTGCCTTAACCCCTTTCTCCCACAAGGTGAGGACATCAGGAAACAAGGACAAGGAAGGGAGTAGGGCTCAGAGAGTCCATAAGGACGGAGGGAAGCCCGTTGGGAACCATGGGAGAGAGCTGCGCCCATTTCTGCAGGGTGCTTTTGACAGAAACATTCTCTAACTCCAGATCCAAGTCTCCATGATGTTTGATGGCCAGTCGGCAGTCGAGGTGCACCCTAAAACCAGTATGGATGACTTAAAGACCTTCACATCCCTGAGCCTGTACATGAAACCTCCCCCCGTGAAGCAGCCAGAGCCGGCTAGAGGGACGGACCGGTTCATCCTGTACCTCGGAAGCAAAAACGTAAGCATGTGACGTGGTTTTATTTTTCCTAGTAAATTTATTTTTATTTAATTTTTTTCCTTTTTTAAAAATTTAAATTCAATTAGCCAAGAGAGAGTACATCATTAATTTCAGGTGTAGAGTTCAATAATTCATCAGTTGCGTATAACACCCAGGAAAACACATTTGAAAAGAGAGAATAATAGTCAAAGGAAAGACAGGGGCTTTCCTCTTAACCTTAAAACAAAACCACCTATGCAAACAAACAACATTTCCCATTCTGGTTACCCAAACAACATTCCTGTTCTGGTACAGACCACTTTAATCCCGAGACTCGAGTGGTCATAAAGGTAAGTGATTCCTTCTCTACGTGGGATATTTCTGGGGCTGCTTCATAATCAGTCTCACACGGCTCATTGAATGCAGCATTTCAAGGACTTCCGGAACCCAGAGACGTGTTAACGGTTGTTGCTCACCCTGTTTGGACAGGCACGGCAGTCCGTGTCGGCAGGCTGCGTTATGTCCCTGGGTTAACCAGACGGGATCGGGCCACTCCTGGAAGCTGTCAAATGTCCACAAGCCTGCCGTGGCCTGCCTCCCTGTCCAGGATGCACTTGGACAAACACAGGGGAGCAGCACACCAATGTAGCCACAGGGAGGCTGGAAAGGAAAAGGCACTGCCCAGTCCAACAGGAACTTTGTAATAATTCAGGCAAGATGTGCCTTGTAGACAGCCAAGCACTAGGATTGATGATTGTCCCTTAAAGAAAGGAAAACAAACTATGATGTTCATTCATACGAATTTTCTTTAAGTGGCTTCTTGACATTTCAGGCCAAAAAAGAATACATGGGTCTTGCAATCAAAAATGATAACCTGGTGTACATTTATAATCTGGGAGCTAAGGATGTAGAGATTCCCCTGAACTCCAAGCCCGTCAGCTCCTGGCCTGCTTACTTCAGCATTGTCAAGATTGAAAGGTAAAGTGAATTCACAATACAGGGCTTCCATGCGCATTTCATAAAAAATCTGTGGAATGCATGTGTGCATGTGCTCGCGTGCACACACATACACATACTCACACACACACAGTTTTCCTGCGGATGTTTAAGTAGCATTTTCTTCCCTTTATTGTTGCTCCTTTTTTCCCCCAGTATGCCTATGTTGCTTCCCAAATACCTAAGTCGGGAAAAAAAAGATTAGAAAAAAATACTCATCATTTCTAAACAGCAGTCAGATTATTAGATCTTTTTATCTGCCCAATCCATGCCTTAATTCCAAGATGGAATATCTTTTTTTTTTTTTCTTTCTGCTGATTGTTGACATCCTGTAAAAGCTTTCACATGATGACCTTTAAAAAAACAAATTTTCTACAAATTATCTGGCTAATAAGGACTGAAAATTCTTAACAGGGTAGGAAAACATGGAAAGGTGTTTTTGACAGTCCCAAGTCTGAGTAGCACTGCAGAGGAAAAGTTTATTAAAAAGGGAGAATTTACGGGAGATGACGCCTTGTTGGATCTGGACCCCGAGGACACTGTGTTTTATGTTGGTGGTGTGCCTTCAAACTTCAAGGTAAGCTGTCCAGCCAGATTTGGACTTACTGAAAATCTACACTGACTGTTTTTTAAAAATCCATAAGTCCTACAATGATTTGGGGGTGTATTGAAATGTTGGTATTTCAAGAAAGAAGTTAGCTCCATGGGTGTTAAAATTCTGATCTATAAATCTGGCATATAAATCCGGTCTCTGCTACCCATAGTTTCATGGTGTCAGATGCTTTCAGGCTCTAGATACCACTTGTATATCAATTCATTTCATTCCAATACATGCATATGTAATTGATATTACCCCCACCCACTACTGTAGGAGTGCATGGACCTTGTGGGTTTGCTGGGTTCACAATGACAGTTTCAAAAACTTAGTTATTTCAACTAATATAGACATGAAATAAAATACTTGGGATGAGGAAAGGAGTGAATCTAAGGGGGGAGTATGAGACCTGGTGAAAGGCAAATAAAGGAAAGGCTCAGACAAGGAGATAGGGAGTTGATGTAGGATTTCAACCCCAAGGCTATTACTCACTAGTTATAAACATATTATTGAACCTCTCCGAGAATTATTTTCCTTCTGTTGATATGAAAACAGGAATACCTACCTCAAAGAGATGCTGAAAGAATTGATTTTGCTCCTGAATTCACTATTCGGTGTGTGACTGATACATAGTATATACTCAACAAATCCCATCCTCTTGCTAGATAGGCACAACTGAAAAATCATTGTTTATGTAAATTATCCAGCCCAGAGGAGACACAGTTCTAGAAAGATATTTATCTATATAGGCAGTTCTCCCTGACCTGTTATCTATTTCATTGTCTGTTCTGTATCATCTGGGTGAAGCGCAATCATGGGGTAATTGACTTTGTTTGTTCATAGCTCCCCGCAAGCTTAAACTTGCCTGGCTTCGTGGGCTGCCTGGAATTGGCCACTTTGAATAATGATGTGATCAGCTTGTACAACTTTAAGCACATCTATAACATGGATCCCTCCAAGTCAGTACCGTGTGCCAGGTAAGAAAGTGTTAAGAGCACTAAAGACTTGGATAGCCACGTGAGAGCAGCAGATGAGACAACTATGGATGGATCAATATTCAGGTTCCCATTTTTTCTTTGGGGAGCCCAGTCTTGGAACTGCATAAGAGTCATGTCTGCAAAAATCATTTCAGTTTTCTGCCATAGACAAGCATGTACAAGTATGAAGTGTTAAACATCTTGTTTGCAGCTTTTTCTTTTTTTAAGATTTTATTTATTTATTTGACAGGGAGAGACAAAGTGAGAGAGGGAACAGAAGAGGGGGAGTGAGAGAAGGAGAAGCAGGCTTCCCCGTGAGCTGGGAGCCCGATGTGGGGCTCGATCCCAGCGCCCTGGGACCATGACCTGAGCCGAAGGCAGACACTTAACGACTGAACCACACAAGCGCCCTCGTTTGCTGCTTTAATTTAGGATTCCAGAGACTTGGGTTTCACCAGAAACTTCTGTTGTCTTAGCACAAAGGGTAGAAAAGAAATCCATTCAAAATCACTCATTAGGATATGGAAGATTACACACACACACACACACACACACACACACACACACACACAATGGAATGCAATGAAGTCTTGCCATTTACAATGACGTGAACGGAGCTGGAAAGTATAATGTTAAGCAAAATTAGTCAAAGGAAGACAAATACCACATGTTTCACTCATATGTGGAATTTAAGAAATAAAACAGATGAGCATGTGGGAGGGGGGTGGGAAGAGAGAGGCCAACCCGAAAATGGACTCTTACCTATGGGAAACAAACTGAAGGTTGCTGGAGGGGAGGTGTACAGAGGGATGGCCTAGATGGGTGATAGGCATTAGGACGGCACTTGCTGTGATGAGCACTGAGTGTTGTATGTAAGTGATGAATCACTCAGTTCTAAATCTGAAACTAAAAAAAAAAAAATTTTAAATAAAAAATAAACCATTCATTTAACTTACCTATAAATACTTCTCTGTCTCCCATGTAGACATCAGGACTTCACTTTTTTTTTCAAGTTTTTATTTAAATTCCAATTAGTTAACATACAATGTAATATTAGTTTCAGGTCTAGAATTTAGTGCTTCGTCACTTACATACAACACCCAGCGCTCATCACAAGTGCCGTCCTTAATGCCCGTCATCCATCCAGCCCATCTCTCCCCACATCTCCCCTCCAGCAACTCTCAGTTTGCTCTCTAGAGTTAAAAGTCTGTTTTGTGGTTTGCCTCTCTTTCTGCCTCGCCCCCTCCACCATGTTCGTCTGTTTTGTGTCTTAAGTTCCTCATATTTAATGCTGTAAGTTCCATGGAAGATGTCATGACAATGGGTTGAATGTTCCTCACGTGGAAAGCATAATGCAAACTGTCATGCTCATATGATCCTTGCGTTTTTATTTCAGAGACAAACTGGCCTTCACTCAGAGCCGAGCTGCCAGCTATTTCTTCGATGGCTCTAGTTATGCGGTGGTAAGGGATATCACAAGGAGAGGGAAATTCGGTCAGGTGACTCGCTTTGACATAGAAGTTCGAACACCAGCTGACAATGGCCTCGTGCTCCTGATGGTCAATGGAGTGAGTAAATATAAAAGTTCTTTATCCTCTCCATTATTCCCTTTACTTTCCATGATGCATATTCCTAGGAACCTTCCCAGGTTGAGTGTGTCGTGCCACCAAACCGAAGTTTTAGTTTAAAAAGCAAAATTGGATTTCTTTTTCTTTAGGGAAGTGATGCCAGCAATAAGTAATTACTGCAACTCTGAAATGCATTTTTGGATGTATATTAAATGTAACCCCCTTTAACAAGCTAGAGAATTTTGCAGAAAATCAGCACCAAGATAGAGGGGGTAGTGTGTCTGCAGAAATTTAGCACTGACTTTTTTACATCATATGCTTTTATCAGTAAAACAAACAAACAAACAAGAAAAGCATGCTTACCATAAATATATGCATTTCTTAATAATATATGTAAAAGTGTATATATAAACACACTTGTAATGTGTACTTCATAATATAATTATAAAGTAGTTTATTAATGATTAATAGTAATAATCCATATTTTAATATAGAGATAATATTCAAAACTAGGAATAAAAGACAATTTGTGTAAAGATAAAATATGGAATAAAAATAAATACTTTAAAATAAAGATGAAATAAAATTGTTTTCTATTTGGTAATGGTACAAATATTAATAGCGGTATTAGTAAGAACAATGTAATTAAATATGCATATGTATTTTTGGACATCTCATTAACTCTTTGAGATACAGTGATCAAAAGTCTTATCCGAAGTCCAATTGCTTTCAATACAAGTTTTATTGGCTGTCAAAACTAAACAAAGTACCTCAAAAGTAAAAGTGTCAGATGTGTATCATTGACTATGCTTACTAAATTATGATACCATTTTTCAGTCTCCTTCACTAATTGTCAAAAGTTGTCTTTGAATTTGGCTGGTACATGTCCATCTTTTATGATGTCAGTTCTTGCTAGCTAATCATATATTGCATCATTTTGTAAACTTTAACAAAAGAATTCAAGACCATTGAAATCTTTATTTGACAGATTTTTAAACTAGTTAGAAATTTTTTTCTAAAATTATTTTTAATAGTGCAGATATGAGAGTTTTTACAGATGGTACACATTGTTTTCATCAACAAATTCATTTAACATTAGAAAATTTTACAAATATATTTTTTAAAAACCATCTCTCCAGAGTACAACTTTCTTCAAAAAAGTTACTTTCTCTTCAGAAATCTGTTGCATTTCTATAACCAATAGTGAAGCAGCAGAAAGAAAAATAAGAAAAAATCTCATTTACAATTGCACCAAAATAACAAAATATCTAGAAATAAACTTAACCAATTATAAAACATTGATGAAAGAAATTGAAGGCAAAACAAAAAAATAGGAAGACATTCCATGCTCATGGATTAGAAGAACAAATATTATTAAAATATCTATCCTACTCAAAAAAGTCTACAGATTTAATGCAATTGTTGTCAAAATATGCCTACAGCATTTTTCACAAAACTAGAAAAAACAATCCTAAAATTTGTATGGAACCAGAAAAGACCCAAATAGCCAAAGCAATCTTGAAAAAGAAAAACAAAACTAGAGGTCTCATAATTCCAGCACAAGTAGTATTACAAAGCTGTAGTAATAAAAAATGTATGGTGCTGGCAGAAAAATAGACACATAGATGAATGAAACAGAATAGAAAATCCAGAAATAAACTCACAACTATATGGTCAATTAATCTTCAACAAAGGGAAATGAATATACAATAGGGAAAAGACAGTCTCTTCAACAAATAGTGGTGGAAAAACTGGACAGCTACAGGCAAAAGAATGAAACTGGACCACATTCTTAGACCAAATACAAAAGTAAACTCAAAATGGTTTTAAAGACCTAAATGTGATATCTGAAACCATAAAAATGCTAGAAGAGAGCACAGGCAGTTATGTCTCTGACATTGGCCACAGCAACATTTTTCTAGATGTGTCTCCTGAGACAAGGGAAAAAAACAAAAATAAACTATTGGGACTACACCAAAATGAAAAGCTTCCGCACAATGAGGGAAAAAAGCAACAAAACTAAAAGGCAGCCTACAGAATGGGAGAAAATATTTGCAAATGACATATCTCATAAAGGGTTAGTATCCAAATATATGAAGAACTGATACAACTCAACACCCAAAAAGCCAAATAATCCAATTAAAAAATGGGCAGAAGACATGAAACATTTCTCCAAAGAAGACCTCCAGGTGGCCAACAGACACATGACAAGATGCTCAATCTCACTCATCATCAGGTAAACGTAGATCAAAACTACAATGAGAAGAAAGAAAAACTGCAGTGAGGCATCACCTCACACTTTGCCAAAATGGCTAAAGTTGAAAACAAGAAACAGGTGACGGCAAAGAGGTGGAAAAAAAGGGACCCTCTTGCTATGTTGGTGGGAACGCAAACTAGTGCAGCCACTGTGGAAAACAGTATAGAGTTTCCTTTAAAAATTAAAAATAGAACTACCCTGGGGCACCTGGGTGGCTCAGTGGGTTAGGCCTCTGCCTTCGGCTCAGGTCATGATCCCAGGGTCCTGGGATCGAGCCCTGCGTCGGGGCTCTCTGCTCAGCTGGGAGCCTGTTTCCCTCTCTCTGCCTGCCTCTCTGCCTACGGCTCAGGTCATGATCCCAGGGTCCTGGGATCGAGCCCTGCGTCGGGGCTCTCTGCTCAGCTGGGAGCCTGTTTCCCTCTCTCTGCCTGCCTCTCTGCCTACTTATGCTCTCTGTCTGTCAAATATATAAATAAAATCTTTAAAAAAAAAATAGAACTACCCTATGATCCAGTTATCACTACTGGGTATTTACACAAAAAATACAAAAACACTAATTCAAAGGGATACACACATCCCTATGTTTATAGCAGCTTTATCTACAGGAGCCAAATTATGGAAGCAGCCCATGTATCCATTGATAGAAGATGTGGTTTATATATACAATGGAATATTATTCAACCTTAAAAAAGAATGAAATTTTGCCATTTGCAATGACATGGATGGAGCTAGAAAATATATTAAGCGATATAAGTCAGAGAAAGACAAACATCATATGAATTCACTCATGTGGAATTTAAGGAACAAAACAAACAAGCAAAGGGGAAACAAAAGAGAGAGAGAGACAAACTAAGAAACAGACTCTTAACTATAGAGAACAAGCCAATGGTTACCAAAGGGGAGGTGGGTTTGGGGATGGGTGATGGGGATCACGGTGTGCACTTGTGATGAGCACCGGATGATGTATGGAAGTGTTGAATCACTATATTGTATACCTGAAACTAATATAATACCGTTTGTTAACTATATTGGAATTAAAATAAAAAATAACAAAAATTTTAAAGAGTTCTTTTTCATGCATTGTTATAATAATACCCCTCTATTGAAATGACAGATCAAGTATTTTTTAAATAACCAGTAAGTTTCATAATATGGAAAGACATCTGTCATGACAAATGAAGGTCAACAAATTTATGATTACTCATTTTATAAAGAAAATATGTAGCCCTCTTTAAACCTGTCATTTTTAGTCATTTGCAAGAAGTAATCTGCAGACATCAGTGTCTCAAAAATATTTTCACATCACTGCATCTCAAAAGAAAATTATTATAAATATTCTATTATTTAAGCCTTCTCACGCATAAACCCATGTAACCAGACACACATAAACTGCAATAAATTGCAATATGGCTAAAAGCAAAGAAATGCGTGAGGGGCCACTGCCAGCCTTCAGGTGTAAAACTGTGCTCTCAAAGCCTCACATGCTGTGTGAAGCCCATAAAAATCTGTCCAAAGGACAAAATGAAGGCCCAGCTCAGGCCATGTATTAAATATTAAAAGTTAACTTGTTTCTCTATTTTGGAGTTTTAAAATTAGTATAAATGCAAGTTGAGAGACGCCTGGGTGGCTCAGTCAGTTAAACATCTGCCTTCAGCTCAGGTCATGATCCCAGGGTCCTAGGATCGAGTCCCAGTGGGGGGCTCCCTGCTCAGCAGGGAGCCTGCTTCTCCCTCTGCTGCTGCTCCGCCTGCTTGTGCTCGCTCGCGCTCTCTCTCTCTCTCTGACAAATTAATGAATAAAATCTTTTTTAAAAAATGCAAGGTAAGGGGCACCTGGGTGGCTCAGTGGGTTAAAGCCTCTGCCTTCAGCTCAGGTCATGATCCCAAGGTCCTGGGATCGAGCCCCACATCAGGCTCTCTGCTCAGCAGGGAGCCTGCTTCCTCCTCTCTCTCTCTGCCTGCCTCTGCCTACTTGTGATCTCTGTCTGTCAAATAAATAAATAAAATCTTTTTAAAAAAATGCAAGTTGAAATATATTTTCTTTCCCCTAATGGATTATTTTCCATATCTCTGGAGTATACAGACTCCACTTGAGAGATCACTTTCTGATAAATAAGAACTACGATAATGCCTCATTCTTCAAATCCATTCAGTTCTTCTATTGTAAACTATCTTCCAAAACAAGCAAGCCTGACCAGTAAATTATTTGAGTGCTACAGAATTACTTTGGTTCTCAAACACCATATGGCCCAAGTACATAATCATTTCATGTT
Source organism: Martes martes (assembly GCF_963455335.1). Lineage (NCBI taxonomy): Eukaryota > Metazoa > Chordata > Mammalia > Carnivora > Mustelidae > Martes > Martes martes. The sequence continues at coordinate 20,488,857 of NC_137893.1, forward strand.
TATTTACATAAATCCAGTGTTTCCAAATAATACAGAAATGTCCTTTTCCTTATATCCGTACTTGCTGATAATTTTTTCAGATTCGTCTCAGCAAACCTTGGAATTATTTTTCAGTATTGCCAATTTTCCTTTTAAAATGAAATGCACTCATGCCTGTAAGCCTGTTACAATTTTCAAATGTTCTCAGGATTTTTAAAAGGCCAATAAGGTAAACTTAAAATTTTATTAATTCATCAAGTAAATAAGAAACAGAAGATGGCTGCTTTAAATTGAGTATAAATATTAACATTTTGATATATTAACCTGAGACCTAACTGCTGATATGGATGGAGTTGCAATTTTAATTTTATAATAAGAATTTCATGAGACTTCTTTAGTCTTCAGTTTCAATAATAAAAACTACAGTGTAAGCTCTCAAATTCAGATAAATCTACACTTTCCTAATAGCAGATGTTTACATCTTATAACTTCTTCTTTCTCTCCACAGAGTATGTTTTTCAGCTTGGAAATGCGCAATGGTTACCTACATGTGTTCTATGACTTTGGATTTAGCAATGGCCCTGTGCATCTTGAGGACACATCAAAGAAAGCTCAAATTAATGATGCAAAATACCATGAGGTATAAATCATTTAATTTGTGTGGTTTGTTTTGTTTTGTTTTGTTTCACTTATACTTAGAACTATTGATCTAATCAGATGGTCAAATGACATAGGTGGGAAAGTAATGAAACTGAGCACCTTCTCTTCTAAAAACCAAGAGCAGGACCCGATCTACTCAACTCCAGGATAACATTTTCTTTAAAAAAATGAATGTTTTTGTCATATTGATGTTTTCTAATAAAACATCACAGAAAGATTCATTTTAATTGCTTCATTGACCAAAAGACTCCTGCTCAGTGTCTTGATTATAATGGCACTCCATAGAATACTTTTATACATCTGTTGAAAATGCTAGTGTGGATACACAGCCATTTTTAAAAGTATCCTTTGAGCACTACTAAATGTAAAAAGAGTAGGTAGTAAGCAAATAGAGAATTTCCTTGTAAAACATTTATCCAGAACTTAGAAAATACTAACACAGATTTCCTTATAAAGTGAGCCCCCAGGGAATGCTCTTTAACTTTGAAACAGTTGTGTAGTACACTGATAATATATTTCATCTATTTTCAGTAACAACTACTTTGAATCTACAATTGAGTAAAATGTATAAAAGGTTTATCTTTTAAGTTGAACCAAAATGCAGAGAGTAGGAGGCTCTATTTCTCTTTTCAGTTCAAAGTTCATGACCTCCATGAGGATGGTGTACAATAGGAGAATATTTTAACTATATCACTGACTAGAATTTTGGCAGAATCATTAAAGTTTTTCACTGTGTCACTAAAACAATGACACCTGGTAACATGCAGTCTCAGTCCAAAAGGTCCCTGTTTATAGTCTTTTATCCTGAATCTCCTCAAAGAGGTGAAAGAAAACAATTGGTGTCATGACAAAAATATTTTTTGGTCTAGCTCCTTCTCCATGTGGAAATTCTTCTCCAGAAAATGTGATCTTCTGGTTATTTAAGTATGAGTGTCCTTGTCTGTAAGAAGGGAAAATTTGTTCCCCATTTTGTGAACAAACAAATACAAGATCATGGAGGCCCAGCTGTTATAACCAGAATAATTAAAATATATAGTCGTCCTTAAAAAGTTGATTATTAAATAATGATCAAGACTTGACTATATGTTATGTCTCCCAGATCTCAATCATTTACCACAACGATAAGAAAATGATTTTGGTGGTTGACAGACGACATGTCAAGAGCATGGACAATGAAAAGATGAAGATACCTTTTACAGACATATACATTGGAGGGGCTCCCCCAGAAATTTTACAATCCAGGTAAGCTCTTTTTGTTAAGTAGCTGTTGTTCCTGATGACGTCCTGGGCTGAGTATTCAACATCCAAGAGAGGTCTAGTAAAGGTTTGAAGGCACTCCCACTTGCTGCTTGTAGGCACCCGCACAGACACATGCACACACACTCAAGCACCCTCATGACCTCCTTAAATTAGCATCTTCCAGATGAGATCTACAGGTTTCTTTAATTATTGTATTAATCTCTGAACACAGTCTCGTGTGATATTTCTTACCTGCAAGAGCAAAGATGGAGCCTGTGTATCGTATGAACATGAAGCATTGTGTCCCGGTGTCCCTTTACTTTTATTTCAGACTTACTTTAAACTTCTTTGAACTCTCAAATAGCATCTGAGGGTATAAAAAAATTTTGAGCTTATCCAAGGGGATGTGAATTATGTATCATTATAATTTTATTCTCAAGCATTTAAAAATTTAACTATCTCTTATTACAATCAAGTCGTAGCATCAAACACCCTTGAAATTGAGAGACAACTTGAGGATAGTCCAGCCTGGTCATCCTCAACCCTGGTTCTCACCAGAATAACCTGGAGAAATTGTATAAACACCATTTCCTGTAACCATTCTCCAGAAATTCTAACTGGTCTGGGATGAGACCCCAACCTCAAATTTTTTTCCAAATTAGATACCCTCTTAGCTCCTTCAACAACTCCACATGGGACTTTCAACCATTATGGTTGTCATTATCTACCCCCAAACCTTTAGTTAGCATGGTTCTCTAGGTATGATCTTGATGGAACAGAATATAGTGGGACTGTTACTCCTTAGTTTGACCAATGCTCATTTAAAATACACTGAAGACATTGTAATTTGATCAGAACTAACTTCATAGTCATTCAATATTTGATAATATGCTCTTGGACACCTCCTGTATACTAGGCATAATGATAGGTACTAGAATTACAGTATCAATCAAATTATCATCTCTGATTTCAAAGATAAAAGATTTCTTACTTTCTTATTACTCCAAAGGCTCAACATTCCACTAGGAGATTTCTCTAGCCTTAGTTGATCATAAGTGTGTTGTAAAAAAGCCAAGAAGATGAGTTCATGACTTTAATCCAATCCACTTGGGAATGGTTTAGTGGAAGACTGAAGACCTGGGTTCAAATCTTAACTTACCACTTGTGACATTAAAAAAACAAAAACAGAAACAAAAAGATTTTGATGTTTCTTAGTTTCATTTTGAAGTTGCCAACAATTGACTGTTTTTGACCTAAAATACATCCGTTCTGTGTGGTTCAACCTATTAATCATCTGTAAAAGGGAAATAATAGCCTCTCCTTTAAAAAAAAAAAAAGAATATTTTATTAGACAGAGAGAGACATGGCATGAGAGGGAACAACACAAGCAGGGGGAGTGGGAGAGGAAGAAGCAGGCTCCTCGCTGAGCAGGGAACTCTATGCGAGACTGGCTCAGTCCCAGGACTCCGGGATCTTGACCCCAGCCGAAGGAAGACATTTAACCACTGAGCCACCCAGACACCCCTAGCCTTTCCTTTTATATCACAGAATTTTGATAAACATAAAATGAGCTAATGTAAGTTAAAGGATCTTTAAAACTATAAAGAAGTAAACAAATTGGCTTGATGCAGAATAAAGCTGTTCTACAGGCAAAGATTAGACATTACTCTATGCTTATGAGAGAAAGCATGAGAATATGAATAGTTACAGAGCTACTAAAAATGACTATAAATAAAATCAACTTTCATATCCCACATATGCAGGGTAACATCACCATCATCATCATCATCATGTTATCAGTGAAGACTTAATTTTCTTTTTCAGGACCCTCAGAGCGCACCTTCCCCTAGATGTCAACTTCAGAGGATGTATGAAGGGTTTCCAGTTCCAAAAGAAAGATTTCAATTTATTAGAGCAGACAGAAACCCTGGGAGTTGGTTATGGATGCCCCGAAGACTCTCTTGTAAGTACCAGTCAGTCAAAATCTTTCAAATAAATAGACACACACACACACACACACACACACACACACATAGATATGAAACATATCATTCTCAAAAGCTGGAAAAGCTTTTTTCAGCTTCTCTGTGAGCCTAAGTACACCTTGGGCGCCTTTCTGGCACCAGCAAAAAAGAGAAACATTAAGCTAAAAAGTCGTGTGGGGTTTCCTCTGTGACTTGTTCGTTTGCTTCACTTTTCAATGGGTGGGGCTTCCAAAACCCAGAAAGACTGTTTGGGCATCTTTGCTCACTCAGGGTGGAGGTACTGGAGAAGCTAAAACCCCACCAGCCAGGGGCACACAGAATGGTCAGCATGCCTGAACGCCTGTATAAACCGGAAGTTAAAACAGAAACTATTAATACAGAAACTAGTAGGCAAGGGCTTTGGTGTGTACGAAATTGACATTTTCAGCATTTGATAATTATCATAAACACTATACTATATTCACTTTATTTTATTATTTATTTATTTATTTATTTATTTATTTATTTATTTATTTTTGCCACACAGATATCTCGCAGAGCATATTTCAATGGGCAGAGTTTCATTGCTTCAGTTCAGAAAATATCTTTCTTCGATGGCTTTGAAGGAGGTTTTAATTTCCGAACGTTACAGCCAAATGGGTTACTATTCTATTATGCCTCAGGAGTAAGTATTTCTTTTTCCCTATGGGAAATTTCTTTGTGATAATTGTTTTGTCTATTCAAAATACTGTTTAAGCACGTTAAAAGTGATTTTCAATTCAGATTAATTTGGACTCACATGAACACACACAGAATGTCTCATTTCAGATACTCTGTAATTATGTCTATCACATATGAGGAGTTCTAAACCTGGGATTCATAGACCCACCCCTCAGGAGTTCATGGAGAAAATTCAGTGTGTCTGTGGACCTAGGTCAGAAAAAAATAAGAATTTTTATAAATTTTATTTTCTCAAACTAAAATTCAGCATTTTCTTCAGTTACAAATGTCAGCAACAAACCACAGTAATATTTGTAGAACCTGTTACTTTATTGTTAATAGAAATCACAGTTATTTTTCATCTCATATAATAGTTGCCACAGATACCTCAAAATATCATTTTTGCTCATTGCTACTTTTAAATTACAGTAGTTATTAGATCTGCTGAGAGATTTTTATAATTCAACGTTTTAATAAAGAAGTACATATATTACTACATCACAGATTTATTGTTTTAATATTTTGAAACCGTATCTCAATATAATTGGTTTCCTTTTTATTCTAGATATTTGTTTGATGTATTTTAAAATGTTACTTTTGAAGGGGCCCATGTGTATCACGTGTGCTGTGCCAAAGGAGTGCATAGCACAAAAAATGTTAAGAACCTCTGTGTATATATACAAATACATATGTGATTTTTTTGGTAAAGTAATAAAAGGAACATACTTTGCTGTTCTTGGACTGGCTACAGAACACTTGAACTCACCTTCTAAAGGTATATTATTCCAAAAATAAGATACCCAGAGGTTTGGTGACCCCAAGACCCAACTGATTTATCTCTGAAGAGGTCATCATCAACATATACACTGATAGAGCAGGTCATAATATAATATGTAAAAGCCACTCTTACTTTTCATACTTATTGCCTTGTATCTGTCACATTTATATTGAATTTAATTTAAATCAGTAGCGACGGTGAGAATTTACCCAAAGCACTCTGTAGGATCTCCACCACCAAACCTGCCTCAGATTACCATGTTAAATAACAGTTTTTGTCCAAAAAAAAAAGAGTAATCATGTTGAGGGTTGTGCCCTCCCCCCCCATAGAGGTCAGTGCCCCTCTAAGGGAAGAGAAGCAAGATTATCCATTTGCCAATATTTTAAACAATCAATAAGCAAATTAGTAAAAAGAACTGTTAACTTCAGCCCTTTTTCTATTTGTCTTCCACCTCTATAGATGAAAAGTAAAACACTTCAAAACACTTAAAAAGCCAAACTGGCAAGTTAACCCTTGCCTGGTCATCTAGCTACATCTCCAAGGAGATTGAAGTATTGCCTTTCCCAGCGGGGAGACCGAAAGCAGAATAGCGATGCCCGAGTTAGGGAAGGCGCTAACCCTGGGACAACTCTCAGCAGAACAAAAGCACTAGAAATCTTCAGTGCAGGAGAGAGGAGGCTCCTTTCTCCATTGAAACGTGCCTAATTTTGTCGGCAACACCAATATAAGCAATATGCTGTCACTGTTGTTTTCATAGAAATTATTTCACAAGCAACCTTCCGCACGTCGGGCGTTCCTTTAAGCCATATCATTAAGTGAACATTGAACACGTGTCCATCGTTTGGAGATCCCGGGCCTCCTTACTTAAAACCCTGTGCTTCAATTTCAGTCAGATGTGTTCTCCATTTCGTTGGCTAACGGCACCGTGGTTATGGATGTCAAGGGCATCAAGGTGCAGTCGGCCGACAAGCAGTACAACGATGGGCTGTCCCACTTCGTCATTACCTCGGTCTCACCTGCAAGGTGCGGTTCCTGACTTCATGTTCTTCCCACAAGATGCCTTCATTTGTAGGACAGGATTCTGCTCAAGGACCACTATGAATAATAGACTATTCTATTGCTTTTCCAGTGCTTAAAAAAAAAAAAATGGTAGAGCGAACAACTTACATTCTTTTAAAAAGAAGTTGCTATTAATTTCCAAGAGATGCCAAATAAATCACTATATAATTACTTAACAGGAAGATAAAGGGTTTTTTTTCCAGTCAAACCACAGGCTACCGACCTTCTTGAGGGAAGTGCCTACACATAGCGCTTACTGAATGGAGGGCACTGTTTTGCATGTAGAAAGAGATCCGCAAACATTTGTTTCATTTAGATTTTTAATTAAGCAACTGAGAACTCTATATTTATGACCGTATATTGAAAGCTCTAGCTTTATTTTTCAAATATGTAATACTGAATTTCATTTTCTTAAGAAGAAAGCTTTCTGGAGCAAAAATACATTTCTGTTGTAGACAGCTGCTCTTCTATGCCCACTTCTATGGAGCCCTCCCATTACAAAAAAAAAAGGCAGTAATTGGCCTTTCTAGGCTCCATTTCCAATTACACTCAAAACCAGGCAATGTGCTTTACAATGAAAACAGGCTTCCCAAGTATGATTAAATAATTGCCATGAGTTACGTTCTGCTTTTTCCACCGCCCCCCCCCCAAAATGCTGGTAACTAATCACCTGAGCTTCTTGTTTTTAGGGGTTTGGAGAGTCTTTTCTGCATTTAAAAATATTCAGCTATTTTATCCCAGACCTCATGAAGAGTCTGGCAAGTTGTTATCCTTTCACTAGCCAGAATGTTCTATGTTAATTCCATGAGAAAACCTGCAACCTGGAATGGAACTCCAGGTAAAAGGGTACCAGTGTGGTGCATAAAGAAACTTTTTCCTTTGCAGATATGAACTGATAGTAGATAAGAGCAGACTTGGGAGTAAGAACCCTACCAAAGGGAAAGAGGAACAGACACAAGCAGGTGAAAAGAAGTTTTACTTCGGTGGCTCACCCATCAGTCCCCAGTACGCTAATTTCACTGGCTGTATAAGTAATGCCTACTTTACCAGGTAGGATATTTTTATTATTCGTAATTCTGCATGATTGATAAAAAAAAAAAATCAGGTCGATAATGAAAATGTTTACATTATTAAAACTGAGAACTATACAATTTATGAGAAGCAACAGAGGGGAGTAATTAAAAGCTAGCATGTGCTCGAGCAACTGACATACTTCAGTTTGTGTGTAGGTTTCTTCCCTTTAAATTTCTGTATGCCCTTGGCTAAGTCAGCCTTCACTTCTTCTCTGCCAAAATGCAGATAATAATAATGTCTGCCTCCTTGTTAGAACAATTAAATGAGATAAAGTGCAGAGAGCACCTGGCATACAGCAAGCTATAAATATTAGATGTAATTATATCTGTGCTGATTATTAATGGTGTAGCACAGAGTAACATACCCAAATCCTTGTTAGAGGTTTAAGAAAGTCTTCTTAATGCATCACTTTAAACAAAGCCATTAATCTAGGTCCTTGACAAAGACAGGAAGTGCTCCCTGAGTACAAGAGCAAGCAAGAGAGAAAATTAATACACACGGAGTAACACAGAGGCGGTACCCACCATCCAGAATGTGGTGACGGAAAAGATGTCCATCTGTCAGAATGTGCTGGTGCCAGGCAAAGTTATCCATGAATGGTTAAATGGTCGTGTAAAGGGGTCCCATTAAGACAGTGGTTGATGCAGACCCATCACACACACACACACACACAGAGATTTTAATTACCAAATTCTTTCACTTCTGTAGTTTTCATCTTATAAGTCTGAACTACATTTTAAGGGTTTCCCCTCCTCTGCTACACAGGTTGGACCGAGATGTGGAGGTCGAAGACTTCCAACGATATGTGGAAAAGGTCCACACTTCTCTTTCTGAGTGTCCTATTGAGTCTTCGCCGTTGCACTTCCTCTACAAAAAAGGGAAAAATTCCTCAAAGCCTAAAACAAGCCAGAATAAAAAGGTAAAAGAGAATGCTGTGTCAGATTCTCAACCGTCCTCGCTTTCCACACACACAGTTCTAGACACCAAAGCTGTATAAAATTCACTCCAGTTTGCAACTGTATGTACATACGAAAGGTGGGATTCTTCTAGTACCTGATACCGTTGTTTCCCAGCTTCGGTATATCAATCTTTGTTCCCAGAGAAACACTTTGAATCAGATTTATTCCATATAGCTCAATGCTTTTCATTACAATGATTGCAATTGCCCCATACTTAACCATTTGCATGTATAATGTATATTATTTAGTACTGTAATTCTCAGTACCATTTGCTTTTGAGTCATGATCTCGGGTTTCTGTCACAGCCATGGAAATTCTTAAAGTTTCTGATCTCCCTGTTCTTCCCTCCTTCCCTGACCTTCACATCAACCACTCACAGGCAAGGCTGATCCCTGATATCAACTAGAAACGCTCAATTAACAAAATCTTGAGTTCTTAAACTAAGGACTTCATTACAGATGAAGCTTCCAATTCCTTCCCACTCTTTCAGGCTGATCTCCCCACCCACTTCCTGGTCCAACCTTAACAAGTCCCGCGGGTGCTGCTCCTTCCACCCTGGTCCAAGCCACCGTTATCTCCCACCTGAGCCCTGCCAGGGGCTCTGCCAGGGCTCCCGGGTTCCACCAGCTTCTCTGACACTCTGTCCTCCACACAACAACCACATGCTTATACGTCATGTTACTTAACGTCATGTTACTCCCCTGCTCAAAGTGCCCCCCACCCCCACTACACTCAGAATAAAAGCTCCGGTCCCTACAATGTCATAAGATAATGTCATATATTATCCGGGCTCCTTTCCCTCACTCGCTCACTCTTCTGCCCACACTAGCATGAGCCATGTGCATTCCTGCCCTAAGGTCTTTCTTTCTGCCCGGACCGCTCTCCCCACAAACATCTGCACAAACGGTTCTTCCTTCCGGCCCAGCCTTCGAGCGTTCAGTAAGGCCTCCCTTAACCTGCTAGTTAATACCACAGCTGTCTCCTGACTTTCCCCAGTACTACCCATCTCCTTTGCCTTTCCTAGTTGTTCTTTTTTCCATAGCACTTTTCACATTTTGTTATAGCCTGTTTTTATTGTGTTTGGTATTTACTCTCTGTTTCTTCTGCTAGAATTCGAGCTCCTTTTTTTAATCTGCTCAATGATGTGTCCTAAGAGCCTAGAACAATGCACATAATAGGTGTTCAATACATACTTAGCTATCTGCATCACAGGGTTGTTACAAAGATTAAGTGAGTTGATGCATGAAATGCCCTAGCACAATGCCTGGCATGGAGCAAAACATTCAATGAATATGAGCTGTTAGGTCTCTTTATAGAGGCTTGTGAATGTTTCTGGAGGATCAGTTCCTTAAAGTAGAATTGCTTGGCTTAAGGGAATATGCATTGTCAATATTGAAATAATACTTGTTTATACTCCTAAGAACAGCATTTGAAAAAACCTATTGTCCCTCCCAACTGCTGAACTGGATATGATCAAATTTTTATAATTTTGTCCATCTAATGGACAGATAGGGCATCTCATTGTGATTTTGATTTGCATTTCCTTGAATGCTAAAGTGGCTGAGCATCTTTTAAAGAACTGATTCCCCTCCAAGGCTGGCTTCTGAACCATCAGCAAGAGGAAAGCACCCGCACCAGCTTCTCTCTTCTGATAGTTTTTCACTGGCCATTCTATCTTGAGCACTTCCCTATGTATTTCAGCTTACGGGGACTACTTTTGAGAACCCCCTTGCAACTCCTCCTTTGTTCACACACGATTTGTCAATGTTAATAGAATAATTTTATTTATGTACAACTTAAAATTAGTAATTTTTCAGGATCCTCTCCTGAACGTCACATGGCAGAAAGATAATTTCATATGACTTTTATGAAGGCTTTCACTAGAGGATAATTTAAAGGATTTTTCAGAGGAGACTATGAAATTCTGATGAGATCTTACCGTCCCCTTCTCATATTGATGCTAAAAGGTTTATCCTGGAATTTTTCAGCTGGGACTTGAGCGCGGGCCAGTGGATCAGGCACAGCAGGTTAATATCATGGGCTGATGAGGAAGATCAGCCTACAGCACGCACTTTACCTCTTTAAACAAATACAGTTTTCTATTTGAAGCTGTCAATCAAGTGCAGTCTCCTAACAAATATTCATACTCTCAAGTTGGAGACCTTGGAACTATTAACATACACTTTTCAGTATTATAGGAAACCGCTTAGCCTTTCTTGTAAAAAGCCTTAGAAACTCAACTTCATAATAACAGATACAGAATGACTATAGATTTCCCTTATAGTTCTTGGTAATTAGAATGTCAAATGTTTGCTAATCGTCTCTCTTATTTACCCTTGTATCAATAGCTTCTTAAGCAGCTATCCAGAAAAATATGTGGCTGCTGTTTTAAATTTTTATCAAGGCCGATTCATAGCAATTTGGGCTATAATAATTTATTTTCACAGTAACGTCCTAATATTGCATCTTAAGTGTATATTTTAATTTATTTAACCATTAATAGACTTTCAGTGCTTTCCAATTTTCTCCCTTTACAGGTGAAGATCACTGTGTATTAGTCTTTGATTACACTGCTGAATATATCTTTATAAAATATTCTTAGAGGTAGACTTACTGGGTCAGGGGAAATTACCTTCCAAAAAAGAACACTGATTTCTATTCCCCCATGAGTACATAAGAATACCTGTCTTACCACCTGTGTTCCAGCATGGGAATTTCTTACAATTTTTGTTTTTAAATTTAACTGGGGACATAGTTTCTCATGTGGTAGTTCGTGTGATAATGAAGATTTTATATATTTTAAGAGGCATCATTCTGTGGTATCCAGCCAACTGCTCCTTTTCTGAGAATTGATTCCCTACACACAGGGCAAGCCCAGTATTTTAGGTATGTGACTTCATCTACCTGGATACAGATGTTTGTATTGGGGTAGACCATCTGAACTAAGCTGGGCTATCAGATCCCCTTCCTTATAAACTTAGAACCCAGAGACACTAGCCTAGGCTGGTCATTGAATGGAAAACATGTAAGCCTAAGAGCTCTATATTAATCATGCACATAGAAAGAAAGCTGCTTTGTAGAAAGAAAAAAAGGCAGAAAGCTGTCCTGAAGAGGAAGAAAAATGAAAGCCGGCTGAGAAAAACAGCCAAGATACCAGAAACATTTGGAAAAGGAATTCCTTGAATCTTCCTAGCTTTGCAATTCCTGATTCTTGCCCCTGGTAGTGTACTATCTTGTGTACCAGATAGTGTACTATCTTGCCCCTGATACTGTATTATCTCCGCTTGGATTGTGTAAGACACTCCCATATCCTTATAACGCACTGCCCTCTTTTGCTTAAGTAGCTCAATTAGTCTGACTGTTATGTGACACAAAAGAATCTTACTGCATTAAAACAGACCCTCAGAGAACACCTGGGTGGCTCAGTCCGTTAAGCACCTGCCTTCGACTCGGGTCACGATCCCACCGTCCTGCAATCAAGTTCGATGTTGGGCTCCTGCTCAGCGGGGAGTCTGCTTCTCTCTTTCTCCCTCTACTCCTTACCCCTTCTCCTGCTGTGTCTTTCATGCTCTCTCTCTCTCTCTCTGATAAATAAATAAAATCTTAAAAAAAAAAAAAAGACCCTCAGAGAAAAAAATTCCACTGATAAAATCAAAGTCTAATGGGGTTCAAAATCCACATATACAGCTATTCTAGGATAGTAAACCGAGTCTCTGTGTTATATGGTTGGAAGTAATTAAATTATAACCTGTCTTTTTATTATCATTATTATGATTCAGAGCATATGTCCGCAGAGAATTTAGAGTGTTTGGCTGCCACATATAAATATCCCAGCGTCTATTCCTTTCCGCAGCAGACAAGAGACAAGTCCTCCTCTATGGATTCCCACATGAAAGCAAAGAAAGGCCAGGCTGGTCAAGGAGACCTTGTAGTCTGGTAGCGCCCCCTTTGCTGACCCTTGCAGTTGATTCACACTTGCCCTCTTCCCATAGCGAAATGGATGCACTGACTGAGAAGAAGGAGGAGCCGCCAGGGTTGGGGACCGTCCCCAACTCCTCACCAATCTCTCACCCCCGCCCTCCTGAAAAACAAAACCCCATTCTCCAGCAAGTCATCGAAGGTCCTTTCTATCTGGCAACAGCCTGTCTTCCCGTTTGCTATTTAACTGCCTGTTTTACCAAACCAGTTTTCAGTTCCCTTAAAAAAAGAAACTGTTTCTCACTCACCTTTGTCTTCCCCACCACGCGGTGCGTGCGGAGGGCGCGCACAAATACTCCTTTCGTTCCACGTCATTTCTACCTCGTAGGTAGAAATGCTCAATAAACATTGCTTAGATACTTGAATAAACGACGGGATGATCAGGTTTATTTGCAATAACTTTAATTTTGCCCCCCAAATTAAGACTAGATAACCATGAAATATTAGCCTATAGTCTCACAGCTCTGAATTTTAAAATCAGCAGTGCAATTTTAGGAGCACAAGGTAATTGTTCTATATCCTGTCACATGAACGTTTACTACTTATCACCAAAACTATCCTTAAATATTTTGAAGGTGTTACTAAGTATGTTGGTAACAGCCTGTATAAATAATAATTTGTGTGTTAAAGGAATGTTGTTGTCTATGATATGAGGGTTTTATTGACTGATTCCCCAGGGTTATTTTATTGTCAATATTTCCATTTTTCACCATTGGCTAAGATGTGCATTTAATTTAAAAGATAGAGCAGTTATCTCTGAGGCTTTGGGTTAGCTCTGCTTTATTATCACAGACTAGAATTTTGGATTTAACATACTGTTAATGAACAAATGACTGTTGTCATTTGTTGTTTTTAATGCTACAGCACCTAATGTCATCTCCTCAAGGAAAGAGAGGGGCTTAATATTTCATGAATGGAAAATGCACAAATAATATACACTTTCATTATTTTTTTATTTTTTTATTTTTACTAATGATAAAGAAATCACAAACAAACTTTTGCTACTAGCACATCAGTTTCATCCCTTAATATGACTTATTTCCTATTCTTACAGGGAGAGAAGAGTAAAGATGCACCTTCAGGGGATCCTGCCGGCCTGAAGTTCCCAGAGGGGAATGTTCCAAGGGATTCTTACTGTCACCTTTCCAACAGTCCTAGAGCAATAGAGCACGCCTATCAGTATGGAGGGACAGCCAACAGCCGCCAAGAGTTTGAACACTTAAAAGGAGATTTTGGTGAAAAGTAAAGTAACACACTATCCTTCCAGAAACTTTATGCCATGGCTGACTGCATACTTATTTGCCACAGGCCATCTTTTTCCTATGATTTTTCCTTTCTGTGGCACTTAATCCTATTATCTTGTCATCAAAATAAATGCTAAGTAGTACATGATTCTTACTTTCCAATAAATGAACATTCTCTGAGACTTTCTTCCCAAAAGTAAGATGCATAATACAGGATTCCCCTAGGAGTTTGTAGCATTTTTATCAAAATGGAAAGCAATCAAAAGAAGGAACATGCAGCACATTTTCAAAGAGTCATCATCTAACCTCGATATTACCTTCCTTCCCCCATACAAATTGCTTTCAGATTGAGAATGGGGGTGCCTCTGAACCGCTGAAAGGTTAATAAGGAAAGACACCAAAGACACAAAAACCACTTGTATCTCAGCTAGCCCTCAAGCTAACTGTAAAGCCCAGCATCTCTTCCCAGTATTCTGCAAATCTCCAGGTTACTTAGCACTTTTCAAGATCTCTTTTTATAGTGTCAGCACCCAAATATTCTTATGTAGGTCTTATATCTCTTTCAAGTGTCCATAGAGGCGGTGCATTCAATAAGTAACCTCTAATACCTTCTAATTTGCTATTTGTCTAATAGGCAGTATCAGTATTTTGTATTCATTGGGAAGAATTTAGAGTTAAATCAAACTAGAAATTAGCCTAATAAATGTATCTTATCTGTACGGGCTAGAGCTAAAAGTCTAGAAGGTTTTGTTTAATTCCTACACCTTCTGGGGGCTGTTTTTGGCCCGTGATATCTACTGATTAATTTTTCTTGGGAAAGACAAATCGATCTTGTATTTTAGATAGCACACAAATCGTATTGTTTCTAGGCAAATTTCTATATGCACATTAATTACGGACTAGTATTTTGTCCACATGAACAAACCAAATGCAACCATCTTTTCAGAGCAAGACGCATTATGATCCTTACGTGAAACAATGCTTCCTTAAATGTGGAATGTAGGCCTGTTGTATAAATAAAGTAGGAAAAGATTTACATCTTTGAGTTAGTCATGCTTTCCCAATATTCATGAATAATGTTAAGACATAATTAGAAGTAATGCTGCTTGGGATTCGATAGAATGGCTACTCATTCTTCCTTACGCTGTGTTGCTGTTGGAAACTAGAGATCCCCCTCAGTCTCATTTTACAGATAGTAAGCTTTTTCTTTTCATTTACCAGATCTCAGTTCTCCATTCGTCTGAAGACTCGTTCCTCCCATGGGATGATTTTCTATGTCTCAGATCAAGAAGAGAATGACTTCATGACTCTATTCTTAGCCCATGGCCGCTTGGTTTTCATGTTTAATGTTGGCCATAAGAAACTGAAGATTAGAAGCCAAGAGAAATACAATGATGGATTGTGGCATGATGTGAGTTGAAGGCAGAGAATATTATTACCAGCAAATAGTCACCATTATCAAATGGACTGACATTAATGCCCACTATTGGTCTTTCTAGAAACACCCATTTTAAAATTCTGTTGCCATATGCTCAGAGTTCAATTTTGAGAAATTTTTTTAAATTCCTTAGAAAAATCTTGAAGCATATGATTTAAACAGAGATACAGGTTGCATGTAATTTTTAGTGTAATTATTTTCACCAAAGGACCAATAGCAAACATAACCTGAAGTTTAATTTCTAATGATTTTTCCCATGTTTTCCCCCCCACCTGTAAGTTTCTAAATTTCAACAGCAAATGCTGAGAGTCTTTTATAGGCTAAACTATGGAAGATACAAAGTAAAGAGAAAATCTGTTAGGATGCTGGGATACCACAGGGAGACTATTTAAATATTGAAACAAATCAGTGTTACATAATGGAAAGAGTAAGAAATGTAAGATGTATTAATCACCATAAATTTAGGAGAGGAAGAAACCAAGTGGGCTGACAAGCTGTGAAGAGGTTCATGGAGAACGCTGCTAAATACATGTAAGCTGAATCCAGAAATTAAGCCTGTAACTTTAAATCAAGCTTTAAAGGAAAACACAAACTCTTGACCTTCAGAGAAAGGGTCAGCTTTTTAAAGAACTTCTGCAGACCTCCCACAGTACCGCAATAGCAGAGTCTGGAGAAGAGGCAACCGAGCCTTCTGCCACAGCTTGGGATGCACTTGACATGTGCTATTGTCCTTCTCTCCATCCAGGTGATATTTATTCGGGAAAAGAGCAGTGGCCGACTGGTCATTGATGGCCTTCGAGTCCTAGAAGAGAGTCTTCCTCCTACAGGAGCCGCCTGGAACATCAAAGGTCCTATCTATTTGGGAGGTGTGGCTCCCGGAAGAGCTGTGAAAAATGTCCAGGTAAGCCAGACATGACCAGGACAAGCCCTGACTTTCAGAGCCGACAGATTATTTAATCCAGGATCTCATTTTACCACCAGCCAACTGGCAAGAAGAGAACTGTAGTTTCACCGGATATAGGCTACCAAAGTGAGTTTTGTCCCCGGGCATGTCTGTCTGCCCTCTGGCATTACAAAGCCAAGAGTGGTCTTTTGACTCTGACACAGAGGTGAGATGAAACAATTTCAGAGGTTTAAACTGTCATGAGAAGTTATGTCTCAAGGAGATGCTTATTTGTTCAGCAAGTACACATGCTATTAGTGTAAAAAATACAAAAAAAAAAAAAGAAAGAAAGAATGTCATTCCATTATGTATCATTGAGTGACAAAAAATTGGGGGGCCATTCTGTAAACTATGATTTCATTTTTGTTTCCTATACACACACACACACACACACACACATTTGTAAATGGGCAAGGAAATATGGTTATCCCTGGCAGGGGGGTTGGGGGAGAAGAGGCGGTTATAGTAAAAAGCATGTAATTTCTGTACTTTAAAAGTTAATAATATTGCATCTTGACAAAAATATTTATTTGACTTCAGCATGAAAAAATAGATGCATTTCTAAGATTCACTAATATATGTAGATAAAGGAAAAAAGGGGGGTGCTCATGTTATATTGAGATTTTAGGCAAGTAGCCCTAATTTCATGACAACTCCTTTAAAAGAAAGGTTTCCAAAGCAGTGTGAAATCAGTTGTCCAAAGGGGCCCAAGTTTCACGTCTTGAGGTATGATAAATTCTCGACCACAGGATCAGGTAATGCAGCCAGAAATGCAAGCTTTCTGCTATTTAGTTAACCATGGTAGATTTAACAATTAAGAACTTTGCTAGCCCTCATCAACATTAGCTGATTTGGGGCCACCTATCATTCTTGAAGGAAAACAAAGGAGGATAGTTCTAATATTTAACTTCAAACCCATAGCTGCAGCTTATTTGTCACAGTGATGTAGAAATGTTCATAGCTAATGACTGCAGGCTGACATTATCAAATACAAAATCCCAACTTCAAAGAACTCATCATTAAAGAAGCAACTACCTGGAAAATGACTGACCCTTCAGGCAGCTAAGATAAATAAGCCAGGGGGCTGCTTCGTTTCTCTCGGGACGTGAATCCCTTCATTTTGTTTCCCTTTGGTGCACACCGGCACATGTTAAGAAAATGAGTTTTAAGAAATGTCTTCTTCCCTCAGATCAACTCGGTCTACAGTTTCAGCGGCTGCCTCGGCAACCTTCAGCTCAACGGGGCCTCCATCGCCTCTGCCTCTCAGACATTCAGCGTGACCCCTTGTTTTGAAGGCCCTATGGAAACAGGGACCTACTTTTCAACAGAAGGAGGATACGTAGTTCTAGGTAACAGTGACTTCTGCACAAAACATGAATCACGAAATACTTCTTTCCTGGAGGTGGCTGGGGAAATTTGGCTCGGGGTTAAAACTTCAGAATACCAAACTCACTCAGCCCTAGGAAATGGCTTCTTTCCGCCAGGATCCCCTTTGTTGCCTCTGCCACACCCAACTAGACAGGCTCCCCCGTCCCGGTTCGCTTTCCCTGACCAGAGCTTCTCCACAGTCGCTACATCTGATGTAGATGTAGCCCATCTTGACCTTTTAGGATTTCCTGTGCTGCTCTGTGCTCTAATCTGTGTCAGGGCGGCTCTAATCAGAGCAGGGTGGCTCTCGTCTTTCTCTGCCCCCTCTTAGTGTGACCCATTGTCCCTATCAAAGCAAGTCCCACTTCCTCCCTTTGCTCTGCACCCCCATCCTTCAGAAATTTTATTTCTGGATTTGTATTCTCCGTAGCTATTATTCTCTCATTCAATCAACCAAATTTTTATTGTATGCCTCTGGCATGTTAGCCCCTATGCCAAGTAATGGAACATAGTAGTTCTAAAAATAAGTACATAAAGTCCTAGCAGTCTATAAACAATCACCATCTAAGCCGTACCAACAAATACTCTACAGAGCAAACATTAGGTATGAGGAAGTCACTGGGATCGGTACCCTGAACATTCCCTGAATAAAGACGTGACAATGCAGCCACGTGTAGCTTCCTAAGCCGCCCCCATGTCCAAGAGAATACCAGAGGTCATCTTTCCTCTCTCTGTCTTGCTCATGATTGTACTCTCCTTTCACCTCCTTGATCCACAATAAAAGCACCAACACTCATATTTCTCAGCCTTTCATTGGATTTTAGTGATAAGAACTCAAAGGCTCGGACAGCTTGAAATGCATAGCAACCTGCACAATTTACGTTCTCCCTTACCATTAACTAATAGCAGGAAAAATTAAAAAGTGATTTATAAGGAGACATGTCAAGTGACTATTATTAAGATGCCCAGGTTTACAACACGTCTCCTGGAGTGAGCACCACTATCCTTAATAAGAATTCATTTTCTCACATCACGGCACTAGCAGCTCCTAACGGCTTCTGCTGCCCTCACTTTTTCTTTCCTCTGAAATGCTCTGCAGCGCTGGCACCAGTGATCTTATTAAGACTTATTTTAAAATACAAGTCTTATTTTAAAATAAGATTTATCTTTAAAATACAGCTCCCTTGCTCAGTGACTGCAAAATAAAGTCTACCTTCCATACTTGAGCACGAGTGCCCTTCCCCTGCGGCCTGGCAGGGGACACTGGCCTCCACGGTGCTCTCCAAATGTCCTGACCTCTGCACTCGTGTTCATACTATTTCCTGTGCCCAGGCTGCTCTTTTCTCCTCCTCGCTTGTGAAAGATTAAATGGTCCTGCTGGTTGGAATCAGTTTCTCCTCCCCCGAGAAGGGACACCATGGCACCTTTTCCCCATGCTGTCCCCACGCCACGGCCCACCACAGGAGTGGCACACTAGTTATCTCAGGCCCCCACAGAGCTTTCCGCAGTGTGTTTGACGCGGGAAATGCCACTTGCTACTGATCTGTTGAAAAAGGTGTCAAACTTTCAAAAAACAGATATAAAAATGTATAATTGCAAAATCACACCATGGTTACAAAATTGAGGCTGCTGCTCTTAAGAGCTAATATTTCTCTCCCCAGATGAGTCTTTCAATATTGGACTGAAGTTTGAGATTGCCTTTGAAGTCCGCCCCAGAAGCAGTTCCGGAACCCTTGTTCATGGCCACAGTGTCAACGGAGAGTACCTAAATGTTCACATGAAGAAGGGGCAGGTAATGGGTTAAAAACTGTTTAAACAGTCTGTCTTCTCTGACCTTGAATTCTAGGTCTGAAGCATTTTTATTTCACAGAATTAGTCCATCAGTCTTTCCTAACAGGGTGGGGGGGGAATCATGGGGAAGCTACACATGAAATTTAAATGCAGGCAGTACTTAGATGCAGATTCATACACAGGGAATTGATTTGATTAGAGCAAAGGGCCATGAAAATGTGGCAAAGCTAAAAAAAAATCAATAACAATGGAATTAAAAGGTTTTAATAAAAGAATTGGGAGAAAACATTTTACAACAAATGAAAGCAGCAAACATATCCAGCTATCAGAATGAACAAACACTAAAGCATCTGCCTTTCTATCTATAATATATTTGCATACCAGGTGTATATATGTGTATATATGTACATAAGTGCATATATACATATATATTACTTTCAATTGCTAGAAATCAAAAAATTGTTATAATTAAGTAGCACTTTCATCCTGAAAAACTATGACTAAGGAATAGTCATGAAAGTGTTCAACTAAATATTAAGGAGAAAACAGCGTATTTTCATTATTGTCCCTAACTGATTTTTATTTGAGTTCTGGTACTCTTAAACTATATAACAATATCGTGCTCACTGTGTGTCAAGTACTATTCTAATTCTGGATGAGCTCTGTTAGCCCCCCAGCAGCTCTGTGACCCCAGGTAGGTGTCACGAGTGAGAAAACAGGCAGTGAGGTGATGGGGTCCTGGGATGGGAACCCAGGCAGTCTGGCTGCACAGCCTGCACCCTTC
Organism: Martes martes; assembly: GCF_963455335.1. NCBI lineage: Eukaryota > Metazoa > Chordata > Mammalia > Carnivora > Mustelidae > Martes > Martes martes. The sequence goes on from NC_137893.1 coordinate 20,508,835, forward strand.
ACCACTACCTTAACCAGCTTTGTAGAACACATTCAATCTGTAAAAATTAAAGGAAAGCCTTTTATTATCTTGTTGCTCCTCTCCAGCCCAGCTTTTCTCCTGTTACTATGCTGTCCTCTCGCTAGGAACCATTTACTGTCTATAGCCTACCAAAGAGTGACCCCTTGTGTTCACACTGCAAAGCTAATCATTTGCAGATGTTAAAGCATTGCTCCTCTGGGGTGAATTTAAGAAATCTAGTTTTATCTCTACAGGAAAAATGAAACTATATAACGTACCCTGTCTTTTGTAGGTCATAGTGAAAGTCAACAACGGCATCAGAGACTTTTCCACCTCAGTGACACCCAAGCAGAGTCTCTGTGATGGCAGATGGCACAGAATTACAGGTGAGAAAAACGAGTGTCCTGGGCTCCTTTTATAAAGTGAGCCCACATCCCAAGTGTGGAATGATGGCTCGGGAGAACACAGACTCTAACTTACCTGATAAAATAGAGGATGGACGACAGTCTACAAGTGGCCAAGAAAAGAGAATCAAATATTACATGTGATTTGAAAATTGTCTTTGGAGGCTTTCTTAATAATGCATAATTTATGAAGAAAAAAATAGAGTATTCTAAACATTCTCCCTTCCAAAGGAAAATTTATAGGTATTGCTTGACTAGATATTGACATTTTCAATGATACAGAAGAAAGTGTGAGGTTTATTCTGGAATAAATAAAAGCCACCGCTATTATAAATTAGTCTCTTTCATGTGAAAATTAATCACTCCAGTGTCATTTATAACCAGTCTTTTCCTGGTATTTCAGTTATTAGAGATTCCAATGTGGTTCAGTTGGATGTAGACTCTGAAGTGAACCATGTGGTTGGACCCCTGAATCCGAAACCAGTAGATCACAGGGAGCCTGTATTCGTTGGAGGAGTTCCAGGTAAGAGTTCTTTAAAAGGGACATGATCCCAATTCCAAAAAACAGTAAGTTCTTATAATTGTTATTATAGTACTAAGAATGGAGCCGTGTGTTTTCATAATTCACCTAATAACTCAAAGGATTTTATATACAACGTCCTTTTATAGGAAAAAAGTATACTGATCCTTATCCAAGAATCAAAACAAAGTAACACATCACTACACTTCAGCCTCCTGCCTGGTAGATACTACTCTCCCTTTGCCAAATATGCTAATTTTTTTCTCTCTTCCTTTTATATATCCTCACGTTCACATAGTGAACACACTCTCTATTTTTTTCTCTAACACAAAGAAAACTCAGTTGCTAATACTGCTCTCAGATCTGAGACTCTTGGAGGACTAAAAGTTTGCTAATAGTTACTCCCCTTCCTTACTAAGAAAGAAGAAAATCCACAGTTCTCCCTGTCCAGGATTAGTCTGAATTGTGAAAACAGCTGTAGACCGTAAGTTGTTTTGTTCCCATGTAGTGACAATCCCCAAGAGAGGTTCCCAGCTGCCATCCTGCAAACGTCATCAGTAACATTCCTGCTGTCATCTGCCAAGAATGGTGTGTAATCCAGGGTGGTGACAGAAGGACTCTTATGGACCCCCCACAATTGTTTTAACCCTCTGGAGCAGGAAGCATGACCAATGTTGAAAGTGTTTGTTGCACACATTTCACTAACTTGGAGAAACGGAATGTTAAAGCTAGAGAGAGAGAGATAAGAAGGAGAAAACCAAGCTTTTACATCTGGAATTTGACGGTGATTTTAAGGAAAGATTTTTCCTTGTGTCCTAACTAGATTATTTTAAACTGAGCCATGTAAACGCAAGGAATAAATTAATTAAGAGAGTAAGAAGAAAGAGAGAGAAAGAACAGATCAAATTAGGCACCTGACCTTGGGTACTCACAAAATCGTAGGAACTGAGCATTCCTCTTAACATGAATTTTTCAAATACTAGTATTGACAATAACAGTAACTCCCTGATGAAATACCTGAGACCATCCTCTTCTTTACTTCTGCTGTCCACACCCATCTCCATCCCCCAGTCCTCTCCTCCCACTCCTGGCCTCAGTTCTGAAAGGGATCCTGGTGAAGGCCACCCCTGCACTTTCTGCAGGCAGTGGGGGAGATGAGTCACCTCAGTTCTTGGATTTCTGTACATTGCTTTCTTCCTGGAAACCACAACACGGTTTAAAGTATTCCACAGGTTCCCCAGAGCTTACAAGATCAAATTCAGCAAGGTCCTTGATCTCCTGGCCCTGCCTCACCCCTGCCTCTGGGGTCTCCCCACACTTCCTGGGACTTAAACAGTTCTCTGAATGTCCGATGCCCTCCTTGCTCCAGGCCTTTAAATCGCATGTGGAGCCTCAATTTCTGGGAAAATGTTCTTGATCTCCTCCCCTGATATACCTTTTTGAGGAATAGCTTCTCCCACTCATCTCCCAGTTCAATTCCTTACTGATCTTTAGGACACAGCTCAGACCTCTACTGACCCACACATGCCCCTCTCTCCCTAGAATGTGCTACATTTGCCTAGCCCTCTTGTGACACTTACCACAGGATTTCATGGAAGTTAAATAGTCCACTCCTTGCTGCCCGGTAACGTGACTTCATTCAACACAAAACAAACATTCATGGTCTATTGCGTACTGTGCTAGGCTCTGAGAGAGAGACAAACCAAGCATGGCCTTCCTTCATGGAACTTACACGTCTTTCTTCTTTACTTTGCACAAAAACACTATATCATTCAAACAAATATTTGTCTCCAATTTTTGTTTGTTTTCAGAGTCTTGTCCCAGCATTACACACTGCCATCATCTCCCACTGTAAGAGTTGCTAAGCGCCACAGACTAGGTGGGCAAGGTGTACCTTAAGCCGAGTTTAGCCTGCCTGAGACATAAAATGAACAGCAAATTGTAGCTAATGAGCCAGCCCACAGGAACTAGTGGGCTGGGGGAGCTAACCACTGCACCATTACAGCTTTTAATTCCATCTAGGAACCATGCCAGTGAGCCTAGAACAAAAGCAATTATAATGTAAGCTGAATGTCATTAATTACATCATTTTGAGCTGTTCAACATTAATTCCACTAAAATCACATCAGAAACTGAGGCATGAAAAAGAATAACTAAAGGAAATTAGTCATAAATAAGCCTCACTGAATTCCCTCAGAATCTCAATCAGTTCTCTTCTATCACATAGGACCCTCATGATACTATCCTGATACTATTTCTATCAATAAAAAGTGAATGCGTTTAATGAGCTATATTCCCCAAAAGTCAATTTTACTGTGTAATTTAAAAATCAAAATTAGAAATCAAAAAATAATTTAAGATAATGTAGTTCACACATACGCACAGATCTGATCATTCCTCTACTGAAAACTTTGCATTATTCTGTATATAGTCAAGCTTTCGACCTGAGGAATGTTTGCTTTTAAAATCATCTGTTGATTTTATTAATCAGTTACTTAGGGTTCCGGGACACTTTATTGTCAGTACCTACAATAAATTGTGTGGTGAATTATGAAGACCATAATTTCTATACGAATTATTTCCTCTAGATGATGTTCCCTGTGAACCACAGGGTGGTAAGCTTGAACAGAATCAAAATCCATGTTCTAAAACTAGTTTCCAAAATGAGCAGAAGAAATAGATGTTTCTGCCCCTTATACTTTTTCCTGTTCACCCATTTTTATTCTGATGATGAAGTACACTGAGCAGCTTGAAGAATATATATAGTCTAATCTAGAGACAAAGGGAAGTGATCTCTCAGCCCCTTCCAAATCTAAAACTTCATAATTATCATTCTAAATATGAAATGCGATTTCCATGATTTATTTTCAGTACAAGCTTCTGCATAGTCTTAATCTACACTGCTTAGAAAACTTATTACAGCTGCTTGATGATATTTAATTTGCTGTCCTGTTTTATGTTCCTTCCTGAGTTAGTGATTTCTAAGTGTTTTCCATCTTTTATCTGCTACTGCTCACATAGCTGTTTGTACATAATAATAAGCTGTGACTAAGTGGATTTTAATTCCATGATATTTCTAAGCTCTCTAAATTGCTTTAAATTATATTGCTTCTATCATCCAACACATTTAATTGTATTTGTACAATTAATAAGTGTAAGGTTTCTTCTAGATCTCTAAGATAAGGGGAGAAAGTTCCCCTGGCATACTACAGGACACTCCTGCCCATGAAAAGACTAGACCAGTTATCATTATCCTATTTATAGATCTTTTCTTAAGATTTTACTTATTTATTTGACCCAGGGAGAGAGATCACAAGTAGGCAGAGAGGTAGGCGGCAGAGGGGGGAAGCAGGCTCCTTGCTGAGCAGAGAGCCCGATGTGGGGTTCAATCCCAGGACCCTGAGACCATGTCCTGAGCTGAAAGTAGAGGCTTAACCCACTGAGCCACCCAGGCAGCTCCTATTTATAGTTCTTAAATCCTGAGCTCAGAAAAATTAAAATTTAGCTTATGTGAATTTGTAATTTTCTCATTATATTTCATGAGCTTGGCAAAAGTGTGGAGGCTTAAGGGTGAAGGGTGTTGATACAAATTAAACAGAAACATTAACCGAGTCTAAAAATAGTGTAGAAGCTAAAATCCCTTCCCCTTTTCACAGTAAATCACCCAAAATAAGTGAGAACCAGGCCAAGTTAACTCTAAAAAGCATCAGCATAGGTAGGTCCTGAAAATTTACTACTGAAATTTTATATGTAAGTAGGAAATTTCAACCCTGGAAGATAGCTGAAATCCGCTCAGAACTTTGAACATGGGAAACATGGAAAACTTTAAAATTACCACATGGTCACGTTACTTCAGAAGCAGATAAAGTTCCTGAGAAAATGAGTAAATTATCAACTACATTCCATTTTGACATGTAAATCATTTTAATGATGTGAGCGTTGTTGCGCATATTTTTGCCAGAGTAACATTTGGGCTTGGAAGGGCTCACCTGCAACCTTTGTTTTCATTTCTTCCCTTTTCCAGAGTCTCTACTGACACCACGCTTGGCCCCTGGCAGACCCTTCACAGGCTGCATCCGTCACTTCGTGATTGATGGGCGCCCCGTGAGCTTCAGCAAAGCAGCCCTGGTCAGCGGCGCTGTGAGCATCAACTCCTGTCCCGCGGCCTGACACAGCAGAGCAAAGCTGCCCCGTACAAAGTTCTTTAGAGCACTGAAAGAAACGCAAAGCCAACCAGGAGGACCAGCAACTTTTCCTCCCAGTGGGAGCCTTCATCTAGCTGAGCTGGACTTAAATGAATCGCCAGGGAATGGAGGTTTATTATTTCTCATTTGGATTCTTACCTTGGATCCAAGGTGTCTGCCGTGAACAACGAAGGAGTGTCACACTTACTTGCATTGTATTATTTCCTGCTGGTGAAATTACTGTTCCTGTTTCTAATAAAATAGAAGGGATTCTGAATAAACACTGGCACACGTTTGCAAGGATGGCTAGATTCTCAGATTCATCTTTCTTTCAGGGATGAGACTTTGAATTGAATTACACCAAAGTATTTGAGGTGTATTTTCTTTATCCTGAAAACATTTACTAATTTACATAAAATCTGGAATTAGATGGTAGGTTTGCTTTTAGTACTTTGGTTTGATCTAACAGCATAACAAGAATATTTTAGGTCTACAGCAGTTATAAGGTTTAATAAAGTAAATTTCTAACAAATTATTAGAAAAATGGAAGCATAACTTAACTGTTTCTAGAGGAGAAAAAAGGAGTTAAACCACTTTTTTCTCCCTTATTTCTTTAAAAGAAAAAGAAAACAGCATGAGGGGACGTTCCTGTAAGATATTATTACTGTGTGTTCTGTAAGAAACATTGAAGACATTATAGCAAAGAAAGGAGGACGTAATCATAAAATTCTATTTAAAAGTATAAAAGTCGTATTAATAGTTTTCCCCCCACATAACTACAACACAACTAGTATTTTCTAATTTTATGATTTTTTTAGGTGTCTATATTCATAAAGTCTGGAAAAAAATAAGCTTGAATAGCTGGTGTGATATTTAAACACAGAAACTGAAATAAAAGAATTATACATGAAAAGATAATCAATTTTGAAGACAGAAGGAGAGAAAATAGGCCCTCACAGCAATAGGATTAAGGATATGTAAAAGGAATAAATTTGGGGGCAAGGGAAGGGGGCATAAAATATTTTGAAGAATTACTAAGGGAATAAAATAATCTCTGACCTTGGGGAAAAACACATATGTAAGTTGTTATATAAGATAGATGATAGATAGATATACATCTATTTCCCTGCTACCCTCCTGTCTCAAGTACATTAATAATAAAGTTGAAGATATCAATGAAAATACCTAATATCGATTCATAAAGGAGTTACTGCATTCCAAACTCCATGATAAGTTCATGTTGATTTGATTGTTACATTAATCCTATGAGGTGGCATTTGCAGATGAGAAACCTGAGACTTAGAAAAGTTAGGGATATATTGTCGCTGTCGTTCAGCTAGGACGAAGAGCCAGGTTTCAAAACAAAGGGCAGCGTGATTATCCCCTTGCTTCCTGCCTCCAGAGAGCTATCTGCCAGCTACCAGCTGTTCTCTAAGTCTGGAGTCACAAACCCAAGTGCCTACAGAGCTGGTGAGTTACCATAAAGGAGTAAAGCTGGTAGGGTTTGACAGACAAAATTAAGAGGGCACCTCCCAGACTTACCTAAAAAGCCCGCAGTTGCTCAACTTGACTCTCAACCATGAAAGAACATGAGTCTTAAAGGACCAGAATTCCAACAGAAGCTGGAAATGTGAAATTTGGGGAGTTTGGAATAGCCTGAGTTTTCCGTTGGTAACTAAATTAAAGCAACAGCAACCACAATACCAGGCTGACCAAATAAAACCTTCTAAAAGCCATATGTGACATCGAAACTAACAACTCTGAATCCCGAAAGTCGAGCGCCTTAACAAGCATAGACTGACCCAGTGCTCAAAACACACTGCACCCTCATAATATTCCCTCCATCAGACCCGAACAGGAAGAAGTGGTTCTGAAACACCCTACCATTTTCTTTTCCAAAAGATTTTCCAGAAGCATCCTAGAGGGCCACCTGGATCCTCATTCTCAGCAATAGCACGAAGTAAACAAAAACAGCCCAGCTGTAGACCCTGTCTGGACCGACTCAGTGGTTTCAGCAGGTGTGCATAGGGGCTCACATGCATAGACTGAAAACACAAAAATTCTTCTACTTTCTCCAAGATTTACAAAGCCACTTTGCAGAGTTTGTATCTCACACTCCTGTACTTGACAAATGAGAACCTACTGAACCACTGACCCATATACCTACTAACCACCACACAATGACCTGAAACTTCGAATTTGCCATTCTTAAGAACCTGACTCAGCTCTCAGATGGGACTCCATCCTCTTCCAGCTTCAGTCTAGGGAGAAAAAAAGTCATATTTTTTTTTCTATTAGTCAAACACAGTGTATCAGGATTTCATATAGAGAAATGTGGGTTGGGTGTTCATAGTAATTTTGACCAATTGTTGTTTTGTTCCCTGCCAGTTCGGAGCCTTTCAAAATGAAGAGGCCTCCCATAGCCCTAGTTTGAAAGAGGAGCCCTATTTAGGCCCATATCCTACCTCCTCCTGTCATGACTACAGCTGACTGGAGAAGAGGACCGTACTATAGCAACATCCCATTATCTAGTGGTGTGTAAAGATGAATTCAATCAATCAGATTATTTTCTCTTAAAATTCTGAATTAAAAAACATGAAAAGAATCAAGCACTTAGCAGCATCTCCCATTCTGTAGATGGAGGATAATACATCTACCTGCCCGTTGTCTGGTACACACCCCCTCAATTTTCAGCCCAGAGTTTGTGGCGGGGGGGGGGGCGTATTTCAGAAGATACTAGGATCCGTTTGTTCTCTGGGCCCCTACATCCTTGTCTGTAACAGGGTAGTATAGGGTGTCAAGTAGAGTCTTTTCTATTTCCTTAAATCTGTGACTACGCCCCATAGCTGGGGCCATAAAACAGTAAATACATCATATTTGAAGTGTGGAGTCAATCCCTCCTCCTCTAGGACTGACTCGGAGAAACCATTTCAGCATAATCAACAATGTAACATGACAATCCCCCAATATGCTCCCCCACACACACAGTCTATAGAAAGAGACTAGAAGGACAAAAAATGAGGCACCACCCAGAATGTAAACTCCATGAAACTGTGTGGGTTATTCACTGATGTGTTGTAAGAGCAACGGAATAGCACTTGATACCTAGGTTTATGCTCACTACGTATTTGTTGAGTGAATTTCAGGAAAGAAGAATCTCCATAGAAGTTACCCCCTCACCTTATCTCCCAGTGAAATTCCTTGTAAAGTACCAAAGACTCTTGAGGGGAAAAAAAAAAAAATCTGGTATTGACCCTCACTAGGGATCCTCTGAGCCCCAGGGATCTCTGATTGCTGAGGATGTAGGGAGGGGAAAAAAATGATACAACCCACCAGAGAGACAAGAAGCACTCCCTCAGATCTTTGGTAACCTTTCAAGTCCTGAAAAGTAGAGAAGAAGGTTAGCTACATGGATAAGAACACTCAGTTTTTAAACTTCACAACACCAGAGGACATCAACCCCAGAAGACACTACTAGGGGGCAGAATGGCCCAGGTGGCAGGTTGGGGGGGGGGGGTTAGATGAGATTGAGAAATGAAAGCCTGTTATCATCTGCCAAAGCACAGGACAGAAAAGCACACATAAGAGAAAGGTAGCATGATGTGACCAGCCGGAAGCTGCAACTGAATCCCTCAAGGAGGTGCTGAAGTGTAGTAATGGCGGCTGCCCAGCACTGAGTGCTTCATCAACCTCGCCAGACCATAGTGCCTCTACAGTGAGCCAAACGGGCCACCTCAACAAAATATGCTTTAAAATGATCACGTCTAAAGATGAATGAGCTGATGTCAACCTGGAGGAAGGTTATGAAAGCATGATGCCCCCAAATCTGCTTATATTCCCTTACAGAAAGCCCAGATCTAGCACTGTAAGCAGTGTAAGAAGGATTTACTCAAGGCAGAGGCCTTAGAAGAGTAAGGAATTCATACTCGTAAAAAACTTAATGGTTTGTCCTTTTAATAGGTCTTTAAGATCTACAGTAGTATCTCTACTTTCATTCCTGATATCAGTAGTTTGTGTCTTCTTTTTTTCTTGTTTAGAGGAAATTAATTCTGTTTAGAGGCTTATCAATTTTATTGATCTTTTCAAAGTACCAGCTTTTGGTTTCATTAATTTTTCTCTATTATTTATTTTTATTTTATTGATCTCTGGTCTTTATTCTTTCTTTCTTACTGCTGGTTTTGGGTTTCGTTTGCCCGTCTTTTCTGCTTTCTCAGGGTGAAAGTTTAGATCATTCGCTTGAGATGTTTCTTCTTTTCTAATGCAAAATTTAAAGTTTTCTAAGCACTATTCATCTACACGCCATCCATTTTGATGTGTTTCCATTTTCATTTAGCTCAAAATACTCTTCAAATTTCTCCTGTCATTTCCTCTTTATTCATGGGTTATTTGAAAACGTGTCATTTAGTATCCCAATATTTGGAGATTCTCTGGATCCTTTTCTCAATTCTCCTGTGGAATATACTTGCATACTCTGTATATTTTGCCTATTTTTCAGTTTATTGAGACTTGCTGGCTGCAATGTGGTCTATTCTTTTTTTTTTTTAACTAGTTTTTTTTTTAAGATTTTATTTATTTGACAGAGATCACAAGTAGGCAGAGAGGCAGGCAGAGAGAGAGAGGAAGGGAAGCAGGCTCCCTGCTGAGCAGAGAGCCCGATGTGGGGCTCGATCCCAGGACCCTGAGATCATGATCTGAGCGAAGGCAGAGGCTTTAGCCCACTGAGCCACCCAAGCACCCCAATGTGGTCTATTCTTGATGGAGTTTTTCATGTGTACTTGAAAAGATGTACCATTTCTGCCATACTATCATTCTTCTACCAGTTGCTGAAAGATGTTGAAATCTCCAACTATAAAAGGTAGAGTTGTTTCTTTTCAATTTCATCAGTTTTGATTCATATACTTTGAAGCTCTGCATAAACACTTAAAATTGTTACAACAATGTTAATATTATGAAATGCCTCTCTTTATCCCTGGTAGTAGTCTTTGTTCTAAAATTGTCTTGTCTATTATTAATATAGGCTATTCCAACTTTCTTTCGATTAATGTTTACATGGTATATCTATTTTTACCTTTCATATTTTTAATTTATGTGTCTTAGTATTTTTCTTTAAATGTTTCTTTTTTTTTCTTAAGATTTTTTTTATTTATTTGACAGACAGAGATCACAAGTAGGCAGAGAAGCAGGCAGAGAGAGAGGAGGAAGCAGGCTCCCTGTGGAGCAAAGTGCCTGATGTGGGGCTTGATCCCAGGACCCTGGGATTATGACCCGAGCCGAAGGCAAAGGCTTTAACCCACTGAGCCACCCAGGCGCCCCTGTGTCTTAGTATTTAAAGTAAGTCCAAGTAGATAGCATCTTCTTTTCTAGCCAATCTGAGAATCTCTCTGCCTATTCATCGAAATATTTAGACCTTTTGTAATTAATGTAAATATCAATATAATTTAGCTTAAACTCATTATCTTTGTTCTCTTTTTCCCCTTTTCCTGCCTTCTTTAGGATTGAGTGATATTTATTCCATTTTATCTCCACTATTTGGTATTAGCTCTCTGTTATCGTTTGTTTTTAGAGATAACTCTAAAGTTTACAATTTATTGGGATTCAGTTCAGTTAAGCGTCTGCCTTCGGCTCAGGTCATGATCCCAGAGTCCTGGGATCGAGCCCCACATTAGGCTCCCTGCTCTTTGAGAAGCCTGAGTCTCCTTCTCCCTCTCCCTCTGCCTGCTGCTCTCCCTGCTTGCGCTCTCCCACATGTGTGTTCCCTCTCTCTCTCTCTCTCTCTGTCAAATAAATAAATAAAATCTTCAAAAAAAAAAAAAAAAAGAGATATCAAGCCAGAAATTGGCTTAGGGTATCCAAATGAAAGGATTCAGCTAAGTGGCAACCCAAATATAAACAAAGGAAACCAGCCTGAAACACATTAAGTATTTAGAACAGGCCCTTCACGATGGATAATCAAGGTGGATTAACCTTCATCTTGAATTACTGATATTAATGATCCACTGTGAGCAAAATGATCTCTAAGGTACTTTCTAATTGTGAAATATTATTCTGTCTTATCTATCAAACGCAACTGATGGCTTATCACTACGTATTTTACAGACGACCTTGTGTGTTTTCCCACTGAAAGAAAATATTTCCACCACTGTCATCATCCAAAGGTGCCACCACTTTTATTTGTTTATCAGATCATAAGATGATACTGGCCCATTACCCTTGACCTAGTCAAACCTCTACAAAAGGCTTAATGATGCTATTTAGGATGCATTTCCTTGCTGCTTTGTGCAGGTGGCTTTCGCATTGTTGCATAGACAGTGATAGGAACATCAGTTATTGTCAGACAATGACTTCCAGGGCATCTTCGGAGTTGCCTGAATAAAAGAGCAAATGACATGTGGTTAGATACTAAAAAGGAAATTTTTTCAGAGCAGCAAAGCTTGCGTATCAACTGTTTTAAATCATTTTGAAAGCTCTGAATGTCACAATATAATTATAACACAGTGGCACTGATGAGCCAGACATTTTAGACTTATGCTACAAAGAAGTTCTGGTTGTTGCCATACATTTAGATGCAGAAAATTCATAAATATAAAATAACCCTCTGGATGATCATTTTGAAAGGTATGCAGTGACTGCTCAATGGCAAAAAGAGGAGTGGGGGGAGTGCATAGTTGTAAACATAGTGATGATTCTACGGCAGTTTATGCACACATGCACCTTAAAATCATTCAACTGAGTGACCTAAAAACTAGAATATTTATGGAAAAATATAAAACTGGACATACTATTCCATAAACTATTCAAATGCTGATTGAATCTCAGGTTTAAAAGAATCTCTAAACCTGTCCAAAAATACATCTAGTGCTGGAATTTCTGTTCCAACATTCCCACCAGATAATCACCTAACCTAAGACGTTTCTAAAGACAAGTGTTTAGTACTTCCCAAAATAGTACTGCATCCTTGAATAACTCTGATTTTTAAAGTACCTGACTTATTAAGCTCAAATCTGTGCTCTAAAAATTTCCAAGCCGTGAGAATGGAGTCTAACAATGTAGTATTTGATGGTTTGCTCTGGTAAGCAGCAGAAAAGTAGAACAAATCCTCTTTTTTATAGTTTTCTCCAGTTTGCAGAAAATGATTTTGCTTTATAAAACATTCGTACTCTGTATTACTGTCTTTCTGCTGAAAGTCAAATCAAAGCCAAAGTGACACTAAATCTGAGGTTGGGGTCTTCTTAATATTTGTAGCCTTATGCCTGGCATATAGTAGCCCTAAAGATTTGCTTGTTCAAATGAATGTTATCTTTCTTGTAACTATCAAAAACAACAGTAACAACAATCTAGCTAAAAATGTACCCCCCCTCCAAAAAAAGAACTGATCTATCACTGAGATTTACAGAGGTACCAAAAACAGACTGTGCTTAGAAAACCTGGAATCTGTTAATACTAATTTTGTAACAGCAATGTTCGTTAATATTAATTTAATGGCCCTGGACTTTGTTCTTGCCAATATTGAACATCAACTCAAGCTTACATTGATAATAGCCATAACACATTTCCTCAGTCATCAGGACAAGCAGACCTTACCTAGTTGGTGACATCTCTTTCCCATTACAGGCAGCACTGGAGCTCAGCCCAGATTCCAGCCCAATTGAAGAATCTCCACCTTCTACTGGAAACCTCCTTGGCTGGGTCCCAAACCGAAAAGGCATAATTCACTGAAAACCTAGATTAGAAAGTTAAAATAATGGCATGGGGCTGAGTTGTCTTCAAAAAGTTCTTTGGAGTCTTTAATGTTATTACTTTGTCACAGGTATATAAAAACATTCTGAAACTGACATTTTAAACTATCTATAAAAGTATATGAATGTTATATTACATAACTCCCCCTCACACACAATTTGAATGCTAGCGACAAATATAAAACAGCCATTAGATCGTAGAAGTAAACTGTGTCCTGTGGTTAACATTACTGAAATCTCTTTCTGCTGTACTGGGAAAAAAAAACTAGCTTGCTTGAAGTGGGTGTTACGATCAACAAGCCTAAGCCCCTACTTCCAGCCCCCAACTCTCTGCCACGCCCTTCTCTTCCCTACAAGTAGAGCCAAGCCTCACATCCTCCACGATAGTTTCCCTTAACCCTGTTCTTGATGATCATTCGTCACCCCCCGCCTCTCTACAATTACAGCATATTAGTTAAGAAAGTGGGAGAGTTCGACTATGTAATCCTAAGCAAGGTACGTAACCAAGTATGTTTCTCAAGGATAAATCGGGAATAATAGTATCTCCTTCCAGGATAAGAGTGAGGATTAAAAAAGGTAATACCTGTAAAATGCAGTCCCTAACACATAGTTAGTGCTCAATAAATGTTAACTATTAGTACCCATCAGATGCTGCTAGGCATTATTAAATATATGTACACATACACACACAATGTAACATATATATGAGATAGAAGTATAATACACATACACACACAACTATATAAAATAAGCTCTTTACTGCCTACTATAGCGTCTACTTAGAACTCTTCCCTCACTCCACTGCTCCCCACTCCTTACTTGCTAGGACCAACTCATTCATTAAGTCTGAATTCACATTTCACTTGGTCAGAGAAGCCTTCCATAACCACTCTACTATTGAAGTTTTCCTGGCACTCTCTGTTTTGGCTTTGGAACAGTTACCACTCTAATTCAGGATTTCTCTACTGTGACATGATGCACGGCTGGGGCCACATAGCTTTTTGTTGGGGAGAGAAGAAGCTGGCCTGTGCTCTGTAGGATGTTTTATACCATGAAGTCCTCTACCCACTACACACCAATAGCACCCCTCCCCCAAAGTTGTGACAAACAAAAATGTCTCCAGACATTCCCAAATGTTCCCTGGTGGAGAGGGAAAGAAATCATCCCCTGTTGAGAACTAGTGCCCTAATTTTTTGTAAATGTTTTTGCTTAATCATTGCACTCCCTCCCCATTTCATGCCTATCTTTGTCACCACTGACTGAATCCTTAATATCTAGAACAGTGGCTGGCACACAGTAATTAATAACTATTTTATATAAACATATATGTGTTCCAACAAAAGACAGGAAAAATGAAATATGTCTTATAACTGTTTTTTATGCCTAGTACAGTGTCCTATGCCTAATAAGTAAGTGTTTGTTGTGGTAATAATAAAACTAAATTATTAAAGTTTAGGAATTTGAATATAATATATATTGGTTTTTATAGACTATGAGTTTCCTTTATCAAGGAAAAAAGCGAAAGGCTCATTGATAAGTTAGTAAAGCTACAGTAAAATCTATGGTTTAGTGTAACTATCTTGTTTATGTAGGTATCAAGTTTTAGCTAATTCAATCAAGGATACATAGACTTACCAAAATAGGCTGAGTCTGATTCCCGTAGAGGTGAATAAATCAACTGCTTCTACTGACTTTCCATAGAAGGCTGGAATTGCCAAAGGAATGGTGATCAAATGTTCCAGTGACACCCAGAAATTATTACATCAGAAGATTCTTTCACATAGTTTCCTACCTGCTAAAGAATAAAATGTCACAATTCATAGCTCCAGCACCAAGCTGAAACCCCACAAAAAATTTGTCTCTGAAGTTTGACAGTCTTATTTTTGTCACTGCCTTACTCTCCAACAATATGAAATATTTTAATCGATGAATGAATTTATTTTTATTCTAAACCTACAGTCTGTACAAAATCATGAGATTCTTCTCACTTCGTATCCCAATTTCCTCACTATCTTTATCTTCCAGTTTTCCCCTTAACTATTAATACAAACTAATCTAATGTAACTATGTCCTCATCCCATACCAAAGGCCTCAAACTGTACCTTACAAATTTCTCTACGGCTCTTCCTATATGGGATTCTTTACATCTTCTCCCTAAAGTCTGGACTAACTCTTCTTTTCTATTTCCTCAAGAACCTTGAAATTCCCCAATGACAGAAATAAGGACAATTGAAAAATAAGAATACACCTTGTACTGTCCTCTATTCTGTTCCCTGGACCCTAAGTCTCTCCTCTGTTTGTACCATCTTTGCCAAAGGAATGATGATCAAATGTCACAGTGACATCCAAAAGTTACGACACCAGAATTCTTTCCCATAGGTTCCTATCTGCTAAAGAATAAAATGTCTCAATTCATAGCCCCAGCAACAAGATGAAACTTATCTTCTGGACTGCCCTCCCTCTCCCAGCTTCTGTAGCAATAGCATACCTCACTGAATATAATACTAAAGTATAACCCTTAAGCCAGAACGTTTCTCTTCAGCTAATCTTTTTCTTTTTTCAGTTTTCATAGTTGATGACAAACTTTTAAATGATATTAGGCATTTTTTTCATTTAAGGAAAACCTTTTTTACTACCCACATTTTCTAAGTTCCCACTGTTCTGTTTTCATATGATTTACATTATGGGAAGTTGGCATTTTACATATATAAGTTGATGTTAAACAAAATCTTACCTCTACCTTCTTTTTCTTACTAGGGTGCCATGTGTGAAGAGTTGATCACAATTTTAGCTTGGAGAAACCATTTAACTGACTGTGTCATAGTTAGACAAACTGAAATAATTGCTAGTCATTGTTAGCTAATGTACCATTAGGACCTAAACATTTGATCCTTAGGGTGGCAAAAATTTTTAATAGTTTACATTTTCTAGCAGAGGTGGCTGTGGGAAAATGGTAGGTTTTGACAAGAAAATTAGGTTTGAATTTTAACACAATGTTAAGTCTGAGACTTTGAGCAATCACTAAAAGTTTTCCTGAAAAAAATGGTGTGAATTTCTACATCATAGAGTTGTTTTGAGGAGTTAAAAAATCTAACATGGAATAAAGCCAATGTCTGAGATACAAACATTTCACCAGCACACATTCTTTTATCTTCATGCACAATTCTTGAAATCAGAGTGTTGAAGCATTGATTTCACTTTCTAGTCATTGATGTATTTTTAAACTATGAAGTGAAGTATCTGCATGGGAAATATTTATAAATTCCTCTCTAATTTACTATGATTTTTAACTATTTATTTGGCACAAGTTGTACCAAGTTTCTTTTTTTGGTATGGGTGACACAATGAAATAAACCAAACAGTAGCCTTAATGATGAAACTCTCTAGCAGTACAGTAATAATACATCACCAAAAAGAACCTGACTCTCCAGCAGATCTTCACAGAGAAATGGATGACTATGTGAAGTATAGATATTTAGGCGGAAGCGGTGTTGAAGATGGTGAAATCTCTAAATACTCTCTTAATCCTCATAAGCCTGACAGTAACAATAATCTTTCAACCCTCAGAATATTGATTCATGAGATGCAGGAAAGAGTAATGCTTGAATTCGTCATATCCTAAGATAACAGATCTACCACGAGGAATTCATGTGTATAGCAAATATTTGCTGAGAATCCACCATGAGCCAGGCATATGTTAAGTGCTGAAGATAAAATATTGAGCAAGACACAGTGTCTATCCTAGTAGAGTTTACAGGTGTATGCCCTAGGCTAGGATATCAAACCTAAGTCTAAAGAATGAGTAGATATTTACTAGGTGAAAATGGGTGGGAATTAGAAACACTGAGACAGTTGAGGATGGGGCAAACAGAGGAAGCAGCATGTGCAAAGATCATGGGCCAGCAGAGAAGACAACAGAAAATATGAAAGGCCAGCATAACCATAGTGGAGAAAATAAAAAAGAAATAAGGTCAGAGAAGTAAGCAGAGGCTAAACCAAGCAGAACAGGAACCGAAGTCAAAGACTTCGTGAGCAAGGGAGCTCACGAAAGGATTTTAATCTTTCAGGAAATATATTAGGTGTTCGTTGATTTTTTTCCTCTGTTAATTTTCTGTTTTCTACTTGATTTCTTCTCCAATCTTTAGTATTTCCTTTTTTTCTCTTTACTTTGGGCTTAATCTGTTTCTTTTTCTAGTATCTTTTTTTTTTAAAGATTTTATTTATTTATTTGACAGAGAGATCACAAGTAGGTGGAGAAGCAGGCAGAGAGAGAGGAAGGGAAGCAGGCTCTCTGCTGAGTAGAGAGCCCGATGTGGGGCTCGATCCCGGGACCCTGGGATCATGACCTGAGCCAAAGGCAGAGGCTTTAAACCACTGAGCCACCCAGGCGCCTCCTCTTTTTCTAGTATCTTAAAACGGAAGCCCAGATCTTTGATTTGAGACCTACCTTCTTGATATAAGCATTTAATTCTATAAATTTCCATCAAAGCACTACTTGAGATTCATTCCACAAATTTAGAAATGTTGTATTTTCATTACCTTCAGTTAAAAATTTCCCTCTTGGCTTCCTCTTTGACCTATGAGTTATTTAGAACTGTGTTATTTTGTTTTCAAATATATGGAAATATTGTAGCTAGTTCTCTTTTACTGATTTCTAAGAATCCTTTGTTGGCAGAAAACATTCTTTGTATGATTATAATTATTTTACATTTATTGAGACTTGCTTATGGTCAGAATATGGACTATCTTGGTAAGTGTTCCACCTACCTTTGAAAAAAAAAATATGTGTTCTGCTGTCATTGAGTGAAGTGTTCTACCATTGTAATTACTTGGTTGACAGAGTTGTTCAAGTCTTCTGCATTCTTATTGGTTTCCTGTATTCTTCTTCATCAATTACTGAAATAAGGATGTTGAAATCTCCAAATATAATTATGAATGCATTGGTCTCTCCTTTCTATACTGCCTTTTTTGCTTCATATTATTTTGAAGCTCTGATAATACGTATATAAGTAGTCAGTAGTGTTACGTCCTCCTGATGAATTGACTTTATTATTAAAAACTATCCTTTATCTACAGTAATATTAGGTGCCCTGAAATCTACTTTGTCTGAAATTTATAAAGATACTTTCTATTCATTAATGTTAGTATAGTGTATCTTTGCCTATTTTTTTACTTTTAACCTATTTGGTCTTTATATTCAATGTGGTTTTCTTATAAACAGTATATAGTCGAGTCTTGCTTTTTCTTATTTACTTTGATGATCTCTAACTTTTAATTAGCATGTTTCAATTATCTATACTTAATGTGATAGATATAACTGAACTTGTATGCCCCCTTGCTATTTGTATTCTATTTGTGCTATTCTTTTTTCCTTTTTTTCTTATTCTGTTCTTTTGAAACAACTGAGTATATTTTATGAATCTATTCTATCCTCATTACTGGCTTATTATTTTACAACTTTTTGTTTTCTTTTTGGTTACTTTAGGGTTTATATTACACATATTTAACTTTTCTGTTCGCCTTGAATAAAATTATGCCACCTCACATACACTAAAAGAACCTTACACTCAAAGAAACTCATACTAAAAGAACCATTTCCTGTCCCATCTTGTATTGTTTTATCATAAATTTTACTTCTACATGTACTGAAAACCCCACAACACATTATAAGCTTCTCTTTAAGCGACTGTTTTTAAAGAAAATTTTAAAAATGACTGGTCTTTCATTTACCCACATACTTATCGTTTTCAGTGTTCTTGAACCCCTCCAGTAGGTCCAGATTTCCCTCCAACATCGTTTTCCTTTTATCTGAATGAAGATTTTCATTTAACAGTTCTAGTCTACTAGCAATTAATTTATTCCATTTTTGTATGTTTTTACTTCATCTCCACTTCTTTCGTCTCCATTTTTGAACAATATTTTTGCTGAAAATAAAATCCTGTCAACAGTATTGTTTTGTGGGGCTTTTTTTAAGTACTTAATGATTTTCCTCCAGTTTTCTGACTTGCACTGTTTCTAAGTCTTCTTTTATTCTTAACTTTGTTCCTCCACATGTAGTGTGTCTTTTTTTTTTTTCCTCTGAGTGCTTTTAAGATTTTTTTAGTCACTGGTATTAATTTGATTAGAAGGTTCTTGGTGTGGTTTTATTCCTGTTTCCTGTGTCTAAAGTTTCATTGAGCTTCTTAGGTCTGTGGCGTCATAGTTTTTATCACATGTGAAAACTTTTCAGACATCATCTTTTCAAGTATGTTTTTGTTTCCTCCTCCTGGAACTCCAATTACGATACATAAAGCTGTCTGAAGTTGTCCCATAGCTCATTGATCCTTTTTTGTTCTCATTTGGTTCTATTTGGGGTAGTTCCTACTGTTAAATCTTTAAGTTCACTACTCTCTTCATTTGCAATGTCTAATCTGTTCTTAATTCCATCCAGTGTACTTTTCATCTTAGACACTGAATTCTTTTTTATCTCTAGATGTCTGTCTTGGGTCTTTTATATTTGTCTCTTCTTAATCTTTCCATGCTATGCTTCCTTCTGCCTTCTTGAACATATGAAGTATAATTATGTTATTTTAATGTCCTCATCTACTAATTCTTTCATTTGTGCCATCTCTTGGTTTGCTTTTACTGATTTCTTTTTAACCTCATTTGGAGTGTTTTCTACATCTTCGCCTATCCTGCAATTTTTCATCTGATGGCAGACATTGTAAATTTTACGATGTTTAATGCTGGATTTTATTTTAGTCCTCTAAGCACTTTCAAGTTTTGATCTTGGATATAGCGTGGCCCTTTGGAGGCTTGATTTTGTGCTTTCCTAGTCTAGATCAGAACAGCCATTCATCTATGGCTAATGTCTCTCCACTACTGAGGCAACATCCTTACTGTACTCAACACCCCCAGATATTACAGGGCTCTCCCACTAAAAATACTAGGAATGTAAACTAGTCCCAGCCTTGTGTGAACCCCCAAAATTGTTCTGCCTGCTTCTTCCCAGTGGTTCATTCCTCAGTCTTGGGTAATTTCCCCACATGCATATACTGATCGGTACTCAGTTTAAGGCTCAGAGAAATTCCCTGAAGATCTCCAGAGCTTTCTCTATACACTCACTCTCTGGCACTCTGCTTTGAAAATTCTAGCTGCTTTGGTCCCACAGAATTTTCAGTTCTGTCTCCCCAACTCAGAATGGCTGTTGTGCTGTGTTTGAGCTCTGTTCATAAGAAGTTAATAGGTCTAGTCCATACTCAAGGAGAGGGAATACTGTATTCTGATATCATGTCTGAGAGTAATTGTAATGTTATAAATGTTGTTCATCAAATATTTCTGGCTTTCTGCCTTCTGGAAATTGCAATTCCTGCCCCTCTATGATTACTCAGAGCTCATGTGACTAGTTTTGGCCAGTGTGTTAACAACAGCCATTAACTGCAGTGCAAGATCCTCTTGAGTTCTTTCCCTTTGCCACGAAGACAAGAATGTACCAAATAGTGGTAGTTTACCGATCTAGGTGCCAGAGTGAGGTAAACATAAAGCACAACCACAGCGACCTCCTAAAAGACAAGGATCTTGTGCAAAAATATAAACCTTTATTGTTTTACACCACTGACATTTAGGGGTTAGTTGTTACCACAACTAAGCAAAATTTATCATGACTTATAAAGACTTAGGTCCAGATTTAATAACTGTGATAATAAAAATCTAAAATATAAGTCACTAGCATAGTGGTCAGGCAGCAGGTAACAAGGAAACTGTTACTGGAAACTGAAAGGATAGTTATTTATGTTATTAGTGGCAAATGTATTGGAAAAAAACCTTTGCAAAACTCTTGTGATAACCTACAAGATGGATTACTTACTAACGAACTTGAATTCAAGGAGAAGAAGTTAGAAGACAATGCTGGTAAAACATTAGTTGCTATGGTTGTGTTTGTCAAGTTATATGAAAGAGAGATGGGCTCAGAAATGCAGTGTGCCAACAGGAATAAAAATGGATAGAGCCCCCACAAATTCTAATTATATTCAAGTGACAACCTGGAAAGTCAAAGGAGCATAATTTTCCTGGAACACATTTTATTCCCCTTCGGAACTTTGTAATATATTTTCAATGTCTTCCAGTACTGAATGTGCTATAGACGAGTCTAAGAAACCCTCATTGTTTTTTCTCCAACATTCCCCCCACCCCGCGCTGCTGCATTTGTTTCTTGCCTGGGTACCCACAGAATTCTTTAATTCTGAAATTTGAGTAACTTAACCAGGATGTATCTTAGTGTTGACTGTTCTATAGAAATTCTTCTGTGGAACATGATATATCCTTTTTTAATTGAAGTATAATTAACATACAGTGTTATATTAGCTTCAGATATATAATACATTCAACATTTCTATACATTACTCAGTATTCATCATGATAAGCATACTCTTAATACTCTTCCTATAATTCTTAATCCTGTATCCTTTTAATCTATAGATTTTCTTTATCAGTAAGGACATTTCTTCTTCCATTTGCTGTGTTCTCTATTTTAGGGGTACTTATTAATCTCATGTCAAACCATCTTTGTTTCTTTCACATATATTCTAAGAGTTTTAATACCTTTGTCCTTTGCCTCAATATTCTCTGTGATTATCTCAAGCCTCTCATCAACATCAGTTATTTGATTTTCAGCTCTCTAATCTACCTCTTTGTGCTTCTAATTCTGTATTTCTAAAACCAATTCTCCTACTTACAGCTATAGTTTGAAAGGTAAGTTATATTTTTTTCACTGTTTGTATCAGAGGAGGTATATTATAACTCCACTAGAGCTGTGTATCACCATCCAGGATGGCCTGGGTTCTTCCTGCTCTTCTGAGTTTGCTGAATATCTTAAATGGGGTATCGACCCATCTAATGAGGAGCATATTCAACTCCAGGCTATGCTCAAATATATGACTTCAATGCGAGTTCTTGTAAAATATAAACTCTAAAAAGTTTTTCTGCTTCTACTGAGGTCCTGCAATGGCCGGTAAAGAAGGCTCTGCCTTGATTCTGAAGCAGAATTGCCTCTCATTCTGATGCTCCCCAAACTGAAGTTATTAATGAGGCTTGTTAGGACTTTCTTAACTTAACTTGTTCCCATGTATGACCTGCATGGACTAACGACTTGGATCTCACCACTGTATGAAAGACAGAGCTCGCAGAGGCCAGACCACCAGATGAGCTGACACCATAACTCACTGGCACAGACCTAACATCACTGCCTACAAACTGAACCAAACTTTGCAAATTTGGGAAGCCCCAGGCTTTGGGACTTCAACATGAAGATGTGAAGTGAGGTATTGGTGGTTCCAAACTATACCTCCACCACTAACTCCATGCTCACTAATAAGCAATTAAGAGTAAAATCTAGCAATTGCAAAACATTCTGGATTAAAAGTTACCTATTAATCACAAGGGATATAAATACTAAAATTAAAAACATCCAAATGGAAATGTGGGAAAGCCTAAGCACTATAAACCCCCCATCGCAACTTCAAACTTACCAGCTATCAGAGAATGTAGAAACTATTTGTCTTGGTGGAGGAATAAGGTGTTCTAGTCAATCAAATATTATGGTTACTATCACCACATACTAATTGCACATATACTTTTTTTTTTTCATGGAGATGGCTTCCTAAAAAATCCTAAGATTTTGTAGTTCCTCACAATTTTGTGGAAATTATTAATTTCAGTAAAGAAGTTCTGGAGTTCTTAATCGAAGTCTGGTCTAAATTGATCGATAACAGTTTAGAGTGTTTTTCAATGTTTGGCAATTTTTGGTACTTGGTAATTTTCAGGAATGTCTTAGTCTTAGTCTTCTTCCTTCCATCTAATTGACATAAATCGAATGCCTAGTTTTAATGTCATCTCTTTCACTAGACTTCTGTTTACTGATCTACATTCTCATCCACTGAACCCTACAGAACTTACAATCAGCACCACACAATAGAGTAGGACAAAAATTGTTTTAGTATTTACTGTGTATCTAAGATTATAGGCTTCTTGGGGCTGGATGCATGTCTTGACTTCTTTTGAATACTCTGGAAGGCCTAGAAGTTCATGTCGGGAGTATACAGCTTCAATGAACACTGATTGTGTCTCTGAAGCGCTTTTTTGTCGAAGTGTATAAACTGCCTAGTTTCGGTTGTAGCTTGACACGCCTATTTGTCTGGGATTACTTTGTGCCCGTCGACATTGTTTTCTGTTAGAAGAAAGGACTTGTTGTAAAGACGCTCGAAAGCAGAGCGTCCCAAGGACTCTGGTTAACGGAATTTGACCCAACTCCCAGGGTGTCAAGACTGAACAAACACTAGGTGTCTCATAGGCCATAAACACTTTTAAAGACACCCATTTTAAAATCCCACTCCAAGGCCTAATTACCCGCCAGTTACCCCAGCTTCCGGAGCTGCCGAAGCTCAAAGATGTTGGCAAGCAGCAGGATCTACCGTCCGGAGGCCCATTCGCTATGGTAACGGTGGGACGCAAGAACCCCTGCGCTGCCTTCTGACGGAAAAACTTAGCTTGATTCTAGAGAAGAGCGTTGCGACGGCAGTGACTTGCGGCAGCAGCATGACTTACGGCTGCCGGGCGCCTGTAGGCGTGCCGCTGGTAGGCGGAGCTCGCAAGGGAGTTCGAAAGTGGCCGCGGGTTCACTGGTACCTTCGTCTGGACCCATCGTAGTATGACCCAGTCGGTGGTTGTACAGGGTAAGCTGCGCGGGGGGTGGGCAGTCGGTCACCGCGCAACCGAGTGGCCTTGTTTGCCACCTAATGGCTACACTCTTTCGCTCTTGTCGCTTATCGCAGTGGGCCAGTGCGGAAACCAGATCGGCTGCTGCTTCTGGGATCTGGCGCTGAGGGAGCATGCCGCGGTCAATCAGGTACCGGCCCCGCTGCCCGGAGGCCCCTCGCCTTTCACCGAGGCTCGTCCAACAAATAAGCAAGAATCAGTCCATTTGATCTTTTATCTGACCAGTATAAGGCGAATGGGATCTCCTCAGGAAAGAACAAACTGGTTTTTAAACGGTTTTGTTTTTTTGTTTTGTTTTGTTTTGTTTTGTTTTGTTTTTTTGGCGTTAGGCACAGAACAAACGATGGCCAAAGATCTTAGTCTTAAGGCTCCCTGATTCTCAGGGTCTCACTGTTAACAGGATTCTTGTGAAGAGCGATGAGAGAGTATTGGGGAAGTACCCGTAAACTATGTAACATGTGTAGTGTTTTCCTGAATTTAATCAAGTTGAAAATGATCACCAGGAATCCAGACAAAGCTTTCGTTTGACGTACCTGTGCTACAGTCCTGTGGGGACTCCTTTCTTCAGCACCCTCAGCTACACTTAATCCATAGATTTTATGGCATTTATTCTTTAGGTAGGAAGAATCAGTCTAAGCACTTTATGATAACTTGCATTTTTGCTGTTGTTCTCATAGCCAAATACCAACCATTACAGTATTGTGAGAATATTAAATCGAAAGGATTTCATTTGGGAAAGAGGTAAAACTAATCAAATGTTATAAATATACTTTTTTCTTTTTAGAAAGGAATTTATGATGAGGCATTAAGCAGCTTCTTTAGAAATGTGGATACCAGGTAAGATGGCATTAAAGTCTATCACATTGCATAATGATTCTTTTCATGCCATTGGGTGAGAGTTCTTCAAGGGACAATGAAACAGTTGATAGCTATAAAGAAGTTGTCTAGCTTTTTTATTTTTCTCATTATTGAAAGCATTTTTTTTCACATTCCCGTATCATTCATATTTCTCATATTATTCTGCTGAGCAGGAGAGCAAGTTTCCTTTTAAGGCCATTTGAAGGAACAAAAAGAAACTTCAGTGTGCCTTCTTTTTATTTTTTAAAGATTTTATTTATTGGAGAGAGAGTGCACACTAGCACAAGTGGGGGCAGAGGGAAAGGAAGAAGCAGACTCCCTGATGAGCAGGGAGCCTCATGTGGGGCTCCATCCCAGGACCCCAGGATCATGACCTGAGCAGAAAGCAGACACTTAACCAGCTGAGCCACCCAGGCGCCCCTCATGTGCCTTCGTTTAACATGACCTTGAAATAAAGTTTTACTGAAAGACTGATGAAAGTTTCCTTCAGGGTATGTTGTTAATGCGTTCAAGAATGACTAACCTTTGAAAGAAAAATACATTTTTTACACTTCTGTGACACTATTTCTAGTCAGGAATATTTGTTGTAGGAATAGAATGTGCTAAAAGAGAAAAACAGTTGTCAGATTACTTTTGTTTATATAATAAAGAGCATATGTATCTTTTATCTGAAAGTAATTTTAACATTCAAGATATGTCCGTAAGCTTTTAATATTTAATCGTTAAGTTTGTGTATTTTCAAAATAATTAATAAAACTAAACTGTAGTGAACTTGAACTAAAAAATATGTCATGAAGATCCACCTTTGTATAATTAAAATTCTAGTTCTAAGGGCACCTGGGTGGCTCAGAGGGTTAATCCTCTGCCTTCGGCTCAGGTCGTGATCTCAGGGTCCTGGAATCAAGCCCTGCGTGGGGCTCTCTGCCCAGCAGGGAGCCTGCTTCCCTCTCTCTGCCCGCCTCTCTGCCTACTTGTGATTTCTCTGTCAAATAAATAAATAAATAAATAAATCTTTAAAAAAAGAAAAATTCTAGTTCTAGTTTGAATTAGTTGGCTGGGTATTTAAGGTAAGTTATCTCCTAGGGAAGGCTAATTAGAGGCTCTACTTCCTTGGTAAATCCCAGAGTTTGACCCTCAGATTTGCAAACTCTAAACTCTTGTTAACATCTTGTTAACTTGTCTCTAAACTCTTGTTAACATCTTGTTAAGGAGTCCATTGCTTTCCAGTACAGGCAGATAAACCAAACTCAAAGAGAATGGGAAATTAAAAAGCAGAAAGTCAATGTAGTAATTGACAGTAGGAACCATAACTCAGGAGCATCAGATCTTCCTTTCCCTTCGAAAACACTTTCTCTTCTCTAGGGAATCTACCTGAAAAGTAATAATAGAAGGTTGCTTGGTGATCATGGAATCAGACCAAGGGGAGTTAGATATATTACCTTAATGATTGGTGTCATTTATCTTTATTATATGGAGATACCTGTTATGTAGGATTCCCTCTTGTTTGTGAACTAGAACATCCTCTCCCCTAAATACTGTTAAAGCGATGCAAATTTGCCTTTGTCATACTTCCTTTTCTGTGCTTCCCTTCTAACTAAATTCCCACTCTCATCCCCTCTACCCTTGATGGCCAGTCCTTTCATTAAGTATTACTTAGTTGAGACTCAGCCAGGGAGCTATTCTTTCTTAATAAGGTGACTACGTAACTATACTCTCCTGTACTCTGTTTTATAATTTAACGTGAGGGCATTCTTATTTCCCCAATCCCAAGTTTATCCAAAAAGGAGAGATGAGTCTTGGCATTTTACTCTTCTTTCTTTGTACTAGCAACACCTGGAACATCTGTTCCATGTTAGTACAAAAACAAACAAACAAACAAACAAAAAACCTTTCAAAAACACAAGCACATTTTTTGTACACTTCTATGTCTATTTGAGGAAATGACCATACCTTTTTAATAGTGTACTAAGAATTTACCTATACTAGGGGTTAACAAACCTTTCCTTCAAAGGACCAGGTGGTAACTATTTTAGGTTTTGAAGACCATAAGGTCTGTGTCACGTCTGTTTGATTCTGCTGTTGTAATGGGAATGCAGGTATAGCTTAGTAGTACCTAAGCAAGTGGGCATGGCTGTGTTTGAATAAAACTTTAGGAAAATAAGCAGCTGGTTAGAGTCAGTCCAAGGACCATAGTTTACTAACCCAACCTACAGCATCATCTCTGTTCAATTCAACCTCCTTTCTTATATTGTCTTCTTGTGAGCTGTATTGACTCATACTCTGTGTTTGGTCATAGGTGTAGTTACTTTAATTCAATATGACATTCTAGGAACAGGCTTAGATATTCGGTGATACATAACCGTTATATCAGTTGATGTGTGTTCAGCTACAGTAGGAAACCTCAGTAATGGTGGCTTATCCAATAGAAGTATCCAGTTATCCCATATAAAGAAATCTGGAAATAGGTGATCTAGGCTTGGAGAAGTTCCTTAAAAGACCAAGATACTTTCATTTCATTATTCCTATTGTGTTGGCTTCTTGTCCTCATGTTTGTTTTTTCATAACTATAAAGTGGCAGCCTCCATTCCATGCATCACGTCTTTATTCATGTTCAAGGTAGGAAAAGGGAAGAGTTGGCATCGACTACATCTGGTCCTCTTTATCAGAAAAGCTTCTCAAGATATCTCCCTTTTATCTCATTAGTAAGAACTAGATTACATGGCCAGCCCTAACTACAAAGAAAGCCAGGGAAAAAAGTATTCACTTTTCAGCCTAAGTGGAGGGTAAACAAGGGAGAAAAATAGGAAAGGCACTTTCTATATGTTGCCTTTTGTGTCTGCCTCACCAGGCCTGTAAGTAGCTTTATATAAACGGGAGTTAATTACCTAATAGCAGTATTAGCCTTTGGGAGATCTTATGACCTTTTCTCATTTTTTATCTTTCAGAGTGGTTGGTGATGGTGGCAATATTTCCAAGGGGAAAATTTGTACTTTGAAAGCACGAGTAAGATGTGTATACTTGGATTCTTAAATTGTGTGTCTTTTAAAAATAACTATATTTCTGTAACTATCAGAATAAAATTTTAATTTAACTTCTCAAATATAAAAAAGGTATTTACTAAGCCACATTTTAATATAAATATAATTAAGCAGACATTTATATCTGCCTGGAACTTTAGGGGGAAAATTTAGTGCTTAAAGGAAAAACACTATCTTAGCATTTTTTTAATAAATGTTTCAGGGGAAATATACATCTGGGTAAATGATAACAAAAGGAGCTTTCTTAATTCTAGCCTGAGACACATGCTAATGCAGGTTAATTTTTCATTTGAAGGTAATGGAACATTTCTTTGCATCAGTTACTATTCCCAGTCCAAAGCACAGATCGGATCCCGCTGCATTATAGTGAATACCATAACTCCGTTAAGACCTCTTGAACAAAAATGATTTGAGTCAGTCGCCCATATTTAGTCTTAATCTCATTCCAACAACAACACTTCTGCAATTGTTTCTCTACAACAACCTGCTTTTTCCAGTTGTTGATCAATAATCTTTGTAACAAAAAAGAAAAGCAGTTTGGATGGAAGGAATTGAGACAGTAAGGATTAGACCTGGAGTCATGGCTGGAAGAGCAAAAAGCAATCGTGTTGTGGTACCTGGGAACTGTCTCCTTGTATCTGTAACCTCAGATGTCCTTGGAAAACAAAATTTAGTGGCAGAGACCATGTGCTTATAGGCTGTTCAGATGATTAAAACTTGGTATCCTACATGCTATGGAGAGCACTAACATCCCAATCCAAATCTTACAGAAAAAGTAACATTGACATTTCCTGGAGCACTCCCAGTTTGAGCTCTTTCCCAGTATCCTATCAGTGAGCAAGGTAGGAGGTGGAGAAAACGCTATTAGGAGAGAATAAATCAGTGTGTCTCTGTCACCTTTGACTTGTCCTAGAAGGTACTCTTCCATTTCGCCTTAGGAGTCTTGGTATTAAGTGGCTGTGATCACTGAACTCTTTGCAAGATAACTTGGTGGTCAGGTCCCTCCACTGTATCCAGTATCATAGGCTAATGGGTAAATACTCAGAGTTTTGTAAATCCTATATTACAATTAAGGGGAAGCTCAAAGACCAGAAAGCTATCACCAGGTTGCTCTTGTGGTAGAAAACAATAAACATCAAGTCCTGAAACAGTTGTACACTATGGAGTATTATGCCTCCATCAGAAAGGACGAATACCCAACTTTTGTAGCAACATGGACAGGACTGGAAGAGATTATGTTGAGTGAAATAAGTCAAACAGAGAAAGTCAAGTATCATATGGTTTCACTTATTGGTGGAGCATAACAAATAATATAGAGGACAAGGGTAGATGGAGAGGAGAAGGGAGTTGAGGGAAATTGGAAGGGGAGGTGAACCATGAGAGACTATGGACTCTGAAAAAACAACCTGAGGGTTTTGAAGGGGCGGGGTGGGAGGGTGGGGGAACCAGGTGGTGGGTATTAGGGAGGGCACAGATTGCATGGAGCACTGGGTGGGGTGAAAAAACAATGAATACTGTTACGCTGAAAATAAATAAAAAATTAAACAAAAAAAAAAAAAACCAGTTGTGATTCTAGACCTTGGATGGCTATGTGAGGAACCCAGAATAATTCCTCCTCGTTTAATTAATTTCCAAGGGAAAAACAAATCGAAGGCTTGATATGACTAGAATTGAAAAAGTTCTATACCATGTCAGCGTTTTCATGTTCAATGATGATGACAGTATGATTCTATCAAACCTGACTTCAAGAGGGTCTTGAATGTCAGTTTGTCATCTTCCTCTTGCTTGCTTTGCCCGATTGCAAGGTAATTGAGGGTAGTCTTCCACAAATTATCATAAATAAATCTGTTTTGGAATAAGGCCGTTATAAGCTAATTTTTTTTTCTTTTTGTAATCTTATACAACTTGTAGTATACTACTGTTTGCCCATACAGTGAAGTCTCTCTTATGGTTGATTAGGTGTTAAAAGTCAACATCTAGGTAAAACTTGCATATTATCAAAATATCCTAGAAAAACTTAAATTGCCAGTAAATAACCCTATATAGTCCAGTATACCTAAAGTATATGTATATTGCTTGCTATATATAAAAGAGCACATTTATAATATATAATTTTATAGTCTTTCTAGTATACTACTGTGATATGCTATTGTACAATTAGAAATATATTTCTGTATATATATATATATATATATATATATATATATACTGAGTAAGACTAATTCAGTTGCTTGCTTACAGTAGCATAGTTAATTCCACAAACAGTTTAATTCACATAATTTAAATGGGCAAAGTTGCAACGCCATGGTAGTTAGTACTCCATATATATCACACTTGACTATCTCAGTAGATAGGAGAGCCTGGCGTTTGATGGTGAAGACTGAAGATTCTGCAGCCAGGCTAACCGAGTTTGAATCTCCACTCCATCACGTACTAGCCAGGTGATCGCAACTAAGTGATTTAGCTTTCCTAGGCCTCAGTTTTCTTAAGCGTAAAACAGGGGTAAGCATAGTACCTATGCACGGGGTTGTGAGGATCAAATGGGGTAATACGTACAAAGCACATAGAAACACTGTAAGTGCTTAAAGTCACAGGGTCACTAGAACTAAAAAAGCCCATAAACCAAGCACTTCCTCTGACACTGAATCAAAGAATTAATAGCTTTGTAGTGTATTCTAAAGTTATTTCAGAATTTTTTCAGCTTTTTTAACTATTTATTTTACTTTTTCACTCGTCTTCCTCAGTGTAGAAAACATGGGAAGTACAAAAAGTGAGAGTAGGGGGTATGCAATCCTACTGCCAAGCTATCCCTGTCTACATTTTGCTGTATTTCCCTCCAGGCTTTTCTATTTTTCTTTCCATACTTAATTTTATGTTTTATATTCTCATTTTCTTCTAAGTAGTAAAGGTTATTGCCCATGACAATAGTGTTCGCGGTAATGAATTAGGTTTTCTTGGGAGTAGGGACCCTGTTGTCACCTTTGACCTCTATCGAGGGCCTTGGTTTGCATCTGACAGTAAGTTTACTGATCTGAATTGAACCGTTTTGGGCTGTGATTCGTGAAGAGCAGCATGGTTGTTCCTGGTGAGCAAGTGCATTAACAGACCGTATATTTATTGAGAATTTTTTTCTGGTTAGGGCACCTTCTAAATTTCTGAGACCTTGTTTTCAAAACATTTACAATCACATAGGCACATGAATAAAAGAATTGTTAGAAAATCAGTTGAGGGGATTATTCAGTTCCTCCCCCCACACCACGTGGTATTTTGGAGTAGACTGAGAGTTTAGAACCCACCTTTTAATTGTATTCCATCTCCTGAGCAGAGTGAAATTACTTTTTTCATTCTTATAACAGATTCTACACAAAGATTCAAATAAAGATTTGACTAAGCTTAAACTATAAAAAAACAATGCAACTTTTAGTTCATAAATTCATTTACAGAGTTACTAGGTCTAAAAACGTAAGCTAATTCGATTTTATTTCTCTTTCTCAGGCTGTCTTGATTGACATGGAAGAAGGGGTAGTAAATGAAATTCTGCAGGGACCATTGAGAGATGTGTTTGATAGCAAGCAGCTCATCACTGATATTTCTGGCTCGGGGAATAATTGGTGAGAACATGCCGTATGTAAAAAATTGAATGTCATCTGAAAACAATGATAGTTGTAACTGTTTTTATAAACTGTTCTCTTACCTATACTATTTGACTCTATCAAGTTCTCCAGTTGGTCAAACTTGACAGGACTGCTAAGAGGTGCAAGCTAGACCAGTGTCCCAGCATTAAAGCTCAGCCAAAGGCTGTGTTTAGCTCTTATATGTATAACTGTCTGTTCTCTTTAATGGGGTAAAAACCTTCAGCGATGATCATTGAAAATTTACATTGAGATGGTTTTTGCTGTTTTTTAAAAATTAAGTAGCTCCTTATTATTTGCAAATCTAATGTTTACTATTTTATATATTTGCAGTCTGTCTTTCAGGTTCCTAATGTGTAGTGATATCATTTCACTAAAGCATGAATTTGCTGGGTGCTTGGCTGGCTCAGTTAGAAGAGCATGCAGCTCTTGATATTGGGGTCATTAGTTTGAGCCCCATGTTAGGGGCTAGAGATGACTCTAATAAATAAAACTTTAAAACATGAGTTTACATTTTACGTTCTTAGAAACTCATATGGGGGAGAACCAGCCACTAAATGAATTCACCTGCCCACTTAACTGGCTTTTCACTAACTGTGTAACTTTTTCTGTAATTTTTGAGTTATACAACCTGACTGCGTGTCGTGGGGAAGTCATTCATTTGTTTTGTTTAATCATTTTTTAATGCATCAAAGTGCTCAATGCAAATTTAATTATCAGAAAGGCTTGCAGAGCCTTATGAATTTCAGTTTTCTATTGTGTATCATTTCAACTAATGATAACATGATGTGATCAATGTTTTCTCCTTTATTAAACCAATGTGTTACTTCAAAATTTTTTATTTTTAATGTCTTTCTAGTTGACCAAATTCTGCTCTTCAGTGTGTAAAACTTACTGCAATCAGAGTTTATGTTAAATGGAGATGAGAAAAACTATGTAATTAAAGTCTTATATTTATACCTTAAAGAAAAGGAAAAAGAGAAGATAAATTTAGAAAACCATAGTTTAATATCCATTGATAATGAGCTATTTTATCAGGATATTTGAGGATTATAGACCTTTATATTTGTTACATTTTCTATCTAGTATCTTTGAAATATTACAATATGATTTATTCATATGAAACAAGAATTACTATAGTAAAATGCTTTTTTAAGTTTTTCTGTAATCTTTTCATTTAGTTCAGAAGTAATAAAATCTTGAAACAATAAATGTCAGGGTATTTTTGTAATTTATATTCTTTTTTTTTTTTTTTTTAGGGCTGTGGGGCACAAAGTTTTTGGCAGTCTTTATCAGGAACAGATTTTAGAGAAACTCAGAAAGTCGGCAGAGCACTGTGATTGTTTGCAGTGTTTTTTTATAATACATTCCATGGGAGGAGGTAAAGTTATTCACTCATTTCCCTATAGCAATGTGAAAGTGTAAGTGGAAATTCATTTTGCCAACAGTAGCCTGTTTTCAGACCTATGCTTAATAAAGATACAACTTTTAGGGGTGCCTGGGTGGCTCAGTGGGTTAAAGCCTCTGACTTTGGCTCAGGTCATGATCTCAGTCAGGGTCCTGGAATTGAGCCCTGCTTCCCCCGCTTCTCTCTCTGCCTGCCTCTCTGCCTACTTGTGATCTCTCTCTCTCTGTCAAATAAATAAATAAAATCTTTTAAAAAAAAAAAAAAGATACAACTTTCAACACTGTATGTGTTTGAGTATATACATAACTGCTTCTTAGTTTAGATTTTTGCCAAATTTTGTTGCTATTACCGTTGTTTATAAATTGAAGCCCTTTTAAGAGTCAGTACAACTGAATCTGAAGTTTTTTCTTCTTCTACTTTTAGTTCTTTCATAAAATTTCCAGCTACATTTCAGTGTATATGAGCTTTCTGGGAATCCTGACTTTGTCGTCTGAGTTTGCTTGAGTAGACTCATATCCCACCTAGAAACTAAGCATTTCTGGCTTGTTCATAGGTATCCTTGCTAAGAAATATCAATACTCTTTAACTGCTTTCCAACCTTTCTTGTGTCCAATAAGAGACATAAATAAAAGAAATCCTTTTAGTCAGCTCCTTTAAACCATTCCTTACATAGTAATTGCCTTGACCTAGAATAAATGATCTGCATTGCTTTCTTTCCCCGGGGAATCCTGTACCTTGCAAATGAAGTATTTTGTTCCTCTGTTTTATGAAGCAGACATATATCGTATTTTGCTAATTTCCAAAAAGATTAGTGAGTTTTAAAAGAAAAATCTGCCATACTATTTTTCTCCAAGCTCAGATTAAGACTTTATATTCAGCAGATTATATAAATTGATTTTTTTTAAAGATTTTATTTATTTATTTGAGAGAGAGATCACAAGTAGGCAGAGAGGCAAGCAGCGAGAAAGGGGGAAGCAGGCTCCCTCCCGAGCAGAGAGCCGGATGTGGGGCTCGATCCCGGGACCCTGAGACCATGACCCGAGCTGAAGGCAGAGGCCCAACCCACTGAGCCACCCAGGCGCCCCTATAAATTGATTTTTTTACATATTACTCAGTATGATAACATTTTAAAATTAAAGTGATAATTTCTATATAACCATGCCTTTAGAGGACCATCATAATCATTAAGAAACAAATTCTCTATTTACTAGTATAATTAACCTACAAGTTTGGGTAAGTTTTCGAAAAACCAATTTGATTTATAGTTAAATATAGTGCCTTTTTTAATCCCTCTGTTGCTCAAAATCTCAGAAGACTATACTTTATTCATAATTTACTGACAAAAATAATAGTGAAGGTTAAAAATGGTCTCCTTTCTGACATCTAAATCCTAGACTCTCTCCTCACAGGTAATCACGTTTGCCTATGTCTATCCTTCCAGATATTTTCTATGCCTTTAAAGGTGCGTGTGTGTATTTTAACATAAGATCATGCAGGGCATATTACTTCAGCATTTTTTCACTTTATGTCTTTCCTGAATGTCTTTCATTATTTTCTCTGTCTCCTAGAATTCAGTTGTTAATATATATTTTTTGAAGTCCATTTCCCACTAGTGGATGTTCAGTTGTTCATGATATTTAGTTATTACAAACAGGCCCCACTTGAATATCTGGT
Source organism: Martes martes (assembly GCF_963455335.1). Classification (NCBI taxonomy): domain Eukaryota; kingdom Metazoa; phylum Chordata; class Mammalia; order Carnivora; family Mustelidae; genus Martes; species Martes martes. Next base: position 20,543,041 of record NC_137893.1, read on the forward strand.
ACATACATTTCTGCCTGTTTATGCCCCTACAGCTGTAGGTAATATTCCCAAAAGGAAAGTGGGAGCAAAGAATGCATTTTGAATTTTGATTGATATTAATAAGTACTTTCCTACTTTATTTCACCAATCCGTATTAGAAACAATCTATATGGATTTATTTCCCCATGCTGTCACTAATACTGAGTATTATAAACATTAATATATTCAAAATTAGATTGTTTTAACTTGGGTTTCTTTGATTAGAAGGAGGGTTTGACCATCCTCACATCTAGTCACCACTTGATTTATTATGAATTACATATTTACATACTTTACCCATTTTTCTGTTGTATTATTCATGTTTTTTTGGTTGTTGATTTATGAGACCTCTTTATTGAAGAAATTTAGCCCTTCATATGTGTTGGAGATTTTTTTCCTTAGTTTGCCTTTTTCATTTTGTTTATAGGTTTTATATATGTATATATATTGGTTTTTTTTTTAATTTTTAATGGAATCAAAACTCTCTTCTATATAATGCTCTGGTTTTTAAAATACATTCCTATCAAAAGAAGCCATAAAATTCCAAGTTCCTCACAATTTTATTTTGAATAGTTTATGCTGGGTTATTTTTATTTTTGTTTTTGCAATTTTAATTCTCAGGAACAGGATCTGGACTTGGCACATTTCTTTTAAAGATGCTTGAGGATGAATTCCCAGAAGTATACAGATTCGTGACTTCAGTTTATCCTTCTGGTGAGGATGATGTCATAACCTCGCCTTACAATAGCATCTTGGCAATGAAGGAACTCAACGAGCATGCAGACTGTGTGTTGCCCATTGACAACCAAGTAAGAAATGACACTGTTAATTTTTGGATATATATACATTCAGCCTTATGTTACGCTTATATGTGCATAGGAAACATTCTCATCATTTTTCAGCCTTCCCATCTAAGAGGAAAAATAAGTTTAAATTGTTTTTCTTTCTCTTCTTTCCTTTCTGGTAAAATGTCATCTATGTCCACTCTTGTTAATAGCTTCTCTCCCAATATTTTCCCTTTAAAAGTCTTTATTTGACATCATTAGCAAAATTGACCTGATGGTGAATTCTGGAAAGTTGGGCACAACTATAAAGCCAAAGAGTCTGGTTACTTCAAGTGCTGGGGCTGTTAAGAAACGGCACCAGAAGCCCTTTGATGCGATGAACAACATTGTGGCCAATTTGCTACTGAACCTAACAAGGTAATCCTATTAATGGCAAAACTTAGGACAGTTTGAAAACTTCACTTGTCCTATGATGATGTTGTAGTAGCATTTTTGTAGTAGCATCTTTCAGGTTCTCTAAGTCACAGGAGGTTTTTTTAATTTTATTTTATTCTGTCTAGTGTTTTCAGATCTTGGAGTGATAGACTAGAACTTTAATTTCTGTTACTCCAAAGCATTATTTTCCCAGGTATATTCCAGAGAATATTAATAGGTATTAAGTGAAAAAAGTTTGTCACAGATAAACACATGAGATCTTGGTTAGATAACAGTAAGCATATTTTTTTTGCTGTAGATTGCCTCATCTTCTAAAGCAGCTAATGTTTATCTCCTTATTGTTAGTTGGTCCAAAATATTTCCTTGACTTTGATCTAGAAGCCTGCTTTGGCATTATTATATTCCAAATTGTAGAGCACATCAGGCAGACCCTTGAAGAATTTAATGAAGTTTATAGAATAATTAAATAATTATTGACCTGTATGTGTTTAATTCAAAGTCTGTTTTAAGTAAGATATTTTTGTATGAGTAATGTGCAACATAATAGTGTCTTGGTTACACGTCATATAATCCACAAATAAGAATTGATATAGATGTTGTATGTTATACTTTAATTATCTTTATACATGTTATTCATGATACAAAGTTTCACTAATACAAAAAAAGGAACATATATTCTCTACTGAGGAACCATGTGCGAAAGGATTTAAGAATGCCTGCTGAATAGTAAAGCTACATTCAAAGTATAAAATTTTAACATTAAATTTTTTTCTCTTGCTTTAATGTTAATTTTTTAGCTCTGCAAGGTTTGAAGGGTCCCTTAATATGGACCTTAATGAAATCAGCATGAATTTAGTTCCTTTTCCGCAACTGCATTATCTTGTATCAAGCCTAACACCTCTCTATACACTGGCAGATGTTAACATTCCTACCCGAAGGTAAGATACAGTAACTTTATTCCAATGACTTGATTATTTGAATTACCTTTTTTCAAAAGTTTTTTTAAAACTTTTAACTCTGGGTATTTTTTTCATGTCATTTTCTTTGTGTCATTTTCATTATTTGAATGCTTTATTTACAAGTCATTGTTTAAAAAGTCAATATTAAACTATTTGACATTAAATCTTAATTTTTGAGCTAATAAAATTCCTAAAGATTTGGTTTTTATTGAAAAATATTTCAGGGCTTTGCAATCTGACATACATACGTCTGAATGCCAATTCATCACTAGCTATAGGACCTTGGGCAGGTGCACGTACCTCATATGCTTGTTGGGTATCTTAAATAAGAATATCTTTAAAGCTCTTACCACAGTCCAGCACCATAGAAGGCTTTCCAGTGTTACTGTTTATGGTAGCTGCTATATATCATTTCCAGAACACCTTGTTTTGTAACTGTGTGTCATTTATAAGCATAAAACTTAATCAGTTTACTTAACAAAAAACTGTAGTTGAAAAACATTCTGAGCACATACAGTGATGATAAGCTTGAAAATGTCCCACTAGCATCCACAGTTGACTAAAGGAAAAGGTCCTGTGAAACTCTTAAGAGGAAAGTATGTAAATGATAAAAACCAGATGAAAGATCTTTTTTGTAGTTTAAATTTTGACAAAGCAATAATTCTATACTATAAATACCACAGTGCTATTGAATAACTTTTATTTAAGCTGTTAACAAATAACCCAGTTATGCCAACTAGTAGACCCAGTTATGCCAGCTTGTAGATAGGACTCTTTCTGCATGGGACGCCGATGACCTTAAGTGACTTGCATTGTAAATGGAACATCGTAATCATTCACTAAATGATCACATTATTATCAGCCCCACATATTAAAAATTAGTGTATTTAAATGTGCATCTTCAGTATGGACACATAGAATGTAAATTGGTGCTGAACTATTTATAATAATGATAGTCCAGACATTTTTACATTTAAAGTTAATTCTTAAAAAATAAAGACGGGAAATTTCTAATTAAGTCCAGCATAAAGAAAAAAATGCTTGACTTGGTCCTTCAACCTGAATGTTTCAAAGCCAATTAAACTTCTTTTAACCCTGCTTTTTGGCATATTTTAATAAAAATTATACTGTTGCAGCATTTTGTATTCATATAATCATAGTTTGTTACAAAGGTTTATTTTTAAAATGTGTTTGTGATAATGTATAAGGGACTTTAAAGATTTTATACTCTTAGGGAACTTGTCACAATATTCTTTATATCTTTGTGTCTTTTTACCCCTTTCTGATGTAATATAGATACTTCAGAGGCTGTCATATCAGCACATGAGCACATTTATCCTTGAGTAAAATAATAAATTGTTCTAAAATTGTACTATTAGAAGTCAGTTTTAAAGCTCTTCAATTTCTTGTAGTGAGAATGGTTTTTGTTGTGCCTTTTGTTAATGTTAGTCCTGTACCTTATCTCATTTTTAACTACACAAAAATAAAATAAGCACATATGAGGAGTGTTTTAGATTTCTTGAAATTCCATATTTCTAATGTAAATAAAGATAAGTATCCCAAAATTACAAATAACTCCTTACTAGTTTTTATAGTTTGCGGCAGAGGATAAATCAAGAATGAGTTTGCCCACTTGTTGGATAGTGGTTCTTATCCTTTTCTGGGTTTCCTTAACTCCATAAAAATGCCCAAAAGCACATACACACCAAAATTTCAAACACAGTAGCAGAGGATTTACTAACCTCCCACAGCTCTTCTGTTCTTGCTATCACATCACCAAGATCGAATGTAAGCCCCAGTAGAGTAGAAATTTTTGTTGCTCACTTCTGGGTCTCTTGCACTTAGAATAGTGCCTGGCACATAGTAGGCATTCAGTAAATATCCGTTGAATGAGTAGGTAACACAGGGTGATTTCTGCAGCTCTTCCCAGACAGTTTGCAGATTGAGCACACAGAATCTAGAGTTATCTAGGGAACCTGATTATATTTGTACTGAGTTAAGTGGGATATAAGAACCAGGCTGGGGCTCTAGGATCCTGTCTATTATTACATATAATATGTTAGCACCTTTTTCTTTCTCTCTTTAAATAAAGGATAAAAGGTGTCCTCCTCTGTTCTTTCTTATCAAGATTGTTTTGAGAAAATGATCACTGAAATGTAGAAGGTGTTTGTATGTGAAGTTTATTTACATATAAGTGACTATCTTTGCACTTTGTAGTTCTACACAGAAGAAATAATATTTTATATAAACAGTGATTCTTTCATTGTTCTAGGTTGGATCAGATGTTTTCAGATTCCTTTAGTAAAGATCACCAGCTAATTCGGGCTGACCCCAAACATAGTCTGTACCTTGCCTGTGCCCTTATGGTTAGAGGAAATGTACAGGTTTCAGATCTTCGCAGAAATATTGAAAGGTTTGATTTTATATTTTCATGATAATTTATGTGTACCACCTGTGACAGTGTAGCATAGTAGTTCAAATGGCCTCTCTTCAAATTCTACTGCTGCCATTTAATTAAAGGGTGACCTTGAGCAAATTACTTAGCCTCTCTTAGCCTTATTTTTCTCAAATGTAAAATAAGAATAATAATGGTACAAAGTTGTTATTTATGGATGGCACCTGGATGGCTCAGTGGGTTAAGCCTCTGCCTTCGGCTCAGGTCATGATCTCAAGGTCCTGAGATCGAGCCCCACATCGGGCTCTCTGCTCAGCAGAGAGCCTGCTTCCCCCCTTCTCTCTGCCTGCCTCACTGCCTACTTGTGATCTCGCTCCTCTCTGTCAAATAAATAAATAAAATCTTCAAAGTTGTTATTTATGAATAGTGAATGATATAGGAGATATTTTATTTTCTGAAAGTGTTCAGAAAATTTAACTACTGTTGTATTACTACGACTACACTGCTTCTAAGTGTATGTTTTACTATTTTTTGACAGTCTATTTTTAGGAAAACTACTCTATTGAATTACAAAGTAAGGACATTGCAATATTTTCATCTCTTTTTCATCCCAGATTTAATGTCCCCCTAACTAAATATCCCTTTAGCTCACTGTCAGACTGTACCATGAGACCGCTAATAGTAAAAAATAGGTAACTTACATTATATACTGAGCAATTAGAATGGTACCATCAGTAATGTCCGCTGCCATATATGGCAGATACTTTCAGTACCTTCATTCTCACCTTTCGGTTTTTGTATCTCAGATTAAAACCTTCTCTACAGTTTGTCTCCTGGAATCAAGAAGGCTGGAAGACCAGCCTGTGTTCAGTACCTCCTGTGGGTCATTCCCATTCATTATTAGCTCTAGCAAATAACACGTGTGTGAAGCCTACCTTCATGGAACTGAGAGAGAGATTCATGAGGCTCTACAAGAAAAAGGTAATTATCAGTATACCTTCGTAACTATATGTGTTTATTTTGGCTATTTGAGATGTCTTCTCACAAATTACACTATCAAATCAGGGGCAATCCTGACGGCTCTATTCACTGTACTGATTATAACTGAAGAGGAGAGGTTTACTCAGACTATGTAAAGGAGAAATCTCCTGAGTTCACAGGATTTGAGTTCCCCTTTTTCTTGTAAAGCTGAGTGAACTATCATTTTAATAATTATTTATGTTTTAGGATAATTACATATGTATTAAATTTTCTGAAAATGGTCAACATTATCCGGTTTTTTATTTATAGGCTCATCTTCATCACTATCTACAAATTGAAGGGATGGAAGAAAGCTGTTTCATGGAAGCTGTATCATCTTTATCAGGGCTCATAGAGGAATATGACCAACTGGATGCCACGAAAAGCATGCCTATGGAAGATTTTCCCAGACTAAGCGTAGCTGTGTGAAAAAGAAACCCCAAGATACAACTTTGATTTTGTCACCTTTTCTTTCTGTTTCAGAATTTTTGTGATTCAGAAAATCCAATTTGCACTTTTCCTATTAGAAAGCACTTTTGTCTTAAAAAAAAAAAGTGATTTTCATTTCATCACAATTTGTGAATGATATGTCTGTGAAATTAGTGAAGTCCTACTACCTCAACTTCAAACATTTGTCTTCAGAAAATTCCTCTTTTCTAAAATGAGAAAACAGAATTCTTCAATATTTTAATTTATAGTCTCATAGTTAGGCACTTAAATACAGTGATAATCATGTCTTCAACAAAGATCTTACAAGGTATATTTTTATATTTATTTATAATTTATTTTTTCATATTCTGTTTAAATTCTCCTGATTTTTTAAAAGCAAGTACGAGGAGTAGTAGAAAATATAAATACTTCTATGTAATACCCACTAACTTTTCAGGGATAGGTTTTATTACATCTATAAAGGAGGTTTTGGTTTCTTCTTTGGGTAACCACATGTTTGCACTCAAAAGAATCCAAATTTACATTTATTTTAACCTGTATATGTATTAAATTATCTTTAATGCTTTTTTATTAAAACAGTTGATTTCATAATAATAAATGTCTATATTTTTAAATAGTATTGCTTGTTATTACTGGATTTGCTTATTACCATTTATATAAGCAAATAAAACATTACTTAGCTTGACATCTTCTAAAGTTTACAGGAAAATGGCTATAATAGTCTAGGGAACATGTTCCAGTTATTATAATCTCCAGTTTTGTTTCAACATTAACTTTAAATACAATTTATATTTTAAATCCATAGGTGGATTTATCATTTAAGAAAGTAATTTTGGGGAACAATTTATTTTCAAGCCATAATAATCTGTGTTTCTTTAGTGTTAAGTTTTTAAGTTTCTTTCCTTTTCAAAGTACGGATACTGTTCTTGATCTTTATCTTGGAAATTTCATTTTTTACAGTATTTCGTATAGAAACTTTTAGTTTACAATTGTCAATAATGGCCAAAGAAGTTCTATTTTCTTTTAAAAAAAATCTTAATAAACTGATACTCAGGATAGGGTAGTGGAAATTATATTTGCAGTTTAATCTTATTCCTATTTAAGAAGTAAACCCAGAATCTTGCTCACTGTGTAATGATTATCACCTGATGGAATCCTAGGCTATACCATCAAAGTACAGATAAAGTTTTAAAAAATAAAGTTTTAAAAAAGTTCTAAACTTTTTACACATCTTCAACAAAGTATTTTAGATTATTTTATAGAATAAAATGCTTTCTTGTAAATTGTATAATTTTTCCATTATGTATGGAATATGGAGATGGAAGCAACTATCTGTGTATTTCATAATTACACATTTTTAACAAGAGTTCACTTTTAAGAATTTTAAGCTATATATATATACATACATATATACATATATAGGTATTTTTGGTGCAAAAAAGCTTTTATTAAAGCAGAGGGACAAAACCTATGAGCAGAAAGAGCTAACCAAGTTTTACATATATTTTTAAGAGAACATTTTAAATAGGCTCTAATGCCTTAAATAGAGTCATCTGAGAATAGGTAGGTATTCTTCCCTTTTTTAAATCAGTAAGGTAGATGTGCCACCCTTTTAAAACCACTCTAATTTCCTTATGTAATGACATGATTACCTAAACTTAACTTTTCCCATGTATACTAGGTTTTATAGGATCTTGAGCTCAGAAAATATATCTCCTGGCTCTCTGCAGTTCCTCTGACATACACAAGATGTAATCCATAGCATCTTCCATTTAAATGACCCTTCGTTGGGGCAATCAAATTGAATGGTAATCATTTTAGACTTATTAGGGATACAGCATCTCTTATCCAAGCATACTCCACAGAAAGTGGGTTTATAACTCTGAGTGCTTGAGCATCCAGAAAAGACGAATTTTTCAGCTTTGAGCAGTTGAAAAGTAGGTTGGCATGTTTTTCCTTTGGGGATCTGAAAAGGTACATAACATTAAGAAGTCATTCTTTAATTTGGTTACAATAGTTCAGAAAAGTGATACTCTATATAGAAACACAAAGAAATTATTTCCAGGGCATTAATATTTCCCATTTAATGACTTAAAGCACTCTCTTCTCTACCTTCAAAATTCCCTCACCAGAAGTCTGTCCTCCCTGTTCTTGTTCCATCATAGTATAGGACCCATTTCCCAGTCTTTTTGGCTATCCACTCCACTTAGTTCCAGTTTCCAGAATGAAAATTTCTCTGTCTTATTTAATGTCAAGGGCCGTCTTATTAAATGTTTATTTACCTAAGACTTAGCAAATTCCCTAACACAGCTCAGACAACTTTGAGTGGATGAATAAATGAAGACATATCTAAATCCCTTTAAAATTGAGTTGTCAACTTAACATGATAGGGAGTAATTTGGAGACAAAAGGACTTTTAGTGTTGCTAAAACTTACTCTTGAGACGGTTATATTGCCTTGTTCTAGAAGCAGGACCAGCACTAGTTATACCAAACAAATCTAGAGTAAATATTTTGTCACAGTCCTTTGGCAAGTCTACTATCTAAGCACAGAGCATTTTGGACATGGTGGTTTCCCCCTCCAACTTGGAGATACATAACCAAGATTAGAAGTTCTCTAATGTCCATAATGTCTGTTTTTATAATTATGATGTAGCAACCAAAATCTTTTATCCATTGCCTTGACTCCACTACATAAAATTAATATATTTTTTAAGACTCTGAAAAGGATCTATTTTTAAAAAACACAATACATGTTGGGTCTACCAGAAGAAATCAGGCTGATCAAGACCCATACTGTTAAGCTGTTAAAATATCGAGAATCAGCAGGGTAACATTATCTCTCCTCTAGTTAAGATTTTCCCCATGAAGTGCAGAGAGATTAATCTTTGTTTTCCTCTGAGATAGTTTAAGAGTTACAATGAGGTGATCTTATTTTTATAAGAATTACACACCATCTATCCCTCTAGAACACAAGAGTACTTTTCGGTCTCTTAATACTGAATTAAAACGAAGTTAAATCTAATTAAATGTTACCTTTACTCTCTTTGATATATTACTGTCACAAGGTTGAATATAACACAGTCTTCTCTCTTTTCTCATTTCACAGTTGCTATTTTCATTGGTGACCCGATCGGATATTCCCATCCCACATGTTCTAGAGCAAGGGGTCCACTTTGTTGCTTGCACAAGACATTTTCTCTTCCAAACAAGTGGGAGATTCCTATAAGCTAAAATAAAGAGGGGAAAGTACATATTTATACATATATGTACTCATGTCAACAGACCACTTTTAATCATTATTTTTCAGCTTATTAATAGATCAGAACATTTTATGTAATGTAACTCAGCATAAAATAAGCTTATGGTCTAATTCATCACTCTCTTTTTCCCTGCTTTCCAAATTTCCTTCCAATCAAATGTGACAGTCCAATTTCTTAGGAAGAATAAAAATACTTTATTTTTGAAAATCTAAGTAAGATGCATCCATTTGCTCAGCTCATCTAAGTAGTTAACTACTGTGCTTTCTCTGGTTCTTGCCTCTTGCTGGATATTATTTTCAACAATGAAATAGACATTTAAGATTAAGACTGCCAAGATACTATTAATCAGAATAATGTCTTAATGTTAAATTTCCTATTATGTTAAAATCTAAAATACAAAAGTTATATTTGAGGATATACTATTGAGGCCAGTTATTTTTCCTCCACTTGTTTTAATCTAGTCTTTTAGAAAACTCTCTACATTACATTGAACTAATCAAAATCATATACTACTAAGTCATGGCAAATATGTAATCTATTTTATCCATTCAGCTTAACTGCTACATTCCCTATGGAATTAGGCCCATAGTATTCATTCCATTGGCTAGCCATTTCAAATCACTTCTAGAAAAAGACATGGCAAAGGAAAAGATGGATAGATCTATGGGTGGGTGGACAAGTTGGTGGATAGACAGAGCCCCCTCCACTGATTCTACTGACACTGGAGCAAAAGGGAGGGGAAGGGGATAAATAATAAGAATACAATGAGTACAGGGGTGCCTGGGTGGCTCAGTGGGTTAAAGCCTCTGCCTTCAGCGTGGGTCATGATCCCAGGGTCCTGGGATCGAGCCCCGCCTCAGGCTCTCTACTCAGCGGGGGGCCTGCTTCCTCCTCTCTCTCTGCCTGCCTCTCTGCCTACTTGTGATCTCTGTCTGTCAAATAAATAAAATCTTTAAAAAAAAAAAAAAAAAAGAATACAATGAGTACATAATAAGCCCTCCTTATGAACCCACTGGGAGCTTCATGTTCTGCCCATGAATGAATCAGGCCATTGCTTCATTTTAAACAAACTACGTATCGGTTTATTGTCTCAAAGCATTTCCTTAAGATTAATATGCATCCTAAAATGGATGCTTGGAATAAGGTTGTGATTTGAATCTGCAACTAAGCATAGCAAAATTCTGACTACATTACTTCAAAATGCCAATTTAAAACTCTGAAAATACACTCCCTACCTGCCCCTGGCAAACTGCCTTCTTGATAGGAAATATTAGGCACTTTGAAGTATCTGTTGTCTTTAAATGAAATGACCCTTTAGGGTGCATGGGTGGCTCAGTTGGTTAAACATCTGCCTTCGACTCAAGGTCATGACCCCAGGGTCCTGGGATCAAGTCCCACATCAGGCTGCTCAGTGGGGAGCTTACTTCTCCCTCTCCCTCTGCCTGCCGCTCCCCCTGCTTGTGCTCTCTGTCAAATAAATAAATAAAATCTTTGAAAAAATTTAAAAGTAAAAATAAAATAAAATGATCCTTTACTGCTTTCAGTGTTATTACAGTAAGATCTTGCGATTGCACAAGGAACTGAGGGAGAGGAAGCAGAAACATGAAGATACCTGGAAGGTAGACAGCAGTTTAAAGACCTCTATGCAGGAAGCAGATTAAAAGCGCCGGCAGGCATCTGCAATAAATAAAGGTAGGTTAGATTACCATATTACCAACAATCCCCCTAAAGTTAAGCAGAGAGCTGCAGTTCAGGAATTTAACATTCATTAAAAAGCAAGAAAACTAGAAGAGCTTTTAGAGAGTTTATTTAGTACTTGGTGAGCAGTGAGGAAAGCATGAGGGCATTCACTGCATGCTTCATATAGAGCAAAAAGCTAGATTCCAACCATGAGCTGTCTGCATTAAATAAGTATATAAATTACTACCACAAATACACCTTAGAGTGTGTGTTTGTCATTGTGCTTAATTTTAAAAACCAAACTTCTGTTCAGGCCCATAAATACAGTTTCAAAGTTAAGCAGAGGAGAGACTTCAGACTGAACATACACTTCCTTTGAAACCTGTCTAGGCCTGTGATCTCAGCTCCCAAGAGCACAGTGGCAGATTTTGAGTTTTTGTAGCAAAGCACTAACCACCAAGAATGACGGTCTAACATCCCCTCCAACCAGGTTCCAAGTGAATCCTCTGGAACTGCTCTACCTCCACAAAGGAGACTGACTGAACTTGATCCAAAGGGCTTTACTTGTGGAAACTGCTGGGCTAAGCTATTTTCTCACCAGCGAGGTTCATGCATGGGTCCCAAGAACTCACACTGAGTCCCTCAGATCCAATGCAGAAAATCAACTGTTCCTGTACATTTTGAAGAAAGAACAGTTTGGCTTATAATTTGAGAGGTTTTAGAGCATTAGTAGTGTCTTGCTATTAGCTGAAAAACTAGGTATGGTAAATGCAAATTCACTGCAACCTGTTAAATTATTTTCAAGCCAGTTGGGATAATGGAAGTTTCTGAGAAAGTTCCTTTCATAGAGTTAGTTCTTAAATATCTAAAATATCATTTCTCTGATGATAGTGGCTCTTATTAAATGTCTACATAATAGAAGTGAACTTAAGGAATTTTTAGTGTAGTTGAATATCCCCTCTGTATCTCCATGGCACCTATCATTTCCTAAGCTCTAAATTTTGATAAAGAGGCATTCTTGATTTCTGGGTGAAAACACAGAGATGTGAATAATAACTAGGCATGAATACTGACCTTTTTGAGTCCTTCCTCATTTGTACTTCATTGGTTGGTGTTTTTGAAACTCCTGTCCCCAAAATGTCCCAGCACTTAAGTAAGATATTAACTTAGAGCTGACCAGAATAGAGCCTTTGTGAATATATGGACACTCACTGCAAATGGCCAGGTGCTCAGGAGGATACAGAGCCCCATTATAGGTTTCTGACTACTAGGGACATGCCTAGGGAACCTACTTTAAAACCCCTGTACGTATATTGGTGACTAGAGAGCGTCATTTCCAGAGCGAATGAAAAGATAATCTTATGTCGGCCATTTTCTGTTTTTAGAAACAATAATTACAAATTCTAAACATATTCTTAAATATTTTTAATCAGTAGGCTTCCATTTCTGCTTTCATCATATAGCAAAATTACCTTTGAAAATTTGGGGGATGAGTTAGTTCTCACTTCTTGCCCATAACATAACAATACAAGTAAAAATTTTTCTCAGGGTGCATGTAAACAATAGTTGGTCAACTCGTCAACTCTTCTGAGAAGAGGTTGAGTGGGAATGAACAGAGGCATAGAAGAGTTTTTCTGACGCAGCAGAGCTTTTAAAAGCTGGAATGTTTTACTGGAAAAATCTAAAACATTATGAAGTTTCCTTTTGAGATTCTTAGAATACACCTCTCTGAGGCAGACTGAGTAATGGCGCAGCCAAACTAAATCTCACACTGACCGCTGATCATTAGATGCTTACTGAGTACCTATGGTACATCAAAGGAACATGAAAGAAAACCACTAGAAGCCAATACATGAAAAATAAATATGCCTCTAAGCACCTGGCATTGCTTTGTAGCTTGCTGAAAGCTGCTTTTGGAACGGTCCCAGGCCACAGTTGGACTGATCAGACTTCTTTCTACCTTTAGTGCCAGAGCAGCGACTGTCATCCAGCTTTGGTATGAACAGAGGTGTGCATCCAATGGCCCCACTCACACAGAGGCAGCTAAACAGGGGGCTGGGCTGAAAGACTTGGCCATTATGATAATGTACCCTGTTGAACTCGCATCCCACAGCTAGAAGGTCTGAAAAAGAGAAAAGCAAAATCACCAAAGAAGCCATAACTGATAGACCAGTCCTCCCATGAGAAACCTCAGAGGTAATAGCCATCTCCTTCATGAGGTCACTTTCTCAATTTCTTAAGCCCCGTCTGGAACCTCCTTTTCAAAATATCTGTAAAAGGTGAAAATTAGACATTTTCATTTTATTGTAGACTATCAGCCCCAATTGGCCACTTTCAGAATTACGACCAAGCACAGGCCCTGTTCTATCATTGTGAGGATGGCAGTGAGTTAATGACTCTGAGAGATGGATTGGTGGAAGGTAAAAAAGGTTTTGCTAGATGTCCAACAATACGCAGGGATATATTTGCAGGAAATGAGGCTACATGAATGGCTGAAGAGAATTTGTTTAAGTACATACATAATTTAAGTACAAACATAATTTGTTTAAGTACAGTGCCGCACAGTAACTAATTCTTTTTTCATTAAGAGAATGGTAGGAAACTTTCACTGCTCTGAGAGGCGTTCTTGACCTGGATCAACAGTTCTCAAAAGTATGACCCCTCGGACCTCTTGGCAATACTGAAGCCCTTTCAAGAGAATCTGTGAGGCCAAAACTCTTTTCCAGAATACCAAGAGGTGCCTGGCTGTTTTCACTGTGTGGATATTTGCACTAAGGTACAAAAGCTGGAACCTTAGCATGAAGCCGATTATACAGGGTAGTCATTGTATTTGCCTTGCCAATGCACTTGTCAATAAATGTACTTTTGAAAAAAAAAAAAAGCTAGTTTTACTTAATAATGTCCTGACAGCACAGTAAAAATTACTAACTTTATTAAATTTTAACCATCAAATATATGTCTTTTAAATATCCTGTGTGACAAAATAGGAAGTATCCACAGAGCATTTCTGTAGATATTCTTCTTGAGAAGAAGCAACTCATCTATTGTCTGAGTTTGGGGCTGAAACAACCACTTTTTTATTAGGAATTTCCCCTAAAGAAATGACTGACAGAGAAACCAGGACTACTCAGGTATTTGGCACACATTTCCTTGAAAATCAACAGTGAGCCTGTCACTTCAAGGAAAACAGCTTTCTGGCCAATGACAGAATTCAGGCTTTCAAGCAAAAATTAGAATTTTGGAAAACCTGTATCCACCACTGAGATCTTTATATCTACCCAATATGCAGACTTTTCTGATGAGATTAGTATTCATTAATGTTATATTTTAAAATATTGTATAATTAAGTATATCAATATTTGGAATATCTTTATAACCACTGTTCCAAACTAGCATTTTCCAAATAAACGATGCATGATACTACAAAATTATTTATAAGTAAAACACCCATTCCAAGTAGATCTTGGATAGAGCAATACATTTTATTGTCACAGAGTTCGACAAGTTCATTGATATGGTTTCAGATTCCATGATGCAGCTAATTTCCAAGAAACTACCACTCCTCAAGTTTATCAAAGAGAATATTCAAAAGAATATCAAAGAAAATATTCACAATTATCTGAAAATTCTGTTAAAATACCCCTGCCTTTTCCAATGACCTATCTGTGTCAGGCTGGATTCCCTTCATAGATGTCAACCAAAATAACACACAGGAATAGATTGAAAGCAGCAGCAGATGGGGAAATCGAGCTATCTTCCATTAAGCTAGATGTTAGAGAGAGGTACGAAACTGTAAACCCATTCCATTCTTCTAATTTTCTGTTTTAGAAAATAAAATATTTTTAACAAATACATTATTCCCATCAGGTTGCAATGGGTTTCTTATTTTTAAATGAATTAGTAAGTATTTTTAAATCCCTAATCCATTTAAATATGAATACAGAAAACTCACATTAACAAAAGCTCTTGGGGTCTTTATTAATTTCTAAGACTAAAGGGGTCCTCAGACCAAAGTTTAGAAATCATCGTTCTATATCATGGCTCAGCAAATGTTCTATAAAGAGCCAAACAGTAAATATCTTAGCATTTATAGACCATTGGGATTTTGTCACAGCTACTGGGCTCTGTACCATTAAGCTGCCATAGCCCATGTAAGTGGATGGTGTAGCTCTCCTCCAATAAAATGTTACTTCCAAAAACAGGCTCTGGACCTGATTTGGCCCCTGGGCCATGGTTTGTGACCCCAGTTAGAGGTCACCCCCATCCCCATCCTCATGGCTACGCTCTGTTAAAATACCACATTGTATGTGACATCACATGTGGAAAGATCTGTCTGACACAATAAACTTTGACTCTGTGAGGGCAGGGCATATATATATATATATTTTTTTCTTTCTTTCTTTCTTTCTTTCTTTCTTTCTTTCTTTCTTTCTTTCTTTCTTGTGTCCCCAGCTGCTGGTCCCAGTGCCTAGCATGGTAGTGGCTGCTCACTACATGCTTGTTAGGTTAATGAAATAACTTGTCCAGCACTGTTTGGGAGAAAGAGGTATCATGATGCCAGAGTCTGATAGGACATGTTTTCCTTGTTAAATTTCCATAAACAATAGCTAACATTTTTAGGAGTCTACTGCCGACCAGATATTCTGCTAGGTGTTTGGGGTTTTGTATCTATTTCATTTGCTCCTCCTGGAATTTCTGTAAGGTAGGAAATATATATGACGTAGCTGAGGTGCAGAGAGGTTAAGCAACTTGACCTCAAGGTCACTCAGCATATGAAGCCCAGAACTGGAACCCAGTGCCTACATTCTTTTTTTTTTTTTTTTTAAGATTTTACTTATGTATTTGAGAGAGAGACAGTGAGAGAGAGCATGAGCGAGGAGAAGGTCAGAGGGAGAAGCAGACTCCCCGTGGAGCTGGGAGCCCCATGCAGGACTCGATCCCAGGACTCCGGGATCATGACCTGAGCCGAAGGCAGTCGTCCAACCAACTGAGCCACCCAGGCGTCCCCAGTGCCTACATTCTTAATCAATATAGTTTAGTCAGCACTAAACAGGGGTATCAGGCTCAAACCTGAACAGTTCTACACATTCAGTCCATGCTCACACCCAGACTTCCGGAGTAATCTGTCTGCCCACATGGTGGGCATTCTTTCCTACGGACTGACTCAAATGTCCAGCTGACACGGGTATTTCTATCCCGTTGGAAATCTTAATTTTTAATCCCAGGTAAATCAGGATCCTGAATTATCCTCGAGGTGTCAATTTAGAGGGTCTCAATCAGTCTCCAGAGCTAAAACCCCTCAAGCCGAGGGTCAGGCTGTGATTGGGGGTACCCGTACCTTCCTTTTTACACATGTGCTTCATCGGAAAAGAACAGTGGCTTGCTGGTTATCTGGAAAGGCGGAGGTGAATTCAGTAAGTCTGCATACCAGATACGCATCCTTACACTTGAAGCGAGATTCCTTTTTAGTTCCAGAGAAGGCTGAATTGACAGCGTTCGACCGCAGGGACAAAAGCTGTCACTGTGTGGCGCCTGAAGAAGTCTGCTTCTCCTTACATCATCTTAGCTCTTTTTCTCACTGAAAGCAATCACCCGAAAATAACTAAAGATCACTACGGTGCAATAAAAACAGCAGAGGGGTCTGACCACGTGTAAACATCGCCAGTGTCACGTGCTGTCCGCTACGACAAAACCGGCCCCACGCGTGGCCGAACTCCGCGGATTATCCCACAGGAACCGCTACTGGAGGGAGACCTGGCGCCCACACAGACGCGAGCGTCGCCCGAGGTCCCAGCGGGAGACACTTACGCGCACACACGCCGGTCTCGAAGCGAGGCCTGTCGGCTGAGTAGTCACAGTAGAGCCCTTTGTGGGGGTCACAGAGGTCGGCTTCATTGCAGATGTCCCCCGGTTGTTTGGCACAGATCTTACAGCACCCGCAGCCGTCCGTCAGCAGGCTCACTCCCGGAGGGCAGCTGGGCGGCGCACGGGGGCATTCACAGGGCCAGTGACAGAACTGCCTGCGGGGTTGCACTTCCGGTTCTCCTCCCGGCCTGGCTTCCGGCGCCACCGCCAATGGCGCGCCGCCCTGCGCCATGCAGCAGACCTGGGGGGGGGGGTAACACAGGAGCCGTTAGATTCCTCACACAGCGTTGAGAGAGTTCTAGAACTAGAAGCCTTCTTCTAAACGGGTAGGATACTAGGATACTGGGTGGTGAGCTGTGAGACTATCTATCTGACCCGGCCCTCGTTCCTTGAACTTTTCTCCCCTGAGCTTCCAGCACATCACTTCCTCCTCCCTCCTCACCGCTGGCTCCTTCTCCGGGTGCTTTGCTGGGTTCCTCGCACCCTCTTCATCCCTAATTGGAGCCCTCTGTGGTGGAGGCCTCTCAAGGCTCTCCCCTGGCTCTGTCTCCCGCCACACCTCCCTTCCGGACTCAGCCACAACCTGCCAGACCTCCCCGTGGAGATGCGGTAGGCTTAGCAAGCTCAGCGGGACCGAAGCAAACTCCAGAGTTTCGCTCCCGATCTTCTCCTCCGTGCACACCCTCGCTTGAGCACGCGCCAGTTTCATTTTTTCAGAATACCTTGGGGTCGGGTCCCTCTTGACTTCGCCTCTCACATTCCACGTCCCATCCCTTCAGTAAATCCTGTTGGTGACATTTTTAAAATGTACCCACTCTAATCGTTTCTGAACACCCCCACTGCTGTCCTAGCGATCCAAGCCACAGTTATTCCTCACTTTAGATGATTATAATAGTCTCCTAAATGTTCTCCTCCCTTCCCTCTTTGTCCTCGATATCCTCCACTTGGCAGAATGGTTAAAATAAAATAAGCTACAGTGCCTATACCTAACAGTACCGTGTTATATACTTAAATTTTGCTAAGAGACTAGATCTTATGTTAAATGTTCTTAGCACACACAAAGAACAATAAAGGGGACGGGAGGAAACTTTGGGGGGCGATGGATATGTTTATGGCTTTGAGAGTGGTGATAGTTTTATGAGTATGTACTTATCCCAGAGCTTATCAAATGGCATACAATAAATATGTATATCCTTTTACAATCATAGTTTAATTCATGTCACTCCTCGCTCAGAAGAGGTGGCTTCCTCATGGCTTCCCATTTCAATGCAAAAGCCAAACTACCAGGCTCGGTCAGTTAAGTATCTGCCTTCAACTCTTGTTATGATCCCAGGGTCCTGGGATCGAGTCCTGCATTGTGTTCCCTCTCCCTCTGCCCCACTGCCTGCTCAT
This sequence comes from Martes martes, assembly GCF_963455335.1. Classification (NCBI taxonomy): domain Eukaryota; kingdom Metazoa; phylum Chordata; class Mammalia; order Carnivora; family Mustelidae; genus Martes; species Martes martes. The sequence goes on from NC_137893.1 coordinate 20,561,302, forward strand.
GCTTTCTCTCTCTCTCTCAAATAAATAAATCTTAAAAAAAAAAAAAAAGACAAACTACCCTCTAAGGCCCTGCAACATTGGGTCCCCACCTCCTACCTTCCTTTGCCCGCTGTCACTCACCCACTGGCTTGCTCCGTTCCACCCCACACCCACGTCATTCTTTGAACACTCCAAGCCTGCTCCTCCCCAGGTACCTTCATCTCTCACTCTTCCACCTGCTTGGGTCTGTGCTCACATTTATCAGCAACCAACCTTTATAAAACACCACGCTGCCCGGCCTTTACCCATAGACCTTCTTACCACCTATCTTATTCCTGTATGTTCTGTATGTTTATTTTCTGAAGCATGCATCAAGAATGTGAGCTTTTTGAGGGGTAAGCTCTTTGCTGCTGTCTGTGTTATCGCCTGTAATAAAATGTATTGAATGAAAGAACATAGGACCTCCTGTATGCCAGGTGCCTTATATGATTACATCACTGATCCCTCATAAGGACAGCAGGGATCAGTTATTATCCACCTAGGATGGGCATAGTAATTCTCCCTTCAAAGATATCTGTGTTCCATTCCCTGGCATCTATTAACATGTTACCTTACATAGCAAAGGGGATTTTGCAGAAGTAGTTAAAAATCTTCAGATGAGATTATCCTGAATTAACCAGGTAGGCCCAATGTAACCACAAGCATCCTTAAAAGGGAGACAGGCAGGGGGCGCCTGGGCAGCCCCGTCATTTAAGCATCTGATTTTTTTTTTTTAATTCAAGAAATTAACATATAGTGTATTATTAGTTTCAGAGGTAGAGTTCACTGATTCATAAGTTGTATATAACACCCAGTGCTCATTACATCATGTGCCCTCCTTAATGCCCATCACCCAGTTACCCCATCCCCTCCCACAACCCTCAGTTTGTTTCTATGATTTAGAGTCTCTTATGGTTTGTCTCCCTCTCTGATTTTGTCTTGTTTTATTTTTTCCCTCCCTTTTCCCATCCTCCTTTGTTTTGTTTCTTAAATCCCATATGTGAGTGAAGTCATTTAATTGTCATTCTCTGATTGACTTATTTCACTTAGCGTAACACTCTCTAGCTCCATCCATGTCATTGCAAATGGCAAGATTTCATTTTTTTGATGGCTGAGTAATATTCCATTGTATATATGGACGACATCTTCTTTATCCACTCATCTGTCGAGGTACATCTGGGCTCTTTCCATAGTTTGGCTATTGTGGACATTGCTGCTATAAATACATTGTGGTGTACGTGCTCCTTCAGATCACTATATTTGTGTCTTTAGGATAAATACCTAGTAGTGCGATTGCTGGGTCATAGGGTAGCTCTCTTTTTAACTTTTTGAGGAACCTCCATGCTGTTTTCCAGAGCAGTTGCACCAGCTTGCATTCCCACCAACAGTGTAAGAGGTTTCCCCTTTCTCCACATCCTTGCCAATATCTGTCGTTTCCTGACTTATTAATTTTAGCCATTCTGACTGGGGTGATGTGGTATCTCGCTGTGGTTTTGATTTGTATTTCCCTGATACTGAGTGATATTGAGCATTTTTTCAAGCATCCAACTCTTGATTTCTGCTCGGGTCATGATCCTCCCTCCACCCCATCCTACTCTTGCGTTCTCTCTCTCTCTCTCTCTCTCTCATTCTCTCAAAAAAGAAAAAAAAAGAGAGAGAGGCAGGAATGCCAGAGAAGATAGGATGATAGAAACAGAGACAGGAGTGACATCACAGCTGAAAAGTAGTCGTGAGCCAGGAGTGAAGGCACCTTTAAAAGCTGCAAAAGGCAAAGTACAGATTCTCCTCTAGACCCTCCAGAAGGAACACAGACCTGCCAATACTTGATTTAGCCCCCTAAGACCCACTTTCAGACTACTGATGTCCAGAACTATAAGATAATAAATATGTGTTGTTTTCCCCCACTGAGTTTGTGGTGGTTGGTTACAGTAGCCATAAGAAACTATACATCCCATTCTATAAATGAGGCCATTGAAACTCAGATTATGTAACCTGTCCTAGATCATATACATCAAGTGGTAGGAAAAGGATTTAAACAAGGCAGACAGATTTCAGAGCCTGAGCTCTCAACCCTTACCTTCCTTCCTTCCCTAGTCCAGGCCCTGCCACAAACCAGCTTTGATCCTGAACAAGCCACCTAATCTCTGCATCTGTCTCCCCTCTCCAGCCTAGACCTCTCTCCCTAAGCTTGCAACTCTCAAGTTTCCACTGGGTAGATCCACTTTGATGCCGGTGAGCATCTCATTTTCTCCCTCCCCCCAACAGAACACTCCTCAACTAGTAGTCCCCATTTTAGTGAATGGTGATGCCAGCCACTGGGTTCCCCAAGCCAGGAAGCTGAAAACCAACCTCACCTGCTCCTCTCCTTCATCCCTGACACCCGAAAATCACTGGCTTACAGGAAAGTCCAAACTCCTAAGCATAGCATTCAGGGCCCTCCTCATCTCTTGCCTGCCTCAGGTTCTAGCAAGTTCAAGGGTCTGCAGTTCCCTGCATATCCGATGCTGTTCCTTTCACCTTGAACATACTTCCCCTACTCCCACTCCTTCACCTGGTTCTGTTTAGGCATCATCTTTTCCATAAAACTTTTTACAACCTCTCCTGCCTCCTTTTTACATGTCCTCGTAATGAAATTATCTGTGTAAGAGCCTTGTCTTCTCCACGGGCTGACAGTTACCCAGCCAGAACTTGGAGCTCATTTGTGGGTACACTATTGGCACCTAGTACAGTGCCTGGCAAGTGAGTTATATAATTAACTCTCAATTTTTATTTGATAGACTGGAGGCCCTTGCACTGATCCAGAGGTCTAAACCTCCTTCCAACTCAAAAATCCTACCTTTAAAAACATCAGTTTGCAATCCCACCATCCGCCCTCAGCCCTTTGCATTATCACTGGTAAAAACCCCGAAGAGAAACACTTTCAGCTACAATTCAAGTGGAAGATACAATGTGAGGTTGGAGTTTGAGGAAACAGTGCTGAGAGTCTGGAGAAGGAAGAGGGGGATGGAAATACAAGAGTGGAGAAGGGAGTAGAAATAGTGTCTACTTCTCAGTTTTTCCAGATTCAGCCATGGTTAGCAGGGCCTCCCTGCAAAGTTGAGTGGCTGCTCAGCTAGGCTTGTGTTCATGGAGTCTCTAGGCTGCCCCTTGTCCCCTTCTCTGAGGCATTCTCTTAATCTCTTCTGCTCCCCTGGCTTTCATGATACCAGACCATCCCAATTCTGCCCTTATTCTCAACATATGCTCTCAATCTCTTTTGCACATTCCTCTTTCCCCAAATATTTCTTACATTTAGACTAATTGGTGTTTTCTGACCTCAATGTATTGCTTTTCTCACTCTGCCCACTGTCTCTTAGCAATCTTGTCCACCCCCCCCTTGCCTTCAATTTCCATCTCATGCAAGCTTCAAAACTAAATTTCCATCCAGGATTTTTCCACTGAGCTCTCGAGCCATATGGCTGGCTACCAACAGACGTTGTCACTAGAATGTCCCATGGGAAAAACCCATTTCCCCCAAACTCATCATCTCTCACAAACCTCTGCCTTTTAGACAGCTTCTCCAAAGTTTGGCGTTAGGAAGCCAGGAGTCATCCAGGTCATTTTCCTCTTCCTCACTTACCATAGACATTCAGTGACTGATGCTTGGTGTCCTCATATCCTGAGAACTAGTCACTCTTTCGCCATCGAGACTGCTACTGAGGATGACAGCAGTACACTCTTTTTTTTTTTTTTTAATATTTTACTTATTTGACAGAGAGAGGGATCACAAGTAGGCAGGGCAGCACACAGAGAGAGAGCGAGGGGGAAGCAGGCTCCCTGCTGAGCAGAGATCCCGATGTGGGGCTCGATCCCAGGAGTCTGGGATCATGACCCGAGCCGAAGGCAGAGGCCTAACCCACTGAGCCACCCAGGCGCTCCGACAGCAGTACATTCTTAACTGGTTTTGCTTCCTCAAGAATGACTTCCCAAATGAATCTACCACATGCTTCTGGTGAGATCTCTTTAAAAAACATATCTGATTCTACTGCTCCTCTCCTTAAAGCCCATGAGTGGTCCCCTACTGGGTACACTATGTGGTCGGAAATTATAAGCATGCTGTCCAAAGCCTGTGATGGTTTGTGCCTTCCTCCCCAGCCTTCACTCTCAATTCACTCTCCTTTGCATCTTGCTACTTGCTAGACCCACCAGGTCCGTTTCCTCCCCCGTGTTTTTCCTCATATTGCTTCCTCTTAAGGAGAAGCCTACTCTCAAAACTGCCCACCTGGGGACACATGTTTTTCTTTCCAGTCTTGAAATGTTTCTATATATTCTCTGAGGCCACAAGGTAACATTGCAGAAAACCAAAGGTAAAGAGAAAGTTTTGAAAACAGTGAGAAAAGACCCTGAGATCATAACCTAAGCCAAAACCAAGAGTCGGAATCTTAGCCAACTGCACCACCCAGGCACCCCTCAAATTTGCCATGATCTTAAAGCTACTTTTAAAAAAAAATTAACTCTTTTTTTATTTATTATTTATTTATTTATTTATTTATTTTGTCAGAGAGAGTGAGCACAGGCAGACAGAGAGGCAGGCAGAGGCAGAGGGAGAAGCAGGCTCCCTGCTGAGCAAGGAGTCCGATGTGGGACTCGATCCCAGGACCCTGGGATCATGACCTGAGCCGAAGGCAGCCGCTTAACCAACTGAGCCACCCAGGTGCCCCAAAATTAACTCTTTTTTTAAAAAGGAGGAGGAGAGAACAAGACCCAGTGCTAAAAGGGGGATGCGGGTGGGGGGCTGTCAACCTGGAATTCTATCTCCAGTGAAACTCTCTTTCAAAAGTGAAAGTGAAATTAAAGGCATTTCCAGTCAAACAAAAACTGAGAAAATTGTTGCTAGCATACCTGCTTCACAAGAAAGGTGAAAGGAAGATCTATCTCAAGGAAAACTGTAATAGATAGTAATTCAGAAATACAAAAATGAAGAGTCCCAGAAATGGCTAATAGTGGGAAAATTAAAAGTTACATTTTTTTTTCAGACATTTTGACTGTTTTCAAAATCAAAATCTCAAAACAACAAGAATCAGTAGACTCCTTTGGTGGAATGGAAAAGAAATGGAACAGAATTCTTTTGGTACACCCAAACAGGCTCTTTTGGTGTAACAGAAAGAAAGGGTTTTGACACCAGAGCTGAGCTTTGGTATAGTCCTCTCTATATATAAAGTGATCTTAGAGGACTTTTTATCATTTATTTGATCTTTGAGCCTCAATTCTCCTCTGTAAAATGGGATTAATAACATCCACCTTATACGGTTATTTTGAGGATTAAGATAATAACTAAAGTACCTAACACAGTGTTTGGCACGTGGCAGATGTTCAACAAATGGTAGGTATTCTTCCTTAAAAATTCATCATGGCAAAAGTAAGCAAAATAATACTTTCTCGTTTCTGCATTTTAACACCTTTTTATGGTTGTTTTTTTTTTTAATTTTGGACACATCTCTCTATAATGAAATATTTACCGTGTAGGAATACCTTGTAGGCTCTCCATTCACAACAATGATAGGATTTTTCTCAAGAAGGGTGGAGTGGGAGATAGGCTGCCCCATCTCACTTCTGCTGGGGAAATGCACGCTCCACCTAACACTGGAAATAAACTGTACCACCCGCATTCTTGTTAGGATTCTTTTATAATCTTAGATCTCTCCGTATAAAATATAACAAATTTCAACCTCTTATTTCCCAAAATACAATTTACTGCCCTAATCAACTATTAACTCAAAGACACGTCCCACGGTTTCCAAATCACCAGGAGGTTTCAAAAGCTCTATCCTCTGTGCAAGCAATAACCTCTGCCGTGTACATAAATCCATAAATAAGTCACCCTGTTTTCATCTTCTTGGTAAAAAAATACTAAGGCAATGAATTGCTCCTATTAAATTAACCTTCCCTTTGGTCTGTGGCTTAAACTATTTCAAAGTCTTCATGGACTGGTTTCCTTTCATGAAAAGTGAGAAACACATGAGTTGGGAAAAGACGAAGTAACAGAATGTTTGAAAAATAGAAATGTGTTTCCAAAGTGCTCCTCTCCAACAAGGACAGGCTTAATTGAAGAAAGTTGTCAGGATCATTTTTTCCAGTGGCTCTCTGCACGTTCTGCACACAGCCCTGGAAAGCTGAGCCCCAGCCTGGGGCCCAAATGAAGAGGCACCATTCACCCCACCGCCCCCAGGTGGGGCTGCCTTCTCCCAGATCCGTGGTGTGTGTCCTACTCCACTCAAAATGCACATTTATTCAAGTTTGGGAGCTGTTCAGATGTATCGAAAGTGGGATTTAGTGCCATTGCCTGAGAGGGAGAAATGTTTTCCACTTCTTTCCTGAAGCTAATAAACTAAAACCCAACTTTCCTTGGAGAGGAAAATGGCTCCCCATCTGGCATGAAGTCTTTCCCCAAGAAATTTATCCTGCACCCCCTCCCTCTCCCTCGATTCCTCCATCTTCTTCTTTTTTCATTTCTGACCTGAAGAAATAGGAACCTCCCAAGGGAAAGCAGAAGGAGAGGGAGCTTACCTGCACCAGAGCAGCGCCCAGCAGCGTGGAAAGGAGGAGCCCCGGCATGTTCCCCAGGAGCCGGCAGCACCGGGACATAGGAGGCAGCTCAGGCCCCGCACAAAGGGCCCCTGTGTCTCCTCAGCAGGACACACACACGCCTCCACCTCCCAGGCCACTGACTTTGGGCTCACACTCTCAGCCTCTGCTTTGGCTCTCAGGGATCTGCTTTAATACCCTGTTTTCTTTCCTGCGACTCGCCTCATATTTACCTTCACCGGGGCGTGGACTGTGTCATGAGGCTGTGAGCACTCTCCTCCGGGACTAAGGAGGATAGATCAGGTGGTGACTTTTCTTTGAGCAACTGCTCTGCCAGTTCCCAGAGATTGGAGTCTGCCCTTCGGTAAAAAATGGTGCAGCTGGCCTCATTCGCCTTCCTCACCTGACTCAGCCTCCCCACTCAAGGCTGGCCCTGCCCCAGGCCCTCCCAGCCCCACAGCACAGAATCCCGGCCTGCTCTCTGTCCCCAGCTCCAAAGTCTGGGGTTCTCCCTCCACAGCAATAACGGGGTTCCAAAGCCCTTCCTTGACTCCCCCCATCTCCGGATTCTCCCTCGGATGCCCCCACAGTGCCCTGCACTTACCTCCCTCACGTCACATCTCTCACACCAGCTGGCTCATGACTGGAAGAAATGGAGGCGGAACGGGGTGGATGCCCGGAGTATCTGGCCTGAGAGAAGTTCTCTCTGCGGCCACAGTCCCACCACAGCTGAAGGAAAGTTCACCCCAGTCTCTCTGAGCTAAGAAAATACAAGTGCTAGTGGCGGCCATTTAACAAATTAAGATTAGGGGAAGAAAACAATTTATTACAGGTCTGTACCCCTCCTCCTAAATCTCACCTGTCTGGCGTGTGTGGCCATAAGCCCATCTCCTCCGGGGTTCGCGTATGTGTGTGTGTGACCTTCCTTCTTCCCACTTTCTCAGCCTTGGTCTTTGCTTGTGCATCTTGACATGCATCTGCACTGGGGCTTTGTCTCCTTGTGGATCCTGTGTCTGGTCGACCTTCCTGCCCCCATCTTAGAGGCTATTTCTATTCTCTTTGCCCCTTTATGCATCCCATCTCTGACTGTTACCTCACCTCTCCTGGGTTTCGTTGGAGCAGTCCCAGCTATATGAAGACACGGTAAGTAAAGCCTAGTGCCAAGGGTCTGGGGAAAATCTAGGCTCTCTGCCAACAACGGGGAATCCAAGCTCCTCGGAGAGCCAGGGATTCCATAAGGTGCAAACAAACTCTATGCCGATTACTAAGTAGTCAATTAAACCATAATTATAATCACACCAAAACACCAAGGAATACCCAGTGCGGTGGTGAGGCCAATTTTTACCCCTTCCTCCCTAAGAAATAGGACAAAACCTCAGAACCACCCAGTGAAGGAAAACGTATTTGTCCTGGTCCGCTCTAATCTATTTCTTTTTTTTTTTTTTAATATTTTATTTATTTGTCTCAGAGAGAGAGAGAGAGAGCACAGGCAGGCAGAGGCAGAAGCAGGCTCCTTGTCGAGAAAGGAACCCTATGTGGGACTCGATCCCAGGACACTAGGATCATGACCTGAGCTGAAGGCAGCCACTTAACTGACTGAACCACCCAGGCATCCCTAACCTATTTCTTAACCTTTCTGGCGTAACACTGTTTGATCTTTGGGTTCCCAACCTCAGGGACTCATGTTGCACACTGGCCATCAGGACAGATAGTTTCTCATCTCCTGGCTCGTCCATCCAAAGCAGAGGAACCCCAGCCGAGGACTAGAGTACTGGTCAACTCCATCCCTCCCCCCCCCACCCCCCCCCCGGTTCTGAATGTGATGCTGCCTGTATCTGTGGAGCCTTTGAACTTAGGAGATTCACGCTTCTCCCATTCACTCTCTGTGAAATGCTGGTGGAAGCCACCATTTTTCCGGAAGTTCTTCGCTCTGTCTGTAATGTCTCTGCACCGGGGAGGGGAAGGTGTCATACGCAGCATCCTTGCCTCTTGGGAGGAAAGGAACATCTTGGTTGAGCACTAACTCGTGAGCCCCCTCCCCCACCGAAGTATACAGAATTGATTGGCTCTAGGTTACTTACTGTCACACATGTTTACACGTCTCCAGCCCCAGGCACACCCCTAGTTAACTATTTCACGCCCACTACGGATGGACTACATGAATACGATATTTTTAGAGCTGGGGCTGCCATCTTTGACTTCCGACAACGAGAGGTATCACAGGGTACATCCTGTTCCAAGCACTTTCCTTTAGTATCTCATTTAACAAGATGCTCCTCTAGTTAGGAGACCATTGCACCCGTGCTCAGCTCATGATGTGCATTCAAATACACATGGCATTGAACATAGTTAATATATGCATCATGTTTTATGATTTACAAGGAAGTTTCACATTATTATCTTTATTAATTTCACAGCTCAGTGAGGTAGGCAAAAGCAGTATTAACTATCCTCATTCAACACATTAAAAACTTGGACTTAAGTGATTGTACTTGGTCAATAAAACACACTTAATCCCTGCCCTCTAGAGCTTCATAGAATCTACTGGGAGAGAAGTCACTAACCAAACACACAGAGTATCCATCACTAAAAATTGAAAAAAGGCTAATAATGAAGAGCAAGAAAGTCTAAGACAGAATGACAGGGAGAAGCTAATGGAGCTCAGGGGGCAGACAGGACACCTCTGAGGAAATGGCACTTAACCAGTGGAGAGCGGAAGCCAGCTGGAGAGTGGGGGAAGACTGCTGCCCCCGTGCTCTTTCCACTAGCGAAATGCACACCTTTGATGGTGACGAGCTCCATCTGCCAGGGGCACAGCCCGCTGCCCTTCCCGTAAGGTGCCTGAAATCCTGCCATTGGGCACATCTTCACGGCTAGAATATTCCCTTCTCCTGGGAGGATCAACCACCTAGACAGGCAAAGGTCCAAACCCACACCTTCTTTTCTCCTCTTTACGGGCTGTGGGAGGGAGACCTTGCTGGTGGAGAACACACTGAGAGTGTGCTTTGAGGGAGGGCCTGCATTGGCATCAGTGGAACTAGGGATGTACAGCCAACCGCTAACCATGCGTGCTCAGGGGGCTTTCCAGTGTGCCCAGTGCTGTGTAAATACTGACCAGGCAGTTCCCCAAGGCCACCCTGCAGACTGGGTGCATCTTCACTTATGAGGAAACCACAAGACAGGGCCACAGAGGAAGCACAAAGCACAACAGAGATTCCAGACATTTACTCCCTCCGCTCAGCGACCTCTCTGCCTGGCCTGTACGTTCCATGATAATCTGTACCAGGACGGTTTATTGAAATATTACTTTACATTGACTTCTCAACATTTTTCTTCTTCCTGCTCCTCCCTCTAACCTCAAGAAGTTAGTGAGGACTTTTATATTTCTCTCTGATCCATCTTCCAAGCAGAAAATAGAAGCCACTGGAACGCTTTATCTTTTCTTCTTTTTTTTTTTTTTTTTGAAGATTTTATTTATTTAACAGAGTGAGAGCACAAGCAGGGGGAGTGGCAGAGGGAGAGGGAGAAGCAGACTCCCTAGCGGGACTGGAGGCACAGGGAGAGGGCGGGCACTCAATGCAGGGCTGGATGCGGCTCGATCCTAGCACCCTGGGATCATGACCTTCGCTAAAGGCAGGTGCTTAACCGACTGAGGCTCTCAGGCACACCTTTGTCTTGTCTTTTGGGGATGCTCGATCTCACTGAAGAAAGGAGGCTGAGAGAGGAGAGAGGGGAGAGAACATGAGGCCGCTGAGAAACAAAGGAAGCGAGTGAAGCCCATGGGCTGACGAGGTCTGGATCCTTGGACCATCCAATGACAGCATCAAAGCCCAGAGGGACTTGGTGTTCCCCGGGGTTTTCTGGAGACTCAGCCAAGGTCAGGGCTCCACATAGGTAAGCTCCCTGCAGACTTCTGGGCACGTGCAAAGCCTCTATTACCCTCACAGGCAAGGAGCGTCAGAGTGTGGGCGGAAAACTCAGAAAGCAAAGTCCAAAAGCCTGGCCTCTTTTCTGACCCCCAGCTCAGCCTCCTGGTGGTGGTGGTGGTGGTGTTGGTGGTGTCCGGCCTGGTGTCAGAGGCGGGGAGGAACGCACTGATGAGAGCTTAGAACAAATTTCTCTGCAGATGGAGATGGGAGAGGTGTTCAGAGCCATGTTTAATTGTAATTTTAATTAAAGTTTAAACAGCTAATTAAATTCAATAAATTTTTAATTTTAATTTGAAGAAAACGGCCAGTTCCTACACTCCACTGCTTGATTTGCAGAGTCACTCATACCTGCTACAAATACTCAAAGTCTCACAGAATTGCTTTTCTCCTTAGGCGTGTTCTCTTTCCTGAAGATTCACAGGCTCCAGCACCAAAACCAAAGCCAGGACCTCTGTAGGACCTCCCCTGGCTCTCTGCTCTCTCCTGGCAGGGCCAGCAGCTAGATCTCTAGTAATTCAGGGAGTTTTCCAGCCAGGTTGACAATGCAGGCGAAACGGCGCGGAAGGACACACATGTGACAGGTGTTCAATAAAAACTTGTTGGTTATATAAAGGACTTCTTTTAAAAATCACACTCTACCAAGTCTAAACAGGACTATCCTTTTGCATGCATTTATCCACTGTGTTTTTAATGTTTTTTTTCTATTATTAATTATTGCACTTCTCACCTTTTTCCTGTATGTCCTCACCTTAACCGCCACTCAATCTTTTTGCAAAGTTCTTGCCTCAAGGTCCCACCTTGATTTTTGTGCTAGGACCTGAGAGAGCAGGTGCATTCTCTCTGCTACCTCCGCTCACCCTCGTGAGCCGGGTCTACCAACACCTGCGAGTTCTCCCAGGGGCTGCCCCCTGCGAAAGCGCAGCCGATGGCTCCTCCCATCCGCTCTTCGTGAACCAGATCCAAGACCGAGCAGCCCCTGACAACCACAAAAGCCCCAGGCCCTGCAGTCTGCGTGGGCCTCGCAGCAGGTCTTTTTGAAAAGCAGCAGGTGCCCTCGCCTCGTTCCCAGAGCATCAAAAAGTCAGGCTGTGGTCCAGGGAACACAAGGCCAAATACCCCAGAGGGATGTAATGCACTTTATCTCTTGGCCCTGTTAGTCTGGTTTGCGGGGTGGGGGAGTGGGGGTGGGGAGGGGGGCGCCCTGCGTGGGAAAGAGAGCGGAGTTAATGGAGAGGCACGCACTGAGCACGCCAGCCACCAGCCACTGGAGAAGTAGGAAGGGAGAGAGAGGGGAGGGACGCGGGTTACTTTCTGCAGTTCCGAATGTGAGTGGAGCTCATCTTTCAGACAAGGAGCAGCATGCATAATGCGGTGTGTCATTCCTCAGCTGAAAAATGCCTCTGTGTGTGCGCTGTAATCCAATTAGGAGGGCAAGCCCCTTGGCAGGTTGATGGGCAGGCTGGACTTGGAGCCGGAAGACCCCAGTTCTCATCCAAGCTCTGCTACTTAGGAGCTCCCTGACCTCAGACAGTGTTCCCCCAGCCCCACCTTCGGCCTTCTTAGCCCCTCCCATCCCCTTCCACGTTGCTGCCAGATTTACCTCCTTAAACACAAACGTGACCAGGTTACACTTCTACTCAAAACCTTTCTTTGGGGGTGCCTGGCTGGCTCAGTCGGTGTGGCATGGGACTCTTGATCTCAGGGTTTAGGCCCTGCAATGGGCGTGGAGGTTACTTAAAAATGAAATATTTAAAAGCAACAACAACAACAACCCCTTTCTTTCACTCCCCATGCATACAGGTTGAAGTCCAGCTCCTGGGTAACACGGTAGGGGCCCTCTGTGACGGGCAAGTTCTCAAAGGGACTCTCCCCTCCTCACCCCTGTGCTCCAGCAGCATGGAACTGTTGCGCTGTGGGGCCCCCCCAGCCTCCTGCCTTCGCTTGTCCTACCAGATCCATATGGATTTCCCCTCCTAGGCTATGTCAGGTGACACTGGAGACTGATGAGACTCAGCGGCATAGCCCTGGTACTCACAAGCTGACCGGCAGATGCTTGGTAATTGTTATTTAGTTTACGCGATTGGCACTTGGCATTTTTAGCCTTAAATTGGTTCATCTTACAAGCAAATGAATAAGCACCACACTTATTTTTCCTTTGCCTTTCACAATTAGACCCACTGGGGCGCCTGGGTGGCTCAGTCGGGAGGCGGCTGCCTTTGGCTCAGGTCATCATCCCAGGGTCCTAGGATTGAGCCCCACACCGGGCGGCCTGCTCACCGGAGAGCCTGCTTTTTCCCTCTCCTGCTCCCTCTCGCTTGTGTCCTGCTTTCCCTGCTTGTGTACCCTCTCTCACCGTGTCTCTCTGTCAAATAAATAAATAATCTTTAAGAAATAAAATAAGATAATAAAATTAGGCCCACTCTTGCAGGCTAAGTGCGGCTCCATGCATGGTCTAGAGAGGGCAGCTTCTGCCTCTCCGGGGCCAGCCTGCGATGAGCACGGACGGCCTCTAGGTGGCGCAGCGGGCTAACGTAGCAGCCTCCCGCGCGCACTGCGGGCGCCGGTGATAAAGAAGGCGCGGCTCTGCCGCAGAGCCCTGCATTATTGATGGTGACGCTGCCGCAGAGGTGGGAGGAGCCCGCCGCCATCTCGCCAGGGCTGCGGCATCGCCGACTTCCCTTCGAGAAGCTCTTCCTTCCTGCAGAAAGTCCTGTGTTGTGTGAGGAGGGAGCTCTCGAGTGCACACGTTATTGTTTCCATTCACAGGAAGATAGGACTTTTCTTTGGTCAAAATCATTTCTATTTCGCATTGTCATTGTGCGTAGCGGCACCAAAGAACACAGCTGTACCTTGTGAAAGCCACTGCTTCTGAAATCAATATCTAAAGTATTATCGAGTGTAATTAAAAGGCAATAAAATTACGTGGGAGTGGGGTGAGGGGGTTCATCATTCAGTTACAAAACGTCTTTATATAAAGAGATGAAACTACTTTCGATGTAAAACAATAGCATTATGCTGATGTAACCACGACTACGTTGTCAGCCGGCATTTTAACCGGAAACCTGCACTTCTATATGAAAATAGATGCTCCAGAACTAGACAGTGGGTGGGGCTTCCACGCAATCCATGGGCGGCATCCCTCCCTTCTGACCAGTAGAGGGCGGTAATGCATTCGCACAAAAAAGGGGATCACACACCCAAATGACACATATATACAGCAAACACTGTGTTCCAACAGGAATCTTAAAATGTGTATTCACTCACCAATCCTTTTGTTTGGCCAACGCCTGCCTTTGAATATGGATTTGCTGGTAAGAGTGCTGTCTTGTCCCCTTTCTTTGTGAACCACACACATAATGGATCCTCTATGTTCTATCATTTGGGTTACCTTAGCGAAATGAGAGTCCAAAGACAGTTCAAAGCATCTTGATTCAAGAATCCTTCTAGATACTGTACTGAGAGGCATCAAATATAATTCAACAACACTTTTTAAACAACTTCCCTTCACTGAATCTTTCCAGAGCAGTAGTTTAATTTTCACCGGTAACACATTCCTCTCTTGAGGTACTCTTGTATTACAGGCTTTAATAATACATAGTCATAGTGTGTAATTATTGGAATACAGTCAAATGGTTAGGAAAGAAGCAAACACACACAGCGAACCTACAAAAGAGCATCCTCCTATCACAGCAGACTCTAGCCCTCCGTGGGCTACAGGCAGTAGTAGTGTCTTAGCTCAGGCTGCTATCACAGAATACCAAGTTGAATGGCTACTAAGCCACAGAAGTTTTTTTGTCACAGTTGTGGAGGCTGGGAGCCCCCAGTTTGGGGTGGCAACATGGTTGTGTTCGGTGAGGACACTTTCCTGGTTCATAGACGGCTGCCTTCTCACTGCGTACTCGCATGGTGGAGGGGAGCACTCTCTGGGGTCTCTTTTATCAAGGAAGTCATCCTATTCATGAGGACTCATGACCTAATAACTTCCCAAAGACCCACTTCCTATACCCTCGCATTGGGGGTTAGGATTTCAACATATGAATTTCGAAGGGATACAAACATTGGCTCCATTACCATCAGTTTGTTTCACAAAGGAAATGGGGAGTTAGTTAATCTGGCCAATCAGTTACATGGAGGTCAGTTATGAGAGCTTCCACTTAAACTCAGAAAAATAATAATCATTTTGCCAAAGACCAATAAATATACATACCAACCTATCACTTAGCCAAATCCACATGTAATATGATTGCATCAATTGCTAAATCACATGCTATCCTAACTTAAGATCTGGCAGAACAAGACTGAGCTCACTCTTAGCCCCGGCGAGGTTGTCAGTGGATGAAACTCAGCCACAAAACACTGAGACTCATGTCAGTATTTCAGAGTATGGAAAGCAACTCTCCAGTCCTGGCTGCTGGTTGCTAGAAAGCCATCTGGGTCCTGTGTCAGTCGCACATACACTGCCCTTACCGGACCCTCGGATTTTATGTCCAAACTCAGTAGATGCAGCTACAGCAAGCAAGAGTTTTAGTTCTGAAATTCAGGTGCACGATCAATAGCATATATTTTCAACCTCCTGTAACTCAAGTCGAGTATGACTCCAAGTCCCCTTTCCACAGAGATGATGGGCAACTGAATCATAATCATTATCAGGTGCCCACTCTGTCCTGATTTTTGTGAGGGTACTTCTTGCAACCCACAGGCCACACTGTTCCAGCCCCTGTGTTCCTTCGGATCTGGAGTCCACTGTTACTGTCCTACTCTCAGGGTATGAGAATCATCAGTGACCTGGAAGGTCCTGCATCTGGGGTCCACTCTCTCTGGCTCGGGTCATCCCTAGGGATGTCCTTCCTACCATCTCCACAGCACACGGTCAAGGAGTGGAGAGGAGCCCCCACTCTCACAAGACCTCTGACTCATCTTGGAGGGGTGTCTCTCCCTCAATGGCCAGTTGCCTCCAAAGCCATGCCTCTTTCCCTTCCCACTTTAGGGCAGTATTTACTATAAAGAGTACCAGCTGTAAACCTTTTCAGACAGGATCTAAAGGAACCAATAGGTGGTAGAAATAGAGTTTGTGGATGGGCACTGATTGGAAATAAATTTTGTTCTAATGGGGACAAAGTAATGTTAAAGATTGAGAGCCGTTTCAACCAAGAATAATTTATCTTTTCTGGACAGTTCTAAAAAGAGGATGGAAACTTCCTCAGCACACAGAACATGGGGACTCTATTGTTGGGCTCTTGAAGAATTTCCACGTCTAAACATTTCATTTTGTTAACCAGAATTTCCAGCTCGTACATTCCTTCAGTCCCAACTGTAATTAAGCAAGTGCATTAAATTTTCAGTATCAGCAACAAATATCCCTCCAGCCCAAGAACTTTCTATCACGGTTGCACACCTTTTCTACTAAAGAAAAGAAATAACTCAAGTTTATGTGACACAAATGTCAGCTCTGAGAAAATGAATATGGAAGCAAACCAGGAATTAATCAAGGGGAAGCATAGCAGTGGGAAAGAGAACTGGAACTCACAGCTCCTGGGAACTGGGGTGGGGGTGCTCACCTCAGGTTAGCAAGCGCCTTTCATTAGGGAGCTCATTATTTCAAAAGACCATCCATGCCATTGTTGGAAACCTCTGCAGCAACACTGTCCACTAGAACGTTCTTCAATAAGGGAATATTCTGTACCATAGAGCTATATTGTGCTTGCTATGAGCATTTAAAATATGGCTCATGTGACGGAGAAACAGAATTTAATATTTTATTTAATTTTAATTAATTTAACTTAAATTTGAATAGTCAGATGTGGCTAGAGGCTAGCCTGTTGGACAGCACAACCAGATAGTCTTTTTCTCTTTTAATGTATGATTTATGCCTCACCCACTTCCATAAGGGTTCTAAGGTAACTTACCAAAAAATCAAACACAGCATGAAATAAGAAAACTTTGGTTTTCTAACGAAAACAATAAAAGAGGAAAGTAGTTCTGTAAAAGCGAGCAGAGACATAGATGTTCCCAGATACACAGAAGGAGTTAGTCATTGCCTTTGAAAATGAAATTTATGTCTAGAGACTATGGCAAAATGAAAAGTCCCACAAAAGGCAACATTGAAATTTGTAATTAACAATTGTTTGGCTGCCAACAACCCCTATTTTCTGGGGGGCATTTGGCTTCCCCCTAAAGCCCCACACCCTCACCTCACACACCCCACTTACTTGGTTATGGCAAAGCCCCTTAGGGCGACACTAAGCCAAGCTGGCCAATCACAGTTGTTTTCTTGGGAGACTGGCCATAGGACATAGGAAGGTGTGATCTCTCTGGGGTTGATGGACAGCAGGTGTGAAACCTGGGGTCTGCAGAGCGCAGGGCAGAAGACTCCTGTCGGTTCCGAGGCCGGAGAATGCAGCATGGTGAGGACCGCAGACACAGGTCTGCACCTGTTCTCACACTTACAACTACGTGGCACTGGTCACATGCCCTAACTTCTCCAGGCTTCCTTCTCTGTAAAATGTGAGTCATTTTCATTCAGATCTCATAGAGTGTTATAAAAAATAACTGCGAGCCCATGATAAGTGATTCACAAATATTACTATTAATTATAATAATATTAGCGGCAGAATCCCGCCAGCATTCAAGTTGCCAGATCTGTGGCATTTGCCAAAATCTCAGCAATTGTCACCCCTGCACTCCATGAGACACACCCCTCCCTCATATTCTTAAAAGAGTGTTTCTGTTTGGTTTCAGCTAATTTGGGTTGGGTTTCTGAATTCCCATTTCCCTAAAGCCGTGGTTTTGGAGAAATCTCAACTTTGGCTGCAATTAGAATCACTGTAAGTTAATCAGAGAAAGACAATTATTATGTGATCTCACTGATATGAGGAATTTGAGAAACAAGACAGAGGATTATAGGGGAAAGGAGGAACAGTGAAACAAGACGAAACCAGAGAGGGAGACAAACCATAAGAGACTCTTAATCTCGGGAAACAAAGTGAGGGTTCCTGGAGGAGTGGAGGGGTGGGAGGTGATGGACATTGGGGAGGGGATGTGCTATGGTGAGTGCTGTGAATTGTGTTAAGACTGATGAATCACAGACCTGTACCCCTGAAGCAAATAATACATTATATGTTAATTTTTTTTAAAAAGGATGTGGATATATCATTTTGATATGGGTATATCTACTACATTTGGTAATTAAAAAAAAAAGAAAATTGGCAATTTTTTTTAGAATAGACTTTTTTTAAAAAGGCCAAAAAAAATTACTGGGAGAACTTTTGAAAATCATAGGACCCACCTCAGACCAATGACATTAGCATCTACAAGGTGAGATCCAGGTGCCAAGATTTTAAAGCTTCCCCAGGTGATTCTAACATGTAACCAGAGTTGAGACTGGCTGCCCAAAGCAAACCTTTACCCATGAGTCATTGGGATTAACTGCCGGCTCTCCCTCTCCCTGCTCCTTCTCCTGGCATCCTGTGCTTGCAATGACACTCTACTCCACCTGCCTGGGAGGCCACATTCCCCACCTTGGATTTGGGAATAGCTGTCATCAGCTCATCTCCCAGGAGAGTCCATTACTGTGACATCAAGGCATAGCTGCGCTCTCAGATCTGACACCAACTCTACTATCTGTCAGGGCGTGGCTCCCAGAGTATGTTTCTACACAATATGAATCCCACAGGGATGCTAACAGATGCCATTTAAAAAGGTAACCACCATATGTGCTGTGAAATATCAGGTACTGGGAGGTATAAATTTAGTATCTAATTCACAGGAACAATTAGAGAATAGCTGTACTTAACTGAGTCATATTGTTAACACACAATAGAATCTAATTTAATTTAGAAATAAAGGAATCGTAAGAGAGAGCTGCTAAAGGCAAGGAGATCTTCAGGGAGGATATAACCCCTTTCTTTAAGACCTTAAAGAATGAGTAGGATTTGAATGTGCAAGAGAGTGGAAGAAAGAGCATTTGCAGTGGAGAGAACAGCACGAGGCAGAACCTCAGAGCAGGGATGAGTGCAGCAGGGTGGGATACAGGGGGCAGGGCATGGGATGAGAGGACAGGGAGTGGACTGGCCTGAATACAGTAGTGATGGAAATACTGAGTATATGCAAAGCAAATAGCTTGCTCACAGGTGATACCCCATCTTCCCAATGACATGATTTTTTAAAAAATTATGATCAACATTCTGAATGTATAAATTTGTAAGCATACAGACAAACTAATCAACATCTTAGTGCAATATTTATTAGTGTCACAGGGTAAGTTCTCTGGAAGCAGATGCTGAGAGGGAGCTTGGGGTGCCAAATGTTTATTAACAGCCATGGAAGAAAGGTGGTGGAAGCAGAATTGGGCAGGAAGATGTTAAGTTGTGAGACAGGCTTGACAAAGATGCTGCCAACCTGCAGGGAGTTGGGGGGTGGGGAGGATGTTGCCTATCAATTACCCCAGGTAAAGCTAAGTGGCCAGGTCTTTGTCTTTCTACGTTGCTCAGTCCCAGGCTGTGGGCTTGCCTGACAGTGAGCCCTTGGGTGGGAAGCTGTCTTCATGGAGAGGCCCAATGGCCCTGACAGCTTGGATACAACTCACTCCCTGAAGGCAACATGGGCAACACATCTGTGTCTGATTGTGCTGTTCTAGAATCTTGTCTCACACAGTGTACAAATGCTTGTCTCCATTTTCACTTTTTATAACCCAGGTTTTGAACCACTTCTTATGTATCTTTGTATGTGTTGTTGTCATCACTTAATAATTCTATTTCAAGTCGTGCATTGCAATTTACAGAGCACATCATCTTTACTGTCATGGAAAGTGCTGGCATAAAGGTTTGACATAAACCCATGTGCCAAGTTGTTACTGAATGTCTTAGCCAAGCTGTGATTTACCAGTTCCATCTCTTTAGGTCAGTTGTTGTTTTTAACCTTCTTTCTATAGTTGCACGCTTGTGATCACCACAGAGTAACTTCTTACTATCTGCTGTATTTTTCTAAATAATCTTTAAAAAATAATCACTTTAAAAA